>NC_136059.1:1052165567-1053457122 GCF_964261635.1 Lissotriton helveticus
AAGGCTTTGGGGCTATTTAGGGGTGCGACTGGGTGGCGCAGCGTTGGCCAGACTGGTGGAGAAGCTCCGGGCTCACCGGCAACATAAGCTTCCTCAAGCTTTTCCCAATTCTGGTGGCATTGTCTGTCTGGGCAGATGCACTGAGGAACCAATCAGTGATATTCTGGTCTGACAACATGGCGGTAGTTGGATGTATAAACAACCAAACTGTCAAATGTGGTATGTTGCTGCGTTTGCTAACGGAGATTGTGTTACAATGCATGAAGTTGAATGTCCTTTTCAGAGCCAAACATGTCCCGAGGGTTCCGAACCATGCAGCTGACGCACTGTCTCGTTTTAAAATGCAGGCATTCATGTCGCACATTCCAGAGGCGGCGGTCCACCCGACACCTTTCCCAGAACAGCTTTGGCAACTTGGTGCCCCAGAGTATCGCACCTTGTGGCAGCAAGTCTAACGTCAAGAACCAGGAGTGCCTACGAAGGGGCGTTTGGTTCTTTTTGCCTTTTCTTAGGGGAACAGTGGGAGCGCAAGTGGCATAACCATGAATCAGTGGTGGCATATCTTGCTTTCATGTGGGAACAGGGGCGCACAGTTGCAGGGGCAAAGAGACATATCACAGCCATATCATGTTTTGCTAAAATAAGTGGAAAATGAGATCCCACAAAGAACTTCGTGGTACGCCAGGCGCTAAAGGGATGGCAACATTTACAGGGAGGGCAGCCGGATGTCAGGAGACCCATAGCGTTGGAGACATTAGGGAAGCTAGTGGGGGCACTACCACAGGTTTGTGTTTCTCCAGGCGAGATAGTTCTGTTTCAAGCTGCATTCTGTCTGGCATTTTTCGACGCATTCAGGGAAAGCGAGCTGGTTGCAAAGAATAAGAGCGATTGTTTAGGTGGCTTGCAGGCAGGCCAGGTAAAAGTAGGGAAGGATTTGGGGCCAGATGCATCAAGCAAAAAACCGGTCGCAAAGGGGCAGATTCTCAGAATCTGCCCCTTTGCGACCGGTATTTTTGCATTTGGGATGCATCATCCCAAATGCAAAAATCGGAAATAGAGAATTCGCTACATTGCGATTGTTTGCATTTAAGGAATCTTAAATTGAGATTCCTTAAATGCAATGCATGAAAGTTTCAAAAATAGCGAATTTGCTAATAGGGCACGCAAATTACCACGAAGTACAACTTCATGGTAATTTGCAAAAACTTTGAAAAATGCACTTTTGTGCATATTTCAAAGTTTCATGTTGCGCACACACATGCCCTAAGGGCATGTGTGTGCGCAACATATGTGCATTGCTCAGAATCAGGGGTGCAACAGGGTGTCATTTTGACACCCTTGCACCCTTGAAATTGCATGAGCAATGTGCGAGTACCTACTGGAACTCGCTAATTGCTCATGCAATCTCCAATACATTCCTATGGGCCTGTAGGCCCATAGGAATGTATGGGGAGGTATTCATTAATTGCGACTCCCAATTTGTGAGTCGCAATTAAGGAATTCTAAGGAATCGCTATTTTTGTAGTGATTGCTTGATGCATTCCATTTTGCTATTCCTTATTAGCGATTCCTTATTTTTCGCTAATAAGGAATCGCAAAATGGATGCTTGATGCATCTGGCCCTAGGTGCTGATCTCCATCTTTAAGTCCAAAACGGATTAGGAAGGTAGGGGGGACAGCGTAGTTTTACACAGGGCAGGGAACATGACATGCTGCCCGGTCTACAGGTTGGAGGCCTTCATGGCTCTAAAGGCACAGGTCTCGAGAGGGCCTCTCTTGGTACATGGGGACGGGTTGCCACTCACAGTATTCCAGTTCAAGAGAGTCATGCTTCTCGCATTGGAGAAGGCCGGGATAGACACCGCGGATTTCGGGACTCATTCCTTCGGGATAGGAGCAGCCACTGAAGCAGAAGGGAGGGGGCTGGGTGGCGAACGTGTAAAGAGGATCGGTAGGTGGTCCTCCAACTGTTACAAGAGATATGTGCGGCTGCACATGCTCTAGCTCAGGGTGACTGTCATTGTTCTGCGCACGATTTGCTGTGCCTCTTCTTCCTGTGACTCAGAAACGGGGGGGGTCTTGCACTAAAAGATGGTAATTTTGAGCAGTTGTAGTAGTTCATGTGTTGCATGCCGGCGTGGCAATGCATTTACCTTGGCTCTCTTTGTTCCACGTTACTAGCAGTTTCTTTATCCTGTGACTCAGGGGAGAGGCCTGTATCCATTGACACCCACAAACCAAAGGAGCGACCAGGAGAAAGTGGGACAGCGTACTCTGGACTAGCAGCAGAAGTGGTGGTGGAAGTTTACTCTTCGAACCAAGAGAAAATTAAGAGATTTGGGTGGTAGGACATTCATATGTTCGCCGTTTGAAGAAATTCTTTACAGGATATGTCAGGAATATGGCCATTCAAATGGGGGCAAGGTTATCATTTTTTGGACAGGGCGGTTTGTGCGTAGGTCAATTCAGAGAACTGGTGAACCACGCTTTGAAAGCAAGCAAGGGAGCACCGGTGATCTGGATCCTGCACCTAGGGGGCAATGCCTTGGCACGACTAGGTAGGAGGGTACTAGTGGAAGACCTGCTCACAGAGGTGGGGTGGCTAGCAAAACAGTGTCCTCATTCGATAATAGCATGGTCCCACATGATACCCAGGTTTCACTGGAAGGGGGCGAATCGGTCAGAGCGTTGAATCACGCGGTAAAGCGATCAACAACAAATTTGATAAGTTATTCAAGACCCCCAGATTAAGGTCAATAGGACACCAGTACATCAGGGGGGAGCAGTTTTTCCTACAGGACGGGGTGCACCTCTCACATAAAGGAATCAGGCATTTATGGAGGACATTCTAGCGTGGGTGCAGAGTATGAAGCGCAGTACGGGACCTTTCTAGTGAGTGAAGGGGAGGCCAGATAGTCAGTCAACTATGCTGGCCTGTGACGGTAAGGTCAATATTGGTAAGCCTAGTCTGCGGTCCTTAGCGGTCAGCACCATGTAACTCCAGGGGTAGTGACAGCTGATAAGTAGGCTGTCGGGGTGCGGGGGCCGGGGAGTCATCCTTCCCAGTGGGCCTGGGGCCACCCCTGCATGCGCATGCGCATCAAGGCGCAGATATACAGAAGTCTGCAGCCCCCCTAAGGGAGTTCAAGGCACAGGGCGTAGGGGGGGCCCAGGGGAAAGTATCCATCCGATAAGCTGTACCCCCTGCGCAACCTTGCTCCGGGAGTAGTTTTGTAAGTACCCTGGGACGGGGGGGGCAGCTGCCAGACGTTGACTTTGCCGTACGCTCTAGAGGGGACACGCAGAAAGTAAAGTCATGCATTGTTAGTGTTACGGTACAAGTGCCTTGTGTATTAGACTGTGTTGATGTTAGCCCTTGGAACAACATGTGATAATCAACGTAACTGTACTTTCTGTGTACATTTCTGTAATGAAAGTTTTTAAAATGTGTTTTTGTTAATTGTTAATAAATGTGGCCGGGGGGGTTACACCCTCCTAATCCAAAAAACGTTATAACAATCTTGGTGTGGTTTCCAATCCTGTGCGGATGGGGGGAGGGAGGAGACATCCGGAGCCCCAGAGTCAGTAGTGCTGTAGTGGGAAGAGGGGACCAAGGTAAGTACCAGACCATATTGTTATTGGACGCGTCATTGCAGCGCCCAACCAGCCAGTTCCTGTCTGTCCAGATAGCAATGGAGCTGGAATGCATTCCAGTCATGAGATTGTCACACATAAAAAGATCAGCAGTTTATATGTGGCTTGTTTATCTAACAGCACTGGCCCGGCCGCATCTGAAAATTCCACAAGCATTGCACACGATAAAACACAGAGGGCCGAATTGGAAACTGAACCAACAAGAGCACCCGCCACAAGCATTGTTTTTGCAATATTAGACACTGACAAGTCTCCACCGCCTGTCCCTCGCCAGCCACAGTCGTGCACCACCCTAAGCAAAGCTTCTGGACGCCATACCCACTGCCGTGAGACAAGGGACGCACGGTGATGGTGTCCAAGGACAGCACCGGCGGCAGGAAAATGGCCTCCAGGGAAACATATTCCCCATCCCAACGGAAGCACCCATCAAAGGCATCATACCACGTGGTACATGTCTTCTTCATGACTCTCTTAAGATTGTGCCGCACAGTTGTCTGTTCCAAACAGATTGTCCCTAGCACTGTGCTTCGTTGTTGCTGGTTTTCCTGTCTGCCTCTAGCTTGTTTCTTAATGTCTGACGATGACAATTGAAGCTTTCATTTCGGGGAGGGGGAGGGGTGAACTGAAAATTGTTTTATTTGCTAGATGATGACATGCTAAGTGAATGACTGAATGAAGTACTTGTGCTCTGCTGTTAACCCCAACAGTGTACTCCTTATAATCATAGAGTGGCTGCACTTCAGGGACCCCAGTGTAAGATTTAGGAAAGATTTAGCTAATGTAATAAGTACAAGTCAGTAGCCATGGAGGAGCGATGTTGGTAAACATTCAGTGTGGTTCTCACTGCTGCGTATCTGTGGTCACTGGTCAGGCATCTGAACTGCAGAATATGCTCCCTCGTTTTCATTGTATTGGTTCATAGTGATAGCATTTGGTATAAACTGCGGCCTTGGAACTTACTCCCATGATAGTAACTACCTCCTGTTAACATCGTGGTCTCGAACCACTGAATAGCAGGCTAGGAATGTGGGCTACTGTACTTGCAAAATGTAATGTTATACCAGTTTAAATGCAAATAGCAATTAATTATTAATAGGTTCCAAAAAATTGTTTGGGTCAACACAGTCAGGAAAAATGTGTTTAAAAAGGGACTAAGTAAAATGTGAGTCTTGTCAATTTGGAGCTGATTTTTTTGTTTTATTTTGTTTCGCATCTTGAAAAATACCGACAATTAATGAATTGAACCCTTGTTGCAAATGTATGTGTGGCATGTCATTTCACAAGTGCACTTGTATAAGGTATGAACTACACCTCTGCATATAACAACACCTTATCTCCTGCAGGATGCCACATCCGCTACGGCTCTGCCTGAGGTTATAGTAGTCCCATTCTGCCAGGTTATTGCTGCCAGGGAGCAGGACGGCACCTCGAGCACTCCTCCGCCACCTCTAGTACCCGCTGGCCACACTTCCACCTGCCCAGAGCCGGCCACTTTACCTTTGACTTTGCCTACACTCGATGATTTCATTCCCCCTCAACTACAAAAGGGAGCGCAGCATGGCCCCGGCTCATCCCCTGTTAACCCTCCTCTGGCATTATGCTCGCCTCCACCACCTTCATTGCCTCCTCCTGTAATGGAGGATTTACCCACAACACTGGAACCTGGTCTGACAGGAGGCATCTCATGTACAGTAATCCGCTGAGGCCGTACAGCGTCACTCCCTTTATCGTCATTGTAACTTGCATCCGCGCTACTAAACTTGGGGATAGATACTGCTCACTGTCGGCTGCATGACACCAGAGTCTGTCTTCATGTCTTGTTGTAGTGCATGCTCTGTATACCTGTGGAGCTGGTACATGTTTGGGGCCATCACACAACGCTTGTGCCTACCTCCTCAGCTTTCCACGCCTTCTCTTTCATGACTTGTAGGAAATGTTTGCTTGGTACCTAAAGTTATTCCATTTTTTCTCTTGGACTACATGTATGACCCGCTTTTGTGCTTGCTGTCTGATAGTACGAGAATGTTAGCATTTAAGTCCGCGTAGTTAAATAAGCTTTGTGTGATCTGTCTTCCACGCGGCCTGCCAAGTGACGTGCATGGCATTCTATTGGTTACACCCCAGCTGTTTTGCATAGCTCTTGCGGTGCTGCTGGCAGCATCGTGTCTAATGTCTCTCAAGCGATAGTGCTAAACTTATTTTTCTGATAGCCCTTATGAAGCCAGCTGCAGTAATCAGGTTTCAGTGTAAACTGCATAACATTTGCATATCGTGACTGCTTGCTGTGACGGGAATTCCGGTAAAGTGTGTGCACTTGTGTTGTTGCTGGGGCTACCAGCATCTCGGTACATGCCATGTTCGGTGACATCTGATCTTTATTGACTTTTTTTTCATTTGTGTGATTCTGAAAGGAAAGTGTTTATTAATATGTTCCTAAACAGTTTCAATTACAATTTAAACAAGCCGACCGGGGGGGGGGGGGCAGAAACTGAAAGCGCGCGATGCGCGTATTCACAGGAACACACACGCTGACACACATTTCTTAAGTCCTGAGCATGCGTGCTGTTGAGCACGCGGCAGTGTCTGGGGCTCCGGTGAGCTGAGAGAGCCACGCGTGTTGCTACGCCAGTAACCAGGTGAAGAGGCCCCCCTGCCACGAGAAGACCAGCCGGGGAGCAGCGCAGAGTCCCCAGAAGAGCCAGTAAGTGTGGCATGCTGTATGTGTGGAGCGTGTGTGAGCATTACAAAAAATGCTATTGGAGGCTGACTTTCCTCGGAAGCGGGACAGGAGATGTGCACAGCGCTTGGCTGTATGTGCGTGTGCACCTGCTCAAATCGCCAAAAGCTCTGCGCGTGCCCATCTCCTGTCCCACTTCCGAGGCAAGTCCACAACAATAAGCCTCGCTGGTGACAGCGCTTCGCTCTGCGTTCGCCAGGCGCGACCTAATGAGGTGGACATCATGCATATCGAAGTAAAAACAAGCATTAACAAGGCCTGTAGACCTGGTTCAGCCACACAGGAGCGCTACCCAACAGAACACTGTTACACATATTGCAACCCATTATGTGTGTAAATTTCAAATATGGCAGGTTTTATCAGTGTGTGCATTTGCTGCTGAACATGTCACTTAAACAGACTTTTTGGGACCACATTCAAAATTCCTTATTTTCATGACTTTTTCCAAGATAAACTCTCATTGAATTTATTCTAGAAGAACATCATTTGAAGTTATGGATTTTGAAAACAGTTGCATTTGTCGTAGCATTTTATAGAGAAAATGTGCAAATCTCTTGTAAAAATGAATTTGAATAATTAGTGTTTTAATGATGCATAGAGTTGTAACCAATGTATTAATAATGTTACATTTGAAAAGAGTTACCTAGGCTACTTAAAAGAGTAAATAATGAGATAAATATGTATGTGCAAGATACCAGTATTTCTAATATAATGTAGTTTCTGGGTTCAATTTGCTCCTGCTTAATCCTCCTCTGAATCAGTGTCCCACTGCGAGCCATCTCTCCTCCGCTCTCTGCAGACCACCAAGTAAATTACATCAATATAACAGTGATGTACAATTCTGTTAGAAAGCATGTATTGTGATCAAAGCTTCCATCGTGTACCCAAAGTATCATTTTCAAGGACGTCCGCTTGAAGTGTTAGTGTGGATGTGAAAATTCTATGAGCCATTGTTAGAGAGATGTTTCATTTTGTGTTGATCATCTCCAGAGGTCACTTGTGGAATTGGAAGATGGAAGATTTCTCTTACCTTATGAAATGAGCTAGTGCTAAAACTTTAAAAAATCACGTGGTTGTTCCTGATTTGTCAATGTGACGCAAGTTACATCTTCCTAGGGTCTCATGGGTGTGTAGTTTTCATAAATGTCTGGGTTTGATAGGTTTCCCTAGATGGCTGCTGAGTCCAGGACCAAAAACGCGAGTGCCCACCTTGCAAAACCAGGTCTTTTTATAATTGATAAATTTGATGTCCCCATAATACATTATGTGCCCTTCCATGTTGCGGGCACTTGGCCTACCCACACAAGTGAGGTAACATTTTTATCGGGAGACCTGGGGGAATGCTGGGTATTAGGAAATTTGTGCCGACCCGTTAATCCCACAACTGTCCCACACAGAAATGTGAGAAAATAATATGTTTTTGTCAATTAATCAAATTTAAAATGGCTTCTGCTAAGTAAACTTTGTGGGATCCATACAAAACAAATTATTCCCTTAGTGACCAGTTTCCAAAAAGATGTGAGGGAAGAAGGTGTTCACTACAAAGAGAGTACACACTGACTGTAAAAGACAGAAAAACATCAAACATTATTGCATACGGATCCACTAGTCAATTACAGGCATACTGGTTGGGTGTGGCACATGGGTAATAAATGGTGCACACAAAAAAAGTTTGTGACATAAAATCCACAAAAATTATTGTTAATAATGTCAACATCAAATCAGAGAACCACTGACTAACAGGTTAATCAGGCGTTTGTTAAGCATGACTACTTACCCGTAAGGGTCTCAAGGCCCTGGGGGTAGCAGGCTCCATTCCATCAAGGGGGGGGGGGGGGTCCGTCGAAGAGCCAGGTTTTGAGGTTTTTTGCGAAGTTGGGGAGCGATGTTGTCTGTCTGAGGTGGAGCGGCAGGGTGTTCGAGGCTCGACCCGCAAGGAAGTAGAAGGACCGGCCTCCCAATCTGGTCTTTCCTGTGTGGGGGACCACAGCGTAGGAGAGCTGGGCAGATCGTAGTGACCTCTGGGGTGCCTAGAATTTGAGTCGGCTGTTCAGATATGCTGGTCCGGCATCGTGGAGGGCCTTCTGGGTGTGGGTGAGCATCTTGAAGGTGACTCTAGCTACTATGGGGAGCCAGTGGAGTGAGGCGCAGGTGCTAGGAGATGTGGCAGCTTCTTGGCAGATCGAGGACCAGTCTTGCGGCGGCGTTCTGGATGTTCTGTAGCTTGTGGTGAGTTTTTTTTTATTCCGGTGTAGAGTGCGTTGCAGTAGCCGAGACTGCTGGTGACCAGGGCATGAGTGACGGTCTTTCTGTGTTCGAGGGGGATCAATTTGAAGGTCGTACGTAGGAGGCAGAGGGTGTGGAAGCAGGAGGATGAGACATAGTTGATTTGGCAGTCCATTTTGAGCTCGGAGTCCAGTATGATTCCCAGGTTGCATGCGTGGTCCGTGGGGGTGGGCGGGCTTCCGAGGGCGGGGGCCACCAGGTGTCATTGCATGCAACGAGGTTTGGTCCCATGATGAGCACTTCTGTTTTGTTGGTGTTTATTTGTAGGTAGCTGTTTTTCATCCATTTGTCGATGGCTTCCATGCCTTCTCAAAAATTGTGTCTGGCGGTATTGGGCTTGTTGGATAGGTAGAGGATGAGTTGGGTGTCTTCTGCGTATGACACAATGTTGAGTACATAGGTTCTGACGATCAGGGTGAGCGGAGCCATGTAGATGCTGAAGAGTGTAGGGCTGAGGGAGGAGAGGTGAGGGAGGTGTAGGGTCGGAGAGGAAAGGGGGGAGTCTGACCCGCTGCATTCTGCCAGAGAGGTAGGAGCAGATTTAGTTGAGGTCCTTGTCTTGAATCCCTGCCTCGTGGAGTCTGCGTATTAGGGTGTGTCGAATGTCGCTGAGAGGTCGAGAAGGATGAGGGCTGCTGTTTCTCCTTTGTCCAGTAGGGTGGGGATGTCGTCTGTTGCTGCGAGGAGGGCGGTTTCTGTACTGTGTTTTTTCTGAAGCCGAATTGGGAGGAGTCGAGGATGTTGTGCTCTTCGATGAATGTGGCGAGTTGGCTGTTGATGGCTTTCTCGATGACTTTGGCTGGGAACGGGAGCAGGGAGATGGGTCTGTAGTTTTTGAGGTCGGTGGAGTCCTCCGAGGGTTTCTTCAGGAGGGGGATGACCTCGGCGTGTTTCCAGTCATCAGAGAACATGGCGGTTGCCAGGGAGCGGTTGATGGTGTGGCAGAGCATGGGTGCGATGGTGTCAGTGGCTCAGTTGAAAATGTGGTGGGGGCAGGGGTCCGTGGGGGCCCCGGAGTTGATTGACTTCATAGTCTTCAGTGTGTCTTCGGTTGAGAGGGCTGTCCAGTTGTCGATCGCTGGCTTCAGGGTGTCAGGGGTGGTTAGTGAGGGTTCAGTGTGTAGGTTGACTTTGTCAAAGTTGTCATAGATGCTCTTGATTTTGTGGTGGAAAAAGGTGCTGAGTTTGTCACAGAGGTCTTGTGAGGGAGGGATGTTGGTGGACTCGCTGGTGGATTGGACGAACTCCTTGATGATGTTGAACAGTTCTTTGCTGTTGTGTGTGAGAGTCGAGATTCTGTCTTCAATCGCTTTATTCCTCATTTTTCTGATGAGTGGGTGGTGGGCGTTGGTGGTGGCTCTGAAGTTGTTGTAGGCTTCTGTGGATTTGGTGTTCCTCCAGACCTCTTGGAGGCGGCGGCAAGTGCATCTGGACTCTCGAAATTCGGTGGCAAACCATCTGGCTTTCTTGGCGTGGGTGTTGTTGTTTTTCTTGAGGGTGGCTATGGTGTTGGCGCTGTCGGAGATCCATCAGTGCAGGGTTCGGGCTGTGGTGTTGGGGTCGCCATTTTCCAAGATGGTTGGGGTGGAGTTGCTGGGCGAGGAGGTTAGCTGGTCATTGATGATTTTGGTCCAGCTTCTTTGTGGGAGGAGGTGCAGGTGTCTGTGGATGGTGGGTGTTCTGAGGGTCGATGGTCAGTCCATGGGAGTTCGGTGGTGTGGCTGAAGGTGATGGAGTTACCTGTTGTGAAGAGGGGGTCGGGGGGTGTCCTGCTGTGTACATGGGTTCGGTCACAATCTGGTGGAGTCCAATGTTGTGGAGGTTGTTCAGGGGGATGTGGTGCTGGAGTCCAGTTGGTTGTTGAGGTGGAAGTTGAGGTCTCCCAGTGGGGTGTAGTTGGTGGACGCGATGGCATGTGGGGAGATGACTCACTTTGCCACTGGATTCAAGCAAGCCCGGCTGAAGACGGCTGTAATGCCAGAAACCGGTCCTGGGAAGCTTGATTCCGGTCCAGGGAAGACATGGCTTGGCAGTTCGGGCTGGACTGTTCCCATGAGGCACAGGGTCAGACTGATTTGCATATGGCCATGTCTGAACTGGGGTGGCGGAGTGAGCTAAAGAACGGTGATGGATTAAACCCAGATCAGTTGACTGGGGGTGAGTGTTTGTATTGTCAACGCTCCGTCCATCATCCCCTTTGGTTTTTCTATGTGGGGAGATGATGTCAGAGGGTGGTGGTAGGCCTGGCCAGTATCTTGAAGTGAAGGTGTTCCATCAGGTCTGTGGGCTCCTCAGGGAGTGTGCTCAGACGGAGGTTGGATTTGTGGACAATGGCGATTACTCCTCCCGGGCAGGTGGGGCGGTCCTTCCTGGAGATCTTGCATCCTTGGGGAATGGCGATGGCGATGTCTGGTACTGAGGTGGTGTTAGGGGAAGAACGCTACATCCAGGGTGGTGCTGTCGAGGAGGTCTCAGATTTCGATGGCGTGTTTGTGGAGGGATCAGACGTTGAGGAGGATGCATTGCAGGGTCTTCGGTTTGGTTGTGGTCTTGCGGGTGGGTTGCGCCGGGACCGTGGTCTTGGCAGTGCTGCAGGTGTGCCGGCAGCAGTGAAAGCTGAAGGGTCCGTGGGTATCGGCTGGTGATGCTAACTTGCAGTTGTTGTTGCGTCCTGGGTTGAGAGCGTGGAGTTCCGCTGGGTCGTAGCGTTGGCATTGAGGAGGTCCAGGGTTCCGGTCGGTTCGCGGATGGGTGCAGACAGGCTTGCCTTTGGTGCCTGCTGCTCGCACAGCGGCAGCCATTAAGTAGGGGTTGGGGAGGGCTGGACAGCGAGGAGACGGGGAGAGGGAGCTGTATTGGGTCGGTCGCGTTGGTCGTGCTGGGCGGGAGGGGCCAAGGGGGCAGCAGCGGCAGGGAAAAACTATCAGAAAAGGCAAAATGAGAGGAAAGAGTGGAAATGAGGCTGTGAAAGGTGCAAGAAAAGTGGGGGAAAGACACAGAAGGAGAGTGAGAGGGGAAGATTAAATCAGTGAAAAACGAGTGAAAACGGAGGAAAGACACAGAGGGGGGTGAAAGGGAGAGATTGAAATCAGTAATAAACGAGCAAAAACGGAGGAAAGACACAGAGTGGGAGTGAAAGGGGGTGATTGAAATCAGTAAAAAAACGAGTGAAAATGGTGGAAAGACATAGAGGGGGAGTGAAAGGGGGCGATTGAAATCAGTAAAAAAACTAGTGAAAATGGAGGAGAGACACAGAGGGGGAGTGAAAGGGGGAGATTGAAATCAGTAAAAAATGACAGAAAACAGAGGAATGACACAGATGGAGAGTAAAAGGGGGAGATTGAAATCAGTGAAAAACAAGTGAAAACGGAGAGAGAGAGCGGAGCGAGAGAGAGGAGACAGAGGTCCAGTGGACCACCAGGGATGAGGCGCATGTAAAACCTGCGGGTGGAGGAGGGCCTCGATCACCAGCACTCGAGAGTGCAGGGGCTCAGGGGAAGGCCTCACTTGATGGTGGAGCTGCGAGGGGCGGAGAGAAATTTTACTGACAATGTGTCAGTGGTCTTGCTCCTCGTGAGCTGTTAAGCCATGTCAAGGCACCAACCGCTTTACAAACCCTTCACACGCCCTTCATGCGGTTGACACAGTAAACCATTCACAATGCCAGCAGTGGGAACAACACAATACAACAATGACAATTACAAACAGCACCATTCAAGGTCCCTTCACCCTCTAATCACACCACCAAGCACTCAAATATCAGACAACTTACCAACACACCACAAGCTAGTCATTAAATACCCTGGCTACCAGCCACCAACACATTCTCAATCCACACACACCACCAGTTAAGTACATGTCCAAGAACACTGCCAACCAAGCACAAGTCTACACACATCTCCAGCCAAGTGCTAGTCCAAACTCACTGCCAGCCACACACACCACCAGCCAAACACAAGACCACACACACCACCAGCCAAGCGCTAGTCAATGCACACCACCAGCCAAGCGCCAGTCCAAACACATCTCCAGGCAAACACCAGTCCTCACACAATGACAGCCACACTCATCATCAGACAAATGCCAGAGCAAGCACACTGCCAGCCAAGCACCAATCCATGCACATCGCCAGTCAAGCGCCAGACCACGCACACCAACAAGCAAGCACCATTTCACACACACTACCAGCCAAGCTTCAGTGCACACACACCATCACCCGAATGCCATTACACACAGAGCCAGCCAAACATAATTACACTCAGACCATCAGCCGACCTCCAGTTCATACACACACACAGAAATGTTTCCTGATGTCTAGTGGCTGAAAACTATGGCTGATCCGCCTCGGGGGGGGGGGGGGCAGAAGGTGGCCAAAATATTGCCCTCATAGTGGGGAGTATCCCCTGTCCAAGGGACCGCTCCCCGGCATATAAATAAGAAAATCCCTGCTGTCTAGTGGCTTTCCAAAAATATTGCAGATCTGCCTCGTGGGGGGGCGGCTGAAAAGGTCAAAATATTGCCCCCATAATGGGGAGCAACCCTTGCCCAAAGTGCTGCTACCTGAATATAAATAAAGAAAATCCCTGGTGTCTAGTGGCATTCTGCCCCCCGTGGGGGCAGATGGGCCCACTAATATGGCCAATCTGCCTCCAGGGGTGACATAAAACGGCAAAAGTATGCGAAAATATTTTCTCAATAAAGGGGAGTGATCCTTGCCCAATAAATATAAAACTCCCTGGTGTCTAGTGGTCTTCTGCATCCCTTGGGACACGATAGGCCTAAATATATGACCAATCTGCCCCAGGAGGGTCAGAAAATGGACAAATGTATGCAAAATAATTTTCCAATAAAGGGAAGCAACCCTTGCCCAAGGGGCTGCTCCTTCACATATAAATATACAACTTCCTGTCTCTAGTGGCTTTCTACCTCTGATGGGGGCAGATGGGCCCACAAATATGGCTGAACTGCTCCTGTGGGCATAAAATGGCCAAATATATGCCAAATACGTTTCCCATAAAGGGGAGCCACCCTTGTCGAAGGATCCGCTTTCCGAACATATACATATACAACTCCCTGGCTTCAAGTGGGTTTCTGCCTCCCTTGGGGGTAGATGAGCCTAAAAGTATGGTCGATCTGCCCCCAGGGGGGACAGAAAATGGCCAAATGAATGCCCAAATTATTAGAGAGTGAGCCCTGCCGAAGGGACTGTTCCCCTAAATAAAACAAACTCCCTGGTGCTAATGGGTGCATTCTTGCTGTGGCGTGATCACTGCCCCACACTATCGCATTGCAGGAATGCACTGCAAAGAGACTCCAGGGCAAAGAAAAAACCTTTTCCTTTCCCCCCAGTGCCGCTCATCCCTAATTGATCTCACCTTGGAGAAAAAATCACCTTCCTGCTTGGACACGCTAGAAGCAAATTGCTTCAAGCGCGTCCAGCTTTGATGACGCTGGCATGCAGCATGTGCGCCAACATCATCAGATAGCTGGGGAAGGGGGCACGGGTGGCAGCGGAAGCTGTTCCACTGCAATCCCTGGTGGGGTCGTGTTGCCGGGATGGCCACGGGGAGAGCACCAGCGTGCCCCCATGGGTGGGTGCTGGGACATCTTGGAGCCATCCTTAGCATACTTCCACCATAGCTGAGGACAGCTCAAAGCCATCAAGATCTAGAGTGAGGCATCATGTGCACATCAGTAGGGACCTTTAATTAAGAGATTTTCCTTTTCAGGTTTGAGAGATTAACTTGGGTTACTGTGCTTGCCATTGACAGAGACATCTCTTCAATTGGCTCCACGAAGCAACAAGTGAATGAAGTCAATTTAATGGCAACGTACAATGTTGTTAGAAAGTATGTAGTGTGAATGAAGCTTACATCTTGTACCAGAAGTATAATTTTGAAGGACTTCCACTGGAAGTGTTAGTGTGGATATGAAAATTATATGAACGCTTTGTTAGAGGGATGTTTCATTTTGTGTTGCTCATCTGTGGAGGGCAGTTGCTGAGAATAAAGATGGAAGATTTCTCTTACCTTAAGAAATGGGATAGTGCTAAAACTTTAGAAAATGATGTGTTTGTTCCTGATTTGTCAATGGGACCTTAACTATGATTATACTATGCTGAATCTGTTGAATGTATTAATAGAAAGTGTGATGTGTGTATAAAAACTCTTGAGCATTAGGTTTCAGACTGTTATTAATGTGGCTGCGCGACTTTGCTATTTGATGTAAATTTCCTTTATGCATGTGTCTGTAATATTCATGAGTTTGACAGAATTGTTTCGCTTAGATGCTACTTAACTAGGGATTTATGGTTTTGTGATTTAGCAATTTTCTGTAATTCTGTAAATGAGCTTTCATGGCATATCATGCATTTTTCTCTGTCCATATTCAAAGTATTCTGTATTCAAATCCATGTTTTGCCCTATTTTTGGCCTAGAACGCAGTCTTTTAAGCTTGTTTTTCTGTTTAACATTGCTAAAAGTGTGTTCTTCTGGCGAGGAGTGTAGTCTATAACCACTAGAACAATTGGAGATACTGGAGCCAAAATATTTTGGCAAAAATCAAGGTGCTCAAATATTGGGAGTCAGGTAAATTATTGGGGATCAACTCCCACACATTCCAACTATGATTCAAAAATGTAAGGCCCCATTAGGATGACGGACGGAAAACCACCCCAATGCCATGGAGGCGAGAAACAACCGCCTCTAGGGACCGCGGAGGAACCGGCGGTCAAATTAGGAACAACCACCAAAAAAAGACAGACCGCGGCGGAAGCGCGCTAAGAAAGCGGCGGTGACATCCAAAAACTGACCGCGGCGGTCGGAAACGCAGCAGAAAAGCTACAACCAGCCGCAAGCATAGCAGAGACTCCGCACGGGAAAGGAGTATATCCCCGATTGTCCGCGGTACGATCTGCTGTTTCCGACTGCCGCGGTCGCAAACAGGAGTGAACATGAGAGACAGCGGAAGAGCTGCAACATAGCCACCGCAGCGGACGATACATGAAAAACATGGCGGACGATGCAAAAACACCGCAGCAATGCCAAAAATTGCACAAACAAAATTAGCCATGCCCCCGAAATACACAAAACACATCCAAATGAAAATGAAACATGCCAAACAGAAACATACAATTCCTAGGACAACCCCCACAATACACCTGACAGCAAAACACCATTTGGACACACCCACACAGCTGTGTATAAAACTAGCCCCTTCACTAACTACAATCCTATGCAACACTCCAGAAGAGAAGGGCATCCACCAGATCTGACAGGAGAGGCAAGAGAACACAGCACACCCACCACCACCACCATCACACCAGCACCAACGATCCCCCAGCACATAACACACCTCACACAAAAACACCACACCCACACCCCTGAACCCACAAACACTTCAAACACCACACACCATGGCATCACAGAAAAGGCCCAAATTCACAGAGAGTGAGTTGACAATCATGGTAAAGGAGATAGTCAGAGTGGAACCACATCTGTTTGGTAGCCTGGGAAAGGATAGTACTAAGGGTCAATGCAGTAGGGTCCACCCCGCGATCCAAGAAGGAGATAATGAAGCAGTGGGATGATCTTAAGATGGTTGTCAAAGAGAGGAGGAGCAAGAACTGGGAGCTGGCTAACCGGACTGGCAGTGGCCCTCCCATCCCACAGAAAAATGTACATCATGGGAGGAGAAGGTGCTTGCCATGTTGCATCCTGAGAGTCTCACAGGAGTATCCGGGGGAGTGGAGGCTGGTAAGTACAAACACATGTCAACCAACACACTGATATGTAATGTTTTGCACATCCAAAAACACACACCACACCAGACAAATCACATCCATCTGCACCACACACCCACGAAAACCTGCCTCACAGATCCAACAGACACCCACTCCCATGTACCCTAAACGTAGCTAGCAATATAACCATGGGAGCATGAGCACAGACATCCTGCACTACTACTCTCACCTAAGTATGGGCGAAATTTGCGAATTCGTGTTCCGCGAATTCGCGCGAAATCGAATTCTCAATCTGCAAAATCCGCGAATTCATGCGAATTTGCGGATTTTTGTTTTTTGGCGTGTTCGCGGGGTTTTTTGCGTGTTCGCGAGTTTTTTGCGTGTTCACGGGGCTTTTTGCATGTTCGCGGGCCGCTTGCATGGCGAAGTTACCCATGCGGTCGTGTGTGGGCACAGCACCCTCTGGTTCACCACTGCCACCCTCTGGTTCATCACTGCCACCCTCTGATTCACCCCTGCCACCCTCTGGTTCACCCCTGCCACCCTCTGGTTCACCACTGCCACCCTCCGGTTCATCACAGCACCCTCTGGTTCACCCCTGCCACCCTCTGGTACAGCACTGTCACCCTCTGGTTCACCACTGCCACCCTCTGGTTCACGACTGCTGCCCTCTGGTTCATCACAGCACCTCTGGTGCACCCCTGCCACCCTCTGGTACAGCACTGTGACCCTCTGGTTCACCACTGCCACCCTCTGGTTCACGACTGCCACCCTCTGGTTCATCACAGCACCTCTGGTTCACCACTGCCACCCTCTGGTTAACCACTGTCACCCTCTGGTTCAGCACTGACACCCTCTGGTGCACCACTGCCACCCTCTGGTTCACCCCTGCCACCCTCTGGTTCACCACTGCCACCCTCTGGTTCATCACAGCACCCTCTGGTTCACCCCTGCCACCCTCTGGTACAGCACTGTCACCCTCTGGTTCACCACTGCCACCCTCTGGCTCACAACTGCCACCCTCTGGTTCATCACAGCACCTCCGGTTCCCCACTGCCACCCTCTGGTTAATCACTGTCACCCTCTGGTTCAGCACTGCCACCCTCTGGTTCACCACTGCCACCCTCTGGTTCACCACTGCCACTCTCTGGTTCACCACTGCCACCCTCTGGTTCACCCATGCCACCCTCTGGCTCACCACTGCCACCCTCTGGTTCACCCCTGCCACCATCTGGTGCTTCACTGCCACCCTCTGGTTCACCCCTGCCACCCTCTGGTTCAGCACTGCCACCCTCTGGTTCAGCACTGTCATCCTCTGGTTCACCCCTGCCACCCTCTTGTTCATCACTGTCACCCTCTGGTTCATCACTGCCACCCTCTGGTTCACCACTGCCACCCTCTACCGAGACCTTTTGTGACGCAGCGGCAACACAAAAGATGTGCCATGGTGCTGGGTATTAACAACATGATGCATCTGAGAGATGCGTCATGTTGTAAAGCCATGCACCATCAGGAGGCATTCCGGCGCAGGGGAGGGCGTTCCAGCGCAGGAGCGCCTCCTAAAAGTGGCTGAGTGAAATCTACAAGATTTCACTCAGTCACTTTTAGGCCAATGCTGCGTCAAAACCCTGCGCCTGCTTGAAGCAGGTGCAAGGCTTGATGCAGCATTGGGGAGATAGGGCCCCCCAGAGCATTGCTGGAGCTGCGTCGCAAGCGCGACGCAGCTCCAGCAATGCGCTGCTTTTATGGCACAGATGCGTGACGTATCTCTGCCGTTTTTGCCACATGGCGCACCATGGGTGGCGGAGCTGCGGCGCACAATAACTGGCACATCCCTGGGGATGCGGCAGTTATTGTAAATCTGCCCCTATACATTGAGCCAACGAGGGAGCACTTACTGATTAGACAGTAGAAAGTACTCCAGTTGAGTAGAGGTATTGCACAAAAAGGTGGCATCTTCGTGGACAAACACGCAGGGCGGGATTCATTATGCCCCCTGTTAGACTCGTTTTTTCTGCCCTTCTGCCCTCTGTTAGACTCGTTTGTGCCTTTCTGCCCTCTGCATCACCACATCATCACTCAGCTCTACCCCAGCATCACTCAGCACCACCACATTTTCACTCAGCACCACCACATTATCACTCAGCACCACCACAGCACCACTCAGCGCCACAACAGCACCACTCAGCACCACCACAGCATCACTCAGCACCACCACAGCATCACTCAGCACCACCACAGCACCACTCAGCACCACCACAGCATCACTCAGCACCACCACAGCATCACTCAGCGCCACCACAGCACCACTCAGCACCACCCCAGCATCACTCAGCACCATCCCAGTATCCCTCAGCACCACCACAGCACCACTCAGCATCACCACAGCAACACTCAGCACCACCACAGCACCACTCAGCGCCACCCCAGCATCAATCTGCACAACCATTCAACAACAACTGGTTCAAATATGTTCTCTCAATGTTTCAAACTTTATTACAAATGTCACAAAAAGATGTTAATATTTCACTTCTGTTCTTGGATTTTTGTCACAATAAAATACACTGAACATAATCTTCACAAAAGTTATTTACAAAAGTTTAAGCTATTGCCATTATAAATTAACATCATTTTTATTTAAGTATTAATTATTTAAAAAAATGAAAAGCCATTGTAATTTGTAATATCAATACAGCTAAGTCACGTAAATACAAAACATGTTGCATTACAAATGCTATAGGTGTCACATTTGCAAAAGTTATAACTATTGGCATTGTAAATGACAAAGCTATTAATTTAGCTATTTTCAAAACCAACACATAAATAAAAAAATGTGTCATTTACAAGACCAATAGCTCAAACTTTCCTAATGTGAGACCTATTGCATTGCAAATGCTTGTTTTTATATCTGTCAGTGCTTCCTGTTGAGGTTTAATTTTCTTGACAGGCGCCTCATTGCCTTATTTTAACTATTCTCTGACCCTGCTTCAAGGGTAGAGGAGGGTCAGAGAATAGTTGCAAGTAGGCAACGAGGTACCAGGAAGCACTTACAGGCTTACAGCAGCAGGTGCCCAAGTTGAAGTTAATTTCTTTGTAACCCTTTTGTAAAAGGTTCCAAAAAATTAGCTTCAACTTTTGCACCTGCTGCTGTAACCCTGTAAGTGCTTGGCTGAAAATTCGTCCCCGCTGATTCGCGGATTTTACCGCAATTTCGCGAGATTCGCGGATCGCGAAATCGCGGAAAATCCCCAAAAATCCGCGAGTGGAACGAGTTTTCAGCCCATGCTTACTCTCACCATGCCCCCTGTCCTACACCCCAGCAGCATGGAGCACTCCCTCCCTCCCACAAGCACTTTGAAGCCATTGCAGTACACAAAACAAACTTACAGGTCGGTAGACATCTTCACAGGGAGGCCTGTATGTGGGAGGGAGGCCTGTACTCCTACTCCCACCATGCCCCCTGTCCCACAACTCAGCAGCATGGAGCACTCCCCCCACACTACCCAGGAGCACCTGGAAGCCATTGCATTCTTCACCAAACAAACGTACAGGTAGGTAGCCATTTTCCCAGTGAGGGTGTTTGTGGGAGCAAAGTTTGCACTACTACTCCCACCATGCCCCCTGACCCATACCCCCGCAAGATGAAGCCCTCCCCCCACACCACCCAGGAGCACCTGGAAGCCATTGCATTGTTCACCCTCACCCTAGAGGTAGGTAGCCATTTTGCTTGGGAGGCCTGTATGTGGGAGAGAGGCCTGTAATCCAACTACCTCCATGCCCCCTGTCCCACACCCCAGCAGCATGGAGCACTCCCCCCACACCACCCAGGAGCACCTGGAAGCCATTGCATTCTTCACCCTCACCTTACAGGTAGGTAGCCATCATGCTTCGGAGGTCTGTATGTGGGAGGGAGGCCTGTACTCCTACTCTGACCATACCCCCTGTTCCACACCCCAGCAGCATGTACAAGCAATTTATGTACCTCTGCATCATGTAATGAGGCACAGTATTGCACTTACAAAAAATATTGAAGACCAGTCAATTGTGTAGTGTACAGACAGTGGATGACACACAGCTCACAGAATTCCTGCACTGTGCACAACACTAACCATTCCCCATCTAATCCACAGGTGACCAAGAACTCACTGCTGAGGACAACAACGACCAGCAGAGCCAGTCTCCACCCCCAGTACATGGACTTTCGGATGTAGACTCCCAGGATTCCCTGGACGATGAGCTCCAGGCAGGCCCATCTGGTGTGCCAGGGAGCAACAGGTCCCAGGCCCCCATACTCCCCACCACCATGTCTGCTGTAACAACAACTGCGCAGCAGACCCCTGCAGTAATGATCTGTGCCTCCACCGCCGCCACCACCACCACCAGTGCCACCTGCGGCACCCTCCCTGTCCCAGGGGATGACCAGCCCACACCAACAACTATGGATGGCAGGGAGAGTGTGCGTGGACTCACAGTGGCAAGGCAACAGGTTCATGGCAGCAGGGCAGGTGGGAGGGCCAGGGTCACCCCCAGACCTCAGGAGGTTGGGACACCATCCCTGGACCACTTCACTAGAGTCATCGGGGCATGCGAACAGGGCCAGGGACAAAGTGTCCGGTCTGAGGAACTATTACGCGAGCTCATCCTGCTGATGAGGTCCATCGACACCCGCCTTGGACAAATAGTGGACTTCATGGGCCAGCAAGTGGCATTACTGAGGGACAGGTTTGTGTCCCAAACAACACCTCCGCACCCCTCTGTTGTGCTGCAGGATGACAGTGCACCATCCTCCCCTGCGGCCACAAAGAGGGGTGAGTCCTCAGACGCCACTGGCCATGCAGCAGGGCCCCCCCGCCCAAGCGATCAAGGGGGCGCCCAAAGAAGAGCCTGGGAGTCTCTGGAGGCAAAGCACCAGCCAAACGCCACTCACGGAGCCAGCCCTGATGGCAACCCTCTTCCCCACTGCATTTACTGTTTGGACTGATCTTCCCCACACTGCCTTGTGAATGGCACCTGTCTGTTGGACTGGGTCACCACATCGATGTGGTGTCTACTCTTTCATCTCATTTACCATGACTGTCAAATCACTGCTCCATCACCCCTTCATGTAAATCTACCCGCACCCCTCACATGTCAACTTTGTAAATGAAAATACCTTACACACTTCAATTGGTTCAGCTTTGTCTTTAGTGCAATATTTACAGTGTTCAAAATGTCCATAATGTATCCAAAAGATATACAGTATGTAGGCCTGGATAATTTCAAGGCACCTAGGGAGACACAACAGAACAACAGTCACTAGTGTGAGTGTGGCATCACAGACAGTACACTACACCAACCAGCTACATGAGTCAACAGGCAGACAACACAATGTGCAACAAGTGTCAACAAACTGAGTCCCATATACGTTCACAGACGAAATGTCACTGCCACATTTCCACACACAGGTGACTTTGCATGTGCCTGTCTGTACCATCCGCACATAGCCCTTCATGACAACAGCAATAACACCAGACAATGTACAAGTTGTACCTCGTCACCCACCTTCAAGTGAAGTAGCGGGTGATGAGCTGTTGACGAATGTCAACTCCTTCCTCCTCTCCTCTGTCCTCATCACTGGACTCAGGTCCTTGGGCAGGCGGGGGCCTTGGGTCCTCATCATCATGCAGGAGCAGGAGAATCCCCTTGTGAATGGCCATGTTGTGGAGCACCTCAAAGAAAGGGAGGTTCCCCTGTCACGTATACCAGGGAGGGGGATATTCAGTCGAAGGAAATTGGAAGTCCCTGTAGTATTTGTAGCAGACTAGGATCGCTGAGAGAATCTTGGGGGGGGGGGGTTCTGTAGGGTAGTAGGGATGTTACAAAACAAGCTTCATAGCTAAGTCAAATCAAGTAACTAAAGTACACTAAAGTAAATGACACTTACACCAAAATTATCAAAATAATGTGCAAAATTTATTTTCAGCCTCCCAACTGGGTTATATTCTAAAACATAATACAAAACATTTAAAATACCACCTAAAGTGGTAACACAATATATAAAATTACAGTCAAAGTGTAAAAAAGTCGACGCGGCGTTTCGGTGCTAATCAGTCTTGACACCTTCATCAGGACATTAAGGACATTTGACTCCGTATCTATAAATAAATAACAGTGTTTTAGCATCATTGTGTACTTTGTTTTCTATTTTGTGGAGCATACAGCATGCCACAATGATCTTACAGACCTTCCCAGGCGAGTATGACAGTGCACCTCCAGTCCTGTCAAGGCAGAGGTATCTTGACTTGAGCAGGCCAAAAGTCAGCTCAATGACACAACGGGTCCTGCCATGGGCGTCATTGTACCTGATATCAGCCGGGGTCCTGGGATTACTTAGTGGGCTCAGCAGCCATGGACGGCTGGGATATGCAGAGTCCCCTAGGAATGACAAACACACATTGTAATATTGCACAGGCAGAGGGCAGCAGGTCACACACACAGCACACCATATTACTAGGCATACTCACCCACAATCCAAGCACGCTCGGGAAGCAGATTTGCCATAATCTGGGCACAATGATGTTCCTCAGGATGTAAGAGTCATGGGCCAAGCCGGGGAATCTGGCATACACATGCGAGATGGTCATGTCTGCCCGGCACACCACCTGCACATTGATCGAGTAATAATGTTTTCGACTGCGAAAAATGAGCTCACTCACCTGTGGTGGCACCAGACTGACATGTGTGCAATCGATGGCACCAACAACATAGGGAATGTCCCCAAGCGGATAAAAGTCTCCCTTCACACCGGCCAATTCAGCTCCCCTGGGGAAATGTATCTATCTGTCCTTATAGATCATCATGGCTGCAAGAACATCCCTCAGCACCATGCTGAACATGGGTTGAGACATTTCTGCAGTGATGGCCACGGTCTCCTGGAAGGAACCAGTTGCAAAAAAATGGAGGGCTAAAATCACTTTGTATGTTGGTGTGAAAGCTGTTAGGTAGTGGCGATGAGGCTGCAGGTAGGGCTCCAACAGATCACAAAGGGTCTTCAGGGTGGTTCTGTCGAGGCGGAATTTGTGAATGATCGCAACATCCTCCATGTCCTCCAGCAGTGTCACGTGACATATGAGATTAGGCCTCCTCCTAGTTGAGATGAAAATGGACACATGCCAATGATAACCATCATTTGATGGCCACAGCACATCCTGTTAAGGATGTCCTGGAAAAACAACGACTGCCCTGAGAAATGCGTGACACACCAGGTTACATGGGTGGACGTTTGAGCCACACAGAGGGCACACCTCTACACACCTCTACCTCATACACAAGTGCCTCAAACAACACATAGGTCAATGTGAATGCACACATACTAAACCCCACTTTTCACATATGCGCGCCTTGTAGCGTACCATCCAGTGTGGGTAAAATGAACATGACTTTCTCATACTCATCTGCTGTACCTGTCACACCTCAATGCATCATGTAAACTTAGCACACATCCACAACCCAATGATCACAGTAGGCCGTGAACTGTCAATTGTGTGTATGAGCAGATATAAAAGCACAAGTAAGTAACAACATCATACAGTGAGACAAGCCTTGCCAAGGTCATCACTGACCCACACAAATTGATTATTGTACACATTGTTGAGTCCACTTCAACACTGTCCCACATAATCAACCATTAAATGCATAATTGACATGGCAGGGACTACAGACCAATGTACGTCACACATACCCAATCATGGCACATGCGGGCACCTGTGGATTCAATGGGATAATGGCATTGTGTGCACGATGATGTGCACTTCACCATGTTACCACTGTGTACTGTTGAAGTGTTCCAGATGGACATTGCCATTGCATGTGCCCCAAATCGGGGTAGCTACCACCTGGCCCCGGCGGTGTGTCTCCAGCACCACCCCTTACACAGGTGCAGTAGTCATTGGCATGGAGACATGCCCAAATGGCGGTGGGCATGCTCCGCCACCCTACTCGCGGTAGCCACCACCTGGCCCCGGCGGAGTGTCTCCAGCACCAGCCCTTACACAGTTACGGTAGTCATTGGCATGGAGACATGGGAAGATGGTGGTGGGCATGCTCCGCCACCCTACTCGCGGTAGCTACCGCCTGACCCCGCCAGTGTGTGTCCAGTACCACCCCTTACACAAGTGCAGTAGTCATTGGCATGGAGAAATGGAAAGATGGCGGTGAGCATGCTCCGCCTCCCTACTCGTGGTACCTACCGCCTGGCCCCGGCGTTGTGTGTGTCCAGCACCACCCCTTACACAAGTACTGTAGTCATTGGAATGAAGGCATGGGAAGATGGCGGTGGGCATGCTCCGCCACCCTACTTGCGGTGGCTACCGCCTGGCCCCGGTGGTGTGTCTCCAGCACCACCCCTTACACAGGTGCGGTAGTCATTGGCATGGAGACATGTCCAAATGGTGGTGGGCATGCTCCACCACCCTACTCGTGGTAGCTACCGCCTGGCCTTGGCGGTGTGTGTCCAGCACCACCCCTTGCACACGTGCGGTAGTCATTGGCATGGAGACATGGGAAGATGGCAGTGGGCATGCTCCGCCACCCTACTCGCGGCAGCTACCGCTTGGCCCCAGCGGTGTGTGTCCAGCACCCCCCTTACACAAGTGAAGTAGTCATTGGCATGGAGACATGGGAATATGGCGGTGGGCATGCTCCACCACCCTACTCGCGGTAGCTACTGCCTGGCCCCGACGGTGTGTGTCCAGCGCCACCCCTTACACAAGCGCGGTAGTCATTGGCATAGAGGCATTGGAAGATGGTGATGGGCATGCTCCCCCCACCTACTCGCAATAGCTACCGCCTGGCCCCGGCGGTGTGTCACCGCCATGGGGCATTCCCTACAGCCAATGGGAGCGATGATTGCGGTAGCATGATGCAGTTTTGAAAATTGCGGAAGGCGTGCTTCGCCACCGCGGAGGCGGTCATTGGATGCTTTTGAAAGATGCACCATCGCGGTAGTGCACCCCGGGCCCCTGCAGTGCATCACCGCCATGGAGCATTGCCTACAGCCAATGGGAGCGATGATTGTGGTGGCATGATGCCGTTTTGAAAATTGTGGAAGGCGTGCTCCGCCACCGTGGAGGCTGTCATTAGATGCTTTTGAAAGATGCACCATCGTGGTAGCGCACCCCGGGCCCCCGCGGTGCATCACCGCCATGGAGCATTGCCTACAGCCAATGGGAGCGATGATTGCGGTGGCATGATGCCGTTTTGAAAATTGTAGAAGGCGTGCTCCGCCACCGCGGAGGCTGTCATTAGATGCTTTTGAAAGATGCACCATCGTGGTAATGCACCCCGGGCCCCTGCGGTACATCACCGCCATGGAGCATTGCCTACAGCCAATGGGAGCGATGACTGCGGTGGCATGAAGTAGTTTTGAAAATCGCGGAAGGCGTGCTCCGCCACCGTGGAGGCGGTCATTGAATGCTTTTGAAAGAGGCAGACCTGTACAACCAATTGCTGCTGCTTGGCACCTAAGAAAGGACCTCTGGGGGCTATAAATCTGTGGGAGTGAGCCTCACATTTCCACTGCTCACAGAGCCTGCTGCCTGGTACCTTCTCCTTCTGCTGCCTCCAGAGCCTGCTGCCTGGGACCCTCTCCTGTTACTGCCTCCAAAGCCTGATGCCTGGGACCCTCTCCTGCTGCTGCCTCCAGAGCCTGCTGTCTGGGACCCTCTCCTGCTACTGCCTCCAGAGACTGCTGCCTGGGACCCCTCACCACCCAATTCCACCAAAGGTGTTCCATGTCCATAGGGATGGCAAGGACAGAGAAGATCCGTGCCAGTCCATTCACAAGCAGGGAGCTTGAGGTCCTGGTGGAGGAGGCGCTCGCACAGTACCCAAGGCTGCATGGTGCCCCCAATGTTGTGGTAAGTCATCGTAAAGGGAGGTGTAGTGCAGGGGGTGCAGACATGTAGGTGTACTGCTGCAGTATATGCCTGAGGGTGTGGGGTTGTGTCATGCACTGACAAACATGCTGTCTCCAGGGCGAAGGAGTGTGTGTGTCCCATTGTCACGGTTTTCTCTGCCTGCAGTTGTGTGTCTGAGTGGAGTGTGTTACATTGTCAGCCATACAGAGCCACAGGATGTTGGACATGCAGTTGCCAGGACAGTAATTGCTCAGCTGATTGTCTCTGTGCGCCCCTGTTGTCCGACTCAGTGTGAACCCAGAGGCTATGCCCAGTGCCCGCCCACCAAGACCAGATCACATCACTGCACTTGCTGTGTCCTTACTCTTGTTCATTCACAGTGAAATAAAAATATGCACCATCTCAGCCCTGTAGAATTGCACACGACCACACTTGTGTAGATGGAAATTATTTTAGTGAGACCATGTACCCCGATGCCACACACATGACATACACATATGTTCACAGGACATGCTCATTGAATGCTGCCCAGTCATGCACACAGTGATTCTACGCACAGACACAGGTCGATATGTGATGTATGTAGTGGCCAGACATGCATAGGACTGGAGATGTGTGCAAGCCACAGAGAGGGTTCGGTGCAGTCATCCTGAATGTGTGTTAGATTATCAGGGACCCCGTACGCCCATATAAATGCATGCAATCACATCTGCTTGGCCCATGCAGAGTGCCCTTGAGAGGTGTACCCCAGTTTGGGATGGAGGGAGATTACATTTGTTAATGAGTCTGTGTCTTGCTACTGTACTGATAGATGTTGGTACATGACACTGTGTCACTGATCATTTCCCCTTCTTTTCACCCATGCCTGCAGCTCAAGGTTCAACAGCGTAAGGCCATGTGGAGGGCCATTGCAGCAAAGGTGCGAGCCCTGGGGGTATCTAATTGATGATGCACCCACTGCCACAAGAGGTGGGACGACATCAACCGGCTGGCAAAGAACGCGGCAGAGATTACCTTGGGGCTGCTAACACGCACTGGGCGTTTGGCAAGGCGCAGCATGACACCACTGATGGGCCGCATCTTGGCAGTGACTCATCTTGAGCTGGATGCATGTTTGAAGGAGCATTAGAAGCAAGGCAGGGGTGAGTATTTGGGGAGGATGACTTTGGCTGGGAGCGGATGCATGTGTACAGGGCCTGTGGCAGCAGTGACCCATGTGATGTTCGTGGGGTGGTGCTGTGCTGTGTCATGTGAGTGCCTGCTGGGATGGGTGCCAGTGTCATGCATTGGGCCAAACTGGCCTTACAAAGGTGATCCTCCCTGCTGTGCCTTCCCATAGCCAGATGTGTTAGGATCTACATGGTCATTTAGCATTGTGATAGTGTGGGGAATCTACTAGGGGGTGAAGAGCAGTGTCCACTATCTGAGTGTGACTTCATGTATGCCTACTTTGCATGCACCATGATCGTTGAGGCCCACACATCTGACAACAATATGCCCCAGAGTACCACATGGTGTTTGGTAAGGGCTACTTACAATTGTGGAATGTCATGTCCTAATAGGTGTGTGTGTTGTCCCCTCCTGTTCCCTCAAGGTCTGTCAGTGGTAATATGTGGTGTGCCCACATAATGTCCCTAGGGCAAGTTGTGTGTCTGCTACACTTCATCCACGGGCAGTGTGTTGTGCTGTGTGGCCTTAACATGGCTCAGTCAAGGCAGATATTCAGGGTTACAGGCACTGTTGTGGTCTATGTAGTGTGTTGCTGCAATGTGATTGCAGGGTGTGGTGGTCACCATGTTGATTTGGGCATCTCCTGTACTGCATTGATTGAATTGCTTTGTCCTGCTGATGACACTAACCCAACCATGCATCTCTCTCTCATGCAGAATCGCCAGTGGACACGGAGGAACAGGAGCCGGAAACCAGTGGTGGCGAGAGTAGCACTACAGTTGCACAGGAGCCCAGTGACACAGAGCTCACCAGCGCATCAGAAGGGGACTGGAGTATGCAGGAGGAATCCCTGCCTGAGACACAAAGTACTACATCATCTGATGCCAGTGGTGATGCATCCATGTTGGCGGGCACAGGGAATGGGGAATATGCATCATCTTCTACCACAAAGCGGCCAGTGGCCATCCTCCCATCCACTTCCTCTGGTGCTGCCCGTGTCCGTGTCAGTAAGAGGGGACGAGTTAGATTCACACCTGACACCGCTGACCCTGCACCGTTCCCCCTTGCTGCCCTCAGTGCTGAGTCTGTAGAGCTCCTGCTCCAGCTTTGTGTGGGCCAGACAGCCCTGCTCAATGCCTTCAGTGACCATGACAAAATATTAGGCCAGGTGGTTGCCTACATGGAGGGCATACACTCTGACGTGGGTGGGCTACACCGTACAGTCCAGGCTTTGTCGGCCACAGTGACGTCTGCCCTTCAACAGGCATATACTCCCATTCCTGCTCCAGTGCCTTTGTCCATCCCGCAGTCAGTGGCCACATCGTATGATAGTGACCACGGTTCCCATGAGTCACAGTCACGATACAGCACAAGAAGCACCCAGCAGAAACAGCCCTCCCACAGACACCATCCCCACAGAAGAGCAGAGCCACCCCAGAATGCAAAGACAAGAGCCTGTTAGGGAAGAGCAAGGCCGAAAAAACAATGAAGCAGACATCAGGCTCACATGCCTCAGAGGCATCACCAGCGAAAGACTCTCCTGTCCCTAAAACTTCACGCAGAGCTAGGCTTGCAGTGTCTATGCCCACTGAGGAGGTGTTGTATGGCAAGGGTACACCTAGGAAGGGCTCATGGCCACATTCCCTGCCACATCAACTCCGATTCCAAGCACAGTGAAGCAGGTGAAGGAGGGCACTGTAGGGGCTACCCCTGGCCAACAGGTAAAGGAGGGTACTGTAGGGGCTACCCCTGGCAAACAGGCAAAGGAGGGCACTGTAGAGGGGACACCTGGCAAACAAGCAAAGGAGGGCACTCTAGGGGAGACACCTGGCAAACAGAGGAAGGAGGGCACTGTAGGGGGTACACCTGGCAAACAGGGGAAGGTGGTCCAGAGGCGTAGCCATACAAAGCGTTACGCAGGATCCAGCACGTCACCAGAAGGAGTGCCAGTGTCTGCACCTGATGCGGGTCTGTTGGTGTGTGTGCCTGTTGTGTCATCACCAGTTCCCATTGACCCCAGTACATGGAAGGCATTTCGAATTCCCAAGAAGTGGAAAGGCACCCCTCAAACCTCTCCCACCCACACTGTGTCACAGGTCTGCATGACTCCACCTCCATGTGCCACTACACCACCTGGTCCAAACAGTCCTCCAGCTTGCCAAGCCACTGATAGCCCTACATCACCTGGGCCTCTGTCTCCCCAGTCAAGTGGTCCTACTGTCCCCGACACACAGCCAGCTCCAAGTCCGCCTGACAGCCAAGAGTGAGTGGTAGTCCCCCTCATACACCTGTCTCTCCTACAGGTGTGCTAGTCCCGCCCATTGTTTATCACCTGGGTGTGTTGCTGACGGATGTATGACGTTACAACGCATACTTTTACAACGCCTACCTTTACATCGCAAGTTTTACAACGCATACCATTACAACGCATAATGCTTTTGGGCGCTGGATAGTGAATAGTTTAATTTACTATTCCAACTCCAGTCCCCGTGGTTAGTAGGGAAGGTGTTGGATAGCACATTAAACCTATTCCCTATCCTAGAGCGCCCCCCAGCGCTATGCGTTGTAATGGTTTGCGTTGTAAAAGTTGCGTTGTAATGGTAGTTCGTTGTGAAAGTTTCATTGTAAAGGCTGTATACCGTTGCTGACCATGGAAGGGTACAGTCAAACACACTCACTGTGCAGCTTCTCATGTCCTGACTCTGCACTTTGCCATGCCCACTGACCTTCCTGTTCTGGCCTTGCCTGTGCACCTTCTCATGTACTCACTCTGCACTTTGCCATGCCCACTGTCCTTTTCATTCACTGCTGTTCTGGTCTTGCCTGTGCAGCTTCTCATGTCCTGACTCTGCACTTTGCCAAGCCCACTGGCCTTGTCATTCACTGCTGTTCTGCCTTTGCCTATGCAGCTTCTCATGTCCTGACTCTGCACTTTGCAATGCCCACTGGCCTTGTCATTTACTGCTGTTCTGCACTTGCCTGTGCAGCTTCTCATTTACTGACTCTGTACTTTGCCATGCCCACTGACCTTCCTGTTCTGCCCTTACCTGTGCAGCTTCTCATGTACTCACTCTGCACTTTGCCAAGCCCACTGGCCTTGTCATTCACTGCTGTTCTGCCTTTGCCTATGCAGCTTCTCATGTCCTGACTCTGCACTTTGCAAGGCCCACTGGCCTTGTCATTTACTGCTGTTCTGCACTTGCCTGTGCAGCTTCTCATTTACTGACTCTGTACTTTGCCATGCCCACTGACCTTCCTGTTCTGCCCTTACCTGTGCAGCTTCTCATGTACTCACTCTGCACTTTGCCATGCCCACTGGCCTTGTCATTCACAGCTGTTCTGGCCTTGCCTGTGCAGCTTCTCACATCCTGACTCTGCACTTTGCCATGCCCACTGGCCTTGCCATTCACTGCTATTCTGCCCTTGCCTGTGAAGCTTCTCATGTCCTGACTCTGCACTTTGCCATGCCCACTGGCCTTGCCATTCACTGCTGTTCTGGCCTTGCCTGTGCACCTTCTCATGTACTCACTTTGCACTTTGCCATGCCCACTGGCCCTGTTGCTCTGCTGTGTTGGCCTATTCCCTGTGCAGCCTCTCATGTACTTGCTGTGCCACCTGCCATGGACACTGACCCTGTTGCTCTGCTGTGTTGGCCTATTCCCTGTGCAGCCTCTCATGTACTTGCTGTGCCACCTGCCATGGACACTGGCCCTGTTGCTCTACTGTTTTGGAGTCCCCCCTGTGCAGCCTCTCATGTAGTTGCTGTGCCACCTGTCATGGACACTGGCCCTGTTGCTCTGCTGTGTTGTACTCGCACCTGTGCCATGGACACTGGCCCTGTTGCTCTGCTGTGTTGGAGTCTACCCTGTGCAGCCTCTCATGTACTTGCTGTGCCCCCTGCCATGGACACTGACCTTCCTATTTGGAGTTTGCCTGTGCAGATTATCTTGCACATGATCAGCATTTTGAGCCTTGCTCTTGTCTACTGTTGTTCTACTGTCACATCTATGCAATATGTGAATAAAGACAGTTACTCCTGTTGTCTGTTTTGTCAGTGTCCTTGCTGATTAAAGTTCTTTTGGTGTGTGCATTTGGTTGCCTCTGCCCCATGCTCTATGTGTCACTTAAATATTGCCAAGCTCTTTGGCCGCATCACATTTTTAAACAGGGATGACGGGGTCTTCAGTCCATTTAGACACTGATACTAGTGTTACCTGTGATGGGTATTTTACCTGTCATGCAGTTCTCTTTTTAGTGGTTTGCGGTTGTTTGCTACATTTTTCACATGTCAGGTTGGGGGACACTGCCAGCACAGGGTGTGATGCTGTGGACAGGTTTGCATGCAGGCTGGACAATGTCATCATGTATGTGTGTTATTCCTTTATGTGTGCCCAGCTGTGTATGTGTATGGTCATCTTGTGTTGGCCCTTAGGCCTGGTCCCATGGCCTACATGGGATGTGTGCTCTTGGGTAGTCAAGAGATGTGCAGTGTGAAGGGTGTGACTTTGTAGGGGGTGTGGATGTGTGTGTGCCCCTGGATTGTGAAAGACACACATGTGTCACCCAGGAGTTGTGTGCCTGTTGTTTGGATTATTCTGCACTGTGGAAATGGTTTTATGCACATATGCGAGTTGTCTGTTGTGCACTGTGCAGTATGTTGGTGTGTCCATGCTGTTCTGTCTGACTCCTCCTTGTTGCTTTAGTCACTTATGAGTGTGCAAAGTGTGTGACTTGCACATCAGTGTTGTGTTTGTTTGATCATCCATGTGTCTTGAGTGTGTTTGTGTAGACTGTGTAGCCCTGCTGCTCTACATTGCCATTGTGGCTGTGTTTCTCATGCATTGCAGGTACATGGTGCCTTTTATCATCCTGTATTGCATGGAGTGTGTGGTGTAATGCCATCCCCTATGTGTGCTACGTATGCATACCCATTGTGGGTCTGCACTCCCTCTATTTGTCTATGGTACACCCCTTACATGTCAACTACTGACATGCAAGTCAGTTAACTTTGATGTCAGCTGTCCCCTTGGTTTACATGTGTGAGTGCCTCCCCATCACTTCATTTGTGACACTGTGCTTTGTGGTGCAGTTCTTGGGCAAAGAGTGATGTTCCACTTTGGACATTGCCCCAATGGTTTATGTGTGATGTTCTTGTGCTATTAATCAATGAGGATTGCTCATGTGCACTTCAGCTGTGTGTGCTGCCCAGTGCTCTGGTCAAGATGGTTCTGCTCTTGTATCACATAGTGGTGCATCTGTTGTTGTTGTGTTGGATGTATGTGTGTTGGCTGTGGTATTGCTTCACTTCCTGGGTGTGCTGTTGTGTTTGTGCTGTGCTGATTTGTGTTGTGTGTGTTGATGTTATGCCAGTCATGTCTGTGTGTGACTGTTCTGCTTGGTGTGCACACACTGCTTGTTGTGCATACAATGCTGTGTATATGTGGCCTTGGCATTGCCTGATATGCATCCCCTGATGTCCTGTAGTGTTTGTTCATTTTTGATTTCATGTGCATCTGTGGTTGGTTTCATGTGGCAGTGTAGTTCTGTGATGGTGCACTTCTTGTGGGATTTGTAGTATGTTGTGTGTTTTGTTCATGAATGATGGGATTGTGCACTCCTGTTGTGTCTGTGCTCCCTCATTGCCTTTCCACAGTTTGACTGACAGGGTATGTCTGTTTCTGATGGTGTTCTGTGTGTGTTTCTGTAGTGTTTGTGTGTTTCCTTTGGGCAGGCATCTTTTCAGGCATCCCTGTGTGTGTTTTATGTTTGTGGCTACACCCAGGGTGTGTGTTTGTTTTTGTGTGTATGCACCGGCAATTATTGGCAGCCTTCAGTGTGTGTGGCACTAGTGTTGGGTGTTCCTTGTCAGCCACCCCTGAAGTGACTGTTTCCCTGGTTGTTTGTTGTGTGGTGCAGTGTGTGGATTGTGCTTGCTTGTTGCTGTACTTGTTGCTTGTTGCTGTGCATGGGGGTGCACAGGATGGGCACCTGGCCTGTGACTTCATGGTGTGTGTTGATGTGTGGTTGGGGGTGGTGTGTCCCTGTGGTCTTTGCTCCCTGCCCATGCCTTGGCTGGCCCAGCGTTCTGCGTTGTGCGCATGTGTTGACCGCTGCGGTGACGTGACCGGGACCGGGACTTTGCTGCAAGTTCGCGGTCGATGTGTGTCCAGGATGCAGTGGGGTGACTTGCTGGCAGGTGGGCCATGTGTGGGTGCCTTGTGGATGTGTTGTTGCCCCAGCAGGGTGTCTGTTGTGGATTTGGACCATGTGTCAGCCCGTGTGTTGTGTGTTGTATTTGTGTAGTTGCGTACCTGCGTCGTCGTCCGCGGCGGCCCATTAGATGATAGTGTTGTAGCAGGTACAGCACCGGATACACACGTAGAGCTGGATCCATGGTGGCCGTGACCGGGTGGTGTGGACCAGGTCTCTGCTATCGCGCTCCGCTGTCGAGTTTCCACCGTCTCTGGTTGGGCGGTGTCTCCGCTGCGGTGCGTCTGCCTGTTTGGGCCATCCTAATTTGTGGAGCGGGCGGAGGTCATTCCGCACGGCAGAGAGTCTCCATTGGCTCCTACCGCCGCGGTCGCGGGCGTACTTTGATGGCGGTGCGCGTCATTCCGCGGCGGACGGGATTTGACCTATGTTTTGCAATACTAATATGGTCGACGTGTTTCCAGCTGCTCGCGGGAGGAAAAAGGCATTTTTTCGCACCGCCAGCACCGCAGTGGTGCAACCGCCGGCCATCCTAATGGACCCCTTAGTGTTGTTTTCTCCAAAACTCCTATTGGGGTCAGGGGAGAGAGAAAAAGAGAGCTTCCAACATTCCCAAAGATTGAATTCAAGCCAATAGGTCAGGGAAAAAACAATGTGAGTAAAGAAATGATAGTTATTTACAATGTTATGTAGACTGTAGTGGCTTTCAGAATAGATATAGGCATTGATAGGGAGTAATATGTCAAACCGATACTACTTCTGCTGCCAGGCATTATTAGAAAAACACAATTACTGTCCTTTGTTTACCATTCACATAAGATGGGCATGCTGGTTACTTTAGTGGCAAGGATGTAATGTACATGTATGTATGTCTTTCGAAACTCCTGTTTTAAATGTATGTTCTTTTTAATTCTATTAAAAAAATAAAAGACATAAAAACTAAAACTGATTTGTTTGAGCTCTAGTATGTAACTGAATGTTCATTGCCATTAATGTGGTCCTTACATTTTTTTATTGCTCTCGGCAACAACAAAGGTCTTCTAAGCAAAGCCTAAATACTGAGCAGAGCAAGTTAAGATCAGTGAACAGAAGAATGGCTAGACTAAGTTTGTTGTACTGGCCTTGCTGGGACTCCAGATGAGCTGGCTTGGAAGGGCCAATATGTGAACCATTTTAGGTCGAGCCTAAAAGGAGTAGATCAGCTGCTCTGCGAGACATGCTGTATCAGAGTATGGACTTGAAGCTCCACCCACTCTCTTCCCATATTTTTCATTGGCTGGTGTCATTGTCCTTTGTAAATGCTGGCTTCTGATGTATTAATCGGCATGTTAGTCCCTCCTTAGTACCGCCTTGTCTTCATTTGTAACCTCCCATGAGGACTTGCCCTTTTACTTCTGTTGTTATGCAGTATGTCTTATTTAGTCTGTAAGCACTATTTTCTTTAATGTGTTTCTCCTAGTGTAGGCATGACATACTTTCCTGCAACATTCAGAGCACCATGCTTGCTTTGACTTTCCAAGCAGCCCAGGACAATGGCGCCCGGTTTTTTGAAATGCAATAGGTCTCGCATTTACAAGAGTTTAAGCTATTGGCATGGTAAATGACAACACCTTTTATTTATGTATTAATTATCAAAACAGATAAATAAAAGGTATTGTCATTCACAATGCCAATAGCTTTAACTCTCGAAAATATAAGACCTTTTGCATTGCAAATGTTTCTTTTTGGTTCTGTCATGGCCCACAAAGGCTCAAAACGAACATCACATGCCCTGGCTGCTTCAAGTCAGACTATCTGACAGTGCCATAGTGTCAGAGAGCCTGACAGGCCGGCCTAGCACTTCAAACAATATTCTGAAGGCTGCATGAATTAATTTAAAATGGCGGCAAATCTTTATCATGATGTTTCCACATTTTTCATGAAACATCCACGCAGTGAGAGGGTGAGAGGTAGGAGTGATAATGGAGACATGAGGCTGAAGTGATGGCTGGAAGCAGTGGAGAGAGTGAAAGCGATAATGGAGCAGGAGCAATGAGTGATGGTGGGTTGGAAGGCAGGAGGGATGGCAACGGCGGGAGAGAGCAGTGATGATGGACAGGATTGTGAAACACATTTCGATACACATTTCTATGTTCAGCCATGTACCTTGCAGAGGCTTGGGAGATTGCAAACCAGCTGTTGAGAGCTTCTGAGAATGAGTTCGCAAATTGGGGTCAATTGTTTGTTTTCGTCATACAAAAACTGGGCACATTGGCCGGACAGCCTCACAGGAATGGAAAAAGTCATGAATTTTGTAAGCTGGAGAGTATGTTGAATTTGTAAAGTCTGGGAACTTTTGAGAGCTGAGGTCAGGGCCAGATTAGAACTCCAACAATACGAGAACATTTACTAGAAATGCGTTTTTGACCGCTGACATAATATAATCAAATTTATAGGAGCGTCAGTCTCAGAGTAACAATGTAAGTGCAGCAAATGGGCCACCACTTTCCAAACAGAAACCACGTAAATTCTAATTAAATGAGACCCAAACTAGGCAGCCTCACTGGCTGCCCATAAGGCAATGCCACCAAGCTATGGAATGCATGCACATAGCAGGCTAGGAGAAGGCTGGAAGAGGTCTAGTGGTATTCTTTAAAGGATCATTATAAACCACAAACATTTGAAGACATGCTCTTTAGTGACTGCAAATCCTTGCTGGTTGGTTAGATTCAGAGACACTCATTCATTGGTGTATGCTTTCCGACTTATTTACAAGTCACGGCCAAACAGAAAAACTTTCACATAGACCTTCATGGGGGCCATCTCAGATCTCTCCCTAAATCATATGCACTTCTGCATTCTGGATAACCTAAACATCTGGTTTGAAAAATCTTTCACACTACCTACAGTTATCCCAGTAAAAGTGGAATCTCTCAACCTCTTCTAGCTAGTCACCTAGGCTACATAGAGTGGCCCAAACACTTTCTGCAAATGATTGAATAAAAAAGAACAAAGAACAAATACTTGCACTCCAATGACAATGGAAGCTATCCAGGACACCCTTGAAAAATAATCACCTCCAGAGACTCTTCTAAGCTTCCATCAGAAGAAAAAGGCAACACTTGTCAGTAGTCTATAATATGGATGCCAATGCCAACCCAGTGTCTCCCCTTGAGTCTGAGTACATGTACTTAACTAATCAAGCACTGCACAAAAGACTCTTGGGGAAAAGGGAATGGAGAAACACTAGAGTGGCCCTGCAGACGTTGAAGGAAACTGCCACTCTCTCTGTTTTTGTACACAGCATCTGATGAGAAACTGTAGATATTAGATACAATGACATTAGGAGCACACCAGTACATATTGTATCATGTGTTATTTGTTGCACTTAGCACTGTAGGTTGTGTGGGAGGGGTCGCCTACAGCCTGGGTAAACTCCTGAGCCAGACTCAGAGGAGATGGTAAGCTCAGTATGCCAAATACTCATGAGCAGAATTGGTAGTGGCAGATTGCTGGACTGTAAGCGCAGAAAGACAAGCAGGTAGTCAGCAAAACAGAACCAACATGGAACAAAAAGCAATAAAGGTACATATGGAACGATATATTGGGTGTAAACTGGTATGAACGCGGAGAAACCCAACAAAATGCACAATTGCCAGGCAAAATGTTCTGCGTAGCAATTGGTTATATACTGTCCCTTTTCACTCTAACCTGGAAGTATGAACCCACTGTCACCTTGGAGCGAGAAAGCATACATACTGTCAAAGCCTCGGTGTGCATTATAGGGGCTGCCCGGCCACTCCACTGCACACAGGTCACCATGGGTTGCGCCGTGTTGTAGGGGCTGCCGCACTAGGCATTTTTCCTGTGGGAAACAGCATGTATTCCCAGGGTCCGCCTGCTGGTGGTGACCACTGGTCACTCGCAGAGACATTGATGAGACTTGTTGCAAGAAGCGCTGAGCCATAAATGCAGTGTGTCATGTTTTGATATGCACTGTTTTCTCCTTACATATCCCAGCTGCCCCGGAAAGCAGACAGCTTGGGTGTTGCTTAAGGGTGGGCGTAGTGGGCGTATTGGGGCTCCGCGGAGCTACGCGGAGAGGGCGAGAAGCTACGCCCACTCCTGCACTCCGCGTAGCCCCACTACGCACCTCCCTCCCGCTCTCCCTCGCATACATTATTTAAGTAATTAGCCTTATTAAAACAATATTAAAGCACCTACCTTGTCCGGGGCTCGTCCGGGGCTCCCTCTTGAATAGCGTCCTTTTCCTGGATACCAATGCGCATGCCCCGGCGGCCGCGCATGCGCATTTCTCCCGAGAAATGCGCATGTGCGGCCGCCCGCGCATGCGCATTGGTATCCAGGAAAAGGACGCTATTCAAGAGGGAGCCCCGGACGAGCCCCGGACAAGGTAAGTGCTTTAATATTGTTTTAATAAGGCTAATTGCTCAAATAATGTATCTAGGGGAGGGCGGGAGGGAGGCGGGTGGCGGCCGACTCGGCTACGCCCACGGAGTGGGCGTAGTGTTGCCGGCTACGCTGTCTACGCAAAATGCGTAGAAGGCAACACTACGCCTACTCCGTGGGCGTAGCCGAATCGGGCGCCCAGGGTTAGTGTTGCTGACCTGCATAAAAGCTCCAAGCTGCCCTGCCAGCTCCCACTTAATTCATTTGGCCTGCAGAGGTGTCGGCGAGTATTACCTGCCAATCATGAATTATTTACCAGGCAGACCTAACCCTGTGATGTAAGAATGTTCCTATTGGCTAAACAAATGTGTGGAATGCTGTCACATTCCAAAGCACTGGCTTCGAATCCTCGGCTTGCATTAAGGGCGATAACAATTACTAGCCTCTAGAATTACGACTCGCTCTCGGGCTAATACCATATAGTATGAGTAACACGCGGACTATAGAAGGGATTTAGCATTGGCTAAATAGACCAGTGTGTGCATTGTTTCATGCATGTAAGTTACTTGCAAACTGTTGAAGGTATTTATCAGTAGCTAAATAGCCCAGCATTGTTTCATGCATGTAAGTTACATGCAAACTGTTGAAGGATTTTAGCAGTGGCTAAACAGATCAATGTGTTCATTGTTTTATGGAAGTTATTTTAAATAAGTGTGACACTATTTTCGATGTAAGCCATTATCACTTCTGGTTAAAACACTACCTCCTCTACAAACAGAGCACTTTGGCACTTTAGCTGAAAGGCAGCATTAAGAATAAGCATAGTAACTGCTATGTCGCATGAAGATGTGCATTGACAATATTTTGTGTTGCACATTAACCTTTGCTCTCCTTGCTGACTCGCATTCCCGGACGGCTGTTGTAGAATTACCGACATATTTTCTTAAAAGGATTAAATATATCCACAAGGCGTTGACAAATATATCCATAAGGCGTTGACAACGGAAAGCTTGAACCTTCTTTTTATACGGCTGAACGAGTGACAAAAAGAACAGAATTGGGGTGAAATAAACGTATTTGTTCTGGTGAGGAGGAGCAGTAGTACTGGATACAAAGGATTGTGGCGGTTGTTACCTATATCAAAGGGTTGTTTCAACTACTTAGTTCATTAAAAATAAGATCTCTGACAGTACTCCCTGGGTGTTGTTACTTTGGTTGGTTCTATTGAAGGTCTTGATGAAGGTGGTGTCCATTTTCTACTTGTGCCACCGAAATGCGTCGACCATTGATATTGACCACTGACATTTAGATCCTGCTTATTGCAGTTTTTTTTGTTGGTCAAACGAGATTAATCACAACATATACATATTTTTATGTTCTTCCGAAAGTCCACAAACCCACAAGACCACCAGTGGGTCGTCCTATCATTTCTGGGATTGGCTCACTTCTAGAACCACTGTCTACATTTGTAGACCACTTCCTCAGTTCCATGGTAAAAGAAATGCCAACGTTTCTACAAGACACCAAAGATGTGCTGAGACTGCTTCCTGAAGTTGAGTTTAATTTTGAAACGGATTTGCTTGTCTCATTTGACTTTGAGTCATTATATACTTCAATTCCGCAAGATGAGACACTTGACACAGTTAATGCGTTATTAGGACAGCGGGATTTAAACTCACTAACACCTACTCACTTCATCATGGCTAGCGCACAAATTGCCATGAAAGATAACTTTTTCAGATTCGAGGATACAATTTACCTCCAGACATCAGGCACGAGTATGGAAAGCATTTTTGCTCCTAGCATGGCGAATCTGTATGCCGATGGGTTCGAACAGGAGCATGTGCTAAATGAATCCAATCCTTACCGTGAATCCATACGCCTTTGGAGGCGTTATATTGACGACATTCTAGTCATATGAAGAGGTGACATCACCAGTGTTAACAACTTTCTGGTTTGGCTTGATAGTCGTAATAACTTCCTCAGATTTACGGTTGAGCCAGACAAACACAAGCTGTCTTTTCTGGACCTATCGATCGTAGCCTCTCCTAGTGACCTTGAGACCGAACTGTATACCAAGCCTATGGCTAGAAATTCCCTTTTAAGCTACGATAGCCATCACCCTAGGGCACTGAAAGATAATTTACCCTATGGCCAGTTCCTGCGGATCCGTAGGAATTGTTCCACTAGAGACAATTTCCGGAAACATGCCCAGAAGCTAACATCTCACCTGGTAGAAAGGAACTACCCTGCAAAATCGGTACGACGTGCGGCCAAACGTGCAGGTAACAACACTAGAGAAGTTCTTTTAGAACCTAGTGCCCCTAAATAAACAACATTTAGATTGACCTTTGTCAACAAGTTCAGTACAGTGTCAAATGAAGTTAAAAAAACAGAACGACGACTCTAGAAAATACTGAATATTGGTGGTGAACGCCTATCCGAACCTCTGTTTGCCTTCAAAAGGAACAGCAATTTGCGAGACAAACTTGTGCACACTAGACCCCATAGTCTTAAACCACAGACTCAAGACACCATATGGGGCTTACCAGCTCTACAGGGGCATTTTCCTTGTGGGACGTGCAAAGTATGTCCTCTCACCAAAAAATCCAAGTCCGTCGAGATTGGGACTGACCGACCTTGGATACAGAGTAAATTTACGAATGGCAACAGTGAGAAGGTGGTTTACTTAATTTCTTGCCCCTGCAATTTGAACTATGTAGGGATGACTACTCGAAAAATTTAACTTAGAATAATGGAGCATATGAGCACAGTGAGGAGCAAAAAACAGGCCACACGACTGACTACTCATTTCTTGGAAATGAACCATCGACCAGAGGATCTGGCCTGGACTATTCTAGAGCAACCTTTCATTCCCGAACATATAACTGACATATCCAAATTCCTTTTATTGAGGGAACACAGATGGGTGTTTAGACTTAAGAGCGACACTAAGGATCTTAATGACTCTATCCCGTGGGCCATTCTGTGATACAAACTCCAGGTACTATACACATACTGTTATATTTGTAAATACAGATAAAGCTTCTACTAGCTATATGGCAATTTCTGAGGATTCAATATATGCCGTATTTGGTATTTAAAATACTAGTTTGTATATGGAAGCAGCATTTTTCCACTAAGCATACACCTTCTTGCTGGTAGAGGATTACTCAATAGTATTCTACCCATATTGTCCTGTATTTTCTAATATCAAGAGTAAATCATTAGGTAATTCGATGATTTTGTGGCAATGCCGATGTTATTGTGAGTTTGTTTACAATCACGTTACTAAACCATCATAAGATATAGCCTTTGGCAAACCTGCTTAAATATATGTGATAGATACAATTCTTTTTTAGGAATGAGTGTCTCTAGCATACACTTCTTTCACTGAATACTTTCTATTCAGGGGGCATTATTGAAATTGTATAGTTATCGCGCGCTCGCTTATGGAACTACATTTCCCATTATCCAATGATGCACAAGCGTGATCTCACTATGGGCGAGATCACGCAGTGCGCAATGCGCGGTGGCCGAGACCGAAATGGAAACACAACGGGCCTTTCTCTAAATACTCCGCGGGCTCCTGGCGTCGGTACCTCCCCGACGGCTTGGATGACCGTCAGAGGTACCGACGGCCAGGTAAGAGCCGGCGATAACGACTTTAGTTGTGAGATTGTCCAGCGTTAGCCTGCTTAATCTCGTTACACGATTGTTTTTGGCTTATGGACCGAGGGAGTTTGTTTTGGTTTGAATGACCCGAGGTTTGGAAGAATAGTTCCTTGTATGTACCGCAATGTCTTCGAGGAGCTTGTATATTGACTTGATTAGGAATAGCTTGCCATTCTGGCATTCCCTTGTTTGTTTACTGTGGGTTGCATTACTATATGTCCCTTACAGTCCCTGATATGCTAAGGCCAGGGCTGTATGTTTGGCAATCCACCATTATGGTTTATGGTCATAACCATATTTAATCTAGGGAGACCGTTTACTGTTTACTGTTTACTGAGAGACCTCTATTTTGTAGAGAATTGTTAGTTCAGACTTTCAGCATGAATTTTGTTTCAAGCTTGATTCATAGTAATGCACTATTAACCATCTAGTGCTAAGAGGAAATTGATGAATCCCCCTTTGGGGAGTATACATGATACATGGTGTGTGTTGGAGTTTTATTTGTTCATGCTGTGTATCAGACGATTGGATTATGTAGAAACGTATAAGGTGAACAGTGCACCACAAAATTAATATTCTGATGTACTTTGTTCCCCTTTTCAGAGCGGTGCCTCCTTTATCCTGAGCATTTGCCAGGTGGGGTGAGGTAATTCCTCCATACTTTTGAGGTAAGGCTCGGCGGATGACCACCCACTATGAGAGCTAGCCTGATAACCAACTATAGTTACAGAGGCTCGATATAGGACACACATACTGCCCTCCAAGACTGTTCTATTTCATCTTTTATGTACCTTTTCTGTATTTCTTATAGATCCTTCAAGAGATACGAGGATTGTGAACTGTGAGAACCAAGCTGTAAGGTTGTATTGTTCCACAGTATATCCTTTATGGTACTTTTCACATTTTTGTTGTTATAGTTACTTTTCAACATTTCAGTAGCATCAATACCTAATAGGTCCTGATGAAAAAACTGGGTGTACATCTACCTTCAGGTGCTGAAACATGTTGACCGATTGATTATTTACGGACAGCTATCTGTTGAAACTGTTCTCATGCACTGTTTTTAACCATTGATCGTATCAGATAAGAATAACTTGTGGTCTGATTACGCTCAATTTTAAACCTCACATCTTTAACTGCACTGCACTTTTCCCATACACTCTATAAAACATTTTGCTCACGTCTGTATTTACACCTAAAACATCCTTGGGCTCCTCCATCATTAGGGTAGAGTTGAAGCCCTATTTAAGGAGACCCAGATGATGAAGCATGTCACCTCGAATGGTGAGTGATGGGAATCCATACAATTTTTGTATATTCCATTAGAGTCTTGGACAGTTATAGTATCTGTGTTCCTTACCCCTAAACTCCGGGATATATGTTGTGTTTGAACGTTTATAGTGGGGCTGAATATCCCGTTGAGTCTTTAAATTTTGGCCTCTGACCCTACCCAAAGTATAGTGTATTACAAAGGAGAGTAATGCCATTCTGATATCTCTAACTTTCCAAAGTGTTTGTGAGCTTAAGAATGTAGTATGACTGCTGCCTGAATTAGTGTGACTGTATGAGTGAGTGCCTTCTTTTAGGTTGTGTGTTCTTTTACCTGGGGTGTATACTATGTTATGAAATGTAATTGAATATGTTGAAGATATTTAATGTGTACGTTTTTAAATTGATACTAATTTTGATATTTAAAAGAAATTTTTTAAAAAAATGAATAAATATTAACGACAAAGGAACAAACAAAGTCATAAAGAATAATGATGCATTGATAGTACTTTTATCGAACTGGCCCATTTTTTAATTCTATGTAAATCGCAAGAAAATAAATATAGGTCGAGAGGGAAGTTTTGTAGTGTGTTTTGCTTTGTTCACCTCTTTCCCTGACCTTGAAGTAACTTTTTGAGGGGGTCCGTCTTGTTTTGCATTGCACATTAACCTTTTACCTTGGAGATCACCTTCCCCGCTGTTACTATCCCAAACCCTTCCCCTCACCTGGCCACTCTAATAATCAGTACTACATATGAATTCTGAGTTGGAGGTGCCTAGAGTTGGACCCCATAAAGAGTTGCGCAGAACCCGAAGAAGTCGGCACCGTGACACATATTCCAGATTCGCCACAGGTGCCATGATGGAATTGGATGGATACTAACCCTCTGCTGGAACTTTTCATTATCTTTTGTGTTACATTATGGGTCTCCATAGTCTCCATTTCCTTTTCATAAATATTTTTCCTTTTGGTGACATGGTGTTTCTATGTTGATGATGAAAGTGAGACATCCTTATAACCCTGACAGTACCTTCTACTGCAGAAATGCATCCCAGCGTGTATTGGATTATGGAAGCATTGATGCAATCTCTTAAACGTTGAGCACTTACAAAACATGCATGTTCCCAAAAATGATCAGCAAGTGCATATCCCCTCTAGCCACTCAAATGTTGCAGTTGACACTGGATTAACCTGGAGCAGGAACTGCTTCTACTTCATATTTTGGATCTTGCCCTTGGACTACAGGAGTGAATATGCCAGTTGAAGGGTAGTTGTAGCTGTGCAGTTAAATGATGAGTTATCTTAGAAATGTAAACTTTGCATGATAGCCAGGCAAATTAAGGTCCCATTTGGATTACCATACATAATCCCTTTGTTTACAAGGGAGAGGTGTACATCTGAAAACATTCTGTAAGGTCCTTCTTCCTTTGGGAAGTGTTTCACAATGTCTCTCTGGATCTTTGGCATGGTTTGGATTAAGGCATTCACTGAGGGAACTTATACTTTGAGTAGTTGCAAATGAAGCATTTCCATATGAAATCCATAGATAACAAAATGGGGATCACTTTAAAACCTGTTTAAAGAGATATTGGACATGCATTTGCTTGCAGAATCCAAATGACCCAATTGTCTTGATAGTGTGTGATAAAATACCTTACATATTGTTCAATACTTGATTGTCAGTGTGCTCGCGGGTGTTGGGTCTTGAGGCGGAAGCCGGGACCGTGCGTGTGAGAGCGGACTAACTGTTTTTAAAAATTGCTGCTGGAAATGATTTTATTGTGTAAACTGTGTACCCTGTATAACTTTTGAAAGACTACGTTTTGAAAGTTTATTTTCGCTCCACTTACCGATCGCTCACTCTCTGGGCACATACTCTATCTGCCTTTGTATCCGCCCACTAATCTTGCTCGCCTCATTGCAGCCGATTAGGCGCTGCTGAGGTCAGAGTGCAAGACACCATCTTAAGTGAGGAGCAGGTGAGCGGCACAGTGCTCGGCCCCTCCCACCTCTAACCATTTAAAAACAGTAACCATCATCGCGCTCATTGATTGTCAGTGTGCTCGCGGGTGTTGGGTCTTGAGGCCGAAGCCGGGACCGTGCGTGTGAGAGCGGACTAACTGTTTTTAAAAATTGCTGCGGGAAATTATTTTATTGTGTAAACTGTGTACCCTGTATAACTTTTGAAAGACTACGTTTTAAAAGTTTATTTTCGCTCCACTTACCGATCGCTCACTCTCTGGGCACATACTCTATCTGCCTTTGTATCCGCCCACTAATCTTGCTCGCCTCATTGCAGCCGATTAGGCGCTGCTGAGGTCAGAGTGCAAGACACCATGTTAGGTGAGGAGCAGGCGAGCGGCACAGTACTCGGCCCCTCCCACCTTTACGGGCATAAAATGAAACCCCCTCCCCGGAAGCGCAGCGCAGCGGACGGGCGCAGCGGGCGCGTCGACTGCGCGCCGAAGACGCGCCAAAGTCGAGCCCGTCTGCGACCGGCCGGGACCAGGGGCAAGCCATGCTGCTCGACCCATTCACTACTCCAGGGCCGACCTCTTGGAGTGTAATAATAACAAAGCCCATTCATACCTGCCAAAGAACACACTCCACCGGCTTTGCAAGTATGGTATACTGAGTCAGGGCTGCCATTTGACCACCCGTGCAGACAATCAGGAACTGCCTGATTTACCTGCCCAGTCGCTTACTATTGTATACTTAAACACCCGTTCTCTTGTCAAGCATCAGATGGACATCTTTCTGCTACTAGATACGGAGAAACCAGATATTCTCCTACTGGCAGAAACGTGGCTAACTCCTACCTCCGCACCCGACATAATAGCAGCCCTGCCACCCAACTACTATATCATTAAGGCAGATCGAACCACTGGGAAAGGAGGAGGCGGAGTTGCCGCAATTATCCACTCTGATCTAAATGTTACCACTCTTACCTGCTTAACGCTAGCCAATACAGATAACCTAGTGCTAAAAATTGCTACTCCCCACATGACTATAGCATGCGTCCTTCTGTACAGACCGCCCACCTCGATGCCATTGTTTCCCATGGCCCTAAGTGATCAAGTTGCTAATCTGGCACTCGATCATGCTAGGATCCTTTTAGTAGGGGACTTTAACTACTGGTATAAAGACCCCTCAGAGGGCCCTCAATCGGCAGAACTGACTGATCTTCTGTCCAATCTAAATTTTAACCAACTAGTGCTCTCCCCTACCCACTGTAAAGGCCATATACTAGACCAGGTGTGGTCCAATACCACAGGCATAACCACCCCGATAACCTTGCCATGCCTCAGGTCAGACCGTCTCATTCTTAAATTTAAGGTCTGTTTTACCCCCACTTTGACCACTATGCCAGTCACCGGCAGGTTAGCCAGAAATTGGAATGCAATGGACAAAACTGCTTTTTTACAGTCACTAGCTGACTCTATCCCCCCTCTGGACAACGATATAAACCTGTCCGTATCCACCCTCACTGGCTGGCTACAAGCAGCTAGTAATCTTCATGCCCCGTACAAAAGAATTAGAGTGGCACGCCGCACGGATGCCAACAGATGGTTTTCATCCGACTTGAAAATTAGGAAACTGGCCCTCCGGCATCTTGAACGCCGTTGGCGCCGCGAATATGATCCTGAGGAAAAAACTAAATATATCAGGGCGAGAAAGGATTATATGAATGCCATCTCCGCAGCAAAAGCGGAGTACTTTTCTTCTCGAATCCTAGATTCCGCGAACAAATCTAAGGATATTTTTTCTATTTTTAATGAACTGACGAACCTGGAGAATGTCCGCCCAAAGTAATTCCTACCCAGTGCCTGTGTGACTCACTTAATTCCTACTTTAGTGATAAAATTGCAGATATAAAAACTAGCATTCCCCAATCCACGACTCCAATCACAACCGGTATGGCAATTAAAACCAGTACGGCCATCCTCTCCAACTTACAGCCCATAAACCAGGTCCAGCTCATGGAACTAATGACAAGAGTCAAATCCGGTTCCCCATTGGACATCTGCCCCCCTCGTATCCTAAAAGAGTGCTTCTCTACTTATCCAACCCCTGCTCTCGCACTCTTAAACGATTCCCTTACCTCTGGCATAGTCCCATCTGCTTTTAAAGAGGCCACGGTTATACCTCTATTAAAAAAAACAGGGGCTGATCCTGCATGTAAGGCTAATTACTGGCCCATCTCCCTGCTGCCTTACTTAGCAAAAGTCCTGGAGGCACATGTGGCGAAAAGCCTCTCTAATTTTCTGGAGGAATCATCCTGTTTTGACCCCCATCAGGCCAGATTCCGGCCAGCACATTCAACAGAGGGAGTGGTCACCGCAGTTTTGGACACACTTTGTGACTGTGCAGACAGACACTCCCCCCAGGCCCTGGTGCTCCTAGATTTGTCGGCCGCGTTCGACACGGTCGACCACAACATCTTGGTCGACCGTGTCGGACAGGCCGGCATACGGGACACGGCTGCACGCTGGCTGAGGTCCTTCTTGGAGGACCGCACCCAAGCAGTGCGCCTGGGAGACCTAACCGGTGTCAAACAGTCCATCTTATGTGGAGTGCCACAGGGCTCCTCTTTATCACCTCACCTTTTTAATATATATATACTCCCTCTCATACAAACCCTTAGAGACAAACAGGTGAGAGTTTTCAAGTATACTGACGACTTGCAGCTTCTTTTTACCATTGACAATTCTGAAAAATCTATTAGCCATTTCCAGTCAATCATGAGGTTTATCAAATCCTGGATGGACCAAAACCAGCTGAAATTAAATCCAGGTAAAACCGAACTGGTATTGACTGGGGACAGTGCTAAACATTGGGGCCCTCACTACTGGCCATTAGATCTGGGTCAAGCTCCGCTACCATCACCATCGGCCAAAACGCTTGGAGTCATCGTGGACAGTGAACTCTCACTAAAAGCACATGTGGGCCAGGTGGTTTCCAAGTGCTGTTTCCAGTTAAAAAAAAAATAGGAAGGTCCGGCGACTATTAACGCCAGAAGCAACCACCCAGGTTGTGATTGCCACGGTTCTGTCTCATCTGGATTACCCGAATGCCATCTATTTGGGTCTTCCAAATTATTTACTCAAGCGTCTCCAGATGGTACAGAACTATGCCGCTAGGCTGATTTTAAAGCAACCAAGGTGGCATGCAGCTACTCCCCTACTCACCAAACTACACTGGCTTCCGGTCACGCAACGTTGTGCCTTCAAGGCAGGCTGCATGATCTTTAAGTCGCTGCATGGTAACAGCCCTAAATTCATCAACCAATTAATCACTAGATACGTCCCTTCTCGCAACCTTCGTTCACTCCATCAAGGCCTTCTTCAGATCCCCCCTTTCAAACTTAAACGGGCTGGTGGACGGAGGTTTGCAACACTTGCCCCTTGTTTATGGAATACCTTCCCACTGGAGATCCGCTACTGTCAAGAACTTTTATCTTTTCGGAAAGCGCTGAAGACTTGGTTATTCAGACAAGCATTTTAATTTCTCTCCACTTCTCACCCTGACTGTGCCACTGTTGATCTAAGCGCCAAGAAACTAATCAGTGATAGTGCGCTCAATAAATAATTTAATAACATAACATAACATAACATAACTCTCTCTGTCTATCAACTTGTGGATGGAGGCTGGTAATGTTGTTTTTGATACACAAAAGTGACATTAAAGCTGTCATAAATGTTGATGCAAGCTAAAGACTCAAAGCATATGATGTAAGCAGACTACCGCCTTCATTAAATATATTTGCCAATTCTTGCGATTTTGAGAGTGTGAGTGATGGAATGAAATGTCCTAATTTTGTGAACAAATACTCTTCTACCTATAAAAGTGTGCATTAATCACAAGCTAGTGAATCAACAAGGAAGTCCACTGTTATAATATCTATGTCATTTAGAAGTAGGCAAAGGATGCAACTTACAACAGTCATATAGGCTTATTATGATTGCTCTTGGCTTTTAAACAAATGTTAGAATTAGATACATATTGATAGACTGCTTCATGGAGATGAGTCCACCAAATATTTCAGGTTAACAATTGTTATGTGCATTGGATCCTGCATGGCCGGTTATTGGAATATCATTATGCCATTGTAATGACAATTTCGGTAACTTTATCATAGGAACATATCATTTATCTCTATAACTTAAACTCCCATTCTGTATCTTTCTCTTTGTAGGTTGTTCTTGTACTCATTGTGTATTATAAGTCATATCTATTCTATCTTTAAGTCACCCAGAAAGGTGTCAAGTACTGGAGATCATTGTTGAATTACTGAAATAACAAGAGGAGGTTCAGTCTCTGCTGTGATTGTACTATTCTGTGATAATGTATGCAGGCTCCCAGAATGGTAATTAATATGACATTTTAAATAGGTGAAGAATAACATTCAGGGGACATGACAAAGATTTTCATACCTCATTTATTTTAAGAACCCAGATTCTTCTGATTTTTCCATACTAATACTTTGTTTTTGGCTCCTTCCAAGTAATGATGCCATTGGCTAAATGCATCTTTAATAACTAAGAAATCTCTTATATAGAAATTCTAATGTAGAGGTGTGGCACAGTGGGCAGAGTACAGGACTCACGGTTCGATCGCGGCAGCAGCTCAGCATCATGTGACTCTGGGCAGTAGCTCACTTAATCTCCCTAACGGCCCACAGCGTCTTGGAACCATAAGGGATGATATGTTTGTGCCCTACAAATATGGATTATTATTATTATCAGGCGGTATAAGTTTAAAGGACTAAATATGCTTGTTTCTGTTCAGTGTCCCAATTGAAAGGTACCCCCTTGCGTGTGAGTCGAGTATGGGCAAAAGTCAAAGAAAAAAATGGAATGAACTGACAGTAGAAGATGACCAACCCTACAAATCTTGGCATCTTTTTAACACATTTAGATAGTAGCCACTGAAGAACTGCTTGCATCTTTCCTTGATCCATGATTCCCTGAGCAGATATAGTATACCCTGGAAAGGTGACTGATAGCACATGGAATTCACATTTCGATACCTTGGCATGTAGTCTGTTTTGCCATAAAAGTAGTAGAACTTCTCTGACATCCTGTCTGTCGTCCTGCAATGTTGTTGAAAGAGATCAAAATATCATATCAGTAGATTACAAAATATTGATCCAATAAGGCTCTCCAAACATCATTTATGAATAGAAGCAGGGGCATTACAAAAGCTGCCTGGCATCACCAAGTATAAATAATGCCTACGTTTTGTATTAAATGGTGTCTTTTATTCATATCCTTGGTGAATAAGAACTAAAAGTATGCAGGTTGATTAGTGAACAATCAACAATTGTGTAGTTGATCTTGAAGGATGGAGATGAGTTGATAGAATGTCTGTTTATTACATTTATGCTATTATGAGTGCAATAGTAAATGCATCTCAGCGCACAACAGCATTTTGGTATAGAGAATATCATGGCGTCTGCTCAAAAATTAGAAGGACATATAAAGCCCTTAGCCAAGTTATCATCAAAGCACTTCAGAAGTGTATTTTCTTCTTTTTGTGTAAGCGTGTATATTCAGCCTTATTATATAATAGCTGTGGGTACTAAGATTATTAAACAGTCATATGATCTGTGGGGAGGCAAATGAACTGCACCTTTTTTTTTTTACAGAAGATATCTTCAAACTCTATGACTTCAGTTGGTAAGACTAAATCTCTGCTTCCTTTGTATTAATGACTGCATAAGATTCAGTAAGAAAGCATGTTTCTTGACACTTCTGTGAGGCAAAGTAGATAGTTCCTTGAGCTAAGTAGGTTATTTTTGTCACCAGGTAAATCCCCGTATGATTGAAAAGTTAGGGGCCAAAGTGACGTCAAAAATAATCTCTTCCAAATGGCCTGTTGACGGTCAACTGTATTCTCTCGTTCACCAATGCAGACTCTGCCTTTTCTTTGGTAGCAACAATATATCCATTTTACGGCAAAAGCATATTCCATTAAGGAACCAGACGCAGGGGTGGGTGGAGTTACTGAAAAACTCCACCAAATTCCACGGAGTTCAACGAGTGGTGAAGTATTGCTCGGCCACCCCTAATAAAGAGTACAAAACAAGCGAAAATACAGTTTTTCAGGTGCTTTTCTCCGTTATTTGCTTCAAGGGGTCAGCCAGTTGTAAAAACAGACATAATAGGCACCTGTTGCTTGTGTACTTGTGCAGCAAGTTCTAAATGGCATCCGTATGGCACCCCTTAGGGCTTGATTTACAAAGCCAAGAAAATAGGGATGTAAGTAATGCATGTCTAGGAAACATTTGTTGGCCAAGACGGACAATTCATGGGTAGGGAAGGTCTGATTCATGGGCCTGGCTTGGCACAAAAAACAAACCAGGAGCCGATACAAATGTCTTGCAAATACATCCTCTCTTGCTCTCTTTTCCTTTTATCTGTCTACTGCTTCTCATTCTCATTCTTTCTGCCCTTTTCTCAGTCTTTGCCATTTTTCATGCTACACCGTCTCCTTCTGGCTTCACTTTGTCCCTTCCTTCCTGCCCTCTCTTTCTCATTCCTCCATCTTTTCCTTTGTATTTCTTCCTATCCTCTGCCTACCTCCCCACCTCTCCTTGGTTTCTCTACCCAACCCTTCCTTTCCTGGCTTGATGAGAATGCTTCCAGCCAGCAACCTATGTCTTAAAGTCCTGAAGTCCTTCTTTGCTGTCCCCCTGCAGGGGCAGCTCTAGGCTCATGGCAGCCCTGGGCATGAAGCGTAGGTAGGGGGCCCTGGAAGAGGGGGTTCAGGCAGGGCGGAGCGCGGAGGCCAGTGAAAAGGGGGGGTCAGGGTGTTTGGAAGTGGAACAGAGCCGGAGGCCGCCAAATCCCTGCCAGGGGCCGCCACGCAAATATGTATCCTTCCTCAGAGGATTATTATATTAAGGATATATATTGGCGTGGTGGCCTCTGGGTTTTGGTGGCCCTGTGCAGGTGCACAGCTTGCACATGCCTAAGGCCGCCCTGCCCCCTGTGCCCCTCGTATGCACTATGACATCATTCCCGAAGCCCCCCTGGTGCAGCAGGAGATGATCTGGCAAGTGACAAAAGCTTTTTGCAATTTGATTTTGGAAATGTCTTTGCATGCAACATGAGCACCCGAGGGCCATGTGAAGGAAAGGAGAGAAGAGCATATCCAAGCCCCCTGGTGCCATGTTAGGCCATAGCTTGGCTGAAGTGAGGAAATGGACATGGAAAACCGCAGCATCTGGCTGTCGCCAGGCTGTAGCCGCCTCCTGCAGCCCTCACACCCCTGGACATTAACAACCTGCTTGCTTGGCGCTGCCCCTTCCCCGCAGTGGTTTCAGCTGTGCAGCGGCATGAACTGAGGACTAGGAGGAGGTGATTGCACGCTGCTACCTGCAACTGGTGTAGCAGAAGGGAATGTAGCATGAAGTTCAAAGCATAAAGAGTTTCATTCTGGTTGAGAGAACTAGTTAAGGTTAACCCAAAGCCAACACGTCTACCCTCATTGGCCAACCACTGCTTTATTTTGATTTGTCTTTTTTATTTCCGTTACACAATAAAGAAAGCACAACTGCACTTGTTTAAATTAATATTCCTCGAAACAAAACTTTTATTCGGAATATTTTTTTCTGGAATGAAAGCATACCAAAAATCACATCATATGAACTTTCTGGAAAACATACCTCCCTCAACTTCTGTCACAACCCCCCCCCCCCCCCCCCTCCTGCCTCTCTGGGTGCTTTCCTTTGTAGATGCCAGCCCCTGGCTTCCTGGGTATTCTAAGCATAGTGTAAATTAAGGACCCTCAATTTCTTGTCGTGTCAGGGTATTGGGGCTCTACCAGTTCTTGGTGCTTGGACTCCCGTCCTTCTTACAGGCAGCTGCAGAGGACGCGGGTGATACAAGGGTATCATCGGGCTGGGAGCTACATTCCTCATCTTCCTCCTATCAACATTGTCCTCCTCTTGCCCGGAAACTGGGGGCTAGCCTCACTGTTATCCTCTCTATAGTCTTCGCCAGGCTGGGTGCTTCCTGCTCCGGGGCCCTGGCGGCTGGGATGTCTCTCTGTCTCCTATGTCTCGTCAGGCTCTCGCTCGTCCGCACCGCCTTTGCTGCTCACCCATGTACTGCTTCATGCCCCTCTTGATGCTGCCACTGCCAGGTGGCCCTTGTCTGGGTTGCCTTTGTTTCATATCTGCACAACATTCTCTACAACTGGAACCTCTTTAACATACAGGGCAATTGAGGGTAATCATGCACAGTCCAAAGCAGACTTTAAGGCAAGGACATCGAAAGAGGACAGGCACAACTACTGAGCATGAGCACTCCAAGGCATCCCTGAAAATATGGACATGGAAAAGGAACGACAACTGCTGCTCTTCACCTAGGTCAGGGTCTGTTATGAGCATGCACCAGTAAACTCCTCTCTGCCGACGGTTGGCAGAGTTTTAGCTGAATTCCGAGCTCCAACCACGGAGTGGCAAGACTTTGTGTACACCGCTGGCATAGACGAGTTTACCGCCAACCCCTAACCAGAAGCTTCAGAGTCAACTAATGCTGCAACAGTTAGTGGACCTGTTGATGAAGAAGGAATCATGTCAATGAAAAACTGTGCTTTACTTGTAGCAATAATTACCGCCCTCAAGCTTGACCCAGCCTTGCTACTGAAGGGCGAGATATGGTGTTTTCAGACAGCTGATGAAAATTTCTCATGAAATGACCAGTCTGTCCACAAAACATACACAGATGCTCCCTCCTTCTTCATTCTCTCTCCTCATTAGATATTTTCTTTCTAAATAACCTGAAGGAAAATGCATCTTTTTGAATGACCGTCCCCATTTTTTATGGACTAATGCTGCTGGTACATTTTCCTTTGTGTGGAAATGACAGTCCTTTATCCCTTGGCCTTGTACTTCGGCTTACTTTTAATACTCATGACTAACGCACTTTGGGCCCTTATGGCCTCCATGTCAGTCGCATAATGTTCAGCATGCTCTTCAGTGCGAGCAGACTTGAAGACCTGTTCTCAGCCCAGAGTTTCCTTCAGCTTTTTCTGTTAAAAGGAATCTGGCAGACGTCCATCAATGACTCTAGTGGGTAGCTTACTTATCGTTAAACTCATTGAACCTACAGTGCCTTACTAGAACATCCAGTCTCTCGACAAAATCATCAGTAGTTTCACCTGTACTCTGGTGTTCTTTACTGAATATGTATCTTTAATAATCCACATTTGGCACTTGATTACATTTGACATTCAAGGTTGTTTTGATTTGATAATACAAATTAACTCAGACCCTGAAAAAGAGAGACCACATAATGTTTCAAAGTTAAAAATTTAACATGAAGAGATTATCATAGACTGTATAGATTATGAGAGTGTGAACCAATGGCAGGAAACATAATTAATTTCTCTGAGTAAGGACATTAAAACATGTGCAGTAACCACACATGATACACCGTCTTGTGGTACCTTTTTCATGGGTTCTTTCACTCCTTCACCATCCATGTTCTTCAGATAATTTATAAACTATTTATCTATAAAATCTTGAAAATTCTCTATCTATGCAATCAATTTATTGACAATATTAAGTTTTTTGGCAGTATCAAATGCAGATGGTGGTTTTAGAGAGTGGAATAGCCTTATATACATTGGTGAGCGACAGTGGTATCTCAGGCGATCTCGGAGAACTGGATCAGGCAGAGTCTCTCTAGCGCTTTGTGACGTGCTGGCTTCAGGGTCAGCCTTATCAACATTTGAAGCTTGGATCTTGCCCTGGCTCTCCATCTGAGCTCTTTATGTTATGGTTGTCCAATTGAGTTGTTCTGGACCCCTGTGTTGCAACTTTGGTGGTGCCCACACAGCTGTTAAATACAACCCCGACCTTCCTTCTGGGACCACTTCACAGCACTTTGTTACAAAATGAGTAATTAGTGTTTTTGGTATGTAGATAAACCCTATACACTACTAGTCCATGAAAGCAGATAATGATACGATATTTGGTTGGCTTTATTCTTAAATGTTTCTTCATAAACACCTGGTTAATCTCTGTATCAGAGCACATGAATTTCAGTTTGCCTTGTATTGAATTATGGCTGTGCTGCTTTCATAAACTGGTTGCAACCTCCATTAGCATTCTCACTTCAAATAGCAGGCATTAATTTGTATAATGGCACAGTACCTTTATTCGCGGGGGTTTCATTCAGTTCCTGGCCACCAACTCATAGACTTTCACTGTTGGTTTCTTTCTTTAAGTGTTTTACACAGACTGGAATTGTGCTAAGGCACAGCACACATGGCACGCATGAGCAGTTTGCTGGACCACAGAAAACACTCTGGATGATCACTTTTAATATACGGGCTTCGTATATGCTACCTTGTCGCCAGTTGTAGCATCCTGACACCCCAGGTACTCTCCAATTATCACACCAGACACTGAGAGTAGTTGTACACATCTTTATTCTGCTGCATGCAAGTCGGAACTCCAATGTTCTAAGCCTGCCTTCACTTCATCTCTCCAACTCTTACATCACATTTCTACTGTGTACAGTGGAAACCAATAGAGTTCCTGCATTCTTCTACTTTCAAGACACTACAGCAGAGACTCAGCTTTCATCCAAGAAAAGGCTCAACAGTTAGACACAGAAGAAAACACTTACCTCCTGGCTGGCACCACAGCTGACCAACACTCTTTACAGAAATAGAAGAAATAGCAGTACATCATTCTCTCTACGTGCTAATCTTTCGAACTCTTTTCAACTATGATAGGAGGAATCATACACCACACGCAGTACAAAAAGACTCTGAGTATCTGTCTCTTCCCAAGTTCCCAAGAAGATAAAATTATGAAGATGTCTAACTTATGTGAATGAAGATAAAGCTTATATGCTGTGGGTGGGGGATTCTGCAGAAGATCATATAGTTACTATAACTCATGAAGACCTTGATTATCATGAGATGTTCTCCAGACTCTGTCATCTTTAACAAATGTCCTGATTCTGCCAAATAAATCTCAACAAGATTTATAGAGAGTCTATTCTACATAACTATCTTCTGACGAATAAAAGAACCAGTGAACCATTGAACTTTGAAAAAACAGGAAAGAGCTGGTACGTTGTAACCAGAACCACAACACTGTATATATATAAAGCTGCTTGCAGCACTTCTGACATGAAAATATGTAGGATGAACACATGGTTATGTTTGTACAAAAACACATGACCAGATATTAGCACCCTCTGGAAGGCCTTTGGAAACATAATATTCGAGACCCACCCTCCAGATTCTGATTTTAATTAGAGCAGCGGCCCGCCAGAATAAATCATTCCTTGGTACCCCTAGCTTTATTTTAACCACCCACGATACGTCTACAATTCTTACTGGCCCCACACCCGCACTTCATCCAAACGGCTGTTGGAAAAAGATCTCCGCTAAAGAGCCCCTCTTTGAGGTGTCGCCCGCTGGGTATTGCACCGCCGACCCAACAAGGAGCAAGCCCAAATGATGAAGCATGACACCTGCAAAGGCGTGTGAGGGCATTAAATCCAACAAAATGGATTCCCAGGGGTAATGTCCTTTTACCCTGAGAACACTCACTTCTCCTAACGCATATCTCTCCTCTCTAGGAACAGCTCAGCAATCTCTGTAGTAATTGTATCTTCCGGGCAATAGCTGTAGCTGGACCTTCTACTTACCTTAAGTAGTAATAGCCCGGTCCTCCTTTCTGTGTACCCATGTACAAAAACGCAACCACCAAAAATGTAATCAGCATTACTACAACCACTACATTTTAATTGAATTAAACCTTGCCTGAAGTATTATCCATCTATCCTGACTGCAATCCACCTGATTTGACATTGTATCTGATGTACATTCTGCATAAACCAGCTAGCAAACCACTTGAGGGAAATTGCATTTGAGGGATATACAATTTTATAAGCACAACTATCAAAATAAAGCACAATCATATGTAGTAGAACCACCATATAATCCAAACAAATAAAAACCTCGCCTGATTTTAATGAAATGGTTCTTCGCTATATAACATTATTGCAATCTACCGAAATTAAAATTGCATTTAAATCACACTTGTCTGTATAAACAGCTCACCGTAACGAAGAGTAATTACTACTTTACCATTTAATTAGTTTAAATAACGACTGAATAAAATGCATTCTTAAATTGCCTATGCTTGGTGTGAATTGTGCAACTGAAATTAAATATATCCTGCAATACTGCAGGAGAATCTGGTACTCCATAGGTGACCAAAGGTCACACCCCCTTTGCAGTACTACTCATCTTAATCAATATCAGACTGTTAGCCTGTCACTTGTAGACTAACCCTCATTACACAAACACTTAGGGCTTCATTACAAGTGCTCCGGTGCGTGTCCTGGTACTTTTTCTCACCCTTAGAGTTACCTCTGGTATCAGTAACTCTGAGGGATGTGGGAAATATCAGGGTATTTTTGAAGTGGATCCTGAGAGTGCCCTCAGAAATAACGAATCATCAGGAAAATAGGGAATACCACACCCGATTCCCTCATATCTCACCAAAGATTTCGACTCCTTTCAGAAGCAGAAATGTAAGGGTAAAAGACACAAGACTGGTTGACTTTATGTACCCCTAATTTTATTCTAATGGGGCTGGTATCTCCCATTACTAATCCCTTCAGAAATTTGAAGGACACCCATAATAACTTCTTATAAGGATAGAATGATGTCTATTAGTATGGGTTGGTCTGTTGCGACCACCCAAGTGGACCAATCACTAGAATCTAAAAGCTAATGCATTCCGCTTCTGCACTGATTTTTTTTTAAATAGTGCACCTCTGCCACACAATGGGATTTTTTAGAGGTGGGCGAAACTAGTTACGTTTTTTCCATGGAAATCCATGGAGTAACATGAAAACCCTGCAAGGTTCCATGGAGTTCCCCGAGTGGGCGGGACCAGCAGTCGCACTGCATGCACTGATTTTTATGGCAGGGAACTTGTTCCTACCTACAAAATCAAGGTGAACTGCATCACATGGCACAACAGAGCACGCTGCTTCTTTGCTGCTGTTCCAGTAGATTTTCTACTCAAGCGGCAGGTTTCTGGTTGCAAATGGTCGAGACCACCCACAGCGAAAAAATCTCACCAGGTGCCATCCTAGTTATGCTAGGGAATGCCAATTCTCACTCACGCTCAACAATGTTCCATTAGCGAGCTACGCATGAGAAAGAAAACCCGCGTCTGGCGGAGGCTTGCTGGAACTCTATGTTACAAGCGTAACAAGGAGTGGGAAAAACTCAGTGAACTCCACCGTCAGAGTGGAATTTATCGCCTACCCCTATTGTCTATAGAATGGTTTCTAGAATGAGTATGTGATAATTGCTTGAACAGTCTGCTTAAGTGGAGTCATCAACCATATACTCTGTATAAACACATCTGAGAGAGGCTCCTATAGAGATTTCACCTCTGCTGGTCCATAATTGACTGCTGAGAGGATATCTATCCTATGGCTCATCATATAATGCCCATTTACATTGGATGTTCTGTTATCACTTTAGATAGACATATCTTTGCATATTGAAAAGTTGGTGGCATAAATTGCAGTCGCACGGCTGCCCCTCTTCCACTTAATAGAAACACCCCAGAGCATAAAGGACAGCGAGTTGTTTTATAATGCATATGAACATAGGGCCCAATTCACAAAAGTAATCTGAAACAAAATCCTAACTTTCCGACTTTCGGTATTCACAAAGGGTATTTAAGAGTGGTAAAGTTAGCTGGATTCCTTCACATATTTCATAATGTGGCTAGTCCTCTGTGCTAGCCCTAATGACATGCTTACTTTGACTTGACTGGCTGGGAAAGTTAAATATTTCTGCTGACGCTACTGGCAGTTCAAAGACCCCTGAACACAATAGGCCATTCTAAGGTAAATTAACCTACGCCTGCTAGAGGAAAGGGGCAGGCTAGGAATTTCTATAACCCTTAGTGGCAGCACTTAGTTAATTAGCTTGGGGGATGTTCCAACATGGGACAAAGAACAGATAAACCTCTGGCTCCAGTCATCACAGGAATTTTCTTTGAAGTCTCAAAGAGAAAAGAAACAGGCTAGAGTGGGTGGCGCTTGATTCAGGGAGGGATATGTGGAAAAAATGTTGAGAAGTTGCCATTTTGAATACTTCAACACAGTGCGGAACAGACAGATGGCTGGTATCTGTGAGTGAGTCAAAGGTCAGGGTGGATGATTGTACACCACCAGGTTGCGTGAGTGCCCAAGAAATCAAAATATCCCCCTCATCCTTTTTAAAACCCTTCACAGTCTCAGAGAGCTGAAAATGAGGCAGCAAAACATAGAGAAAAGGCAACCAGTACCTAAAACCTAAATCATTCAAACAAATAGCTAAATAAAACTTACTGGGTAACATAGATTCAACTTGCTATCAATTATCTGTTCCTCTGAGCACTTCCAGCATGCCTTAGTTATATCCTCATGTTCCAAGAAGGTGAATAAACCTGGAAGCATGTCTACAGAGTGGCATTACAACTAAAATTCAGATCAACTGATGTGTCGGATATTCTACTGGAGTAATACAAGTGGACAATAGATACTGGAGTCCAATATTCATGACTGCACACCCTAAGCTCTTAGGCAAACAATTGCAGCACACAGAGGGTGGGGGAGGGTCGAATACCTTGCATGTTGGGAATTGCATTTCCTCAGAGGAGTTCATTCAAAAGGCAGTGAGGAAGCTAAGCTCATAAACTCCAGAACGCAGGCACAATGTAAACAATAGTGAAGGAATGTGTCAGTGACAACTGTGCTACAACAACACAGGACACGTGAGAAACATTGTCTACTAATATATAACATGACTCTCCAATATATTGCCCTTTAACTATAAAGTACTAGAGCATTTCTGCTATTCTTACTTTGAATGGAGCAAAATGATAGTGAGAAAGAACACAAGCAGTTTATTGGAATTTATTAATGTTCCTGTTTTAGGGCAGCCCATGTCATGTCTAAGATGCAAGCAAAAGCAACAAATAATGGACGGAATGCTGAACAAAACCAAAACTCACTCCCAGACACAAAGATCTGGGTTTAATCCATCTTTCTTTTTCTCACCACGCCACCCCAGTTTGGACCCAGCCATATGCATATCAGTCTTGACCATGTTCCTCATGGCAACAGTCCAGCCCAAACTGCCATGCCAGGTCCTATCTGGACCGGAAACAAGAATCCTTGTGTTGTTTTGGGGGCATCACCCCTCATTAGTCAGGCTAACTTGAATCCAGTGGTGCAGTCCACATGGGACCAACGTCTGGGCATACCCTTCCCACTTTGAGCAACAAAAGCAAAAGGAACAAATGATGGATGGAATAATGACCAATGCAAACATTCATCCCCTGTGACAAAGATCTGGATTTTAATCCATCGTTCTTTTGGTCACCACGCCACCTGAGTTTGGATTCAGCCATATGCAAATCTGTCTTGACCCTGTTTCTCATGGGAACAGTCCAGCCTGAACTGCTGAGCCAGGCCATCCCTGGATTTAGGCCCAGATCTCTGTCCTGGGGTGAATGTGTGACATTGTTTAACATTATGTCCATCAATCGTTCTTTTGCATTTGTCAACCCATGCCACTGGAGTCAAGCTAGTCTAGCTGATGAGAGTTGAAACCGTGAAGCCGGTCCCAAGATGCTTGTTTACGGTCCAGGGGGACCTGGCCTGACAGTTCAGGCTGGAATGTTCCCATGGTGAGCAGGGGCAAGACTGATTTGCATATGGCTGGGTTTAAACTGGAATGGCATGGGGAGCAAAACAATGATGAATTTATACCCAGATCTCTATACTGTGGTGAATGTTTGACACTGTTCCACCTCCTGGCCCATCAATTATTCTGTTTGCACATGTCTAAGATGCAGGCATTCATGAAGATGATATAGGTACATCTCTTAACGCAATGGGTGACAGAGAAATAACTCACAGGAATAATAGTACTCCAAGGTCCCCCTAAGAGGAAGAAGGGAACAAGTAATTGGCCTCTGCTTGGTTCATCCAGGTGCAACGAATTAGCAACCCCACAGCATGTACTGGAGACAGGCAGCCTTGGTCTAAATATGTTTTAAGAGACATAAAATTACCCTAGAGGCATTGTTAGACCCATTTGGGTGGAGTATATGGCAGACAGGGGCTCCTGGGTCAGAACTGTGGTGGCTCAGATTGTTTGTCACTGGTATTCTGAGGTCCATCTAACTATGGCTCTACAAGCAGAGCAAAGTAACAGTTTCTGCACTTGACACATAGTGTATAGAGAGTGAGCTCCCCAAGCTGTTTAAGGCTTATCGGAAAGGTAGCAAGGGAGAAAGGAGCTCAAAACACTACATTCAAACAAAAGACACACTAATGCATTGTCTAGTCCAGTATTTATCTTAGTAGAAAGAAGGTATGCCAGTTTAACAGTTTGTACCCAAAATGGGATTGCATGAGCTGCAATCACTGCATAACATGGTTAGGGCACCTAAGTCTATCTTTCACATTTGAGACCCCATTACCTGCTCACATTACTGTGGTTGTGTGGTGCTGGTGTACATCCTCCTGTTGGGCATTTTCAACAGTTTATTTATCTGGTGCAGGACCATTGTGGCAGATTCACTCTGGCCTCTGAGGATAAGCAGCATGGCATTGTTGCTTGGAAGTTGCCCATCCTGGTGGATGTTGATTCCAGGTCAGTTTGCAACGGGTGCTTGTTGTGGGATCCAGGCCAGGATTAAACATGTGCAGCCTTTAACACAGATTCCGCCTTCTGCTTTTGTGGTGGCACCAACACCTTCACTGGATTAGCTTGAACACAGCAGCAGCACCAACCTCCAGGCTTGTTTTTTATAAGCGTCCACTGTGCAGACCCTGACAGAAGAACAGGAACCCCTCATGACACCGGCCAGTTCCTGCTTCACTACCAGCAACAGTCAAAAAAGTCTGGGTGTTCATCATGTCAAGAATACAGAAGTCTTCTCCTCATGGACAGACTCACCTCCAACGGTAGGCACTCTCCTTCCTTCTCTGAGCAGGCAGGTAGACTTCTTCTATGTACTATTCAGGCTTGTACAGCCATCAAGTGATGTCACCTAACTTCTGGGAGATGAACGGTGATGCAGACCCCATCCCTAGTTACACAGCAGATCTTCAAGTACTCTATAGAGCACTCTTATCCTTGGTCAAGGAGAACTTTATGTACATTTTGCAGACAGGGAATGTGGCGCCACTACAGTTTCAGAACTGGTTTGTAATGGTTCTCTCTCCTTTGTCAATATGAGGCTGCTCGTCAAACATTGCCTTTGACCAAGGTGGCGGATCTTATATCAAGTAGCAACAAGGTTGGCTACAAGAAGTACTACCCAGAACAAGAGCACAATGAAGTATGAGAGCACTGCACCTGGCTATCATCAGTCTTTCAGAGTAGTAATCAGGGACAGAAAGACAGTAGTCTCATGCTTTGCCCCTACCACCTACCAAATGGCAGTGCTCAGAAAGAACTAATCAGCAGCCTTTTGCTAACACAGTTCTCAAGAATTTCTAAAGGCAGCACTGTCATGCAGTCTTCATCCTCCCTCACTTCGGTGTCTGGATCACTTCTCTCTTGCCACAGGAATACAATCAATTGACTTCAATTGTCTGTGAAACCTGTATTACCCTCCATTGAGTGTCGTGCTAATCCAAGGGCCATCTAAAATGGATCCCACTGGCCTTAGTACTCAGACTGGTCCTACAAGCAGAGTCCTACTACCATACACATGCTCAGGGTCAGCCTGGCCTATAGGGCAAACTGGCTGTTCCAGATTGGCTGGTTTGACAGGTCAGTGTGTAGGCCCTTTTTATGGCTGTTTGTGGACCTGTTTAATAGTCTGGTGAGCTGGTTTGTACAGTTTCACTTCTTTTAACAGACACACTGCCTCCGTTAAGCACAAATGCATGCTGTCTCCTGCACCTTGAAAAATAGCTAATGCTCTACTAAATCCATGTAAAAGCAACTGATGGGCATTCTATGGTTTCCACTGGTTACGAGTAGCCACCATTAATACTCTCTAAGATTTACTACTGATGATGGGCATGCAGTGTGCAGAGGTTATTGACAGCCAGAGTAGGTCCTCTCTGTAGTCAATTGGAAGTGCCATGACAGTAACAACATAGTAGGCATCTGGAGCTCTGAGTACCAATAGCACTGATGGTAGGATAGAGCTGTTGAAGGGATATAATTAGTAGGTTAGATGAAGAAAGTTTGGTCAAGATGGCTCCACAAGCGGTTGCCTTCCTGTGAGGCTTTTTCAAAATCTGCGCCCATGGCTTATTATCCTGCATGCCTCCAACCCACAAGACCCTGTAGTATGTGGACAAGACCCCCCTCAGCGGATGCTGTTTAATGGGGGTACCAGAGCCATTGTCAGCCGGGGCTGGCAACCCATTGGGTGAAGGGAAAGACTCCTGGTGAAGAGGCCTACCCTGCAGCTACATGAAACTCGCACCTGACTAGGAGCCGGGTGCCTGATGTGCTCCCCACCCCCTCCGGAGCTCTCCTCGGGGGCCTGTGGTGCTCATTGCCCGGGTACCTCGACACAGACTGGGAGACGCTCTGGAGGCAGCGTTGCAGGAGGGCCATGGCCGAATAGGTCCCAAGCAGTCATTGCCCTGGCTCCTGTGAAACAGCATTGCCGTAGGCTGCGCAGCACATATAATGTTTAAGGAGCGGCCCTCGAGAAGAGATGGCTGATGATACTGGGTGCAGAATATTCTGGGAACAGAAGCCAGGTTCAGGGAGGAGGATCTCAGGGATCTGGGTGGCGTGTATTGGGCTACTCTCCTGCTGAATTAGCCCACGCCACTCCCATGAAAGGCCTTGAAGAATAACACCAGAGCCTTAAACCTGATCCTCTTTTTTACCGGGAGCCAGTGCAGAATGCTGAGATGAGGGGAAATATGGGTCCTAGGTTTCAGCATAAGCACTGCTCTGGTGCCAGCATTTTGGGCTACCAGCAGGCACCCAAGCAGGTATTCAGGAAGGCCCAGATATAGGGCATTAGCAAAGTCTAATCTAGACGTTACCAATGCCTGGACAATGGACTTTCTACAGTCCAAGGAAAAAAGTGGGAGAAATGTCCTCAGCTTCCGCAAGAGGCCAAATCAGGTTCCCACTACTGATTGTACTTGGGCTCTCATAGATGGAGAGTCATTTATCACAATGCCCAAGAGTTTTACTAATTGTTGGGTGGACCAAAGCACAAGAGGGTGCTGACAATCAAACAAGTACCCAACTGTCTGGGCTGGCTTCCCATAAGCTCTCCTGCAGAACAGTATGATGCCTGGTGCTACGATAGGTGCAGAAGCAGATTGGTCTCTGTGGCGTGGGAGTGCTGTATGAGGCCGGGTGTTTCCTCCGTCTGCTCACTTGATTTCCCTAGGGAAGACCTGGCATAGGACCAAGAGTCTGTATTTCTTAGTCTTGGACCCCCATTCACCATGGACCATGGCCAACGGGACATGGTTAAACCAAAATCCTCCAAGCTTTCGCCCGCTCAGATATGGACCCAATCAGCCAACTTGAAAGTACTCTCAAAAAGCACACTGGAATGTTTGACAGGCTCTTACAAGTCATCCAGGACTCTAAACATTCTATGGAAGCTCAACGTGGAGCTATCCAGAGGGAAACTGGACTTCTGACGGCAGATCATGTCAAGCTCACAGAGTGAGTAAATGATGCGAAGTCCTCCCTGACCTCCCTGGTGGCAGTATAAGATCAGCTAAAACTCCTGCAGACTGAAGTGCAAGACCTTAAGGCGAGAACATAGGATCTAGAAAGGCTCTCAAGGCGCAACAATTTTCACTTCCTCAGCTTCCTCAAGAGAGAGAGCAGATGGCACCAACATGGTACTCTTTTTCGAAGATTGGTTATCACAAACAGTTCTGGCCAATCGTATTTATAAGTTACAAGTAGCCACCATAAATACCCTCCAAGATTTACTCAGGAACTACTGATTTAGGGCATGCAGCATGCAGGGATTATTGACAGCCAGAGTAGATGCTCTCTGCAGTCAATTGGAAGTGACATGATAGTAACAACATAGTGCACATCTGGAGCTCTGAGTAACAATTGCACTAGGGGTAGGGTGGAGCTGTTGAAGGGATATAATTAGCAGGTTAGATGAAGAGAGCGTGGTCAAGATAACATGGCCAGTAGTCACCTTCCTGTGATACTTCGCTAGAATCCGGGCCTATTGCTCATTATCCTGCATGCCTCCAACCCACAAGACCCTGTAGTATGCAGGCAAGACCCTCCTCAGTGGCTTCTGTCTAATAGGGGTTTCTAGAGGTGTTTTCCGCTGGCTGGCAGCCCATTAGGGTGCGGTGAGAGGCTCCTGGTGGAGGGGCCAACCCCTCAGCAATACGAGACTCACACCTGACTGGGCACTGGGTGCCTGCAGTGCTCACCACCCCTCCAGAGATATCCCCAGGGGGCTGTGACTCTCGTCACCTGTATGCAGACTGGGAGAGACGCTGGGGGCAGCATTGCTTGAGAGCCGTAGCCAAACAGGTCTCTCGAGCAGCCATTGCCACGTCTCTCATGAGGCCGTACTGCTGTAGGCTGCACAGAGCACCTAATGTGTATGGAGCGACCCTCGCGGAGATAGGACCGCTGAAGCCTAGAGTCTACAAGTGTCCCTATTTTGGGACCTGCCTAAATTATTCACAGGGGATACTAAGGTGAGCTCACCACCGCTTGACAAGTCTGAGGGTGTTAAGGGATGCTGCCTAGGATAGCGTCCGTGAGTGAGGCCTGGAGATGCCACAGCTGCAAAACCAGAGCCATTTCACCAGAGGCAGCTCTGTCAAGACATTGCAGTTTCCTTAAGGGGTGCACTGGAGAGGGTGTCAAGCTGGCAGCCACGACGTACACTGGGGCTTGCAGCGGGGGATATCAACAGCGGTCCCGTCTGGGACCAAATAGGTAATTTCCCTGAGCAGGTGAGGGCTGTCTTGGGCCTGGGTAGATAGCACCCATGCTCTACGCATACCACAAGGCTGACTGAGAGGAAGCCATGAATGCCCAGCTGTATGCCATTGTCAACTGAGGGTTCCCCCTGACCCATAGGTCTGACAGAGACCTTGGATCCCAGTGTAAACCCTCTAGCCATGCAGGACTGAAGACACAGGGGTGATTACTCTGTGACGTGACCTATTGTCGTGTGCCTGGGATTCTTTTTCATCCCCTCTAAGGGAGACCCACAGCAAGTGCCAATAAGAAGGGGACTGGTTGTCCTGTGGGCTGAGTGGAGAGGGTCATCAGGCCTGCAGAGCATGCACATCACAAGGCACATTCAAAACTCCTATGGACAACCGAAGTGCCACACCTGAGCATGAGGTGCAGGGGAGCACTGTGTTGGCACTGAGGATCAAACAAGTGCCCCAACTGTCTGGACTGGCCTCTCATGTATTTCCCTGAAGAACAGTATAACTCTTGGTGCTAAGATAGGCGCAGAAGCAGATTGGTCACTGTGGCTTGGGAGTGCTGTGTGGTGCCGGATTCTCCCTCCATCCGCTCACTTGATTTCCCCTGGGAAGCCCTGGCATAGCACCTAGAGAATGTATTTCCTCGTCTTTACCCCCAGTCGCCATGGACAGGGGCCAACAGGACATGGTTAAACCAAAATCCTCCAAGCCTTCACCCCCTCAGAGATGGACCAGATCAGCCAACTTGAAAGTACTCTAAAAAGCACACTGGAATGTTCGACAGACCATTACAGGTCATCCAGGACTGTAAGTGTGCTATGGATGTTCAACATGTGCTATCCAGAGGGAAACTGGACTTCTGCGGACAGATCATGCCAAGCTCACAGAGTGAGTAGATGATGCGGAGTCCTCCCGTACCTCCCTGGTGGCTGTATAAGATCAGCTAAAACTCCTGCAGACTGAAGTGCAAGACCTCAAGGCGAGATCATAGAATACAGAAAAGCTCCCAAGGCACAACAACTTTCACTTCCTGGGCTTCCTCGAGAAAGAGTAGATGGCATCAACATGGAACTCTTTCTCAAAGATTGGTTATCACAAATGGTTCCGGACAATCGTATCCGTACGTTTTTCTCAGCAGAATGAGCGCACCGCTTTCCTGGCTGCCCACCTGTTCCGGGGGCCCCTTCACACCGAGTGAGTGCGCTTCTGCTCAACTACAGGTATAGATATCTGCTCTTAGAGCTGTTTAATGAGAAGGGCCCCTGGACTTACAATGGAAATACCATCACAGTGTACCTTGACTATGCGGTAGCGGTTCATAGGTGTCGCAATAGATTGGAGCTGTGACAGTGCAACTGCGGAACTTGGAACTGACCTGTGCCCTGCTCGGTCAGGGAGGAACTGGATGGTTTGGGAATACTGGAGTGTCTGTTTTTGCCTGGTGGCCTACCAAGGGGTATACGCAGGATAGCACACATTGCGAAACAGTGTTGGAACAGATTCATTCAGTCACACCATGGCATGCTGTCTTACACCCCAAAAATATCACTCTGGAGAATACCTATGATGAAAGCCCTGCTGGAAGACCGGTGCTCCTTCCATTATCTGCAACATGGTAATGCCTTGGGAGCAGGCCAATTTTTGGCTTACACTGCCCTAGTCCTGGAGATCAGGAATACTTGGACATGGGTCATAGGCCCTGGCCCTACACCACGGTTTGGGTTTTATGGCTATCACAGCGTTAAATGCAGAGCTACAAGCCGTGGATGTGGACCTTGCATTGCTTGGCAAGCCGCGATGGCACACGTGTATAGAATATTTGATGTTGTTAAGGCAGCACTATCCTCCCTATATTCAATCAATCAGGGGGTTGTATAGCGCGCTACTCACCCGTGAGGGTCTCAAGGCGCTGGGGGGTGGGGGGGTGAGAGAGGGGGGGGGCTCCGGATCAGTTGAAGAGCCAAGTCTTAAGGTCCTTCCTGAACGTGTGCAGAGTCGGGGATCATCTGATGTTCACAGGGAGTTCGCTCCAGGTGTTGGCTGCGATGTAGGAGAAAGCTCTCCCGCCGGTTCTATTTCTGCGGATGTGGGGTGTTTCTGCCAGAACGAGGTCGGCGGAGCTGAGGTTCATCTTGGGTACGTGAATGGATACTCTCTCATTGAGGTATTTGTGTCCGATGTTGTGGAGGGTTTTGTAGGCATGGGTGAGGAGTTTGAAGGTGACCCTCTGTTCAACGTGGAGCCAGTGTAGGCCTCGTAGGTGTTGGGTCATGTGCTCATGGTGCGGAGTCCAGAGGACGAGTCTGGCTGCGTTGTTCTGAATGGTCTGGAGTCTGTGCAGAAGAGTTTTGTTGATTCCGGCGTAGATGGCGTTGCGGTAGTCCAGTCTGCTGGTAATGAGTGCATGGGTGACGGTCCTTCTGCAGTCAGGGGGGATCCATTTGAAGGTCTTACGGAGGATGCAAAGACAGTTGAAACTAGTGAAGGCAACAGCGTTGATCTGGTGGTTCTTGGTGAGGGAGGAGTCAAGAATGATGCTGAGATTGCGAGCGTGGTCTGTAGGGGTGGGTGGGTTCCCGAGGGCTGAGGGACACCAGGTGTTGTCCCAGGTGGAGATGCAGGGACCGAGGATGAGGACCTCGGTCTTCTCTGAGTTTAGCTTCTGGCAGCTGTCCTTCATCCAAGCTGCCACGTTCTTCATGCCTTCCTGGAAACAGAGTCTGGTGTCTTTGTGATTCTTCGTGAGCGAGAGGATGAGCTGGGTGTTGTCTGCATAGGATACGAAGCTGAGCCCATGCTGTCTGACGATAGGAGCGACGGGGGCCATGAATATGTAGAAGAGCATGGGGCTGAGTGATGATCCCTGGGGTACTCCACAGTTGATTTCTGTGGGTTTGGAGAGGAAGGGAGGGAGTCGGATCCTCTGGGTTCTGCTGGAGAGGAAGGATTGAATCCAGCCGAGGGCGGCTCCTTGTATTCCCGCGTTGTGCAGTCTGGCTGCGAGAGTGTGATGTGAGTTGGTGTCGAAGGCTGCGGAGAGGTCTATATGAGCCCCGTAGGTCTTGCAACTGTGCATGAGCCTCAACCACTGTCTCCGCTTCTAGTTCCGTGCCACGTAGATGTGCCTCCAATGCCAGCACACTACAAAGAGGGAGGCCCATTTCCCCAAGGAAGTCTTAATGCTATTTCCCCTCATGACCGCCTTCATGGCATTCCACTCTACACCCTTGGATCCTGCAAAGCCTTCATTTTCCTCAAAATAGTGAAGCATGTGCGTGCTGATGGTATCTCTGTGTAACACATCTAATAGGAACTCAGTCTGCAAATGCTATATTGGTTTTCTCCCTTGTTCTCTCCCCAGCAAAAGTTCTCCTTAAGGGGGCTGTGGTCAGACAACGACCGGCCCAAGTATTCCAAGCTCTGCACATGGGGCCATAACTCTGCATTTCAATCTAGTCTAGTGTGTGTCTGGTGTCCCAGAGCATAGTATGAATATTCTGTATCTCTCAGGTGACCCAGTCGCCTAATATTATGTAGTTGTGTTGTGGATGACCATAGTCTGAAGTGTTTGGTCGCCTTTAGGCCCTGAGTCACAGGCAAAGGGAATGTATCGATCCATCCATAGTGGCACAATTTACACAATTAACATTCCTTTCCCAGAGACTATGGGCCTGGAGTTGAGTGAGCAAAGTTGAGGATAATGTGTGCAGGGAGTCACCCTGAAGCTTGTTGGGTGTGCAGAGTGAATGACTGACAATGGGCGGCCATCTAATTCACCCTCTAATAATATACAGTGGCTTTCTGGCTGCACCACAATTCTGTTCTGTATAGATCCTGGGCAATCCAAATTATAACCCATCTTGCAAACGTAGAGTACCCAGTGCCAAACACCTGCACATTCCAGCGCCTGGATAATTTATCTAATTCAGTGGCAGTGAGGTGGGTCTCCTGCAGACATGATTATATATATATATATATATATATATATATATATATATATATATATATATATATATATATATATATATGTGTGTGTCTCCGCCTGGGGAACGTATACATCCTGTAACGGCATATAGGAGTTGTCATACTCCTGTAGTTCCATGTCAATGCATTGTATGTGGCAGCTTAGTATGCAAAACACTCCACCATGGAGGTTCATTGATATATTTATGCACCACAAGAAACCAAAATAGAACATTGACACCCACTCCCTTGGCTTGGATGCCAACAGGCATTCAGAAACTAAAACTTGACATTACTGCTGAACATTCCTTGCAGAAGTCCTTGAGGGTCGGGCCAAATGGCGTGTGGAGTAAGGTCCGATATGGCCCCAATCATCCCAGGCCACTATACAGAGCATAAATGCTCCAGTGTTTTCCCACAGTTAAAAATGACCTCCAAGTACCCACTAAGGGACCACCGCACCATCTGCCTTTCTTCAGCATGAGCACAAATCAGTTCAGTCACTTGTCTGGGAGCACTCCTTCAGGCGACCTTACTGAGAAAATGGTGGAATTCCAATGACCTAAGCGTGCACCCAGCATAGATTCCTGGTCAGTGTCAAGTGCCAGCACTTGAAATTGATTAACCCCTCCGCTGCGGGGGTTAATCCCCCGCTGTGCTGGGGGGGAGGGGGGCGTGCACAGTGCCCGCATGCTCATGACGAGCTGAGCTCGTCATGAGGCACGGCGCTCCTGTGCTCATGACGAGCTCAGCTCGTCACAGGTGCATTACCTGCCGTGGAATGCTCAGCACAGCAGGGGAATTATCCCCGCATGCGAGCGTTCCACGGCTCATGATGAGCTGAGCTCTTCATGAGCACTGGACTTCTGCGGACAGATCATGCCAAGCTCACAGAGTGAGTAGATGATGCGGAGTCCTCCCGTACCTCCCTGGTGGCTGTATAAGATCAGCTAAAACTCCTGCAGACTGAAGTGCAAGACCTCAAGGCGAGATCATAGAATACAGAAAAGCTCCCAAGGCACAACAACTTTCACTTCCTGGGCTTCCTCGAGAAAGAGTAGATGGCATCAACATGGAACTCTTTCTCAAAGATTGGTTATCACAAATGGTTCCGGACAATCGTATCCGTACGTTTTTCTCAGCAGAATGAGCGCACCGCTTTCCTGGCTGCCCACCTGTTCCGGGGGCCCCTTCACACCGAGTGAGTGCGCTTCTGCTCAACTACAGGTATAGATATCTGCTCTTAGAGCTGTTTAATGAGAAGGGCCCCTGGACTTACAATGGAAATACCATCACAGTGTACCTTGACTATGCGGTAGCGGTTCATAGGTGTCGCAATAGATTGGAGCTGTGACAGTGCAACTGCGGAACTTGGAACTGACCTGTGCCCTGCTCTTCCCCGCAAGGCTCAGAGTGGTTAACTAGAATGCAACTCATTTCTTCCCTTCCCTGGATGAGGCCTGGATGTCGCTGCAAACTAAAGGAGTTCCAGACCAATCGGGAGTGGAGGTAGATGACCTGTGAGGGATCCAAAGGCCACCGCCACCTAAGCAGACCACTATCACGTACATCTAATGAACAAGCTGCAAAATAATGATCGTAGATAGTGTCAGAGATCTGGCTTCATGGTGTTAACCTCTTCGAGGCTCATGACGAGCTGAGCTCGTCATGAGCCACGGCGCTCCAGTGCTCATGAAGAGCTCAGCTCATCATGAGCCGTGGAACGCTCGCATGCGGGGATAATTCCCCTGCTGTGCTGAGCATTCCACGGCAGGTAATGCACCTGTGACGAGCTGAGCTCGTCATGAGCACAGGAGCGCCGTGCCTCATGACGAGCTCAGCTCGTCATGAGCATGCGGGCACTGTGCACGCCCCCCTCCCCCCCAGCACAGCGGGGGATTAACCCCCGCAGCGGAGGGGTTAATCAATTTCAAGTGCTGGCACTTGACACTGACCAGGAATCTATGCTGGGTGCACGCTTAGGTCATCTGAATTCCACCATTGTCTCAGTAAGGTCGCCTGAAGGAGTGCTCCCAGACAAGTGACTGAACTGATTTGTGCTCATGCTGAAGAAAGGCAGATGGTGTGGTGGTCCCTTAGTGGGTACTTGGAGGTCATTTTTAACTGTGGGAAAACACTGGAGCATTTATGCTCTGTATAGTGGCCTGGGATGATTGGGGCCATATCGGACCTTACTCCACACGCCATTTGGCCCGACCCTCAAGGACTTCTGCAAGGACTGTTCAGCAGTAATGTCAAGTTTTTGTTTCTGAATGCCTAGTTGAAGGAATTGAGGCACGCTGCCTGTTGGCATCCAAGCCAAGGGAGTGGGTGTCAATGTTCTATTTTGGTTTCTTGTGGTGCATAAATATATCAATGAACCTCCATGGTGGAGTGTTTTGCATACTAAGCTGCCACATACAACGCATTGACATGGAACTACAGGAGTATAACAACTCCTATATGCCGTTACAGGATGTATACGTTCCCCAGGCGGAGACACACACACATATATATATATATATATATATATATATATATATATATATATATATATATATATATATATATATATATATATATATATATATATATATATATATATATATATATATATATATATATATATATATTCACTGAAAAAACCATAGGTTATAGACCATATATAGTTAGGAATTAGCATTTAAAAAACCTTATTTTACTCACACAAAACCATTGAAATTCCATATATAGTTAGTTGCACTAACTATATATCGCGCACCCGCAATCCACTGCTGATCATGTCACATATTACATCATTCATGACATGGTCAGTGACATCACTGATGACATCACTGATGACATCTCAAATGACATCACTGATGACATATAGCTACTGATCAACACATGCAGCAGTTTACAGAACAACAGACATAATGATGCACAAATTAAGACAGTTTAGTCACTAACCCATGCACTCAGTGAGACACATTTAATCACTCACTCATACAGTCAGTCATGCACCTACTAAATCCTTTGTTCAGACACTTCTACATCCACTCATTCTTCAATATGTAAAACATATTTTAACTTTTCAGAAACATACAGTCACTGGATGTTGTCATCAGTGATGTCATCAGTGATGTCATTTGAGATGTCATCAGTGATGTCATCAGTGATGTCACTGACCATGTCATGAATGATGTAATATGTGACATGATCAGCAGTGGATTGCGGGTGCGCGATATATAGTTAGTGCAACTAACTATATATGGAATTTCAATGGTTTTGTGTGAGTAAAATAAGGTTTTTTAAATGCTAATTCCTAACTATATATGGTCTATAACCTATGGTTTTTTCAGTGAATTTTCAAGGTTTTGTAAATGATAATTCCTAACTATATATGGTCTATAACCTATGGTTTTTTCAGTGAATTTCAATGGTTTTTTAATAGCAAATATCATAAGCTGTCGAATGTCAAGTACGTGGTAAGTGAAAACATTTTCGTGTTTATGCACACTGATCTGCTTTGAATGGTGCCCCCCCCCCTCATTTCTATTAGGAGTACTCTCTCTTTGCAGATAGTGAAAGGTAGTTAACGCAGGCCTTTGCCCCCGTTGTAATCCGTCGTGCCTGCTTCTCTCTCCATTTGATTGATTGTTATCCAAGTATTTACTATTTTAGAATTAGTTCTCTTTGGTTCATTCTCTATTTACAAACAAACACAGAGTCGCAATACTCTGTTTAGTCTTTGCAGATAACGAAAAATCGTGTAAAAAAAAAGAAAAGGAATCGAGCAAAATCAGTAGGCCACTAATGGGATCTCTTTTTGACCTCGCTAAAATAGAAACATTAGGAACAACCCCTCATGACAAATACAAAACTAGTGAGATGAACTGAACTCCACACAATGATGGCTGCAAAACAGCTCGGCTCCGCCACCCACCCCGCCCAAAATAACGATAAAGAGCGGCTGCCATGATTGGTTGCGGAATGGCCACTACGGAGCTACGAAATGGTGCTGCTCTCATGCTAACCCCAGCTTCAGTCTGAAACATCCAGAAACACTGTAGACTACCAATTCGATCAGTTCCGGTAGCGCCCCAATGTAACCCGGTAGAGAAGAACTAGCCCTCCCCTCTTTGACTGATGGTTCTTGTTGCCTGTCCCTTCTGTTGTCATTTAACAGAACTATTTAGCCTGCTGAAAGGGGTTGTGTTTCGACCGCTGGTTGGTGGAGACATTTTGACTATATTCTGGACCTGCGTTGTCGCGTAATGCGTCATATGACGCGCCGCGTTAGCGCATCCGGAAGTCATCCGGGGCGCGCAGCGCGTAACGTAAGCATAACAAGTCATGTGACTTGTTAATAAAACTTTTCATTGGTTCATTTTACTTTTCTTATTCTAATGATGAAAGCCTTGGTCATATCACCTAAAAATTACGCTTTTAATTACTTCCGAACATTATTTTTTCTTAAATATATGTTATAATGTTCCAGGCTAATGTACTTTCCCGGAAATTTTACAACTGTCCTGCAAGTAAAATATATTCTTTTTTCGAGAAAAAGAGCGTTTCTTCGTCCCATGACGGAGCCGTTGAGCAAAAGAGGGTCGACCTGCTGTCTTAGTCGCCGATACGCCTGAATATGAGATTCTTATCGATCACTTTATGTTGCAGGAATAGAAAACACAACAGCCCTTGACCATTTATCTTTACTGCGTTCCTTCGTATTATACCTTTTACCCTTCATGTAATTGGTCTGCTTTATTTCACTTGCCTTTTAATGATTCTAAAACAGTGACTATTATTAAAAACTTTACCAATGTATATACTACTACCATGTTTTCTTTTAAAAACCTTTATTGTGAAAATTTCATTATACAAATACGAGCCTATAACCACGTGGGCCTGCCACGGAGCAAACTGTAATCGTATATGATGAATAGACATTTACACTGTAGAGGAACGTAACGGGCGGGCCATTAGGTTGCAAGAACTAAGGTGTCTAACAGTTACGGAATCGGTGGACGTACATTTTATAATTAAAATACGACAGGGCCAGTTACAATAAAATTATCTAGATATACATTTGCGGGCAAGTACCATGGGTGACGTTAATTCGAACTTTCAACAGTACAGTAATCAATAACACATCAGAACTTAATATCAATAGGGATGTCGAAATATTCAATCAATTCTCGTCCCCGCCCGCCATGTGCTTCAAAACTGCATACGTATCTCGTGATTTCAAGGTTCTGCAACCAGTACACAACAAGGAGTTACGAGTCCCATTTATTCTGGCGCCATTTTGGGCGAGGACGGGCAGGTCCAGGATATAGTCAAAATGTCTCTACCAACCATCGACTATGATGATGTTCATATGCTGTATTTATTAGAGTAACACTCATCTGTCCACATGAAATTAATTTACCACAATCTAAACATGTCATTTTAATCTTTCCAAAGTTCTTCTAAATATTTGGGACCGTTTCCCTTGCCTCTGAAGCTCTCAGTGCCACTTCTTTGATGAATGTACTAGCAGGTCAGGGGTTCTCCTCCAAATCTCTCTTTTATGCAGCACTATAATTAATTGGTGCCACCTCTCCATATGACGATGCATGGTATAGTTACCACAACTATATTTTTTTTCGGTTCCTCTGGAGAGTTCATCGTGGCAGATGAAGCGTGTAACGTACCGGGCATTTACCTTTTTTTGCATGTACAGGAAAGGAAAAAAAAATCGAGCGTCCAAGTTCTAAGGTGTCCCAGGGCCATTTTAGTGGACCAGGCCCAAATCCAAAGAACAGGCCGCCATTTTGAGAGTCCTCTTGCAGCCGCCTGTCGCTGTAGCATCAAGAGCAGCCGAAACTCAGCTGAATGGCAACTGAAACGGTAAATGGGCGCCCCACTACATTTCAGCATTGTAGGATGACCACACCAGTACAGCAACTTGCTAGACATCACCTCGGTGCCATCCGGATCTCGGCGCCCCACTGCAGATGAAGAGCCTCTCAACTATGAAACCACCACGGTGACATCCGGATCTTGGCGCGTTGTGCTGCCTTCGGCCTATTCGCACATCGGTCCGCTACTGACGCCATCTCACAGGCTAATGGGGTGACCCACGCCGAGTTTCAGCATTGTAGGATGACCACACCAACTTGCTAGACATCACCTCGGTGCCATCCGAATCTTGGCATCTCAACGCCTAGTGGTATCTTCCATACAGAAAATATTGTTACGCTGCCTTTGGCCCCATTCGCACATCAGTCCGCAACTTAGACATCACCTCGGTGCCATCCGGATCTTGGCATCTCAGCGCCTTGTGGTGTCAGTCAGAAAATATTGTTGCGCTGCCTTTGGCCCCATTCGCACATCAGTCCGCTACTGACACCATCTCACAGGCCAATAGGGCGCCCCACGCCGACTTTTACCATTGTACGATGGCCACACCAGTGGCACAACTTGCTAGACATCACCTCGGTGCCATCCGAATCTTGGCATCTCAACGCCTAGTGGTATCTTCCATACAGAAAATCTTGTTACGCTACCTTTGGCCCCATTCGCACATCGGTCCGCAACTTAGACATCACCTCGGTGCCATCCGGATCTTGGCATCTCAGCGCCTTGTGGTGTCTTCTACTCCGAAAATATTGTAGAAAATATTGTTGCGCTGCCTTTGGCCCCATTCACACATCAGTCCGCTACTGACACCATCTCACAGGCCAACAGGGCGCCCCACGCCGACTTTTACCATTGTACGATGGCCACACCAGTGCCACAACTTGCTAGACACCACCTCGGTGCCATCCGGATCTTGGCATCTCAGCGCCTTGTGGTGTCTTCAAATCAGAAAATATTGTTGCGCTGCCTTTGGCCCCATTCGCACATCGGTCCGCTACTGACGCCATCTCACAGGCCAACGGGGCGCCCCACGCCGACTTTCAACATTGTAGGATGGCCACAGAAGTGCGACAACTTACTAGACACCACCTCGGTGCCATCCGGATCTTGGCATCTCAGCGCCTTGTGGTGTCTTCTATTCAGAAAATATTGTTGCGCTGCCTTTGGCCCCATTCGCACATCGGTCCGCTACTGACGCCATCTCACAGGCCAACGGGGCGCCCCACGCCGACTTTCAACATTGTAGGATGGCCACACCAGTGCGGCAACTTACTAGACACCACCTCGGTGCCATCCGGATCTTGGCGCGTTGTGCTGCCTTCGGCCTATTCGCACATCGGTCCGCTACTGACGCAAACTCACAGGCCAACGGGGCGCCCCACGCCGACTTTCAGCATTGTTGGATGGCCACACCAGTGCGGCAACTTACTAGACACCACCTCGGTGCCATCCGGATCTTGGCGCGTTGTGCTGCCTTCGGCCTATTCGCACATCGGTCCGCTACTGACGCAAACTCACAGGCCAACGGGGCGCCCCACGCCGACTTTCAGCATTGTAGGATGGCCACACCAGTGCTGCAACTTGCTGGACACCACCTCGGTGCCATCCGGATCTTGGCGCATTGTGTTGCCTTCGGCCTATTCGCACATCGGTCCGCTACTGACGCCGCCTCACGTGCCAACGGGGCGCCCCACGCCGACTTTCAGCATTGTAGGATGGCCACACCAGTGCTGCAACTTGCTGGACACCACCTCGGTGCCATCCGGATCTTGGCGCGTTGTGTTGCCTTCGGCCTATTCGCACATCGGTCCGCTACTGACGCCGCCTCACGTGCCAACGGGGCGCTCCACGCCGACTTTCAGCATTGTAGGATGGCCACACCAGTGCTGCAACTTGCTGGACACCACCTCGGTGCCATCCGGATCTTGGCGCGTTGTGTTGCCTTCGGCCTATTCGCACATCGGTCCGCTACTGACGCCGCCTCACGTGCCAACGGGGCGCCCCACGCCGACTTTCAGCATTGTAGGATGGCCACACCAGTGCTGCAACTTGCTGGACACCACCTCGGTGCCATCCGGATCTTGGCGCGTTGTGTTGCCTTCGGCCTATTCGCACATCGGTCCGCTACTGACGCCGCCTCACGTGCCAACGTATTTTCTCCGCATTTTACACCCTATGCCGCATAACAGGTCATGTGACTTGTTTATAAAACTTTTCATTGGTTCATTTTACTTTTGGTTTCCTAATGATGGAAGGCTTGATCATGTGACCTAAAAACAACACTTTTCATTGGATGAAAACTTTTTTTTTTCCCAAACGATGAAAGCCCCACCTTGTTTCTGGATGTTTCAGACTGAAGCTGGCGTCAGCATGAGAGCACCACCATCTCGTAGCTCAGTCGTGGTCATTCCGCGAGCAATCATGGCAGCCGCTCCCCACCAGAAGCCTGCAGGAGTCGGAGCCCCCAAAACTTTTGATGAATTCTCAAGGCGGAGGGGACGCTTTCGAGAATGGGGTCCAAGACCTAGCAGACAAGCGTCCGATTTCCAAGGTGTCCCAGGGCCATTTCAGTGGACCAGGCCCAAAAAGGAAACAGCCTGCCGCCATTTTGAGAGTCCTGTGACAGCCGCCTATCGCTGCACCGCAAGAGTGGGCGCAACTCAGCTGAATTGCGGCTTTTGACACAGTGGACCAAAAACGGACGGAATGGCAACTGAAACGGTAAAGGGGCGCCCCACTACAACAGATGACACTCCACCTGGACAGGCCCGTTCACCGCCTCCCCCGGGGCGCCCCGCGCCGTTATTCGGAGCAGCATTGTAGGATACCAAAACCAGTGCGGCAACTTACTGGACATCACCTTGGTGCCATCGTTCTGCTGCCTTGGAACTATTCGCGCAACAGTTTGCTACTGATGACCCACCCCCCGCGACGCCCCATGCCGTTATTTGCTGGGTGGCAACTTACTAGACATCACTTTAGTGTCATCTAGATTTCAGCGCGTTCTGCTGCCTTGGAACTATTCGCACAACAGTTTGCTACTGATGACCCACCCCCCGCGACGCCCCACGCCGGAAATCTGGACGTTGTGCTGCGTTGGGACTATTCGCACAGCCGACCGCTACTTCGTTGTTTTTCCCTAAAAATGTTTATATGTTATTACTATTTTTGTTTTCTTGTATATATTTATAAATTATTAAAGTTTTATAATCTTACTACTTTGTCGGAGTGCTATATATTTTTAATGTGACACATAATTGTAAAAACTTTGATGTACAAAGAGTCATCCCTGGAATCTTCCGCTTCAGGCTCGGTCCCCTCCCCAATCACAATACAGGATGGTTTTCAGATAATAGCAACGCTTCTGCTGTGACGGATCTCATCGAGTGTGGGCCTTGATCTACTATAACTCCTTTGAAGAGGGGTGATTCTTTACAGCTGTGGCCATAAACTACATCTGCAGGGCTAGCTGATACCCTAGGACCAGCCTGGACAATCGGACACAGAGGAAAAGGAGTATCAGAGGGTGCGGTAGTGAATAGGGCGAAAGGGAGGTGTCGGGCGGGCACAGGGTGTGATTCTCAGGGAAGAGCAGCGCAGATGGGGGGAGGTTTATTACCCATGCATAAGACAGAGAGCGGGGGTGACCACTGCCTGGGGGAGATGCTTGCGAGGGTGGGGAGCCATGCTAAGGATCGACAGCGTGCACAGAGTGGGTCTGGTCAAGGCATCTAAAATGGCTGCCGTGCACGACAAAAGTGTGGCATTTGAAAAAAGACAAGATGGCGCAGACAATGTTTTTCAACACTTCCTGATTTCCTTCGAATCGAACGTTAACAGACGTTGGGGCATATTACCAAAGTTAAGCGATATTTATCCCTAACGATGCTTAGCAACGATTTTTTTACCGTCAGAAATTATCGCAGATAAACCTTGCTATTATCAAGGTTTATCGGAAATACGATAAAAAACGACCGCAATGCATTAATATCGCTGAAAACTCAGCGATATTCATGCATTACCAAGCTAATGCTCTTAGCCATGTTATCCACCTCCCATTGGATAACATGGCTAAGAACTGCTCAGGGCAGGTGGTAGCTTTTGGAGATATTCGCGCTTATCTCGAATATTTCCAAAAGTTGATAATAGGAGATAGCGATGTTAGCGACTGTTTCCAGTCGCTAACATCTTGGCATGCCCACTTTGCATGTCATTAGTGATAAATATCACTCACATGCAAAGTGGGGCCCAAGATGGTCGCTATCTTCTACTAGCCGTCGCTAACTGGTGTTAGCAACAGCTAGGTAATACACATATAATTTTATCTCCGCGAAGCGGAGCGCTGTTACAGATATATATCTTGTTTCTGAACGTTAATTTCTCAAAATGCACTGAAGCACATATATTGAGACCTAGCAAAGGCACATCGGGCTACCAGTCCCTACAATTTTGCCAAGTTTCGTGCAAATCCATTCAGCTGTTCGATCCTACCGAGAGACAAGATGGCGGCCGCTACGGACTGTTTGGAATGTTTACAGACACCGGAGAGCCAATCAGCTTCGCTTCGCAAAGCTCCGTAACGCGAAAAGTACGCGAAGCGGTGCGCTGTTACAGATATATATCTTTTTTTGAACGTTAATTTCTCAAAATCCACTGGAGCACATATATTGAGATCTAGCAAAGGCACATCGGGCTACCAGTCCCTACAATTTTGCCAAGTTTCGTGTAAATCCATTCAGCTGTTCGATTATTATTATTTTTATTTTTTTTTGCCCCGCGGGGCCCTTTTAAAACCTCCACATCAAACCTAGGGGGTGAGCGACAATGTACTATGCCCCCTTATGGTCATTTGCCCCTTCGCTTTGGCCTCCTCTTGTCTCTCGATCCTACCGAGAGACAAGATGGCGGCCGCTACGGACTGTTTGGAATGTTGACAGACGCCGGAGAACCAATCAGCTTCGCTTCACAAAGCTCCGTTGCGCGTAAAGTACGCGTCCTGGGACGCTGCCAGGTCCGCTGTTACAGATATATATCTTTTTTTAAACGTTAATTTCTCAAAATCCACTGGAGCACATATATTGAGACCTACAAAAGGCACATCGGGCTACCAGTCCCTACAATTTTGCCAAGTTTCGTGCAAATCCATTCAGCCGTTCGGGCTAAAAGTGAGGCCAACCGCCCTATGGAAAACTCAATGTTAAAAACACGTTTTGGGACCCCCCTTTTTTCTCGGCCCCCCCTTGACGAACCCCCCCCAAATTTTCAAGGGATGCTCAGAAACAAAATGTGCCATTTTCCTGAAAATTTCAGCCAATTCCGTCCACAAACGCCAAAGTTATTAGACATAGAATTTTCAAAAAACCCATAGAGAAAAAATCCTAACTATATATACCTACTGGCGACCGCCAGTAGGTAATATATATATATATATATATATATATAATGTCTGCAGGAGACCCACCTCACTGCCACTGAATTAGATAAATTATCCAGGCGCTGGAATGTGCAGGTGTTTGGCACTGGGTACTCTACGTTTGCAAGATGGGTTATAATTTGGATTGCCCAGGATCTATACAGAACAGAATTGTGGTGCAGCCAGAAAGCCACTGTATATTATTAGAGGGTGAATTAGATGGCCGCCCATTGTCAGTCATTCACTCTGCACACCCAACAAGCTTCAGGGTGACTCCCTGCACACATTATCCTCAACTTTGCTCACTCAACTCCAGGCCCCAAGTCTCTGGGAAAGGAATGTTAATTGTGTAAATTGTGCCACTATGGATGGATCGATACATTCCCTTTGCCTGTGACTCAGGGCCTACAGGCGACCAAACACTTCAGACTATGGTCATCCACAACACAACTACATAATATTAGGTGACTGGGTCACCTGAGAGATACAGAATATTCATACTATGCTCTGGGACACCAGACACACACTAGACTAGATTGAAATGCAGAGTTATGGCCCCATGTGCAGAGCTTGGAATACTTGGGCCGGTCGTTGTCTGACCACAGCCCCCTTAAGGAGAACTTTTGCTGGGGAGAGAACAAGGGAGAAAACCAATATAGCATTTGCAGACTGAGTTCCTATTAGATGTGTTACACAGAGATACCATCAGCACGCACATGCTTCACTATTTTGAGGAAAATGAAGGCTTTGCAGGATCCAAGGGTGTAGAGTGGAATGCCATGAAGGCGGTCATGAGGGGAAATAGCATTAAGACTTCCTTGGGGAAATGGGCCTCCCTCTTTGTAGTGTGCTGGCATTGGAGGCACATCTACGTGGCACGGAACTAGAAGCGGAGACAGTGGTTGAGGCTCATGCACAGTTGCAAGACCTACGGGGCTCCTATAGACCTCTCCGCAGCCTTCGACACCAACTCACATCACACTCTCGCAGCCAGACTGCACAACGCGGGAATACAAGGAGCCGCCCTCGGCTGGATTCAATCCTTCCTCTCCAGCAGAACCCAGAGGATCCGACTCCCTCCCTTCCTCTCCAAACCCACAGAAATCAACTGTGGAGTACCCCAGGGATCATCACTCAGCCCCATGCTCTTCTACATATTCATGGCCCCCGTCGCTCCTATCGTCAGACAGCATGGGCTCAGCTTCGTATCCTATGCAGACAACACCCAGCTCATCCTCTCGCTCATGAAGAATCACAAAGACACCAGACTCTGTTTCCAGGAAGGCATGAAGAACGTGGCAGCTTGGATGAAGGACAGCTGCCAGAAGCTAAACTCAGAGAAGACTGAGGTCCTCATCCTCGGTCCCTGCATCTCCACCTGGGACAACACCTGGTGTCCCTCAGCCCTCGGGAACCCACCCACCCCTACAGACCACGCTCGCAATCTCAGCATCATTCTTGACTCCTCCCTCACCAAGAACCACCAGATCAACGCTGTTGCCTTCACTAGTTTCAACTGTCTTTGCATCCTCCGTAAGACCTTCAAATGGATCCCCCCTGACTGCAGAAGGACCGTCACCCATGCACTCATTACCAGCAGACTGGACTACCGCAACGCTATCTACGCCGGAATCAACAAAACTCTTCTGCACAGACTCCAGACCATTCAGAACAACGCAGCCAGACTCGTCCTCTGGACTCCGCACCATGAGCACATGACCCAACACCTACGAGGCCTACACTGGCTCCACGTTGAAAAGAGGGTCACCTTCAAACTCCTCACCCATGCCTACAAAACCCTCCACAACATCGGACGCAAATACCTCAATGAGAGAGTATCCATTCACGTACCCAAGATGAACCTCAGCTCCGCCGACCTCGTTCTGGCAGAAACACCCCACATCCGCAGAAATAGAACCGGCGGGAGAGCTTTCTCCTACATCGCAGCCAACACCTGGAGCGAACTCCCTGTGAACATCAGATGATCCCCGACTCTGCACACGTTCAGGAAGGACCTTAAGACTTGGCTCTTCAACTGATCCGGAGCCCCCCCCCCTCTCTCACCCCCCCACCCCCCAGCGCCTTAAGACCCTCACGGGTGAGTAGCGCGCTATACAACCCCCTGATTGATTGAATATAGGGAGGATAGTGCTGCCTTAACAACATCGAATATTAGGCGCACCTGACTCTGCCACAAGCAGATAGAGATAAACCAGTCCACACTATGACATGGCTCCTGCGTGCCTTGGTCCCAAGGACTATTATTGGATCAACTCGAACTCCCACTAGCAAGACCATGAACTCCCAGGCAGATTAATGTGAGGTCTTCGCTCAGTATTACGATATTTTGTATTGCCCCAGACTCCCATTGACTGCCTCTGAAATTGCATTGCTAGGGCTGCCTTCCCCCGCCTCAACCTCATGCAGTTCCAGGAACTTTAACAACCCATACAACTCGATGAAACACTGGCAGCTATATGCCAGATGACCTGCAATAAAGTCCAACATAATATTATGCAATGTTTAGGGCCATCTTCACACCCAGACTTGATTGAGATGTATCAAGAGGCACACCAGCAGGGTAGAATACCGGGCTCTTTATGCAAAACCCTTATACTGGTGTTGCCCAAGACTGGCAGAGACCCCATGGAGGTGAGCCCTTATCACCCTTTGTCAATGTTAAACATTGACTATAAAATATTAAGCAAATTGCTGGTGAACCATTTGCTCCTGATGCTCTATACGCTGGTCCACCCTGACCAATGCCGGTTCATTCCCCATAGGGCCACCTCATATAACATGCAATGGCTTGTCTACATTATGAGTGCAGTCGAGGAGTCCTTGGAGCTCCTTGGACTTCAAAATAGCATTTTACACCCTTGGTTGGTCATACTTATTGCTTGTCCTGTAGATCCTAGGGATGGGTCCCAGGTTCCTGGGATGGGTTAAGATAATTTACACAGCACCATGAGCCAGAGTACGAATGGGGCAGCAGATAGTTTGTCAGTTTGACATTGACAGTGGTGTATGGCAGGGGTGCCCCCTCTCACCCATGATTTTTACACTTGGCATGGAACCTCTTACTGCCCTAATGCAGGTGAGAGGCCCAGACTGGGGTGTGGCAGTGTAGACCCACTGGCACACTGTAACACTATCATGGGCGGATTTTGCGGATCCACGATTCGCGGATTTGCGTATTCACGGATCGTGGATCCGCAAAATCCGCGGATTTTGCGGATTTGCGTACCCGCGGATTTGGGGCGGGGCTTCCATGCGAGTGCACATGCCTCTTGTGTGTATAAAAGGTCAGAGACCGATCAGAGCAGCAGATGAAAGATGCAAAGGCCTCTGGGTAGATGTATAGTGCTTTTACTACACTACAGCTGCCTAAAGTGCCAGAGAGTTGTCTACAGCGACCAGGTGTGTGTTACTATGCAATTGCGCCGAAGGGCGCAGGGGTCCCTTGAGTGAGCTGCCCATCATAGTGGGTAAATGGCGGGAAGACGGTGCACACCGCGAGTGTGTGGGCGGGGCCAAACGGACGGCGCTTCCATGCGAGTGCACATGCCTCTTGTGTGTATAAAAGGTCAGAGACCGATCAGAGCAGCAGATAAAGATACCGAAGCTCCTGGCCACAGGAACAGCACGAGGATTGCGCTTGTGAAAGTCAAGAATGCAAAGGCCTCTGCCCAGCATCACACCTAATTTTCGATGGTATATTTAGGAAGAAGGCACATCTGCCCAGCCTTGATAACGCTCACGATTGGTTTTGGGCAGATGAATGAGTCACTGAATTTAAGCTTCAACTAGGGCACATGCTTAATCGGTATTATTCCATTCCTGGCCTGTTGTAACTAATTTACGATGGCGCCGACAAGCTGCCAGCGCCATCCTAAAATAGTTACTAAATTAGCTTCAACAGGAAGCTCTAATAGATTAAATAAAGCAGGCGCTCGATGACCTGCTTTATCTTATCTATTAGAGCTTCCTGTTGAAGCTAATTTAGTAACTATCTTAGGATGGCGCTGGCAGCTTGCTGGCGCCATCGTAAATTAGTTACAACAGGCCAGGAATGGTTGAACTTTTGCCCCCGGAATCCGCCGCTCGCGGATTGCAAATTTTCGGTAAATTCGCGAGAGTTCGCGGATCGCGGATTTGCCGAAAATTCGCAAAATCCGCGAGCGTAGCGGATTTTGCGCTCATGCTTAATGAGGATGATGTCCTGGTTTATTTACAAACCCTAAATTGGAACTGGCAGCTCTTTTTACTCTTTTTGTCTTTTTGGCGATATGGCAGACTGTCTGCCTTGGCAGATCGAGGTTTTTCGCTACCTCGGAGTGAACACCTACCACACTGACAGGAACCTCCTTGGCAGAAATCATGGTAGAACCGTGGGCCTCTGGACATTCCTGTCTTTGCCTCCTATGAGCCGAGCTTCCATATTGAAAATGTTAATACTACTGCTGCTCCTCTATTTCTTTATGCCGTTGCCTGTGATCTTCACCAGGGCCTTCTTCGAGGACTTAAGGAGGTTAATTTCTGATCTAATATGTGGCAGAGCTCGCAACCGAGTATCTATTCATATACTCCATTGCCCATTAATGGCAGGTGACCTGGGAGTCCTGAACTTGAGCTCTAATTCAGGGTGGCACAGCTACAGTGGCCCATGCACTGGATGGCAGGAGACGCAATGGGCAAAGTTTAAACGGTCAGGGAGGAACTGGATGGTTTGGGAATACTGGAGTGTCTGTTTTTGCCTGGTGGCCTACCAAGGGGTATACGCAGGATAGCACACATTGCGAAACAGTGTTGGAACAGATTCATTCAGTCACACCATGGCATGCTGTCTTACACCCCAAAAATATCACTCTGGAGAATACCTATGATGAAAGCCCTGCTGGAAGACCGGTGCTCCTTCCATTATCTGCAACATGGTAATGCCTTGGGAGCAGGCCCATTTTTGGCTTACACTGCCCTAGTCCTGGAGATCAGGAATACTTGGACATGGGTCATAGGCCCTGGCCCTACACCACGGTTTGGGTTTTATGGCTATCACAGCGTTAAATGCAGAGCTACAAGCCGTGGATGTGGACCTTGCATTGCTTGGCAAGCCGCGATGGCACACGTGTATAGGAGCAGTACTGATTGCTAAGCATTGGGGGATGGCAATACGAGTGCATCATAATGTCCACCTGAAGTTTACTGTGTTTTATTATTTACATGATACTTACATTACGCCACATCGTCTACATAAGATGTTCCCGGTAGTGGCTCCAGTGTGTTCCTGATGTGGTCATCATGAAGCAACCTTTTGCCACATGGTGTGGGAAAGCCCCCCATTGGCACTGTTATGGGATCAAATTATGGCCCACATATCAGCGATAGTGGTTGTGTGGCTACCGACTGACCCCCTACTCTGTTTGCTGGGTATTCCCAAACACACGAAACATACTAAACATTATCTAAAATTGGTTGATCTGCCAAGGGTTCTATTCAAGTGCCTACTCACCATGTCGTGGACAGCAGCCCAGCTACCCTCGATTGACTGCTGCCTTGGGGTAGTCCTAAGATGGGCGACTGTCAAGGCTGACATTGGCACATGACTTGTATGTGCAGATAGAGGGAGGTGCTGCCACCCTTTGGGACACCTATGCACTTAGGCTGCAGGACAAATTAGATGATTCTACGTGATCACTGAAATGGTCTGAATCATTCCTGAAAGACTACTCTTCACAGGCTGATTACCAGTCTGCCAGCACTAGGGAGCCCTAACATGGGATTTCACTGCCCCCGCATACGGTGTGGAACATTGCACTCAGCCCTCATGATGATGGACAGAGCAGATCGTGCTGTCTCATAATAGTCACTAATGGACGCCCCTGACACTACCCCCTAAATGTCTTCTAGTCTTGTTATCATACAGATAGTATCTTTGGTTTCCCATAGCCGCCCGAGCTACCCAGAATGTTTACACGTTTTAGAGTGTATAATTTTTGACCATTGTTATAGAATGGATAGATATATATAGATATTGATGGTATTACCCTGGAGACTGTACTGATCTAAACCACCCCACCTGCCCGGAGGCTGAAGCCAAACAAAGGAAATTTGATCTATATACGTAATATACAGTTCCCCATATTACTTCGTAATTTGATGTCACACTACTGTGATTCTTGCTGTTCTGTATGCTGGCATAACTGCTATTATATGCCAATGTCTTGATCACTTGATCACTGTTGTACCACTTGAAAACGCCAATAAGGAAACATTTCTTTTTTTAAAAGAAGCGATCCCGGCAAAAAAAAGAAAACATAGTAAGTTAGATGAACTGGAGGAAATATGGAATGAAGTGAAGGATTGTTATTGGATGACCAACACAGGATAGGGAATCCGGCCTATGGTCCTTTTAGAGCAAAAGAAGAAAAACTCCATGGGAAAATGCCCTTAAACTCTAGGGCTAGATGTAGGTAATTCTATCTTACCACTTCTTAAATACCGAATTTTACCGATTCGGTATTTAAGAAGTGGTAAAATAGAGGGGGGGGGATGTAGGTATTTCAGAATCGGTAAATACCGAATCGTTAAGATTCGGTATTTACCGATTCTGTAAATACCGATTTGGTAATGCCCATTGATTCCTATGGGCATTGAAGCCCATAGGAATCAATGGGCAATACCGAATCGGATTTACCGAATCGGTAAATACCGATTCCAGCACCCCAAATACAGCCATATGCGCCATGTGGCACACAGACATGCCCTAAGGGCATGTCTGTCTGTCACATGGCATAGGTGTGCATGCACAGATGTGCATGCACACCTGAATTCGGTATTTTACCACACAATAGGATTGTGTGGTAAAATACCAAATTCTGAAGGCCTGTAGCACTGTAAACAGTGCTACCTACATCTTGGTTTTACCGAATCGGTAAAATTACCGATTCAGTATTTTACCGATTCGGTAAATTTACCGATTCGGTAAATTTACCGAATCTGTAAAATGATGCCCCTACATCCCAAACACCCATTTACCGATCGGTAACGGCCGAAATCGGTCGTTACCGACCGGTAAATGGCCACCTACATCTGGCCCTAAGTCCTGTAAATGTATGCCATATTGAAGGCTAGATTATTATTATCATTATCATCATCGCTATGGTTATTATTATTATTATTAATCCTAATTCATGCCAAACAAAAGTACTTAAAGTGCTGGGTGCGAATAGTGAAAAGCAAGTAATGTGAGAGGGGTTGAGTCCATGCTGCAAGACTGTTCATACCCCCGTCTTCCCCGTTCTGTCTCATCTCCCACATAACCACTAGACTGCGAACCGAAATAAAATGGCGTCTAGAAAATGGCCTACTGAAGGGTCAAAAATAAGAGCACTCCCCATTAAAACTAGCAGGGACGCAAATCCAAAAAAGAAGTGATAAAATCAATTTCCAAAATGTAATCACACAATACAAGCTATACACCTCAATTCATGCCAAATTAACTCCTTACAGTAACTTAAGTGCGGAGTGTAGCTATTGTGTTGTTCACTTTTATTTAGTTATTTATTTAATTAACTATTTATGTAATCCAAAATCCTTCAGGAGGTTTACACTTTGCAAAGCTGCTGTAGTTGTTTTTAAATGTGTGGAGTCGCAAATCCTAAGACTTTGCAATGCCACACCAATTGTTACACAGTTTCCCAACTCATGGCAATGGGGTGCACAAAGACTAAATGTAACTAAAGAGCTACTCATATATTGCTTGAACATAATTTGGGCATACCTTATTGTGAATCGTTCTAAATAATTATCAATTATGAATCAGAACAAATTTGTATCAAAAGACGATTGCACCACTTAATACAGTCACTTTTGCAAGCGTTCCCTTTAATTTCTGTTTTGTGGTGCTTAATTCACATAGCCAATGGCTCTTCACAGCTTCGAAACACATTTGAAGTCCATGAAGCATATTCAGCACTTACAAATTGAAACGCCCATCAGACGACCTCAAAATGAACCCATCGGGGCTCATCATCCCTTTCTTAACTAAACTTCGTGGAGGGGAGCAGTTATCCAATTAAAACGATGACACAATTGAAGAGGACACATTTCAACATAATGGGGGCGTCATCAAGGGAAGTAGCTTGAAGGAAAAAAACATTTCGCCCTGGTTCTTTAAGGATCAAGGTTGATGACTATTTCTATTGCATATCTCTTATATCAATAAAATGTAGAAAGAAAAAAAATATAAAGATTATTCGTATTCGTTCATATTTATGCCTTTAACAACGGAGTGAAAATCTGTTTGTTTAGCAGACTCGTCACAATCAATCTGATCAAAGCCATGACATAAACAGTCAAAATTCACACGTTCTATTGGCAATCACATACATCTTCCAAACTGCATAACTCTTTTATGCTCTTTAACAGTGTGCCCTAATTAGAAAGAACTGCGTCCCTTTGTATGTTTTTAATTTATTCTGCTTCCCTCAGGTCTGACAGAATTTCGTAGTTGCAATGTTACATTAAATAGTGATGATACAATACAGCCAAGCGTATCCCTGAAAAGCCTAAATAGCTTTAATCTGCATACCCTAAGTCACAAGAATGCACTAGGCCAGTAGCATCTCTTCTGTGGCATCTTCCCACTGCCACCATATACAGAGGTTTATGTGTGTGTTAGCTGTGATAATGCCCGCCTTACTGTCAAGTACTGAAATGGCCATTATCCTTCGACAAGATAGGGAAAATCCTAAGCCTGATTAACTTAGCAATGAAGATGCTATTAGTTCTAACTGTGATAAATTACACATAGCCAGAGTGTTAGCTTTTGGACAGACAGAAGAAGGTAAAGGATAGACAGCTCACCGTCTATTGTATACGTAACAAGAAAGGGGGGTGTATTGTGGAGTGTGAAGGGTACTGATTTTTCACCACCTTTTCAATTGACTATTGCTTTTTGTCCATTAAAAGTCAGTCAGCCACCATTCATTTCCATATGCCTATAATCATGATAGCCGTATTAACCACTGACTAAATAGAATCAATTTAAATTTAGGACTATTGAATATTCTGATAGACACACCAGTGGAATGGTGATCTATGAGAGTGCAGTTGATTGATTAAATAAATAGGAAGAGACATACAGCTGTACAAAGTTGTAAATCTAAAGTATGGTGTTATCAATAGCTACTTTGAGTGAAGGAGTTAGGAATCAAATAGAAGTAATTTGCAAGTTAATGATTTTTGTCTGCAAATTAGTTCTTATGTAATTCTATTAGATGTTGAAGGGAGCTAGTCATCAAAGATTATGAAACAAAGTTCAAAAATAACTTATGAAGAATTTAAGGGTGTACTCCGAGTAAGCTGACCACTCAGTAAAGTCTTCCAAGGGGACTCTACTGGAAAAGGCCTTTTCTAAATGATCTCAGGAGATTTCATGACCAGAGTCTATAAGAATGTCTCCTCTTTCAATTGAGTGTGGCTAGTGTGAAATAATTAACATAGCTATCAAAGTGCCTTGTTTGAGCCATAGTATGGATTCCCAGGTTATAGAGGACTCAAGCCAAGATCTATCTAGTATTAGCTCCATTATCCAGCATTGCAATTCCAGGTTCATCGGTAACACACAAGGACTGTAATGCAAATTCTTTAAATAAGCGCCTTAAGAAAGACCTGAATTTTCCCCCGAAGTCTTTATTTTCCTTGCCAATGGAAGTCCTCATTGAGAAAATCAGATCTTTGAAGCCCATTATGGAGGAAACAAGAAGAAATGCCAAAAGGTTGCTAGGTCAAAATGGAGAAAATAATCTCATAGATTGAGCAACATATTAGTAATGTTGAGGTTGTTACCATAATGGAAATAGAGATTAAACAACTCAAGCAACACATACAAAATCTCGAAAGAAGAAATAGATGGATTAATGTAAGGATTTAAGGTATACTGAAAGGAAATGAAGGCTATGCTGCATCTCATTTAGGAGAAATCTCTTTGCTGATTTATTGAAGATTCATTGTCCTGTTCTCAAAGAGAGTAATGTTTAAGTCACAACTCTTGGGTTTCAGTTGGCATTAAAACCACGAAGACTGATTGTTCTTTTCCTACACAGAACTAATTCAAGTTGTTCATTGTCAAAATATAGGAACCAGCTATTTGCTTCTGCCTCAAAATAATAATTAGTCAAGATGGTGCCAGAGACATTGAGAAGACATAAATAATGTGTTTAAATGAGACAGTTTTTAAAACAATGATATACTTATATGGTTATGTCCTTTCATGTTGCTTGAAGGCTACACACAAGAACAAGACTGTCACTTATTTTGATCCTGCTAAGCTTAAAGAATATATAAGAAAATATCAGGTAGTTACATGGTGACTTAATCTAATTTGTTATCTAATGAATTGTTTGTAGTTGTTATTTATTTATATATATTTATTGATATATCTTTACCTTTTCACTTTTCCTATAGTGATGTTTGTGCTTATCACTTTATTGACATTTTTGGTCATTGTTTCAGGTGTGTTCTCTTTTGTGGACTCCCCCTTGATTTGTTAATCATAATCTTGGCTATCTATTATCTGGGAATGTACGACATTACAACGCATGCTTTTACCACGCATGCTTTTACATCGCAAGTTTTACAACGCATGCCTTTACAACGCATAGCGCTTTGGGGTGCTGGATAGTGAATAGTTTAATTTACTATTCCAACTCCAGTCCCCGTGGATAGTAGGGAAGGTGTTGGATAGTAAATTAAATCTATTCCGTATCCTAGAGCGCCCTCCAGCGCAGTGCGTTGTAATGGTTTGCGTTGTAAAAGTTGCGATGTAAAAGCATTGCGTGGTAAAAGTTGCGTTGTAAGTGATGTTTCCCATTATCTGGTGTTGCTGCCTGCAGGAAGTATATATTGTCTACCAATGGGTTCACCCACTCTTACCTAATTGTTTTTTCATTCAAATCTTTCATGTTGCACTGTTAGGGCTAATAGGCCATTAGCCATTATCAATCCATATAACATGTTAGCCATTTTGGATAAATGGCTAACATTCCTCTCTAGCTTTCCTACTCTATATGGTTATTGGGGCTTGATATATAGTTTTCTATTATTGTTAAAAGGTTTGTCTCAATGTATGATGATACTTTTGCTGTCTTTCTTTTTCTCTATTCATTCAAAGACACATTTTATGGCATGGTAAATGTTTGAACAACCTGATAAAAAGTCAATGATTGCTTTCACATTTGACTTGGTCGAATACCAAGGTTGTATTACTTCAAGACATATACCTTTCACTAGATCGGGCACTAAAATTTGTAAGGAAGTAGGTTGGGCATGCGTTTGCACCTGGGGCATCTCATAAAAGAGGGATCAAATCATTTTTCATAAACCTTTATCTGTTGACGTATCACTCAGAAGACTGATACTTATGGAAGATGGATTCTTTTAGATGTTTGTGTTGATGGTGTTTCAATCAAAATTATTCATTTATAAAGGCTTACTAATTGTATTATGTATTTTTGGGATGATGTTAATACCATGTTAATACCCTGTTACATGACAGTTACCAACATCATTTAGCCATAGGTGAAGTTTGTAACCAAAACATTTTATGTAAGTAATGACAATTTTTTAAAACATATGTTATTATTTCATTTTAATAATTATAATCCCCCAAGCCAAGCAGACATTTCAAGCAAATACACCATAACACAAAACAGCAATAAATAAATAGATAATTCATATATGACTCAGATTTAACACATACTATACATATTAAGACATAAAGGGCCAGATGTAGGTGGCCAATTACCGGTCGGTAACGGCCGAATTCGGCCGTTACCGACCGGTAATTGGATTTTGAGATGTAGGGGGAAGGAAACAGGCATTTTCGGTAATTTTACCGAATCGGTAAATATACCGGTCGGTAAAATTACCAAAAATGCATTTTCGGTATGTAGGTGCCAAGTTGCACATTGACACAGGGCTTTGAAGATCGGTATTTTACCATGCAATACAATTGCATGGTAAAATACCGATGCAGGTGTACATGCACATCTGTGCATGTACACCTGTGCCATGTGGCACACATACATGCCTAAGGGCATGTATGTGTGCCACATGGCACACAAGCCTAAAACAGGGGTGCCAGAGGGTGTCAAAGTGACACCCCCTGCACCCTTGCTAAAATCGGTATTTACCGATTCTGTAATTACAGAATCGGTATTGCCCATTGATTCCTATGGGCTTCACAGCCCATAGGAATCAATAGGAAATACCGATTCGGTATTTCCAGATTCGGTAAATACCGAATCTTAACGATTCGGTATTTCCACATTTGGAAATACCTACATCTCCCCCCTTCATATTTACCACTTCTTAAATACCGAATCGGTAAAATTCTGTATTTAAGAAGTGGTAAATATGAATTACCTACATCTGGCCCAAAGTGGCTTGGGCATTACGTCAATAATGACAGATTCTGGACTAACTATACATGTAAAGCCATATTATGTCATGCATTTCTTCAATAAATACAAACTCTAACCATAACATCGTATACTAGATCGAAAAACCCAGCTCCTTCTCCACCTGGCCTTAAAAGAATCCAATCCAGCAAACACCTGTCCTCCTAACCTCTGAAAAGTAATACATATCTGTCGTAACTGCCACCTCCTTTCCACAGTGACATGACAGAAATCTGGGCAAACAAAAAACGTATGTCCTTCAGAGGAGCATTTTGCCTCAGGCCAGGCTTTAACAAATATTGCCTGCTGGGGAAGAAAGTTACCAAAGAAAACCAGAATCACCCGAGGTTTCCCCACTTGATCTATTTGTCAACTTTTCCCATCATCAATTGAAACCTGTGAACACGCTGCTCTTCTGAGTCCTAGTCACAGTGGGAAAGACCCAGAAAGGCTCCCTTTGACAGGCCGAGCATAAATGCCCAAATACCATTCCCTTCAACATTTTCTGCCAGACCTAAAAACCTCAGATTATTTATCTGTTGGCAATTTTCAAAATCCTCTCTTTTCCATTGGACATGTACCATTTGATATTCCTGTTTTTCATAGTGCTCCTGCAGGATTGCAACATTTGCTTTCACCGCCATAGTCCAGTCTTCCACTGTAGTAACTCTCCAGGCCATTTCAGAGCAAATCTTGTTGACCTTCAATATCACTCCTTGTAGCTTTTTAGTGGCCAGGTGAACCCTTCGATTCTCCGACCGGGCTTCCCCCTTCATCGGTTTCAAATGTATCATAGATGAGCTCAATGGAGGGGGTATCTGCCATTCCTGAGCCTGTTGATGACACAGCAAGAGACAAGCGCCCTTTCCCCGTATTATTCTCCACATAGAATTGTTGCATAGCTGAATAATCCCATTTTACTGCTGGGCGACATTTGGAACCACTTCTTGCCCTTTCCAGGAGGTTCTGTCCTTCTCTTTCCACCTGTTCAGTGCCAACTGCTGATTATGAGTAACTGGTTTATTAAAACCACTGCTAAGGCTCTCACAAGAGGCTCCTGAGACAGATTCCTCATCCGATATCACTTTACTTAAACCAGACATATCGGAATCATCTGTGAGTGAAAAAAATTGATCACCTTGCTCTGTGGAGGCTACCTTCATCAATGTACACAACATATCAGAGCTCTTAAGAGATCTCTCTATACCTAAATCAGGAATGTCAAATTTCGGGGCCTGCCCCTGCAGAATTCTTGACTTGCACCTTTCCTTCCTCCCACTCCAGTGTACTCGAGGTCTTTGCAATCACCACCATTTCTGCCCCTAGCACTTTACTCTCTACCGCTCCTTCTTTTGGGCTGCCAACCAAGCTTTCCGAGTTTGAAGCTACTGGTGTGGGGCCCCTCACCTGCTGCAGCCCCACACTGGTAGTCACAGTTCCTGTGAAGTTCTCATCCAGAGTCCCACTTTACAAGACAACATGCTCCACAGATCCCTGTGTGCTTTCAGGATCATCTCTATTCAGCGGCTGCCTTGAGCCCAATGCAACAGCGAATATCTCAGGAATTTATGGCTGCTTCTGGACAGGTTTTCCTGGTTGTCCTGCTTCACCCCAGAACTCCTTCTGCAATCCAGGCTTCCCTTTCTCGGCTCCCGCCTTTTGTTTATCCTTGGTGTTAGATTCCGTGTCCTGCTCTTTCCGTCCTGTAACTCAATGGGGTAGAGGCTGATCGGCTGTGCTTGCCAGCGCTGCGTCTGTCTGCTCCTTCTCCTTTGCCGGTTTGCTCGGCCACGGTCGCATTTTCCCTCCTAGGTTTTTGTTAAGCCAGTAACCAAGCTTCCCCAATGCATCATCAGCCAACCACTCCAACACCGCAGTCAGTTGAGCTTTCACCGTATCCCAGCCACTCAAATATTGTGATCGCATTAGCGTTACTCTATACATTATCTCCAGCATGCCAAAGTCTTTTAATCCTTTATTTCACCACAATTACACCAATTCAGCTGAAGCTGAGGAGAGTAATCAGTGCAGCGTCCTAGGCAGATGCCATCCTGCCTAAGTCTGGGCAGTGAACTTCGCTCCGCTCGCTGAGTTTGCAGAGTTTTACCGCACTCCGTATTAGGCGGAGCTCGCAGAGTTCTGAAAAACTAAGCTTCACGTAGTGGAGCGGAGTTTTTTTCCTTGCTCGCGTTTGTCAACGTCAAGTTGGCAAGTGCAAGCAAAGAATATCTACCTACCGGTGAGATTCTTCCTTGTTAGCGATCATCAACATCAAGTTGGCGAGCGCAAGCATGGAAAATCAGCCTCCCGGCGAGATTTCTCAATGCAGGCGGTTAGATTTCTCATTGAGAGTGGTCGCGTATGTTGAGAAACCATCTGTTCACGTTGAGAAAGCTGCAGCTCGAGTAAAAATCTACTCCAGCAGCAGAAAGGAAGCAGCGCCCACTTGCGCTGTGCATGGTGCAGTTTGCGATGATTGCACAGTGCAGACAAGCGCCTGGCACTGGAAATCATAGTGAGCAGCATTTATCTAACGCACTCCACTGCTCGTGGAGCTCTGTGTAGCACAGCAGAGTTTTATTTGCCCTCGGCCCAGGCTTAATTTTGCCCCTCGCTATTCACACAATAGTTGAAGTAATGACAATTTAAATGGGTTTCCTAATAAAATGCAATCATTGCATAGGGCCAGCATGAAGAAAGCTCTTTCCAACAATTAGGGCCAGATGTACGAAAGGTTTTTGCATGTGCAAATGGTCCTAATTGCTATTTTGGGCTATTTGCGAATTTCAAAAGCCCTTTACTTAAGCACAAAGTCATTCGGCTCAGTTTTTATGCAATCAGAATGATTAGTAAATCGATATTTTTTACCACTCCAAATATCAAATCTTCATATGGAATCTCCTAATGGAATTAGGTGGTAATCCAGTGTAATCTATAAAAACGGACCCAAAATGCATTAGGCCCTTTCACAATGGCAGCTTTGTATGTTCTTGTGAAGAGGATGAGGATTTTGACTGACATGCAGACGAGGAGCAAGAAATAGGAGAGGATGTTTAGGTTTAGGGTTAGGGTAACCTTTTTAAACCAAACAGAGGAGGAGATCTGTGATGAGTACAGACTAAGTAGTCAGATTATTTTTATTACAAGCACCAACAGATAGAAGTAATGCTGTATCACAGCATGTTCAGATATTCTGTTCACTACAACCTTTAGCCTCCAGAAGTTACCAGGGAGCAATTGCTGTAGCAGGCAAGTGTCAGAAAGTGAGTTTTCAATTCTTTTAGAAAATTCATTAATGTTATGTTGTCTTCAGAATTATATTAGTGTTTCTGTAATTCAACAGAACATACAACCTACCAAACTTAATTTCTATTGTATTGCACAGTTCCCAAATGTCATAGGCTGTGTAGATGGTACTCATATTGCTACATGTCCACCCCTGCAAATTAGTTTATTTTTCGTAATTGCAAAAATAGTCACTCCCTGAATATTGTGTTTGATGCCTCCTGTATCAAAACAGACCTTGCAGCCCACTTTCCAGCTAGCATGCATGATTTTGGTGATGGATTTTTGCTTAGTACGCCTGATCAATATGCCAAACAACCATGTTTCCAATGCAATCGAATCACAGATGGTAATGTAAGCTTGTGTTACTTTGTGATTAACAGTGCTTATACATTACGTCATTGGATACTAACACCCTATTTGAAACCGAGTACGAGAAGTGAGCAAAGATACAAACAAGCTCACAAAACCTCATGCTCCACAATAGAGGGCACCTTGATGTTTCCACAACAGAGGTGACACTCTACAGTATCATCCAGACATATTTTGCAAAATCACTACATGTTGCATAACATTACTATAAGGGGCGGGGGCATTCTCAGTGTGGAAATTAAAACGGATTCTGAGGATGGAAATCCACAATCCCAACAGGATGCCTCTCGTGCAGACACCACAACACATTATTTTTTAGGTAAATCAGAAACAAACAATTCAAAGGAAAATCTAGACTTCAGGTTTGTAATGGTATAAATTAACAAATACTTCCTTTTACTCAGATTATGGAATATAATAACTATTTTGTTCAAAACGCAATGAGCAAAGAAATGACATTAACCATTATCTTATCTTTTGTGTTGTATACATAAAAATAAGTCAACAAAAATACTGAACATTGACATTTATTTAGTGCTTTCTTCTTCCTCTGGTTGCATTACTCTTCTCAAAAGTATGAGCATAAGGCACAGGGAGGATAGAAGCCGTTCTGCTTTCGCCTACACCTATATCTACAGGCCCAGAAATGCTGCTGGTTTGCATGTTCTCTAATGCTGAAGTGACTTGCACTATGCCACATGCAAGATCCCTACAACAGACAGCCAGATTCATCATTCTCCCGTTTTGCGAGCCCCTAATAGCGATTCATAAGGAATCGCTATTAAGGACTTGCAAAACGGGATTCATGTAGGAATTGCAAAAAATATTGCGATTCCTACATGTTCCGTATTTGCGATTAGCAAATTGCTAATCGCAAATAAGGAATAACTCCCCATGCATTCCTATGGGCCTAAAGGCCCATAGGAATGCATGGGGAGTTATTCCTTATTTGCGATTAGCAATTAGCTAATCGGAAATAAGGATGCGATTTCAAGGATGCAGGGGTGTCCAAAGGACACCCTGTAGCACCCCTGAAATGTAATCTACATTGGTGTTGCGCACACACATGTCCAAAGGACATGTGTGTGCGTAACATGTAACTTAGAAAAAATGCATTTAAATGCATTTTTCTAAGTTTTTGCTATTGACCACGAGGTCTGACCTCTCGGTAAATAGCGGCCCAAAATTGCAATTTCGCAATTTTAAAATGATTCATGAATTGCATTTAAGGAATCTCAAATAGAGATTCCTTAAATGCAATTCTTCGCAAATGTGCGAATTCTTTAATAGCGAATTTTGCATTTGGGATGATGAATCCCAAATGCAAAAATTGCACTCGCAAAAGGCAAGATTCTGACACCCACATGCATCATTGTCGGATTTTGCACTTCCTAAATTGCGAAAATTAAGGAATCGCAATTTAGGAATTGCAAAATCCTATGCATCAAGAAATCCTAAAAGTTTTTAGGATTTCTTAATTTTCGGAAATTGCGATTCCTTAATTGCGAATCGCAATTAAGGAATGGCATTACATTGATTCCTATGGGCCTAGAGGCCCATAGGAATCAATGCCGTTTTGCATTTTTTTTTTTTGCCCTCGCAATTTGTTGATGCATTGCAAGGGTGCAGAGGGGGGTCCATAGGACCCCCCCTGCACCCCTGAAATGTATTTTAAAGTGCATGTTTCACACACACATGTCCTAAGGACATGTGTGTCTGTAACATGAAAGTTTAAAAAATGCATTTTTTTGCTTTTTTAAAGATTTTCGCAAATTAACACGAGGGTCAACCTCGTGTTAATTTGCACTTCCTATTTCAAAATTCGCAATTTTTTAAAAATTGATGCATTGCATTTAAGGAATAGCACAAATGCGATTCCCTAAATGCATTTGCATTTTTAAGAAATGCAAAAAATAGCGAATTTTGAAACTCTGTTTCATGCATCCCAAAAACGTATTTAGGAAGCGCAAACGGCCGATTTTACCGATTTGCACCGTTTGCACTTCCTAAATAGGTTGATGCATGTGGCCGCGAGAATCTTGCCCTTTGCAAGTGCAATTTAGCTTGATGAATCAGGCTGAGAGTCCCTTCTCTGTTCGAAAATTTACTGTTCGCCTGAATAATGTAGTATCCTGTGCCGGACGGTAATCAGAACGCAACATGTGTTTTGATGTCTTTGCTTTTGCGTCATATTAGGTCTTGTTGCAATGTTGTGACTAATTTATTGGCAGGATCAGTTCATTTTTTAAATGTATGTAAATCTGTATTTGTCCCTCCTTAACAATTTTACGCACATTTTTGTGACCATTAACCAACTGAGACATTATATGATTCATAGGCATTAATTGTCTATTTAAATTTGTTATAGCTCTGGACTACAGGCACTGCACAGACGTCATTGAGGCCCATAACCCACCAAACAATTGTGTGGTATCAGACCCATCTTCAGTAGCAAGGACTCCTACATTTTGAGAAGATTTAGCATTGCCACACTGTTGCTAACCCATTGGGGCATCTGTCTGGCCCTTAAATTTATTGGTGTTTTTCCCTTGCTGCGATAGGCTGTGGTATGCTCATCAGATCCATCTTGGAAATCAGGCATTGGAAAAACTGTAGCCCTTCGTCTTTTTAGGACTTGATCAGTGTGTGTGACAGGAATTTCTGGTGCTTTCTCCATGCCACAGTGGAGTGGCCTCTTGATTAGGCATAGGTGGTATTTTTCATTCTGTTCGCGGATTGGAGGAATTTGGTGACTGCATGTTGCTCTTCTAAAGCGGAGTCCCAGCCATATCCCTTCAATTGCAACAGGGCATAAATGTTTTCCCAGTTCGAGCAAGTGAGCTTGCAAGCAAAATTTGGAACCCCTGGCATGATTGGTGGTCGCTAGGAATCCTTCTGGTTCTTTTCTAATGCGAGAGGTTGAGGTCAGAGGTCTTCTTCTCAAGTAGATTTTCTACTTAAGAAACAGAAAAACAACTCAAAATGTTGTCTTTTGACTGTGGGTGGCCTCTTGTTGCAGTAGAGGCCTATTTGCCTCTTGGGGAGAGGATGGAGCTTTGCTGTTTGAGCTGTCGACTTCGAAGCTTGGGAACCGGGTTCGAGTTTCAGCAAGGACGCTCAACATCCTGTGATTCTGGGCAAATCACTTAATCTTCCCGTACCTAACAAAAATGAATGTGTCCGTCTGTAACGAAACTGGTGCTCATGTAAAGTGCTCTGATATCCGATGTCTCATGTCTAGTTTGCGCTACATACAACTCTTTAAAAAAAAAAAGAATTTGCATTCACTTGTTTAGTTTTTGTCTAAGGGAACTGGTTTGCATATTTTTGGACGAGTTGGGGGCCTAGTTTTAAAGTGCTTTGTCTCCATTTTCTTGTGTCTTTTTTTCTGAATTTTAACCTACTATTTTGCAATCTGTTACGTGGTGAACACAAGCAATACACTTTTTAAGCATTATTCCAATTTGCCCTGCACCACCTGCCTACCACAGGACTCTCATAAGCCTTAGAAGCACTTAAAGTAACCTTTTCAATATGTATGTTAGTTAAATAGTATGTTTATGCATGGTTTGGAATGGACACATTATTGTTAATTATTTGTGATGACCTCACTAAATTATATTATATATAGATTAAAACTGCAAATGCCACGTTTCATTGCTTTTTTCTTGTTTGCTTGCTTTTAGTCCCCCTGTGCTTCCGCTTGTACATCTAAGTAGTAAATGCGAGAACTAAGAAAGAGCTTCAATCTGGCACCAAAGAAGGTATTCCTGCCCAGAATGTGGACAGTGAGGAGTAGAAGAAGAAGTGTATTGCCACTGCAAGCATGCCACCCTCTCCCTTTTTCAGGAAATGTGGTGTACCTACTGCAACCTCCTCTGGGCAGCAAACGGCTGGGAGCAGTGCTCCTGCATCAATGGCAGCACCCCAAGATAAGGCTCAGATCAAGCCCATATCTCTCAGTGATGCAGCTACTGCAATCATGACAAAGTGCTGCGAGTCTGTACTGGATTTGTCTCAGCATAAAAGTACCCAATTGTCACAGGAAATTGGACAACAGGAGCTGCAGCCAGCAACAGTTCTTCCTGAAGTAGGAGCAGAACAAGAGGTTGAGCTTCCTGCTGAGCAAGATGTTGTTCTGCAACCATTGGCTTCACGATCTCCAGTAAGAAAAAGAAAGGGTACTCCACCATCTTCACCAAGCCTCCCCTTCTAATGATCTGGACATGGACTGGACCCCGGCCCAGAGAGACATGCGAAGCGGAAACATCCTGAAAGCCTTAACATTTTAGAAAGTGATAGTGATGCCACTGAGCCAATGATTGTCAGTATGGAGGTTGGCTTAAAGGACAGAGAAATAACACCTCCTTTTCCACCTGGTCAGAGTGATGTGGTTCTACTACCACCTCTACTGGCTTCCATGGTTTCAAGCCCACCGCTGACTCCTGCATCTACTACTACCACAGTCAAAGATCACCCTACAGAGAGGCAAACAACACAGCCACCTACCTCCAGTTTCTCAGGCATTGGTATTGGCAATGGCACACTAAAAAAAGTAGTCCTTCCCAGTTTGGAACTTTTTTATGATTAGCAAGCAGGAGAATAACATTGCGATATGCTCCATGTGCCACACAAGTGTTCTTCTAGGTAGGCCAGGTTAGCACAATAGCACTGGAGGCCAAACGTCCCATCTGAAAATGCACCACACAACCCAGTAGGATGAGCACCTCAAAAATGTGGCTTGTGGGGGCAATGAGAGAGGAGAAACAGCACAGTTCACAGTGATAGAAGAAGAAGGTGGCCATGAGGAAGAAGAAGTTGATGGCCAAACACAAAGCAGCCCTGTCCCCTGTAGTGCGCCAGCATCACCCATATCAGCAACCTCCAAATGCACAAAACTCTGATGCCGAAACTGCTGCATACAATGATTCCCACAAGATGCACATTAAGCCTACCACCTCTGGAGGTTTCATGTTTCAGTGACCCCATAAAATAACAAAATCCAAGCTACTAGTACAGGTATGTTAGGCAAGAGGGGCCCTACAAACACATTCCTCCAATGGCACGTTTGTACAATTGGAAGCCGCATAAAATGTTAGCGCTGGAACTCCTTCCTTTTTATTTTGTGGAAATAATGGGGTTTTTAGAATTTGAAGCAGCCAGTCTGACCTACTTTGCCAGAGTTGCTGTTCCAGCACTCGATCATGATGTGCTGAAATTGGTTGGCCAAGCTATACAGTAGAGAGTTGTTCACACCATCCACCCGACAATCAACATGGATACTAGTTGTCAAGCAACAGTTTATAGTGTATCACTGCACACTGGATCACTTTTGTGGGGGTTAGGCAACAGCTATATGCAGATCTCAGCACTAAAGAAAGTTTCAAGGGCATTGAGCTGCATTTAACAGTAGTGATTTGTGCCAGGGAGAAATCCCATACAGCTGTAAACATCTTGGAAGAATTTAGCTTTATTTAACTTTCGGCCACCTGCCGAAGTATCTGCACTCATTCACCCTTTTAAAGCCCGGAAACAGTTGAGTACTAATAGAGTACCATTTAACCATCTCAAACAGGCGGTACTAACATGTTGGAACTTGACCTACTACCTGCTGCAATGTCTGTCTGAGGAGTACAGACCGATCACTGACTATGTACTTCAAAGACGAAGGGATGCAACTGGTAAAGCCAAGAAAAGGTGAACTAGTCAAGTACCTGACACACATGCTGCTGCCTTTTGATGTTTTGATATTGGAAGTCAGCAAGGAGGACAGTATGAAGAGCCAAGCAAAGCTGTAGTTGCATCTGCTACTGGAGCAGTTGAAAAAGGTGTTGCAAAGGTTTGTCGTATGAATGAAGAAGCATATGAGTTGTTTCAGAGCTTAATCTTTCGCTTGACTTTTAATCCAAGGCTGCAAAGAGAGATCGTGTCCACCAAAGAGGGCATATGTACCACAATACTTGATCCAAAGTACAAAAAAATACTTTCAACTTTCATTCCTTTTTCACAGGGGGGTATTTCCCTTTACAAGACTCGGATTGTCGCTCAAGCAAGAGACCTGGAAGGGAAATGGTTGGGAGTTAGAGGGCTAGGCAGAAATTCTGGTGTGCAGCCTTTAACCTTCAGAGAAGGAAGCACTGTTGTCTCACAGCCAACTCCATCATCACCAGCAACACCATAAACAACAGCAACAGAGGAATCAGTCCCAACCTCTGCAGTGGCTTTGTTTCAAGTTACAGGTTTTAAGTCAAGGGCAGAGGCAAAGGCAACAGAGGTCGATCAAGTGGCAGCACCAATGACTATAAAGAGGATGGTCCAAGACTATCTGGGTGACCCAAAGGAGGTCTATCTGGATCAAAACCTATTGGTCTATTGGTATGGGAAGATGCAACAATGACCCAAGCTCAGCAGGCTGGTGATAAAGTATATGGCTTGTACAGTAGGCAGTCTTTCTTGTGAGCATGTGTTCAGTGTAGCTGGTTCAGTTATCACAGTCAGAAGGTAAAGCTTACTAAAAAAGGGAGCAGAGGAAAGCGCCAGAGAGGAGAAAATCAGCTGTGGACAGGAAATATAGAAGTCTCCCGGAAATAGAGGGATAATAAATGGTAGGTAAGGGAGTTAAAAAAAGTTAATACTGAAGGCCATGATAGCTTTGGGAATAGTTAAAAGCTAGACATAATAATAAACATGACCAGCTGGTGCCTGCAGAATTATCTGCCGCAGCACCGGTGGTGGTTGTGGTCCCACTCAACATGGCACTGATGGTGATTGCAGCTGCTTGACCCTCATATGCCCTCTTGCCCTTTGATCCTTATGAAAGAAATAAAGATAAAAAGAACAATGAGATTAGTAGCACTCTCTACAAATAATATTTTCACAGGCACAGCATTGTAGTTTTAAATCATGCACTCTATTCCTAGTTTCCTACCTTAAGTTACATTTTGAACTATTCCTTCATTCCAACAAAGGATCTTTGCTTCTCCACCTTCTTTAAGCATTGGTGGGCCAAGTTGGCCTCCCTTCGCGTACTATACTTCAGGGAGATTTGGCCTGTATGAGAAACATTAAGCTACAGAGAACGCTAAACCAACTGACATAGTACTATCAAAATAGTAACAGTCCTTAAATCAGCTCACGTGAGCACCAGGATCACACTGGAACAGATTCCTGGCAATATCATTAATTTGACATCCACTTCACTCCTAAGGTCCTACACCCTCCCTTACAGGCTGGTACCATGCACCACTAATCTGGATACCAGGGCCCAGATTTATCAAGGGTTTTTGTTGCCCTTGCACTATACAAATGGGCACAATTGCAATGCAAACTTAAGTGATATTTGCCAAGTCCTGCAAAGTCACTTTGCATGTCCTTGCATGGCTTGGTAAATTAGGATTAATGTAATTAACAAAGCAGCTGAAGTTGCTGCCTTGTTGTGTTACTCTGTGCCGGGAAGGCGTTCTTCTTTACATGGGTGGAGACTGAGAGTGGGAGTTCCAAAGTTTCCACGCATTCACCCGTATATACTATTTGGTGCATTCCCAGATGTTTTATTACTGGTAAACTTGGCAATGCATCAAAATGCTACACCTTCCCAGAAAAGGTGTGTGCAACAAAGGAGAAGCATGTTTATTTCTCCTCATATTTTCCTTTTTCTAAGTGCTACATTTTGCAGCAGCACACTTAGAAAGAGGAAAAAACATTTAAAGATTGTTTTTGTGCAGGAAAGTGTCCCTTCCTGCATAAACCAAACAATCCAGGGTGTAATGTGGCACTCTTGCATTATATTTATATATATATAAAATTCACTGAAAAACCATAGGTTTCAGGCAGGTTATAGTTAGGAATTATCATTTAAAAAAACTTAGAAATTCATTTAAAAAAACATAGGCTTCAGGGGTGTTATAGTTAGCGGGACATTTCACTCATACAAAACCGCTGAAAAACCTCCGTTATAGTTAGTTGTACTAACTGTAACTCTCGCGCCCGCAATCCACTGGTGATGATGTCACATATTGACATGGTCAGTGACATCACTGATGACATCTCAAATGATATCACTGATGACATCACTGATGACATCATCCAGTGAATGTGGTTTGGTTTGATATTTAAATATGTATTATTATATAAATAGCATTCTGCATTTAAGAATCAGTGAATATATTCCTATCTTGAGGAAGGATTTAGTAGCAGTGTGATTGACTGTTTACTTGACTAATTTATAGTGTCTCACTAAATATATTGGATAGTGACTAAACTGTGTGAATATCTGTATTATTTTGTCAGTTGTTGTGTAAACTGCTGCACTAGTTAGTTACTAGCTGCGTAAAAGTCTATATTAGTTATTGGTTAGTTAACTGATTATTTGTATGGGAGAGTGAATCTGTGTTTCGTTCGGTGGGGAATCTGTGACTGCCCAAAGATATGTTAATAGTTAATTCAGTAGGTATATGACGTTAAGACTACATTTTATAATAGTTGTTTGGGTGAGTGAATATCTATATGGGTGTGGTGATGAGCAAATATATTTCTCAATAGTACATGCCCAACAAAGTAGAAAAAATAAAAGGCAGTGTATATCACAGTCGTTGTATATAAATAACTATACATAAAACTCATTATTTGCATGAGTGACTGTATAGATAACTGTATACTTGTATTAGTAATTTCATAACACACTAAGGGCCCCATTAGGATGTCGGGAGGATCGCCACCGACATGCGGGCGGTGTGATCCGCCCGACATCCTTCCCCGCCCGCCACCCATTCCCCCCGCCACCCATTCCCCCCCACCATATTATTATGGCGGGGGGACCGTGGCGGACGGAAGACCATCCGACGCTTTTTCACCCGGTCAACGAGTTGACCGGGCGGAAAAGGGTTTCATATGATGGCGGTGTCTGTTAGACACCGCCATCCTTATTTGGATGTGGGCGGGAACATGTCTTTCTGTGGCGGGCCCCCAGGGACTCCAGGGGTGTGGGGGGTGCACATGGGGGTACCTATGGTACGTCCGTGCACTTCACTGTACAAGGTGCCAGACACCGCATGGTACCTGTCACGTTGTGCATTTAAGTACGCAATGTGCATTTTTAGCATTGCGGCGGGCGGTACTTTCTGCACCGCCTACCGCAATTTTAAAAATGCCGAATGCGTCTGCTAATGTGGCGTGTGCATCCTAATGGCCGCCACGGGACCGCCACCCTTATGGCGGGCAGTCCAGTTTTATGTCAGGATGGCGGGTGGACAGAGTCCGCCCGCCATCCTAATGGGGCCCTAAGTATCAGTTACTATCTATATGAATAAATGAAGTGCTATTAGTATAAGTGTGTAGCTGAGTAAATGTAAATATGATACATTATTTCCACAAGTGAGTAGGATGACTGCATAAGTGAATAGGATGTGTGCTGGTGTGTAATATCAATATAGGTGTACAAGTATATTTGATAGTGTTCTATTGATCATTGGCAGCATGTATGAGTGAATCTATAGGTAATTGATTAGATGTGTGTGTAGATCTATAAATCACTGAGTAGATTTTTAGATACTTGTCTTACTGTGTCAATGGATTCAAATATGATTCTCTGTATTTTTCAGTGAGTGATGAAAGGTTATACTAGTGAATGATGAGATGTATCTCATTGTCACGTGGATGATGTAATCAGTGATGTCATCTGTGATGTCATTTGAGATGTCATCAGTGATGTCACTGACCATGTAATGAATGATGTAATATGTAACATCATCACCAGTGGATTGCGGGCGAGAGAGTTACAGTTAATACAACTAACTATAACGGAGGGATTTCAATAGTTTTGTATACGTGAAATGTCCAGCTAATTATAACACCCCTGAAGCCTTTGGTTTTTTCAATGAATATCTAAGGTTTTTTAAATGATAATTCCTAACTATAACCTGCCTGAAACCTATGGTTTTTCAGTGAATTTCAAAGGTTTTTTAAATGACAATTCCTAATTATAATGTTGACCACCTCTCCATATTTTCAACAAGAAACCAAATCTGCAATGGTACCTAAAAACAGGTAATAGTTCCACTTACCACTAACAAATTAACATCACTATGTACTACGTGAATTACATCCAACTCACACCCATATTTAAAGAGCAATATGTGATAGAGGTTCTAATTATAGACTTCCGACAGCAAACAAAATCACTATACCCAGCGCCACCACCACTACAACCACCATCCTAACCCCTCCCCCTCTACTACTTCACAGGCAGCGCAAAACAGGACAACCAACCTTCCCAAATAATATATCTCCTCAACAGCACACTAGCTGAATGTTCAGAGATGTGGCAACCAAGTATGTATAAGGGATAGAACTCGCACATCAACAATAATGTACAGAACGCCAAGACTACCGGTGAAACGCTATACACAATTCACTATACAAACCAAAAACTTTTCCATGTGTAGATATACCATTGATACGTGTAGTGTACTGCATAGTGGACGCAACCATATTATCTCAGACACTGGGGAATATTTCGGTCATGTAGCTGTGTGTCCCCCCCTTCGAAGCAGAGGCAGAGTGGGCTGGTCCAACGTACACAACGTCAGCGTAAGACTATAAATATTTAGGCTACACCTTGGGCGTGGTTCACTTCTGCAAAGAGAAGAGACTCCACCAAAGCGAAGCGATACAAAAGGGGATGATGGACGGAGCGTTTGAGCAAATCAAACACTCACCCTCAGTCAACAGATCTGGGTTTAATCCATCACCATTCTTTAGCCCACTCAGCCACCCCATTTCAGACATGGCTATATGCAAATCAGTCTGACCCTGTGCCTCATGGGAACAGTCCAGCCCGAACTGCCAAGCCATGTCTTCCATGGACCGGAAACAAGCATCCTGGGACCGGTTTCGGAGTCATAATCCTCATCAGCCAGGCTATCTTGAATCCAGTGGCCAAGTGAGCAAGGGACTCACGTCTGAGCATACCCTGCCACACTTAGGGCGAACAAAGCGATACAAAAGGGGATGATGGACGGAGCGTTTGAGCAAATCAAACACTCACCCCCAGTCAACTGATCTGGGTTTAATCCATCACCATTCTTTAGCCCACTCAGCCACCCCATTTCAGACATGGCTATATGCAAATCAGTCTGACCCTGTGCCACGTGGGAAAAGTCCAGCCCGAACTGCCAAGCCATGTCTTCCATGGACCGGAAACAAGCATCCTGGGACCGTATTCGGATTCATAATCCTCATCAGCCAGGCTATCTTGAATCCAGTGGCCAAGTGAGCAAGGGACTCACGTCTGAGCATACCCTGCCACACTTAGGGCGAACAAAGCGATACAAAAGGGGATGATGGACGGAGCGTTTGAACAAATCAAGCACTCACCCCCAGTCAACTGATCTGGGTTCAATCCATCACCATTCTTTAGCCCACTCAGCCACCCCATTTCAGATATGGCTAAATGCAAATCAGTCTGACCCTGTGCCTCATGGGAACAGTCCAGCCGGGACTGCCAAGCCATGTCTTCCATGGACCGGAAACAAGCATCCTGGGACCGGTTTCGGATTCATAATCCTCATCAGCCAGGCTATCTTGAATCCAGTGGCCAAGTGAGCAAGGGACTTACGTCTGAGCATACCGTGCCACTCTTAGGGCGAACAAAGCGATACAAAAGGGGTTGATGGACGGAGCGTTTGAGCAAATCAAACACTCACCCCCAGTCAACTGCTCTGGGTTTAATCCATCACCATTCTTTATCCCACTCAGCCACCCCATTTCAGACATAGCTATATGCAAATCAGTCGGACCTTGTGCCTGATGGGAACAGTCCAGCCCGAACTGCCAAGCCATGTCTTCCATGGACCGGAAACAAGCATCCTGTGACCGGTTTCGGATTCATAATCCTCATCAGCCAGGCTATCTTGAATCCAGTGGCCAAGTGAGCAAGGGACTAACGTCTGAGCATACCCTGCCACACTTAGGGCAAACAAAGCGATACAAAAGGGGATGATGGACGGAGCGTTTGAGCAAATCAAACACTCACCCCCAGTCAACTGATCTGGGTTTAATCCATCACCATTCTTTAGCCCACTCAGCCACCACATTTCAGACATGGCTATGTGCAAATCAGTCTGACCCTGTGCCTCATGGGAACAGTCCAGCCCGAACTGCCAAGCCATGTCTTCCATGGACCGGAAACAAGCATCCTGGGACCGGTTTCGGATTCATAATCCTCATCAGCCAGGCTATCTTGAATCCAGTGGCCAAGTGAGCAAGGGACTCACGTCTGAGCATACCCTGTCATACTTAGGGCGAGCAAAGCGATACAAAAGGGGATGAGGGACGGAGCTTTTGAGCAAATCAAACACTCACCCCCAGTCAACTGATCTGGGTTTAATCCATCACCATTCTTTAGCCCACTCAGCCACCCCATTTCAGACATGGCTATATGCAAATCAGTCTGACCCTGTTCCTCATGGGAACAGTCCAGCCCGAACTGCCAAGCCATGTCTTCCATGGACCTGAAGCAAGCATCCTGGGATCGGTTTCGGATTCATAATCCTCATTAGCCAGGCTATCTTGAAACCAGTGGCCAAGTGAGCAAGGCACTCACGTCTGAGCATACCCGGCCACACTTAGGGCGAACAAAGCGATACAAAAGGGGATGATGGACGGAGCGTTTGAGCAAATCAAACACTCACCCCCAGTCAACTGATCTGGGTTTAATCCATCACCATTCTTTAGCCCACTCAGCAACCCCATTTCAGACATGGCTATATGCAAATCAGTCTGACCCTGTTCCTCATGGGAACAGTCCAGCCCGAACTGCCAAGCCATGTCTTCCATGGACCGGAAACAAGCATCCTGGGACCGGTTTCGGATTCATAATCCTCATCAGCCAGGCTATCTTGAATCCAGTGGCCAAGTGAGCAAGGGACTCACGTCTGAGCATACCCTGTCATACTTAGGGCGAGCAAAGCGATACAAAAGGGGATGAGGGACGGAGCTTTTGAGCAAATCAAACACTCACCCCCAGTCAACTGATCTGGGTTTAATCCATCACCATTCTTTAGCCCACTCAGCCACCCCATTTCAGACATGGCTATATGCAAATCAGTCTGACCCTGTTCCTCATGGGAACAGTCCAGCCCGAACTGCCAAGCCATGTCTTCCATGGACCGGAAACAAGCATCCTGGGACCGGTTTCGGATTCATAATCCTCATCAGCCAGGCTATCTTGAATCCAGTGGCCAAGTGAGCAAGGGACTCACATCTGAGCATACCCTGCCACACTTCGAGCGAACAAAGCGATACAAAAGGGGGTGATGGAGGGAGCGTTTGAGCAAATCAAACACTCACCCCCAGTCAACTGATCTCGGTTAAATCCATCACCATTCTTTAGCCCACTCAGCCACCCCTTTTCAGACATGGCTATATGCAAATCAGTCTGACCCTGTGCCTCATGGGAGCAGTCCAGCCCGGACTGCCAAGCCATGTCTTCCATGGACCGGAAACAAGCATCCTGGGACCGGTTTCGGATTCATAATCCTCATCAGCCAGGCTATCTTGAATCCAGTGGCCAAGTGAGCAAGGGACTCACATCTGAGCATACGCTGCCACACTTAGGGCGAACAAAGCGATACAAAAGGGGATGATGGAAGGAGCGTTTGAGCAAATCAAACACTCACCCCCAGTCAACTGATCTGGGTTTAATCCATCACCATTCTTTAGCCCACTCAGCCACCCCATTTCAGACATGGCTATATGCAAATCAGTCTGACCCTGTTCCTCATGGGAACAGTCCAGCCCGAACTGCCAAGCCATGTCTTCCATGGACCTGAAGCAAGCATCCTGGGACCGGTTTCGGATTCATAATCCTCATTAGCCAGGCTATCTTGAAACCAGTGGCCAAGTGAGCAAGGCACTCACGTCTGAGCATACGCGGCCACACTTAGGGCGAACAAAGCGATACAAAAGGGGATGATGGACGGAGCGTTTGAGCAAATCAAACACTCACCCCCAGTCAACTGATCTGGGTTTAATCCATCACCATTCTTTAGCCCACTCAGCAACCCCATTTCAGACATGGCTATATGCAAATCAGTCTGACCCTGTGCCTCATGGGAACAGTCCAGCCCGAACTGCCAAGCCATGTCTTCCATGGACCGGAAACAAGCATCCTGGGACCGGTTTCGGATTCATAATCCTCATCAGCCAGGCTATCTTGAATCCAGTGGCCAAGTGAGCAAGGGACTCACATCTGAGCATACCCTGCCACACTTCGAGCGAACAAAGCGATACAAAAGGGGATGATGGAGGGAGCGTTTGAGCAAATCAAACACTCAGCCCCAGTCAACTGATCTCGGTTTAATCCATCACCATTCTTTAGCCCACTCAGCCACCCCTTTTCAGACATGGCTATATGCAAATCAGTCTGACCCTGTGCCTCATGGGAGCAGTCCAGCCCGGACTGCCAAGCCATGTCTTCCATGGACCGGAAACAAGCATCCTGGGACCGGTTTCGGATTCATAATCCTCATCAGCCAGGCTATCTTGAATCCAGTGGCCAAGTGAGCAAGGGACTCACGTCTGAGCATACCCTGCCACACTTAGGGCGAACAAAGCGATACAAAAGGGGATGATGGACGGAGCGTTTGAGCAAATCAAACACTCACCCCCAGTCAACTGATCTGGGTTTAATCCATCACCATTCTTTAGCCCACTCAGCCACCCCATTTCAGACATGGCTATATGCAAATCAGTCTGACCCTGTGCCTCATGGGAACAGTCCAGCCCGAACTGCCAAGCCATGTCTTCCATGGACCGGAAACAAGCATACTGGGACCGGTTTCGGATTCATAATCCTCATCAGCCAGGCTATCTTGAATCCAGTGGCCAAGTGAGCAAGGGACTCACGTCTGAGCATACCCTGTCATACTTAGGGCGAGCAAAGCGATACAAAAGGGGATGAGGGACGGAGCTTTTGAGCAAATCAAACACTCACCCCCAGTCACCTGATCTGGGTTTAATCCATCACCATTCTTTAGCCCACTCAGCCACCCCATTTCAGACATGGCTATATGCAAATCAGTCTGACCCTGTTCCTCATGGGAACAGTCCAGCCCGAACTGCCAAGCCATGTCTTCCATGGACCGGAAGCAAGCATCCTGGGACCGGTTTCGGATTCATAATCCTCATCAGCCAGGCTATCTTGAATCCAGTGGCCAAGTGAGCAAGGGACTCACATCTGAGCATACCCTGCCACACTTCAAGCGAACAAAGCGATACAAAAGGGGGTGATGGAGGGAGCGTTTGAGCAAATCAAACACTCACCCCCAGTCAACTGATCTCGGTTAAATCCATCACCATTCTTTAGCCCACTCAGCCACCCCTTTTCAGACATGGCTATATGCAAATCAGTCTGACCCTGTGCCTCATGGGAGCAGTCCAGCCCGGACTGCCAAGCCATGTCTTCCATGGACCGGAAACAAGCATCCTGGGACCGGTTTCGGATTCATAATCCTCATCAGCCAGGCTATCTTGAATCCAGTGGCCAAGTGAGCAAGGGACTCACATCTGAGCATACGCTGCCACACTTAGGGCGAACAAAGCGATACAAAAGGGGATGATGGACGGAGCGTTTGAGCAAATCAAACACTCACCCCCAGTCAACTGATCTGGGTTTAATCCATCACCATTCTTTAGCCCACTCAGCCACCCCATTTCAGACATGGCTATATGCAAATCAGTCTGACCCTGTTCCTCATGGGAACAGTCCAGCCCGAACTGCCAAGCCATGTCTTCCATGGACCTGAAGCAAGCATCCTGGGACCGGTTTCGGATTCATAATCCTCATTAGCCAGGCCATCTTGAAACCAGTGGCCAAGTGAGCAAGGCACTCACGTCTGAGCATACCCGGCCACACTTAGGGCGAACAAAGCGATACAAAAGGGGATGATGGACGGAGCGTTTGAGCAAATCAAACGCTCACCCCCAGTCAACTGATCTGGGTTTAATCCATCACCATTCTTTAGCCCACTCAGCAACCCCATTTCAGACATGGCTATATGCAAATCAGTCTGACCCTGTGCCTCATGGGAACAGTCCAGCCCGAACTGCCAAGCCATGTCTTCCATGGACCGGAAACAAGCATCCTGGGACCGGTTTCGGATTCATAATCCTCATCAGCCAGGCTATCTTGAATCCAGTGGCCAAGTGAGCAAGGGACTCACATCTGAGCATACCCTGCCACACTTCGAGCGAACAAAGCGATACAAAAGGGGATGATGGAGGGAGCGTTTGAGCAAATCAAACACTCAGCCCCAGTCAACTGATCTCGGTTTAATCCATCACCATTCTTTAGCCCACTCAGCCACCCCTTTTCAGACATGGCTATATGCAAATCAGTCTGACCCTGTGCCTCATGGGAGCAGTCCAGCCCGGACTGCCAAGCCATGTCTTCCATGGACCGGAAACAAGCATCCTGGGACCGGTTTCGGATTCATAATCCTCATCAGCCAGGCTATCTTGAATCCAGTGGCCAAGTGAGCAAGGGACTCACGTCTGAGCATACCCTGCCACACTTAGGGCGAACAAAGCGATACAAAAGGGGATGATGGACGGAGCGTTTGAGCAAATCAAACACTCACCCCCAGTCAACTGATCTGGGTTTAATCCATAACCATTCTTTAGCCCACTCAGCCACCCCATTTCAGACATGGCTATATGCAAATCAGTCTGACCCTGTGCCTCATGGGAACAGTCCAGCCCGAACTGCCAAGCCATGTCTTCCATGGACCGGAAACAAGCATCCTGGGACCGGTTTCGGATTCATAATCCTCATCAGCCAGGCTATCTTGAATCCAGTGGCCAAGTGAGCAAGGGACTCACGTCTGAGCATACCCTGCCACACTTAGGGCGAACAAAGCGATACAAAAGGGGATGATGGACGGAGCTTTTGAGCAAATCAAACACTCACCCCCAGTCAACTGATCTGGGTTTAATCCATCACCATTCTTTAGCCCACTCAGCCACCCCATTTCAGACATGGCTATATGCAAATCAGTCTGACCCTGTTCCTCATGGGAACAGTCCAGCCCGAACTGCCAAGCCATGTCTTCCATGGACCTGAAGCAAGCATCCTGGGACCGGTTTCAGATTCATAATCCTCATTAGCCAGGCTATCTTGAATCCAGTGGCCAAGTGAGCAAGGGACTCACGTCTGAGCATACCCGGCCACACTTAGGGCGAACAAAGCGATACAAAAGGGGATGATGGACGGAGCGTTTGAGCAAATCAAACACTCACCCCCAGTCAACTGATCTGGGTTTAATCCATCACCATTCTTTAGCCCACTCAGCAACCCCATTTCAGACATGGCTATATGCAAATCAGTCTGACCCTGTGCCTCATGGGAACAGTCCAGCCCGAACTGCCAAGCCATGTCTTCCATGGACCGGAAACAAGCATCCTGGGACCGGTTTCGGATTCATAATCCTCATCAGCCAGGCTATCTTGAATCCAGTGGCCAAGTGAGCAAGGTACTCACATCTGAGCATACCCTGCCACACTTCGAGCGAACAAAGCGATACAAAAGGGGATGATGGAGGGAGCGTTTGAGCAAATCAAACACTCACCCCCAGACAACTGATCTCGGTTTAATCCATCACCATTCTTTAGCCCACTCAGCCACCCCTTTTCAGACATGGCTATATGCAAATCAGTCTGACCCTGTGCCTCATGGGAGCAGTCCAGCCTGGACTGCCAAGCCATGTCTTCCATGGACCGGAAACAAGCATCCTGGGACCGGTTTCGGATTCATAATCCTCATCAGCCAGGCTATCTTGAATCCAGTGGCCAAGTGAGCAAGGGACTCACGTCTGAGCATACCCTGCCACACTTAGGGCGAACAAAGCGATACAAAAGGGGATGATGGACGGAGCATTTGAGCAAATCAAACACTCACCCCCAGTCAACTGATCTGGGTTTAATCCATCACCATTGTTTAGCCCACTCAGCCACCCCATTTCAGACATGGCTATATGCAAATCAGTCTGACCCTGTGCCTCATGGGAACAGTCCAGCCTGAACTGCCAAGCCATGTCTTCCATGGACCTGAAGCAAGCATCCTGGGACCGGTTTGGAATTCATAATCCTCATTAGCCAGGCTATCTTGAATCCAGTGGCCAAGTGAGCAAGGGACTCACGTCTGAGCATACCCTGCCACACTTAGGGTGAACAAAGCGATACAAAAGGGGATGATGGACGGAGCGTTTGAGCAAATCAAACACTCACCCCCAGTCAACTGATCTGGGTTTAATCCATCACCCTTCTTTAGCCCACTCAGCAACCCCATTTCAGACATGGCTATATGCAAATCAGTCTGACCCTGTGCCTCATGGGAGCAGTCCAGCCCGGACTGCCAAGCCATGTCTTCCATGGACCGGAAACAAGCATCCTGGGACCGGTTTCGGATTCATAATCCTCATCAGCCAGGCTATCTTGAATCCAGTGGCCAAGTGAGCAAGGGACTCACGTCTGAGCATACCCTGCCACACTTAGGGCGAACAAAGCGATACAAAAGGGGATGATGGACGGAGCGTTTGAGCAAATCAAACACTCACCCCCAGTCAACTGATCTGGGTTTAATCCATCACCATTCTTTAGCCCACTCAGCCACCCCATTTCAGACATGGCTATATGCAAATCAGTCTGACCCTGTGCCTCATGGGAACAGTCCAGCCCGAACTGCCAAGCCATGTCTTCCATGGACCGGAAACAAGCATACTGGGACCGGTTTCGGATTCATAATCCTCATCAGCCAGGCTATCTTGAATCCAGTGGCCAAGTGAGCAAGGGACTCACGTCTGAGCATACCCTGTCATACTTAGGGCGAGCAAAGCGATACAAAAGGGGATGAGGGACGGAGCTTTTGAGCAAATCAAACACTCACCCCCAGTCACCTGATCTGGGTTTAATCCATCACCATTCTTTAGCCCACTCAGCCACCCCATTTCAGACATGGCTATATGCAAATCAGTCTGACCCTGTTCCTCATGGGAACAGTCCAGCCCGAACTGCCAAGCCATGTCTTCCATGGACCGGAAGCAAGCATCCTGGGACCGGTTTCGGATTCATAATCCTCATCAGCCAGGCTATCTTGAATCCAGTGGCCAAGTGAGCAAGGGACTCACATCTGAGCATACCCTGCCACACTTCGAGCGAACAAAGCGATACAAAAGGGGGTGATGGAGGGAGCGTTTGAGCAAATCAAACACTCACCCCCAGTCAACTGATCTCGGTTAAATCCATCACCATTCTTTAGCCCACTCAGCCACCCCTTTTCAGACATGGCTATATGCAAATCAGTCTGACCCTGTGCCTCATGGGAGCAGTCCAGCCCGGACTGCCAAGCCATGTCTTCCATGGACCGGAAACAAGCATCCTGGGACCGGTTTCGGATTCATAATCCTCATCAGCCAGGCTATCTTGAATCCAGTGGCCAAGTGAGCAAGGGACTCACATCTGAGCATACGCTGCCACACTTAGGGCGAACAAAGCGATACAAAAGGGGATGATGGACGGAGCGTTTGAGCAAATCAAACACTCACCCCCAGTCAACTGATCTGGGTTTAATCCATCACCATTCTTTAGCCCACTCAGCCACCCCATTTCAGACATGGCTATATGCAAATCAGTCTGACCCTGTTCCTCATGGGAACAGTCCAGCCCGAACTGCCAAGCCATGTCTTCCATGGACCTGAAGCAAGCATCCTGGGACCGGTTTCGGATTCATAATCCTCATTAGCCAGGCTATCTTGAATCCAGAGGCCAAGTGAGCAAGGCACTCACATCTGAGCATACCCTGCCACACTTCGAGCGAACAAAGCGATACAAAAGGGGATGATGGAGGGAGCGTTTGAGCAAATCAAACACTCAGCCCCAGTCAACTGATCTCGGTTTAATCCATCACCATTCTTTAGCCCACTCAGCCACCCCTTTTCAGACATGGCTATATGCAAATCAGTCTGACCCTGTGCCTCATGGGAGCAGTCCAGCCCGGACTGCCAAGCCATGTCTTCCATGGACCGGAAACAAGCATCCTGGGACCGGTTTCGGATTCATAATCCTCATCAGCCAGGCTATCTTGAATCCAGTGGCCAAGTGAGCAAGGGACTCACGTCTGAGCATACCCTGCCACACTTAGGGCGAACAAAGCGATACAAAAGGGGATGATGGACGGAGCGTTTGAGCAAATCAAACACTCACCCCCAGTCAACTGATCTGGGTTTAATCCATAACCATTCTTTAGCCCACTCAGCCACCCCATTTCAGACATGGCTATATGCAAATCAGTCTGACCCTGTGCCTCATGGGAACAGTCCAGCCCGAACTGCCAAGCCATGTCTTCCATGGACCGGAAACAAGCATCCTGGGACCGGTTTCGGATTCATAATCCTCATCAGCCAGGCTATCTTGAATCCAGTGGCCAAGTGAGCAAGGGACTCACGTCTGAGCATACCCTGCCACACTTAGGGCGAACAAAGCGATACAAAAGGGGATGATGGACGGAGCTTTTGAGCAAATCAAACACTCACCCCCAGTCAACTGATCTGGGTTTAATCCATCACCATTCTTTAGCCCACTCAGCCACCCCATTTCAGACATGGCTATATGCAAATCAGTCTGACCCTGTTCCTCATGGGAACAGTCCAGCCCGAACTGCCAAGCCATGTCTTCCATGGACCTGAAGCAAGCATCCTGGGACCGGTTTCAGATTCATAATCCTCATTAGCCAGGCTATCTTGAATCCAGTGGCCAAGTGAGCAAGGGACTCACGTCTGAGCATACCCGGCCACACTTAGGGCGAACAAAGCGATACAAAAGGGGATGATGGACGGAGCGTTTGAGCAAATCAAACACTCACCCCCAGTCAACTGATCTGGGTTTAATCCATCACCATTCTTTAGCCCACTCAGCAACCCCATTTCAGACATGGCTATATGCAAATCAGTCTGACCCTGTGCCTCATGGGAACAGTCCAGCCCGAACTGCCAAGCCATGTCTTCCATGGACCGGAAACAAGCATCCTGGGACCGGTTTCGGATTCATAATCCTCATCAGCCAGGCTATCTTGAATCCAGTGGCCAAGTGAGCAAGGTACTCACATCTGAGCATACCCTGCCACACTTCGAGCGAACAAAGCGATACAAAAGGGGATGATGGAGGGAGCGTTTGAGCAAATCAAACACTCACCCCCAGACAACTGATCTCGGTTTAATCCATCACCATTCTTTAGCCCACTCAGCCACCCCTTTTCAGACATGGCTATATGCAAATCAGTCTGACCCTGTGCCTCATGGGAGCAGTCCAGCCTGGACTGCCAAGCCATGTCTTCCATGGACCGGAAACAAGCATCCTGGGACCGGTTTCGGATTCATAATCCTCATCAGCCAGGCTATCTTGAATCCAGTGGCCAAGTGAGCAAGGGACTCACGTCTGAGCATACCCTGCCACACTTAGGGCGAACAAAGCGATACAAAAGGGGATGATGGACGGAGCATTTGAGCAAATCAAACACTCACCCCCAGTCAACTGATCTGGGTTTAATCCATCACCATTGTTTAGCCCACTCAGCCACCCCATTTCAGACATGGCTATATGCAAATCAGTCTGACCCTGTGCCTCATGGGAACAGTCCAGCCTGAACTGCCAAGCCATGTCTTCCATGGACCTGAAGCAAGCATCCTGGGACCGGTTTGGAATTCATAATCCTCATTAGCCAGGCTATCTTGAATCCAGTGGCCAAGTGAGCAAGGGACTCACGTCTGAGCATACCCTGCCACACTTAGGGTGAACAAAGCGATACAAAAGGGGATGATGGACGGAGCGTTTGAGCAAATCAAACACTCACCCCCAGTCAACTGATCTGGGTTTAATCCATCACCCTTCTTTAGCCCACTCAGCAACCCCATTTCAGACATGGCTATATGCAAATCAGTCTGACCCTGTGCCTCATGGGAACAGTCCAGCCCGAACTGCCAAGCCATGTCTTCCATGGACCGGAAACAAGCATCCTGGGACCGGTTTCGGATTCATAATCCTCATCAGCCAGGCTATTTTGAATCCAGTGGCCAAGTGAGCAAGGGACTCACGTCTGAGCATACCCTGCCACACTTCGAGCGAACAAAGCGATACAAAAGGGGATGATGGACGGAGCGTTTGAGCAAATCAAACACTCATCCCGAGTCAACTGATCTGGGTTTAATCCATCACCATTCTTTAGCCCACTCAGCCACCCCTTTTCAGACATGGCTATATGCAAATCAGTCTGACCCTGTGCCTCATGGGAGCAGTCCAGCCCGTACTGCCAAGCCATGTCTTCCATGGACCGGAAACAAGCATCCTGGGACCGGTTTCGGATTCATAATCCTCATCAGCCAGGCTATCTTGAATCCAGTGGCCAAGTGAGCAAGGGACTCACGTCTGAGCATACCCTGCCACACTTAGGGCGAACAAAGCGATACAAAAGGGGATGATGGACGGAGCGTTTGAGCAAATCAAACACTCACCCCCAGTCAACTGATCTGGGTTTAATCCATCACCATTCTTTAGCCGCCCACTCAGCCACCCCATTTCAGACATGGCTATATGCAAATCAGTCTGACCCTGTGCCACGTGGGAAAAGTCCAGCCCGAACTGCCAAGCCATGTCTTCCATGGACCGGAAACAAGCATCCTGGGACCGTATTCGGATTCATAATCCCCATCAGCCAGGCTATCTTGAATCCAGTGGCCAAGTGAGCAAGGGACTCACGTCTGAGCATACCCTGCCACACTTAGGGCAAACAAAGCGATACAAAAGGGGATGATGGACGGAGCGTTTGAGCAAATCAAACACTCACCCCCAGTCAACTGATCTGGGTTTAATCCATCACCATTCTTTATCCTACTCAGCCACCCCATTTCAGACATAGCTATATGCAAATCAGTCGGACCCTGTGCCTGATGGGAACAGTCCAGCTCGAACTGCCAAGCCATGTCTTCCATGGACCGGAAACAAGCATCCTGTGACCGGTTTCGGATTCATAATCCTCATCAGCCAGGCTATCTTGAATCCAGTGGCCAAGTGAGCAAGGGACTAACGTCTGAGCATACCCTGCCACACTTAGGGCGACCAAAGCGATACAAAAGGGGATGATGGACGGAGCGTTTGAGCAAATCAAACACCCACCCCCAGTCAACTGATCTGGGTTTAATCCATCACCATTCTTTAGCCCACTCAGCCACCACATTTCAGACATGGCTATATGCAAATCAGTCTGACCCTGCGCCTCATGGGAACAGTCCAGCCCGAACTGCCAAGCCATGTCTTCCATGGACCGGAAACAAGCATCCTGGGACCGGTTTCGGATTCATAATCCTCATCAGCCAGGCTATCTTGAATCCAGTGGCCAAGTGAGCAAGGGACTCACGTCTGAGCATACCCTGCCACACTTAGGGCGAACAAAGCGATACAAAAGGGGATGATGGACGGAGCTTTTGAGCAAATCAAACACTCACCCCCAATCAACTGATCTGGGTTTAATCCATCCCCATTCTTTAGCCCACTCAGCCACCCCATTTCAGACATGGCTATATGCAAATCAGTCTGACCCTGTGCCTCATGGGAACAGTCCAGCCCGAACTGCCAAGCCATGTCTTCCATGAACCCGAAGCAAGCATCCTGGGACCGGTTTCGGATTCATAATCCTCATTAGCCAGGCTATCTTGAATCCAGTGGCCAAGTGAGCAAGGGACTCACGTCTGAGCATACCCTGCCACACTTAGGGCGAACAAATCTATACAAAAGGGAATGATGGACGGAGCGTTTGAGCAAATCAAACACTCACCCCCAGTCAACTGATCTGTGTTTAAGCCATCACCATTCTTTAGCCCACTCAGCAACCCCATTTCAGACATGGCTATATGCAAATCAGTCTGACCCTGTGCCTCATGGGACAGTCCAGCCCGAACTGCCAAGCCATGTCTTCCATGGACCGGAAACAAGCATCCTGGGACCGGTTTCGGATACATAATCCTCATCAGCCAGGCTATCATGAATCCAGTGGCCAAGTGAGCAAGGGACTCACGTCTGAGCATACCCTGACACACTTTGAGCGAACAAAGCGATACAAAGGGGATGATGGACGGAGCGTTTGAGCAAATCAAACACTCACCCCCAGTCAACTGATCTCGGTTTAATCCATCACCATTCTTTAGCCCACTCAGCCACCCCTTTTCAGACATGGCTATATGCAAATCAGTCTGACCCTTTGCCTCATGGGAGCAGTCCAGCCCGGACTGCCAAGCCATGTCTTCCATGGACCGGAAACAAGCATCCAGGGACCGGTTTCGGATTCATAATCCTCATCAGCCAGGCTATCTTGAATCCAGTGGCCAAGTGAGCAAGGGACTCACGTCTGAGCATACCCTGCCACACTTAGGGTGAACAAAGCGATACAAAAGGGGATGATGGACGGAGCGTTTGAGCAAATCAAACACTCACCCCCAGTCAACTGATCTGGGTTTAATCCATCACCATTCTTTAGCCCACTCAGCCACCCCATTTCAGACATGGCTATATGCAAATCAGTCTGACCCTGTGCCTCATGGGAACAGTCCAGCCCGAACTGCCAAGCCATGTCTTCAATGGACCTGAAGCAAGCATCCTGGGACCGGTTTTGGATTCATAATCCTCATTAGCCAGGCTATCTTGAATCTAGTGGCCAAGTGAGCAAGGGACTCACGTCTGAGCATACCCTGCCACACTTAGGGCGAACAAAGCGATACAAAAGGGGATGATGGATGGAGCGTTTGAGCAAATCAAACACTCACCCCCAGTCAACTGATCTGGGTTTAATCCATCACCATTCTTTAGCCTACTCAGCCACCCCTTTTCAGACATGGCTATATGCAAATCAGTCTGACCCTGTGCCTCATGGGAGCAGTCCAGCCCGTACTGCCAAGCCATGTCTTCCATGGACCGGAAACAAGCATCCTGGGACCGGTTTCGGATTCATAATCCTCATCAGCCAGGCTATCTTGAATCCAGTGGCCAAGTGAGCAAGGGACTCACGTCTGAGCATACCCTGCCACACTTAGGGTGAACAAAGTGATACAAAAGGGGATGATGGACGTAGCGTTTGAGCAAATCAAACACTCACCCCCAGTCAACTGATCTGGGTTTAATCCATCACCATTCTTTAGCCCACTCAGCCACCCCATTTCAGACATGGCTATATGCAAATCAGTCTGACCCTGTGCCACGTGGGAAAAGTCCAGCCCGAACTGCCAAGCCATGTCTTCCATGGACCAGAAACAAGCATCCTGGGACCGTATTTGGATTCATAATCCTCATCAGCCAGGCTATCTTGAATCCAGTGGCCAAGTGAGCAAGGGACTCACATCTGAGCATACCCTGCCACACTTCGAGCGAACAAAGCGATACAAAAGGGGATGATGGACGGAGCGTTTGAGCAAATCAAACACTCACCCCCAGTCAACTGATCTGGGTTTAATCCATCACCATTCTTTAGCCCACTCAGCCACCCCTTTTCAGACATGGCTATATGCAAATCAGTCTGACCCTGTGCCTCATGGGAGCAGTCCAGCCCGTACTGCCAAGCCATGTCTTCCATGGACCGGAAACAAGCATCCTGGGACCGGTTTCGGATTCATAATCCTCATCAGCCAGGCTATCTTGAATCCAGTGGCCAAGTGAGCAAGGGACTCACGTCTGAGCATACCCTGCCACACTTAGGGCGAACAAAGCGATACAAAAGGGGATGATGGACGTAGCGTTTGAGCAAATCAAACACTCACCCCCAGTCAACTGATCTGGGTTTAATCCATCACCATTCTTTAGCCCACTCAGCCACCCCATTTCAGACATGGCTATATGCAAATCAGTCTGACCCTGTGCCACGTGGGAAAAGTCCAGCCCGAACTGCCAAGCCATGTCTTCCATGGACCGGAAACAAGCATCCTGGGACCGTATTTGGATTCATAATCCTCATCAGCCAGGCTATCTTGAATCCAGTGGCCAAGTGAGCAAGGGACTCACGTCTGAGCATACCCTGCCACACTTAGGGCGAACAAAGCGATACAAAAGGGGATGACGGACGGAGCGTTTGAGCAAATCAAACACTCACCCCCAGTCAACTGATCTGGGTTTAATCCATCACCATTCTGTATCCCACTCAGCCACCACATTTCAGACATGGCTATATGCAAATCAGTCTGACCCTGTGCCTCATGGGAACAGTCCAGCCCGAACTGCCAAGCCATGTCTTCCATGGACCGGAAACAAGCATCCTGGGACCGGTTTCGGATTCATAATCCTCATCAGCCAGGCTATATTGAATCCAGTGGCCAAGTGAGCAAGGGACTCACGTCTGAGCATACCCTGCCACACTTAGGGCGAACAAAGCGATACAAAAGGGGATGATGGACGGGCGTTTGAGCAAATCAAACACTCACCCCCAGTCAACTGATCTGGGTTTAATCCATCACCATTCTTTAGCCCACTCAGCCACCCCATTTCAGACATGGCTATATGCAAATCAGTCTGACCCTGTGCCTCATGGGAACAGTCCAGCCCGAACTGCCAAGCCATGTCTTCCATGGACCAGAAGCAAGCATCCTGGGACCGGTTTCGGATTCATAATCCTCATTAGCCAGGCTATCTTGAATCCAGTGGCCAAGTGAGCAAGGGACTCACGTCTGAGCATCCCCTGCCACACTTAGGGCGAACAAAGCGATACAAAAGGGGATGATGGACGGAGCATTTGAGCAAATCAAACACTCACCCCCAGTCAACTGATCTGGGTTTAATCCATCAGCATACTTTAGCCCACTCAGCCACCCCATTTCAGACATGGCTATATGCAAATCAGTCTGACCCTGTGCCTCATGGGAACAGTCCAGCCCGAACTGCCAAGCCATGTCTTCCATGGACCACAAACAAGCACCCTGGGACCGGTTTCGGATTCATAATCCTCATCAGCCAGGCTATCTTGAATCCAGTGGCCAAGTGAGCAAGGGACTCACGTCTGAGCATACCCTGCCACACTTAGGGCGAACAAAGCGATACAAAAGGGGATGATGGACGGAGCGTTTGAGCAAATCAAACACTCACCCCCAGTCAACTGATCTGGGTTTAATCCATCACCATTCTTTAGCCCACTCAGTCACCCCATTTCAGACATGGCTATATGCAAATCAGTCTGACCCTGTGCCTCATGGGAACAGTCCAACTCGAACTGCCAAGCCATGTCTTCCATGGACCGGAAACAAGCATCCTGGGACCGGTTTCGGATTCATAATCCTCATCAGCCAGGCTATCTTGAATCCAGTGGCCAAGTGAGCAAGGGACTCACGTCTGAGCATACCCTGCCACACTTCGAGCGAACAAAGCGATACAAAAGGGGATGATGGACGGAGCGTTTGAGCAAATCAAACACTCACCCCCAGTCAACTGATCTAGGTTTAATCCATCACCATTCTTTAGCCCCTTCAGCCACCCCTTTTCAGACATGGCTATATGCAAATCAGTCTGACCCTGTACCTCATGGGAGCAGTCCAGCCCGGACTGCCAAGCCATGTCTTCTATTGACCGGAAACAAGCATCCTGGGACCGGTTTCGGATTCATAATCCTCATCAGCCAGGCTATCTTGAATCCAGTGGCCAAATGAGCAAGGGACTCACGTCTGAGCATACCCTGCCACACTTAGGGCGAACAAAGCGATACAAAAGGGGATGATGGACGGAGCGTTTGAGCAAATCAAACACTCACCCCCAGTCAACTGATCTGGTTTTAATCCATCACCATTCTTTAGCCCACTCAGCCACCGCATTTCAGACATGGCTATATGCAAATCAGTCTGACCCTGTGCCTCATGGGAACAGTCCAGCCCGAACTGCCAAGCCATGTCTTCCATGGACCTGAAGCAAGCATCCTGGGACCGGTTTCGGATTCATAATCCTCATTAGCCAGGCTATCTTGAATCCAGTGGCCAAGTGAGCAAGGGACTCACGTCTGAGCATCCCCTGCCACACTTAGGGCGAACAAAGCGATACAAAAGGGGATGATGGACGGAGCATTTGAGCAAATCAAACACTCACCCCCAGTCAACTGATCTGGGTTTAATCCATCAGCATACTTTAGCCCACTCAGCCACCCCATTTCAGACATGGCTATATGCAAATCAGTCTGACCCTGTGCCTCATGGGAACTGTCCAGCCCGAACTGCCAAGCCATGTCTTACATGGACCGGAAACAAGCATCCTGGGACCGGTTTCGGATTCATAATCCTCATCAGCCAGGCTATCTTGAATCCAGTGGCCAAGTGAGCAAGGGACTCACGTCTGAGCATACCCTACCACACTTACGGCGAACAAAGCGATACAAAAGGGGATGATGTACGGAGCGTTTGAGCAAATCAAACACTCACCCCCAGTCAACTGATCTGGGTTTAATCCATCACCATTCTTTAGCCCACTCAGCTACCCCATTTCAGACATGGCTATATGCAAATCAGTCTGACCCTGTGCCTCATGGGAACAGTCCAGCCTGAACTGCCAATCCATGTCTTCCATGGACCGCAAACAACCATCCTGGGACCGGTTTCAGATTCATAATCCTCATCAGCCAGGCTATCTTGAATCCAGTGGCTTAGTGAGCAAGGGACTCACGTCTGAGCATACCCTGCCACACTTAGGGCGAACAAAGCGATACAAAAGGGGATGATGGACGGAGCGTTTGAGCAAATCAAACACTCACCCCCAGTCAACTGATCTGGGTTTAATCCATCTCCATTCTTTAGCCCACTCAGCCACCCCATTTCAGACATGGCTATATGCAAATCAGTCTGACCCTGTGCCTCATGGGAACAGTCCAGCCCGGACTGCCAAGCCATGTCTTCCGTGGACCGGAAACAAGCATCCTGGGACCGGTTTCGGATTTATAATCCACAGCAGCCAGGCTATCTTGAATCCAGTGGCCAAGTGAGCAAGGGACTCACGTCTGAGCATACCCTGCCACACTTAGGGCGAACAAAGCGATACAAAAGGGGATGATGGACGGAGCGTTTGAGCAAATCAAACACTCACCCCCAGTCAACTGATCTGGGTTTAATCCATCACCATTCTTTAGCCCACTCAGCCACCCCATTTCAGACATGGCTATATGCAAATCAGTCTGACCCTGTGCCTCATGGGAACAGTCCAGCCCGAACTGCCAAGCCATGTCTTCAATGGACCTGAAGCAAGCATCCTGGGACCGGTTTTGGATTCATAATCCTCATTAGCCAGGCTATCTTGAATCTAGTGGCCAAGTGAGCAAGGGACTCACGTCTGAGCATACCCTGCCACACTTAGGGCGAACAAAGCGATACAAAAGGGGATGATGGATGGAGCGTTTGAGCAAATCAAACACTCACCCCCAGTCAACTGATCTGGGTTTAATCCATCACCATTCTTTAGCCCACTCAGCCACCCCTTTTCAGACATGGCTATATGCAAATCAGTCTGACCCTGTGCCTCATGGGAGCAGTCCAGCCCGTACTGCCAAGCCATGTCTTCCATGGACCGGAAACAAGCATCCTGGGACCGGTTTCGGATTCATAATCCTCATCAGCCAGGCTATCTTGAATCCAGTGGCCAAGTGAGCAAGGGACTCACGTCTGAGCATACCCTGCCACACTTAGGGTGAACAAAGTGATACAAAAGGGGATGATGGACGTAGCGTTTGAGCAAATCAAACACTCACCCCCAGTCAACTGATCTGGGTTTAATCCATCACCATTCTTTAGCCCACTCAGCCACCCCATTTCAGACATGGCTATATGCAAATCAGTCTGACCCTGTGCCACGTGGGAAAAGTCCAGCCCGAACTGCCAAGCCATGTCTTCCATGGACCAGAAACAAGCATCCTGGGACCGTATTTGGATTCATAATCCTCATCAGCCAGGCTATCTTGAATCCAGTGGCCAAGTGAGCAAGGGACTCACGTCTGAGCATACCCTGCCACACTTCGAGCGAACAAAGCGATACAAAAGGGGATGATGGACGGAGCGTTTGAGCAAATCAAACACTCACCCCCAGTCAACTGATCTGGGTTTAATCCATCACCATTCTTTAGCCCACTCAGCCACCCCATTTCAGACATGGCTATATGCAAATCAGTCTGACCCTGTGCCACGTGGGAAAAGTCCAGCCCGAACTGCCAAGCCATGTCTTCCATGGACCGGAAACAAGCATCCTGGGACCGTATTTGGATTCATAATCCTCATCAGCCAGGCTATCTTGAATCCAGTGGCCAAGTGAGCAAGGGACTCACGTCTGAGCATACCCTGCCACACTTAGGGCGAACAAAGCGATACAAAAGGGGATGACGGACGGAGCGTTTGAGCAAATCAAACACTCACCCCCAGTCAACTGATCTGGGTTTAATCCATCACCATTCTTTAGCCCACTCAGCCACCCCATTTCAGACATGGCTATATGCAAATCAGTCTGACCCTGTGCCTCATGGGAACAGTCCAGCCCGAACTGCCAAGCCATGTCTTCCATGGACCAGAAGCAAGCATCCTGGGACCGGTTTCGGATTCATAATCCTCATTAGCCAGGCTATCTTGAATCCAGTGGCCAAGTGAGCAAGGGACTCACGTCTGAGCATCCCCTGCCACACTTAGGGCGAACAAAGCGATACAAAAGGGGATGATGGACGGAGCATTTGAGCAAATCAAACACTCACCCCCAGTCAACTGATCTGGGTTTAATCCATCAGCATACTTTAGCCCACTCAGCCACCCCATTTCAGACATGGCTATATGCAAATCAGTCTGACCCTGTGCCTCATGGGAACAGTCCAGCCCGAACTGCCAAGCCATGTCTTCCATGGACCACAAACAAGCACCCTGGGACCGGTTTCGGATTCATAATCCTCATCAGCCAGGCTATCTTGAATCCAGTGGCCAAGTGAGCAAGGGACTCACGTCTGAGCATACCCTGCCACACTTAGGGCGAACAAAGCGATACAAAAGGGGATGATGGACGGAGCGTTTGAGCAAATCAAACACTCACCCCCAGTCAACTGATCTGGGTTTAATCCATCACCATTCTTTAGCCCACTCAGTCAACCCATTTCAGACATGGCTATATGCAAATCAGTCTGACCCTGTGCCTCATGGGAACAGTCCAACTCGAACTGCCAAGCCATGTCTTCCATGGACCGGAAACAAGCATCCTGGGAACGGTTTCGGATTCATAATCCTCATCAGCCAGGCTATCTTGAATCCAGTGGCCAAGTGAGCAAGGGACTCACGTCTGAGCATACCCTGCCACACTTCGAGCGAACAAAGCGATACAAAAGGGGATGATGGACGGAGCGTTTGAGCAAATCAAACACTCACCCCCAGTCAACTGATCTAGGTTTAATCCATCACCATTCTTTAGCCCCCTCAGCCACCCCTTTTCAGACATGGCTATATGCAAATCAGTCTGACCCTGTGCCTCATGGGAGCAGTCCAGCCCGGACTGCCAAGCCATGTCTTCTATTGACCGGAAACAAGCATCCTGGGACCGGTTTCGGATTCATAATCCTCATCAGCCAGGCTATCTTGAATCCAGTGGCCAAGTGAGCAAGGGACTCACGTCTGAGCATACCCTGCCACACTTAGGGCGAACAAAGCGATACAAAAGGGGATGATGGACGGAGCGTTTGAGCAAATCAAACACTCACCCCCAGTCAACTGATCTGGTTTTAATCCATCACCATTCTTTAGCCCACTCAGCCACCGCATTTCAGACATGGCTATATGCAAATCAGTCTGACCCTGTGCCTCATGGGAACAGTCCAGCCCGAACTGCCAAGCCATGTCTTCCATGGACCTGAAGCAAGCATCCTGGGACCGGTTTCGGATTCATAATCCTCATTAGCCAGGCTATCTTGAATCCAGTGGCCAAGTGAGCAAGGGACTCACGTCTGAGCATCCCCTGCCACACTTAGGGCGAACAAAGCGATACAAAAGGGGATGATGGACGGAGCATTTGAGCAAATCAAACACTCACCCCCAGTCAACTGATCTGGGTTTAATCCATCAGCATACTTTAGCCCACTCAGCCACCCCATTTCAGACATGGCTATATGCAAATCAGTCTGACCCTGTGCCTCATGGGAACTGTCCAGCCCGAACTGCCAAGCCATGTCTTACATGGACCGGAAACAAGCATCCTGGGACCGGTTTCGGATTCATAATCCTCATCAGCCAGGCTATCTTGAATCCAGTGGCCAAGTGAGCAAGGGACTCACGTCTGAGCATACCCTACCACACTTACGGCGAACAAAGCGATACAAAAGGGGATGATGTACGGAGCGTTTGAGCAAATCAAACACTCACCCCCAGTCAACTGATCTGGGTTTAATCCATCACCATTCTTTAGCCCACTCAGCTACCCCATTTCAGACATGGCTATATGCAAATCAGTCTGACCCTGTGCCTCATCGGAACAGTCCAGCCTGAACTGCCAATCCATGTCTTCCATGGACCGGAAACAAGCATCCTGGGACCGGTTTCGGATTCATAATCCTCATCAGCCAGGCTATCTTGAATCCAGTGGCCAAGTGAGCAAGGGACTCACATCTGAGCATACCCTGCCACACTTCGAGCGAACAAAGCGATACAAAAGGGGATGATGGAGGGAGCGTTTGAGCAAATCAAACACTCAGCCCCAGTCAACTGATCTCGGTTTAATCCATCACCATTCTTTAGCCCACTCAGCCACCCCTTTTCAGACATGGCTATATGCAAATCAGTCTGACCCTGTGCCTCATGGGAGCAGTCCAGCCCGGACTGCCAAGCCATGTCTTCCATGGACCGGAAACAAGCATCCTGGGACCGGTTTCGGATTCATAATCCTCATCAGCCAGGCTATCTTGAATCCAGTGGCCAAGTGAGCAAGGGACTCACGTCTGAGCATACCCTGCCACACTTAGGGCGAACAAAGCGATACAAAAGGGGATGATGGACGGAGCGTTTGAGCAAATCAAACACTCACCCCCAGTCAACTGATCTGGGTTTAATCCATCACCATTCTTTAGCCCACTCAGCCACCCCATTTCAGACATGGCTATATGCAAATCAGTCTGACCCTGTGCCTCATGGGAACAGTCCAGCCCGAACTGCCAAGCCATGTCTTCCATGGACCGGAAACAAGCATACTGGGACCGGTTTCGGATTCATAATCCTCATCAGCCAGGCTATCTTGAATCCAGTGGCCAAGTGAGCAAGGGACTCACGTCTGAGCATACCCTGTCATACTTAGGGCGAGCAAAGCGATACAAAAGGGGATGAGGGACGGAGCTTTTGAGCAAATCAAACACTCACCCCCAGTCACCTGATCTGGGTTTAATCCATCACCATTCTTTAGCCCACTCAGCCACCCCATTTCAGACATGGCTATATGCAAATCAGTCTGACCCTGTTCCTCATGGGAACAGTCCAGCCCGAACTGCCAAGCCATGTCTTCCATGGACCGGAAGCAAGCATCCTGGGACCGGTTTCGGATTCATAATCCTCATCAGCCAGGCTATCTTGAATCCAGTGGCCAAGTGAGCAAGGGACTCACATCTGAGCATACCCTGCCACACTTCAAGCGAACAAAGCGATACAAAAGGGGGTGATGGAGGGAGCGTTTGAGCAAATCAAACACTCACCCCCAGTCAACTGATCTCGGTTAAATCCATCACCATTCTTTAGCCCACTCAGCCACCCCTTTTCAGACATGGCTATATGCAAATCAGTCTGACCCTGTGCCTCATGGGAGCAGTCCAGCCCGGACTGCCAAGCCATGTCTTCCATGGACCGGAAACAAGCATCCTGGGACCGGTTTCGGATTCATAATCCTCATCAGCCAGGCTATCTTGAATCCAGTGGCCAAGTGAGCAAGGGACTCACATCTGAGCATACGCTGCCACACTTAGGGCGAACAAAGCGATACAAAAGGGGATGATGGACGGAGCGTTTGAGCAAATCAAACACTCACCCCCAGTCAACTGATCTGGGTTTAATCCATCACCATTCTTTAGCCCACTCAGCCACCCCATTTCAGACATGGCTATATGCAAATCAGTCTGACCCTGTTCCTCATGGGAACAGTCCAGCCCGAACTGCCAAGCCATGTCTTCCATGGACCTGAAGCAAGCATCCTGGGACCGGTTTCGGATTCATAATCCTCATTAGCCAGGCCATCTTGAAACCAGTGGCCAAGTGAGCAAGGCACTCACGTCTGAGCATACCCGGCCACACTTAGGGCGAACAAAGCGATACAAAAGGGGATGATGGACGGAGCGTTTGAGCAAATCAAACGCTCACCCCCAGTCAACTGATCTGGGTTTAATCCATCACCATTCTTTAGCCCACTCAGCAACCCCATTTCAGACATGGCTATATGCAAATCAGTCTGACCCTGTGCCTCATGGGAACAGTCCAGCCCGAACTGCCAAGCCATGTCTTCCATGGACCGGAAACAAGCATCCTGGGACCGGTTTCGGATTCATAATCCTCATCAGCCAGGCTATCTTGAATCCAGTGGCCAAGTGAGCAAGGGACTCACATCTGAGCATACCCTGCCACACTTCGAGCGAACAAAGCGATACAAAAGGGGATGATGGAGGGAGCGTTTGAGCAAATCAAACACTCAGCCCCAGTCAACTGATCTCGGTTTAATCCATCACCATTCTTTAGCCCACTCAGCCACCCCTTTTCAGACATGGCTATATGCAAATCAGTCTGACCCTGTGCCTCATGGGAGCAGTCCAGCCCGGACTGCCAAGCCATGTCTTCCATGGACCGGAAACAAGCATCCTGGGACCGGTTTCGGATTCATAATCCTCATCAGCCAGGCTATCTTGAATCCAGTGGCCAAGTGAGCAAGGGACTCACGTCTGAGCATACCCTGCCACACTTAGGGCGAACAAAGCGATACAAAAGGGGATGATGGACGGAGCGTTTGAGCAAATCAAACACTCACCCCCAGTCAACTGATCTGGGTTTAATCCATAACCATTCTTTAGCCCACTCAGCCACCCCATTTCAGACATGGCTATATGCAAATCAGTCTGACCCTGTGCCTCATGGGAACAGTCCAGCCCGAACTGCCAAGCCATGTCTTCCATGGACCGGAAACAAGCATCCTGGGACCGGTTTCGGATTCATAATCCTCATCAGCCAGGCTATCTTGAATCCAGTGGCCAAGTGAGCAAGGGACTCACGTCTGAGCATACCCTGCCACACTTAGGGCGAACAAAGCGATACAAAAGGGGATGATGGACGGAGCTTTTGAGCAAATCAAACACTCACCCCCAGTCAACTGATCTGGGTTTAATCCATCACCATTCTTTAGCCCACTCAGCCACCCCATTTCAGACATGGCTATATGCAAATCAGTCTGACCCTGTTCCTCATGGGAACAGTCCAGCCCGAACTGCCAAGCCATGTCTTCCATGGACCTGAAGCAAGCATCCTGGGACCGGTTTCAGATTCATAATCCTCATTAGCCAGGCTATCTTGAATCCAGTGGCCAAGTGAGCAAGGGACTCACGTCTGAGCATACCCGGCCACACTTAGGGCGAACAAAGCGATACAAAAGGGGATGATGGACGGAGCGTTTGAGCAAATCAAACACTCACCCCCAGTCAACTGATCTGGGTTTAATCCATCACCATTCTTTAGCCCACTCAGCAACCCCATTTCAGACATGGCTATATGCAAATCAGTCTGACCCTGTGCCTCATGGGAACAGTCCAGCCCGAACTGCCAAGCCATGTCTTCCATGGACCGGAAACAAGCATCCTGGGACCGGTTTCGGATTCATAATCCTCATCAGCCAGGCTATCTTGAATCCAGTGGCCAAGTGAGCAAGGTACTCACATCTGAGCATACCCTGCCACACTTCGAGCGAACAAAGCGATACAAAAGGGGATGATGGAGGGAGCGTTTGAGCAAATCAAACACTCACCCCCAGACAACTGATCTCGGTTTAATCCATCACCATTCTTTAGCCCACTCAGCCACCCCTTTTCAGACATGGCTATATGCAAATCAGTCTGACCCTGTGCCTCATGGGAGCAGTCCAGCCTGGACTGCCAAGCCATGTCTTCCATGGACCGGAAACAAGCATCCTGGGACCGGTTTCGGATTCATAATCCTCATCAGCCAGGCTATCTTGAATCCAGTGGCCAAGTGAGCAAGGGACTCACGTCTGAGCATACCCTGCCACACTTAGGGCGAACAAAGCGATACAAAAGGGGATGATGGACGGAGCATTTGAGCAAATCAAACACTCACCCCCAGTCAACTGATCTGGGTTTAATCCATCACCATTGTTTAGCCCACTCAGCCACCCCATTTCAGACATGGCTATATGCAAATCAGTCTGACCCTGTGCCTCATGGGAACAGTCCAGCCTGAACTGCCAAGCCATGTCTTCCATGGACCTGAAGCAAGCATCCTGGGACCGGTTTGGAATTCATAATCCTCATTAGCCAGGCTATCTTGAATCCAGTGGCCAAGTGAGCAAGGGACTCACGTCTGAGCATACCCTGCCACACTTAGGGTGAACAAAGCGATACAAAAGGGGATGATGGACGGAGCGTTTGAGCAAATCAAACACTCACCCCCAGTCAACTGATCTGGGTTTAATCCATCACCCTTCTTTAGCCCACTCAGCAACCCCATTTCAGACATGGCTATATGCAAATCAGTCTGACCCTGTGCCTCATGGGAGCAGTCCAGCCCGGACTGCCAAGCCATGTCTTCCATGGACCGGAAACAAGCATCCTGGGACCGGTTTCGGATTCATAATCCTCATCAGCCAGGCTATCTTGAATCCAGTGGCCAAGTGAGCAAGGGACTCACGTCTGAGCATACCCTGCCACACTTAGGGCGAACAAAGCGATACAAAAGGGGATGATGGACGGAGCGTTTGAGCAAATCAAACACTCACCCCCAGTCAACTGATCTGGGTTTAATCCATCACCATTCTTTAGCCCACTCAGCCACCCCATTTCAGACATGGCTATATGCAAATCAGTCTGACCCTGTGCCTCATGGGAACAGTCCAGCCCGAACTGCCAAGCCATGTCTTCCATGGACCGGAAACAAGCATACTGGGACCGGTTTCGGATTCATAATCCTCATCAGCCAGGCTATCTTGAATCCAGTGGCCAAGTGAGCAAGGGACTCACGTCTGAGCATACCCTGTCATACTTAGGGCGAGCAAAGCGATACAAAAGGGGATGAGGGACGGAGCTTTTGAGCAAATCAAACACTCACCCCCAGTCACCTGATCTGGGTTTAATCCATCACCATTCTTTAGCCCACTCAGCCACCCCATTTCAGACATGGCTATATGCAAATCAGTCTGACCCTGTTCCTCATGGGAACAGTCCAGCCCGAACTGCCAAGCCATGTCTTCCATGGACCGGAAGCAAGCATCCTGGGACCGGTTTCGGATTCATAATCCTCATCAGCCAGGCTATCTTGAATCCAGTGGCCAAGTGAGCAAGGGACTCACATCTGAGCATACCCTGCCACACTTCGAGCGAACAAAGCGATACAAAAGGGGGTGATGGAGGGAGCGTTTGAGCAAATCAAACACTCACCCCCAGTCAACTGATCTCGGTTAAATCCATCACCATTCTTTAGCCCACTCAGCCACCCCTTTTCAGACATGGCTATATGCAAATCAGTCTGACCCTGTGCCTCATGGGAGCAGTCCAGCCCGGACTGCCAAGCCATGTCTTCCATGGACCGGAAACAAGCATCCTGGGACCGGTTTCGGATTCATAATCCTCATCAGCCAGGCTATCTTGAATCCAGTGGCCAAGTGAGCAAGGGACTCACATCTGAGCATACGCTGCCACACTTAGGGCGAACAAAGCGATACAAAAGGGGATGATGGACGGAGCGTTTGAGCAAATCAAACACTCACCCCCAGTCAACTGATCTGGGTTTAATCCATCACCATTCTTTAGCCCACTCAGCCACCCCATTTCAGACATGGCTATATGCAAATCAGTCTGACCCTGTTCCTCATGGGAACAGTCCAGCCCGAACTGCCAAGCCATGTCTTCCATGGACCTGAAGCAAGCATCCTGGGACCGGTTTCGGATTCATAATCCTCATTAGCCAGGCTATCTTGAATCCAGAGGCCAAGTGAGCAAGGCACTCACATCTGAGCATACCCTGCCACACTTCGAGCGAACAAAGCGATACAAAAGGGGATGATGGAGGGAGCGTTTGAGCAAATCAAACACTCAGCCCCAGTCAACTGATCTCGGTTTAATCCATCACCATTCTTTAGCCCACTCAGCCACCCCTTTTCAGACATGGCTATATGCAAATCAGTCTGACCCTGTGCCTCATGGGAGCAGTCCAGCCCGGACTGCCAAGCCATGTCTTCCATGGACCGGAAACAAGCATCCTGGGACCGGTTTCGGATTCATAATCCTCATCAGCCAGGCTATCTTGAATCCAGTGGCCAAGTGAGCAAGGGACTCACGTCTGAGCATACCCTGCCACACTTAGGGCGAACAAAGCGATACAAAAGGGGATGATGGACGGAGCGTTTGAGCAAATCAAACACTCACCCCCAGTCAACTGATCTGGGTTTAATCCATAACCATTCTTTAGCCCACTCAGCCACCCCATTTCAGACATGGCTATATGCAAATCAGTCTGACCCTGTGCCTCATGGGAACAGTCCAGCCCGAACTGCCAAGCCATGTCTTCCATGGACCGGAAACAAGCATCCTGGGACCGGTTTCGGATTCATAATCCTCATCAGCCAGGCTATCTTGAATCCAGTGGCCAAGTGAGCAAGGGACTCACGTCTGAGCATACCCTGCCACACTTAGGGCGAACAAAGCGATACAAAAGGGGATGATGGACGGAGCTTTTGAGCAAATCAAACACTCACCCCCAGTCAACTGATCTGGGTTTAATCCATCACCATTCTTTAGCCCACTCAGCCACCCCATTTCAGACATGGCTATATGCAAATCAGTCTGACCCTGTTCCTCATGGGAACAGTCCAGCCCGAACTGCCAAGCCATGTCTTCCATGGACCTGAAGCAAGCATCCTGGGACCGGTTTCAGATTCATAATCCTCATTAGCCAGGCTATCTTGAATCCAGTGGCCAAGTGAGCAAGGGACTCACGTCTGAGCATACCCGGCCACACTTAGGGCGAACAAAGCGATACAAAAGGGGATGATGGACGGAGCGTTTGAGCAAATCAAACACTCACCCCCAGTCAACTGATCTGGGTTTAATCCATCACCATTATTTAGCCCACTCAGCAACCCCATTTCAGACATGGCTATATGCAAATCAGTCTGACCCTGTGCCTCATGGGAACAGTCCAGCCCGAACTGCCAAGCCATGTCTTCCATGGACCGGAAACAAGCATCCTGGGACCGGTTTCGGATTCATAATCCTCATCAGCCAGGCTATCTTGAATCCAGTGGCCAAGTGAGCAAGGTACTCACATCTGAGCATACCCTGCCACACTTCGAGCGAACAAAGCGATACAAAAGGGGATGATGGAGGGAGCGTTTGAGCAAATCAAACACTCACCCCCAGACAACTGATCTCGGTTTAATCCATCACCATTCTTTAGCCCACTCAGCCACCCCTTTTCAGACATGGCTATATGCAAATCAGTCTGACCCTGTGCCTCATGGGAGCAGTCCAGCCTGGACTGCCAAGCCATGTCTTCCATGGACCGGAAACAAGCATCCTGGGACCGGTTTCGGATTCATAATCCTCATCAGCCAGGCTATCTTGAATCCAGTGGCCAAGTGAGCAAGGGACTCACGTCTGAGCATACCCTGCCACACTTAGGGCGAACAAAGCGATACAAAAGGGGATGATGGACGGAGCATTTGAGCAAATCAAACACTCACCCCCAGTCAACTGATCTGGGTTTAATCCATCACCATTGTTTAGCCCACTCAGCCACCCCATTTCAGACATGGCTATATGCAAATCAGTCTGACCCTGTGCCTCATGGGAACAGTCCAGCCTGAACTGCCAAGCCATGTCTTCCATGGACCTGAAGCAAGCATCCTGGGACCGGTTTGGAATTCATAATCCTCATTAGCCAGGCTATCTTGAATCCAGTGGCCAAGTGAGCAAGGGACTCACGTCTGAGCATACCCTGCCACACTTAGGGTGAACAAAGCGATACAAAAGGGGATGATGGACGGAGCGTTTGAGCAAATCAAACACTCACCCCCAGTCAACTGATCTGGGTTTAATCCATCACCCTTCTTTAGCCCACTCAGCAACCCCATTTCAGACATGGCTATATGCAAATCAGTCTGACCCTGTGCCTCATGGGAACAGTCCAGCCCGAACTGCCAAGCCATGTCTTCCATGGACCGGAAACAAGCATCCTGGGACCGGTTTCGGATTCATAATCCTCATCAGCCAGGCTATTTTGAATCCAGTGGCCAAGTGAGCAAGGGACTCACGTCTGAGCATACCCTGCCACACTTCGAGCGAACAAAGCGATACAAAAGGGGATGATGGACGGAGCGTTTGAGCAAATCAAACACTCATCCCGAGTCAACTGATCTGGGTTTAATCCATCACCATTCTTTAGCCCACTCAGCCACCCCTTTTCAGACATGGCTATATGCAAATCAGTCTGACCCTGTGCCTCATGGGAGCAGTCCAGCCCGTACTGCCAAGCCATGTCTTCCATGGACCGGAAACAAGCATCCTGGGACCGGTTTCGGATTCATAATCCTCATCAGCCAGGCTATCTTGAATCCAGTGGCCAAGTGAGCAAGGGACTCACGTCTGAGCATACCCTGCCACACTTAGGGCGAACAAAGCGATACAAAAGGGGATGATGGACGGAGCGTTTGAGCAAATCAAACACTCACCCCCAGTCAACTGATCTGGGTTTAATCCATCACCATTCTTTAGCCGCCCACTCAGCCACCCCATTTCAGACATGGCTATATGCAAATCAGTCTGACCCTGTGCCACGTGGGAAAAGTCCAGCCCGAACTGCCAAGCCATGTCTTCCATGGACCGGAAACAAGCATCCTGGGACCGTATTCGGATTCATAATCCCCATCAGCCAGGCTATCTTGAATCCAGTGGCCAAGTGAGCAAGGGACTCACGTCTGAGCATACCCTGCCACACTTAGGGCAAACAAAGCGATACAAAAGGGGATGATGGACGGAGCGTTTGAGCAAATCAAACACTCACCCCCAGTCAACTGATCTGGGTTTAATCCATCACCATTCTTTATCCTACTCAGCCACCCCATTTCAGACATAGCTATATGCAAATCAGTCGGACCCTGTGCCTGATGGGAACAGTCCAGCTCGAACTGCCAAGCCATGTCTTCCATGGACCGGAAACAAGCATCCTGTGACCGGTTTCGGATTCATAATCCTCATCAGCCAGGCTATCTTGAATCCAGTGGCCAAGTGAGCAAGGGACTAACGTCTGAGCATACCCTGCCACACTTAGGGCGACCAAAGCGATACAAAAGGGGATGATGGACGGAGCGTTTGAGCAAATCAAACACCCACCCCCAGTCAACTGATCTGGGTTTAATCCATCACCATTCTTTAGCCCACTCAGCCACCACATTTCAGACATGGCTATATGCAAATCAGTCTGACCCTGCGCCTCATGGGAACAGTCCAGCCCGAACTGCCAAGCCATGTCTTCCATGGACCGGAAACAAGCATCCTGGGACCGGTTTCGGATTCATAATCCTCATCAGCCAGGCTATCTTGAATCCAGTGGCCAAGTGAGCAAGGGACTCACGTCTGAGCATACCCTGCCACACTTAGGGCGAACAAAGCGATACAAAAGGGGATGATGGACGGAGCTTTTGAGCAAATCAAACACTCACCCCCAATCAACTGATCTGGGTTTAATCCATCCCCATTCTTTAGCCCACTCAGCCACCCCATTTCAGACATGGCTATATGCAAATCAGTCTGACCCTGTGCCTCATGGGAACAGTCCAGCCCGAACTGCCAAGCCATGTCTTCCATGAACCCGAAGCAAGCATCCTGGGACCGGTTTCGGATTCATAATCCTCATTAGCCAGGCTATCTTGAATCCAGTGGCCAAGTGAGCAAGGGACTCACGTCTGAGCATACCCTGCCACACTTAGGGCGAACAAATCTATACAAAAGGGAATGATGGACGGAGCGTTTGAGCAAATCAAACACTCACCCCCAGTCAACTGATCTGTGTTTAAGCCATCACCATTCTTTAGCCCACTCAGCAACCCCATTTCAGACATGGCTATATGCAAATCAGTCTGACCCTGTGCCTCATGGGACAGTCCAGCCCGAACTGCCAAGCCATGTCTTCCATGGACCGGAAACAAGCATCCTGGGACCGGTTTCGGATACATAATCCTCATCAGCCAGGCTATCATGAATCCAGTGGCCAAGTGAGCAAGGGACTCACGTCTGAGCATACCCTGACACACTTTGAGCGAACAAAGCGATACAAAGGGGATGATGGACGGAGCGTTTGAGCAAATCAAACACTCACCCCCAGTCAACTGATCTCGGTTTAATCCATCACCATTCTTTAGCCCACTCAGCCACCCCTTTTCAGACATGGCTATATGCAAATCAGTCTGACCCTTTGCCTCATGGGAGCAGTCCAGCCCGGACTGCCAAGCCATGTCTTCCATGGACCGGAAACAAGCATCCAGGGACCGGTTTCGGATTCATAATCCTCATCAGCCAGGCTATCTTGAATCCAGTGGCCAAGTGAGCAAGGGACTCACGTCTGAGCATACCCTGCCACACTTAGGGTGAACAAAGCGATACAAAAGGGGATGATGGACGGAGCGTTTGAGCAAATCAAACACTCACCCCCAGTCAACTGATCTGGGTTTAATCCATCACCATTCTTTAGCCCACTCAGCCACCCCATTTCAGACATGGCTATATGCAAATCAGTCTGACCCTGTGCCTCATGGGAACAGTCCAGCCCGAACTGCCAAGCCATGTCTTCAATGGACCTGAAGCAAGCATCCTGGGACCGGTTTTGGATTCATAATCCTCATTAGCCAGGCTATCTTGAATCTAGTGGCCAAGTGAGCAAGGGACTCACGTCTGAGCATACCCTGCCACACTTAGGGCGAACAAAGCGATACAAAAGGGGATGATGGATGGAGCGTTTGAGCAAATCAAACACTCACCCCCAGTCAACTGATCTGGGTTTAATCCATCACCATTCTTTAGCCTACTCAGCCACCCCTTTTCAGACATGGCTATATGCAAATCAGTCTGACCCTGTGCCTCATGGGAGCAGTCCAGCCCGTACTGCCAAGCCATGTCTTCCATGGACCGGAAACAAGCATCCTGGGACCGGTTTCGGATTCATAATCCTCATCAGCCAGGCTATCTTGAATCCAGTGGCCAAGTGAGCAAGGGACTCACGTCTGAGCATACCCTGCCACACTTAGGGTGAACAAAGTGATACAAAAGGGGATGATGGACGTAGCGTTTGAGCAAATCAAACACTCACCCCCAGTCAACTGATCTGGGTTTAATCCATCACCATTCTTTAGCCCACTCAGCCACCCCATTTCAGACATGGCTATATGCAAATCAGTCTGACCCTGTGCCACGTGGGAAAAGTCCAGCCCGAACTGCCAAGCCATGTCTTCCATGGACCAGAAACAAGCATCCTGGGACCGTATTTGGATTCATAATCCTCATCAGCCAGGCTATCTTGAATCCAGTGGCCAAGTGAGCAAGGGACTCACATCTGAGCATACCCTGCCACACTTCGAGCGAACAAAGCGATACAAAAGGGGATGATGGACGGAGCGTTTGAGCAAATCAAACACTCACCCCCAGTCAACTGATCTGGGTTTAATCCATCACCATTCTTTAGCCCACTCAGCCACCCCTTTTCAGACATGGCTATATGCAAATCAGTCTGACCCTGTGCCTCATGGGAGCAGTCCAGCCCGTACTGCCAAGCCATGTCTTCCATGGACCGGAAACAAGCATCCTGGGACCGGTTTCGGATTCATAATCCTCATCAGCCAGGCTATCTTGAATCCAGTGGCCAAGTGAGCAAGGGACTCACGTCTGAGCATACCCTGCCACACTTAGGGCGAACAAAGCGATACAAAAGGGGATGATGGACGTAGCGTTTGAGCAAATCAAACACTCACCCCCAGTCAACTGATCTGGGTTTAATCCATCACCATTCTTTAGCCCACTCAGCCACCCCATTTCAGACATGGCTATATGCAAATCAGTCTGACCCTGTGCCACGTGGGAAAAGTCCAGCCCGAACTGCCAAGCCATGTCTTCCATGGACCGGAAACAAGCATCCTGGGACCGTATTTGGATTCATAATCCTCATCAGCCAGGCTATCTTGAATCCAGTGGCCAAGTGAGCAAGGGACTCACGTCTGAGCATACCCTGCCACACTTAGGGCGAACAAAGCGATACAAAAGGGGATGACGGACGGAGCGTTTGAGCAAATCAAACACTCACCCCCAGTCAACTGATCTGGGTTTAATCCATCACCATTCTGTATCCCACTCAGCCACCACATTTCAGACATGGCTATATGCAAATCAGTCTGACCCTGTGCCTCATGGGAACAGTCCAGCCCGAACTGCCAAGCCATGTCTTCCATGGACCGGAAACAAGCATCCTGGGACCGGTTTCGGATTCATAATCCTCATCAGCCAGGCTATATTGAATCCAGTGGCCAAGTGAGCAAGGGACTCACGTCTGAGCATACCCTGCCACACTTAGGGCGAACAAAGCGATACAAAAGGGGATGATGGACGGGCGTTTGAGCAAATCAAACACTCACCCCCAGTCAACTGATCTGGGTTTAATCCATCACCATTCTTTAGCCCACTCAGCCACCCCATTTCAGACATGGCTATATGCAAATCAGTCTGACCCTGTGCCTCATGGGAACAGTCCAGCCCGAACTGCCAAGCCATGTCTTCCATGGACCAGAAGCAAGCATCCTGGGACCGGTTTCGGATTCATAATCCTCATTAGCCAGGCTATCTTGAATCCAGTGGCCAAGTGAGCAAGGGACTCACGTCTGAGCATCCCCTGCCACACTTAGGGCGAACAAAGCGATACAAAAGGGGATGATGGACGGAGCATTTGAGCAAATCAAACACTCACCCCCAGTCAACTGATCTGGGTTTAATCCATCAGCATACTTTAGCCCACTCAGCCACCCCATTTCAGACATGGCTATATGCAAATCAGTCTGACCCTGTGCCTCATGGGAACAGTCCAGCCCGAACTGCCAAGCCATGTCTTCCATGGACCACAAACAAGCACCCTGGGACCGGTTTCGGATTCATAATCCTCATCAGCCAGGCTATCTTGAATCCAGTGGCCAAGTGAGCAAGGGACTCACGTCTGAGCATACCCTGCCACACTTAGGGCGAACAAAGCGATACAAAAGGGGATGATGGACGGAGCGTTTGAGCAAATCAAACACTCACCCCCAGTCAACTGATCTGGGTTTAATCCATCACCATTCTTTAGCCCACTCAGTCACCCCATTTCAGACATGGCTATATGCAAATCAGTCTGACCCTGTGCCTCATGGGAACAGTCCAACTCGAACTGCCAAGCCATGTCTTCCATGGACCGGAAACAAGCATCCTGGGACCGGTTTCGGATTCATAATCCTCATCAGCCAGGCTATCTTGAATCCAGTGGCCAAGTGAGCAAGGGACTCACGTCTGAGCATACCCTGCCACACTTCGAGCGAACAAAGCGATACAAAAGGGGATGATGGACGGAGCGTTTGAGCAAATCAAACACTCACCCCCAGTCAACTGATCTAGGTTTAATCCATCACCATTCTTTAGCCCCTTCAGCCACCCCTTTTCAGACATGGCTATATGCAAATCAGTCTGACCCTGTACCTCATGGGAGCAGTCCAGCCCGGACTGCCAAGCCATGTCTTCTATTGACCGGAAACAAGCATCCTGGGACCGGTTTCGGATTCATAATCCTCATCAGCCAGGCTATCTTGAATCCAGTGGCCAAATGAGCAAGGGACTCACGTCTGAGCATACCCTGCCACACTTAGGGCGAACAAAGCGATACAAAAGGGGATGATGGACGGAGCGTTTGAGCAAATCAAACACTCACCCCCAGTCAACTGATCTGGTTTTAATCCATCACCATTCTTTAGCCCACTCAGCCACCGCATTTCAGACATGGCTATATGCAAATCAGTCTGACCCTGTGCCTCATGGGAACAGTCCAGCCCGAACTGCCAAGCCATGTCTTCCATGGACCTGAAGCAAGCATCCTGGGACCGGTTTCGGATTCATAATCCTCATTAGCCAGGCTATCTTGAATCCAGTGGCCAAGTGAGCAAGGGACTCACGTCTGAGCATCCCCTGCCACACTTAGGGCGAACAAAGCGATACAAAAGGGGATGATGGACGGAGCATTTGAGCAAATCAAACACTCACCCCCAGTCAACTGATCTGGGTTTAATCCATCAGCATACTTTAGCCCACTCAGCCACCCCATTTCAGACATGGCTATATGCAAATCAGTCTGACCCTGTGCCTCATGGGAACTGTCCAGCCCGAACTGCCAAGCCATGTCTTACATGGACCGGAAACAAGCATCCTGGGACCGGTTTCGGATTCATAATCCTCATCAGCCAGGCTATCTTGAATCCAGTGGCCAAGTGAGCAAGGGACTCACGTCTGAGCATACCCTACCACACTTACGGCGAACAAAGCGATACAAAAGGGGATGATGTACGGAGCGTTTGAGCAAATCAAACACTCACCCCCAGTCAACTGATCTGGGTTTAATCCATCACCATTCTTTAGCCCACTCAGCTACCCCATTTCAGACATGGCTATATGCAAATCAGTCTGACCCTGTGCCTCATGGGAACAGTCCAGCCTGAACTGCCAATCCATGTCTTCCATGGACCGCAAACAACCATCCTGGGACCGGTTTCAGATTCATAATCCTCATCAGCCAGGCTATCTTGAATCCAGTGGCTTAGTGAGCAAGGGACTCACGTCTGAGCATACCCTGCCACACTTAGGGCGAACAAAGCGATACAAAAGGGGATGATGGACGGAGCGTTTGAGCAAATCAAACACTCACCCCCAGTCAACTGATCTGGGTTTAATCCATCTCCATTCTTTAGCCCACTCAGCCACCCCATTTCAGACATGGCTATATGCAAATCAGTCTGACCCTGTGCCTCATGGGAACAGTCCAGCCCGGACTGCCAAGCCATGTCTTCCGTGGACCGGAAACAAGCATCCTGGGACCGGTTTCGGATTTATAATCCACAGCAGCCAGGCTATCTTGAATCCAGTGGCCAAGTGAGCAAGGGACTCACGTCTGAGCATACCCTGCCACACTTAGGGCGAACAAAGCGATACAAAAGGGGATGATGGACGGAGCGTTTGAGCAAATCAAACACTCACCCCCAGTCAACTGATCTGGGTTTAATCCATCACCATTCTTTAGCCCACTCAGCCACCCCATTTCAGACATGGCTATATGCAAATCAGTCTGACCCTGTGCCTCATGGGAACAGTCCAGCCCGAACTGCCAAGCCATGTCTTCAATGGACCTGAAGCAAGCATCCTGGGACCGGTTTTGGATTCATAATCCTCATTAGCCAGGCTATCTTGAATCTAGTGGCCAAGTGAGCAAGGGACTCACGTCTGAGCATACCCTGCCACACTTAGGGCGAACAAAGCGATACAAAAGGGGATGATGGATGGAGCGTTTGAGCAAATCAAACACTCACCCCCAGTCAACTGATCTGGGTTTAATCCATCACCATTCTTTAGCCCACTCAGCCACCCCTTTTCAGACATGGCTATATGCAAATCAGTCTGACCCTGTGCCTCATGGGAGCAGTCCAGCCCGTACTGCCAAGCCATGTCTTCCATGGACCGGAAACAAGCATCCTGGGACCGGTTTCGGATTCATAATCCTCATCAGCCAGGCTATCTTGAATCCAGTGGCCAAGTGAGCAAGGGACTCACGTCTGAGCATACCCTGCCACACTTAGGGTGAACAAAGTGATACAAAAGGGGATGATGGACGTAGCGTTTGAGCAAATCAAACACTCACCCCCAGTCAACTGATCTGGGTTTAATCCATCACCATTCTTTAGCCCACTCAGCCACCCCATTTCAGACATGGCTATATGCAAATCAGTCTGACCCTGTGCCACGTGGGAAAAGTCCAGCCCGAACTGCCAAGCCATGTCTTCCATGGACCAGAAACAAGCATCCTGGGACCGTATTTGGATTCATAATCCTCATCAGCCAGGCTATCTTGAATCCAGTGGCCAAGTGAGCAAGGGACTCACGTCTGAGCATACCCTGCCACACTTCGAGCGAACAAAGCGATACAAAAGGGGATGATGGACGGAGCGTTTGAGCAAATCAAACACTCACCCCCAGTCAACTGATCTGGGTTTAATCCATCACCATTCTTTAGCCCACTCAGCCACCCCATTTCAGACATGGCTATATGCAAATCAGTCTGACCCTGTGCCACGTGGGAAAAGTCCAGCCCGAACTGCCAAGCCATGTCTTCCATGGACCGGAAACAAGCATCCTGGGACCGTATTTGGATTCATAATCCTCATCAGCCAGGCTATCTTGAATCCAGTGGCCAAGTGAGCAAGGGACTCACGTCTGAGCATACCCTGCCACACTTAGGGCGAACAAAGCGATACAAAAGGGGATGACGGACGGAGCGTTTGAGCAAATCAAACACTCACCCCCAGTCAACTGATCTGGGTTTAATCCATCACCATTCTTTAGCCCACTCAGCCACCCCATTTCAGACATGGCTATATGCAAATCAGTCTGACCCTGTGCCTCATGGGAACAGTCCAGCCCGAACTGCCAAGCCATGTCTTCCATGGACCAGAAGCAAGCATCCTGGGACCGGTTTCGGATTCATAATCCTCATTAGCCAGGCTATCTTGAATCCAGTGGCCAAGTGAGCAAGGGACTCACGTCTGAGCATCCCCTGCCACACTTAGGGCGAACAAAGCGATACAAAAGGGGATGATGGACGGAGCATTTGAGCAAATCAAACACTCACCCCCAGTCAACTGATCTGGGTTTAATCCATCAGCATACTTTAGCCCACTCAGCCACCCCATTTCAGACATGGCTATATGCAAATCAGTCTGACCCTGTGCCTCATGGGAACAGTCCAGCCCGAACTGCCAAGCCATGTCTTCCATGGACCACAAACAAGCACCCTGGGACCGGTTTCGGATTCATAATCCTCATCAGCCAGGCTATCTTGAATCCAGTGGCCAAGTGAGCAAGGGACTCACGTCTGAGCATACCCTGCCACACTTAGGGCGAACAAAGCGATACAAAAGGGGATGATGGACGGAGCGTTTGAGCAAATCAAACACTCACCCCCAGTCAACTGATCTGGGTTTAATCCATCACCATTCTTTAGCCCACTCAGTCAACCCATTTCAGACATGGCTATATGCAAATCAGTCTGACCCTGTGCCTCATGGGAACAGTCCAACTCGAACTGCCAAGCCATGTCTTCCATGGACCGGAAACAAGCATCCTGGGAACGGTTTCGGATTCATAATCCTCATCAGCCAGGCTATCTTGAATCCAGTGGCCAAGTGAGCAAGGGACTCACGTCTGAGCATACCCTGCCACACTTCGAGCGAACAAAGCGATACAAAAGGGGATGATGGACGGAGCGTTTGAGCAAATCAAACACTCACCCCCAGTCAACTGATCTAGGTTTAATCCATCACCATTCTTTAGCCCCCTCAGCCACCCCTTTTCAGACATGGCTATATGCAAATCAGTCTGACCCTGTGCCTCATGGGAGCAGTCCAGCCCGGACTGCCAAGCCATGTCTTCTATTGACCGGAAACAAGCATCCTGGGACCGGTTTCGGATTCATAATCCTCATCAGCCAGGCTATCTTGAATCCAGTGGCCAAGTGAGCAAGGGACTCACGTCTGAGCATACCCTGCCACACTTAGGGCGAACAAAGCGATACAAAAGGGGATGATGGACGGAGCGTTTGAGCAAATCAAACACTCACCCCCAGTCAACTGATCTGGTTTTAATCCATCACCATTCTTTAGCCCACTCAGCCACCGCATTTCAGACATGGCTATATGCAAATCAGTCTGACCCTGTGCCTCATGGGAACAGTCCAGCCCGAACTGCCAAGCCATGTCTTCCATGGACCTGAAGCAAGCATCCTGGGACCGGTTTCGGATTCATAATCCTCATTAGCCAGGCTATCTTGAATCCAGTGGCCAAGTGAGCAAGGGACTCACGTCTGAGCATCCCCTGCCACACTTAGGGCGAACAAAGCGATACAAAAGGGGATGATGGACGGAGCATTTGAGCAAATCAAACACTCACCCCCAGTCAACTGATCTGGGTTTAATCCATCAGCATACTTTAGCCCACTCAGCCACCCCATTTCAGACATGGCTATATGCAAATCAGTCTGACCCTGTGCCTCATGGGAACTGTCCAGCCCGAACTGCCAAGCCATGTCTTACATGGACCGGAAACAAGCATCCTGGGACCGGTTTCGGATTCATAATCCTCATCAGCCAGGCTATCTTGAATCCAGTGGCCAAGTGAGCAAGGGACTCACGTCTGAGCATACCCTACCACACTTACGGCGAACAAAGCGATACAAAAGGGGATGATGTACGGAGCGTTTGAGCAAATCAAACACTCACCCCCAGTCAACTGATCTGGGTTTAATCCATCACCATTCTTTAGCCCACTCAGCTACCCCATTTCAGACATGGCTATATGCAAATCAGTCTGACCCTGTGCCTCATCGGAACAGTCCAGCCTGAACTGCCAATCCATGTCTTCCATGGACCGCAAACAACCATCCTGGGACCGGTTTCAGATTCATAATCCTCATCAGCCAGGCTATCTTGAATCCAGTGGCCTAGTGAGCAAGGGACTCACGTCTGAGCATACCCTGCCACACTTAGGGCGAACAAAGCGATACAAAAGGGGATGATGGACGGAGCGTTTGAGCAAATCAAACACTCACCCCCAGTCAACTGATCTGGGTTTAATCCATCTCCATTCTTTAGCCCACTCAGCCACCCCATTTCAGACATGGCTATATGCAAATCAGTCTGACCCTGTGCCTCATGGGAACAGTCCAGCCCGGACTGCCAAGCCATGTCTTCCGTGGACCGGAAACAAGCATCCTGGGACCGGTTTCGGATTTATAATCCACAGCAGCCAGGCTATCTTGAATCCAGTGGCCAAGTGAGCAAGGGACTCACGTCTGAGCATACCCTGCCACACTTAGGGCGAACAAAGCGATACAAAAGGGGATGATGGACGGAGCGTTTGAGCAAATCAAACACTCACCCCCAGTCAACTGATCTGGCTTTAATCCTTCACCATTCTTTAGTCCACTTAGCCACCCCATTTCAGACATGGCTATATGCAAATCAGTCTGACCCTGTGCCTCATGGGAACAGTCCAGCCCGGACTGCCAAGCCATGTCTTCCATGGACCGGAAACAAGCATCCTGGGACCGGTTTCGGATTCATAATCCTCATCAGCCAGGCTATCTTGAATCCAGTGGCCAAGTGAGCAAGGGACTCACGTCTGAGCATACCCTGCCACACTTAGGGCGAACAAAGCAATACAAAAGTGGATGATGGACGGAGCGTTTGAGCAAATCAAACACTCACCCCCAGTCAACTGATCTGGGTTTAATCCATCACCATTCTTTAGCCCACTCAGCCACCCCATTTCAGACATGGCTATATGCAAATCAGTCTGACCCTGTGCCTCATGGGAACAATCCAGCCCGAACTGCCAAGCCATGTCTTCCATTGACCGGAAACAAGCATCCTGGGACCGGTTTCGGATTCATAATCCTCATCAGCCAGGCTATCTTGAATCCAGTAGCCAAGTGAGCAAGGGACTCACGTCTGAGCATACCCTGCCACACTTAGGGCGAACAAAGCGATACAAAAGGGGATGATGGACGGAGCGTTTGAGCAAATCAAACACTCACCCCGTCAACTGATCTGGGTTTCATCCATCACCATTCTTTAGCCCACACAGCCACCCCATTTCAGACATGGCTATATGCAAATCAGTCTGACCCTGTGCCTCATGGGAACAATCCAGCCCGAACTGCCAAGCCATGTCTTTCATGGACCGGAAACAAGCATCCTGGGACCGGTTTCGGATTCATAATCCTCATCAGCCAGGCTATCTTGAATCCAGTGGCCAAGTGAGCAAGGGACTCACGTCTGAGCATACCCTGCCACACTTAGGGCGAACAAAGTGATACAAAAGGGGATGATGGACGTAGCGTTTGAGCAAATCAAACACTCACCCCCAGTCAACTGATCTGAGTTTAATCCATCACCATTCTTTAGCCCACTCAGCCACCCCATTTCAGACATGGCTATATGCAAATCAGTCTGACCCTGTGCCACGTGGGAAAAGTCCAGCCCGAACTGCCAAGCCATGTCTTCCATGGACCAGAAACAAGCATCCTGGGACCGTATTTGGATTCATAATCCTCATCAGCCAGGCTATCTTGAATCCAGTGGCCAAGTGAGCAAGGGACTCACGTCTGAGCATACCCTGCCACACTTCGAGCGAACAAAGCGATACAAAAGGGGATGATGGACGGAGCGTTTGAGCAAATCAAACACTCACCCCCAGTCAACTGATCTGGGTTTAATCCATCACCATTCTTTAGCCCACTCAGCCACCCCTTTTCAGACATGGCTATGTGCAAATCAGTCTGACCCTGTGCCTCATGGGAGCAGTCCAGCCCGTACTGCCAAGCCATGTCTTCCATGGACCGGAAACAAGCATCCTGGGACCGGTTTCGGATTCATAATCCTCATCAGCCAGGCTATCTTGAATCCAGTGGCCAAGTGAGCAAGGGACTCACGTCTGAGCATACCCTGCCACACTTAGGGCGAACAAAGCGATACAAAAGGGGATGATGGACGTAGCGTTTGAGCAAATCAAACACTCACCCCCAGTCAACTGATCTGGGTTTAATCCATCACCATTCTTTAGCCCACTCAGCCACCCCATTTCAGACATGGCTATATGCAAATCAGTCTGACCCTGTGCCACGTGGGAAAAGTCCAGCCCGAACTGCCAAGCCATGTCTTCCATGGACCGGAAACAAGCATCCTGGGACCGTATTTGGATTCATAATCCTCATCAGCCAGGCTATCTTGAATCCAGTGGCCAAGTGAGCAAGGGACTCACGTCTGAGCATACCCTGCCACACTTAGGGCGAACAAAGCGATACAAAAGGGGATGACGGACGGAGCGTTTGAGCAAATCAAACACTCACCCCCAGTCAACTGATCTGGGTTTAATCCATCACCATTCTTTAGCCCACTCAGCCACCCCTTTTCAGACATGGCTATATGCAAATCAGTCTGACCCTGTGCCTCATGGGAACAGTCCAGCCCGAACTGCCAAGCCATGTCTTCCATGGACCGGAAACAAGCATCCTGGGACCGGTTTCGGATTCATAATCCTCATCAGCCAGGCTATCTTGAATCCAGTGGCCAAGTGAGCAAGGGACTCACGTCTGAGCATACCCTGCCACACTTAGGGCGAACAAAGCGATACAAAAGGGGATGATGGACGTAGCGTTTGAGCAAATCAAACACTCACCCCCAGTCAACTGATCTGGGTTTAATCCATCACCATTCTTTAGCCCACTCAGCCACCCCATTTCAGACATGGCTATATGCAAATCAGTCTGACCCTGTGCCACGTGGGAAAAGTCCAGCCCGAACTGCCAAGCCATGTCTTCCATGGACCGGAAACAAGCATCCTGGGACCGTATTTGGATTCATAATCCTCATCAGCCAGGCTATCTTGAATCCAGTGGCCAAGTGAGCAAGGGACTCACGTCTGAGCATACCCTGCCACACTTAGGGCGAACAAAGCGATACAAAAGGGGATGACGGACGGAGCGTTTGAGCAAATCAAACACTCACCCCCAGTCAACTGATCTGGGTTTAATCCATCACCATTCTTTATCCCACTCAGCCACCACATTTCAGACATGGCTATATGCAAATCAGTCTGACCCTGTGCCTCATGGGAACAGTCCAGCCCGAACTGCCAAGCCATGTCTTCCATGGACCGGAAACAAGCATCCTGGGACCGGTTTCGGATTCATAATCCTCATCAGCCAGGCTATCTTGAATCCAGTGGCCAAATGAGCAAGGGACTCACGTCTGAGCTTACCCTGCCACACTTAGGGCGAACAAAGCGATACAAAAGGGGATGATGGACGGAGCGTTTGAGCAAATCAAACACTCACCCCCAGTCAACTGATCTGGGTTTAATCCATCACCATTCTTTAGCCCACTCAGTCACCCCATTTCAGACATGGCTATATGCAAATCAGTCTGACCCTGTGCCTCATGGGAACAGTCCAGCCCGAACTGCCAAGCCATGTCTTCCATGGACCTGAAGCAAGCATCCTGGGATCGGTTTCGGATTCATAATCCTCATTAGCCAGGCTATCTTGAATCCAGTGGCCAAGTGAGCAAGGGACTCACGTCTGAGCATACCCTGCCACACTTAGGGCGAACAAAGCGATACAAAAGGGGATGATGGACGGAGCGTTTGAGCAAATCAAACACTCACCCCCAGTCAACTGATCTGGGTTTAATCCATCACCATTCTTTAGCCCACTCAGCAACCCCATTTCAGACATGGCTATATGCAAATCAGTCCGACCCTGTGCCTCATGGGAACAGTCCAGCTCGAACTGCCAAGCCATGTCTGCCATGGACTGGAAACAAGCATCCTGGGACCGGTTTCGGATTCATAATCCTCATCAGCCAGGCTATCTTGAATCCAGTGGCCAAGTGAGCAAGGGACTCACGTCTGAGCATACCCTGCCACACTTCGAGCGAACAAAGCGATACAAAAGGGGATGATGGACGGAGCGTTTGAGCAAATCAAACACTCACCCCCAGTCAACTGATCTAGGTTTAATCCATCACCATTCTTTAGCCCCCTCAGCCACCCCTTTTCAGACATGGCTATATGCAAATCAGTCTGACCCTGTGCCTCATGGGAGCAGTCCAGCCCGGACTGCCAAGCCATGTCTTCCATGGACCGGAAACAAGCATCCTGGGACCGGTTTCGGATTCATAATCCTCATCAGCCAGGCTATCTTGACTCCAGTGGCCAAGTGAGCAAGGGACTCACGTCTGAGCATACCCTGCCACACTTAGGGCGAACAAAGCGATACAAAAGGGGATGATGGACGGAGCGTTTGAGCAAATCAAACACTCACCCTCAGTCAACTGATCTGGGTTTAATCCATCACCATTCTTTAGCCCACTCAGCCACCGCATTTCAGACATGGCTATATGCAAATCAGTCTGACCCTGTGCCTCATGGGAACAGTCCAGCCCGAACTGCCGAGCCATGTCTTCCATGGACCTGAAGCAAGCATCCTGGGACCGGTTTCGGATTCATAATCCTCATTAGCCAGGCTATCTTGAATCCAGTGGCCAAGTGAGCAAGGGACTCACGTCTGAGCATCCCCTGCCACACTTAGGGTGAACAAAGCGATACAAAAGGGGATGATGGACGGAGCGTTTGAGCAAATCAAACACTCACCCCCAGTCAACTGATCTGGGTTTAATCCATCACCATTCTTTATCCCACTCAGCCACCCCATTTCAGATATGGCTATATGCAAAACAGTCTGACCCTGTGCCTCATGGGAACAGTCCAGCCTGGACTGCCAAGCCATGTCTTCCATGGACCGGAAACAAGCATCCTGGGACCAGTTTCGGATTCATAATCCTCATCAGCCAGGCTATCTTGAATCCAGTGGCCAAGTGAGCAAGGGACTCACGTCTGAGCATAACCTGCCACACTTAGGGCGAACAAAGCGATACAAAAGGGGATGATGGACGGGCGTTTGAGCAAATCAAACACTCACCCCCAGTCAACTGATCTGGGTTTAATCCATCACCATTCTTTAGCCCACTCAGCCACCCCATTTCAGACATGGCTATATGCAAATCAGTCTGACCCTGTGCCTCATGGGAACAGTCCAGCCCGAACTGCCAAGCCATGTCTTCCATGGACCAGAAGCAAGCATCCTGGGACCGGTTTCGGATTCATAATCCTCATTAGCCAGGCTATCTTGAATCCAGTGGCCAAGTGAGCAAGGGACTCACGTCTGAGCATCCCCTGCCACACTTAGGGCGAACAAAGCGATACAAAAGGGGATGATGGACGGAGCATTTGAGCAAATCAAACACTCACCCCCAGTCAACTGATCTGGGTTTAATCCATCAGCATACTTTAGCCCACTCAGCCACCCCATTTCAGACATGGCTATATGCAAATCAGTCTGACCCTGTGCCTCATGGGAACAGTCCAGCCCGAACTGCCAAGCCATGTCTTCCATGGACCACAAACAAGCATCCTGGGACCGGTTTCGGATTCATAATCCTCATCAGCCAGGCTATCTTGAATCCAGTGGCCAAGTGAGCAAGGGACTCACGTCTGAGCATACCCTGCCACACTTTGGGCGAACAAAGCAATACAAAAGGGGATGATGGACGGAGCGTTTGAGCAAATCATACACTCACCCCCAGTCAACTGATCTGGGTTTAATCCATCACCATTCTTTAGCCCACTCAGTCACCCCATTTCAGACATGGCTATATGCAAATCAGTCTGACCCTGTGCCTCATGGGAACAGTCCAACTCGAACTGCCAAGCCATGTCTTCCATGGACCGGAAACAAGCATCCTGGGACCGGTTTCGGATTCATAATCCTCATCAGCCAGGCTATCTTGAATCCAGTGGCCAAGTGAGCAAGGGACTCACGTCTGAGCATAACCTGCCACACTTCGAGCGAACAAAGCGATACAAAAGGGGATGATGGACGGAGCGTTTGAGCAAATCAAACACTCACCCCCAGTCAACTGATCTAGGTTTAATCCATCACCATTCTTTAGCCCCCTCAGCCACCCCTTTTCAGACATGGCTATATGCAAATCAGTCTGACCCTGTGCCTCATGGGAGCAGTCCAGCCCGGACTGCCAAGCCATGTCTTCTATTGACCGGAAACAAGCATCCTGGGACCGGTTTCGGATTCATAATCCTCATCAGCCAGGCTATCTTGAATCCAGTGGCCAAGTGAGCAAGGGACTCACGTCTGAGCATACCCTGCCACACTTAGGGCGAACAAAGCAATACAAAAGGGGATGATGGACGGAGCGTTTGAGCAAATCAAACACTCACCCCCAGTCAACTGATCTGGGTTTAATCCATCACCATTCTTTAGCCCACTCAGCCACCGCATTTCAGACATGGCTATATGCAAATCAGTCTGACCCTGTGCCTCATGGGAACAGTCCAGCCCGAACTGCCAAGCCATGTCTTCCATGGACCTGAAGCAAGCATCCTGGGACCGGTTTCGGATTCATAATCCTCATTAGCCAGGCTATCTTGAATCCAGTGGCCAAGTGAGCAAGGGACTCACGTCTGAGCATCCCCTGCCACACTTAGGGCGAACAAAGCGATACAAAAGGGGATGATGGACGGAGCATTTGAGCAAATCAAACACTCACCCCCAGTCAACTGATCTGGGTTTAATCCATCAGCATACTTTAGCCCACTCAGCCACCCCATTTCAGACATGGCTATATGCAAATCAGTCTGACCCTGTGCCTCATGGGAACTGTCCAGCCCGAACTGCCAAGCCATGTCTTACATGGACCGGAAACAAGCATCCTGGGACCGGTTTCGGATTCATAATCCTCATCAGCCAGGCTATCTTGAATCCAGTGGCCAAGTGAGCAAGGGACTCACGTCTGAGCATACCCTACCACACTTAGGGCGAACAAAGCGATACAAAAGGGGATGATGTACGGAGCGTTTGAGCAAATCAAACACTCACCCCCAGTCAACTGATCTGGGTTTAATCCATCGCCATTCTTTAGCCCACTCAGCTACCCCATTTCAGACATGGCTATATGCAAATCAGTCTGACCCTGTGCCTCATGGGAACAGTCCAGCCTGAACTGCCAATCCATGTCTTCCATGGACCGCAAACAACCATCCTGGGACCGGTTTCAGATTCATAATCCTCATCAGCCAGGCTATCTTGAATCCAGTGGCCTAGTGAGCAAGGGACTCACGTCTGAGCATACCCTGCCACACTTAGGGCGAACAAAGCGATACAAAAGGGGATGATGGACGGAGCGTTTGAGCAAATCAAACACTCACCCCCAGTCAACTGATCTGGGTTTAATCCATCTCCATTCTTTAGCCCACTCAGCCACCCCATTTCAGACATGGCTATATGCAAATCAGTCTGACCCTGTGCCTCATGGGAACAGTCCAGCCCGGACTGCCAAGCCATGTCTTCCATGGACCGGAAACAAGCATCCTGGGACCGGTTTCGGATTTATAATCCACAGCAGCCAGGCTATCTTGAATCCAGTGGCCAAGTGAGCAAGGGACTCACGTCTGAGCATACCCTGCCACACTTAGGGCGAACAAAGCGATACAAAAGGGGATGATGGACGGAGCGTGTGAGCAAATCAAACACTCACCCCCAGTCAACTGATCTGGCTTTAATCCTTCACCATTCTTTAGTCCACTCAGCCACCCCATTTCAGACATGGCTATATGCAAATCAGTCTGACCCTGTGCCTCATGGGAACAGTCCAGCCCGGACTGCCAAGCCATGTCTTCCATGGACCGGAAACAAGCATCCTGGGACCGGTTTCAGATTCATAATCCTCATCAGCCAGGCTATCTTGAATCCAGTGGCCAAGTGAGCAAGGGACTCACGTCTGAGCATACCCTGCCACACTTAGGGCGAACAAAGCAATACAAAAGTGGATGATGGACGGAGCGTTTGAGCAAATCAAACACTCACCCCCAGTCAACTGATCTGGGTTTAATCCATCACCATTCTTTAGCCCACTCAGCCACCCCATTTCAGACATGGCTATATGCAAATCAGTCTGACCCTGTGCCTCATGGGAACAATCCAGCCCGAACTGCCAAGCCATGTCTTCCATTGACCGGAAACAAGCATCCTGGGACCAGTTTCGGATTCATAATCCTCATCAGCCAGGCTATCTTGAATCCAGTAGCCAAGTGAGCAAGGGACTCACGTCTGAGCATACCCTGCCACACTTAGGGCGAACAAAGCGATACAAAAGGGGATGATGGACGGAGCGTTTGAGCAAATCAAACACTCACCCCGTCAACTGATCTGGGTTTCATCCATCACCATTCTTTAGCCCACACAGCCACCCCATTTCAGACATGGCTATATGCAAATCAGTCTGACCCTGTGCCTCATGGGAACAATCCAGCCCGAACTGCCAAGCCATGTCTTCCATGGACCGGAAACAAGCATCCTGGGACCGGTTTCGGATTCATAATCCGCATCAGCCAGGCTATCTTGAATCCAGTGGCCAAGTGAGCAAGGGACTCACGTCTGAGCATACCCTGCCACACTTAGGGCGAACAAAGCGATACAAAAGGGAATGATGGACGGAGCGTTTGAGCAAATCAAACACTCACCCCCAGTCAACTGATCTGTGTTTAATCCATCACCATTCTTAAGCCCACTCAGCCACCCCATTTCAGACATGGCTATATGCAAATCAGTCTGACCCTGTGCCTCATGGGAACAGTCCAGCCCGAACTGCCAAGCCATGTCTTCCACCAAAGGGAAGGTCCTCACCCTGCCACATGGCTGCCGCCATGACCATGTGCCTCCTCGAAATAGGCCCATTAAGAAACTCAGCACCACACCACGCAGACTTATGTTTGTATCAACTAATGCCTTCGATCTACAGTGCGGACAGAAGGGTTCACAACTTAAATTCAGCTTTGGCTCTACACTATGGACAGCATTGGAGTTAGCCTTAATTTTTGTAAGGCAGAGACAATTGTACTCTATGTCCTCAGACTTTGCCATCGATATCTGTGGTCACTACTGCCTTTGATCTACAGTGCGGTCAGTAGAGTTTACAACTTGATACCAGTTGCGGATAAGCAATACAGACAACATTGAATTCAGTCTCGATTTATTTAAGGCAAAGACAATTGCACTATGTCGTCAGATTTTTTTAAAGTATGTGACAAAAAAGCATTCCTAGATATCTGTGGCAACTACTGTCTTCCATCTACACTGCGGACAGCAAGATTCACAACTTGAATTCAGCTTTCCATGTACACTACGCACAGCATTGAAGTTAGCCTTGATTTATGTAAAGCAGAGACAAGTGTACTCCATGTCATCAGACTTTGTTAAAATAAGTGACAAAAATTCTTCGATATCTGTGCTGACTACTACCTTCGATCTACAGTGCGGTCAATAGAGTTTACAACTTGATACCAGTTTCAGATAAGCACTACAGACAACAATGAATTCAGTCTTGATTTATTTAAGGTATAGACAATTATACTATGTCCTCAGATTTTATTAAAGTATGTGACAAAAAAACATTCCTCGATTTCTGTGTCAACTACTGCCTTCGATCTACACTGCGGACAGCAGGGTTCACAATTTGAATTCAGCTTTGCATCTACAGTACGGACAGCATTGAAGTTAGCCTTGATTTATGTAAGGCAGAGACAATTTTATTAAATGATGCAACAAAAAACATTCCTCAATGTCTGTACTGAGTACCGCCTTCAAATGTACACTGCGATCAACAGAGTTCACTACTTTATACCTGAAGCGCATAAGCACTACAGACAACAATACGTTTATTTTCGATTTATTTAAGGCAGAGACAATTGCACTGCGTCCTCAGATTTTGTTAACTGTGACAAAAAAGCATTCATCAATGTTTGTGTCGAGTACTGCCTTCGATCTACATTGCAGACAGCAGGGTTCACAACTTGAATTCAACTTTGCATGTACGCTACGGACAGTAGGGAATTCAACCTTGATTTATTTAATGCAGAGACAATTGTACTGTATGTGTTCTGATTTTGTTAAAATAAGTGACACAAATCATTCGTCGATATCTCTGATGACTACTGCCTTCGATCTACAGTACAAACAGCAGTGTTCACATCTTGAATTCAGTTTTGAATCTATACTATGAACAGCATGAAATTTAGCCTTGTGGTTTTTAAGGTATAGTTAATTGTACTTTATGTCCTCAGATTTTGTTAAAAGATATGACAAAAAGAATGTCTTGATGTCAGTGATGACTACTGCCTTTGATCTACAATGTAAGGGCTCACCATTCAGGTAGAATGACGATGTTACATGACGTATTCCAGTAGACAAGAGATATTATACCATGGATCATCGCAGGGTACGCAAACGCTGAGTTCTTTCAGTACCACTATCTCACTGCACCACAAGTCATCTCCCCGTAGCATTATTAAAGCAAAATTCACAAGGCAAAAAACATTGCTCCCAGTGCGGCCTCCCTGCACTACACATTATCGCAGGATACATACAAACTCAGCGCCAAAGATACTACTAACTTAATGCACCATAAATAATGGCAAAGAAGAGTGAACAGTTTTATGTCACAGTGAGACATACTGTCCCTTTTAAATGGAATTCATGCAAAATTCAATCAACAAAATACATTAGTCCAATTACTGTACCCCCGACCACGCATAATTGCAGGATACGTACATGCTAAGCCCCAAAGGTACTAGTAACTCAGTGCACCAAAAATCATTATCACGTGGCCTTACTAAGGCAGAATTCACAAGATAAAAACCATTACTATCAGTACGGCCTGCCCGGACCGTGCATCATCACAGGCTCCACAGAACCTTGTTGTTACAGATACCACTAATTCAGTGCAAACCAAACTAAGTATAGCACCTATCAAACCCTACACAATATCCCTTTAGTATGCTTCCTTCAAAAACTTCTTTTATATCACTTATAGTTTTAGTTGAATAATAAAATTTACACTGCATACATGCTCTATCATTCATTTCAATCATGATTACAGATGATTCAGTCCACCCTACAATCTACACTGCGGACAGCAGGGTTTACAACTTCAATTCAGCTTTGTATCTACACTATAGACAGTAGGGAATTCAGCCTTGATTTACTTAATACAGAGACAATTATACTGTATGTATTCAGATTTTGTTAGACTAAGTAAAAAAAGCATTCTTCTATTACTGTGCGGAATAGTGGCTTCGATGTACACTGCGGATAGTATGATTCACAACTTGAATTCAGCTTTGTAGCTACAATACAGACAATAGTGAATTCACCTTGTTTTATTTAAGGCACAGACAAAAAATACTCCCGTGGCACTGCTACTATGCGCAAGCACCTTTAATCCCTACATCCTCTGAACTATGTTGACAAAGAATGTAGAACACAGAGCCAAAATCTACCTCCACCACTGGCAATACCAAGTACCTCTGGGGTATCACCTTCAACATTGCCACCAGACATACGTCTCCATTTTGAGAAAGTTAGAATGCACAGCGTGAAATGCAATTGTTTCATTTGTTATGGGGAGCAATCAGTAGACCTAGTTTGCAGAGCAATTAATGACCATTGATGGTAGTTTTTTTTAACCTCAAAATTCATGCAGAGCAGTATGCAACACTCAATATTTTGAGTACAGACCGCTCGAACCACGCATCATCACAGGATGAGCACACGCTGAGCACCAAACGTACCACTTACTCAGTGCACCATAAATAATCGCCACGTGGCCTTATTAAGGCAAATTTCAGTTGCCAAAAGACATTTTTACCACTGCGGTATGCCTGGACCACGCATCTTCGCAGGCTTCACACAAAACGCCCCTACCTCAGTGCACCACAACTCATGAACCCTTTACGATAGAATCTTCTATGTATTATTTCACATATATTGCTCCTACCTTTGTACAGCAGAAGTCATAAACCATTTATGATTGAATATCTGTGTATGATATCATGATTACTATTCTACTTGTTACCAACAACAGCAACGTAATAAAATGGAGTCGAGCACACGTGCCCGTACCCACTGCAACTATCTATCTGTGTCTGTGTATTTATTATGTTTGTAAAATGCTGCTCCCGCGCCCTACCACATTATATTGTGCTATAAATACCATATGGAACCATCTTACCTCTGACAGTAAGTGCGGGCTATTCCTCCTTTTTTGAATTTTTTTTTTAGAATATTTTTAATAGCGCAAAATCAACCCAAAACTACATCAGCAATTTACATGAGCACCGTATTTACAGTACATTTTCAGGCACGCGTAGATTACGTCATTACTCTACAATAACAGGATGTGGTTGCAACTCCGAGCCTCGCACACTGATTTCCAGCACCAAGTTCAACAGTATACCAGAATGACCACATCCTTATATATATTATATGCCTTTCATGTGCCAAAAACTGCAACTTAAACCTTTCACAGCCCTGTATTAGTACAGCTACAACACTCCATTGAATGTACAACAAATATTCATAACCACAGAAATGCGTCATGTCCACCATCTTTTATGTGTGCATCAATGGATAAATATAGAGTCAGTGATAGAGTACCTTCCATGTTGGCCATGTTGTGGAACTTTACAGATATAATGACACATTTGCATTTAAGACCCTGGAGACGTCACCACTACAAAAAGGACACCCTAATCACTTAATTTCTAACATAGCTAACGACAGAACCACACCCATAGCTCCGAAATCATGGTTCAGAGCCTCGCACAGCACTGGTATACGTCAGACCAGCCCACTCCACTTACGCTTCCAGGAAAAAACAAAAACGCAACATTGCCCAGATTTCCATTGTACTGATTTCTTAGTTCCAGGTCTAGTTGTTAGAACGTCACACACAAACACTCCCTCATGCCTGGTATACACCCACACCACACTGATCCAGCACATTCGGCACTACACACGTGACCCTACCAATAAAAAAGACGAGGCGCACGTGCTCTACGCCATTTTAGAGTTGCTCCTATCGCTAGTGCTGTGATGGCCCATCCTAGTGGTTCGGACGCCTCATGTAGGCCCGAACCACAGAGTACAACGGTAAACCACTACATGCGTGGCCTCTCAGGTTACTGAGTTAGTGGTACTGCAAGGACTGAGCAGGTGGGGAACCTGTGATGAAGATAGGTGCACGAGTATGTCCTTTTCCATAACGATATCAAGACTCAGCACCATATGTCAGACTTCTTGGTGGCAGAGCTGGACTGCATGATGTAGAAGGTGTCCTGTCCACAAAAAGGTGACCAATGAGGCCTGGGTGTGCATCGGAGGGAGTCGATGGGGTGCAGCAGACTGGATAAAAAAAGTCGACGCAGCGATTTAGGCGTACGCAGTCCTATATACCGTATCTTATTGCATTTATATATTTTTTTCCAATAGCAGGAACGTTTTTATAATCGGTCAAACGCCTGACTCTCGTGATGATCTAAACCACGTGTATCACTTCGCACCACTTGCTTTCACAACTGAATAAATAGATTACTACTATAGTCATTTTTCAAAAATCGAAGCCTAATAAACAAATTGGAACTGTACAAATAGTTGTTTTTAAATGTGGGAGGGAAAGTGTGTGAAAGGGTGATGTAATTCTACTCCACATTAAGATAGTAACAAATCATAACACCTTTCTTTGACTATCTTTTAGATGTAGAGCTTCAGGGTGCATTATGTCCTGAAACGTGGTGAAAGACACACCGGTGACAGAAAGGTGAGCTGCAAATATTCTTTTCAGTCACTCTCTCACTTCCTCTCTCCTTTGATAAAGAAACAAACACAATGTTAACTTCCTTTTTATCTTACAGGTTGTGTTTCACAAATTTGCATCCCCCTCAAACACCTCTAAAGCTCAAGGCTCGTGCATTCTGCTATGATGCCTGTCCATCGTAACAATATCTGAGAAGGCTGCTTCAACACGTGGTGCACCCTATTTGAATCACGCCAATGGCACAAGGTGAGCAAAGAAACTTGTTTCAGAAGCAACGACAAGTCATCTGTGGACGGAGAGAATGGGTAGTATGCAGCAGCTTGACTGCGTAAGAATGTACAATTACCTCCGAGCAGTGAAAATAGATAGGTTACAACAGTCTGAGGGGCAGATTTACAAGCCCCTTGCGCCACTTTTGTGTCACTTTTAACATGGGAAAAGTGGCGCGAAGAGCTTGTAAATCTGCCACTGAGTACGCAAAAAAAAGCACTCACCTCCGGACTCTGGGAGTCAATGGGGTGCAACAGTCTGGGTACGCAGTATTGAGAAATCACCGCTATGCAGTGGGAGTGCATGGGATATAGTACTTTGGAAGGAAAACAGCGCACAGACACCTTCTTACAGTAGAAATTGATGAAATACAGTATCCTGTCTTTACTAAGACATAAAGTAAAAATATACTTGTGCAATTGTATATACTCTGCTATTACTAACTCTATACTATCTTTCAGATCACTAAACTAGAGGGTGCACTATGAACCGGCACATGCTTGGACACACACGGAGGCAAAAAGGTGGGCTATGAAGGGTTTCTCCAGTATTAACTGCTCCATCAATAACTTTCTCTCTCTCACAGTTTTAATGTCGTTTTTTCTCCCTTTGTCTCTCTCACTCTCTCTCACATCGTTTCTCTTTCTCTTTTAAAGTTATGGACGCTGCTGTCTACTCTGCCGATAAAAAAAATCGAAGGCTGAATGTAAGACAGCCTGCAGTGTACAACCAAAACTGAGTTCAAGTTGTGAACTTTGTTTGCCACAGTGTTTACAGAAGGTAAGCATAGTAGCCTAGATACACAATGCCTCAGATTAAATGCGTTAGAAATAAAGGGGCTTATTTACAAGCCCCTTGCGCCACTTTCACATCACTTTTAACATGGGAAAAGTAACGCAAAAGTGGCGCAAGGGGCTTGTAAATAAACCCCAAAGAATATTGTCCTGCATAATGACTTAATGTCTCACCTAATTCTATCTCAACTCTGAATCATTTTAAAGACTTGTTCGTCCATATTGTAAATCTGATGCAGAAGGCACTTCTGTACAGACACCTCTTGAACGCATGCCTATAAGAGAGGTGGAATGTATCAGGCACACTGCAGACCTGCAAATTAAGAAATATTGCCAAGTATTACCTTAACTTGTAATGTTTGACCTCCTTCAGTCACATCAATCTAATTTTAAACACTTATTTTTATTTTTGTTTTGCAGATTACCTACCCTACTTCTATTGGAGTCCATATCACATTTTGTTTATTATATTGTTTTGTTAAAGTTATGTTTTTAGGTATTATTGGGGTTCCCTGATCTCTGGTCTGATCCTGCAAGCGCCTCACTTAACATCTCACGGAGAACTTTGGCCAATGTTTATCATGAACAGAAACTAGACATTGCCTTGGACTCCCAGAGGGAGGGCTCATTAACATCCGCATTTGTGCTGAGCAAGGACTCATATAGGCTGGAGAGAGTTTTGGACGCTATATCCCCCGTGGTGGCCAGGAAGCTGTTTCTCCAATGGAGATATGGCACTTTGCCTTTACGATCCTTCACCAGCTCCTGGACAACCCCGCCCTCTCCCAAGCAGTGCCCGGAATGCTCCTGTGCCGAGGAAAGCCATCTACATGTGGTCCTGTTTTGCACAACTTACAAGGCAGCTAGGAAATATTGGCTCCTTCCACTTATTAGAAACCTTGGTTGTAGGGAGTATCTCCCGATGTACAGAATTTTAGAAACCGATGTTTCAAGTCCAATCGTTTTTGCACTAGCAAAATTTCTAACCAATGTCTGGTACACCCGCACCCGTATCTTGAAGTCGCAGGTTCCCATTTAATTTTAAGTCTATAAATCTAAACGTGACTTTAGCAGTTTTATAGAAATTAATAATTTTACAATGTATAAATTTGTATTGATTGTGGATGATTTTATAATGGTTGTATATGTTTTATTGTACATCTTTGATGGCCATATGGCCGAAATAAAGATTGCCAAAGCACTAGTTATTTATTATATAATCTTAAAGTTACGTTTCTAGTTATTTATTGTTGTTTTAACAAAAGTTCATTTTAAAAAAGTACATACGTCTTCTTTTTCTGACAACATTTCACTAATATTTAGTGTGATAATCATATAGTTAGAAAACATTTAAAAATAGAAATTATATTTATAACTAGAAGTATAATACTGAGGCTAACTCTTTACCAGCTCTTTACCAGAGTCTATAGCTACGACTAATGGTTCCTATGGAAAGCTTTTGCAACTCCAGCAAAGTAACTGATTCGATTAGCAACATTCTGTGGTGAACTACTTACCTCTGTGCTCACTTAAGTGTTCCTTGAACTGTTACTATGGTAACAGACAGAAAGCAGTTTGGGGGTAGGGTTGAAAGGTACTGGCTGTACAGAAACCGTTATATTTACCCAGGATCGTCTACATGACAGAAAGGAAAGCAACGTAAGACAGAACAGTGTAGCAGATTTACAAGCCCCTTGCGCCACTTTCGCATCACTTTTCCCATTTTAAAAGTGATGCAATAGTAACGCAATGAACTTGTAAATGTGCCCCTAACCACATTATGAGAAATGAAGTACACAACTCTTTCAATTCTTTATCGATCACAATTAGACAGTGTTGCTTCACGATTCACAATGCACTTCAATAAATATGTTGTGCCTATTTAAATGGGAGACTGGATTGTCGACATTACAAAACTTAGGGCATATTTACAAAGATGGCGTTAATATTGTTGCTGCTTTAACGGCAGCAAACTACAACAAAAATGGCAAAAATGGACTTCAAAATCCTTTGTTATCTTACCGGAAGATTTTTTCAACATTGCTGTTTGCTATGTAAGAATGAGAGCCACCACTTGGGGAAATAAAATAAATGGTTGGGGTGGGGCTCCAAGGCCCCCAGCAAAAGTAGAGGTGGGGGGCCTTAATGTTCCCCCAAGCCCTGGGGACCAGCACCCCCGGGGCTTTCTGTATTGTGGGAGGGGAGCTGCATGGCCCCCCGCCTGGAGCCCTTGAGGGGCCTGGGAACCGCAACCCCCCAGGTCCGGCTCCTGCAGTGTCCTGGGGTGCCCACCCCCGGGACACTGCTGTTTGCTATGAGAGGGCAGGAGTTTCCTGGCTCCCGCCCTCCCATAGCAAACTTGGTTTGGATTTTGAAAGAGAGAGTAGGGGGGTGGTGGTCCCCGAGGATAGGGGACCACTTTGAGCCCCCCATACATTTTTTTAATTTGTCCCCGAGATTTGCCCCACCCCCAGGGGCTAATTATAGAAAGAAGCTCCATTGCGAAACACCTGCAGGTAAAAAAAAAAAGATTTTGAGCCCTGAGGGTCCCTTAAACAGGTCTAGAGGATCAGGAAATTCCTACCCTACCCCCTTTATACGTTTTGCACACTTGTTCCACTGACTTCTTCAGCCTTGCTTCTACAGAGGCACAAAATGGCTACCAACAGTTCCTGGTTTCGAACGTTGACAACCACTTGACAGCCAATTAGCATTGAGCCCGTGATCGGAAGGGTGCGCATATGGTGCGCTCGCGGTGCACTCAGAGTCCGCGGATCCACCGTGCCCATAGATATATGTATATGCTTTTAAATGTAATTTTCTCAGAAACAACTGAACAGATTGACACCATTTAAGAAAAAAGCACAAGTCTGAACTGAAGACTACATCTCTGCCAATATTGGCATAATTCGGTTCAGCAGATCAGGCTGTAGCTGCGGCTAAAGGTCCTATGGGAATTGCATGGGGAAAACACGTTCTGGGACCCCCCTTTTTTCTCGGCACCCGCTACACGAATCATCCCAAGAGATGTTATCAGTGATGTTATGAGTGATGTCACTGACCATGTCATGAGTGATGTAATATGTGACATCATAAGCAGTGCATTGCGGACGCGCGAGTTATAGTTAGCTGAACTAACTATAACGGGGGAATTTCAATAGTTTTGTATGAGTGAAATGTCCAGCTAACTATAACATGTGTGAAACCTATGTTTTTTTCAGTGAATTTCTAAGGTTTTTTAAAATGCTAATTCCTAACTATAACGTGGCTGAAACCTCTGGTTTTTTCAGTGAATTTCTAAGTTTTTTAAATGCTAATTCCTAACTATAACGTGGCTGAAACGTATGTTTTTTTCAGTGAATTTCAAAGGTTTTGTAAATGATAATTTTTTATGTATTAATTGTTATATTTTTTTATACTGATTTCCTACATTGTGTTAAAGTATTTCTTTTTTAGATATTTTATTTTTTTAAATTACATTACATATTTTTAATATAAATTGAAAAAAAGTGTTTTTGAAAATATTGAAATAGTAATATATATTTTTTTATTTTATATATTTTTAATTTTTATATATTTTATATAAGCGGCAATGATATCCTATGGAAGGAAATTCAAGTTACTAGTGAGTATGGTTAAAATTACTTTTCAGGAACAGTAGTAAGCTGAAAGATGCAGCACTGAGGTCTATCCTCATAACAGGTGAGTTAATCGGAATTCGTAGTTTGACTGATTTTAGAGGAATTTTTTAAAGTTCCAAAACTCCACACATAAGAATTTCCAAGTGAAACCAGTTAATGTTAACCTATGGAAGGAAATTCAAGTTACTGTAAGTATGGTTATAATTACTTTTCAGGATCAGTAGTGGGCTCAAATATGCAGCACTGAGGTCTCTCCTGATAACAGGTGAGTAAATTGGAATTCGTAGTTCGGCTGATTTTAGAGGAATTTTTTAAAGTTAAAAAACTCCACACATAAGAATTTCCAAGTGAAACCAGTCAATGTTAGCCTATGGAAGGAAATTCAAGTTACTGTAAGTATGGTTAGAATTACTTTTCAGGATCAGTAGTGGGCTGTTTGGCTGATTTTAGAGGAATATTTGTACGTTTCAAAAATAGACACTTGGAAACTTTTCTGGTGAAAACCACACAATAGATTCCTATGGAAAGAAATACAAGTTACTGGTAAGTACGCTTAGATTTACTTTTCAGGGTCCGTACTGGGCTCAAAGATGCAGCACTGGTAGGGTGGGAGCCGTGAGGCTCCCGCCCTACCATAGCAAACAGCAGTGTACCGGGGGTAGGCACCCCGGGACACTGCAGGAGCCGGCCCTGGGGGGTGGCGGTCCCCAGGGCCATCGAGGGCTCCAGGAAGGGGGCCGTGCAGCCCCCTCGCAACAGTTAAAAGCCCCGGGGTGGTGGTCATGGACCCTCCTATTTTGAATTTTAGAGCCCCTGCATACATTTCATGGAAGCCCCGGGGGTAGCGGTCCCTGGGGCTGGGGGTCCTCAGAGCTCCCCCACCCTATTAATATAAGCCCTGGGGGTGGCTGTCCACGGGGATGGGAGGCCCAGGGGCCCCCCTTTACAAAGAGTTAATTGCCCCCGGGATCTGGCCTACCGAGGGCTAAAAAAAAATGCACTTTTGTTTCTTTTATCAGCAGGGCATGCGTACCCTATGCGTATCCCGTGATTTAAAGAAAATATTAAAAACATTTGGGCCTTGGGGGTCCTTGTGGCAGGCCTAGGAGGTCAGCGTGTTTCTACCCTGTCCCCTTTGCACTTTTTGCACACTTGTTTTTCAATTTACTTGTGCCTCGGGTATATATATATATATACATATATATATTACCTACTGGCGGTCGCCAGTAGGTATATATAGTTAGGATTTTTTCTCTATGGGTTTTTTGAAAATTCTATGTCTAATAACTTTGGCGTTTGTGGACGGAATCGGCTGAAATTTTCAGGAAAATGGCACATTTTGTTTCTGAGCAGCCCTTGAAAATTTGGGGGGGGTTCGTCCAGTGGGGGCCGAGAAAAAAGGGGGGTCCCAAAACGTGTTTTTAACATTGAGTTTTCCATAGGGCGGTTGGCCTCACTTTTAGCCCGAACGGCTGAATGGATTTGCACGAAACTTGGCAAAATTGTAGGGACTGGTAGCCCGATGTGCCTTTTGTAGGTCTCAATATATGTGCTCCAGTGGATTTTGAGAAATTAACGTTTAAAAAAAGATATATATCTGTAACAGCGGACCGGTTAGCGCTCTGGTTCGCGGACTTTTCGCGCAACGGAGCTTTGTGAAGCGAAGCTGATTGGTTCTCCGGCGTCTGTCAACATTCCAAACAGTCCGTAGCGGCCGCCATCTTGTCTCTCGGTAGGATCGAGAGACAAGAGGAGGTCAAAACAAAGGGGGAAATAACTATAAGGGGGCATAGTAGATCCTCGCTGACCCCCTAGGTTTGATGTGGAGGTTTTAAAAGGGCCTCGCGGGGCAAAAAAAAAACAAAATAATAATAATCGAACGGCTGAATGGATTTGCACGAAACTTGGCAAAATATTAGGGACTGGTAGCCCGATGTGCCTTTGCTAGGTCTCAATATATGTGCTCCAGTGGATTTTGAGAAATTAACGTTCAAAAAAAGATATATATCTGTAACAGCGCTCCGCTTCGCGTACTTTTCGCGTTACGGAGCTTTGCGAAGCTGATTGGTTCTCCGGCGTCTGTCAACATTCCAAACAGTCCGTAGCGGCCGCCATCTTGTCCCTCGGTAGGATTGAGAGACAAGAGGAGGCCAAAGCGAAGGGGGAAATGACCATAAGGAGGCATAGTAGATCCTTCCTGACCTCTTAGGTTTGATGTACCATTTTGCCAAGTTTGGTGTAATTCCGTTCAGCCATTCAGGCTGTAGACGTATGTAAATGTCCTATGGAAAATTGCATGGGGAAAACACATTTGAAAGTGTTGAAATTTAGAACCAATTAAAATGTTACTTTGGTTTTGTATTTGTGTGTGATGAAAGTTAATTGGTTATGTATATATGTCAAATGAGAGGAAACCACAGCCATTTTGTGATACTACTGTCTGAGGTACATTTGTGAGGAATTTTTGGTGGTGAATTTCTGGTGTTTGATTTACACAGTACTAACACTTCTGCTACTTTTAAAAAGGTGAGTTGTTAATTTGTAAGGGGAACTATGTTGTACACTTGAAGATAATTTGAAAAATGTTTTCTGTTATTTATTTGCAGTCCTTCTGTTATACTAAATACTTGATGAAGTTAGTTTTATATTATGTATTACTAAAAACGATAAATGAAAGTGATTATTTTTTTCTGCAATTTACAGCAAGCAATTTCAAAATAAAATGGCTCACAATGAAGAGACCGTGGCAATTTCTTTTGAATTGTCCACTACATTGATTGAAATTGAGAGCACCAATAATGAAATATTGTCACAAGGAGGACATGACTTGTATGATTCCATTAGATTGATTGAAATGGACAGCACCAAGAATGAAATATTGTCACAAGGAGATGACTTGAATGATTCCACTACATTGATTGAAATTGAGAGCACCAATAATGAAATATTGTCACAAGGAGGAGATGGCTTGTATGATTCCATTAGATTGATTGAAATGGACAGCACCAATAATGAAATATTGTCACAAGGAGGAGATGACTTGAATGATTCCACTACATTGATTGAAATTGAGAGCACCAATAATGAAATATTGTCACGAGGAGATGACTTGAATGATTCCACTACATTGATTGAAATGGACAGCACCAATAATGAAATATTGTCAGAAGGAGGAGATGACTTGAATGATTTTTTTGATCAATCTCTTGATGGCGAATTTATCGAGTGTTTGGAGACCATAGAGTTACAAGAATCATCATTGCAGACTTTTAATGAGGAGATTCCAGATGAGATGATTGAAGAGGAAATTACTGATGAGGACATGTTACTAGTTGTTTCAAATTTAGAAAATTCTGAAGAATAAATTTATATTTAGAAATCAAAAATTGTTTGAGACATTATTTATTTTTATTTTTAATTTATGAGGTTGTAGCGAAGTGATTGTAGTATAAAATGAGACTTATAGTATAGAGTGCAACATTTTTATGTTACATGGTAAGTTTACTCATATTTACTTCCCTTCTGCCACTATATTATCTCCAATGTGTATTTGACATGTCTTCTTCATCTCCGGCCTCCTTTCTCTCACTGTGTGTCTCCGATGCATCTTATCGCTGGTATTTTGTGTAATTACAGAAGAGAGTAAAATAAAATAGTTCGGAACGTGAAAAGGGGGCAAAGTAGAGTACTCCTCACCCCCTAGGCCTTTTTAGGCGGTCCCAAAAGGATCAGTTTCTGCTTTCCTGAGAGATTATGGTATGAGTTCCATATACCACAATAACTTGCATTACAACATGCAAGATATCTATCTCCTATTACCAACTTTTGGAGATATTCGCGCTAAGCGCGAATATCTCCAAAAAGTAACACCTGCCCTGAGCAGTTCTTAGCCATGTTATCCAATGGGAGGTGGATAACATGGCTAAGAGTATTAGCTCGGTAATGCATGAATATCGCTGAGTTTTTAGCGATATTCATGCATTGCGGCCGTTTATTATCGCATTTGCGATAAACCTTGATAATAGTAAGGTTTATCTTCGATAATTTCTGACGATGCTTAGTGGTAAAAAATTGGTTGGTAAGCATCGTTAGCGATAAATATCGCTTAACTTTGGTAATATGCCCCAACGTCTGTTAACGTTCGATTCGAAGGAAATGAGGAAGTGTTGAAAAACATTGTCTGCGCCATCTTGCCTTTTTTGAAATGCCACACTTTTGTCGTGCACGGCAGCCATTTTAGATGTCTTGACCAGACCCACTCTCTGCACGCTGTCGATTCGTAGCATGGCTCCTCACCCTCGCAAGCATCTTCCCCAGGCACTGGTCACCCCCGCTCTCTGTCTTATGCATGGGCAATAAACCTCCCCCCATCTGCGCTGCTCTTCCCTGAGAATCACACTGTGCCCGCCCGACACCTCCCTTTCGCCCTATTCACTACCGCACCCTGTGACACTCCTCTTCCTCTGTGTCCGATTGTCCAGGCTATCAGCTAGCCCTGCAGATGTAGTTTATGGCCCCAGCTGTAAAGAATCACCCCTCTTCAAAGGAGTTATAGTAGATCAAGGCCCACACCCGATGAGATCCGTCACACCACACGTGTTCCTACTATCTGAAAACTATCCTGTATTGTGATTGGGGAGGGGACCGAGCCTGAAGCGGAAGATTCCAGGAATGACTCTTTGTACATCAAAGTTTTTACAATTATGTGTCACATAAAAAATATATAGCACTCCAACAAAGTAGTAGGAATATAAAACTTTAATAACATATAAATATATACAACAAAACAAAAACAGTAAAAACATTTAAACAACGAAGAGACCGTGGCAATTTCTTTTGAATTATCCAATAGATTTATTGAAATTGACAGCACCAATAATGAAATATTCTTGTCAGTAGCGGTCTGTTGTGCGAATAGTTCCAAGGCAGCAGAACGCGCTGAAATCTGGATGTCACGAAGGTGATGTCTAGCAAGTTGCCGCCCAGCAAATAACGGCGTGGGGCGCCGCGGGGGTGAGTGAGTCCAGTAGGCACCACAGCTATTCTTACCGGCATTGCAGAATTACTGCTGGGGACAATGCCTGTGCTGGAGCAGGGTCACAGCAGAAACAAAAAGGATTCTGTTGAAGATGTTGTTGGTTTTCAATTTGAAAACAGTTCTGGTGTCAACTGCTATGCTAATGTAGTGGTTAATGTTTTGTTTTCTCTAGAAAATGTAAAAGAGGGGGAGGCAGTCCAAAGTTCCGTTAAAAGGGCAAAGGAAAGGATCGGTGGTTTGAACTATCAGTCAAAAAGGGGAGGGGGTGCAACAATTTTTCCTACCGGGTCACACTGTGCTTTCACCGGAAGTGAGGTCTGCAGGATTCTAGTAATTCAAAGTGAGGCTGGCGCCGACGTCCCGCGGATACAGTTTCGTCACTCCACGGGTGATCATGGCAGTCATTCCCCATCGGGGGTCGGAGACTCCCGCGGCTCCTCTAGAATCTTCAAGGTCGTGGAGGACTACGGTGGTGGAGTCAACCAGTGACCGGGCCATTTCTTTATGCTGGGCCCGCTCTTGCCAGGTCGACCGCCATTTTGAGAGTTCGGTAGCTACTGGCGATCGCGGGGTCAAATGAGCGGACGGGCTCCACCCTGCCGGGCGAGACGTTGCAGCATGGCCACAGTGGAAGAACTCTTTTCCGGGCGCCTGGACCGCTGAGGGTGCAGCTGGGAAGCCTCCACCTGGGGAGGCGGGAGAGGCCTGTTCGCACCGTCTCTCCCTCCCAGTGCACCCCACGGCGTCTCGCTTGAGATTTGTTATGGCCGGACCAGGCGATGAGGACGAGGGGGGGGGGTCGGAGGCATGTGCAAGACATCCCCCCCCAGGGTTGTTGCAGCAATTATACAAGAAAGAAGAAGTGTCCCGTCCGTCTTCGGGCCGGGCTTCCGGTAGATGTCGGCCGGACGCCCCTGGCTCTGGCCCCATGAACGGGTTTCTTGGTTTATCGGCTGCAGCCGGATTCCGTCGGCCTCGGCCCCCCGACCGTTGGTGGCCGGACCGGAAGAGCATGTGGCGGGACTACCTGCAACTCTCAAGGGCCACCGCGGCCGGACTGGGAGAGAGAGGGGAGGGTCGAGGAGACATTCCCCCCCCCTGCAACTGTTCAGCGTTGTAAAGGCAATCCCCTGGCCGGGTCCCGTTGGTCTCGGCCTCTCCTCCGGCTACACCCTACGTTAGGATCTCCTGGCCGAGGCGTGGCAGCAGGACCTGCCTTATATGGGCTGCTCCCGGCTGGGCGTAGCCGGAACCCTGCCCCACCTTGGAAGTTTCCAGAGTGGGGGCGGATGTTCTACTGACTTGCATTTTCCCTAGTCTATCGATTTTTTTGGCGTGGCAGGCGGTGGGACAGCGAGGGGTGATTTGGTTTCTCTTACTGTTTTTCTGGTCTCTCACCACTGGCATATTTTAACGTTTTCTTGTTTCTAGGACATTAATAGGTTTTATCATTACGTTATGTTATCGTTTCTTTGTTCGTTGTTTAATAAAAGTTCATGTTCATCAGTGGCCTACTGATTTTCGTTTTCCTATTCTTTTCTTTCCAGGTTGTTTCATGCTAAAGTTTCTGTTAACAGGATACAGTGATCACTTCGTTATTATTGCATATGTCCTTTTCACTAGGGGTGCTCTCTGGTCGGGCCAGATGACGTATGTCTAGTAAATGGTCCGGGTGAAACAGGTGCATCAATCAGTGGGGAGTAGATAGGCATGACAGATTACAACGGGGGAGAAAGGTCCGCATTACGTACCCTTTCACTACTTGCAAAGATTTTCCTACGTTTATTTGCAAACAGGGAATACCTCCAAAAAGAACTAATTCCCAAACAGTCAATGTTCGGACAATCAATCAATCAATGAGGAATGAAATAGGTACGACGTGTTAAAGGCTTGCGTTACCTACCCTTCACTATCTGCAAAGGGAGAGAGAATATTCCTATTCTTCCTCGTTTGCAGGTAGAGAAGATCCTTAAGAGAATTAACATCGAACAATTCAATGCTCGATTGAAACAATCAACAAGGGGTACTGTGAACACAAATGAACGCCGCTTATGTACATACGCATTGCTATTTTCAACAGGTTGTTCCTAATGTTTCTATTTTAGCGAGGTCAAAAAGAGATCCCATTAGTGGCCTACTGATTTTGCTCGATTCCTTTTGTTTTTTTACACGATTTTTCGCTATCTGCAAAGACTAAACAGAGTATTGCGACTCTGTGCTTGTTTGTAAATAGAGAATGAACCAAAGAGAACAATCAATCAAATGGAGAGAGAAGCAGGCACGACGGATTACAAAGGGGGCAAAGGGCTGCGTTAACTACCCTTCACTATCTGCAAAGAGAGAGTACTCCTAATAGAAATGAGGGGTGGGGGGCAGCATTCAAAGCAGATCAGTGTGCATAAACACGAAAATGTTTTTACTTACCACGTACTTGACATTCGACAGCTTATGATATTTGCTATTAAAAAACCATTGAAATTCACTGAAAAAACCATAGGTTATAGACCATATATAGTTAGGAATTAGCATTTACAAAACCTTGAAAATTCACTGAAAAAACCATAGGTTATAGACCATATATAGTTAGGAATTAGCATTTAAAAAACCTTATTTTACTCACACAAAACCATTGAAATTCCATATATAGTTAGTTGCACTAACTATATATGGCGCACCCGCAATCCACTGCTGATCATGTCACATATTACATCATTCATGACATGGTCAGTGACATCACTGATGACATCACTGATGACATCTCAAATGACATCACTGATGACATCACTGATGACATCTCATTTGACATCATTCTTGTGCTAATACGATAAACCTCTTCAGACTCTAATATAACCTTAGATACACTCAGTGTATACAGACACTCACACACTGCCACTCATCCATGGAGTTACTCACACACCCAGTCAGTCATGCAAAGAAACAATCTCACCTCCATTTCTTCAACTATACAGTTAAACACACCTTACTTATTGAAACATATACTAACACATATTTACTCTCTTATACAATCCCTGATACAAGTTCACAATGATCGATACAACCACTCACTCATTCAGTGGCTCTCATGCACAGTTATTTATATATGCCAACTCTCACATGTACTGTGTTTTACATATGTACTTACTATGACATGTAGCATTGAGATATCCATTCACTCATCAATACACTCATGCACACAGTCAACTGCCCATGTAGCTGTTTCCACATGCACTCTTGAACTCATACACCTAGTGAATAAACTGCTCACACATCTATGCATAGAGTCTCACACCTTCCAGCCACCCCCACACAAACTCAATCTCCCATAGAAATACTTGGGCAACCAATTAATAACACATATAGCCTCTCGTATAGCTAATGATCAACACATGCAGCAGTTTACAGAACAACAGACATAATGATGCACAAATTAAGACAGTTTAGTCACTAACCCATGCATTCAGTGAGACACATTTAATCACTCACTCATACAGTCAGTCATGCACCTACTAAATCCTTCATCCAGACACTTATACATCCACTCAAGACATATTTTAACTTTACAGAAAAATACAGTCACTGGATGTTGTCATCAGTGATGTCATCAGTGATGTCATTTGAGATGTCATCAGTGATGTCATCAGTGATGTCACTGACCATGTCATGAATGATGTAATATGTGACATGATCAGCAGTGGATTGCGGGTGCGCCATATATAGTTAGTGCAACTAACTATATATGGAATTTCAATGGTTTTGTGTGAGTAAAATAAGGTTTTTTAAATGCTAATTCCTAACTATATATGGTCTATAACCTATGGTTTTTTCAGTGAATTTTCAAGGTTTTGTAAATGCTAATTCCTAACTATATATGGTCTATAACCTATGGTTTTTTCAGTGAATATATATATACATATATATATATATATATATATTGATAGATAGATAGATAGATAGATAGATGGATGGATGGATAGATAGATAGATAGATAGATAGATAGATAGATAGATAGATAGATAGATAGATAGATAGATAGATAGATAGATAGATAGATAGATAGATAGATAGATAGATAGATAGATAGATAGATAGATAGATAGATAGATAGATAGATAGATAGATAGATAGATAGATAGATAGATAGATTGATAGATAGATAGATAGATAGATAGATATTACCGACTGGCAGTCGCCGGTAGGTAGTTATAGTTGCAACCTAGTTTCCATTGGAAAAGCATTTGACTCTTCCTGAAATTCTCCCCCCAAAAAATTCTATCAAGGTCAGCTCTTATCCTGAAAGTCTGGGGGGGATTCCTCAAGCGGGGGCTGAGAAAAAAGGGGGGATCCCAAATCGCATTTTCACCATGTTAATTTCCATAGGAAATTTTGCGACGAGCTACAGCCCGAACTGCTGAACGGAATTACCCCAAATTTGGCAGAAAGGTAGAGCTTGGTTTAGAAAGCAACCTTGCATCTTAGCAGCCCCCCATGTGGAAAAGCAATGCAGGCTCCCGAGGGACGCGGGGAGCCAGCGGGACCGTGGGGGGATTGGGGACCCCCCACGTTCCCCAACAGAGAGGGCCAGCTCCGGGATATGGTGTCCCCGGGGCTACAAGTGGCCTGGGAGGGGGCCAAGCGGCCCCCTCCCCAAAATTCAAATATATAAAAAAAAGAAAGGCCGGACCTGGGGTATAGGGTCCTCGGGCCATAAGTGGCCTAAGGAGGGGGCAACGGAGCCCCCTCCAAAAAAATTGAAAAAAAGGCCATGCCCCGGGGTCAATTAAGGCCTCAGGAGGGGGGCCAAGCGGCCGCATACAAATATATATATATATTTTTTTTAAATTAGGGGGCAGGCCCTGGCGGATGGGGTCCCCATGGCCAAAAAAATTAGAACAAGAAGGGGGGGCTACACAACCACCTTCTTTAAAAAAAAAAAAAAAACTGGCATCGTGCCGGAGGTCAACCTCCCTCCTTTAAGCACTCTGCAAAACGCACCCCCTGATGCGTTTGCATTCTGGTATACTGTTGAACTTGGTGCTGGAAATCAGTGTGCGAGGCTCGGAGTTGCATCCACATCCTGTTATTGTAGAGTAATGGCGTAATCTACACGTGTCTGAAAATGTACTGTAAATACGGTGCTCATGTAAATTGCTGATGTAGTTTTGGATTGATTTTGCACTATTAAAAATATTCTAAAAAAAAATTCAAAAAAGGAGGAATAGCCCGCACTTACTGTCAGATGTAAGATGGTTCCATATGGTATTTATAGCACAATATAATGTGGTAGGGCGCGGGAGCAGCATTTTACAAACATAATAAATACACAGACACAGATAGATAGTTGAAGTGGGTACGGGCACGTGTGCTCGACTCCATTTTAGTACGTTGCTGTTGGTAACAAGTAGAATAGTTATCATGATATCATACACAGATATTCAATCATAAATGGTTTATGACTTCTGCTGTACAAAGGTAGGAGCAATATATGTGAAATAATACATAGAAGATTCTATCGTAAAGGGTTCATGAGTTGTGGTGCACTGAGGTAGGGGTGTTTTGTGTGAAGCCTGCGAGGATGCGTGGTCCAGGCAGACCGCACTGGTAAGTATGTCTTTTGGCAACTGAAATTTGCCTTAATAAGGCCACGTGGCGAATATTTATGGTGCACTGAGTAAGTGGTACGTTTGGTGCTCAGCGTGTGCTCATCCTGTGATGATCCGTGGTTCGAGCGGTCTGTACTCAAAATATTGAGTGTTGCATACTGCTCTGCATGAATTTTGAGGTTAAAAAAAAACCTACCATCAATGGTCATTAATTGCTCTGTAAACTAGGTCTACTGATTGCTCCCCATAACAAATGAAACAATTGCATTTCACGCTGTGCATTCTAACTTTCTCAAAATGGAGACGTATGTCTGGTGGCAATGTTGAAGGTGATACCCCAGAGGTACTTGGTATTGCCAGTGGTGGAGGTACATTTTGGCGCTGTGTTCTACTTTCTTTGTGAACATAGTTCAGCGGATGTAGGGATTAAAGGTGCTTGCGCATAGTAGCACCACTTGCTTTCACAAATGAATTAATAGAGTACTACTATAGTCATTTTTCAAAAATCGAAGCCTAATAAACAAGTTGGAACTGTACAAATAGTTGTTTTTAAATGTGGGAGGGAAAGTGTGTGAAAGGGCGATGTAATTCTACTCCACATTAAGATAGTAACAAATCATAACATCTTTCTTTTACTATCTTTTAGATGTAGAGCTTCAGGGTGCATTATGTCCTGGAACGTGGTGAAAGACACACTGGTGACAGAAAGGTGAGCAGCAAATATTCTTTTCAGTCACTCTCTCACTTCCTCTCTCCTTTGATAAAGAAACAAACACAATGTTAACTTCCTTTTTATCTTACAGGTTGTGTTTCACAAATTTGCATCTCCCTCAAACACCTCTAAAGCTCAAGGCTCGTGCATTCTGCTATGATGCGTGGCCATCGTAACAATGTCTGAGATGGCTGGTTCAACACGTGGTGCACCCTCTTTGAATCACGCCAATGGCACAAGGTGAGCAAAGAAGTTTGTTTCAGAAACAACGACAAGTCATCTGTGGAATGAGAGAGTGGGTAGTATGCAGCAGCTTGACTGCGTAGGAATGTACAATTACCTCCGAGCAGTGAAAATAGATAGGTTACAACAGTCTGAGGGGCAGATTTACAAGCCCCTTGCGCCACTTTTGTGTCACTTTTAACATGGGAAAAGTGGCGCAAAGAGCTTGTAAATCTGCCCCTGAGTGGGCAAAAAACAGCACTCACCTCCGGACTCTGGGAGTCAATGGGGTGCAACAGTCTGGGTACGCAGTATTGAGAACTCACCGCTATGCAGTGGGAGTGCATGGGATATAGTACTTTGGAAGGAAAACAGCGCACAGACACCTTCTTACAGTGGAAGTTGATGAAATACAGTGTCCTATCTTTACTAAGACATAAAGTAAAAATATACTTGTGCAATTGTATATGCTCTGCTATTACTAACTCTATACTATCTTTCAGATCACGAAACTAGAGGGTGCACTATGAACCGGCACATGCTTGGAGACACACGGAGGCAAAAAGGTGGGCTATGAAGGTTTTCTCCAGTATTAACTGCTCCATCAATAACTTTCTCTCTCTCACATTTTTAATGTCGTTTTTTCTCCCTTTGTCTCTCTCACTCTCTCTCACATCGTTTCTCTTTCTCTTTTAAAGTTATGGACGCTGCTGTATACTCTGCCGATAAAAAAAAACATCGAAGGCTGAATGTAAGACAGCCTGCAGTGTACAACCAAAGCTGAGTTCAAGTTGTGAACTCTGTTTGCCACAGTGTTTACAGAAGGGAAGCATAGTAGCCCAGATACACAATGTCTCCGATTAAATGCGTTAGAAATAAAGGGGCTTATTTACAAGCCCCTTGCGCCACTTTTACATCACTTTTAACATGGGAAAAGTAATGCAAAAGTGGCGCAAGGGGCTTGTAAATAAACCCCAAAGAATATTGTCCTGCATAGTGACTAAATATCTCACCTAATTCTATCTCAACTCTGAATCATTTTAAAGACCTGTTCGTCCATATTTTAAATCTGATGCAGAAGGCACTTCTGTACAGACACCTCTTCAACGCAGGCCTATAAGAGAGGTGTAATGTATCAGGCACACTGCAGACCTGCAAATTAAGAAATATTGCCAAGTATTACCTTACCTTGTAATCTTTGACCTCCTTCAGTCACATCAATCTAATTTTAAACACTTATTTTCATTTTTGTTTTGCATATTACTTACCCTACTTCTATTGGAGTCCATATCACATTTTGTTTATTATATTGTTTTGTTAAAGTTATGTTTTTAGTTATTTATTATATTATCTTAAAGTTAAGTTTCTAGTTATTTATTGTTGTTTTAACAAAAGTTCATTTAAAAAAAGTGCATACGTCTTCTTTTTCTGACAACATTTCACTATTATTTAGTGTGATAATCATATAGTTAGAAAACATTTAAAAATAGAAATGATATTTATAACTAGAAGTATAATACTGAGGCTAACTCTTTACCAGCTCTTTACCAGAGTCTATAGCTACGACTAATGGTTCCTATGGAAAGCTTTTGCAACTCCAGCAAAGTAACTGATTCGATTAGCAACATTCTGTGGTGAACTACTTAGCTCTGTGCTCACTTAAGTATTCCATGAACTGTTACTATGGTAACAGACAGAAAGCAGTTTGGGGGTAGGGTTGAAAGGTACTGGCTGTACAGAAACCGTTATATTTACCCAGGATCGTCTACATGACAGAAAGGAAAACAACGTAAGACAGAACACTGTGTAGCAGATTTACAAGCCCCTTGCGCCACTTTCGCATCACTTTTCCCATCTTAAAAGTGATGCAATAGTAACGCAATGAACTTGTAAATGTGCCCCTAACCACATTATGAGAAAGGAAGTACACAACTCTTTCAATTCTTTATCGATCACAATTAGACAGTGTTGCTTCACGATTCACAATGCACTTCAATAAATATGTTGTGCCTATTTAAATGGGAGACTGGATTGCCGACATTACAAAACTTAGGGGCATATTTACAAAGATGGCGTTAAAATTGTTACAGCTTTAACGGCAGCAAACTACAACAAAAACAGCAAAAATGGACTTCCAAATCCTTTGTTATCTTACCGGAAGATTTTTTCAACATTGCTGTTTGCTATGTAAGAATGAGAGCCACCCCCTGGGGCTATAAAATAAATGGTTGGGATGGGGCTCCAAGGCCCCCAGCAAAATTAGAGGTGGGGGGCCTTAATGACCCCCCAAGCCCTGGGGACCAGCACCCCCGGGGCTTTCTGTATTGTGGGAGGGGAGCTGCATGGCCCCCCGCCTGGAGCCCTTGAGTGCCCTGGGAACCGCAACCCCCCCAGGTCTGGCTCCTGCAGTGTCCTGGGGTGCCCACCCCCGGGACACTGCTGTTTGCTATGAGAGGGCGGGAGTCTCCCGGCTCCCTCCCTCCCATAGCAAACTTGGTTTGGATTTTGAAAGCGAGAGCAGGGGGGTGGCGGTCCCCGAGGATAGGGGACCACTTTGAGCCCCCATACATTTTTTTTATTTGTCCCCGGGATTTGCCCTCCCAGGGGCTAATTATAAAAGAAGCCCCATTGCGAAACACCTGCAGGTAAAACAAAAAAAAATATTTTGAGCCCTGGGGATCCCTTAAACAGGTCTAGAGGATCAGGCTTCTACCGAGGCACAAAATGGCTACCAACAGTTCCTGGTTTCGAACGTTGACAACCACTTGACAGCCATTTAGCATTGAGCCCGTGATCGGAAGGGTGCGCATATGGTGCGCTCACGGTGCACTCAGAGTCCGTGGATCCACCGTGCCCATAGATATATGTATATGCTTTTAACTATAATTTTCTCAGAAACTACTGAACAGATTGACACCATTTAAGAAAAAGGCACAAGTCTGAACTGAGGACTACATCTCTGCCAATATTGGCATAATTCCGTTCAGCAGATCGGGCTGTAGCTGCGGCTAAAGGTCCCATGGAAAATTACATGGGGAAAACACGTTCTGAGACCCCCCTTTTTTCTAAGCCCCCGCTACACGAATCATCCCAAGACTTTCAGAAAGGGAGCGGATTAGAGCTGGCATTTAGTTTTGAAGATTTCGCGAAGATTCATCAACCAGCTCCAAAGTTATTCCAAATAGAATGTTGCGGATTTCCTATGGAAAATAGGTCCTAACTATAACTACCTACTGGTAATCGCCAGTAGGTAATGTTATGCCCTCCAACTCAGCCTCTCACCTTGATAATAGAAAACACTCCGGCTGTGTGGTGAGCGCTCTTCCATGCTGAGAACCAATTGCATGCTGGAGCATGCAGTCCTTAACCATGAACTGGGAGGAGCGCTCTGATACGAGATGCGGTGCAGGTGAGCCCCTCACTACTTCAGAGGAGGGGCATAACGAACAAAACAAGTAAAGACAATCTTGGGAGTACAACAACGGAGGCATCTGTCGCCAGTAGGTATATATAGTTAGGATTTTTTCTCTATGGGATTTTTGAAAATTCTATGTCTAATAACTTTGGCGTTTGTGGACGGAATTGGCTGAAATTTTCAGGAAAATGGAACATTTTGTTTCTGAGCAGCCACTGAAAATTTGGGGGGGGTTTGTCAAGGGGGGGCTGAGAAAAAGGGGGGGTCCCAAAACGTGTTTTTAACATTGAGTTTTCCATAGGGCGGTTGGCCTCACTTTTAGCCCGAACGGCTGAATGGATTTGCACGAAACTTGGCAAAATTGTAGGGACTGGTAGCCCGATGTGCCTTTGCTAGGTCTCAATATATGTGCTTCAGTGGATTTTGAGAAATTAACGTTCAAAAATAGATATATATCTGTAACAGCGGACCGGGCAGCGCTCCAGTTCGCGTACTTTTCGCGTTACGGAGCTTTGTGAAGCGAAGCTGATTGGTTCTCCGGCGTCTGTAAACATTCCAAACAGTCCGTAGCGGCCGCCATCTTGTCTCTCGGTAGGATCGAGAGACAAGAGGAGGCCAAAGCGAAGGGGCAAATGACCATAAGGGGGCATAGTAGATCCTCCCTGACCCCCTAGGTTTGATGTGGAGGTTTTAAAAGGGCCCAGCGGTGCAAAAAAAAATAATAATAATAATAATCGAACGGCTGAATGGATTTGCACGAAACTTGGCAAAATATTAGGGACTGGTAGCCCGATGTGCCTTTGCTAGGTCTCAATATATGTGCTCCAGTGGATTTTGAGAAATTAACGTTCAAAAAAAGATATATATCTGTAACAGCGCTCCGCTTCGCGTACTTTTCGCGTTACGGAGCTTTGCGAAGCTGATTGGTTCTCCGGCGTCTGTAAACATTCCAAACAGTCCGTAGCGGCCGCCATCTTGTCTCTCGGTAGGATCGAGAGACAAGAGGAGGCCAAAGCGAAGGGGCAAATGACCATAAGGGTGCATAGTAGATCCTCCCTGACCCCATAGGTTTGATGTGGAGGCTTTAAAAGGGCTCCGCGGGGCAAAAAAAAATTGTTTTTTTGGTGGGGTGCGCCCGGTTAGCGTAACGGGAAGCGGACTGGGGAGCGTACTACAAGGAATGAAGAATGATTGACTTTTAACTTATTGTATGTTTATAGACTTTTTTAAACTTTTTTTTCTGCTGAGTGACGTCTCGGCCTATCTTCACGGGATGCAGTCCCTACCATCTCGGCGTTTAAGCCCAGGGGTACCGGTAGTGTGGGAGAGATAACGGGGCATATTATCAAGGGGGTTTATCTCCGCTTTTTTGGCTTTAAAAGCCAAGAAAGCGGAGATAAAATTATCTCCGTATTACCTAGCTGTCGCTAACACCAGTTAGCGACCGCTAGTAGGAGATAGCGACTATCTTGGGCCCCACTTTGCATGTCAGTGATATTTATCACTAATGACATGCAAAGTGGGCATGCCAAGATGTTAGCGACTGGAAACAGTCGCTAACATCGCTATCTCCTATTACCAACTTTTGGAGATATTCGCGCTAAGCGCGAATATCTCCAAAAAGTAACACCTGCCCTGAGCAGTTCTTAGCCATGTTATCCAATGGGAGGTGGATAACATGGCTAAGAGCATTAGCTCGGTAATGCATGAATATCGCTGACTTTTCAGCGATATTAATGCATTGCGGCCGTTTTTTATCGCATTTGCTATAAACCTTGATAATAGCAAGGTTTATCCGCGATAATTTCTGACGATGCTTAGCGGTAAAAAAGTTGTTGCTAAGCATCGTTAGGGTAAATATCGCTTAACTTTGGTAATATGCCCCAACGTCTGTTAACGTTCGATTCGAAGGAAATCAGGAAGTGTTGAAAAACATTGTCTGCGCCATCTCGCCTTTTTTCAAATGCCACACTTTTGTCGTGCACGGCAGCCATTTTAGATGACTTGACTAGACCCACTCTCTGCACGCTGTCGATCCTTAGCATGGCACCCCACCCTCGCAAGCATCTCCCCCAGGCACTGGTCACCCCCGCACTCTGTCTTATGCATGGGCAATAAACCTCCCCCCATCTGCGCTGCTCTTCCCTGAGAATCACACCCTGTGCCCGCCCGACACCTCCCTTTCGCCCTATTCACTACCGCACCCTCTGACACTCCTCTTCCTCTGTGTCCGATTGTCCAGGCCGGTCCCAGGCTATCAGCTAGCCCTGCAGATGTAGTTTATGGCCCCAGCTGTAAAGAATTAACCCTCTTCAAAGGAGTTATAGTAGATCAAGGCCCACACCCGATGAGATCCGTCACACCACACGCGTTCCTACTATCTGAAAACCATCCTGTATTGTGATTGGGGAGGGGACCGAGCCTGAAGCGGAAGATTCCAGGGATGACTCTTTGTACATCAAAGTTTTTACAATTATGTGTCACATTAAAAATATATAGCACTCCAACAAAGTAGTAGGATTATAAAACTTTAATAACTTATAAATATATACAACAAAACAAAAACAGTAAAAACATTTAAACATTTTTAGGGAAAAAGAAGGAAGTAGCGGTCGGTTGTGCGAATAGTCCCAAGGCAGCATAACGTCCAGATTTCTGGACGGCACCCAGGTGATGTTGCCTGGGTGCCGCACTGATTTCGGTATCCGGCGTGGGGCGTCGCGGGGGTGGGTCATCAGTAGCGGTCTGTTGTGCGAATAGTTCCAAGGCAGCAGAACGATGGCACCAAGGTGATGTCCAGTAAGTTGCCGCCCTCCGAATAACGGCGTGGGGCGCCCCGAGGGGGGGGGGGAGGCGGCGTGAACGGGCCTCCCCAGGTGGAGCCTCGTCTGCTGTAGTGGGGCGCCCCTTTACCGTTTCAGTTGCCATTCCGTCCGCTTTTGGTCCACTGTGTCAAAATCCGCAATTCAGCTGAGTTGCCGCCCTCCGAATAACGGCGTGGGGCGCCCCGGAGAGGGGGGGAGGCGGCGTGAACGGGCCTCCCCAGGTGGAGCCTCGTCTGCTGTAGTGGGGCACCCCTTTACCGTTTCAGTTGCCATTCCGTCCGCTTTTGGTCCACTGTGTCAAAATCCGCAATTCAGCTGAGTTGCGCCCACTCTTGCGGTGCAGCGATAGGCGGCTGTCACAGGACTCTCAAAATGGCGGCAGGCTCTTTCCTTTTTGGGCCTGGTCCACTGAAATGGCCCTGGGACACCTTGGAAATCGGACGCTTGTCTGCTAGGTCTTGGACCCCATTCTTGAAAGCGTCCCCTCCGCCTTGAGGATTCTACAAAAGTCTTGGGGGCCCCCGACTCCTGTAGGCTTCCGGTGGGGAGCGGCTGCCATGATTGCTCGCGGAATGACCACGACGGAGCCACGAGATGGTGGTGCTTTCATGCTGACGCCAGCTTCAGTCTGAAACATCCAGAAACAAGGTGGGGCTTTCATCGTTTGGGAAAAAAAAATAGTTTTCATCCAATGAAAAGTGTTATTTTTAGGTCATATGATCAAGCCTTCCATCATTAGGAAACCAAAAGTAAAATGAACCAATGAAAAGTTTTATAAACAAGTCACATGACCTGTTATGCGGCATAGGGTATAAAAAGCGTAGAAAATCCGTTGGCACGTGAGGCGGCGTCAGTAGCGGACCGATGTGCGAATAGGCCGAAGGCAGCACAATGCGCCAAGATCCGGATGGCACCGAGGTGGTGTCCAGCAAGTTGTCGCACTGGTGTGGCCATCCTACAATGCTGAAAGTCGGCGTGGGGCGCCCCGTTCGCCTGTGAGTTCGCGTCAGTAGCGGACCGATGTGCGAATAGGCCGAAGGCAGCACAACGCGCCAAGATCCGGATGGCACCGAGGTGGTGTCCAGCAAGTTGTCGCACTGGTGTGGCCATCCTACAATGCTGAAAGTCGGCGTGGGGCGCCCCGTTGGCCTGTGAGATGGCGGCAGTAGCGGACCGATGTGCGAATGGGGCCAAAGGCAGCGCAACAATATTTTCTGAATAGAGGACACCACAAGGCGCTGAGATGCCAAGATCCGGATGGCACCGAGGTGGTGTCCAGCAAGTTGTCGCACTGGTGTGGCCATCCTACAATGCTGAAAGTCGGCGTGGGGCGCCCCGTTGGCCTGTGAGATGGCGGCAGTAGCGGACCGATGAGCGAATGGGGCCAAAGGCAGCGCAACAATATTTTCTGAATAGAAGACACCACAAGGCGCTGAGATGCCAAGATCCGGATGGCACCGAGGTGGTGTCTAGTAAGGTGCCCCGGTGTGGCCATCCTACAATGCTGAAAGTCGGCGTGGGGCGCCCCGTTGGCCTGTGAGATGGCGTCAGTAGCAGACCGATGTGCGAATGGGGCCAAAGGCAGCGCAACAATATTTTCTGAATAGAAGACACCACAAGGCGCTGAGATGCCAAGATCCGGATGGCACCGAGGTGGTGTCTAGTAAGTTGCACTGGTGTGGCCATCCTACAATGCTGAAAGTCGGCGTGGGGCGCCCCGTTGGCCTGTGAGATGGCGTCAGTAGCGGACCGATGTGCGAATGGGGCCAAAGGCAGCGCAACAATATTTTCTGAATAGAAGACACCACAAGGCGCTGAGATGCCAAGATCCGGATGGCACCGAGGTGGTGTCTAGTAAGTTGTCGCACTGGTGTGGCCATCCTACAATGCTTAAAGTCGGCGTGGGGTGCCCCGTTGGCCTGTGAGATGGCGTCAGTAGCGGACCGATGTGCGAATGGGGCCAAAGGCAGCGCAACAATATTTTTGGAATAGAAGACACCACAAGGCGCTGAGATTCGGTTAGCACCGAGGTGGTGTCTAGCAAGCTATGCAGCTGAGTTGCGTGCGCACTTGCGGCGAATAGGTCGAAGGCAGCACAACAATGTTTTCTGAATAGAAGACACCACAAGGCGCTGAGATTCGGTAGGCACCGAGGTGGTGTCTAGCAAGTTGCCGTACTGGTGTGGCCATCCTACAATCCTGCTCCGAATAACGGCGTGGGGTGTCCGAAGGGGGGGGGGGGGAGGCGGCGTGAACGGGCCTTCCTAGGTGGAGGCTCGTCTGCTGTAGTGGGGCGCCCCTTTACCGTTTCAGTTGCCATTCAGCTGAGTTTTGGCTGCTCTTGATGCTACAGCGACAGGCGGCTGCAAGAGGACTCTCAAAATGGCGGCCTGTTCTTTGGATTTGGGCCTGGTCCACTAAAATGGCCCTGGGACACCTTAGAACTCGGACGCTCGAATTTTTTTTCCTTTCCTCTACATGCAAAAAAAGGTAAATGCCCGGTACGTTACACGCTTCATCTGCCACGATGTACTCTCCAGAGGAACCGAAAAAATATATAGTTATGGTAACTATACCATGCATCGTCATATGGAGAGGTGGCACCGATTAATTATAGTGCTGCATAAAAGAGAGATTTGGAGGAGAACCCCCGACCTGCCAGTACATTCATCAAAGAAGTGGCACTGACAGCATCAGAGGCAAGGGAAACGGTCCCAAATATTTAGAAGAACTTTGGAAAGATTAAAATGACATGTTTAGATTGTGGCAAATTAATTTCATGTGGACAGATGAGTGTTACTCTAATAAATACAGCATATGAACATCATCATAGTCGATGGTTGGTAGAGACATTTTGACTATATCCTGGACCTGCCCGTCCTCGCCCAAAATGGCGCCGGAATAAATGGGACTCGTAACTCCTTGTTGTGTACTGGTTGCACAACCTTGATATCACGAGATACGTATGCAGTTTTGAAGCACATGGCGGGCGGGGACGAGAATAGATTGAATATTTCGATATCCCTATTGATATTAAGTTCTGATGTGTTATTGATTACTGTACTATTGAAAGTTCGAATTAACGTCACCCATGGTACTTGCCCGCAAATGTATATCTAGATAATTTTATTGTAAGTGGCCCTGTCGTATTTTAATTATAAAATGTACGTCCACCGATTCCGCAACTGTTAGACACTTTAGTTCTTGCAACCTAATGGCCCGCCCGTTACGTTCCTCTACAGTGTAAATGTCTACTCATCATATACGATTACAGTTTGCTCCGTGGCCGGCCCACGTGGTTATAGGCCCGTATTTGTATAATGACATTTTCACAATAAAGGTTTTTAAAAGAAAACATGGTAGTAGTATATACATTGGTAAAGTTTTTAATAATAGTCACTGTTTTCGAATCAGTAAAAGGCAAGTGAAATAAAGCAGTCCAATTACATGAAGGGTAAAAGGTATAATACGCAGGAACGCAGTAAAGATAAATGGTCAAGGGCTGTTGTGTTTTCTACTCCTGCAACATAAAGTGATCGATAAGAATCTGATATTCAGGCGTATCGGCGACTAAGACAGCAGGCCGACCCTCTTTTGCTCAACGGCTCCGTCATGGGACGAAGAAACGCCCTTTTTCTCGAAAAAGGAATATATTTTACTTGCAGGACAGTTGTAAATTTTCCGGGAAAGTACATTAGCCTGGAACATTATAACATATATTTAAGAAAAAATAATGTTCGAAAGCATCATTAGAATAAGAAAAGTAAAATGAACCAATGAAAAGTTTTATTAACAAGTCATATGACCTGTTATGCTTACGTTACGCGCTGCGCGTCGCGCCCCGGATCACTTCCGGATGCGCTAATGCGGCGCGTCATATGACGCATTACGCGACAACGCAGGTCTAGAATATAGTCAAAATGTCTCCACCAACCAGCGGTCGGAACACAAGCCCTTTCAGCAGGCTAAATAGTTCTGTTAAATGACAACAGAAGGGACAGGCAACAAGAACCATCAGTCAAAGAGGGGAGGGCTAGTTCTTCTTTACCGGGTCACGTTGGGGCGCTACCGGAACTGATCGAATTGGTAGTCTACAGTGTTTCTGGATGTTTCAGACTGAAGCTGGCGTTAGCATGAGAGCACCACCATTTCGTAGCTCCGTCGTGGCCATTCGACGAGCAATAATGCTAGCCGCTCTCCACCAGAAGCCTGCGGGAGTCGGGGGCCCCCAAGACTTTTGTAGAATCTTCAAGGCTGAGGGGACGCTTTCGATAATGGAGCCCAATCTCTAGCAGACAAGCGTCCGAGTTCCAAGGTGTTGCAGGGCAATTTTAGTGGACCACGCCCAAATCTGAAGAGCCGGCCGCCATTTTGAGAGTACTGTGGCAGCCGGCTATCGCTGCACCGCAAGAGCGGGAGCAACTCAACTACATGGTGAGCGAGACGCTGTAGTCGAAAGAGCGGGCGGTAAACAGCTGAATAGCGGAAGAGGCACAGTGTAGCAAAAGCAGGCGGAATGGCAACTGAAATGGTAAAGGGGCGCCCCACTACAGCGTGTCTTTAGGTGAAACGGATTGTGGGACAAGGTCAAGAATGGAAGAGTTACCAAAAGGCAAAAAGTTCCGCTTGATCCCGGGAGCCGGCCACCTATGTCGGGGGCGATCTCAGGCTACACCAGGAGAACACGACTTGGGGAGGGAGCCGGAGCCAAGCGCCCCCTCCGAGTCCGCGCCATCACACCGTCCCTCGGGGGCCTCCGTCAAGCGGTTCAGGGTGGCACCGCATTACATTGTTCACAAATGCAGTCACGTCCTCAAACAGTCCCCACTTTACTTTGACAATAGTGAAGCTGAAGCAAGTGCAAATAGGCTTCAGACAGTGTTACAAGCACTCCTCAAAACTTTGAACCATCAGAGTGCATGAGTTTCATGCTCGATCGATTGAGCTAGCCGGATCGGGCAACAAAAAGTATAAAATAGTTATGTAAATAGTTGTTTAATAAAATGTTTTACCCTGTTACTTTGCTGGTGTGTTGTATATATTTGTAATATTTGCATAGAGTTTATCGTTATTTTGGGCGGGGTGGGTGGCGGAGCCGAGCTGTATTGCAGCCATCATGGTGTGGAGTTCAGTTCATCTCAATAGTTTCGTGTTTGTCATGAGGGGTTGTTCCTAATGTTTCTATTTTAGCGAGGTCAAAAAGAGATCCCATTAGTGGCCTACTGATTTAGCTCGATTCCTTTAGTTTTTTTACACGATTTTTCGCTATCTGCAAAGACTAAACAGAGTATTGCGACTCTGTGCTTGTTTGTAAATAGAGAATGAACCAAAGAGAACCAATTCCAAAACAGTAAATGCTTGGATAACAATCAATCAAATGGAGAGAGAAGCAGGCACGACGGATTACAACGGGGGCAAAGGCCTGCGTTAACTACCCTTCACTATCTGCAAAGAGAGAGTACTCCTAATAGAAATGAGGGGGAGGGGGGGCAGCATTCAAAGCAGATCAGTGTGCATAAACACGAAAATGTTTTTACTTACCACGTACTTGACATTCGACAGCTTATGATATTTGCTATTAAAAAACCATTGAAATTCACTGAAAAAACCATAGGTTAGAGACCATATATAGTTAGGAATTAGCATTTAAAAAACCTTGAAAATTCACTGAAAAAACCATAGGTTATAGACCATATATAGTTAGGGCTTAGCATTTAAAAAACCTTATTTTACTCACACAAAACCATTGAAATTCCATATATAGTTAGTTGCACTAACTATATATCGCGCACCCGCAATCCACTGCTGATGATGTCACATATTACATCATTCATGACATGGTCAGTGACATCACTGATGACATCACTGATGACATCTCAAATGAGTGGAAGTATAAGTGTCTGGACAAAGGATTTAGTAGGTGCATGACTGAATGTATGAGTGAGTGATTAAATGTGTCTCACTGAGTGCATGGGTTAGTGACTAAACTGTCTTAATTTGTGCATCATTATGTCTGTTGTTCTGTAAACTGCTGCATGTGTTGATCAGTAAATATATGATTAACTATATGGGTTACTGATTGATTGTCCAAGTATTTGTATGGGAGACTGAGTGTGTGTGTGGCTGGCTGGGAGGTGTGTGACTCTCTGCAGATCAATGTGTACTTGTATCAATGATTGTATAAGAGAGTAAGTATGTGTTAGTATATGTTTGAAAATGTAAGGTGCTCTATGTTTAACTGTATAGATTAGAAAATGGAAGTGTGATTGATTCTTTACAGGACTGACTAGGTGTGTGAGTAACTCCATGGATGAGTGGCAGAGTGTGAGTGTCTGTATAGGTGTATGAGTGCATATGATAGGGTAAAGATGAGTGATTGTATGTATGAATGATTGTATGGGTGAATGAGTGAATGTGTGTGTAGACGTAGGAATCAGTGAGTGCGTATGTAGTAACTAGTATTGGTGTGTCAATGGTTTCAAAAATTATACTCTGTATTTAACACTGGGTGTAACAGAGGTTATATTAAAATGTGAGGAGATGCATTGTATTGTCACATGAATGATATCATCAGTGATGTGGTCATTGATGTCAAATGAGATGTCATCAGTGATGTCATCAGTGATGTCATTTGAGATGTCATCAGTGATGTCATCAGTGATGTCACTGACCATGTCATGAATTATGTAATATGTGACATCATCAGCAGTGGATTGCGGGTGCGCGATATATAGTTAGTGCAACTAACTATATATGGAATTTCAATGGTTTTGTGTGAGTAAAATAAGGTTTTTTAAATGTTAAGCCCTAACTATATATGGTCTATAACCTATGGTTTTTTCAGTGAATATATATATATATATATATATATATATATATATATATATATATATATATATATATATATATATATATATTTCATGTCTGCAGGAGACCCACCTCACTGCCACTGAATTAGATAAATTATCCAGGCGCTGGAATGTGCAGGTGTTTGGCACTGGGTACTCTACGTTTGCAAGATGGGTTATAATTTGGATTGCCCAGGATCTATACAGAACAGAATTGTGGTGCAGCCAGAAAGCCACTGTTTATTATTAGAGGGTGAATTAGATGGCCGCCCATTGTCAGTCATTCACTCTGCACACCCAACAAGCTTCAGGGTGACTCCCTGCACACATTATCCTCAACTTTGCTCACTCAACTCCAGGCCCCTAGTCTCTGGGGAAGGAATGTTAATTGTGTAAATTGTGCCACTATGGATGGATCGATACATTCCTTTTGCCTGTGACTCAGGGCCTACAGGCGACCAAACACTTCAGACTATGGTCATCCATAACACAACTACATATGTGGTGAATTTAACATCAAGGGAACTGACGAACCCAGAGAAAGAAGTTCTTAGCCTCGGACTAACATTTTGTCCCAACAGTGAATTGGATTTCACACAAACAAAAATCGACTTGTTCCGATTCACAACAAAATTGAAGCTCCATAAGTATTTCAAATTGCGCCCACACCTACAAGACAAAGGCAAGAAAGGCCTCAGAATAACTGCAACCGATGCTCTCAGTAGTAGAGACTTACAAACAGTCGAGATCCTAGAAGGCCTAGAAATGGAAGAACCTCTCAACATCGGACATTTGAACTTGGCACAGAGAGCTGAAATACAGGGAGTGGAACAGGACAGAGAGGAAAGTGGATTTAAACCAGTCTCGATCTTTGTTCCTCAATCCCCATGGGACGCGATAGACATATTTACGGAAGCAATGAACAACGATCTTGCAGAATATCGGAAAGTAGACCACCACAACCATGATCACAACATCACGGAACAACAAAGGAATGCCCTGAAAACCCTTATGCAAGACAAAAATATTGTGGTAAAACCCTCAGATAAAGGAGGAAACCTGGTTTTAATGAGTAGGGACTACTATAAGGAGGAAGCTTTGAAGCAACTCATGGATGAGAAATTTTATATGAGATGTACCAACGAAACATACCAAGAAAGTATAAGTGAATATGACAAACTAATTCAAAAATGGTATGATCTTCAAATGCTAAGTAGAGACGAACATCTGTTTCTACGAAACAACTGTCCCATGACACCTACGTTCTACCACCTCCCGAAACTGCACAAAAATCGCAACCACCCTCCAGGCCGTCCAATTATTTCCTCTATTGGAAGTTTGACAGAGAACATGTCCCGATTTGTTGACAATATCCTGTTCCCACTGGTGTCCGATTTAAAATCTTACATCAGAGACACAAAAGATTTCTTGGTGAAAATACAGGACTTGGAATGGGAACCGGGGTATTTAATGATTGTATTGGACATTTCTAGCTTGTACACAAGCATTGAACACCAACATGGCCTGGAGGCGGTAAGCCATGCTTTGGAAAAGCGCCAACTACGCTTCGCCAGACATAATAGTATGATCCTAGAATTCATTGAATTCTGTTTGACACACAACATATTTCTGTTTGAGGATCAACTATATATACAGAGGTCTGGGACAGCGATGGGAACCTGCTTCGCCCCCAGCTACGCGAATTTATTCGTGGGCTGGTGGGAGGAGCAGGTTCCCAGGAGCTGTAATATCAGGGAGCAGCAGGGAAAAGTAGTATGCTGGCATCGCTACATCGATGACTTGTTCATCGTATGAAGCGGTGGGGAGGAAACGGCATATGAATATATAAACATGCTCAACAATAACAACTTGAATTTGTATTTCTCAGGTTCAGTAAGTCCGGTGGCAGCGGAGTACCTGGATCTGAGAATATTTATTGAAGGAGAACATCTCCACACCTCTCTATACAGAAAGGAGACTGCTGGCAATTCTACACTCTTTGCCAGCAGCAGCCATCCTCCTCAACTAGTCAAGAGTATCCCCTATGGGGAGCTATTGATGCTCCGCAGAAACTGCTCCAGAGATTCTGACTTTGAGGCGGCTGCCTCTGAGTGTGTATCCCGCTTCATGAACAGGGGGTACGGCGAAAAATTGTTAAATAAGACACTGACCAGGGTAAGAAAGATCAAGAGGGAGACCCTTCTCACCCCCAACCTCAGAGGGGAGGAAGATAAGAGAAAGACAACGAACAACAAAGGGAAATTCAGGCTCATTACCCCGTATTCATCAGGGGCACAAGATTTGAGAATGATGCTCAAGACAAATTGGCACATTCTGTTAACTGATAATGTACGTAGGGAGGATTTACCAACTTACCCAGTACTAACCTTCAGCAAAGCAAGATCAGTTGGAGATATGCTCGTTACGAGCCATCTTGACAAACCTGCTCCCAGAACTAACACCTTAAGGGAGCAGAAAGGCTTTTACCCCTGCGGCCGCTGCAAAGCGTGCGCAGGTAGCAAACGGGTCTTGGCGTATACAATAACGGAAACAGGGAAGAAAATTAATATTAACAAATTTATTACCTGTACCACGCAATATGCGGTCTATTGCCTACAATGTCCATGTGGCCTCCGCTACATCGGAAGTACGATTAAAGAACTTAAACTAAGAGTACTTGAACATCTTAGAGCGATAGACAAAGCTGACTCTGCCTATCCAGTGGCCCGCCACTTTGCAGATGCTCACGGGCGGGACCGAAATAAGTTGCAATATTTTGGAATAGATGTTGTACCCCCAAATGTGAGGGGAGGAGACAGCTTGAGGAGACTCCGGAGGTTAGAGTCGAGATATATAATTGATCTCTCCACGAAACATCCAAAAGGCTTAAATAGTGGGGAGGAGATGGCATTTCACCTGGGCAAATAAGAGATACAGCTCACAGACAAAATGATAAAAGTTGCATAGAAGCTGAATACTGTATGAGCATTGCCGTGAAATGTAAATATGTAAATATGTAAATATGTCCTCCCTAGTAACAAAATCTGATAAAAGCATCTGATGATTGCTGCAGCTATTGGAATCCTGATCGTACAATACTAATTGTGCCTTTTGAATTGAACTGAATTGAATTTGACTTGATTTGATCAGGTTATGAGCAATTATGATCTGCTGATTGTATGGTGTGGAATCTTGCAGCATTCTCAATTTTGTGGAGTATGGTAATTGCTGTCAGAGTTTTAACTATGCCAACTATATAGCTACAATTGAAATCGTGATTTGATATTGATTTGATATCAATTGAATAATGAACTGGGAAATGCTATCAATGCTGACATTATTTGGTTTTAGAGAGCTTAAGTGTGATCACTTATTCTTTCTTTTTCTCTTTTTCATGAACGAGTGAGTCAAGTTGTCATATTTGGAGGTATATAATGTATTATAATTTTATGACAATGACGACGGTATAATTTTATATGATTCACTCATTTCTCGAGGTGATAATAGCAATGTAATATTGCACTTTTTTCTTCGCTGGCATCACATATATCGTTGGATATGGCAGTATGTAACGATAAGGGACACCAGCCGATCCACGGCTTGATTTGTGTTTATATGAAAAACATTTGAATAACATCACATCACTGTGGTTTTGAAAGTGTGATCGCCCATCTGTGGGCTTTATTGTATTAAATTCTTGTATGTGTGTGTGGTGGAGCTACACGAAAGAATATGTCACTCCAAGATGGCGCTCACTTCAAACAACGTGATGTTAGTCCCTTGTCTATGCTCATTACCATCAAAATGCTTTATTAAAACATGTTAGTAACAGATAGTGTGAAATACACACTGACGAAGGCAGCACGCCGAAACGCGTCTGTGTGAGCCCCTTCCGCGAAGAATAAACTAGCGTGACTGGCATATCTTCCTTTCGAGTGCTGTTTTGTCCTTTTTCATTAATTGAGAAGGAGTTGGAGCGTTATATATATATATATATATATATATATATAGATATATATACATATCACAAACTGGTTTCTCCTTCCACCTCCACCAAAGCCTCGGCGGCGAAGAAAGAGACACGAACCGCTTCTGTTCTCAGGCAAGATGTTTTATTTTAACCTAGCAGCAGTCAACAGATTACATATATATATATATATTCACTGAAAAAACCATAGGTTATAGACCATATATAGTTAGGAATTAGCATTTACAAAACCTTGAAAATTCACTGAAAAAACCATAGGTTATAGACCATATATAGTTAGGAATTAGCATTTAAAAAACCTTATTTTACTGACACAAAACCATTGAAATTCCATATATAGTTAGTTGTACTAACTATATATCGCGCACCCGCAATCCACTGCTGATCATGTCACATATTACATCATTCATGACATGGTCAGTGACATCACTGATGACATCACTGATGACATCTCAAATGACATCACTGATGACATCACTGATGACATCTCAAATGACATCACTGATGACATCACTGATGACATCTCAAATGACATCACTGATGACATCACTGATGACAACATCCAGTGACTGTATTTTTCTGTAAAGTTAAAATATGTCTTGAGTGGATGTATAAGTGTCTGGATGAAGGATTTAGTAGGTGCATGACTGACTGTATGAGTGAGTGATTAAATGTGTCTCACTGAGTGCATGGGTTAGTGACTAAACTGTCTTAATTTGTGCATCATTATGTCTGTTGTTCTGAAAACTGCTGCATGTGTTGTTCAGTAGCTATATGGGTTATTGATTGGTTGCCCAAGTATTTGTATGGGAGACTGAGTGTGTGTGTGGGTGGCTGGGAGGTGTATGACTCTGTGCATAGATGTGTGAGCAGTTGATTCACTAGATGTATGGGTTCAAAAGTGCATGTGGAAACAGCTGTATGGGCGGTTGACTGTGTGCATCAGTGTATTGGTGAGTGAATGGATATCTCAGTACTACATGCCAAAGTAAGTACATATGTAAAACACAGTACATGTGAGACTTGACATATATAAATAACTGTGCATAAGAGCCAGTGAATGTGTGAGTGGCTGTATGCATCATTGTGAACTTGTATCCGGGATTGTATAAGAGAGTAAATATGTTTTAGTATATGTTTGAATAAGTAAGGTGTGTATAACTGTATAGTTGGGAAAATGGAGGTGTGATTGATTGTTTGCATGACTGACTAGGTGTGTGTGTAACTTCATGGATTCATGGATGAATGACAATCTGTGAGTCTGTGTTTACACTGAGTGTATCTAAGGTTATATTAGAGTCTGAAGAGGTTCATCGTATTATCACATGAATGATGTCATCAGTGATGTGATCAGTAATGTCAAATGAGATGTCATCAGTGATGTCATTTGAGATGTCATCAGTGATGTCATCAGTGATGTCATTTGAGATGTCATCAGTGATGTCATCAGTGATGTCATTTGAGATGTCATCAGTGATGTCATCAGTGATGTCACTGACCATGTCATGAATGATGTAATATGTGACATGATCAGCAGTGGATTGCGGGTGCGCGATATATAGTTAGTACAACTAACTATATATGGAATTTCAATGGTTTTGTGTCAGTAAAATAAGGTTTTTTAAATGCTAATTCCTAACTATATATGGTCTATAACCTATGGTTTTTTCAGTGAATTTCAATGGTTTTTTAATAGCAAATATCATAAGCTGTCGAATGTCAAGTACGTGGTAAGTAAAAACATTTTCGTGTTTATGCACACTGATCTGCTTTGAATGCTGCCCCCCCCCTCATTTCTATTAGGAGTACTCTCTCTTTGCAGATAGTGAAGGGTAGTTAACGCAGGCCTTTGCCCCCGTTGTAATCCGTCGTGCCTGCTTCTCTCTCCATTTCATTGATTGTTCTCTTTGGTTCATTCTCTATTTACAAACAAGCACAGAGATTCAATACTCTGTTTAGTCTTTGCAGATAGCGAAAAATCGTGTAAAAAAACAAAAGGAATCGAGCAAAATCAGTAGGCCACTAATGGGATCTCTTTTTGACCTGGCTAAAATAGAAACATTAGGAACAACCTGTTGAAAATAGCAATGTGTATGTACATAAGCGGCGTTCATTTGTGTTCACAGTACCCCTTGTTGATTGTTTGAATCGAGCATTGAATTGTTCGAAGTTGGTTCTCTTAAGGATCTTCTCTGCCTGCAAACGAGGAAGAATAGGAATATTCTCTCTCCCTTTGCAGATAGTGAAAGGTAGGTAACGCAAACCTTTAACACGGCGTGCCTATTTCGTTCCTCATTGATTGATTGTTTGCCCGAACATTGACTGTTTGGGAATTGGTTCTTTTTGGAGGTATTCCCTGTTTGCAAATAAACGTAGGAAAATCTTTGCAAGTAGTGAAAGGGTAGGTAATGCGGACCTTTGTCCCCCGTTGTAATCTGTCATGCCTATCTACTCCCCACTGATTGATGCACCTGTTTCACCCGGACCATTTACTAGAGATAGGTCATCTGGCCCGACCAGAGAGCACCCCTAGTGAAAAGGACATATGCAATAATAACGAAGTGATCACTGTATCCTGTTAACAGAAACTTTCGCATGAAACAACCTGGAAAGAAAGGAATAGGAAAACGAAAATCAGTAGGCCACTGATGAACTTTTTATTAAGTAACAAACAAAGAAACGATAACAATACGTAATGATAAAACCTATTATTGTCCTAGAAACAAGAAACGTTAGAAGTAAGCCCGTAATAAGAAACCTGAAAACAGTAAGAGAAACCAAGTGTGACATTGCAACAGCCACAAGGCAACGAGGCTTCATCGCCCCTCACTGCCCCAAAACGTGTCTGTCCCACCGCCTGCCACGCCCAAATAACGGCAAACTGGGAAAGATACAAGTCAGCAGACATCCGCCCCATTCTGGAAACTTTATCGGGATTGTACTTGATTGAGTGTGATGTCACAAACATTTGTGCGGATCTAGATTGTGTTAAGGAATACAATAGGTTAAGAAGAGAGTATGCGCCACATTTGCCTCAATATCCTTTGTTTGAGAAACAGGTTTCCGGCTACGCCCAGCCGGAAGCAACACATATAAGGCGGATCCTGCTGCCAACCGTCGGCCAGGAGATCATCACGTAGGGTGTAGCCGGAGGAGAGGCCGAGGCCAGCGGGACCCGGCCAGGGGGATTGCTACGACCACCCTGGAGAGTTGCAGGGGGGGGAATGTCCGTGTCCTCGACCCTCCCCTCTCTCTCCCAGTCCGGCCACCATCAACCAGAGGCCGAGGCCGACGGGATCCGGCCGCGGTGGCGGTAACCCTGGAGAATTGCAGGTTAGACCCTCTCTCTCCCAGTCTGGGCCAGCATCCATGGAGGGCCTGGGAGTGGAGAGGCCACTGCACAAAAGGCCCAGGAGAGGCACCACACGCCAAGGCCTGCCCCACCGGATGAGCCAAGGAACCCGTTCATGGGGCCAGAGCAAAGGGCGTCCGGCCGCCATCCACCGGAGGTCCGGCCCAAAGACGGACGGGACATTTCTTCTTTCTTTTATAATGGCTGCGACAACACTGGGGGGGGATGTCTTGCACATGCCTCCGACCCCCCCCCTCGTCCTCATCGCCTGGTCCGGCCATAACAAATGTCAAGCGAGACGCCGTGGGGTGCACTGGGTGGGAGAGACGGTGCGAACAGGCCTCTCCCGCCTCCCCAGGTGGAGGCTTCCCAGCTGCACCCTCAGCGCTCCAGGCGCCCGGAAAAGGGTTCTTCCACTGTGGCGATGCAGCAACGTCTCGCCCGGCAGGGTGGAGCCCGTCCGCTCATTTGACCCCGCGATCGCCAGTAGCTACCGAACTCTCAAAATGGCGGTCGACCTGGCAAGAGCGGGCCCAGCATGAAGAAATGGCCCGGTCACTGGTTGACTCCACCACCGTAGTCCTCCACGACCTTGAAGATTCTAGAGGAGCCGCGGGAGTCCCCGACCCCCGCAGACACCCCCGATGGGGAATGACTGCCATGATCGCCCGTGGAGTGACGAAACTGTAGCCGCGGGACGTCGGCGCTCCCATGCTGGCGCCAGCCTCAGTTTGAATGACTAGAAACCTGCAGACCTCAGTTCCGGTGAAAGCACAGTGTGACCCGGTAGGAAAAATTGTTGCACCCCCTCCCCTTTTTGACTGATGGTTCAAACCACCGATCCTTTCCTTTGCCCTTTTAACGGGACTTTGCCCCACGCCGTTATTTGCTGGGCGGCAACTTACTAGACATCACCTTCGTGCCATCCAGATTTCAGCGCGTTCTGCTGCCTTGGAACTATTCGCACAACAGACCGCTACTGACAACCCACCCCCCGGGACGCCCCACGCCGGATACCCAAATCAGAGCGGCACCCAGGCAACATCTTCTGAATTTTCATAATTTGAAAGAACTAGTAACATGTCCTCATCAGGAATTTCCTCTTCAATCATCTCATCAGGAATCTCCTCATGAAAAGTCTGCAATGATGATTCTTGTAACTCTATGGTCTCCAAACATTCGATAAATTCGCCATCAAGAGATTGATCAAAAAAATCATTCAAGTCATCTCCTCCTTCTGAGAATATTTCATTATTGGTGCTGTCAATTTCATTAAATGTAGTGGATAATTAAAAAAAAATTGCCACGGTCTCTTCATTGTTTAAATGTTTTTACTGTTTTTGTTTTGTTGTATATATTTATAAGTTATTAAAGTTTTATATTCCTACTACTTTGTTGGAGTGCTATATATTTTTAATGTGACACATAATTGTAAAAACTTTGATGTACAAAGAGTCATCCCTGGAATCTTCCGCTTCAGGCTCGGTCCCCTCCCCAATCACAATACAGGATGGTTTTCAGATAGTAGGAACGCGTGTGGTTTGACGGATCTCATCGGGTGTGGGCCTTGATCTACTATAACTCCTTTGAAGAGGGGTGATTCTTTACAGCTGGGGCCATAAACTACATCTGCAGGGCTAGCTGACAGCCTGGACAATCGGACACAGAGGAAGAGGAGTGTCAGAGGGTGCGGTAGTGAATAGGGCGAAAGGGAGGTGTCGGGCGGGCACAGAGTGTGATTCTCAGGGAAGAGCAGCGCAGATGGGGGGAGGTTTATTGCCGATGCATAAGACAGAGAGCGGGGGTGACCAGTGCCTGGGGAAGATGCTTGCGAGGGTGGGGAGCCATGCTACGGATCAACAGCGTGCAGAGAGTGGGTCTGGTCAAGGCATCTAAAATGGCTGCCGTGCACGACAAAAGTGTGGCATTTCAAAAAAGGCAAGATGGCGCAGACAATGTTTTTCAACACTTCCTCATTTCCTTCGAATCGAACGTTAACAGACGTTGGTGCATATTACCAAAGTTAAGCGATATTTATCGCTAACGATGCTTAGCAACGAATTTTTTACCGCTAAGCATCGTCAGAAATTATCGCAGATAAACCTTGCTATTATCAAGGTTTATCGCAAATGCGATAAAAAACGGCCGCAAAGCATGAATATCGCTAAAAAGTCAGCGATATTCATGCATTACCGAGCTAATGCTCTTAGCCATGTTATCCACCTCCCATTGGATAACATGGCTAAGAACTGCTCAGGGCAGGTGTTAGTTTTTGGAGATATTCGCGCTTAGCGCGAATATCTCCAAAACTTGGTAATAGGAGATAGATATCTTGCATGTTGTAATGCAAGTTATTGTGGTATATGGAACTCATACCATAATCTCTCAGGAAAACAGAAACTGATCCTTTTGGGACTGCCTGAGAAGGCCTAGGGGGTGAGGGGTACTCTACTTTGCCCCCTTTTCACGTTCCGAACTATTTTATTTTACTCTCTTCTGTAATTACACAAAATGGCAGCGATAAGATGCATCAGACACAGACAGTGAGAGAAAGGAGGCCGGAGATGAAGAAGAGATGTCAAATACACATTGGAGATAATATAGTGGGAGAAGGAAAGTAAATATGAGTAAACTTACCATGTAACATAAAAATGTTGCACTCTATACTATAAGTCTCATTTTATACTACAATCACTTCGCTACAACCTCATAAATTAAAAATAAAAATGAATAATGTCTCAAACAATTTTTGATTTCTAAATATAAATTTATTCTTCTGAATTTTCAAAATTTGAAAGAACTAGTAACAAGTCCTCATCAGGAATTTCCTCTTCAATCATCTCATCAGGAATCTCCTCATGAAAAGTCTGCAATGATGATTCTTGTAACTCTATGGTCTCCAAACATTCGATAAATTCGCCATCAAGAGATTGATCAAAAAAATCAATCAAGTCATCTCCTCCTTGTGAGAATATTTCATTATTGGTGCTGTCAATTTCAATAAATGTAGTGGATAATTCAAAAGAAATTGCCACGGTCTCTTCATTGTGAGCCATTTTATTTTGAAATTGCTTGCTGTAAATTGCAGAAAAAAATAATCACTTTCATTTATCGTTTTTAGTAATACATAATATAAAACTAACTTTATCAAGTATTTAGTATAACAGAAGGACTGTAAATAAATAACAGAAAACATTTTTCAAATTATCTTAAAGTGTACAACATAGTTCCCCTTACAAATTAACAACTCACCTTTTTAAAAGTAGGAGAAGTGTTAGTACTGTGTAAATCAAACACCAGAAATTGAGCACCAAAAATTCCTCACAAATATACCTCAGACAGTAGTATCACAAAATGGCTGTGGTTTCCTCTCATTTTAGATATATACATAACCAATTAACTTTCATCACACACAAATACAAAACCAAAGTAACATTTTAATTGGTTCTAAATTTCAACACTTTCAAATGTGTTTTCCCCATGCAATTTTCCATAGGACATTTAGATACGTCTACAGCCTGAATGGCTGAACGGAATTACACCAAACTTGGCAAAATGGTACATCAAACCTAAGAGGTCAGGGAAGATCTACTATGCCCCCTTATGGTCATTTGCCCCTTCGCTTTGGCCTCCTCTTGTCTCTCGATCCTACCGAGAGACAAGATGGCGGCCGCTACGGACTGTTTGGAATGTTTACAGACGCCGGAGAACCAATCAGCTTCGCAAAGCTCCGTAACGCGAAAAGTACGCGAAGCGGAGCGCTGTTACAGATATATATCTTTTTTTGAACGTTAATTTCTCAAAATCCACTGGAGCACATATATTGAGACCTAGCAAAGGCACATCGGGCTACCAGTCCCTAATATTTTGCCAAGTTTCGTGCAAATCCATTCAGCCGTTCGATTATTATTATTATTTTTTTTTTTTGCCCCGCGGGGCCCTTTTAAAACCTCCACATCAAACCTAGGGGGTCAGGGAGGATCTACTATGCCCCCTTATGGTCATTTGCCCCTTCGCTTTGGCCTCCTCTTGTCTCTCGATCCTACCGAGAGACAAGATGGCGGCCGCTACGGACTGTTTGGAATGTTTACAGACGCCGGAGAACCAATCAGCTTCGCTTCACAAAGCTCCGTAACGCGAAAAGTACGGGAACTGGAGCGCTGCCCGGTCCGCTGTTACAGATATATATCTTTTTTTGAACGTTAATTTCTCAAAATCCACTGCAGCACATATATTGAGACCTAGCAAAGGCACATCGGGCTACCAGTCCCTACAATTTTGCCAAGTTTCGTGCAAATCCATTCAGCCGTTCGGGCTAAAAGTGAGGCCAACCGCCCTATGGAAAACTCAATGTTAAAAACACGTTTTGGGACCCCCCTTTTTTCTCAGCCCCCCCTTGACAAACCCCCCCCAAATTTTCAGTGGCTGCTCAGAAACAAAATGTCCCATTTTCCTGAAAATTTCAGCCAATTCCGTCCACAAACGCCAAAGTTATTAGACATAGAATTTTCAAAAATCCCATAGAGAAAAAATCCTAACTATATATACCTACTGGCGACCGCCAGTAGGTAATAAATATATATATATATATATATATATTACCTACTGGCAGTCGCCAGTAGGTAGTTATAGTTAGGATTGTTTTCCATAGGGAAATCGCAACATTCTATTGGGAATAACTTTGGCGCCGGTTGAGGAATCTGCCTGAAATTTTCCTAAAATTTGCTTCGCGGCGCTCCGGTCCTTCCCTGGGGGGGATTCGTCAAGCGGGGGCCGAGATAAAAGGGGGGTCCCAAAACGTGTTTTCCCCATGTTAATTTCCATAGGGCGGTTGGACTCACTTTTAGCCCGAACGGCTGAATGGATTCCCACGAAACTTGGCAAAATTGTAGGGACTGGTAGCCCGATGTGTCTTTGCTATGTTTCAAGATATGTGATCCAGTGGATTTTGAGTAATTTAGGTTAAAAAAAAGATATTTATCTATAGGCGCGCCCCGGTACGCGCACCGGGGAGAACTCCCGGCGCGCACCGCGAGTTCGCGCACGGAAAGCTGATTGGCTCTCGGGTGTCTGTCAACATTCGAAACAGTCCGGAGCGGCCGCCATCTTGTGTCTCGGTAGGATCGAGACACAAGAGGTGGCAAAAACAAAGGGGGAAATAACCAAAAGGGGGCAGGGTAGACCCCCCCTGACCCCCTAGGTTTGATGTGGGGGCCATAAAAGGGTCCCGCGGGACAAAAATTGTTTACATTTTTTTCGATTTTCACGGGGGGAGCGCCTGGTAGGCGCACCGGGGAGCGTACCGGGGAGCGTACCATGGTGAAAAATAGTGAAAAAAATTAGTGTAAAATAATCATTTTAAGTGATCAGAGGTAGGGTAGCTCTGAAAAGAGCTTTTGGGTTCTGTGGTTGATTTAGGTACCTACAAGTACATCCCACACACACCCACATGCATGCACCCCACACACACACCTACACACACCCACACACACACTCCTCACATACACACACCCACACATCTCACACACTCACACACACCCCACACACATAACCCTACACCCCCACACCCACACACTCCCCACACACACCTCACACACCCACACCTCCACCCACACCCAAACACCCCACACACCCACACCGACACCTTACACATCCACACCCACACCCACACCCACACACCCCACACACCCACACTCACACACACACCTCCCCCCACACACACACACACCTCACAGACACACCCCATATATCCCACACACACCTCCCCCCCCCACACACACACACATACCTCACAGACACATCCCACACACACACCTCCCCCCCACACACACACACACCTCACAGACACACCCACACATCCCACACACACACACACATCCCACACACATACCCCCACACCCACACACCCCCTACACACACCTCACACACCCACACAGCCACCCACACACCTTACACACCCACACCCCCACCCACACCTACACACCCCACACACCTACACCCACACACACACCTCACCCCCTATACACACACACACACACACACACACACCTCACAGACACACCCCACACATCCCCCACACACACCTCCCCCCCCTCCCTCACACATTGGGAAAACCCAGTGAAACAGTAAAATAATAATTTAAAGTGCTTAGAGGTAGGGTAGCTCTGCATAGAGTTGTTGTGTTGTGTGGGTGATATAAGTACCAGCATGTAGGTACCAATGCAGAGTTTTAAATTCAATGTAGACTGTCTCCTCTGTAGATAATTTGCATGTTGTTACAGAAGTTATTGTGGTATATGGAATCTATACTATAGTCTGTCAGGAAAGCAGAAACAACATGGAGGCAGGAGATGAAAAAGAGATGTCAAATACACATTGGAGATAATAAAGTCGGAGAAAGGAAGTAACTATGAGCAAAATTACTATGTAACACAAAAAAGTTGCACAGTATACTATACGTCTCACTTTATATTATAATCATTTTGGTACTACTTCATGAATTACATATAAAAATGAATAATGTCTCGAACAATTTTTGATTATTAAATATAAATTCATTTTTCTGATTCTTTTTCAAAATTTAATAAAACTTCTAACAATATATTGTCTGGAATGTCCTCATTTTCATTCTGTGATTCTATTGCTTCCACACACTCAAGTAATTCATGGTCCAGAGACTCATCCATAAAGTCAAAGTCATCATTCTCAGCAATATTTTCTTCAGGGTTGTTTTCCATAACAATTTCGAATGAAATATTCTGTTCTCCTTCCATTTTCTTTCTGTAAATTGCATAAAAAATAAATATATCAGTAGAGATAGGGCACTGTTGGGTTTAAGTTCAGACAGGTAGTTTTGATTTTTTAACAGTGAAGTTATCTTTGGGCAGTGTATGGTATCAGGCTGGAAGTAGAAATATTAAAAAGTGTATGTGATAAAGCCTAAGTAAATTCATAATTATACAAGAGAAGTCTAACTCAATCCATAACTATAACAGAGAAGCCTATCTCAATCTATAACTATTACAGAGGGATAGAATATAACTATCAGAAAATGTTTCCCCAAATTAACTTAAAGTGCACAACATACTTCACTTTCAAAAATAACAACTTACCTTTGTGAAAGCAGTTGAAGTTCTCAGTGAAAATCCTTTGAAATGTACTTCAGGAAGTAGTAGTCAAAATGGCTGTGTTTCCCTCTCTTTTTTATATATATATTCATGTACATAACCAATCAAATGTCAGGAAATAATAGTGGAAAATGAAAGTAACATTTTAATTGGTTGTAAATTCTAACACTTCAGATGTGTGTTTGTCATGTAATTTACCTCAGGATATTTAGACAGGGCTACAGGCCAAATGCCTCAATGAAATTCCACCAAATTTGGGGAAATGGTAGGGACTGGTATGTAGTATTGCCTATTCTATTTTTGGTGAACTTCTCTTCAGAGGTTTTTATGTAAATTAAGTTTTAAAAAGTTTTTGGAGAGCTCACTGGTGCGTGCCCCGGTACGCGTACCGGCAGCGCTACGGGAGTCCTCCATCTTGTGTTTCGGTAGATTTCAGACACAAGATGGAGGACAAACAACGTTGGGAATGAGTAAAAGGGGGCACGGTAGACACTTCCTGACCCCCTAGGTTTTCTGAGGGGGGCTTAGGAGGCCCATATAAGCCCCCCCCCCAAAAAAAATTACCATTTTCGCAGGGTAAGCGCCCGGTACGCGCACCGGGAAGCGTACCGGGGAGCGCACTTTGGTGAAAATTTGTGAAAAAAGTTAGAGCAAAATAATAATTTTAAGTGATCAGATGTAGGGTAGCCCTGAAAAGTGCTTTTGGGTTCTGGGGCTGATTTAGGTACCTACAAGTAGGTTCCAATGCACAATCTTAAATTCAGGAGGAATATTCTATTCCCCTCATCTGAGAAGTGCACACCATCTCCTCTGTAGATATCTTGCATGTTGTAACGCAAGTTGTTGTTGTATATTGAACCCATTCCATAGTCTCTCATGTAAGCAGAAACAGATTTATTCACATGTTTCCGTGCTTTCTCAAATTGTGGACAAAATAGGTTGGACCACTTCCATTTCTGTCTTTGGCATATATTGGAATATACCAAGGCAGTTTGTGGAAAAAGTGTCATCAATTGCCCAAAGGTGTCCTATAAAACCATTTCCAGACCTACCCCAGTCAAAGTGCCTAGGTCATTTCCACCACAGTGCAAAATTATGAGGTCAGGGTGTGGCAGATGGTAAAAGGTTTTCACCAATTGTATCAATTGATGACATCTCAATCCTCTTTGGCCAATCCATTTTATGTGCACATTTGGTAAATCAAGGTTGTGAAAATTTCTGATAGCTGCAAACCTTTGAGCCCACTGAATGTAGCTATGTCCAATAATCCAGACAGAGTACATGGTGAGAGGAGGTTCTGGTCTTTTTTAGAAAAAAGGGAGAAAGTTGCACCGGGTTATGTGCATATATTTGAATCACACAAGTGAACGCTAAATAATAAAGTCAATTACTAATTAAATTTTTATAAAAATATATTTTTCTTTTATTTTATTTTAATTATAAATCTTTCTCATTTGTTGTAGACATTTGATAAATAGCTGAATAATTGTTTACATGAGTATTGTTATTTGTTTAAATACAATTATATACAAATTTATGCATTACAAATCCAGACATGATCATGGTGAGTCATTTCATTTAATACAGAACTAATTCCCCTTCAACGCGTTTCGGCGATTTGCCTTCCTCAGGAATTCTGTATGTACACGTTGATACTACAAAAGAGAATCATATTTACAGTTAATCTCTTACATTTCGACCTTAAAAAACAGCGTTCATTCAGTTGTGCTATTTAAAAGGACTGCAAGTCTGTGCTTCCTGATTTTGTCTAGAGGAACTATTCTAACACCGTTAGGTTCTGGCTCGGTCAGACCATTTCATTTTGGTACTAAATGATACATATATGCAACATTACTATACAATTATATACAAAAAACTTCTCACCATTTTTAATTTACATAATTACACTATATACAATATAAACAAAAAATCACAACTAAACAAAGATGTGAATTAGTGATCCTAAATGAGATCAGAGAATACATTTCTGCAGATAACAATATTTGTGGGGTAATTAAGGGGAGTGGAGACCACCCTGTAGATTATGCAAATAAGTTTAAGGCGGAGGAGTGGGTTTCCCACTATGCAAGGATGGAGAGGAGAACAAACCTGTCTGTGAGAAGGTAATGGCTCCAAATTAAGATACGTGTTATATATCTGGGTTATGCCTCTTTCAATTATTCAAACCGATGAAATAAAGGGGCTGCAACCAGCTACTGGATTGTCTGTGAGGGAGAGGTACACTTGGTTTTAGTATAGACTGGAATGATACCCTATTAGATAAAATATCTTCTGTCCACATAGCAATGTGCCTTCTAACGATACTGGAGGGAGCCTTGGTTTGTGTCACGCACCGAGATTTCTCAAAACTTTCTGTCCTGTTTACATTTCTTTGGCAATTTCTAAGTAATAAGAAAAGACAAATAATTATATGTACCGTAAAGGGCTAGGCAACTTTTTAAACTAATCTAATCTTTCAATAATGAATGTATTTAAGGCTTACATACCTGCTTCTACCTAAATCTTCGCGTGAATGGGCGGTCATATATTATTCTAATCTCCGGTTAATTATTCATGTCACAGTGACGCGTCTCGGCAAGAGTGTGCGTTCCCATATGGAGTACAGAACTGATATGATCTGTAAAACCCAGAATGTTACGGTCTATTAGTTATCCATGAATCGATGCGATAATCAAAGTAACTTCATTATTAGCTATCCGCATAACACACGGGGATCAATATGAAGTGAACTCCATCTATTAGCAAGAAATCCACGGAGGTGTCACTACTTATACTCCATGATGTAGACTTTGAGAAGGATTAGTCCATATTATCATTAGGTTAAAGTATGGTCTATTTTTAATACAAGAGGATAGGACTTGGTCCCAGAAGTGTTTGACTGATAGACACTCAGGTTAGAGGGGGACGTTCTCGAACGTTTAAAGCCCCCTGTGGTCTTATTTCAGCCGCTTTAAAACTAAAGTTACTTTTTACGTTTAAATAATTGTATATAATGAACCCCAACTCGCAGTTCTAACGGGTAGAGTTAGGCTCTTATCCGTGTTCTCACAACCTGCTACATCGATCATCCCCACCCTGACAGTCAAGTCATTACTAAGTATCAAACCCGTACTTACTAATATTAAAGATGTGTATCTCTTCTGCGCGATGTTCTCTTCTATGGATGCTGCCGCGCATCATATTCAAGCCTCCTTTTATGAGACACTCCATTTCGCGCCAGACGCAAGGACTCGCGATATGTGGCGAGAAGAGTAACCCAAAGAGTTACTAGGAGGAACTCTGCTAGCATAGTGGCCATCTTAAAGTGGTCATTTGGACTTTCGATTTATCTTAAGAAATACGAAATCGTCGGATTAGCTGATATAATATTAGATGTGCTTGATTGTAACTAAGCTTCAGCAAATAAATAAAGGGACTGATGAAATTGATCCCTTTATAAAAGATCAATTATATATAGTTGGAAAGTAAGCCCTTGCACATCGTATTCAAGCCTATTTTTAAATAGACACTCCATTCCGCGATCGACGCAAGGTTTCGTTATATGTTGCGAGAAGAGTGACCCAATGGGCTGGTTGGAGGAACTCCGCAAGCACAGTCGCCATCTTAACATGGTGTTTAGACTATCATTTAATCTAACGAACTTTGGAGTCGTCGGATAAGCTGCAGTGAGATCAGGTGTGCTTAATTATAACTAAGCATTAGCAAATTAAAGGACCTATGATGATATCGATCCCTTTGAGAGATAAATTGTATAAAATGTAAAAGAAAGCCCTTGCCGACCTCCTTGTTTAATGATTGACTTAAGCAACCGCCATATTAAAAGGGAGTGGGATATGTCATTAGAAGGGACAATCCAGTATATCTAAATTTGTATCATTAGGATAAGTACAGTTATTTGGGTGACTATGAACAAAGATGGAACCCGGGGAGCAAAAGCAACTATATATGTTGCAGATGTAAGCAAATGCATAAGAGATACGGGTGATTTAATGGTGGCTGATTAATGAGTTAATATCTGCAAAAATGTCAAGATCACACGTTAGAATAACTGTACATAATTGTTCATATGACTAACCATCTACATTACTTAGACCTACTGGCGCATATTATAATATTGCTTGTTCCCACGGTATGTCCATGTTTAATCCATTGGTGGCTGTCCCCAAAATAAAAATCCAAAATTTCTGATAGCTGCATACCTTTGAGCCCACTGAATGTAGCTATGTCCAATAATCCAGACAGAGTACATGGTGAGAGGAGGTTCTGGTGCAGTCAGATGAAGTGTAGGAATGAAATGGCAGTTGCAACAGTAGGAGTTTGCAAAAAAAAAAAAACTGTGGAGTTTCAGTGCAATGATTTGTGGATTCAGATAGTTGAAAACTGAAAGTTAGGGTGCATGGTTCTGTTCTGTGAAAGAAGTAATTTGAATGGTAAAGAAAAAGTCATTAAAAGAAAGATTGCACCTCATAAGCTGGTGTATTGAGAGGTCAAACATCCTTGCTGAGTTCATTTGCAACATTGTAGAATAAACTTTTAACCCTGAGAGCTCAGTGAGGAGGGAGTTGCTATGGTAACAGGTAGAAAGGGCTGAGGGGAGGCTGGGTGTTGATTTGAAAATAGAGAGGGAAGAGTTTTGATTGGTTACCATGAGGAATATGTGTGTAGAATTAGAGGTTTTCTGTGCCATTCATGGTTGCAGTGCCTGGAGTACATACCTTTTGCTCTGCTAAAGAAATATTGGTGTGTGTATCTGACACTGTTCTTAATCTCCCAAAGCATTTGTAAAGGTGAGTTATGATTCATTCAATATAGATAGAGAGTTCAGATTAAGAAGCACATTGAGCTTCTTTGCTGTTTGTGTGATGCTTTTTGAAAATGCATGGTATCAATATTTGCAATAGAGAGGAAATGTATTTTGTAAAATAGTGAGTTTTCAGAACTGAAATAGAATTCTTGTACATAGGACCTGCGCTGTGTTTCTAAAATGTTATTCAAAAAACGATTTTGGGGCAAATCAATGGTTTTACATGTTTGAGAAGGAATAAATAGTGTGTGCATGATTACATAAAAATATTTGAACCTTTCACAATCATATCACCTGTGTTACCTCAGATTAGGAAGCAGAATGAGCTTCTTTGCTGTTGTTTTGTGTCATTTTTTGGGTAATGCCTGCTAGGAATGTTTGCAATAGAGAGGAAATGTATTTTGTAAAATAGTGAGTTTTCAGAACTGAAATGGAATTCTTGTACATAGGACCTGCGCTGTGTTTCTAAAATGTTATTCAAAAAACGATTTTGGGGCAAATCAATGGTTTTACATTTTTGAGAAGGAATAAATAGTGTGTGCATGATTACATAAACATATTTGAACCTTTCAAAATCATGTCACCTGTGTTACCTCAGATTAGGAAGCAGAATGAACTTATTTGCTGTTGGTTTGTGTAATTTTTTGGGTAATGCCTGGTAGGAATGTTTGCAATAGAGAGGAAATGTAGTTTGTAAAATAGTGAGTTTTCAGTACTGAAATGGAATGCTTGTACATAGGACCTGTGCTCTGTTTCTAAAATGTTATTCAAAAAACGATTTTGGGACAAATCAATGGCTTTTACATTTTTGAGAAGAAATAAATAGTGTGTGCATGATTACATAAACATATTTGAACCTTTCACAATCATGTCACCTGTGTTACCTCCGATTAGGAAGCAGACTGAGCTTCTTTGCTGTTGGGTTGTGTCATTTTTTGGGTAATGGTTGGTAGGAATGTTTGCAATAGAGAGCAAATGTATTTTGTAAAATAGTGAGTTTTCAGAACTGAAATGGAATGCTTGTACATAGGACCTGCGCTGTGTTTCTAAAATGTTATTCAAAAAACGATTTGGGGGCAAATCAATGGTTTTACATTTTTGAGAAGGAATAAATAGTGTGTGCATGATTACATATGAATATTTGAACCTTTCACAATCATGTCACCTGTGTTACCTCAGATTAGGAAGCACACTGAGGGCCTTATTTATGAAAACAGTGATGCATCAGTTTTCACTGCGCACTCCTTGCGACACCAATGATGCGTCATATTCAATGTATGACGCATCATGTCGCAAGGAGTTACAGATAAGTCAGTATTTCTGACGTATCTGTAAGCGCAAAAGTGACGCATTGCTGGAGTGTGTCACAAAAGTGACGCAACTCCAGCAATGCGTGTTTTCAAATGGGGAAAGCCCCATGTGAAAGGGTTTGTGTCAGTCTTATGCCTGCTGTGAGGCAGGTACAAGATTTTGACATAACAGTGTCCTAAAAGTGACGCAGTGAAATCTCATAGATTTCACTGCGTCACTATTACAAGGTTTTTTACGGGGGAACGCCCCCTCTGCATACATTATACCTGACGCAGGTATAATGTGGCGCAGGGGTTTAAAAAGTGACGCATCTACCTAGATGTGTCATTTTTTAAATATGGCGCAACAAGGCACATGTTTTATGCTGCCGATGCGTCACAAAAAGTGACGCATCACCAGTGGAAAACTAACGCAGGGCCTCATAAATTAGGCTCTGAGCTTCTTTGCTGTTGGTTTGTGTCATGCTTTTTGATAATGCTTGGTATCTACATTTGCAAGATAGAGGATTTTTATTTTGTGAAATAGTGAGGTTTCAGTAGTGAAGTTGAATGCTTGTACATAGGACCTGTGCTCTGTTTCTAACATGTTATTCAAAAAACGATTTTGGGGCAAATGAATGGCTTTTACATTTTTGAGAAGGAATAAATAGTGTGTGCATGATTACATAAAAATATTTGAACCTTTCACAATCATGTCACCTGTGTTACCTCAGATTAGGAAGCAGACTGAGCTTCTTTGCTGTTGGTTTGTGTCATGCTTTTTGATAATGCTTGGTATCTAAATTTGCAAGATAGAGGATTTTTATTTTGTGAAAAAGTGAGGTTTCAGTAGTGAAATTGAATGCTTCTACATAGGACCTGTGCTCTGTTTCTAAGATGTTATTCAAAAAACGATTTTGGGGCAAATGAATGGCTTTTACATTTTTGAGAAGGAATAAATTGTGTGTGCATGATTACATAAAAATATTTGAACCTTTCACAATCATGTCACCTGTGTTACCTCAGATTAGGAAGCAGACTGAGCTTGTTTGCTGTTGGTTTGTGTCATTTTTATGGTAATGCTTGGTAGGAATGTTTGCAAGAGAGAGGAAATGTATGTTACCTGTGTTTCCTCAAGTTAGGAAGTGGATTATGCAGATGAGGTGAGGCATGTCCAGGGGCGCAAAGGAGTTGAGGCCTGTGTCCATGAGTGCAATTGAGAGGACTTACCTACTCTGACCCTTAGACAAACATTATCTAATCTGTGGCCCTTCGACAGGCCTCAATACAATGAGTATAATTGATGGTAACGGGGTGCAGATGAGATGAGGCGTGTTCAGGGGTGTAAATGAACTGAGGCCTGTCTAATGGTGCAGATGAGTTGAGGTCTATTCTGGGTTGCAGATAAGGTGAGGATTGTCCAGGGGTGCATAGGAGGTGATGCCTGTGGTGAGGAGTGTAGTGGAAGAGAGGTCTTTCCAGGGGTGGAAAGGAGGTGAGGGCTGTGTCTAAGAGTGCAGTGGGGGATAGGCTTCATGAAGTGCAGTCCAGTGCACTGTTAGACACCGGCCTCACCACCTATGCTCCCCAGGACAGTCCTTACCTCATGTGTACAATCTGCTTACTAATCTGAGGAAACACAGGTGATATGATTGTGAAATGTACAAATATATGTTTTTAAACATGCAGATACTATCTAATCCTTGTCAATAATGGAAAAGTAATTCATGTGCCCGAAATATTTTTTTAGAATTATATTTAAAAAACAGAGATAAGGTCATATGTAGAAGTATTATAGTGTTTATATTGTTTCCTTATTGTCATTGTTTTGTTGTTTGGTGATAGTGGTCTAAAATGATTTTTTTTTTGTTTTGCACAGATTTAAATTAAGATTTCAATAGTAAGGAAATATGCCCCCAAGGGAAAGGAGACGAAAAGATTGTAAGCGGAAAAAATCAAAAACAGCAACGGAATTAAAGCAGTCTCCTACAACAAATACTTCAAAAAACAGGAAAAAAGCTCCTGGTAAGACAACTAAGTCTTTCTTACGGAACATATGTAGATAAAAAAAAATGTTGGACAGAATGTAGAAAAAGAGAAGGAGAGAGCAAATTTGAAGAGGAAGGAGAGATTCAGAAAAAATGTTACTACTGCAGCAGGAGACAATAATATGTTTAGGAATAGAAGGCAAAATCAATTTAGGGACATTCCTAAACGAATGTTTCGCAATAGGGTGGTTTTACATTTGTTAAAAAATATTAAAAAAGGTAAACAGAGATCTGCTTTTTATAAGAAAAAGAAAAGTGTAGAGAAGATTGTTGATCATGCTTTTGAAGTTAAGAAAAATTATTTATTTTAATAATCAATAGAATTAGGACACTTAACAAGACAATTGATGTTTTCAAATCTAACAGTAAATGGAAAAGAGTAATTAATCGGACTAATTTTTGTAAAGTTTTTTCTGACAAAATGGATGCACAGTTCAAGTTGTGAGCCATTTTTTAATGAGGAGAGTTACTTTCAGGAGAATGATTTAGTGCATGCAGTTGACACCAGTGGTCGAGCATATGAGATGAAAGACGGTTGTTCGATTGAAAAAGAGAAACTTGTGCCTAGAGAACCAGAAGAGGTGTTAACTGATGAAGTTTTAGGGAGACGTACTAAGGGTCCAGTGTACACTTGGAAGTGTAGTAGTATTTGTAGTGTGCGACAGGAATCAATCGATTTGTTTTGTCATTTCTTACGTACATATAGTAAGAAAACTCTAAAACAGAAACTGAAGATGTTGCAAGACTTAGATCCTTGCAGAGTGATAGAAAACACAGGTTTGCAAGGGCATTCACTGGCTTGTCTTTCTAGAAAAGTCTGTCAGAGTGTTTTTCATCATTTTAGGATGTTAGCAGTGCATCATAACAAAATGAGGAAATTAGTGAGAAGGTTGTATTATGCAAAAAGTCCAGCACTTAAGCTTAAACAATTAAACAGTGCTCTTTTGCATGGAACTGAATTAGATGTGAAGAAGATTTGTGAAGAAATTGAGATTTGTTATTTTAGTGAAAAAGAGGACAGTGTAGAAATTGACACAGAAATTCAAGGTAATGTGGAAGACAATGTACAGATTTCAACTACAGAAAATTTTGACCAGGAAATTATCAGGCTTAAGGTGAAATCAAGTGAAAGGCCGAATTTTACTTGTGTGTGTTGTCGACGAACTCATTATAAGCATCAAACTAGATTAGTTGATTTATACGTAAAAAGTGAAAAGATAAATAATTATGAGTGGAAGGATTTTGCAACTTATTTGTGGGTGGAGAATTCTTTTGATTTGAGTTCTGATCAGCGTATTTGTAAATATTGTTATGATAAATTAAATCAAAACAGAATGCCTGCTAGAGCTGTTCATAATAATCTTGAGTTGGTAGACATTCCTCCTGAATTGATGGATTTAAATACATATGAGTGTATTTTGATTCAATGTGTCCATCCTTTTCAGGCAATTGTTCGCATGGAGCCTAAGATAGGGAAATTGCCTCCTTCAGATTTACAGAGAGGATTAAAGAGAAGAGTTGTTTATTTGCCTCTAGATTTCAAGAAAAATATTGATACAATTGGTATAGAGAAAGTGGAAGAGGAACCTCTGGTTATTCTAGTTAATGGGGTTCCGACAAAGAGTAAGAAAATCTGGCAAGATTTAGTGGATGTTAGGAAAGTCAAAAAGGAAACGTTGTATTTGGTCAAAAACAATGAGTACTACAAACATGTATGTGTTGGAGCAGAGGAAACAGCTGCAGATGAAGACAGTGATTGTTCAGCTGGCCAAATTGAAAAAGTTGATGTGTCTAGAAGTGAAGAAATATATGAACATTATACTGTTCATCCTTTGCATTCCAAAGAAGCAATGGGGAATGCAATTGACTTGTTTCAAATGAAATCAACAAAAGGAAGTCCCATTAGTGTATGGGAAGAAAGTTTGGAAGCTCGTTGTTTTCCACAGCTATTTCCAACAGGTTGAGGTTGACGATATGACAATCGACCACTTCAAGTTCCAGCATCTGAATACCGGACTTTAAGATTATATGCTGAAGATCCAAGGTTTCGTCAATGCATCCCATATTTGTTTCATCTACTGTATGAAAGTGACTTGTCTGGGCTTTCTTATGCAGTAAACCATATACTGTAAAGTGGAGCACATCTCCAAAATGTTTCGGCAAGGGACTTTATGGAGAAAGATAATCTGCAAGATAATATTTTGGAATCTCATCTAATCAATCTCATGGCATGTCAGCGTGGTACAAACGAGTATTGGTACCGTCGTCATGGGGAATTGAAATGTATGCTAAGAAACTTAGGAACTCCTACATGGTTCCTCACTCTTAGCTGTGCCGAGTATGCATGGAACAACTTACTTCAATTTATACGCAAGGCAAATGCAAATATACAAAATATAGAATTCAAAACACCTGGAGAACTGTGTTCTTTGGATCCAGTGAATGTATGCAGATATTTTAATCATAGATTTGAAGCTATGATGTCTTTCAATACCAACAAAAAAAATCCTCCCCTTGCAGAGGTTTTGGATTTCTTTGGGAGAAAGGAGTACCAAGCGAGAGGTGCTCCTCACATACATATGTTGTTGTGGATTAAAGATGCACCCAAATTTGGAACAGATTCGGATGAGACAGTGATGAGCTTCATTGAAGAGTATTCAACATGTGCTGTTCCGAAAACTACTGAAGAAAACAGTTTAAGGCAACAAGTTTTACGCTTTCAATCCCATCGTTGTGGAAAGTACTGTCGTCGAAAATTCAGAAACAAGGACAAGTTCTACACAAAATGTCGTTTTGGTTTTCCACGAGCAGTGATTTCTAAAGGAAGAGTAAATAATTTGATGTCTTCTCTGCGACATACTGTGACGAGGAAATCACCCAAAAATACATACAATTTAAAAAGAAACGAACAGTCCAAGTACATCAACGACTACAACCCAGTGATTTTGTCCATGTGGAATGCTAACATGGATATTCAATTCGTTGCTGACAACTCTATTGCTGTGGCTCGATATGTGACGTCTTACATCACAAAAAAAGAAAAGACAGAACTGAAGGAAATGTGGGAGGACATTTCACATGAAAAGAGTATAAGCAAGAAATTATACAGTTACAGTCTAAAGATGTTGTCACATCGAGAAATTGGAGCATATGAATGTTCCGATCGATTGTCATCAGCAAGTCTATATGCCAAATCTAGAACCATCATTTGGGTGAGTCTAGGTCTTGCTGCAACACGAAACCGAGTTTTGAAATCTGTACAGGAAATAGAGTATTTGGCGGAGAAAGAACCAGAAAGTACAGATATTTTGAAGACAAACATGTTGGATACATACTATCCAAATAGAAGTCCTTATCTTGAGAACGCTTGTCTCTATGAAGTTCTGCAAAGATATATTTATAAGAGGAACATCAGAGAAGATATCAATAATGGAATATATGCTGTCATTGGATGTGAAGGATGTCAAGTGAAACAGAGAAAAGGTCATTTGATTAATCATCGAAAATTGAGTCGTGAAAATCCAGACAAAAGAGAATTTTACTATTTGGCTCTTTTGTAACTCTTCAAACCATGGCGTACAGAAGAGGAACTACTTGGATATTTTCTCTGTTACAAAGACTCTTTTAATGCAACGAAGGATACCATAGAATGTCCTGTTTTTCCAAATTATCTGCAAATGTAGAATGAAGAAATAGAGCAAGAAACAACAATTGCTGCAGAGATTGCGAGAGACAGTTCTCAAGACAGTCAGAGTTCTGCTTCATTGAGTCAGGATCCACTAGGAGGACCAATTATCCAAAATGAAGCTGCCACTGCCATGGATGAGGTGGAAAGAGCTATGGAGCAAGCTCAAGAGGATGTAAATAATTTAGAAGATTTGGTGAAACAATTAAATCTTGAGCAGAAACAGATATATGACGAAGTCACAGAACAGGTTGAACATGGATTCAGTCATGAGAAGAAAGAGTGCTCATGTACATCATTTAAGCCTGTCCAACTGTACGTGAGTGGAGAAGCGGGAACTGGAAAAAGTTTTCTGATTAAAGCAATTGCAACTTATCCGCAGAAAAGGACTGAATCACCGCTGTCTTGTGTTGTTACCGCTCCAACTGGGCTGGCAGCACATAATATTAAAGGTATTACTTTACATCGTTTACTGATGCTGCCAGTGCAGCATGATAACAAATTGAAATACCACAAGCTATCTGGAGATGCGTGTTCCGAAGTTTCCAGAGTCCTGAAGAAAATGAAACTTCTTATCATTGATGAAGTAAGCATGGTCTCAAATCTAATGCTTGCTTTTGTGCATTTGAGAATGCAAGACATTCTTAGAACAGAGTATGATGTGTTATTCGGAGGAAAACACATTATTGTTTTTGGAGATCTACTGCAGTTGACTCCAGTGAAAGGACAGCCAGTGTTTAAAATGGTCACGCATGAAGATACCAGGAAGTGCCTAGGAAGCATTGAAAACGTTAATATATGGTTAAATTTCAAATATGCAGAACTACTTCAAAATATGCGGCAGGCAAAGGATGAAGATTATAAAAAATATTCTACAAGATGTAAGAATCGGAAAAATAAGTCAGCATGGGAAAGAAGCTTTACATGGACGATTAATTTCAAATTTGTACCCAAATGAAAACATTGTTCCAGAGAATATTTTAAAGAAAATTAACGAGAAGAAATCTGGCATATGTTTGATGCCTACTCTGAAAGAATGTTCCATGTTCAACAACAAAATGTTAAAGTTAGAAAATGAAGAGATAGTGAAACTGGAAGCTATAGATAAAATAGAGCATATGGGAGCAACAATTATTTTGTCAGAAAATTTGAAATCAAAATTGGATTCATTAGAGAAGACTATATCTAAAACTGCTGGTTTTGAAAAGACTCTGAATGTGTGTTTAAATTGTCCTATCATTTTGAGAAGGAATTTAAATGTTGAAAGAGGTCTGGTAAATGGAGCAATGGGTCATGTTGTTGGTTTTGTGAATTACAAAAATAGAGATGGAATTGAAATTTTAAAAATTAAATTTGATGGCATTGATGAAATAGAACAAATTTGTCGTTCAGCTAGATTTTTTCTTGTAAAAGACTTATATGTTCGCCGAAAACAGTTTCCTGTTTGTTTGGCATATGCAGTGACAATTCATAAATCTCAAGGTTTAAGTGTAGATAGTGCTTTGGTGAACATTGGAAGTTCTGTGTTTAACCCCATGGATGCTCAGCATATTCCCCTGCTATGCTGAGAATCCGTAAAGTGCACTTTACATGACCAGCTGGGCTCGTCATGAGCGTGCGAGGAGGCTACTTCATGACGAGCCCAGCTCGTCATGAGCGTGGAAGGGGTTAAAGAGGGTAAGGCATATGTGGCATTATCACGAGTCAGAACTTTATCAGGATTGTACTTGATTGAGTGTGATGAAACAAAGATTTGTGCTGATCTAGATTGTGTTAAAGAATAAAATAGGTTAAGAAGAGAGTATGCTCCACATTTGCCTCAATATCCTCTGTTTGAAAAACGTGTGGTAGGCCGAAAAAGAATAAATGAGAATAATTGCAGTGAGGTACTAGCAAAAATGACAAAAAGTAGATGAAACTGTAATTGTAAGCAGAAATAAAAAGGATTCTGTTGAAGATGTTGTTGGATTTCAGTTTGAAAACAGTTCTGGTGTCAACTGCTATGCTAATGTAGTGGTTAATGTTGTTTTTTTTCTTCAAAATTTACAAGAACAGATTGTTGAAAATCGGGATCAAACATTCTGCTGTTTATTGAATTCTGTGTTTGAGAAATGTAGCAGTGATAGAGCAAAAATAGAAAGTGTTTCAGAAATTAGAAATCTTCTAGACATATGTTCTGGTCAAAATCAATTTTCACAGATTATTCAGCAGGTTTGTCAGAAATTGTTAATGTATATGTTTGATGTATTGGAAGATGAAGGAGTAGATATAAAAAATCTTTTTAGCCTTTCTTATCAATGGCAGCATGACTGTGACAACTGTACTTTATCAAGTAGTACTAGAATAGACACTGAAAGATTTATATATTTGACTTTACCAGACTGCAAATCAGTGCCTTTTAATAATCTAGTTAAAGCAGCTGATCACAATATGGTGTGTACCCAATGTAAGTCTGCAATGCTGTCCACATTATTTTTACAAACTTATGGTAAATATGTGATTTTAATGTTCCAACGATGTAGACCTGATGGAACTAAATTGTCAACATCTATTAAAAATGTTGTGGCTTCTCAGTTATCAATTTCAGGAAGAACCTTTGCAACTGTAGCTATTATTTATCATGATGGTCCTTCAACAACATCAGGGCATTACACATGCTATTTAAAAAGTTGTAAAGGTTGGACCCTTTGTAATGACACTCATTTGACTTTCAAACAACGTTTGCCTTTTGACTTAAAAAATTCATATCTAGAGTTTTTAGAACCAAAATTTAAGTAAAGGTAATTGGTCTATGAAGACGGGAGCTGTTAATAAAGGTTAGTTTGCTGTTTAAAATTATATTCTGAGTAAAAGTGATCAAGATAATATAAAAAATTGAGTTTTCATATAGGTACTGTAAGTGGATCTAATAGTAAGTGATATCAGTATTATAGGAAATGATGAACATGAGTGAGTCAGAGATGGAATTACAAAAATTTAAATATTGTGAAAATGTTGTTTGAGCCTTTCTTTCAGAACGTCGGAAAAACGGTAATTTTAGAGTTTGTTTTAATTAATTTAAAAATATACTGATACATCTGACACTATTTGGCCTTAAGGAATGGTGTAGGAATGAGCAAAGAGTTATGACTGAACAGAAGGAGTATATGAAAATAATGAAAATATTTCATATGTTCTTCGAAGTTTTCTTCTAGAAAGTCGATGAAATGGAATTTTTAGAGAACAGCAGAGTACTTTCCAACGAAAAGGACCTTCATGATATACTATTTGGCCTAAAAGAAAAGTAAGTGAATCAAAGATTAGTGTACATTTGTTATTTTTAAGTGTAGATGTTTTTTTTAAAACACAATCTTTTTGATTGTGTTTTTTTCCCCGCTGTCATATGATGAGTAGTTTGAACTCACTTTTTTAAGTGAAATTCAATATATTCTGGAAACAGCAAAAATAAACTGTGTAACATGTTGTACAAGTTAATCTATAGTTTGTATTCTGTAATTTAAATTAAATTCCCATTGTCTCACACTCACTTTCCTTTTTCCACCCTCTTTCAGCTCTTTTTACTCACTTATAATGTCTTTCTTTCACTCTCTTTCAACCCCGTTCTTTTACTCCACTTCTTTCACAACCCCTCATTTTCATTTCAACTGTCTGCATCCCCTCTCTCCCTTGCATAGCTATTCAGCTTTCAGTCTGTCTGCTTTACTTTCCTTTTCCGTGTTTTCCTCCTTTGCTCTTTTAGTAATTCCTCTTTACTCACTCACCAGTATTGTCGCACTCTATCACTATAAATCATCCACTCTCCCTCGCTTATCTTTGTTTCCTCCTTTCTTTTGACCTCTTCTCTCTATTTTCCGTTCACTACCTCTATGTCCTCAGTCCCTCAATCTCCTTGTGTTATGTTCACTTGTGTTTATCTACCTTCTATCATTTCTCTTACAACAACTTCACTGCTCCTCTCTCATCGTTCTTCAACCTATTTCTTTTAGTCCGGTTCCATTACTACCCCTCATTTCCTATCTTTCAGTGTCCTTCTCTTTACTTTCATCACCGAATCACTTTCTCTCAGTACCACTGCTTTAGTCCTCTTCTCCTCTCTTTCCTTCTTTTGCTCCCTTACTAATTTTTCTTTCCTCACTCATTGTACTCCACTTCACTCAGTCCTTCCCTTAGTCTCTCTGTCTACTAACTTCCTCACTCCTTTTCCCTCAATCCTTCTATATTATCCTCTCTCCCTTCATCCCTTCACTCTATGACTCTCCTTCACTTACTCTCAGTTATCTTCCATTCCTCATTCTTCTAAGTGTATCCTTTATTAGACTCCTTTCCCTCTCAGTCATTATCTTTTTACTTACTCCTGTTTCCTGATTTAGTTTTGCTAGCTCATATTCTTTTAGTATATTTCTTACCTTCAGTTCATTTTTCTCTTCTTCTCTTCCTTTCTGTCAGTGAATCTATATGCCTTACTCTTAGCAATTTGCTCGCTCTCCTTCTATTTCTTTTTCCCTCTTTTTGTCCTTCTACCTTACTTTATTTCTAAATACACTGTTATGATTTTTAACCTCTTCATTTGTATCTTTAATTTTAAATACATATTTTACTAATTATAACTTATTTTTTCTTCTCTCTTTACAGATACAAAATGTAGTAAAAAAATGTAATTAAAGTTACATTTATTATATGGTAAGTGTGACTAAAAAAATGTAGTTTGTCATGACCCTTTGCTTTAACCTCACTACTATTTTCTCAACCTACCTCAGTCCAGTTTCTTTACTCTGCTTCCCTCACTTATTCATATTCTCCATGTTTACTCCCCTTTCCCTATTTCCCCTCCTACATTCAACTTCTTTCGGTCCCCATTCTTTACTTCCCTTACCCTCTGTTCCCTTCCTTTGCTCACTCACTCATTCTCTTTCCCTTAATCATTTACTTCACTCCTACACACACACCTCCCCCCCAACACACACACACACCTCTGACATACACCCCACACACACACACCTCTCACACACACACAGCCACACACACACTCCTCACACACACACACACACACATCCCACACACACACACACACACTCCACACACATACCCCCCACACCCACACACCCCCACACATATCTCACACACCCACACCTCCACCCACACCCAAACACCCCACACATCCACACCCACACACACACCTTACACACCCACACCCCCACCTACACCCACTGACTCCCTATAAGTCACCCACACTGCCTTACTTACCTTTCTTTCCTGTTTCACTCAGACTCTTTCAGTCACTCCTTCCTTTACTCTCTCTCTCTTTTCTCTCTGCCACTCCCCATGTCTTAACCTTATTCACTTTTATCCACCCTCTTTCACCCCTCTTTACTTACACTCACTGCTCTTTTCTCACCCTCCCTCACCGTTGTTCATTTATTCCGGTTCCGTCACTACCTCTCATTCCCCATTCTTTACTGTCCTTCCTTTTACTTTCAACACCCACTCACATTCCACCAGTACCTCTACTTTAGTCTTCTTTTTCTCTCTTCCCTTCTTTCGCTCCCTTATTCATTTTCCTTTTCTCACTTACACCCTATTACACCTTCTCTGTTTTTTGTAATAAATAATCCCTCTGTGTTGCTCCCTCTAGCTCTTTTTCTATTAACATTACTCTCTCTGTGTTCTTCCCTCATGCTCACTCTTTCTTTCTTTTTTTTTTTTTTTGGGGGGGTGCGCGCCCCGGTGCACGTACCGGTACGCGTACGCTAAGGAAAAAAGAATGACAGAGATTCTTTAAAAATATAGGTTTATTTCTATAAATTAAAGGTAGTTCTAAAAAGAACTGTTTTTTTATTCTTTTTGTTGTTTTATATTTTTTTTATTGTTTTTTTGAACATTTTTTACTTTTTTTGGCTTTTCTGAACACTTTCAAAAAATTTTTGTATTTTTTATGGGGGGAAACAAAAAACAGGGAATTGTAAACGGCTCAACTGGAGCAAAAAAAAATCAGAAAAAAAGTAGGGTTTTTTGGGGCAATTGTGGTTGTCACCAGCAAGAACGATGAGCTTTACGCTCTGCTCACCATAGCTGATGGTCTTACCACAAAAAATACAAGTCACCCTAAATTCACCAAACCATGGTTGGATGATTGGCATCGTCTCCCTTGTGTCTGGTCCCGATGGAGTGGGTTGCTTTCTTTTGGAGGTGCTGGCTGAAGATTGGGAAAGGTTACTGGCCATTTCTCTCATCTCTGCAGCAGCATAGTTCCTGGGATGCTTGCGCTGCATATGCCTAATCATGGTATAATTACCAAATGAATATTTCCTATTAGGGTTCCCCCTTGAAAGTTCCATGCCACAGATTAGGCAAGTCACCTTTGGTGCATTGACTTTCTTTTTGCCCTCTGGAATAGAAAAAAACTGCCATACTATGTGCTCCTTTGGCCTATATGGGTTAATGTCTTCTTGGAGGAATGTCCTTCTCCCCTCCTCATCCTCCTCCTCCTCTTCTTCTTCCTGACCACCAAAGTGATGTTGTGGTGGTCCTCTTGGTGGTGGTGGAGGTGGTGGTGGTGCAGATGCTCCAGCTGCTGCTGCTACTGTAGCCATTTTAAAGTAGAAAAGATTAGAGACGGATCTCCAAACAGGTCTTCCTCAGTCAAAGGACAAAGTCAGAATAAGGAAAAAAGGTGGGGGCTTTTATCATTTGGAAACCAAAACTGATCTGCACCAATGAAAAGTGTTATTTTCAGATCACATGACCCGATGCGCTTAAGTAACGCCAGTAACGCGAGTTCGCGCGCGGAAAGCTGATTGGCTCTCGGATGTCTGTCCACATTCCAAACAGACCGGAGCGGCCGCCATCTTGTGTCTCGGTAGGATCGAGACACAAGAGGTGCCAAAACAAAGGGGGAAATAACCAAAAGGGGGCAGGGTAGACCCCCCCTGACCCCCTAGGTTTGATGTGGGGGTCATAAAAGGGCCCCGCCGCATAAAAAAAAAAAGAAAATTCAATTTTCGCGAGGGGTGCGCCCGGTACGCGCCCTGGTGCGCGTACCGGGGAGCGTACCCTGGAGAAAAAACAATGAAAGACTTCTTTACAAATGTGGCATTTTTTAATACATTGGAGGTAGTTGTTTTTCATTTTTTTAAGAACACAGCTCTTTGATGAGAATTGGAGGTAGCTCTGAAAAGAACTTTTGTTTTTCTTCTTTTTTTTAACAAAAACAAAAGCAGGGAACTGGAAACAGCTCAACAGGAGCCAAAAATAAAATAAAAATTAGGCCTGGGAATGGCAGCGGTGGTTCTCGAGAGCTCGAACCATGAGTGTGACACTTTGCTCCCCATAGCAAAGAAGATGGTCACATTTTCGGCATTTTATTATAGCCTGATTAAAAGCAGGCTGAATATTTGGTATCATCTCCTGCTCACGCCGACGCACAGAAGGTGTTGCTCCACCGGTAGAAGTAGAGCCACCATCCCTGGGAGCCTCTCGTGCCAGAGCCCTGTCACTCTCCCGTGCATAGTTCTGGGGATGTTTCCTTTCCACGTGGCGTATCATCGTCCAGTTCCCGAAGCTGTATTTTTTTCTGGGATTTCCTCTCGATAAGATGGTGTGGCATATTTTACACTCCACTTTTGGAGCATTTACCTTCTTCTCCCCCTCTGGAATTTTGAAAAATTTCCAAATGAAATGTTCCTTCACAGTTCGTTCAGGAACCTCCTCATCAATGAAATCCTCAGTCTCATCACTGCTGCTGGATGCTCTTGCAGCCATGATAATAGAAGTAAATATGACACAGGTGCCAAAAGCAGGTCTTGCACTCACAAAAGTGAAACAAGAAGTGGAGGAAATGGGTGGGGATTTAAGTCTTTGTAAAAAAAAAAGTTAGGAACCAATGAAGAGTTATTTCAAGGTTATATGACTTGTTACGCTTACGCTACGCGCTCTGGAGCGCTTCCGGGGACGCGTAGCGTAAGCGCGTCAGGACGTTGCGCGATCGTATGCGCTCGCGTGCTTCCGGGTGCGCTTACGCAGTGCGTCATATGACGCATCACGCGGTTACGCGAAACGTCACAATGTTGTTTTCGTACGCGAGAATAGCGCTAACGGGACACTCACCGGTACGCGCCCCGGGGTGCGCCGCAACATTGCGCTTACCCGTGCATTCACCGGTACGCGCCCTGGGAGCGCTCCGTGGCAAAAAAAAAAAACTATTAAATAATTATACAATATAAAATTTGTTATACCATTTTTTACTTTTTATACCTATAGAGATTTGCTATTAAAAAACCATTGAAATTCACTGAAAAAACCATAGGTTTCACACCAGTTATAGTTAGGAATTAGCATTTAAAAAACCTATTAAATTCACTGAAAAAACCATAGGTTTCACACCTGTTATAGTTAGCTGGAAGTTTTACTCGCATAAAACCATTGAAATTCCCACGTTATAGTTAGTTGGACTCACTATAACGTGCGCGTGCAATGCACTGCTGATGACATCACATATTACATCACTCATGACATGGTCAGTGACATCACTCATGACATCACTGATGACACCATCCTTGTGACACAGTGACAGACCTCCTTTCACTGTAATGTAACCCTTGAAACACATATTCAAAAATAGAAACTATAATTTTCAAAAAAATGGAGATACCCATACCAGTTACAACAACCAATTCAATAATTCCACATCTATATACACATCCACTCATTCACCAACAGTTCTATATATTCACTCATACGTATACTCACTCATCATATGTAGTGATACACCTATACATCCTGTTACACACCGACAGTCATCCAAAAGATACTCTCACACATACTCACACATGCAAATAAACTATTGAACATCCATATCCATTTATTTGCATATACAGCTATATACACACTGCCACCTTACTTCTAAGGAACCTTACACATACTTACTCTCTTAAACAATCACTTATAGAAACACATACTTATTTAAACAGGAACTCTTACAATCCCTTACTCTCACATATAGTCATTTATATACATCATTATTCACATATACTACATTAAAACATATGTAGTTACTGATAAAGACAATAGTGAGACAGTCATTCAGTCAGTAACACACACATATACACAGTCATCCACCCATACAGTCCTGCACATATGCTGTCTTCAAAACATATACCAACAGACAGTCAGTCACTGATGCATCTATGTTCTAAGTAATACCCCCACCAAACATATAGACACTCATATTGATATTAAAAAAAAACATCTAATAACCCATATACATACACATGTAGCTACTCACCAACCCATGCAGCTACTTATACACAAAGTGAAACACTAATCCATATATTTAAATATTTAAACATTACTCAATAATATATGTATACACTAAGATACACTTAATAAGCCAGTGAACCAATCAATTTTTTTAAAAAAACATCCATGTAAACCCTTATTTAAACATTTATTCTTCCATCAACTTTTACATATACATATATAACACATATTTATTTTTTAAAAAGACACACATTCACTGGATGGTGTCATCAGTGATGTCATGAGTGATGTCACTGACCATGTCATGAATGATGTAATATGTGATGTCATCAGCAGTGCATTGCACGCGCAAGTTATAGTGAGTCCAACTAACTATAACGTGGGAATTTCAATGGTTTTATGCGAGTAAAACTTCCAGCTAATATAACAGGTGTGAAACCTATGGTTTTTTCAGTGAATTTAATGGGTTTTTTAAATGCTAATTCCTAACTATAACTGGTGTGAAACCTATGGTTTTTTCAGTGAATATACATATATATATATATATATATATATATATATATATATATATTACCTACTGGCGGTCGCCAGTAGGTATATATAGTTAGGATTTTTTCTCTATGGGATTTTTGAAAATTCTATGTCTAATAACTTTGGCGTTTGTGGACGGAATTGGCTGAAATTTTCAGGAAAATGGAACATTTTGTTTCTGAGCAGCCCCTGAAAATTGGGGGGGGGTTCGTCCAGGGGGGGTCGAGAAAAAAGGGGGGTCCCAAAACGTGTTTTTAACATTGAGTTTTCCATAGGGCGGTTGGCCTCACTTTTAGCCCGAACGGCTGAATGGATTTGCACGAAACTTGGCAAAATTGTAGGGACTGTTAGCCCGATGTGCCTTTTGTAGGTCTCAATATATGTGCTCCAGTGGATTTTGAGTAATTTAGGTTCAAAAAAAGATATATATCTGGGCGGAGCCTAACCACACATCTGATCTGATTGGCTGTCAGCACTTCATCCAAGAAGTGTTGGCAGCCATCTTGGGACCAATATACATGATAGCACCTCATTAAAAAGCATTGTAGTTAATAGAGGGTTTTAGGACTTTAGTTACATTAAAAATCATTTGTTGATGGTACCATACTCGTTTTAGGAATTGTGGTGGGTTCTAAGGTGATTTTACCATGTGAAAAAACCTTCTGCTGTGATATCATGAATATTGTTTGAAAGAAAACTAATATCTCATGATTTTCCCACAGTGGTTTGGAAGGGGATCTATAAGCTAAACTGAAAGCATATTTTCTGTAAATTCACATTATCTTTCTCAGTCATGTGAAAATGAAGTCTGACATTCTCAGTAAAACATGTACATCCAACAAGGACAGAGACTGTCAGTTGATTCCTTTGTGTTCTACTGCAGCCTCCTAGAGTGTTCTAAAGAACAACTAGAGCGCTAACAGTCCTACTTATTACAAAGGTATGGAACACCTGAAGCCATCTTGATTGGAATAAAGTGGTAACTCTTAAAACATTTAATTTAAAAAGAAACAACATGAGGGGGTATATTTTGCCATAGAAAGTATGATTAGTGCTGCAGAATGAAAAATTAGGGCACATTTTGAGTGACTTCTCAAATCCTTTTCTATTTCATTAAAACATTCTGACATGCAGTCTCCCAAAATGGCCACCAGAGACAAAAGAGCCCAAATGTAGCCCAAATATCACCCAGATGTAGCCCAAGTATAGCCCAATGACAGAATGTCCCAGAGTGTTCTAAAGAACAACTAGAGCGCTAACAGTCCTACTTATTACAAAGGTATAGCACACCTGGAGCCATCGTGATGGGAATAAAGTGGTAACTCTTAAAACATTTAATTTAAAAAGGAACAAAATGAGGGGGTATATTATGCAATAGAAGGTATTATTAGTGCTGCAGAAAGAAAAATTAGGGCACATTTTGAGTGACTTTTCAAATCCTCTTCTATTTCATTAAAAAATTCTGACATGCAGTCTCCCAAAATGGCCACCAGAGACAAAAGAGCCCAAATGTAGCCCAAATATCACCCAGATGTAGCCCAAGTATAGCCCAATGACAGAATGTCCCAGAGAGTTCTAAAGAACAACTAGAGCGCTAACAGTCCTACTTATTACAAAGGTATGGCACACCTGAAGCCATCTTGATTGGAATAAAGTGGTAACTCTTAAAACATTTAATTTAAAAAGGAACAAAATGAGGGGGTATATTTTGCCATATGAATTATGATTAGTGCTGCAGAAAGAAAAATTAGGGCACATTTTGAGTGACTTCTCAAACCCTCTTCAATTTCATTAAAGACATGCAGACTGAAACATGCACTTTGAATACCAGCAGCAGACGTCCCTGGTGAGCAGTAGCTTTACTACAGTGATCTAATGTGCAACTAGAGTGCTAACATTCAGAATTTATGGCAAATGTGTGACACATCTGAATGCCTTCTTGATGGAACCAAAGTAAACAAGCATTGAAAATGCAATAGATCTCGCCCTCGTTTAAGTTAAAGCCATTCTGTTTGTAATGAGGTGGCTTTTTAGCTTTGCTTTTATTAGTGTTTTTTCAACTTTCATGTAAATAACATGCATCTGTATGCATATAAGTATATGTATGCATGCATTTATGTTTGTATTTATATAGATATACAGATGATATATGTTTATATATGTATGTATATATATATATTCACTGAAAAAACCATAGGTTATAGACCATATATAGTTAGGAATTCGCATTTACAAAACCTTATTTTACTCACACAAAACCATTGAAATTCCATATATAGTTAGTTGCACTAACTATATATCGCGCACCCGCAATCCACTGCTGATGATGTCACATATTACATCATTCATGACATGGTCAGTGACATCACTGATGACATCACTGATGACATCTCAAATGACATCACTGATGACATCACTGATGACAACATCCAGTGACTGTATGTTTCTGTAAAGTTAAAATATGTCTTACATATTGAAGAATGAGTGGATGTATAAGTGTCTGGATGAAGGATTTAGTAGGTGCATGACTGACTGTATGAGTGAGTGATTAAATGTGTCTCACTGAGTGCATGAGTTAGTGACTAAACTGTCTTAATTTGTGCATCATTATGTCTGTTGTTCTGTAAACTGTTGCATGTGTTGATAAGTAGCTATATGAGTAACTATATGGGTTATTGATTGGTTGCCCAAGTATTTGTATGGGAGACTGAGTGTGTGTGTGGGTGGCTGGGAGGTGTATGACTCTGTGCATAGATGTGTGAGCAGTTGATTCACTAGATGTATGGTTTCAAAAGTGCATGTGGAAACAGCTGTATGGGCGGTTGACTGTGTGCATGAGTGTATTGGTGAGTGAATGGATATCTCAGTGCTACATGTCAAAGTAAGTACATATGTAAAACACAGTACATGTGAGAGTTGACATATATAAATAACTGTGCATAAGAGCCAGTGAATGTGTGAGTGGCGGTATGGATCATTGTGAACTTGTATCAGGGATTGTATAAGAGAGTAAATATGTGTTAGTATATGTTTGAATAAGTAAAGTTTGCATAACTGTATAGTTGAGGAAATGGAGGTGTGATTGATTCTTTGCATGACTGACTAGGTGTGTGAGTAACTCCATGGATGAGTGACAGTCTGTGAGTGTCTGTTTACACTGATTGTATCTAAGGTTATATTAGAGTCTGAAGAGGTTCATCGTATTATCACATGAATGATATCATCAGTGATGTGATCAGTAATGTCAAATGAGATGTCATCAGTGATGTCATCAGTGATGTCATTTGAGATGTCATCAGTGATGTCATTTGAGATGTCATCAGTGATGTCATCAGTGATGTCACTGACCATGTCATGAATGATGTAATATGTGACATCATCAGCAGTGGATTGCGGGTGCGCGATATATAGTTAGTGCAACTAACTATATATGGAATTTCAATGGTTTTGTGTGAGTAAAATAAGGTTTTGTAAATGCGAATTCCTAACTATATATGGTCTATAACCTATGGTTTTTTCAGTGAATATATATATATATATATATATATATATATATGTATATATATATATATATATATATATATATATATATATATATATATATATATATATATATATTCACTGAAAAAACCATAGGTTTCACACATGTTATAGTTAGATGGACATTTCACTCATACAAAACCATTGAAATTCCCCTGTTATAGTTAGTTCAGCTAAGTATAACTCACGTGCCCGCAATGCACTGCTGATGGCGTCACATATTACATCACTCATGACATGGTCAGTGACATCACTGATGACATCACTGATGACATCTCAAATGACATCACTGATGACATCATCCAGTGAATGTGTGTCTTTCTGAAAAATAAATATTTTTATATATGTATATTTAAATGTCGATGGAAGAATAAATGGGTAAATAAGTGTCTAAATGGATGGTGTTTTTTTGTAAAATTGATTGTATAACTGACTTATTAAGTGTATCTTAGTGAATACATGTATAAGCGAGTAATGTTTAAATATGTAAATATCTGTATCAGTGTCTCACTTTGTGTATAAGTGGCTGCATGGGTTGGTGAGTAGCTACATGAGTGTCTATATGGGTTATTAGTTGGATTTTTGAGTATCAGAATGAGTGTCTGTATGGTTTGGTGGGCGTATTACTTAGCGCACAGAAGCATGAATGACTGACTCACTGTATGTGTTTTGAAGACAGCATGTGTGCAGGACTGAATGGGTGGATGAGTGTGTGTATGGGTGTGTTAGTGAGTGAATGACTGTCTCAATAGTATCTTTGTGAGCAACTACAGATGTTTTAAACTAGTATATGTGAGAATTGATGTATATAAGTGAGTATATGTGAGAGTGAGAGATTGGAATAGTTCCTGTATAAATAAGTATGTGTTTCTATAAATGATTGTTTAAGAGAGTAAGTATCTGTACATTTCTGTAGCAGTAAGTGTAGTGGTGTGTGTATAGCTGTATGTGCAAGTGAATGGATGTTTGATAGTTTATTTGCATGTGTGTGTATGTGTGTGAGTAACTCTATGGATGAGTATCTGTGTGTAACAGGATGTATAGGTGTATGAGTACATATGATGAGTGAGTACATGTATGAGTGACTATATAGAGCTGTTGGTGAATTAGTGGATGTGTATGTAGATTTTGGAATTACTGAATAGGTTGTTGTAACTGGTATTGGTATCTCCATTTTTTTGAAATTTTTTGTTTCTATTTTTGAATGTGTGTATCAAAGGTTATATTAGGGTGAGAGGAGGACTGCCAATCTTTCACAAGGATGATGTCATCAGTAATGTCATCAGTGATGTCATTTGAGATGTTATCAGTGATGTCATGAGTGATGTCACTGACCATGTCATGAGTGATGTAATATGTGACGTCATCAGCAGTGCATTGCGGGCGCACGAGTTATAGTTAGCTGAACTAACTATAACGGGGGAATTTCATTAGTTTTGTATGAGTGAAATGTCCAGCTAACTATAACATGTGTGAAACCTATGTTTTTTCAGTGAATTTCTAAGGTTTTTTAAAATGCTAATTCCTAACTATAACGTGGCTAAAACCTATAGTTTTTTCAGTGAATTTTTACGTTTTTTTAAATGCTAATTCCTAACTATAACGTGGCTGAAACCTATGTTTTTTTCAGTGAATTTCAAAGATTTTGTAAATGATAATTTTTTTATGTATTAATTGTTATATTTGTTATACTGATTTACTACATTGTGTTAAAGTATTTATTTTTAGATATTTTATTTTTTAAAATTACATTACATATTTTTAATATAAATTGTAAAAAAAAGTGTTTTTAAAAATATTGAAATAGCAATATATATTTTTTTATTTTATATATTTTTAATTTTTATATATTTTATATAAGCGGCATTGATATCCTGTGAAAGGAAATTCAAGTTACTGGTGAGTATGGTTAAAATTATTTTTCAGGAACAGTAGTAAGCTGAAAGAGGCAGCACTGAGGTCTATCCTGATAACAGGTGAGTTAATCGGAATTCGTAGTTTGACTGATTTTAGAGGAATTTTTTAATGTTCCAAAACTCCACACATAACAATTTCCAAGTGAAACCAGTCAATGTTAACCTATGGAAGGAAATTCAAGTTACTGTAAGTATGGTTATAATTACTTTTCAGGATCAGTAGTGGGCTCAAAGATGCAGCACTGAGGTCTCTACTGATAACAGGTGAGTAAATTGGAATTCGTAGTTCGGCTGATTTTAGAGGAACTTTTTAAAGTTAAAAAACTCCACACTTATAAGAATTTCCAAGTGAAACCAGTCAATGATAGCCTATGGAAGGAAATTCAAGTTACTGTAAGCATGGTTAGAATTACTTTTCAGGATCAGTAGTGGGCTGAAAGATGCAGCACTGAGGTCTCTCCTGATAACAGGTGAGTAAATCGGAATTCGTAGTTTGGCTGATTTTAGAGGAATATTTGTACGTTTCAAAAATAGACACTTGGAAACTTTTCTGGTGAAAACCACACAATAGATTCCTATGGAAAGAAATACAAGTTACTGGTAAGTACGCTTAGATTTACTTTTCAGGGTACTGGGCTCAAAGATGCAGCACTGGTAGGGTGGGAGCCGTGAGGCTCCCGCCCTACCATAGCAAACAGCATTGTACCGGGGGTAGGCACCCCAGGACACTGCAGGAGCCGGCCCTGGGGGGTGGCGGTCCCCAGGGCCATCGAGGGCTCCAGGAGGGGGGGCGCGCAGCCCCCTCCCAACAGTTAAAAGCCCCGGGGTGGTGGTCATGGACCCTCCTATTTTGAATATTAGAGCCCCCGCATACATTTCATGGAAGCCCTGGGGGTAGCGGTCCCTGGGGCTGGGGGTCCTCAGAGCCCCCCCACCCTATTAATATAAGCCCCGGGAGGTGGCTGTCCACGGGGATGGGGGTCCCAGGGGCCCCCCTTTACAAAGAGTCAATTGCCATCGGGATTTGGCCTACCGGGGGCTAAAAAAAAAAATATGCAATTTTGTTTTTTTTATCAGCAGGGTATGCGTACCCTACGCGTATCCCATGATTTAAAAAAAATTATAAAAACATTTGGGCCTTGGGGGTCCTTGTGGCAGGCCTAGGAGGTCAGCGTGTTTCTACCCTGTCCCCTTTGCACCTTTTGCGCACTTGTTTTTCAATTTACTTGTGCCTCGGTTATATATATATATATATATATATATATTCACTGAAAAAACCATAGGTTATAGACCATATATAGTTAGGAATTAGCATTTAAAAAACCTTATTTTACTCACACAAAACCATTGAAATTCCATATATAGTTAGTTGCACTAACTATATATCGCGCACCCGCAATCCACTGCTGATGATGTCACATATTACATCATTCATGACATGGTCAGTGACATCACTGATGACATCACTGATGACATCTCAAATGACATCACTGATGACATCATCCAGTGACTGTGTGTTTCTGTAAAGTTTAAATATGTTTTACATATTGAAGAATGAGTAGATGTAGAAGTGTCTGGATGAAGGATTTAGTAGGTGCGTGACTGACTGCATGAGTGAGTGATTAAATGTGTCTCACTGAGTGCATGGGTTAGTGACTAAACTGTCTTAATTTGTGCATCATTATGTCTGTTGTTCTGTAAACTGCTGCATGTGTTGATCAGTAGCTATATGAGTAACTATATGGGTTATTGATTGATTGCCCAAATATTTGTATGGGAGACTGAGTGTGTGTGTGGCTGGCTGGGAGGTGTGTGACTCTGTGCAGATCAATGTGTACTTGTATCAATGATTGTATAAGAGAGTAATTATGTGTTAGTATATGTTTCAAAATGTAAGGTGCTCTATGTTTAACTGTATAGATTAGAAAATGGAAGTGTGATTGATTCTTTACAGGACTGACTAGGTGTGTGAGTAACTCCATGGATGAGTGACAGAGTGTGAGAGTCTGTATAGGTGTATGAGTGCATATGATAGTGTTGTAAAGATGAGTGATTGTATGTATGAATGATTGTATGGGTAAATGAGTGAATGTGTGTGTAAACATAGGAATCACTGAGTGCGTATGTAGTAACTAGTATTGGTGTGTCAATGGTTTCAAAAATTATACTCTGTATTTAACACTGGGTGTAACAGAGGTTATATTAAAGTGTGAAGAGATGCATTGTATTGTCACATGAATGATATCATCAGTGATGTGGTCATTGATGTCAAATGAGATGTCATCAGTGATGTCATCAGTGATGTCATTTGAGATGTCATCAGTGATGTCATCAGTGATGTCACTGACCATGTCATGAATGATGTAATATGTGACATCATCAGCAGTGGATTGCGGGTGCGCGATATATAGTTAGTGCAACTAACTATATATGGAATTTCAATGGTTTTGTGTGAGTAAAATAAGGTTTTTTAAATGCTAATTCCTAACTATATATGGTCTATAACCTATGGTTTTTTCAGTGAATTTTCAAGGTTTTGTAAATGCTAATTCCTAACTATATATGGTCTATAACCTATGGTTTTTTCAGTGAATTTTCAAGGTTTTGTAAATGCTAATTCCTAACTATATATGGTCTATAACCTATGGTTTTTTCAGTGAATTTCAATGGTTTTTTAATAGCAAATATCATAAGCTGTCGAATGTCAAGTACGTGGTAAGAATTTTTTTTTTCGTGTTTATGCACACTGATCTGCTTTGATTGCTGCCCCCCACCCCTCATTTCTATTAGGAGTACTCTCTCTTTGCAGATAGTGAAGGGTAGTTAACGCAGCCCTTTTCCCCTTTGTAATCCGTCGTGCCTGCTTCTCTCTCCATTTGATTGATTGTTCTCTTTGGTTCATTCTCTATTTACAAACAAGCACAGAGTCGCAATACTCTGTTTAGTCTTTGCAGATAGCGAAAAATCGTGTAAAAAAACAAAAGGAATCGAGCAAAATCAGTAGGCCACTAATGGGATCTCTTTTGACCTCGCTAAAATAGAAACATTAGGAACAACCTGTTGAAAATAGCAATGCGTATGTATATAAGCGGCGTTCATTTGTGTTCACAGTACCCCTTGTTGATTGTTTCAATCGAGCATTGAATTGTTCGAAGTTAATTCTCTTAACGATCTTCTCTACCTGCAAACGAGGAAGAATAGGAATATTCTATCTCCCTTTGCAGATAGTGAAGGGTAGGTAACGCAAGCCTTTAACACGTCGTACCTATTTCATTCCTCATTGATTGATTGATTGTCCGAACATTGACTGTTTGGGAATTAGTTCTTTTTGGAGGTATTCCCTGTTTGCAAATAAACGTAGGAAAATCTTTGCAAGTAGTGAAAGGGTACGTAATGCGGACCGTTCTCCCCCGTTGTAATCTGTCATGCCTATCTACTCCCCACTGATTGATGCACCTTTTTCACCCGGACCATTTACTAGAGATACGTCATCTGGCCCGACCAGAGAGCACCCCTAGTGAAAAGGACATATGCAATAATAACGAAGTGATCACTGTATCCTGTTAACAGAAACTTTACCATGAAACAACCTGGAAAGAAAAAAATAGGAAAACGAAAATCAGTAGGCCACTGATGAACATGAACTTTTATTAAACAACGAACAAAGAAACGATAACATAACGTAATGATAAAACCTATTAATGTCCTAGAAACAAGAAAACGTTAAAATATGCCAGTGGTGAGAGACCAGAAAAACAGTAAGAGAAACCAAATCACCCCTCGCTGTCCCACCGCCTGCCACGCCAAAAAAATCGATAGACTAGGGAAAATGCAAGTCAGTAGAACATCCACCCCCACTCTGGAAACTTCCAAGGTGGGGCAGGGTTCCGGCTACGCCCAGCCGGGAGCAGCCCATATAAGGCAGGTCCTGCTGCCACGCCTCGGCCAGGAGATCCTAACGTAGGGTGTAGCCGGAGGAGAGGCCGAGACCAGCGGGACCCGGCCAGGGGATTGCCTATACAACGCTGAACAGTTGCAGGGGGGGGGAATGTCTCCTCGACCCTCCCCTCTCTCCCAGTCCGGCCGCGGTGGCCCTTGAGAGTTGCAGGTAGTCCCGCCACATGCTCTTCCGGTCCGACCACCAACGGTCGGGGGGCCGAGGCCGACGGGATCCGGCTGCAGCCGATAAACCAAGAAACCCGTTCATGGGGCCAGAGCCAGGGGCGTCCGGCCGACATCCACCGGAAGCCCGGCCCGAAGACGGACGGGACACTTCTTTCTTTTATAATGGCTGCGACAACACTGGGGGGGGATGTCTTGCACATGCCTCCGACCACCCCCTCGTCCTCATCGCCTGGTCCGGCCATAACAAATCTCAAGCGAGACGCCGTGGGGTGCACTGGGAGGGAGAGACGGTGCGAACAGGCCTCTCCCGCCTCCCCAGGTGGAGACTTCCCAGCTGCACCCTCAGCGCTCCAGGCGGTGGCATCCTAACAACTACAGTGCTGCACAGTTTCGGAACGACCTAGATAACGGTTCTTCCACTGTGGCCATGCTGCAACGTCTCGGCCGGCAGGGTGGAGCCCGTCCGCTCATGTGACCCCCGCGATCGCCGGTAGCTGCCGAACTCTCAAAATGGCGGTCGACCTGGCAAGAGCGGGCCCAACATAAAGAAATGGCCCGGTCACTGGTTGACTCCACCACCGTAGTCCTCCACGACCTTGAAGATTCTAGAGGAGCCGCGGGAGTCTCCGACCCCCGATGGGGAATGACTGCCATGATCGCCCGTGGAGTGACGAAACTGTATCCGCGGGACGTCGGCGCTCCCATGCTGGCGCCAGCCTCACTTTGAATTACTACAATCCTGCAGACCTCACTTCCGGTGAAAGCACAGTGTGACCCGGTAGGAAAAATTATTGCACCCCCTCCCCTTTTTGACTGATAGTTCAAACCACCGATCCTTTCCTTTGCCCTTTTAACGGAACTTTGGACTGCCTCCCCCTCTTTTACATTTTCTAGAGAAAACAAAACATTAACCACTACATTAGCATAGCAGTTGACACCAGAACTGTTTTCAAATTGAAAACCAACAACATCTTCAACAGAATCCTTTTTGTTTCTGCTGTGACCCTGCTACAGCACAGGCATTGTCCCCAGCAGTAATTCTGCAATGCCGGTAAGAATAGCTGTGGTGCCTACTGGACTCACTCACCCCCGCGGCGCCCCACGCCGTTTTTTGCTGGGCGGCAACTTACTAGACATCACTTTCGTGCCATCTAGATTTCAGCGCGTTCTGCTGCCTTGGAACTATTCGCACAACAGACCGCTACTGACAAGAATATTTCATTATTGGTGCTGTCAATTTCAATAAATCTATTGGATAATTAAAAAGAAATTGCCACGGTCTCTTCGTTGTTTAAATGTTTTTACTGTTTTTGTTTTGTTGTATATATTTATATGTTATTAAAGTTTTATATTCCTACTACTTTGTTGGAGTGCTATATATTTTTAATGTGACACATAATTGTAAAAACTTTGATGTACAAAGAGTCATTCCTGGAATCTTCCGCTTCAGGCTCGGTCCCCTCCCCAATCACAATACAGGATGGTTTTCAGATAGTAGGAACACGTGTGGTGTGACGGATCTCATCGAGTGTGGGCCTTGATCTACTATAACTCCTTTGAAGAGGGGTGATTCTTTACAGCTGGGGCCATAAACTACATCTGCAGGGCTAGCTGATAGCCTGGACATTCGGACACAGAGAAAGAGGAGTGTCAGAGGGTGCGGTAGTGAATAGGGCGAAAGGGAGGTGTCGGGCGGGCACAGAGTGTGATTCTCAGGGAAGAGCAGCGCAGATGGGGGGAGGTTTATTGCCCATGCATAAGACAGAGAGCGGTGGTGACCAGTGCCTGGGGGAGATGCTTACGAGGGTGAGGAGCCATGCTACGAATCGACAGCGTGCAGAGAGTGGGTCTGGTCAAGACATCTAAAATGGCTGCCGTGCACAACAAAAGTGTGGCATTTCAAAAAAGGCAAGATGGCGCAGACAATGTTTTTCAACACTTCCTCATTTCCTTCGAATCGAACGTTAACAGACGTTGGGGCATATTACCAAAGTTAAGCGATATTTATCGCTAACGATGCTTACCAACCAATTTTTTACCACTAAGCATCGTCAGAAAATATCGAAGATAAACCTTACTATTATCAAGGTTTATCGCAAATGCGATAATAAACGGCCGCAATGCATGAATATCGCTAAAAACTCAGCGATATTCATGCATTACCAAGCTAATACTCTTAGCCATGTTATCCACCTCCCATTGGATAACATGGCTAAGAACTGCTCAGGGCAGGTGTTACTTTTTGGAGATATTCGCGCTTAGCGCGAATATCTCCAAAAGTTGGTAATAGGAGATAGATATCTTGCATGTTGTAATGCAAGTTATTGTGGTATATGGAACTCATACCATAATCTCTCAGGAAAGCAGAAACTGATCCTTTTGGGACCGCCTAAAAAGGCCTAGGGGGTGAGGAGTACTCTACTTTGCCCCCTTTTCACGTTCCGAACTATTTTATTTTACTCTCTTCTGTAATTACACAAAATAGCAGCGATAAGATGCATCGGAGACACACAGTGAGAGAAAGGAGGCCGGAGATGAAGAAGACATGTCAAATACACATTGGAGATAATATAGTGGCAGAAGGGAAGTAAATATGAGTAAACTTACCATGTAACATAAAAATGTTGCACTCTATACTATAAGTCTCATTTTATACTACAATCACTTCGCTACAACCTCATAAATTAAAAATAAAAATGAATAATGTCTCAAACAATTTTTGATTTCTAAATATAAATTTATTCTTCAGAATTTTCTAAATTTGAAAGAACTAGTAACATGTCCTCATCAGCAATGTCCTCATTAAAAGTCTCCAATGATGATTCTTGTAACTCTATGGTCTCCAAACACTCGATAAATTCGCCATCAAGAGATTGATCAAAAAAATCATTCAAGTCATCTCCTCCTTCTGACAATATTTCATTATTGGTGCTGTCAATTTCAATCAATGTAGTGGAATCATTCAAGTCATCTCCTCGTGACAATATTTCATTATTGATGCTCTCAATTTCAATCAATGTAGTGGAATCATTCAAGTCATCTCCTCCTTGTGACAATATTTCATTATTGGTGCTGTCCATTTCAATCAATCTAATGGAATCATACAAGCCATCTCCTCCTTGTGACAATATTTCATTATTGGTGCTCTCAATTTCAATCAATGTAGTGGAATCATTCAAGTCATCTCCTTGTGACAATATTTCATTCTTGGTGCTGTCCATTTCAATCAATCTAATGGAATCATACAAGTCATGTCCTCCTTGTGACAATATTTCATTATTGGTGCTCTCAATTTCAATCAATGTGTTGGACAATTCAAAAGAAATTGCCACGGTCTCTTCATTGTGAGCCATTTTATTTTGAAATTGCTTGCTGTAAATTGCAGAAAAAAATAATCACTTTCATTTATCGTCTTTAGTAATACATAATATAAAACTAACTTTATCAAGTATTTAGTATAACAGAAGGACTGCAAATAAATAACAGAAAACATTTTTCAAATTATCTTCAAGTGTACAACATAGTTCCCCATACAAATTAACAACTCACCTTTTTAAAAGTAGCAGAAGTGTTAGTACTGTGTAAATCAAACACCAGAAATTCACCACCAAAAATTCCTCACAAATGTACCTCAGACAGTAGTATCACAAAATGGCTGTGGTTTCCTCTCATTTGACATATATACATAACCAATTAACTTTCATCACACACAAATACAAAACCAAAGTAACATTTTAATTGGTTCTAAATTTCAACACTTTCAAATGTGTTTTCCCCATGCAATTTTCCATAGGACATTTACATACGTCTACAGCCTGAATGGCTGAACGGAATTACACCAAACTTGGCAAAATGGTACATCAAACCTAAGAGGTCAGGAAGGATCTACTATGCCCCCTTATGGTCATTTCCCCCTTCGCTTTGGCCTCCTCTTGTCTCTCAATCCTACCGAGGGACAAGATGGCGGCCGCTACGGACTGTTTGGAATGTTGACAGACGCCGGAGAACCAATCAGCTTCGCAAAGCTCCGTAACGCGAAAAGTACGCGAAGCGGAGCGCTGTTACAGATATATATCTTTTTTTCAACGTTAATTTCTCAAAATCCACTGGAGCACATATATTGAGACCTAGCAAAGGCACATCGGGCTACCAGTCCCTAATATTTTGCCAAGTTTCGTGCAAATCCATTCAGCCGTTCGATTATTATTATTTTGTTTTTTTTTTGCCCCGCGGGGCCCTTTTAAAACCTCCACATCAAACCTAGGGGGTCAGCGAGGATCTACTATGCCCCCTTATAGTTATTTCCCCCTTTGTTTTGACCTCCTCTTGTCTCCCGATCCTACCGAGAGACAAGATGGCGGCCGCTACGGACTGTTTGGAATGTTGACAGACGCCGGAGAACCAATCAGCTTCGCTTCACAAAGCTCCGTTGCGCGAAAAGTCCGCGAACCAGAGCGCTGCCCGGTCCGCTGTTACAGATATATATCTTTTTTTAAATGTTAATTTCTCAAAATCCACTGGAGCACATATATTGAGACCTACAAAAGGCACATCGGGCTACCAGTCCCTACAATTTTGCCAAGTTTCGTACAAATCCATTCAGCCGTTCGGGCTAAAAGTGAGGCCAACCGCCCTATGGAAAACTCAATGTTAAAAACACGTTTTGGGACCCCCCTTTTTTCTCGGCCCCCCCTTGACGAACCCCTCCCAAATTTTCAAGGGCTGCTCAGAAACAAAATGTGCCATTTTCCTGAAAATTTCAGCCAATTCCGTCCACAAACGCCAAAGTTATTAGACATAGAATTTTCAAAAAACCCATAGAGAAAAAATCCTAACTATATATACCTACTGGCGACCGCCAGTAGGTAATGTATATATATATATATATATATATATATATATATATATATTTTTTTTTTTTTTTTTTTTTTTTTCGGCACGCAGGTTCCACCCACCACCGCTCCACTTCGTCCACGGGTGCCTCTTACCGCACGGTGGTGTGCGTAATGTATTCACAACGCCAAACCCCACAATCCTTGGGATTTTTTCAATAAAGAGCACTCAAAGCCAATACAGCGTGGTTTCGCCAAGTGATTTAATTGCAGAAACTTTTCGCAGTTTAGTCAAGCTTACAAACGCGTTTCGGCGTTGCCGCCTTCGTCAGTGTAAACTGGCACTAGTTTGTTTAGTAATTTAAATAAAACCATGGTGACAGCCTGTCACGTGTTCTAAAAGATAAACATAAAAAACGGCACATAGCTTGTAATTACATCATTACTCGTGGCGGCCATCTTATAATGGGTTGAACACAATTTTACATTAATCATTTTCATAACATTTGATACCATCATGTTATTCATTCAACATAATTATTTACGTGATATGTATAGCGGTAAACATCTGTTTCATGATTCAATCATTCAAGTGTTCGTGGTAACCTATGTTTACTATTTATATTTTGAGGCGCCTATTCAGACAGTGCCATTGATTCGCAAAGCCCACTACGATCCCGTTTTGGGCTTTAACGAATAGTTCACATTTTTGTAGTGTGTGGAACAATTCTCTATTTTGAGTTCAGTGCAATCAAGCCCTGAATGGGCAATTTGATTTTAATCATGTTGTGTGCTTACACAATAATCATTTAAGATTGTTCCTATATCTTTCCGTAGTAAAATATTGTTTGATTTGTAGGGGGTTGGGCAGATAACTTTTGCATTGTTGTTTGCATATCATTTCTATGTTTTCTCTCTCAGGGTTCACATAATCTCACAAGGGCCAGGATGGTAGTTTTTTAGATGTGAGTCCACATCTCCTCTTCATTGTTCATCCCGCCCGGGGTCTTAGTCTGAAGCTGGATAATGAATCTTGATTCTAAGGTTCTTAACTTTTTTTATCCAGTTCCCCCCTCTCTCTGTTCTGACTAGTTGGTCCAGAATAAAGTAAGTCAATAGATTGCTGTTACTATTGTGTACTTGCTCAAAGTGGCGAGCTACTGGATAACTTGGATCCTTTGAGGTGATGGCCCTCATGTGTTCAAGGACTGTGGTAAATAAATAATTAATTACCGGTACTATTTTTCTATGCATAAAATAAAACAGATAGCTCAATAAATAAGAGGCAGGATCCGGGTTATCTGATTCGAACAGGCTTTAATCAGGCATAAGGGAAGGGACAGGATCGGAACAGCCTGAAATAGAATGGCATGGAATGGCAGCTGCAACGTTTCATCAACATTACATAGTATATATAGGAAAACATGACAATTGCATTGAATACAGTAGGCGTAACAAGTGACAAACGTAAGATAAGAACAAATGGGCGTACAAAGAAGGCGTGTACGTAGACATGTGATGAAGACGTCACAGAAGTGTCATAAATGGGTGGATACATGGAGGGGGCTACCTGGGCAGCTGGAACCTTTAACCTACTGGTGCGCGCAAACGGGCCATGACGTGTAACTAGGGAGAGCTGGGGGCTCTGACTTCTGCACTAGAAGAGGAGACTAATGTCTAAGATGTCAGGACGACATGTACCTATAGCATATCTGGTATCTGGTGTTTAGAGAACATGTTGATAGAATCTAAAAGTCATCAGAGCAAAGGCTACTTGACACTAAGGCTGGTGCATGCATATATTCTTCATGTATTGCGTGTGCTATGAATCTTCTATGGATATTAATACAGTAATTCACTTGCATGGAGACAGGAAGACTAGACTATAGCTGAAGATGTGTATGCGGTTCGTTAGCTTAGGAATGTGAAGACGGAGAGCTGAACTGATAACTGTAGGCATAACATATTCTTGGCAGACAGGCAGGCAGAGCCAGGCCGGCACCGCGCTGCGCGGCAAGAAGTAAGCGAAGGGTCAGGGATGCGGGAGGGGCTGCATCGCTCCTCGGAGTGGTTTCAGGAGACTGGAGCTTGAATCTGGTGTTCAGGCCCTTTGAGGCCTAGAAACGGGGACAATTCGATAAGTCTAACGGGCATAATGTAAAACGTTGGCAACATAGGCCTAGAAGCCTAATTCACGTTGCTTTCACGGGGACCGGATAACTGACATACTAACGTTGGACACAACTATAATTGCGTCTTTAATCGATCATAAGGGGATATATGCATATCGATCATGCACATATAACATAGGATGGGGAACACGTAGGCACACATGACAAGGCAAAATTCAATTTTCCTCATTCCCTCCTTGTGCCCTACGTTTCCTTCAGGAAACATCAATAGTCATGATACCATCTATCTGTTCATAGAGCATCATTTGCTCGTCTCGAATCTTCTTGGAACGAGACTTAGGACTAGGAATACAAGATGTAGCGCACAAGCCGCAAATCGCAGGGCCACATTGTAAACATAGGCAACAACTGAATATGATCATTACTACTATACCCAGGAATGACAATACTTTCCATCCCCAGGCAGATATTATACTCCAGAGCCAACCGGACCATGTCCAGGTGCCTGGATTCTGGTGTAACTGATGGGCTATTTTATGAAGTCTGGTTATAGCTGAATATACAGACGGTGCGTTATTAGGAATGAAAATGCAGCAACTAGATCCGATGACTCTACAAGCTCCGCCCCTATCGGCCAGTATGACGTCAAGAACGAGACGATTTTGAAGCACAACAAATCTCATAGCAGATTGTTCTTCGGTTAAGTTACCTAGAGCGGAAGTAGTCTCATTCACTACTGCTTCAAGGGTTCTGGTTAGCCTACGTATTAGCTTACTATTCTGGACAGGACCTATGAAGAAAAAGAAACCTTTATTGAAGTCTTGATACTGTTCTAAGGCAGTTTCAGTTTGATCGACAATGGGGGACTCGATCTCCCTTCTATGTCTGATGTGTACTAGATGTGTATTTCTGTGATAATCGGATGGGGCTAGAAAAACTGGTGGCAGTAGGAAGGCAATGTAACATGTTCCATCCCAATCGAGAGGCAGACGAACATATGCGGTCTGACCACACACAGAATAAGAATGACGTGAGGCTTTGAAAATAGATTTCCCACTGTCACTATACTCGACCACAGTAGTACAATCACTGTGTCCTAGATGTACTGAACCATTCTTTCTGACACATAATTCGCCTTTCACTGGTAGGACTGTAATAGCAGGCAAATCTGGAGTAGTCTCGGACTGAACATTCAAAACCATGAAATTTGAGGAATAATTACCTAGATCATATACTTCATTTTCTAGATCTAACCCTGTTCTATGGGAAAGACCTTCCTTGTCTGGGAAACATGTTCTATTCAGAAGGGACATATCGTTTGAGGATGACGTTAACGTGGACCATGCTCCACACGAACCATTGTGTGAAAACGGATAGGGAAAGAGTGGCAGAACTCCCTTCGGTGTCTGGAAAGGGGGGAGTCGACCACACACCCAACAATTAGTGGCATTGCTAGTCTGGTGTGAATAGTGTAACATACGGATAAAAGTATTGTTGCGCATGGCAAGACGATAGGATAACTCGTGAGGAGGCAGTTCACTAAATGTGTGCTCTACTGTAACATTAGAGAAAAAATGTACATGTGAAACAGTAGGAGGAAAACATTGATGTAAGGCATAACTTATGCAGGTAACCATAAGACTCAGGAATAACATAATTAATAGAGTAACAATGCATCGACTTCGAAGATTCTTTCGATAACGTGTTCTCTTAGAGTTTCGACTAACTCTCTCACTATGGGGGTCTATCTCATACATGTCAGGAACCTGTCTAACCGTTTCACCCGAGAGGGACTTAGACAATTAAACTGGCTGACTTACTAGACCTTAATTTTTCTTTATATTCCTGCTGTGGAGTTTTCTCTAACAGGGGAAGTTTAGAGTCAGTATCTGGGCAGTCCTTGAGAACGGGGCAGTCCTTGAAAAAAGTCTTTGGACGGAGTCCATGGAATCGTTTAACGTGACTGGAATGCAACCAGCCTTTGCGGCCCTCCACCTTGATCGCAGTCCTTGTTGTCATCAGAACGAGCTTTGGTTCTTTCCAGCGGGGCTCCAGCGGACTTGAACGATCAAAGTTCCTAATCAGAACGAGGTCGCCTGGTATGACCTCGTGCGGTTTCACTTGAGTGTTGTCTGGAAAAGCAGCGGCAACCTGCGAACGACAAGAGAGTAGTGCAGACATCAAGGAAGCCAGGTAATCTGTCAGCATATTACTGTCAACATCAGTAATTGTACGTGGTCTAGGTGTACCCCACATGTTTGGGGGATGACCGAAAACTACCTCGAAAGGTGAGAGACCTGAACGGGAGTGAGCAACCATTCTCATGTAAAAAAGGGCGACTGGCAGTGCTACCATCCAATCTACGCCTTTCTCTGCGCATACCTTGGCAATGCGGATTTTCAGGGTCTGATTATGTCTCTCTACGAGACCAGCTGCTTCAGGATGTCATACACAGTGGAACTTCCACTGGTACCCTAACAGAAGGGATACTTGTTTCATGAGTTCGGAGGAGAATGGCTGGCCGTTGTCTGAATACACGACCCTCGGTAATCCATAGCGGGGGAAATACTCACGAACCAACTGCCTGGCAGTGGTCGCGGCAGTGTAATCTGGGACTGGATATGCATACAACTACGAGGACATACTTGAAACCTCGACATCGATCCATCTGAATATAATCCATCTGGAGGACTTCAAAAGGGTGGTCAGGAGGATGGAATCCACCTTGTTCCACCGGAACACCTTTACCTGAATTGAACTGACAACAAATCATGCAGGTACGCACTTTCTGCTTGGCTGCTGCTCGTAAATGCTTGTTAAACCAGAGGTTCTGAATACTGTCTAACATGGCTTTTTCTCCTAAGTGTGCTGGACTATGTGCGGTGTTAATAATGACTTGAACCATAGAGTCGGGGAGAAACCATGTGGCTTTTCCCTTCGTCAACCATCCCTGATCTGTCTGGACCCCTCCTTGTTCAGACCATTTCTTGATTTCGTCTGGGGTAGCATGTGACTGTATATCTAGTACGTCTTGTGTAGGGTCCTTAACTGTCATACAAGTCGTCTGAACTGGAACGTCTGTCTGTGTCGTGTTAACTGGAATGTCTGGAGTCTGGGCTGTAAGCTTGGCTGTTCGATCTGCCAGGTCGTTACCCTGGGAAATGATGTCAGTGACTTTCGTATGTGCTTTGCACTTCATGATAGCGATAGCTGTCGGTAAATGTATTGCATCTAACAGAGCTTGAATGAGGGGGCCATGCTGAATCTTGGTTCCATGAGAAGTCATGAAACCTCTCTCTTGCCAGAGTATTCCAAAGTCGTGTACGACTCCGAACGCATAACGTGAATCTGTATATATGTTTACTTTCAGGTTCTTGGCTCGTATGCAGGCTTGGGTCAGAGCGACGAGCTCTGCTGCTTGAGCAGACAGGGTGTCAATACGATGTGTTTCTATAACTTCAGTTTCAGTAGTCACTGCATACGCGGCTACTAACTCTCCTGTACTTGTCCTCATACATGAACCATCCACATAAAGTGTCAGGTCGGGGTCAGATAATGCAATATCTGTCAAGTCTTGTCTTGGTTTTGTCACGGTGTTAACAACTTCCACACAGTCATGTGTGGCAGGATTTGAAGTAACTGAGGGTAACAGTGTAGCGGGATTTAAAATGTTGCAGCGTCTGATTTCTATGTGTGGCTGAAACAGTGTCAGTTCATAACCTGTTAAACGTGCAATTGTCAAGTGCTGAGTCTGTGTTCGGTTCAAAAGAACTTCCACAGAATGTGGAACTTGTACTGTCAGGGAGTGTCCTAACACTATGGAATCACTTTGTCTGATAGCTAGAGCTGTGGCTGCAACTGACTTGAGGCACGCAGGCAGAGCCTGGGCCACCGGATCTAATGTGCTAGAAAAATAAGCACAAGGCTTGTGTTGTCCTGCTTGATCTTGTGTAAGAACAGATAATGCTGTACCATCACGTTCAATGACAAAAAGTGTAAAAGGCTTACTGTAGTTTGGTGTCGCTAGAACAGGTGCTTGGCATAAAGCTTTCTTTAACTCATTGAAAACAAGTGTATGTTCTTGGGTCCAGGGGAGGACAGTCAATGTGGCTGCCTCCTGTGTCGTTAACTGTATCAGTGGCTTAGCTAGATATGCGTACTGAGGAATCCATTGTCTGCAGTAAGAAGTGAGGCCGATAAAAGCTCGTACCTCCTTCTGAGTCTTGGGCTGTGGAAGATGTGCTATTAACTGGATACGGTCTGGTGTCAACTGCCTACCCCACTTGGACAGTAAGTGTCCAAGGTACACCACTTGCTGGACACAAAATTGCAGTTTCGAAAGGGACACCTTGTGCCCCATCTCTGCCAGGAAATACAAGACTGTAAGTGACGCACGTTCGCAGTCACGTTCAGAACGGGCTGTGATTAATAGATCATCGACATACTGGAGCAGGGCAGTGTCAGTTGGCATGTGAATACTGTCTAGTTGTCTTTTAAGTGCTTGACTGTAAATGCTAGGACTTTCTGTGAAACCTTGAGGAGCTCGTGTGAATTTATAGCTTCTTCCATTTAAACAGAAACCGAAAAGGAATTGGCTGTCTGGATGAATGGGGACACTAAAGAATGCGTTCTTGAGATCAATAACAGTAAAGAACGTAGCTTCGGAATCAATGGCAGTTAATAGGGAAGAAATATCTGGAACCACTGGGTACTGGGGTATGATACATTTATTAAGTTCTCGAAGGTCGATCACTAATCGATAAACTGGAGGTGCATTGGGATCAGTACGTTTAAGAATCGGAATGATAGGAGAATTACATACATTGGAGTCAGTTTCTACAACCACTCCTTGAGCAAGGAGCTCGTCAATAATTTTGGATAAGGCTGCTACAGCCTCAGGTGGCAATTTGTACTGTCGGATTCGTGGTAATACAACACCTTGCTTCAGAGTGACACGATATGGTGTAATGTGCATACAACCTACATCAGTTGGACCTTGCGCCCATAAATGCTGTGGTACATTCAGTAATCTTGGATCAAAATCACGCAATACATAATGACCTTTAAAATCACGTAAAAACAATCTCACACCTTCTGGGGAACAGCATATAACTGCTCCTAATTCTTTCAGGGTCTTAATACCTAGTAAATTTTCTGGACATGATTTCGTAAGTAACAAGTCTGTAGTTCGGGACAATGGACCAACTTCTAGGGAAACTGGTTTCGATATTTCATTAACAATAGGCTTTCCTGAAAATCCAAGGGAAACATTTCTAGAGCCTGAGAGTGGAGCCCCTGGAACCTCATCATGACTGATGGTAGTCCTACTTGCCCCTGTATCAATCAGAAACTTTCTGTCTTTCCCTAATACTTGACTGTGTACATAGGGACCCTCTTGATCTACAGGAACCTCGATGAGAGGCAAGCCAACCTCCCTCTCTAGGCTGTTTCATGAATACTGCTGATATTCTGGATAATCTGACTGTGCATACTGGTACATCTGTTGTGTAACGTGTTGTGTGGCAGCTATAGGCTGCGGTACTGTAACTGTCTGTTGTGCGTTCTGCGGTGGCTGGGAATTCTGCGGAACATGTTCTTGTCTAGGAGGACGTGGTCTCTCTTTCGTCTTACCTGTAGCTATGTTGTGTTTCAGAACTGCACATTCGTTTATGTAATGTCCTGGCTGTTTACAGTAATTGCAGGTCCCTTTAACAGGAGCTGTAGAATGACTAGTTTGACTCGGACCCCTCTTCTGACTGTCTTGTGGAACAGACTGTGCAACCAGTACTTTCATTTTCGTGTCTTTCATACGTCTCCTTTCGTGTTCTTGCTCTTCCCTGATTCTGTTCTGGTGATACTGTAGCATCTGGAGCATTTGTGATGGAGTATTAGCTTGCCAGGTACTTTTGACTTTCAATACTCTATTTTTAACTTGCGGTAAAGAATTCTCAACTAGTTTGGTAACAAAAAGATGTGGATACGATTCAATACTTGTTTTCAGGCCGCTATTTATAATGAAACATTTCTCAAATCTAGAATAAAAATCACTAGTGTCTTCATCTTGTTTCTGTTTACAGGCTGAGATGGCATCCCAATCTTCCTTTTTCGTGGCTAGTAATCTTGGCAAGACCTGTATTAACAGTTCGGGTAATTCTTTGGCTTTATCCCCAAGACCAGTTCCTGGGACTCGTGCACTATCTTCGGTCTCTAACGCGGTCCAATCTATCTTTTTCTCTCCCACCTCCCATTCTTTTTCTTTGAGTTTTTCATATATGCCCGCAGGCAACAGGACCTTTAACATTTTAATGATATCAGGATACGTGTATTCTCCCATACGGAGCATGTCCTTTAATTCTCGATGGAACCCTGCTGGATCTTTATCGTGACAGGGTATTAACTTTTTCATTTCTAGAAGTTCTATTTTCGTTATAGGGGTGTAAACAAATACTCGTTCGAGATTACCCCCCGCTCCCTTAACAGGATGTACTTCTCGTAACGGATTCTGTCTGTCTATGTAGAACGGTTTTCTTACTGGGGGTGGAACAGGAACAAAATGCGGAGTCAGGAACGTTCTGTATTTGTGGCGCTGTTCTAGAATGACACTAATTAAATCGGTACCTAGACCTTTCCATCGGTTTAGGAGTAACTCGTTCAGTACATCATGTAAAGGACTTGGATCAGAATGCTGATCCTCATACAGTGTAATGAGGTGCTGGATCATATACATACCCACCAGACGCTGCTCGGCTGGGGGCAGTTTCAGAAACATTTGAGCCACTACTTCGTCTGGAAACGTGGCAGAATCACTAACCCATCGGACTGCTGATCGGGCTAGTTCTTGTTCATGCATGGTACTAAGTTCACTATAACCTATTCGTAGTTTCAGAATTTTATCTGTAGCCTGGAATATTTGTTCAAGAGAACACTGTTCTGGTACGGAAGGAGGAAAAGCTTTCTTGTAATCTAGGCGTGTGTGTCTGTCGGAAAATCTAGTTCTACCTACATACGCTATTCTGGCGGGATTCTCGCTGTCTACCTCTTCGTTTGAAGAGTCATCCTCTTTCTCGGCTACTCTCTTTTCTTCCTCCTTCTTGTGTATACTTATTATTTCTTTACGGATCTTTTTGTACATGGATTCTATACAATTTTGTGTTCTGTGTTTTCCTTCTGATATATTGTCACTCCATCTTGTCAGGACTTTCATATCTTCTTTGTTTTTATCAGGATAATCTTGTTCTCTTATTAAACAATTTATCAGAAATTGCAAAATCATGCCTTGAATCTCGACTTTCCTGTGTGCCATAGCTTCGTGAATACTTTCTGGATTCTCCCCTGTTTGAATAAAATGGTATATTCTGTCTAGATGTGGTTCCATATTCGATATGGTAACCAAGAAGCTTGCAACTCGACGTAAACGTATGGAATATATTAGCATGCTATCTTCTCCTGGCACTGGATCATATCTACAATCAGGTCCGCACTCTGTAAGATACTTTCGGAGGGCGTCATACGTAGCCAGTTTTGGCGTACGCTGTAACGCTACATCTCTGAGCGTCCGTCGTCTTGTTTGAGGCGGGGTGATAGGAGTACCTCCCCCTGCTCCTCCTGAACTGGAATCGTCAACTAATACTGAATGTGCGGGTGCTGGTAACGTGACTGGTACAGTAGGAGTACGTAATATGGGTTGATCCTGGGGGACTGGCGCATGGACAGGACCAACGACTGGAGGCACAGGAATTACATTAACAGGAGGCTGGACTTGAACTTGGACTGGCGGAGTAGGATCTGTATTAGCATATTCTGGGACAGTGTCGTCTAAATAGGAAGAAAGAAAAATTTCAGCTGCAGTCGGTTTATGACGCAGTTTAGTCGGGACTAATGGTGGCGGTAAATTATGGGGTGCTTCCGGGGTCGCCTTCGGCAAACCCTCGGCGAGAAGAGGATACATACCTTTAATTAGGGCATTTCTCTGTCTGTCTGATTGTTCTGCTCTAACTCGTTCACCTTCTTCTAGAAGTTCCCTTTCTTGGGCTTTTTCTGAGGATTCTCTACTTAATTCTGCTTTTCTAAATTCTTTTTCGGTTCTTCTATAAGATTCTTTGCGCCATAACTCTATGGCATCTTTCTGGGACTGTCTGGCTTTCTTTTTCCATAATGCTTCTTCTACTCTCATGATGCACTCGGCATCCCATGTACCTGATACAGGCCATCTATATTTCTCTTCAAGATTCTTTGTATAATCCACCCATAAGTCTAGATATAATATGGCATCTAAGCCATGCTTGTGATACATAAAGTGTCCAGGACTGTCCCTAGGAGGGACAGGAACTGCTTCTTTGAGTAACCCTTTTCTGGTTTTTATCTGACGTAACTTTGAAAACAGAGGCATATTTGAGTCGTACTTGAATTAAACACAATACACAATGAACACAGTAATGAAATGGCAAACAAATCACTCATACCACGACATAGAAATAAATTAATAACAGTTCGAATAGAATACTACCTAATACACTGAAAAACATAACACTTGAATTTCTCGAGAAACGGACTTACTAGAATTACTGGATGCACTGCTAAAACAGTACAGAACATACCGGTCTCATAAAGAGACACGTCATACCGTATCCACCTAGATGGACACGTCGGACTGGATCTGTGTACCCAAACCCATCGGACCGGAGACAAACTAATGACCCCGTCTAGATACTCCCCCAGCAACGGTACTCACCGGGAAGCAAAACTTGAAGGCCTCGGACTGGACTGGACTGCTACGACGTCTGGTTACTACGCATGCGCTTCGAACTTCGGGCTTCAGAAACAGGTGGGCCTCCGGATACCTCGGACCTTGCTCTCTCGGCTTGGGCTCTGGTCGGGACGAACCGCATTCCTCACCGCCTCGTCTGGATGCCGGACCGCAGTCTCCGTCTCCTCCGTGGGCCTGAGGGAGACTTGATGAAGCAGAAATATCTGCACGTGCACGGTAGAGTTCCGTCACGGCTGTAGAAGAGTCAGGGGGCCTGCGTTACATCGCCGGCGCGTGGGGAAGGGGCTCGTCCCTGTTCGGGCGCCATTATGTGGTAAATAAATAATTAATTACCGGTACTATTTTTCTATGCATAAAATAAAACAGATAGCTCAATAAATAAGAGGCAGGATCCGGGGTATCTGAGTCGAACAGGCTTTAATCAGGCATAAGGGAAGGGACAGGATCGGAACAGCCTGAAATAGAATGGCATGGAATGGCAACTGCAACGTTTCATCAACATTACATAGTATATATAGGAAAACATTACAATTGCATTGAATACAGTAGGCGTAACAAGTGACAAACGTAAGATAAGAACAAATGGGCGTACAAAGAAGGCGTGTACGTAGACATGTGATGAAGACGTCACAGAAGTGTCATAAATGGGTGGATACATGGAGGGGGCTACCTGGGCAGCTGGAACCTTTAACCTACTGGTGCGCGCAAACGGGCCATGACGTGTAACTAGGGAGAGCTGGGGGCTCTGACTTCTGCACTAGAAGAGGAGACTAAAGTCTAAGATGTCAGGACGACATGTACCTATAGCATATCTGGTATCTGGTGTTTAGAGAACATGTTGATAGAATCTAAAAGTCATCAGAGCAAAGGCTACTTGACACTAAGGCTGGTGCATGCATATATTCTTCATGTATTGCGTGTGCTATGAATCTTCTATGGATATTAATACAGTAATTCACTTGCATGGAGACAGGAAGACTAGACTATAGCTGAAGATGTTTATGCGGTTCGTTAGCTTAGGAATGTGAAGACGGAGAGCTGAACTGATAACTGTAGGCATAACATATTCTTGGCAGACAGGCAGGCAGAGCCAGGCCGGGCACCGCGCTGCGCGGCAAGAAGTAAGCGAAGGGTCAGGGATGCGGGAGGGGCTGCATTGCTCCTCGGAGTGGTTTCAGGAGACTGGAGCTTGAATCTGGTGTTCAGGCCCTTTGAGGCCTAGAAACGGGGACAATTCGATAAGTCTAACGGGCATAATGTAAAACGTTGGCAACATAGGCCTAGAAGCCTAATTCACGTTGCTTTCACAGGGACCGGATAACTGACATACTAACGTTGGACACAACTATAATTGCGTCTTTAATCGATCATAAGGGGATATATGCATATCGATCATGCACATATAACATAGGATGGGGAACACGTAGGCACACATGACAAGGCAAAATTCAATTTTCCTCAGGACCCTGAGTTTGGTAGGTTTCACTGTGCTCCCTATATACTTTTTCCCGCATGGGCATATCAAGCAGTACACAGTGTGGTCAGAATTACAGTTGAGCAGTTTCGATATCTTTGTTTTGATTTTTCTCCCTGGAATTTGATATTCTTTGACCTTTTTTGAGTTTTTACAGGCCTTACATTTCATGCATGGCAAGAAACCTAAGACAGTCGGCTTTTTCTTTTTTCTATTCTCATAGTGGCCGTTGACTAAATGGTCCTTGAAAGAGTTTCCCTTTCTGTATGAAATAAGGGGATAATTGGATAGGGATTTCCCTATTACAGAGTCTGTCTTCAAAATTTTCCAGTTTTTTCGCATGATATTGAAAACTTCTGGTGACTTCTCTGAATAGTCAGTAATCATTCTGATTTTTGATTCAGCAGATTTAGGTTTGTCTATTAGTAGGTCTTTTCTCCCCACTAAGTTGCTTCTAATCTCAGCTTGATCCAGGATCCCTTTCCCGTATCCTCTTTGTAAAAATCTCTTTTTAGATTGCTCCTTCGCTTTGTCAAACTCCTGTTTAGTCGAGCAGTTGTGTTTCATCCGCAAAAACTCTCCCAGGGGGATGCTATTGATTACGCTACGGGGGTGATAGCTGTGTGAGTGCAGAATTGTGTTACCCGCCGTCGGTTTTCTATAGACTGCAGATTGAATTAAATCATCCTCCACATAGACCCGAAGGTCCAAGTAGAAGACCTCACTCCTGCTGATGTTGCTAGTGAAGCTGAGGTTTAAATTATTGTTGTTTAATTCAGCAATGTATTCCTCAGCCTCATTCTGTGAATCCCGCCACACCAAAAACAAGTCATCGATTTAGCGGGTCCACAGGATGATGTTGTTCATCCACCGGTCATTGCCCCCCGCCCAGGCCACGTGCTTCTCCCACCAGCCCACGAATAGGTTCGCGTAGCTGGGGGCGAAGCACGTGCCCATCGCGGTCCCCTGGAGTTGTAGGTACAATTTCCCTGCAAATAAAAAGATATTGTTTCTTAAACAGAAGTCTGTCAATTCCAACAGCATTGCATTGTGGCTTCGATATTTAAGAGATCTATTGTCTAGGAAGCTTTTCATTGCCAGCAGGCCATCTTCATGCCTAATTGAAGTGTATAGACTGGCAATATCCAGTGTTATTAGGATCATGTCCTCTTCCCACTTAACATCCTGTATGATTCTCAAAAAGTCCTTCGTATCTTTCAGGTACGAGCTGAGATCTTTGACAAATGGAGAAATAAAGCTATCAATGTAACTTGAAGTTTTCTCAAGTAGGCTGTCTTTTGCAGACACAATTGGTCTACCTGGAGGCCATACTTTACTCTTATGTACCTTGGGTAGGTGATAGAACGTGGCAATCTGGGGGAACTCACATTTCAAGTTGTTCCAATCTTTAAAATCCAAAATCCCCGAGTCCTTCCACTTAGTAATCAGGTTATTGAAGGCTCTAGTACTTTCTAAATGTTTTTCCCTTTTCACTTCCATATAGTGTTCTTTATTATTCAATTGGGAAAGTGCCTCGTCCTCATATTGGCTGCGTTTTAGGATGACGATATTTCCGCCTTTATCACTGGGTTTGATAATAATATTCTCATCCTCTTTTAGATTTTTGATTACAGCCCATTCTTCCTTTTTTAAATTTTTCCTTTTCCAATTGAATTTCTCTTGTAGTCCTTTTAGTTCTTCAATGACCACTTCCTGAATTGTGTCGATTCCATCATGTGGCGTTCTCGGATTAATTTTGGATTTAATTATCATTTTACTCTTGCAGCCTTGTTGTGTGATCCCACATTCCTCCAACATCTGTGTGGGTTGTATCTCCCAATCCTGGGAGTCACTCATTCCAATCATAGTTTGTGCCATAGCAATGGCATGTAGATCTTTCCCAGTGATTGCTGCCAGTGGATCAGTCTCTTCCATTCCAGTTCCATCATCAGTCTTGGGGTTTAGAGTGTGTATCTTCTGTAATTTGATCTTCCTGATAAATCTAAACAGATCTATCCGTGTCTGCGTGTAATCAAATGCCGGAGTTGGACAGAAAGTTAGTCCAAGTTGTAGTATTTTTTCTTCATTTGTTGTCAGTTTTCTATCCGATAAATTTATTATGGTGTTCTGTGTCGGCATCATTGTGTTTATTTCCACGTTTTCCCTCGGGTGCTCCTCGTCACCACAGGGGTAGATCTCCCTTGCGCGGCCCCGCCTGCCCCTCCTCGTTTTCCTCTTGCGGGTTTTGGTGGGTGTGTGGTCGCCGCAGGTCGTTGTCTGAGTCCTCTTATGACCTCGTATTCCTCGAAAAAAGAATCAGACTCTGTAGCAGGTGTCAGTGATCTTGCTTCTAAATGATTGCCACCACCTTCTGCACCTTTTGTTCCCCCTGTGTTCTTGGCCCTTACTGATTCGTCCTCAGAAACTTCCGACTCTTCAGTGCTTGCCGGGGTTCTGTTTCTTAGTTTCTCTTGTTGGAGTGTTTGTCTGGGGGCATCGTATTTTCTTGCAAATGTTAGAATCCTCCCATTTGCATAGTCTTTTTCATCTCGGATGAACTTGGACTGCTTCCTTAATTTAATTATGTTTTCATAGTCAATTAATCTCTTTTTCATATGTTCACGCAACTCCTCGCATTTTTTCGTGTCTTTATCGCCACTTATTTTCTCCTCAATATCCTTTATCTCCTCTTGTAATTTGATTCTATCATTCCAAGCATGTTTCACTAGCAGTTTAAGCATTCCCTGCATCACATCATTCATAAATTCGGACCATTCCCGCAATAACTCGTTGTTTGGGTTTTCATATAATGGAACTAAAACGATCCTTAGTCCTCTAGGGACTCGTCCAACTTCCAAATATTTCTGCAGGCTAGTGGCCTCCCACCACTTGCGAATTTCTCGCTCATAGGTTTTCTCAAGTGTGGAAAAGAGCTTAGTGAGGGAGTCAGGTGCTTCTGCTTTCTGTGACGGAATGTCTTTCTTTCTCGCCCCCATTTGGGGTATAAATAATGTGTCTGCCGCTTTCTCCCTTTCACTATCTGTGAACATTTCTTTCTGCAAAAGTCTGTTTTTTCTGAACTTGGCTTTCCTTTCGCTTAGGCTGAACGTGGTCTGCCGGAATGTTTGAATAGAGAAATATCAGCGTCGTTCACTCACCCGTTCAGGATTTTCCCAATCACCGGGTTACCTCGGGATCGGTCGTCCTTCCAGGGCTCGTGTTCCGTTTTCTCGCTCGATATCCAAGTTGTGCTCCTTGCACGTCTGTCCGGCGGGGCCAGTCGGTAATCAAATGTTCGGCACGCAGGTTCCACCCACCACCGCTCCACTTCTTCCACGGGTGCCTCTTACGACACTTTCCCAATTGAATAATAAAGAACACTATATGGAAGTGAAAAGGGAAAAACATTTAGAAAGTACTAGAGCCTTCAATACCCTGATTACTAAGTGGAAGGACTCGGGGATTTTGGATTTTAAAGATTGGAACAACTTGAAATGTGAGTTCCCCCAGATTGCCACGTTCTATCACCTACCCAAGGTACATAAGAGTAAAGTATGGCCTCCAGGTAGACCAATTGTGTCTGCAAAAGACAGCCTACTTGAGAAAACTTCAAGTTACATTGATAGCTTTATTTCTCCATTTGTCAAAGATCTCAGCTCGTACCTGAAAGATACGAAGGACTTTTTGAGAATCATACAGGATGTTAAGTGGGAAGAGGACATGATCCTAATAACACTGGATATTGCCAGTCTATACACTTCAATTAGGCATGAAGATGGCCTGCTGGCAATGAAAAGCTTCCTAGACAATAGATCTCTTAAATATCGAAGCCACAATGCAATGCTGTTGGAATTGACAGACTTCTGTTTAAGAAACAATATCTTTTTATTTGCAGGGAAATTGTACCTACAACTCCAGGGGACCGCGATGCGCACTTGCTTCGCCCCCAGCTACGCGAACCTATTCGTGGGCTGGTGGGAGAAGCACGTGGCCTGGGCGGGGGGCAATGACCGGTGGATGAACAACATCATCCCGTGGACCCGCTACATCGATGACTTGTTTTTGGTGTGGCAGGGTTCACAGAATGAGGCTGAGGAATACATTGCTGAATTAAACAACAATAATTTAAACCTCAGCTTCACTAGCAACATCAGCAGGAGTGAGGTCTTCTACTTGGACCTTCGGGTCTATGTGGAGGATGATTTAATTCAAACTGCAGTCTATAGAAAACCGACGGCGGGTAACACAATTCTGCACTCACACAGCTATCACCCCCGTAGCGTAATCAATAACATCCCCCTGGGAGAGTTTTTGCGGATGAAACGCAACTGCTCGACTAAACAGGAGTTTGACAAAGCGAAGGAGCAATCTAAAAAGAGATTTTTACAAAGAGGATACGGGAAAGGGATCCTGGATCAAGCTGAGATTAGAAGCAACTTAGTGGGGAGAAAAGACCTACTAATAGACAAACCTAAATCTGCTGAATCAAAAATCAGAATGATTACAGACTATTCAGAGAAGTCACCAGAAGTTTTCAATATCATGCGAAAAAACTGGAAAATTTTGAAGACAGACTCTGTAATAGGGAAATCCCTATCCATTTATCCCCTTATTTCATACAGAAAGGGAAACTCTTTCAAGGACCATTTAGTCAACAGCCACTATGAGAATAGAAAAAAGAAAAAGCCGACTGTCTTAGGTTTCTTCCCATGCATGAAATGTAAGGCCTGTAAAAACTCAAAAAAGGTCAAAGAATATCAAATTCCAGGGAGAAAAATCAAAACAAAGATATCGAAACTGCTCAACTGTAATTCTGACCACACTGTGTACTGCTTGATATGCCCATGCGGGAAAAAGTAGATAGGGAGCACAGTGAAACCTACCAAACTCAGGGTCCTTGAACACATGAGGGCCATCACCTCAAAGGATCCAAGTTATCCAGTAGCTCACCACTTTGAGCAAGTACACAATAGTAACAGCAATGTATTGACTTACTTTATACTGGACCAACTAGTCAGAACAGAGAGAGGGGGGAACTGGATAAAAAAGTTAAGAACCTTAGAATCAAGATTCATTATCCAGCTTCAGACTAAGACCCCGGGCGGGATGAACAATGAAGAGGAGATGTGGACTCACATCTAAAAAACTACCATCCTGGCCCTTGTGAGATTATGTGAACCCTGAGAGAGAAAACATAGAAATGATATGCAAACAACAATGCAAAAGTTATCTGCCCAACCCCCTACAAATCAAACAATATTTTACTACGGAAAGATATAGGAACAATCCTAAATGATTATTGTGTAAGCACACAACATGATTAAAATTAAATTGCCCATTCAGGGCTTGATTGCACTGAACTCAAAATAGAGAATTGTTCCACACACTACAAAAATGTGAACTATTCGTTAAAGCCCAAAACGGGATCGTAGTGGGCTTTGCGAATCAATGGCACTGTCTGAATAGGCGCCTCAAAATATAAATAGTAAACATAGGTTACCACGAACACTTGAATGATTGAATCATGAAACAGATGTTTACCGCTATACATATCACGTAAATAATTATGTTGAATGAATAACATGATGGTATCAAATGTTATGAAAATGATTAATGTAAAATTGTATTCAACCCATTATAAGATGGCCGCCACGAGTAATGATGTAATTACAAGCTATGTGCCGTTTGTTATGTTTATCTTTTAGAACACGTGACAGGCTGTCACCATGGTTTTATTTAAATTACTAAACAAACTAGTGCCAGTTTACACTGACGAAGGCGGCAACGCCGAAACGCGTTTGTAAGCTTGACTAAACTGCGAAAAGTTTCTACAATTAAATCACTTGGCGAAACCACGCTGTATTGGCTTTGTGTGCTCTTTATTGAAAAAATCCCGAGGATTGTGGGGTTTGGCGTTGTGAATATATATATATATATATATAGATATATAGATAGATAGATAGATAGATAGATAGACAGATAGATAGATAGATAGATAGATAGATAGATAGATAGATAGATAGATAGATAGATAGATAGATAGATAGATAGATAGATAGATAGATAGATAGATAGATAGATAGATAGATAGATAGATTGATAGATAGATACTACCTACTGGCAGTCGCCGTAGGTAGTTATAGTTGCAACCTAGTTTCCATTGGAAAAGCATTTGACTCTCCCTGAAATTCTCCCCCCAAAAAATTCTATCCAGGTCAGCTCTTATCCTGAAAGTCTGGGGGTGATTCATCAAGCGGGGGCTGAGAAAAAAGGGGGGTATCCCAAATCGCATTTTCACCATGTTAATTTCCATAGGAAATTTTGCAACGAGCTACAGCCCGAACTGCTGAACGGATTTACCCCAAATTTGGCAGAAAGGTAGAGCTTGGTTCAGAAAGCAACCTTGCATCTTAGCAGCCCCCCCATGTGGAAAAGCAATGCAGGCTCCCGAGGGACGCGGGGAGCCAGCGGGACCTTGGGGGATTGGGGACACCCCTACGTTCCCCAACAGAGAGGGCCAGCTCCGGGATATGGGGGTCCCCGGGGCTACAAGTGGCCTGGGAGGGGGCCAAGCGGCCCCCTCCCCAAAATTTTAATATATAAAAAAAAGAAGAGCCGGCCCTGGGGTATTGGGTACTCGGGGCCATAAGTGGCCTAATGAGGGGGGCAACGGAGCCCCCCTCCAAAAAAATTGAAAAAAAGGCCATGCCCTAGGGCCAATTAAGGCCTCAGGAGGGGGGCCAAGCGGCCGCTTCCAAATATATATATATATATTTTTTAAATTAGGGGGCAGGCCCTGGCGGATGGGGTCCCCAGGGCCAAAAATTTAGAACAAGAAGGGGGGCTACACAGCCACCTTCTTTAAAAAAAAAAGACTGGCATTGTGCCGGAGGCCAAGCTCCCTCCTTTCAGGACTCTGCAAAACGCACCCCCTGATGCGTTTGCAGATGGGGAATTAATTCCCCTGGAATACTGGGGGTGCCTATGGGCCAACTAGCCCCCCAGGAACCTACAGTATGTAACAGAGGGCTGCGTTGCAGAGAGGTGTTCTGAGGCCACGCCCCTTTTTACACCTCTCTGCAACGCAGCTCTGTGGCGCTTAGTGGAGGTAGGTGGTGGGCTAGTTGCACCCTAGGTACCCTCAGTATTCCAGGGGAGGTAATCCCCCAACTTAAAACGTGCCACAGTGCGTGTTTGCACAGTGGTGAAGGGAGGGGGAGGGGCCTGAGTTGACAGGTGTGCAAACCCACCCTGTGGCGTGGTTTAAGTTGGGGAATTAATTCCTCTTCAATCCTGAGGGACCCTGGGGGCCAACTAGCCCACCAGGTACCTCCAGTAAGTGCCACAGAGCGTTGTAAAAAGGGGCGTGGCCTCTGATCACCTCTCTACAACGCAGCTCTCTGGCACATATTGTAGGTACCTGGTGGGCTAGTTGGCCTCCAGGGACTTAATCTCACAACTTAGAACGGCCACAGGGCGCTTTTACACAGTGGTGAAGAGAGGGGACAGGGCCTGAAGTTACGTGTGCAAACACACCCTATGGCGCGTTTTAAGTTGGGAAAATGATTCCTCTTCAATCCTGAGTGACCCTGGGGCCAACTAGCCCAGCAGGTGCTTCCAGTAAGCGCCACTGTGCTGCGTTGCAGAGAGGTGGTGCAGGCCGTGCCCCTTTTTACACCTCTCTGCAATGGCGCTTACTGGACGTACCTAGTGGGCTAATTTGACCATAGGGACCCTCGGGATTCAAGGGGACTTAATCTCCCAACTTAAAACGGCCACAGGATGTGTTTACACAGTGGGGAAGGGAGAGAATGGGGCCTGAGGTGACAGGTGTAAACCTGCCCTATAGCGCGTTTTAATTTGGGGAAATAATTTCCCTTCAATCCTGAGGGACGCTGGGGGCTAACTAGCCCACCAGGTGCTTCCAGAAAACACCGCTGCACTGCGTTGCAGAGAGGTGGTCTAGGCCGTCCCCTTTTTACACATCTCTGCAATGCACCTATGTGGCGCTTACTGGAGGTACCTAGTGGGTTAGTTGGACCCAAGGGACCCTCAGGATTCAAGGGGACTTAATCTCCCATCTTAAAATGCCCACAGAGCGTGTTTGCACAGTGGTGAAGGGAGGGGACGGGGCCTGAAGTGACATGTGCAAACATGCCCCGCGGCACGTTTTAAGAGGTAGTTTTGATCCCCTGCCCTAATATATACTAGGGGCTTACAGAAGAGGTCATGCTAATCACAGAGAGACCCCAACGCATGGTGTTCCCTAGTCTATGTAGGTGTTTTCACCATATCCTAAGCAGACCCTCCAGGATTTCGCGATTTCGCGGTTTGCTGCAAAATCGGCACCTTTGTAAAAATGCCGCGATTTTTACAGAAGTGCCCGTGAAATCGGCACTTTTGTAGAAATCGCGCAGCATTTTTACAAAAGCCGCTATATCCTGGGGGGTCTGCGTTAAGTTAGTCTAGCTGTGCATGAGTGGGATGCTTGCAGTGCTCCCTCAAGGCCACAGGAGGTCATAATTGCACCGAAAGACTGCAGAAGAAGCGGAGAAAGAGAGAGAAAACGGAACCACGTAAACTAGACTTGCATAAAATAACGTGTGAGACTGCTAAATTCTCAACATAATGGATTCGGACACGTGTGAGTACATTAAGCTCCAACTCTTCATCTTCTTTACACCACCCGCTGCTCCGCCTGCTTGACTCCTTCACTCCTCCTTCTGCTCCACCCTCAGTCCTCCCCTCATCGTTGTGCCTCACATTCTCAACCCTAATCTACTGATGCTCCTTTCACTCAGTTTTAAATCTCACTTTCTGCTGCATTCACCCACTCTGTTCTTCACAACCTCTTCCCCTGCTTTGACCTGATCTGTTCCGCTAGTCCCTCATCTGTCTCCTCTCCATCTCCTGCCCCATTCCAGGCTCGGTCACTTAAGCATTATGCCCACCAGCCTGCATGTCTTAATTTGGTTTTACATTAGTGAATTGTTGTGGATGAGTGCCTGAGCAAGTCATGTTTGAATGGAAGACATGTTCCAGTTCTGCATTATTTACAGCTGAGGGTGTTGATGCAAGGGAGTCTATTAGTGAGAGTATTGGGTGAACTGGCGTGAATAAATACTCTTTGAAACAATGAGTGAAGGCATGATTGTGTTGAATTGAAGAAATGCATGAGTGAGTGTCTTACATAAACTGGTGTGAGTGCGTGCTTGGTGAGATAATGAATTTGTGAGTACCTTGAGGGTAGGTGCATGAGTGATGACCACTCATGCACCTACCCACTGTTTGAATTAATGATGATAGTGTCTGCCTTTTGACACAGCGATTGAATGCAAGAATGCCTTTTGTGTAAGTGCACGAGTGGCAAGAGTGAATTGGTATGAGTAGAAATGTGTTAAGACAGGGAATAAATATATGAGTGAGTTTCTTTGAGTGTATGAATTAGTATGTCAGGTGGGTTTATGTACAATTGCTGAATTCAACTGTATTGATGTGATTGAGGGCATGAGTGAGTGTCTTGGGTGAACTGCTGTAACTAGCTGCTTGGTGAGTTTGTAAGTGAATATAAATTGTCATTGCCGAAAGTGAGGACCATGGCTAAGCCTGTGTGAGAAGAGCTAAGTGAAAGATTGATGGCTGTGGGTGAGTAGATGTGAGCACATGGAGCTATTGCTACACAGCCTTGGATCTCCCAACACTCTGCTACTTCACCCCTTCTGCTGCTCCCCACATTCAGATCAGTCATACCTCCTGCTACTCCCTGCTTACTTCATTCCATGTCCACATTCCTCCCAACTCAGCTCTAAATCCAAAATTCCTGCTGTTTCTTTCGCTGCTTTCTTTCCACCTTCTGCAGCTCCCTGTTCTAGGTCATTTTCAACTATTTCTCGTCATACAATCTGCCTTTCACATTTTCTGATCGCTCTGATCTCAGCTACCTCGTGTTTCTCCCCATCTCATTGTTCCCACATCTTGCTACCTCCATGAACTGTCATTCACACCTACTGCTGCACTTCCTCCCCACCACTCAACTCATTCAAGCATTATGTCAGTTGCTCAGCACACACACAGTATTTATTCTACACATTTAGTGGGAGGAGGAGATGTCTCTTGTCACCACCACCCACCCGAGAGAGGCCATTTTGTCCCCTGGGAGTACCTGGCCCATGGAATGATTGCACCCCTGACTATTTGGTTGTGGAGTGTGGTGGAATATCAGAATTACAATGGCGGGAAAGAGGTTGTTGTTGCCAGTACAAACTGTGCTTTCATTTCCTCATCACTTCTCAGTATGACGAGTGTCTCTGCCTCATTTTCCGTGCCTTCTTCACCTGTCCGTGTGACACGGCTGGCATTGGCACGGGTCGGCTTCTCCCTGCATCACATACAAGTAAGAATCGCTTTAAAATGTTTTCTAGATACCTTAACTATCCCTGAATGATAATTAAAGTTAACAAAGACAGAAGAGAGCATGGTGAAAATGAATGCAGGCGATTTTATGCAAATTTATATTAAAGTATAATGTCAGGGTGATTGCAGGATCTTTAAATGTGAACACATGGACAGTATTTTACCCTTTTGGCACTCTGCTAAACTCCGATCTATGCCCTACTTGACAGCTACTCACTCTCCACGCTAGTGAGCCCTTTGTTGTTGGAAAAATGGCCAAATAAAATGCCGCAAAATTGCCGCTAAATTTCCATATTTGTGCCGCTAAATTTCCATTTTTGTGCCGCTAAATTTGCTAATCTATGTCGCTATATCCTGGGGGGTCGGTCTAAGTGTCTTTTAACATAGCACTGGCTCTAGGACTGGTTAGTCAGAGTCAGTTACCACCACTATCCGTCTGAAAAAGTTGAGGGTACAGGATGATTTTACAACAAGGCTTTTTTCTGCTCTTCTGTTTGTTCTTTCTGCACTTTTCTTCAGCCTTGAGGACTTCTGTTGCTTCTTTCTGCATTTCTTTCTTTTTCTTTCTGTACGATTTTTCTTCTTTCTTCGCATGTCCTATCTCTGTAGGCATAGTTAGAAATTAGCATTTAAACAACCTTTGAAATTCACTGAAAAAAACCAAAGGTTTCAGACACGTTATAGTTAGAATTAGCATTTAAAAAACCTTAGAAATTCACTGAAAAAAACATAGGTTTCAGGGGCGTATATAAATGTTGTATACATATGTTTAAATAAATCCCAAGGCGCCATTCCCACTGGCGCTTATGTATCCAGATTCCGATTGGACAAATGTTTGGCTGCAGTGTGTTTCTTTTTCCTAGCATCGGTTGTTAATATGAGTACTGCAATGTTGGGTATGATGTGGGAAGAATGTCAGCATCCCAGCCAAAAGGCAATCACTTAAGCTTCGGTTTCACACTCAGTAACTGTAATACTGTAACAATTATGTAAACTGTGTTTCTTGCCACTAAAACGTGTCACGCTGCACAAACCAAACAGATAATAAACAGAACTGTAGGTTTTAGAGTCTTGGCATCAGCAAGAAAAATAGTGACTCTGTTGCAGAGTTGCAAACACCACAACCTCAGTGAAGAAATGGTGCTCTCCTTGTGAAAGAATAAGGTGCCAGTGCCTATCCGTGTCTCCTGAGCTACAGCCATGAGTTTACATTATAGGAGGTTAGCTGCATGACCACCCCGCAGAGTTTGGTGCTGTTCTTGGTGATAATGTCTCAGTATGGCCATTGGAATTATGTGCCAGTGGAACGCCAAATGATAGAGCAAGATGGACTAAATTATGCAGCAAGAAAAGGCAAATTATGTGGCATAATCGGCCACATTTTCTATAGCGTTACTTCAGTATCTTGTAATTATTACACATGGTAATACTGTCTGGGCAAATATTTGACCTCATCAGTACCACTTTAAAAAACAAATAAGGAAATAAGCAACTGAAAGATGACCAGTTAACCATTGTTGAAGTGCCTTCAATAGTGTACAAACACAAGTCGCAATGCTATTAGTTACTTTTGATAACTTTGAGCTATAAACATTTGTTTGTTAAAATACGTGGCAAATGCAACAAATCCATGCAAAAAAAAGCTGCGGTCACAGAATCACATGATTCCAGTGGCTTGGCGTATGCCCTTTTACCCCCTCTTTCTTGGCACTTGCACACAGAACACAAAAATCAGAACGCCATTGAACATGCCCATTGCATCCATTGGCAATAAAACATTTTGCAAGGTACAAGGTACAAGGTACGTCACAGGTCTCCACTAAGGATATGACAGCAGCAATCACATGCCTGTCCCGATAGGCAGGCAATGACACACAGACGAGTGAATGGAGAGATTGCTTTAAGAAGCTCTGCCTTATTAATGACATAATGGATATTTCAAACTCATCAGCTTGACAGGGATACATAGTTAACTTACTCACGTGTTATATCACATTTGTTTCGTGTTTTTTATTAAGTCCCTGAAAAAGTCTCCTAACTGATCGACTGCTGCACAAAAAATACACAAATAAACAAACAACACATTTAATCGATCTTATAACACAGATACATTTGGATAGTAGATTTGCATGCAATTTTGACTTATTATACGTCATATATCACACACTTAAACGAATGATTAAGCCCAGAACTTACTCAAAGTGAAGACGTTTAATACAAATTATAAGTTTCCTTGGTTAGCACCTTAACAACAGATATTTTACAATGTCCGTGAGAAAATAAAATAGGCTTCTTATTTTTTTTAAAAGTGATTGTTTTCTGTTTGGAGAGTGGATGATGACTATAGATGAAAGCCATACAATAGCCTCATTAGCACCCTTCAGCCCAGCTTATCAATTTTACATGTCTTTTGGAAATAAACATCCAAGCAGTAAAGCAACGAAGCTGGGATGAAAGGATTCCTGTATGAAATCATGTTGCCGCTCTTCATCTCCTGCCACCCCGAGCAAATGTTTGGGTTTGCCAAGGTTTGTTGTCCTTGCTATAGACCAGACGCATAAAGACACATGCAACATCCTGGAAGATGGTCGGATTGTTTGCAGCATCTAATTGCTCTAACGCTGGTCCACTATCTGAGCAACTGAGAACCAGCAGGCTCAATGAGGAACCCTCCCAAATTTGCCACCAGGCCTCTTGACCACCAAAAATTGGCAAAGGCCCACATGGAAATCTTAGCCCCATGTTTAACCTGAGCGTGGTGAGAAGTGTAACCTGGGATCACTCACAGGGCCAAAGGATCTGGTAAAAGCCTGGAAAGGTGGGAAGCCCCTCATGTGTCAACATACTGAGGCCTTCTATGACTTTGTGTTCTTTCTTCGCCGGTGTTTCTATTAGGACACCAACTGCTGTTACCCATTTGAAACAAAAGAGCCGAAATGCAAGAAAAGTTCTATCTGCAGGTTGTTCCCTTTCTTGGGGCCTACACAGATATCATAATTTGTGTTGTCATAACAATTGGGCTATAATTTCTTTTTACTTCTGCTACCACTAATACTATAACTAATGCTACTACTATTCCATTATTGCTACTACTACCCCTACTAGGAGTGCCACTGCTATTACTAGTTCAGCTACTATTACTACTACTAGTACTACAACTGCCACTACAACTGCTACCAGTAGTACTACTACTCTGACTACAAATGGTGTCACTGTGTCTACTAGTATTATAACCAGTATGTATACTCTTACTTTTATGAATAGTATGGCTACTACTTCTACTACTCCCTCCTACCAGTGCTACACTACTATTACTAGTACAGCTTCTACTAGTATAGATGCTACTGCCAATACTGCTACTATTACCAGTGCTACTGGTACTTCTGTTACTACTACTTTTGCGAGTATTACTACTACTATCAGTGCTGCTACACCTACTTTTATGACTAGGATGACTTCTGAAATTACAAATATAACTGCTACGTTTTCTACTACTACTACATCTTCCAGTGCTATTAATAGTATTTCTAGTACACCCTCTAATTTTGCTGCTGCTACCAGTGCTACTATTGCCACTAATAGTGTTACTACGGCTACTACTACTCCACTACTATGGCTACAAACTCTGCTAGTGATGATACTAATTAATAATATAATGTAAACTTATATTTATATAGAATGTTCTTGCACTTATGTTGTTACCTAACAAGAATAAAAGGAACTATTTCTATCTGGCCGAGAGGTTCCTACTAATGAAGTTGTACTTCACAGCACACTGATGCTCTGAATACACACCCTGTTGAGGATTTTCGAGGTACTTGCTTGTGGGCTGTACTATTGGAGAGATTGTGGGGATGTAGGGAGATATTTCAAAAAAAATTAGCAAAGATTTTAAACGTAGCCACCCTTTAACTTCCTCCCTGCTGGTCCCAGGCGCAGGTGTGTGGCAGGTTCAGGCCATAATAGGAACTGCAACTCAGGAGGTAAGATTGGATCCTAGCTCACTGAACTGACGTTGTTAGTTAAGTGGGAACTGGAATGCTTAACTGAAGCTGTGAGGTAAAGAGACTGTGAGATAACCTTGTATCGATCTCTCTAGACCCCCACGACTGAAGGGCACCGATGAACAAAACCGTGCTGGACAGAGTCCCGGGACCGCCAAGCAGAGGTAGACTTTCATCCCCGCCGCAGTCCACCTAGAGGGTTCTATATTTTGTCTGAAAAGTACACTTTTCTACCACACTGTACAATTCTGTGCCTGCTTTTTTAATGCACAATAAGGCCAGGTAATAATAGAAATGCCTAGAAAAACGCAGGCATTGCTGTTTTCGAATTCATTTGCACAATGACGCCTTTATAGTGAACCTCAATAAGGCACTTGAATTTAAGTCCAAAATTAACATGTTTTTTTCCTTATTATAATAAACGGCTTTATGAAACATTCAGGTAGTTGAAAATTGTTTTCCACGGTACAGATATTAAGTACATCCTTTTAATTTCATTCCATACCTACTAATTAAGGCATGGTGCAGAACAGATAATTATGGTATCGATAGTCATCAAAGTAAGAAGTATGGACCAACAACCTTGGTTTTTGGAAGAAAAGCCCCCTAAAGATGGCATAAAATGGTTTTCAAGGCTGGTCTCTCGTTTATGGACACCCAGTTTAAAAACAATCCTTGCCAGATAAACCACAGAGTACGTAGCATACGAACATTAAATACAATCTGAGATGCTTCGCAGCGTTTTCTAGTGCCTACAATGCCAATTCCCTTAAATTAGAACTCGGCGGAACCATTTAGTGAGTGTGAGTTATAAAGGGGTTACCCTGTGAACTCAAGGACCTGGGGTCTTAGATAAGTACAAAGAAAAAGCGGTCCGAGTTGGCAATATTATGTATTTATAAGTATTCACTTCATACCAAAAAACACCACATATAATTCAATACAATTGAATCTAACTGATGCAGTATTCTTATTCAAATTACATTTATTATCCACAAGGAAATATTCATTGGAGTCTCAAGGAATTCATCATAGTATAATTAATAGTAAATGATTCAATGTAATTGTATATTCATTACATTCAAATAGTGCTCTCAGTGAAGTTGGAAAAAGGAGGTGAAGGGGTATGTGAGGGACTGGGTAAAGGTAGTGTGACATTGAAGCATCACAGTAAAATCAAATACGCCTTTACAATCAAGGTAGTATTAATGTTCCCAAATACATCACACATAGGTAAAAATATATTCATTGCTTCAGATCCTATGGTGTGTCAGTTTGGCGCAGTCTACGTTTCGACCCCTGGTGTATAGAAGGGTTAGTATGGCCTCATGTTGGGGTCTTCATCAGGACATAGTAGAGAGCCTGTGAAGTAAGGCGGAAGGTATAATCAAAAGCCTGCGTGGTGAATTGGTTAATCATTTGGGTAGAAAATGTAGGCTTTACCTACATGGGAGTGACGGTCAATCGATGGTACCGTCCTGGTGAGGGGCTGTGATGCTCCTGGAATTCTGAAATATACAAAGATTGAGAAGATTCCTCAACGGGAAGTCCTGACTGGGCGGTCAAGAAAACTATTAATGGGAGAGACACTTACTAGGGAATACGTCCTCAAGCGGCAGCGTAGGACGTTGAATCGTGCAGTCATTACTTGGTGATGTTCGCCGGGTTAGTCTGGCATCATTCTGAAGAGAAAAACCTTTATGGGGTACTGGGATACGCATTAGGGGCAGAACAATTGTAGCCTTGTGTGGTACACAAAGGGTCCAACACATGCATTAAGTGAATAATAACCATACACATGCGGTAACCTATCCAAGAGTGGTTTGAAAAGGGTGAGCCCAATGGACATTAGTCGTAAAAGTTCAGAAAGTATCAAACGTTTAAAAGCGCTGGGGCTCAGTAGTCATCAAGACTTCAAAAAGTAAAAATCATTTAAGAGCGCTGAGGCTCCAGTGAAATAACCATCTGATCAATCAGGGAGCCACATCCCGATATAATCGGCCGTCCAGGTGGTTTGGATGGATTCTTGTGTACCTTCGGCAGTACATATATTGTAGGAACTCTTGGTGATTCCACATTGAGGAAATCAAACTCTTTTTTGGTAAGAAATCCCATTTCAAGACCTTTCTTTGTGATGGCAACAATCTCAGTTCTTATGTCTTTAGTTGGATCACAGGCTACCGGTCTGTAGCTTACTCCTTCCCTCAGCTGTGAATAGATCTCTGTCTTGTAATCCTCCACATCCAGCATGACAATGGAGCCCCCTTTGTCGGCTGGTTTGATAACAACCGACTTGTTGTTTCTAAGAGTTTCCAGAGCTTTGCGTTCTCCTGCCGAGATGTTATGTCTCACGTAGGATCTCCTGTCACATGTTCGTAAGACATCTCTGAGTACCACACTCTCATATGTCAAGATCCTGTGTGATACCGACGTCATAGAGGGCATTAATGTTGACGGAGGGCGAAAATTGGTGAAGGCCGTCATAGTTGGTAATGGACAGTTTTTGAAAAAATGTTTCAGTCTTATCTTTCTGAAAAATCTGGTGAGTTCTGTCTTAATATTGAATCTATTAGCCAGGGATGTTGGTACAAAAGATAGTCCTTTACAAAGTACACTACTCGTGCTGCACGGACGGACTAAGGCAGAAGCCAGACAGGTATTTCAATCCCAGCCCGCCTGACTCTAGCAACGGACCATACGGTCCAACATAGAATTGTGAGCACAGACATATTTGCACGCAAGGACTAGCTTTGTATATCGACCCATTTCATCATGATACTTTGAGGCGCGTAAATACCAATCAGATGGTTATTTCACGGGAGCCTCAGCGCTCTTAAATGATTTTTACTTTTTGAAGTCTTGATGACTACTGAGCCCCAGCGCTTTTAAACGTTTGATACTTTCTGAACTTTTACGACTAATGTCCATTGGGCTCACCCTTTTCAAACCACTCTTGGATAGGTTACCGCATGTGTATGGTTATTATTCACTTAATGCATGTGTTGGACCCTTTGTGTACCACACAAGGCTACAATTGTTCTTCCCCTAATGCGTATCCCAGTACCCCATAAAGGTTTTTCTCTTCAGAATGATGCCAGACTAACCCGGCGAATATCACCAAGTAATGACTGCACGATTCAACGTCCTACGCTGCCGCTTGAGGACGTACTCCCTAGTAAGTGTCTCTCCCATTAATAGTTTTCTTGACCGCCCAGTCAGGACTTCCCGTTGAGGAATCTTCTCAATCTTTGTATATTTCAGAATTCCAGGAGCATCACAGCACCTCACCAGGACGGTACCATCGATTGACCGTCACTCCCATGTAGGTAAAGCCTACATTTTCTACCCAAATGATTAACCAATTCACCACGCAGGCTTTTGATTATACCTTCCGCCTTACTTCACAGGCTCTCTACTATGTCCTGATGAAGACCCCAACATGAGGCCATACTAACCCTTCTATACACCAGGGGTCGAAACGTAGACTGCGCCAAACTGACACACCATAGGATCTGAAGCAATGAATATATTTTTACCTATGTGTGATGTATTTGGGAACATTAATACTACCTTGATTGTAAAGGCGTATTTGATTTTACTGTGATGCTTCAATGTCACACTACCTTTACCCAGTCCCTCACATACCCCTTCACCTCCTTTTTCCAACTTCACTGAGAGCACTATTTGAATGTAATGAATATACAATGACATTGAATCATTTACTATTAATTATACTATGATGAATTCCTTGAGACTCCAATGAATATTTCCTTGTGGATACTAAATGTAATTTGAATAAGAATACTGCATCAGTTAGATTCAATTGTATTGAATTATATGTGGTGTTTTTTGGTATGAAGTGAATACTTATAAATACATAATATTGCCAACTCGGACCGCTTTTTCTTTGTATTGAACCATTTACTGAGTCACAAGAAAACAGTGAAACAAATATAAAAACAAGAAAAGGGTGCAGAGTAGAAACACCCTGATCCCGTAGGCCTGCTCAGGGGATCCCACAAGGACCCCCCAGGGCCCAAAAAAGCATTTTTTTATAATTGCAGCGGAATTCGCATTGGGGTCGCGAATCCTGCTGAATTTGTTTTTAAAATGAAGTGTGGGCTCCCGTGAGCCAAGTACTGTTGGCATTGTCAAAAAATAACAGCAGGGTCCCGCAGGGGCACCCACAGCCCTGGGGACCGCCACCTACCTGGGGCTATGCTGATTATGTGCGGGGGCACGAGTCCTCCCTGCATACCCGGGGACAGCCACCTCCCCAGGGTTTTTAAAGAAAATAATGTGGGGTCCCACTCCCCCATGCTGTCCCAGGGACCGCCACCTCCACGGAGATTCATTAAATAAGGGTAGGGGCCTCATGGGCCCCCGCAAGCCCCGGGGACTGCCACCTCCCGGGGCTGTAATAAATAAATAATTAGTGTGGGCTCTCGAGCCCCCGCACACTGCCCCTGGGACCACCACCTCCTCAGGGCATTCTGAATTCAAATACAAGGGTCCGTTATGGACCCCCGGGGATCACCACATCCCCGGGCTTTAATCGCTGGGAGGGGGCCACAGGGCCCCTTCCTGTAGCCCTTTATGGCCCTGGGGACCGCCACCCTGAGGGCGGGCTTATGCAGTGTACCGGGGTGCCCACCCCTGGGACACTACTGTTTGCTTCATTGAAGCGAGAGCGGGGAAACCTGTTTTCAATGAAGCAAAGCAGGATTGCTTTTCCACAAGGGGAGCTGTATATCAACAGTTCCCCTTGTGGAAAAGCAATGCTGGCTCCCGCAGGAGGCGAGGAGATGGCAGGGACCGTGGGGGCATTGGGGCTCCCCCCCCACAGTCCCCAACGGATTGGCCAGGCCCCGGTGGATAGGTCCCAGGGGCCAGAAGGGGCCCAGGAGGTGGGCCACGTGGCCCCCCTCCTCTGTGAAAATAAAATATTAAAAAAAAAGGAAAGGCCGTCCCCGGGGAATGGGGTCCCCGGGGCCATAATTGGACGGAGGAGGGGGGCCACATGGCTCCCTCCAAATAAATAAATACATTATTTAAAAAAACAAAAGTCTGCCTTTGCTCCAGACACTTATGCACTCATTCTTCAAAATACCTTGGCATATATTACCTACTGGCGGTCGCCAGTAGGTATATATAGTCAGGATTTTTTCTCTATGGGTTTTTTGAAAATTCTATGTCTAATAACTTTGGCGTTTGTGGACGGAATTGGCTGAAATTTTCAGGAAAATGGCACATTTTGTTTCTGAGCAGCCCCTGAAAATTGGGGGGGGGTTCTTCCAGGGGGGGTCGAGAAAAAAGGGGGGTCCCAAAACGTGTTTTTAACATTGAGTTTTCCATAGGGCGGTTGGCCTCACTTTTAGCCCGAACGGCTGAATGGATTTGCACGAAACTTGGCAAAATTGTAGGGACTGGTAGCCCGATGTGCCTTTTGTAGGTCTCAATATATGTGCTCCAGTGGATTTTGAGAAATTAACGTTTAAAAAAAGATATATATCTGTAACAGCGGACCGGGCAGCGCTCCAGTTCGCGTACTTTTCGCGCAACGGAGCTTTGTGAAGCGAAGCTGATTGGTTCTCCGCGTCTGTCAACATTCCAAACAGTCCGTAGCGGCCGCCATCTTGTCTCTCGGTAGGATCGAGAGACAAGAGGAGGCGAAAGGGAAGGGGCAAATGACGATAAGGGGGCATAGTAGATCCTCCCTGACCTCTTAGGTTTGATGTACCATTTTGCCAAGTTTGGTGTAATTCCGTTCATCCATTCAGGCTGTAGACGTATCTAAATGTCAATAATCGAACGGCTGAATGGATTTGCACGAAACTTGGCAAAATATTAGGGACTGGTAGCCCGATGTGCCTTTGCTAGGTCTCAATATATGTGCTCCAGTGGATTTTGAGAAATTAACGTTCAAAAAAAGATATATATCTGTAACAGCGCTCCGCTTCGCGTACTTTTCGCGTTACGGAGCTTTGCGAAGCTGATTGGTTCTCCGGCGTCTGTCAACATTCCAAACAGTCCGTAGCGGCCGCCATCTTGTCTCTCGGTAGGATCGAGAGACAAGAGGAGGCCAAAGCGAAGGGGGAAATGACCATAAGGGGCATAGTAGATCCTTCCTGACCTCTTAGGTTTGATGTACCATTTTGCCAAGTTTGGTGTAATTCCGTTCAGCCATTCAGGCTGTAGACGTATGTAAATGTCCTATGGAAAACTGCATGGGGAAAACACATTTGAAAGTGTTGAAATTTAGAACCAATTAAAATGTTACTTTGGTTTTGTATTTGTGTGTGATGAAAGTTAATTGGTTATGTATATATGTCAAATGAGAGGAAACCACAGCCATTTTGTGATACTACTGTCTGAGGTACATTTGTGAGGAATTTTTGGTGGTGAATTTCTGGTGTTTGATTTACACAGTACTAACACTTCTCCTACTTTTAAAAAGGTGAGTTGTTAATTTGTAAGGGGAACTATGTTGTACACTTGAAGATAATTTGAAAAATGTTTTCTGTTATTTATTTGCAGTCCTTTCTGTTATACTAAATACTTGATAAAGTTAGTTTTATATTATGTATTACTAAAAACGATAAATGAAAGTGATTATTTTTTTCTGCAATTTACAGCAAGCAATTTCAAAATAAAATGGCTCACAATGAAGAGACCGTGGCAATTTCTTTTGAATTGTCCACTACATTGATTGAAATTGAGAGCACCAATAATGAAATATTGTCACATGGAGGAGATGCCTTGTATGATTCCATTAGATTGATTGAAATGGACAGCACCAATAATGAAATATTGTCACAAGGAGGAGATGACTTGAATGATTCCACTACATTGATTGAAATTGAGAGCACCAATAATGAAATATTGTCACAAGGAGGAGATGACTTGTATGATTCCATTAGATTGATTGAAATGGACAGCACCAATAATGAAATATTGTCACAAGGAGGAGATGACTTGAATGATTCCACTACATTGATTGAAATTGAGAGCACCAATAATGAAATATTGTCACGAGGAGATGACTTGAATGATTCCACTACATTGATTGAAATTGAGAGCACCAATAATGAAATATTGTCACAAGGAGGAGATGACTTGAATGATTCCACTACATTGATTGAAATTGACAGCACCAATAATGAAATATTGTCACAAGGAGGAGATGACTTGAATGATTTTTTTGATCAATCTGTTGATGGCGAATTTATCGAATGTTTGGAGACCATAGAGTTACAAGAATCATCATTGCAGACTTTTCATGAGGAAATTGCTGATGAGGACATGTTACTAGTTCTTTCAAATTTAGAAAATTCTGAAGAATAAATTTATATTTAGAAATCAAAAATTGTTTGAGACATTATTCATTTTTATTTTTAATTTATGAGGTTGTAGCGAAGTGATTGTAGTATAAAATGAGACTTATAGTATCGAGTGCAACATTTTTATGTTACATGGTAAGTTTACTCATATTTACTTCCCTTCTGCCACTATATTATCTCCAATGTGTATTTGACATCTCTTCTTCATCTCCGGCCTCCTTTCTCTCACTGTGTGTCTCCGATGCATCTTATCGCTGCTATTTTGTGTAATTACAGAAGAGAGTAAAATAAAATAGTTCGGAACGTGAAAAGGGGGCAAAGTAGAGTACCCCTCACCCCGTAGGCCTTTTCAGGCGGTCCCAAAAGGATCAGTTTCTGCTTTCCTGAGAGATTATGGTATGAGTTCCATATACCACAATAATTTGCATTACAACATGCAAGATATCTATCTCCTATTACCAACGTTTGGAGATATTCGCGCTAAGCGCGAATATCTCCAAAAAGTTATACCTGCCCTGAGCAGTTCTTAGCCATGTTATCCAATGGGAGGTGGATAACATGGCTAAGAGCATTAGCTCGGTAATGCATGAATATCGCTGACTTTTTAGCGATATTCATGCATTGCGGCCGTTTTTTATCGCATTTGCGATAAACCTTGATAATAGCAAGGTTTATCTTCGATAATTTCTGACGATGCTTAGCGGTAAAAAATTCGTTGGTAAGCATCGTTAGCGATAAATATCGCTTAACTTTGGTAATATGCACCAACGTCTGTTAACGTTCGATTCGAAGGAAATGAGGAAGTGTTGAAAAACATTGTTTGCGCCATCTTGCCTTTTTTGAAATGCCACACTTTTGTCGTGCACGGCAGCCATTTTAGATGCCTTGACCAGACCCACTCTCTGCACGCTGTCGATTCGTAGCATGGCTCCCCACCCTCGCAAGCATCTTCCCCAGGCACTGGTCACCCCCGCTCTCTGTCTTATGCATGGGCAATAAACCTCCCCCCATCTGCGCTGCTCTTCCCTGAGAATCACACTCTGTGCCCGCCCGACACCTCCCTTTCGCCCTATTCACTACCGCACCCTCTGACACTCCTCTTTCCTCTGTGTCCGATTGTCCAGGCTATCAGCTAGCCCTGCAGATGTAGTTTATGGCTCCAGCTGTAAAGAATCACCCCTCTTTAAAGGAGTTATAGTAGATCAAGGCCCACACCCGATGAGATCCGTCACACCACACGTGTTCCTACTATCTGAAAACCATCCTGTATTGTGATTGGGGAGGGGACCGATTCACGGCAGTCATTGAACACGCATCTTAGCGTTTAAATTGTTCACGTTCACGTGAGTTATCAGTTAACCACATGGCCATCAACATTAAATAGAATGAATTATAACTAGCATTTATGCGATAAGGTGAAAGGTTCAATGTGACCACACATCTACCTGTGGCAAATGAGGGTATTAGACACTACAAGATGGCGCATATAACTGAGACGTGTAGGCTGTCCTACGTTTATGTCTATACCCGCTTTGACGGAAATGAAATGTTATAACATGCTGCTGCTACGCGCGTTTTCTGTGAAACACTGACGAAGGGAGCGTTCTCCCGAAACGCGTCTGTTCAATAAATACTGTCGCTGAGATTGACAGACTCCGTGAGTGCCTTATTTTGCTTTCAATCCCGGCTGGGACATTTTGGGGCAAGTGGAGCAGCTATTTTGTATCGCGGTGCACCACCGCGAAAAGCAGCACCCGCTGCAGGAGTGACTCGTGAATGGTGCAACAGGAGCGTTCATAAATACACGAGTGCACCGTCGTCGAGGGTGAGGAGAGGACCTGAGAAGAGATCGGCCATCCCTACCAGATGACACGCTGAACTGAGACTGGACGATATAGAACAACAGGGGCAGAGTAACCGCGAGGAACTAGCGGTAAGCCCAATTTTTGATTTAACTATCCAGCTTTAAAGAGTCCAGAGCCTACAGACAGTGTGGGATAGACGGCGCAGTGAGGGGTCTTGGAGAAATCTCAGCGGAACAGTATTGTGATATTCCCGGGATCGGGCTATCACGTGGACATTAAATCATGTTTAACATGTCAGAACGCAAAGGAGCGGCAGTAGATATATTCAAAAACAAGAATCCTGATATTTCTAAACCTCCGAATAAAAAGATCACGGAAGTTACTAACGCTTTGACTGCACAGTACAGGAAGCTGGAAAAACTTTACGAGAGAGAGTTGCGAAAGTGGTGGGAGGGAACATCACTGCAGGGATACATAGAGGTGCAAAGGGTACCAAGGGGACTGCGCATCTTTACTGTCCCAGCCTATGAGAACCCTGATCCCCTCCTACTAGAGACCTGGGCTTCACATATTGCATCCTCATGTAAAGGAATGCTTGAAATCTTGGTCCAATTCGCATGGAGCGACCGGGAGAAGGTCGTAAAGGAGATCGAAGAACTGGAAGAAGAACTTTCCAAGAATCCAGATAAAGTAGAACAAGAACGACTACGGGCTGCCATGAAAATAAGATTGGGCAAATATGAGACTAAAATCAAAATGAGGAAACAGGAGAAATTTGACCGAGACGAACGTGATTATATGATGGGTAGGGTCCTCACCTTCTCCAAAAAGTACGACCAACCACGCAAAGACCTGGCGAAGAAAAAACAATCACCAGGTGCGTCCACGGAGGGAAGGGTGGAAACCTCCGATTCGGACCTCACTGGCAGTGAGGCATCAGGCGATGAAGCGGCTGGCATCTCCAACAAGACATCGGAGACTCCTTTTCAACGGGAGTTTGGAGTAATAAGAGAAAGCTGGCTGAGGGGTGGCAAAAACAAACCCCCGGAAGACACAGACAAACTAGACGAGGTGGATGGAAAGGGAAGAGGCAGAGGAAAACCCAACCCAACGATGAGAGTGACAAGAAGTCAACGCAGAGGGAGATGGTAACAGAAACTAACCATCTCACCATTGTGAACCTTTCTGAACGGGTATTAACACCAGCAGAAGAGTCTGTTCTGAAATTGGGGCTGACATTCTGTCCCAACGCCAACTACGAGTACACTCAAACCAGAGTAGATCTCTATAAATTCGTTCGGAAGGTCAAACTTCATAAATTCTTCAAAACTAAACCAACGGCCCTAGAAACCAAACATCTGAGACAAAACAAGAAAAACACGGATCTCCTTACAGTCAATGATTTGACTGCGTGTGAAATGCTGCAAAACCTCCGTGCTGAAGGGAACAGTGAAGTTAATGAAACCACACATACATTAACACAAAGACTGTCCTATGTGGATGTTGCGCAAGAGGTTCCAAAAAGTGGACTGAAACAACCATCTAAATTTGTGCCTCAGACTGCTGTGGATGCGATAGACATCTTTTCGGACACAGTCGTCAAGGATTTGATGAAATTGAGAACTAAGCAGATACATCGACCCAAATCCTTTAACATCTCTAAGGAACAGAGGCTGGCAATAACGGCCCTATCCAAGGATCAAACCATCGTATGTAAACCCTCGGATAAGGGAGGCAACATCGTCATTATGACAAAGGACCAGTATATATCGGAGGCAATGCGGCAATTGCAAGATGGGAACTGCTATGCCAAAATAACGAGAAAAGAATATGCTGATAGCATAGAAAAATTACATGACATCTTGAAACATTGGCATGGGAAACAAATGTTAGATCTGGAAGAATATTTGTTTTTAAAAACATCACATCCTATCCTACCAACATTTTACCACCTTCCCAAGGTCCATAAATGCATCACTAATCCGCCGGGCAGACCCATCATTTCGTCCATCGGTGGCCTAACTGAAAATCTGTCCAAATATCTTGACCATTACCTGTTCGAATTTGTAATCTCACTTAAGTCATATATAAGAGATACATCTGACTTCATTGAGAAAATTGAAAAAATAGAGTGGCAGTCAACCTATACACTCGTGACTCTTGACATCACAAGCCTGTACACGGTTATTGATCATGAGCAAGGCCTATCTGCTGTAAAATATTTCTTGGATAAGAAATCTTTAAAATTTGCAATGCACAACAAAATGTTGTTGACCCTTATCCAATTCTGTTTGTATTTTAACATCTTTACATTTCAGGATCAGATATTTAAACAACTATCTGGCACAGCGATGGGTTCCTGCTTCGCCCCCAGCTACGCGAACTTGTTCGTGGGCTGGTGGGAGGAGCAGGTAGCCTGGGCCCCACAACATGAGAGTTCGAACAGGAGGGTCATTGCTTGGTACAGGTACATTGATGACCTGTTCCTTGTGTGGGATGGGTCTCCAGAAGAAGCCAAACAGTATGTCCAATCACTCAATAACAATGAGTGCAATCTGAGATTCTCAGGGGAGATTAATAAGGAGCAGGTCAGCTATCTAGACCTGTTGGTCACCATAAGGGACAATAAAATCTGCACCTCCCTATACCGCAAGCCAACCGCGGGAAATAGCGTTTTACACGCCACAAGCAGTCACCCTGAAAAACTAGTGAGAAGTATCCCTTACGGGGAGTTACTCAGGTTGAAACGCAACTGTACTTTAGATAGTGACTTTGAAAAGTCTGCCCGAGAGAGTATCGAAAGATTCTCTGAAAGAGGATATAGTCGCAATCTCCTAAATAGTGCACTTGATCGAGTCAGAGGACTCTCAAGATGCTCTCTCTTTGAATCTAAGACCAAAACCAAGTCGAATGTGGCAAACCAATTTTGTATGATAACCCCCTACTCAGCTAATTCTTGGCAATTGAGAGCAATTATGCAGAAACACTGGCATATTTTAAAAACTGATCAGATAGTTGGACCAGATTTGCCAGCTGCTCCTTTAATCACCTTTGGTAAGGCCAGAAGCATACGAGATCATCTGATCCATAGCCATCCTAGCACCACGAAGAAGAGTTCGGGGACCCTGAATGAAACCAAAGGCTTCTTCCCGTGTGGCAAATGTAAGGCCTGCGCCTTCAGTAGGCGTACATTGTCATACGAGGTAAGAGGTGTCAAAGGGGGAAAGAGAATACAGAAGTTCATGTCCTGTCACATGGACCACGCAGTTTACTGTTTGGTTTGTCCATGCCAACTGAGATATGTTGGCAGCACAATCAATCTGGTAAAACTGCGAATACTTGAGCATATGCGAGCGATCGCGAATAAGGATTTCTCTTATCCAGTCGCGCGTCACTTCGCTATCAAGCACAACAGCAACAGGGATCTACTTAGATTCTTCTGTGTGGATTATATAGCGGATAATCCCAGAGGAGGAAATAAGTTACAGATGCTCAGAAGGTTGGAATCCCGCTACATATTAGATATGGAAACGAAGGCCCCAGGGGGGCTGAATATGGGGGAGGAATTATCAACGCACCTGGGCTAGATGAGAAGAGACTAACTGAATTTTTGCTGTGATATGCTCTTGGAATAATGTCAGCAGAGCAAACTGACATGATTTAGTTTATATTATGGTTTGGACAAATTCTGATGACTGTGATTTTGATTTTGCCCTTTGCTTTGCCATTTGGACAATTGAGTGACATTGGGTAATGGTCTTAGGTCCTGTTCTGGTAACTGAAGCTTTGGTACCGTCTATAATAGATGATGTGTGTATGTCATATAGCAACCTGCCTATGTTTTGAAAAAATGTGGAGTTATGGCCATGAGGTATACTGAGATATTGAGCAGCCGTATGGGCTGCGATGCCGATCCACGGCGAGATTTTGACAGGCAGACCTGTTGGTCTGTAGTCGTTAAGCACCACACTGGTGCTTGTAACTAAGAGGCAGTGTGCTTCCTGCCTAAGCCGATTCACGGCAGTCATTGAACACGCATCTTAGCGTTTAAATTGTTCACGTTCACGTGAGTTATCAGTTAACCACATGGCCATCAACATTAAATAGAATGAATTATAACTAGCATTTATGCGATAAGGTGAAAGGTTCAATGTGACCACACATCTACCTGTGGCAAATGAGGGTATTAGACACTACAAGATGGCGCATATAACTGAGACGTGTAGGCTGTCCTACGTTTATGTCTATACCCGCTTTGACGGAAATGAAATGTTATAACATGCTGCTGCTACGCGCGTTTTCTGTGAAACACTGACGAAGGGAGCGTTCTCCCGAAACGCGTCTGTTCAATAAATACTGTCGCTGAGATTGACAGACTCCGTGAGTGCCTTATTTTGCTTTCAATCCCGGCTGGGACATTTTGGGGCAAGTGGAGCAGCTATATATATATATATATATATATATATATATATATATATATATAAATATATATAACATATTTAATCTTTACAGAAACACACATTCACTGGATGATGTCGTCAGTGATTTCGTTTGAGATGTAATTAGTAATGTTATCAGTGATGTCACTGACCATGTCGTGAGTGATGTAATATGTGATGTCATCAGCAGTCCATTGCGGGGGCGCAAGTTATAGTTAGCTCTACTAACTGTAAGGGCCAAATTTCTCTGGTTTTGTATGAGTGAAATGTCCAACTAACTATAATGTCCCTGAAACCTGTGGTTTTTTCAGTGAATATGTATATATTTAAATATATATATCAATGCAGGTTCCTGGCCGTCAATGCGTGATGGAGAGACTCAGGTGTGAACCTCTTGAAGACCTCTTATAAATTACGCACCAGCACGCAGTTTCAAAGTGCAAAGCAGAGTATAAAATTTACTTCGGAAATCATCAGACAAGTGTCAATCCATGACGCGATTCGCGCCGCGAAGGAGCTTGGTCACATATATATATATCCAACAAACAGGGACCCTTTCGAAGAGACATGCCACTCGAAGGTAAAATTCGCTCTCTTTATTCGTGGTAGCCTGCCAGCAGGAAACCTTAAGGAACAGCATTTCAATATGTGTGCCAGACGCGTTTCAGGTAAGACCTTTCATCAGTGGTATTAAGTTGAAGGAGACTGCAATCGCTGCTCGAAATGCACCATTTTAGCTTCCATCACCTGTCCCTGTGGGCGTGGCCATTCGTATGGCCTTGTGGATGATGTAGTGCAGTTCATAATGTTCCACAGCGGGCGCGCTGCTTGAAGTCTCTAATTAAAACTAATAAATCTTGCAACATCCCAGACGGTGCCTGCCCCGCTTTGTGGCTACCAATCCAAAGCTTGCGAGTTGGCTCCTTTCCTGTACAGGCGCCAGCTCACCTTCGTTCACAAGGGCTTATGGTCCAGCAGAAGTGCAGGGATTCAACTTGAATCGCATCCTAATCAGCCCCTTACTGGAAGGTAATCAAAATGCAGGCTGACAGAAACACTCACTTGCAGACACGAACAAACTGCATGCTGGATAATGCAGTCTCTCAACACCAAACAGCGTGAGTGTTTCCGGTTGTGATGCGGCTCAGGTGTTGCCAATACTACTTTAGGGAGATGGGCCAACCAACACAATGAGAAAATAAACAGACCCCCAGCACCTGAAGCATCTGATGAGGCTATTCGCCGAAACGCGTCATGCCAGAAATCGAAATAAATGGTTTTGAAGTCTAGCCGTGTCCCCATATCCCTTTTACGGAAGTCATAACCTTATATATTTTAGCGTGCAGCCATTGTCGCACAATGGGGACCCTTCCTGAAGTGTTCCGAGGTACAGCGGCAATTAACTGGACCGCCGTTGATCCCCAAGAAGCAGCGGAATCTGTTGTCTAATCGGCAATCCATCACATATGGACAGACGCGGCCACTAGAACTGGCATCTCCAGACATGCTGCGCATGGGGACTAAGCGGCTGGAAGAGAGGACTTAAACACCACTTATGGTCCAGCACAAGTGCAGGGGTTCAACTTGAATCGCATCCTAATCAGCCCCTTACTGGAAGGTAATCAAAATGCAGGCTGACAGAAACACTCACTTGCAGACACGAACAAACTGCATGCTGGATAATGCAGTCTCTCAACACCAAACAGCGTGAGTGTTTCCGGTTGTGATGCGGCTCAGGTGTGGCCAATACTACTTTAGGGGGATGGGCCGACCAACACAATGAGAAAATAAAGGGACCCCCAGCACCCGAGGCATCTGATGAGGCTAATCGCCGAAACGCATATATATAACCAGAGACCCTCGGGAGGTGGCGAGTAAGGTGGTGGAGCAACAAGCAGTCAAAGTCCTCAAAAAGCTACAGTGTGTGCGCTCTCAGGAATCACAAACCAGGGGATGTAGGTACTTCAGATAGATTTATTAAGTCATAAATCTATACGGGACGTGTTTCGGCCATCCAGCAGCCTTGATCACACAAAGCGAGATCACACACAGATTGTCATATAGAAAATACTTGAAATTGAAAAAGGAGTCCACTTTAGAGTAATCCGAGTAAAGTTACGTGATGGTTATCTTAGAGTGAGTAGAATTATATACACACATATGGTACATTGTTCATCCAAGTGAGGGGGCATATCCAATATGTACTATGTCCAATAGACATTGGAAAAAGGAAAACGTCACGTGGCAAATATACAAATTCATAATTACAGACATAGTTTCACACATGGGGGTTATGTATTATCCTTGTGCCTGGTATTATGGCCAATCTCTGGTTTCCGCTTTGGACCAGGGCCGCCCATATGTGATGGTGGTCATCAGTAGGTAGTTAGGCTTAGGATATAGTTTCCATAGGAAGGCCATTTTTTCATTTGCCAATAACTTTGGTGCTGTTTGTCGAATCTTCACAGAATTTAAAATGCCGATATGTTGTTCACTTCAGCTGCTGTCTGGAAAGTGTTGGAGTGATCCGTTGAGCAGGGGCAGAGAACCGTGGGTATTTAAAAACACCTTTTCCCCATGTTAATTCCCATAGGACTTTTAGACACTTCTACAGCCTGAACTGCTAAACGAATTTACACCAATATTCCTGTATTCCTATGATTATGGACTACTGTTTAGGATAACATTTTCAAGTTTAAATTGATATAGAAGGGTTTTTCCTTGTAAACAACTACTTTTTGATGCATGTATTTCAACTCCAGAAAGTGTCAGAAAGTTAAAAGCAGCATTAAAATGTATTTTTTGTAAATAGTGTACAGCATTATTAATAAAGGAAATTAAACATGGTATTACTTAGCAAATTAGTAGGAAATCTTACCTTGGGATGTTTATGGTATGGTTAAACCAACAACACACTCTGGCTGTATGGTAGACAAAGCCCATTGCCTCAACCGAAAGGGTTCGGCAGGGGTGCATTTTAGCTCCTTTTCTGTTTTTAATTTATATGAATGGTCTGGAAGCATTTTTACTAGGCAAGAAAATAGATTTTCCCCGCATTAATGCTCAGCTAGTTCCGCTGCTCTTGTATGCGGGCAATACTGTACGCATGGCCTTGACGGCCAATAGCCTCCAAACCTCCCTGTACACATTTACTCATTTTATGGCGGTGCTAGACTTGAGGGTTAATTTCTCAAAGTCTTACATAATGGTGTGCGGCCCAAAAAAGGTTAATACCAGAAGTTTTAATGTCAGGGGTAAGTCCATTGAAAGTGTGGATCAGTTTGCATACTTGGGGAACATGTTTAGCAAGGATTTGAAATGGGATTCCCTGATTATGGCTAGGGCACAGCAGACAAGTAGAGTAGTTGAGGGGCTCTTTACGTTTGCCTGTAAGCTATGCCACAAGCCAATGCCCGAGCTGGTTACCCTATTTAATGCAAAATGCTTGTCAGTTGTATAGTTTGGGGCGGGCGTATGGGGCTATCAAAGTAGTCACCCGCTACAAGTAGTGGAGAATAAGTTTATATAACGCTTGTTGATGATTCCATGCAGGTTCTGCCTTCTCATTTTCTGATCAAGAATGGGGATGCCATACATAGAAGATTGTATCGCTGCTGCCCCTTTGCTCTTGTGGGCCAAAATATGGGTCTCATAAGAGTTACAGTTTTCTAGGGAAATCATCGAAGACTGTATTAATTTGGATAAGTCTGTGAAGATCCCCTGGCTTCGGTTTGTGAGGGATAAGTTATTCGAGATTGGGTTGGGTGAGTACTTTGACACTCCATCGTGTATCCCAGTAAACGCAAGGGGTATAATTAAAGAGGAGTATAGGGTCTGGGCAAATTTGCATCATTTACAATTAGAGACACCTGGCCCGAGTTGCCCTTTCATGCCCAAACAGCAATATTACCTATCCTTTACAACGAATAGCCAGATGCCTTTTATTTTAACACGATTTCGCCTTAGCACTCTACACTTTTTAGTAGCATTCCCAAACAATCTGGGTGGACTGACAACCTTATTGCCTGCCCATGCGACAATAGAACTTCTCAGAGCACCTTGCACTTTACGCTTTTTGTGACCTATATAAAGAGCCACAGAGTAGATTTGTGTTACCCCTACTATTGAGTATACGCCCATGTACACATATTGAGAGGTACAGATATTTACAATCACTTACCAATCCTGTTATTTGCACTGCTGTTTTAAATTTCATTAGAACAGCAATGGGCATTAGGAAATGCTATGAAGTGCAATAAATGGGTTGGGAGTTGAAATGATCTGTATTCCTTGTTTTTATCTCAAATTGGTTCACATTTTACGGCTATTATTACATCTATACATAAGTATGATATTAGCTTATAAAGGAAGTTTTATCTTATTAATATTTTTTAAGAAAAAATGTGTATTTTAAAACCATATTGCTTGATTGTCGAAACTTTTATGGCTGTGTGTCGAATAAAGTTCATTTGACTTGGCTTGACTTGTATGGAAGACTCTATTAGAGTTTCCATGGGAGTTGGTGGTGGATCTTGAGACTACCCCATGCCTGTACTTTGTGTCTCTGGCAGTCTACTTGAGACCTTCTCCTTTGTTTGAGAGCGCAAATCATACTACCCTTTTCATATTTTTGGGATTTCTCCAATGGAATTAATTTTAGCAAAAATATCACTCTAGATTCTGTTTTTCTGTTATTCAGGAACACTGAGAGAGATGTTCTCAAAGATATCTTCACCACACACTCCTCCGTTACAAACTCCACCTTTTTCTGAGAATTTAATTGTGTACTTTCTAGCACCCACATCCATATCTGTTTTGGTTCTTCTCTGAACATCCTTCCTCATTTCAATATAAGACAAAAATCACAAACTCAAGTTGTCCTAGCCTTGCAAACACTCCCTTCTTCTGTGTCACTTAACACTGAAAAGAGCATAGATGTATAAACTTCCTTAATGTGAGGTCATTAAGCTGCTCCCTTACATCAATTTATGATTCCTAAATACTGATTCTCAATTTAGCAATTCGGTATTATGAAATCACAAAACTGTGACTGAATAATACTGATTCACTAATAGAGGAACAGACACTTTGATACATTAAGGAAAGCGATTTCCACAATGTGATTTAGTAACAATGGCAATTTAAAAATCACTATTTAGAACCTATGTGCATCTGGCACTTGGAGAATATGTAACCCTGATACTCTTTAATTAAAAAAACATTCTCCCCAGTATGAAGATTCCAATTTTAAAATAGATACAAAAAATTGCAAGTTATTCCTTAATCAATAATCTTACCAATTTAGAGACTCGTGGAATTTAAATGTTATTAACTATATTCAAGCTTTGCTAATGATTTTTTTTTTTACCTTATCCTGTTTCTGACTCAACAATCCAGATTATGAGAGATGTTTTTAAAGCTTCTTTAAGAGATTTCTTTTACATTTTGTTGATTCTAAAAAGAAATCAAATGATAGAAATGTTAAATCTATTTTGCTAAATATTAAGAATGTGGAAAACGAGTTTTTTACATCTAAATCACAAAGGACCACGTTTATTTTGTGTTCAGCCTGTTTACGACCTCAAAAAAAGCATTTTGGTATGTGTACAACTCAAACTGTTATTCGGTAACATGTTACTGAATCACAATTTGAGTTTCCAACTAAATACTGATTCAATATTTAGACGGGTGTGCCTTCCAAATACCAAATTGGAATGCCTTGTATTAATGTTTTGCAACTGAATTTCATTCACAAAATATTCATAATTTCCCAACTACAAACATGTAGTGGTAGACCATTTGCAAATGTGAAGGGGCCCCATAAAACCTCTCCCTTTTCTGATTGTAAAAATAAAAACATTTATTGAAGAGTTGGAGGCAGTAGTTTGCAGGACCACTGCATCTTCTTAAACAAATAACAAAAAAACAAGGCAATTTATCTTTTCAAACTCATCCCAGTTCCTTTATGAGAAGCCGTCAGCATTTAATAAAAAAAGATGGCTTTATTAAAAACAATTAGAGACATAGTGGTCTGCTGACCCAAGCAGGCCACCATTTCTGTGTTTGCAGAGATTCCTATTAGATTGCAAATTGCAATCTAGCTCATAAATATTCATGCTTAAGGTTGATTTGTGATGCGTTAGGAATTGCTATTTTAAAAAAAAAAAACTTTAATTAATCAGGAACTACGATTTCCAAATTGCAATTAGGGAAAAATAGCAATTTGGAAATCACAATTGCTACCCCATGTATTTTAAAAGGATTGATAATCATAAATTACAATTTGATATATATTCATTATAGAGTGTCACTGGGATTATATTTAGATGCAAGGCTAAGTTCTATAACAAAATGTACAAAATAAAATAAAAAATGCTTCATTTGCAAAATATAAAAATGTAAGTGGTAAACCAATATAAACTACCTCTGAGATTTTAGCAGTTTTTAAAATGTCTCAGAAAATGTACCCTTCCTCTCAACAAGACTTATATTTTGTTCAGGGATTATTGAGGCATTCTGTGATTAATAATGTTTTTTTCCATTTTGCAAAGAGACATTTCTAAAGAAGAGATACTGGTGCTACCTATGCTCTTAAAAATGGTATGGATGGTTTAGTCTGTAGTTTTATTCTCACATGTTAAAGTCCAGTTGATTGAAGTGGGATCATTGTTTTATATTAGTAAGTAACAACCCATGATCTGTCCATTTTAATTGAGTTTGGGGTTTCAACAGTTATGTTTTCAGAATTTTCCAGTCCCACTTGTGATTTGGTTCCAATCTCTCAGGTTTCATTTCACTGCATTGCTTGGATTGGGGTGCTGACTACTTGGGATATACCTTTGTTAATAACTTTTGAAGGGTCAGAGTATGATTAAGAGTACTGTAGTTTGGCATGAATTTCTTGTAGATTACTGGTTCACGCGTACAATGGTGTCAGTTTTGGTTGGTTTCATGGACCATTGGAACACTTGCAGAGAGTGCAAACAAAATTCAACTTGCCCTTTACTTCCACCAGGACAAAGTGGCGTAATCTGGGGGCTGGTCTTACAGGGTATTGCTTGTGAAGATTCAAGCACAATCTGCCTGCCCATTTTATACCCTTTGAAGTCTGTTGATTAGTTTTTCTGGGAGCGGTGGATTCATGATTTTGCAATAGTCAAGGTGGATTGTGACTTATTTAGTCATTTTGGTGGCCCTCTATCCTGCAGGGTCAGAGAAGACTATGGCTCCCCTTCTGAAAGACTGCCCACCAAATTTGTGCTTTCTCATCCTTTGCCGAGTTAGCATTGTGTTTGATGCACTTGCTAAGCAAACCCTTTGATCTGCAAGAACAAACTCGCAAAGTAGGAGTTTGTCTTGTAGATTACAATGGTAATGACCCCAACATACATAGAATTTTCTACCTGCCTGTAGATCTGTGTGCCGTTCCCCTACCTTGGACCACTACATCTCCTTTGGCATTCCCTTGTAGGTAAAATAAGTATGAGTCACCCTGCTCTAGATGGGGCAGTTCCACCACCACTGTGATTGGATGGACCTGTGACAGACATACCTTTTGGTCAAAGGTTTCCAATAATGGATCCAACTGAGGCTACTGCATGGGACAACCTGTGGTTCCCCTGCCTCTAAAAGCTGCATGAAAAACTACGTTTGGTGGAATGATGTGTCTGCTATTTTATGGTAGATGCACCATTCCGCCAAAGTCTAGTTGACCCCCTTAGACTCATGCCAGTTCCTCTCATTCATCAGTTTGGAGTACAGGAGGAATGCCAGTTAGAGAGAGAGTAACAGCTTAACATCCTTGGTCAGTGCACTTGTATAGAAACTTAGAGCTCAAAATCGAAAAGTAATTACATATGTCTTACTTTTAGTAAGGATGATGTAGATGATCAGGGTTTGATGGCTTGATGGAAGGCAATGAATTTGCTTCTGCTCCATTAAGCACTGGAATCTCAATTTTGAGTCTATTCATGCAGAGGAAATTCATTCCTCCAGTGAAACAAATGGTTCCCTCTCCCTTGTCTATTCTCCTGCTTGATTTGAGTAACATTAGTGCACATTACCAATACTTAATTTTTGCGTGACTTGCAGAGCATTTCCACCTTGGAATGTCCACTCCTCAACGACTAAATAACTTTTCCTCACATGAAAACTCCTATTTGAGTGCAATAAACATTTGTGAATATAAAGGGGCTATTTGACGTGGTGTCAAATATATACAATACTGCATTAATTTGAATTTTTCAAGATGTATTAACAATAGGAAAAAATACTATTCCTTTTTTTACCCTAAACTCGCAATGCACACGCAGCACACACTGAGCATATGCAGAATTGAGAAAAGAGTACACTTGTGTATGAGCAACACAGGATTGAGTGTGAATGTCAAATGTGTACTTATTCAGTAAAAAATATGTTTCAGATTCAATAACTTTATGAATTAATTGATTCCCAGATGTTTAAATGATTTAAAACAGAATGGTTGGAGTGATCTTTGGGGTAAAATGATTACAATCAAACATTTTAACAGGATCTCCATACTAAAGAACTAAAGGAAAGCAATGTGATATGTAAAACCAATTTGAACTGCTGTTACTTTAGGTGTTTTTGTCTGTTGTGAAAAAACTTTGATTTATTTTTTTTCATATTAAGTCCAAAGTACTTTTCCAATTTTCCCACGCAAAAGTTTAGCAGTTTTATTTTAAGAAGGTTGAAAGCATTTTAGAAAGTCTCAAACATTATTGATGTGATTTTAGATCAGAATTCGCCAATTTAAAATGATTACTTATTGAGAAGCTCTGAAAGCTTTAAAACAGAATTGACATAGTTACAGTTTAAGAGAAGGAAGGTGTCACTCAGGAACTAAGGGGTATATTATCAAGGGGTTTTATCTCCGCTTTTTTGGCTTTAAAAGCCAAGAAAGCGGAGATAAAATTATCTCCCTATTACCAAGCTGTCGCTAACACCAGTTAGCGACAGCTAATAGGAGATAGCGACCATCATGGGCCCCACTTTGCATGTCAGTGATATTTATCACTAATGATATGCAAAGTGGGCGTGCCAAGATGTTAGCGACTGGAAACAGTCGCTAACATCGCTATCTCCTATTACCAACTTTTGGAGATATTTGCGCTAAGCGCGAATATCTCCAAAAGCTAACACCTGCCCTGAGCAGTTCTTAGCCATGTTATCCAATGGGAGGTGGATAACATGGCTAAGAGCATTTGCTCGATAATGCATGAATATCGCTGACTTTTCAGCGATATTCATGCATTGCGGGCGTTTTTTATCGCATTTGCGATAAACCTTGCTAATAGCAAGGTTTATCTGCGATAAAAATCGCCGATGTGCGGCGATAATTTTTGTCTCTAAACAAGTTAGAGACAAAAATTATCGCTAGTTGTTGGTAATATGCCCCTAAATATTTTACTTCTTTCCTGTATTTAAACTATGTCAGGGTGCCAATTCGTAAAACCAGCATGACAGAAAAAAGTACACAAAGGACTAGATGTATGAAGCATTTTACAGGTTGCAAAATGTTTACGATTCGTTATTAGGAAATCGCTAACACCCATGTACAGATGTGTTTTATACACATTTTGAGGTTCCAAGTGGGTCGCAAATAGACCTACCTCATTAATATTCATGAAGTAGGTCTCGCTTTGCGACCCATTGGGAAAGGCCTGTACTCAAAGGGATGATGGCCTAATGGGGTCAACAGTCAACCATGTCTGTGATTCCTTTTTAAATAGAGGAATATTTTTAAACGCAGCCCGTTTTCCGTAAAGGAAAACGGGATGCATTAAACAAATAAAAATGAAAAGCTACCTTTTCAGTTTTTTTGAGTGTGCCACCCACATTCACAAAGGGGACGGGGGTCCCTTCGGTACCCCTTCCTGTTTGCAAGTGGGTTACCACCAACTTGAAGTTGGTGGTAACTGCAAATTGTTTTGCAACCACATTCCAGGTCGCAAAACATTCATATTTACCATTGGGACTCGCTATTAGGAAGGGATGCCCTTAACACACCCATTCCTCAAAGCAACTCGCAAACCCAATTTTGCACATCGGTAATAGGTTACCGACTAGCAAAATAGGTCTGGCATATGCAATGCTTCTTACATCTGGCCCTTATACGCTTTACATAGTCTACAGGTGCATATAATACTGTGCCTAATCTGTAAAACAAATAAGTGAGGTGCCCAAAGTTTTCTCAGGAGCCCACCACCTGCAGTAACGAACGGTGGGGTTGTTGATACTGAATCTATCTCGTCTTGATTCCACTTCATGCCTCTTTCTTCCACTAACCTGTGCTTCCTGCTTTTTATTTCACTTCTATAGGCTCTTTTTCAATTTCTGCTTTCTCCCTATGTTACTGTTTTCTTATATTTCTTTCCACTTTCTTTGCTCATTGTCTGCCTTTCTCTGTCTTGCTCTATGGGGGAAAGTCCTAAAATAAAGTGCCTACCAACTGCACAATTTAAGCACTAAACATGGAGCAAAAGATAAATGCTGTTTTGTTTGCCTTTACGTACTCACAGGCCAGGAAGCATAGCTGTAGCCTCGGTGATTGGTGCTCAGGCTAATTCACCATTTGAAGCAGCTTTGCTTTTTCCGTTCCAAAATGGACCACTTCTAGCTTAAAATGTGATTTAGAGAAGAGATGGAGGCTTCCGGCTCGCAACTTTGATTTAACTCCAGGTAACACTTCACTTAGCCAAGAGCACAATTTAAAACATTGTGAAGCTGCAGCAGTTAAAAGGAAAATACCCAGTCAATCTAAGCTTCCTCTTTTCAAATTAACATTATTCTCCAGTCACAAGGTTAAGCCGTACACTTCATAATGTACCTGTCATTTGCTTTGAAGGGTATTGTTACGGGGGCAATCAGAGGCAATTCTTTCGCTGGTATGTCGATTGGTTTCTCCCTGATTTCAGTAATGTTTTTGCTAAATTACACAGGGTGAGGATTAATAATAGCATATCACCTAATTGGATATGCTGGCTTGACAGCACAATGCGCCGTTTATAACACATCATTTGCTAGAATGTGGGCCTGATTGTCATGATTATAAATATATTTAGCCTTTTCTGCTCCAATTAGGTCGCTGGTCTTCAAACCAGCTTACCAACTTTCATTATGCTAAATATTGCAATCATTTATTGAAAACAGGGTAATGGGGAAAGTTCAGCACAATCATAAAGGAAGTTGTTTTATGATAATTAAGCATAATGAGGCTGCAGTTTCTTCAGTAATGTCGCGATGAAGTCATCATCAGTGTCTGTTCGCTGCCATATGCTTGCAAATGCTTTTTTTGACTCGTACTGTACCTTTGAGCAACTTTTTGGGCCTAGTCTACACCGACATAGGAAATTATGGAGGGAAACTGGTGCCTGGCAGTGGCGTAACACAAAATAATGGGTCCCACTGAAACCTGTGGTGAGAGGCCCTGCTCCCATACGATACTGATATTATTAGTGTTTGGGCTGAATGAGGGACCCCTGAAGGGTGAGGGTCCCACTTCACAGTAGGGGCTACGGGGCCTGTGTAAGGCTCCTGCTGCAGGATGTTCAAATGGAGAGACCCCAAAATGTCCACCAGTTGCTGACTGCAATAATGCATACAGTAGATGCCACTTCCTCATATACATTCCATTGTTACTACATATTTAAATGCTGTTAGTGGTCAGCTAAGTTGGAAAAAAACTGCTATCTCAGCACTTTACAGATATGTTTTTAACATAACAAGCTTTACGAAGTGTGATGATGGAGAAGTTTGTTAAAAAACGTCACATTACTAGCAGATTAACGTAATCATTCCCGATGGTACTTCTCTAAGAGCAACAGAGAGTAGAGTGTTACTTCTCAGCATCAGCACGCTATGATTTCCCCTGTCAGAAGTCCTGCTTTGGGCTATGAGCAGCAAAGCGTGAACTGTCTGTTCTCAGCAAATGCACAGACAGAGTCCTACTCTCAAGTGGGTGCAACTTCCACCAGGGAGGGCAGGGCACAACTCCTGAGTGGGAGCAATTCACAAGCTGCTGTTAAGGACTAAGGAAAGCCCAAAGGAGAAGCAGTAGATTCCCCCATTGACAATCAATATTGTTTCTGGCTATAACACTCACTAAATGAATACCTGCAGCCAGATGCCCTTCCTTTCTGAGGAGAATATGTAGTCCTATGATAAAATGAAGTATATTACCTCGTATGGTGGACTGGGTATCCTTCATTTTGCCTAATGTAAAGTCAGTAAACTTCACCCAACCAAGTGAATGCAAAGTTTCCTGAATTCTCTCTAGTGTATGGCATCATGGATTACTCTTTAAGAAATTTTCCACAATTGGAGATATCAGCTAGCTCAAAGACTGCCCTCATCCAAACCTTTATGTTACGTTATGCCAGAAGCTCTCTGTATCAACCCAGAATGTATCATCATTGCCAGAAGCTCCAAAATGGCAAGATATAGGAGTGACACAGATATAAAGCTGGATGGACTCACACCACCACTTTCTTCAAATGTGAAAGAACTTGGATTAGTCAATTACAGCCATAACAATGGACCCATCCACAGACATCAACTCTGAAGTTAATCCAAACCCATCCACAGACATCAACTCTGAAGTTAATCCTCTGAACCACACTGCCATCCTTATCTCATGACACACACTTCTTGATACACAAGTGGCAGCCTAAAACCCAACCCCTGTCAATCTTTGAAAACGTTAAAAGACTTTGCTTCTTACAGACAATTCTTAACCACTGCAAAAATAGACAGCCCTCTTCACAACTTACACCAATTTCAACAGAAGCACGTTACTCTTTGAAGCTATCAAGTATTGCATAAACCTCACACCTGAACCACTTACAGAGGAAACAAACCACTGACAGATGCAGCACTGTGAATACATTCTTCAAAGAAAAATAAACAATTACAGACAGAAGTTTGAAGAAAGTGAATAGAACCATCACTTTCATCCATAGATGTGAACTTGCCAAATACCACCCAATCACATACCATCAATTTCTTAGAATTAATAGAAAAGGTAGATGCTGTCCTACTATTTTAGCAAATCAAGGATAAGGCCTTTCTTCATGTTTATCCATCAGGATTAGTGTCATAATGCAGTACAGAGAGATTGATCATACAAGAGTCTGATGAGTCCTCTGCATCACTGACAGCAGTGATGTGTGCCTCCTCATCCTCTTTAACCTCTCTGTAGTTTCCAACTGAGGTTATATTTCTTCCATACTAAACATACCCTATTAATGAATAGAATTCATTGACTCTGTCCTCCAATGGTTCACCTCATATCAGACTAACAGATGCCAGCTTGTCCAGATGAATGCCTGCAGCCTGCAGCATATCTCAAGGTTCCGTTCCCTCACCAGCCTTGGTAAATCTCTACATAGAGAAATAATTAAACCTGTAGATGGTTAATGTATAGAATTCGCTAATTAATGATGTGCACCTATTCATCTGAGAACAGCAGTTGCCTTGAATAATGCTTGTTCACAATTTAAGACTGAGGGCATGATTCACCAAAAAACCCCATAAAAGTTCAAGCACAGAGTTTCATTTCCACCTGAACATATGTTTTTTTTCAATACTGTGAAAAGGCGACCTTGTGATTTGTTCGGCTTACAGTTGAGTGTTTAAACAACGTTTAACGTAGCTCTAAATTAGGGAGAAATATCTATGTTCAATGGAGAAAGTGTAGGTATATCTACGTATGTATGCATATATGAATGTACATTGGATTATATAATGCAATCCTAGTTGAAAGTCAGTGAAGCTCTGCATGCAATCAAAGGCAAGGACAGAGTCAACATGTGACTGGACAAGTATCTAGTTTCTAAGATTGAAACTAATCTGTTCCTGTATCATGATGTAGTTTGTTGTAAAGAAGTGTGTTAGCAGCTCTTTGCTAATTTGTAGTAGGGGTGGAGCAATTCTAATGGATACGAAGATGTCATTCCAGATCTTGGAGCAAAAAGGTAGTTCGCTTGTTGATTTTTTTTGCACTTCTTCATCTCCCGTCATATGATGTCCTCATTAAGAGGGTGAGGTTGAAAGCCAAATAACCAGGATTGCTGGTCGTGATGGCTTTGTGAATAGTATTGCTGGGTTTGAACATGGTGCGGACCAACAAGGGGCCACAGTAGATTTCCAGCAGTGGTGGGGTAATATGGTCATATTCTACTTTAATGAGACATGCTGAAACATGTAGGACGTTTTTAAGGGGTGGACTACAAGCACTTGAATATCAGATCCAAAGTCACTCTCTTGGAGAAAAGGTTTCACTTTATATCTTAGATATAGCTGATATGGGATTCAAAGCCATCCGGGATTTCTTGGTAATGTGTTCCCCAAGGGTGACATATGTGTTCAGTGAGAAATTGAGTGACTTGGCATTGGATGAAAGTTGGGGTTTGAATCCGTCCAGGTTCATGTAATTGAGCCACATTTGGATCTGTTGTTTCTTGTTGTTCTTGGTACACAGCTATAATTCTGTTTTTGTGGGGTTCACTTTCAATTAAGTTTTTCAAAGTGTCTATAGGTAGTCCATAGTTCGTTCTAAAGTGTAGCCTTAAAGACTAACCATAATCAATGCAATGCGTGAAGTGCTATGAAATGGTGCTGTGACCCAGGGGACTATATTTTAGGTTTTTGCTACTCTGCCCATTTCAATCTGTCAAATGTTACATTATTCTGTATCAATGCCACCACATGCACAGTTTCATCTACTACTTAGTTACATCTCCATGTGACTAGATGAGTCCTCACTACACTCTTACAGCTTCTTTTTAATTTCAGCTTCATCAATTCTCATGCCCTCTCAATCCATGCTTGCTCACCTCTTTCTTCCTGTGTCCACACACTGCCATTGTCAGGTGACACGTCTAATCCGAGGGCTAATAGCCACTGTTCGGTGCTCTCAGTAAGTGGCTCTTCAAACAGTTTGGGACATTCACTACTTTCAGCCACTTAAGGAGTTCAGCAGAGAGATGATTAGTAGGACCTATTCCCTTTGTTGTCTCAATCATAGATGTATAGTAGATTAGTGTTGTTGTTTTAGAATGTGTCAGGGACTGTCCGGGAATGTCTGGGACACAGTGAGGGACTTGGGCAAGGACTGGCGGTTGGGTAGAAAACGTAAACAGAAAGAGGAGTACCGCACTGCCCAGCATCACACAGGAAGTCAGGAGAGAAAAGTGATCCAAAGGAGAAGCCTGCACAAGTGAACAAGATGGCTAAGACTCAGAAAAGAAGGGCACTCATGAGGCAATTTAGCATTCAGAATAACTACTCCCACGAAGGACGTGCAGACATATATACATATATATATATACACACACAACAGTAACAATGAAGGTAATGTTGGGTAAAGCACTCTGGAGCTCCACAGTGTAAGACTGAAGGTCAGTACGTTCCTCACCCACAATTGCTGTTACAGATACTGACTGCAAATACCGACGTATAGGATATGCCTGCAAGGGTGGGGTCTGTGGAGCTGATACCTATGGTGATGTTATAAATGAACTAAAAGACAATAGTCGCAGTGAACAAGAAACACCACCTACGTTGTTAGCTGTGTCCACGAGTCCTGACGCTCAAACAGGAACAAGCAATGCTGTCACAGCAAAAAAGCAGCACCAAATACAAGCACAATAGACAAGGAGCTAGCAAGGAGGAGTGCTTAATAGGTAAGGAAGGAAATCGCAAGGCACACTTGGCAGAAAGCAAATAGCAAACATACAAGGTAATAGAAGCAAGATAGCAGAATAGAAAGACAGCAAACTAGGAACTGGAACCAAGGAAATGGGAAGAAAGGCAGGGACTGGAAAAGGATATACAGAAGGTAAAGCTACAAGGGTATACTAGAATAGTGCTGGATCAGGAGTCAAGAAAACTAAGTAGCACTGAAGGCTGTGCTGGAGCAGGATCAAGAATTTAGCAAAGGCTCAAAAGCCAACGTAGCACTTCAGGCAGTGCTAGTTCAGGAACAGGAAATTACTATAGATCAGGAGTCAATGTAGCATTGCAGGCAGTGCTAGTTCAAGGAAACAAGAAATAGCTACAGCTCAGGAACAGGAACAAAGAATACCTATAGCTCAGGAACTCATGAAACAAAGTAGCACTGCAGGCAGTGCTAATTCAGGCTCAAAGGATAGCTATAGCTCAGGAATTCTGGAAACAAGGAAAACAAAAGTTCAGGAAACAAAGATCAGTCTCACCAGTAGACAGCTACAATGACAAACCTTGTCCTGAAAGGAGCTGGTGCTTAAAAGAGCTCGTAGTATTCAAATGCATCATGTGTGAGCAGGCTAGCAGCAGCCAGCCACAGGTGACCTGAATTCCTCCACCCATCCTTGGCCCGCACGGGTGGAGATTAAGCAGTGAGGAAGGAATTCTAGGTAATGGTGTTTCAGGCATGAGCAGGCTGGCTTTCATGAAACCCAGAATGGATTGGGAATGAATGGCAATTTGCAAGTAGAATCTAAATGATGGAAGTCAGTATGTACATGAAGGTGAGGGTCTGGAAGCTTATTCAACAACTGGAGCGACTGACAGTTCAGCCTGCTGGTGGTGGACACGAGAACGTAGGGAGCAAGTCAAGACAGAATGTAGCTGACTGATTGAGAATGTAACAACATAGATGAGTCTACACAGGATAAAACTAGCTGAACATGGAATAATGACACACCGCCTCACCTCTTCCAAAATAACACACATGTCCTTGAATTATCTGATTTACCCTGGAGTGTATACTGCTGTGTTGTGACTTAATTATGTGTGTGCTATATAAACATCACACATACCCACATTTATAGATATATACAACCAACACACACTTATTAGTCCATTAAAGTAGATGAGAATCTGGCAAGGTTTGCATACCACTTTAATTAACAAGTATTCTCAGGATATCTTTATTGACCTTCTGAGAATTGAACTTAGACAAATGTATATTGATTTACAATTATTACATCTAGTCATGATGCCTTAGCAAACAAACCTCAATGGAGTTTTCTCTTGGCAAGAAATTAATTAAAGTTCATGAGCAAGGTGTGCAAGTTTGACTTTTCGAGTTGGCATCAGCAGTCCAAGCTATGAGGGTTGTGAGCCCATACACAGAAAAGCCTACAATAGGAGTAAAGCAAACCCAACCAGTTGCGATGCAGCCAGTTCAGCAACAGGACAGGTCAAGTGAGTTCCACAAGATTCTGAAAATACTTCGGCTTTGCCCATAACTAGGGAAATAGCATCAAGGGCCAACTAGGATCTTAGTCAGTTCCCACCCCAGAGACTAGGGAATCATGTGGGATGCACACATTCGGTACAGATGATCCAAAGCACTATTCATGTGACATGCGGAGTAAACAAGATCTCGAAATTCACTTTGTTTTACTCTTTGTTTTTACAGTAGAGACTGAGGCAAGTTTTGCCTTTTTTCCCAGTTTTACTATAAATATATTGTTGGTAGCGATGGTGGCAAGCACTATGGGTACTAAGGGGCTATGCAATGCTGAACCTAATATATGCAGTAGAGTATTGTGTCTCAGCAGTAGCATAGATTTGAGTGGGCACAGAGCAAATTACACCACTAGTTTCACTGGAAATTGAATTAGGTTGACAAAGGTGCGTCCTCAAGCATCAGTGTTTTAAAAGGAGACTCAAGTGCTAAGAGATCTCCAGAAGTGTGGAGTGGGTTCTTACGTGGCAGTGTAGAAAGGGATTGCCACAAAACGCTTTGCTCTGGATAGATGTAGAGCATCATGAAGCAAAAGAATAAAGATACCTAGAAGTAAACAGGGGAAGAGATAGGGGCTCTTGGGCATGAAAGTTCACTAAGGTCTTTAGGAAAACGAATCTTCCTCTCAGCCTAGGCTTTTTTGTATTAAGAAAATTGCCATTTCAAAATGATTCTGCACTGCTGAAACCGGAATATCGTAGGGTGGGGACAATGTGAATCAAATATGATTCATGTTGGCATACATACAACCAGTAAGTAAAATGAAAGTAATTGGAGTTGTGTAGCTTGCAGTTTCCCTTCTGGTCACCTTTCAATAGCAGCATAAAGCCATCTCTTTGGTTTGTAACGGACACAATTCAGTTTAGTTTGATACACAACCTTAAATACTCCAGACGATTCAGAATTAATAATGGAATCGATCCCAGATCATGCTCTGTGAGATACCCTGTAGCTATGTTTTTAATCTTTGCTTTTAACAACCTTGAAGTGAACTCTTACTCAATGGCAGGGAGGAGCTACACAACAGAGAAACAAAAGGATTACATTAAATAAAAAATACAACAATCTAAACGTTTATGAACAATTTACTTTCAAGACCATATAACCAAATAAAGAGACGAAAAAACTGCCAGCAGAATAAACAACTCCTCAGCCGTGCAGAAGGATGCATACAAACAATGATGCTAGGCAGAATGTATTAAAATGACTAAATTATTGACAGTATTCTGGAAAACCGAAGTTGAAAAGTGCATCATATGGCCTCTGTGAAAGTAGTGCAGTTAGAGTATGCAGTTACACAGGTGGGGAACAACATAGACAAAGTACCACTCCTGAAAGGGTGTTTTGAAATTTTTGCTTGCCTTAAAATCAGACTGTCAAGATGTGAACAGTCCGCAATTGACCGGAACCCACTGGATATTTGTAGCTTCCCCACCAACTACAGATCCTGAGACAGTTGACTCTGAAGGTATGCCGCATAAACTTAAGTTGAGCTCCATAGAGAAGTGTTGACCTTATTGGGGTCAACTGGAGAAGCCAAGGGTTGCGTGTGAAACATATGTATTTACTTTTGATACTAAAGGCACTTGCCTTGCTGCTGTTAAACTAGGAGATCTAAAAAGCAGTCATTGCAACAAAAAAAGGAAACATAGGGGCATATTATCAAGAACGGCGTTTAAAGTTATCGCAGTTTTAGCGGACGTAAAACTCCAGCTAAAGAGGCGATAATGGGCTTGATAATATGCCCTTGAGAATTCCAATACAAGTCCATTTTCTGGTGTGAACATGGGCTTCTATTGTAATTCTCCAGGGCATATTATCAAGCCCATTATCGCTGCTTTAGTGGCAGTTTTCTGCCACTAAACCGGCGATAATTTTTACGCCGTTCTTGATAATATGCCCCAGACTTCTTTGACAGAAGTTTAATTTCTGCTGCTTAAACTCTTTGACCTAGCTTCATACCCTCAACAGCAAGTATGGAGCAGATCAGGGCATAGGGATGCGACAAAGGATCAGAAGTGATCCGGAGTAAAAGAAGTTGCAGTAGTACTCTTCCTACCCTCAGCATTCTGGTGAATGGACATCAATGGTAAACTTGCGTAAATGAACTGAAATTGGGGTATTTCATTCATGTGCCTAGGTCTTAACCATCAAGCTGGCATCAGTGTAAGAAAGCTTTATGTGAGTTTGACTTTTTAAAGAAGGATTAGCCACCACACTAAGGGCCTCATTATGATGGAGGATTTTCCGCCTCCTCCGGGCCAGCGGAAGCCACCTCCGGCCCGGAGGAGGCGGAAAATCCTCTGCGGAGTCACCAAAGACCCACCGCCGCATTACGATGGCTGGTGGGTCTTGGTTTCTGTCCGCAGCTTTTCCGCCGTGGTCGGATTACAACCGCGGCGGAAAAGCTCTCATTTGGCTGGCAATGTCTATCAGACACGTCAGCCAAATTAGGAAGCATTTGTAAATATGCTTTTCCGCGGCGTTTTTTCCGCCGTGGAAAAGCATGTGTACTTTTGATTTTGGGGGCCCGTTGCGGGCCCCCAGGGTGTAGGCGGGTGGGGGGTGCACATGGGGGGTACCTATGGTACCCCCCAGTATTTACATGCACAAAGCGGCAGGCACCGCGCGGTGCCTGCCGCTTTGTGCATGTAAATGTTAAACATGCACTTTTAACATTGCGGCGGGTGCTGCTTGAAGCTGCACCCGCCGCAATGTTAAATATCCAGGATGTGACCGCCAGGGTGGCGGTCACATCCTAATTTGCACGGAGGGACCGCCGCTGCCCCTGCGGATGGTCCCTCCACCTCTGGGGTGGCGGACGGACGCAAGTCCGTCCGCCATCCTAATTGGCCCCTAAATGTTTAAAATCAGAGCTTGGACAGAGGGTCTGATTTAGATTTCAGTAGAAATGGTACATCATCACAAAGGCAACGGAGTATCCTTTCTGCTATACTGAAGATTCAGCCACCTCATGTAGAGTCAGGCATAACTTCAGTATGTGAGCAACTGATACTACCCAGTCTCTGCCACTCGCATGCACCTACGACAGCCTGACTGTGTAAGAGCAGTTGGATGCTTTGCCGTTTTTCTACCCATTCTATTTAGAATGGGTGAACAAATTAGTATAATGGCTGGTACGGTGCAGGGGTGGCAGGGCGGGTGGCTGAGGTGGGGTTGGGTGGCATAAAAAACTAAAAATTCACTCACCTGATTGCCGCGTTCTTCCTTCGTCTCTCCCACCCAGGCTCCCAAGCCAATCACACCGCTGTAATGCAGCGTTGTAATTGGTCTCAATGCTGTGGTTTGGCGCTCAGATGAGGAATGGGTGCCTCAGCATGTTCTCCACCCAGGCTGTAATGCAACCTGGGTGGAGAACATGCAAAGTGAGCATGGCGCTTTGGCCAGGCCAAGACGGCTGCCAAATCCTCATGCGCACTTTAGAGGGCAGCAACCGCTTCTCCTCCCTCGTCACAGGAGCCTGGCCAGCCCTGACAGAACCTGGCGGATACTAAAAATAAAATGATAATAAATTAGGTTATTATAATTTTATTTTTTATTCTACACTGCTCCCTGAGCACTGGGACAATGCTCCTCCACCTGAGAGGAGGACTCCCCACTGCAAATGGCATATATTTATTTTAACCAGTATGTGGATCAGGTTATAGAAATTGGGGCAGACTTGGCCAGACCAAGAGAGTCATTTGGAAAAATTTGCTTTCAAACAAATAAGAAAGGCAAAATCCAGTACAGGAATTGACCTCCATCTTAAAAGTAAACATCCCAATCGTCCATCAATTCACACCTTTTTAGCCTAGATTAGCACATGGTCATGCTTCTTGGATCATTTTATTGTCTTTTCATTTATTTTAGCATAATTCAACACATACTTTCACAAAGCTTTCTTATGTCGCAATTCAGATTTCGAGCAAAGCCTTTTTCCAAAACCCAAATTCCATTTAACTACCTGTTGATTGATTTTGGGAATCCATACACTGTTAATTTCTTCCCAGTAGGTATTCTGACCTCAATCACTGAATCAAGTTCATAAGTTTGTGGTTGTTGCTGATAACGTTTAACACTGTCTTAATGTACTCCTCTGTGTAGTTCAATGCTGTACATGTCGATTTCTAAATTGAGAAAACAATTGGAAGAGGTATTCATCAGGACTCTGATCCTCCCAGGTGCATTTTATCATTATGTGCATTAAAATGGGGAAAGGGATTTTAATGTTTCTTCTTAATTTTCCTCAACATACATGGTATACACATCCTCCTTTCATACCAATTATTGGCTTCTTTTTGAGATTGATAGATCTTGCAAAGATACACACACACACTTGTGTAGGAATTAATAATATTGTATATGTGAAATGCCAGTTACACAACACCATTGGTGAATTTGGTGGTTGCTTACCAGACCAGACTGTTCTAAATAGCACTCATGGAGTTTCTAGGAGGGTGGGAATTGAACAAGATAAGCAGAGAGCGAGTACATCTCCTAAAAGTACATTCTCGTTTGTGCTGTGGGCTTGCACCCCAACAGCGAACTGTTGACGTTTCACGTGCATTATTTCAAACCTCTGTTTAGTGGAGTTTGCTAGGACCCATAGAAGCCCACCTCAATCAGTTTCACGGCAGATGTGTGGGCAGTCGTCGGTCTGATTACAGTGCTTTGCTTTTCAAAAGTATGTCTTTCCATGGTACCTGCTGTATGAGGTATTTGTGGGGCATTTTGTTTGTAATGCAAGTGACTTCTCGGACTGTTTATGTGTAGAGTGAGATTTATTGGCATGCTGGTTTCCTAGGTAACTCTATTGAGTGCATCGAACTCCTCAGACCTGACCAGTCAAGTGAGGATTGTGATCCAGTGTCTGGTGGGCAGTATTCAGCATGTAGCTCATTAGATTTATCAAAGTACAGTTTCTATTTTTTTAAGTATGTTTTATATTGGTTATCTCCATTTTTTACCCTCTAAATATGTATCCTTGATTTTGACAGTATGCGATTTACTTGAATGGTGTTCTGTATCTCATGTGTTGAGGCCCTTCTCCACTATCCACAGATGAAGAATCATCGTAGCTTCTCTATGTAATAACAGTCTTCCAATGTTTCCACATCTTTTGTTTCATTTAATTGCTTTAGTATGGTCCATCTATGGTAGTTTTCAGGGTGGTGCATCTATACAAATTAGCCAAAAAGTGAGTCTGTCAGTACACTGCATCATATCTTAGATATGAGTTGCTGTACTCTTTTTTCATAGGCTGATTAGCTTCCCTCAATGGGCTAGGTTAAGGAACAAGCGATAACATGATTCACCTTTCTGGCGATTCGTCTATTAAACATGTTATGTTGCATCCTAATTCCTTGGTATGAGAATTCTGCATTCGTCATGATTTGGTTGCATGTCACACATGACCAGCATTTAATGGTGGCCCATAATTGGAGATAATTGTAAGGCTTCCCTAATACCCATTTTATTTCGGAGGGCCTCCAAATTTGAATCTTATAAGGCCTTCCTTCAGATTTTAGCTTCTTTTTAGTGCATTGGGTTGTTTTTCTTGCAGCCCTAGTGAGCCCTGGTAGGGCTTCCATTTGTCTTTTCTTATTAATAATCTTCTTCACATTCTAGGTGATTTCATTAGATGTTGTTAAACACACCAAGGATGTTTTTTCCTCCTTCACTCTAGGTGTCATTAATGTATCTCCAGGGATATACCATGCCGGTTTAAGTGATCTTCTCAGTAATCATCATGGCTAGCCCCTATTTATAAGTGTTTGCATTCATTCTTCTAGACAGTTAAAGAAATCCTCTTTTAGTGTGTAGGTCGTTCATAGTAATTGGAACTTCTCATAAGGTAGATTGTTATTCAAACTCCTCCAGTGAAACCTTTCATTGTGTAATAGTTTGCTACTATCTATTTCCTTTTGAGGTAGTGGTGTAACAGGACTCCTTCAGATTCCTTTATTCTTAGGTCTAGGGAGGACTGAATGTTATCTGCATGTCTTGTGAGCGTACGTTGAGGCACTGGTGAAATGCTTTCCATTTATTTTCGTTGCCATGCCAGTACAGAAATATGTTGTCAAAGTGTCTACTCCAATAATGGATCTGATCCTGATATGTGTTGGTATCATAGATCGATTTTTCTTCATATTACACCATAAAGAGTGTAGTAATATTCTTGCAAGAAAGTAGGTTTCAGACTGGTTCCATATTTTCCCACCTTCCGTGCTAAAAACGTCTGTAATTTTTACCGGATCAGACCATTTTGACACTTTCTTATTTGTATGTCCACCAAATTTCACTCACACAAAATCACCCACATTCAGTTTGCAAACATTATATCGTCTTTTGGAATTATATTGTACCATTCTACTTTGATATTTTTCAACTCTGTCTCTCACATCCTTAAGATCTAATTCCAAATGATATGAATTATTCCCTTTTACCACCATGGCATAAGTTTTGAACCTGGTTTTCTACCTCGTAGCATTTCAAAAGAAGACAACCCAGTGACAGAGTTGGGAGATGTACGATAAGTTAACAAAGTAGCTTGCAATGCCTTCTTCCATTTCAAACCACTTTTAATGGCCAACTGACAGGACTCCTTAATTACCCTGTTGAATCGCTCAATTTGGCCATTAGCTTGTGGAAAATACTTTGAAACTCTTTTGTGTAAAACACCACAATTAGAAAGAAAGGACTCAAATTCTCTACTAACAAATTGTGGGCCATTATCAGAAATAAGTTCCTCAGGTAAACCTTCTCTTGAAAATATTTTATCCAAAAATTCAATTATTTTTTCAGAAGAAACTTTTTCCACAATTTTTAACTCTGGCCACTTAGAAAAGTAGTCAATCAGAACTAATGCAAATAGCTCCCTGCCTGATTGATAGTTAAATGGCCCAATGATGTCAATTCCCAACGTTCTCCATGGACCATTAGCATATTCAATAGGAGTAATCTCAACTGAAAGACCTTTCACAGATTTGTCACTCAAAGTACATGGAGAACAATTCCTAACCCATTTGTCCACCATTGCATCAACACTAGGCCACCAGTAATATTCCCTAATTCTTCTTTTAGTAGTTGACATACCCATGTGACCTTCGTGTGCTAATTTTCAAATGAGTTCTCTGAGATTAAATGGAGGTACAATTTTGTCAGCCCTTAATACTATGTCCTGACTAAGCATTAACTCATCTTTAACTTTAAAAAATGAAGCTAATTTACCAGTTAATTTTCTTTCCTCAGGCCAACCCGCACACAAAAAATGCTTCACTTGCCTTGAAACATCATCTTGTCTCATAGCTTCAATCCATTCCATCTCTGAAATTACAGTGGACCCTTCTTGTCCTAAAATTAAATTCACATCACCAACAGTGTAGGCAATATCACATTCATCCGACTTCTCCAGATCTAAACCCCTACTCAAAGGAAAACGTGACATGCAATCTGCATGGACATTAGATCAACCTGGAACATAAATTACTTCACAGCGAAATTCTTGTAGTTTAGCTGCTAATCTTGCCAAACGGGCCTTAAGCATTCTTCCACCTACAGCAGACAACATACTGACCAAAGGTTTATGATCAGTCCTTAACGAAAACTTGGTTCTCCACAAAAACTGACGGAAATGCTGTGCTGCCCAAGTACACACAAGTAACTCCTTCTCAATAGTAGAATAATTGAACTCAGCTTCACAAAGTGTCCTGGAAGCGTAAGATACAACAAACTCACCATGTTTGTCTTTCTGCATTAAAACAGCACCTAACCCAACATTGCTAGCATCCACCCAAACTAGACATTCTTTTCCTACTGAATACGGTTTCAGAAATGGGGCATCAATGAGTTTAATTTTGAGAATCTCAGAGGATTCCTGTTGATCTTTTGCCCAAAAAAATTTAGCATTTTTTAACAATATTCTTAAAGGATGGACAATTGTTGAGTAATTTTGCACAAATTTGCCATAAAATTCTATAAGACCTAAAAAGGATAATAATTGTCCCTTGAAAGTAGGCGTGGGTGCTTTGGTAATACTAAGTACATTGTTAATTTTAGGCTTGATACCTTCTTTTGAAATTTCATGACCCAAATATTCCACTTTATTTTGCCTGAATTTGCATTTCGAGAACTTCAAGGTCAAACCCTTCAACTGAACATTGTGTAAAATTGAAAATAAATTCTCATCATGTTCTGTACAATCCTTACCAAAAATTAAAATATCGTACTGAAAAGCTATTGCTCCTTTACAATCCACTAATAGTTCCTTCATCAAGCGTTGAAAAACTGAAGCTGCACTCGCTGATCCGAAAGGCATACGTAAGAATTGAAACATGCCTTCCGGTGTAACAAAAGCAGTCAATTTTCTGGAATCATCATGTAACTCCACCTGATGATAGGCACTAGCAAGAACAATATTGGAAAAAACTGTTTCATCAGACAAAGTGGAGATGAGTTCATGGATATTAGGAAGAGGATGTTTATCTATCCAAATCTCTTTGTTGAGACTGCGGAGATCTGCACACACGCGAAGATCCCCTGTACTTTTAAGGGACAAAACAATGGGAGAAACCCAGGGAGAGGATTCGATAGGTTCAATAATGTTTTTCTGGACTAAATTATCTAACATTCCTTTTAGTTTAGTTCTGTAGGTTAAAAGAACATTGCTCACCTTATGCCTGATGGGAACAGCTTTATCATTTAAAATATTTTTATGTTTGAAATTAGTATATTTTCCCAATTCTTCTCCAAAAACTTTAGGATAACTCTTTTTATGTTTTCAACAAACAAATCATTTTTAGTAAGTTTGGACAAGTTCTCATCACCCTAGAGTTCTGCGCCATATAATGCAGAACTGACTACTTTCATGTTATAAATTTCCATGGCAGGGCTAACTATCTTGGTGAAGGAAGTGTTGTATTCTTTTTGCAGTACTCCTGCCAGTTGTCTATGTTTTAGGGATGCTATATTGACCTGATGTGTCCAGTTTAGCCCCTCCTGGATATTGACCCCTAGATATGTGAACTCTTTGACCTGATCTAGCACGACATTATTCAACATAATGCCCCCTTAAAGGCCCTATGTGGATTAAAGGCCATCAATTTTGTTTTGGACACATTGACCTCCAATCCCTTTTGAGCACAAAACTTTTCAAAGATTGCAAGGTGTCTCTGGAGACCACTCAGTGTTTTTGGAAGAATCAATGTGTTGTCCGCAAACATTAGTATGGGGACTTTTTCGCCTGCCAAAGTCGGTGCATCTGTGGGGGTTAATCTCATGCAGTTCACTATCTGATTAATGTATAAAGAGAATAAGGTTGGGGCCAATACGCATCCCTCTTGAATACCCTTCTCCACTGGGAAAAATTCTGTGACCTCGCCCTGCTTACCCCACTGGAGCCTATCCCTGTTATCCTCATGCAACCTGATAATAAGTGTCAACAAATCAGGAGGTAGCCCCATTTCTTGTAGCGTCTGCCAAAGCTTTTTGCGTGGCACAAGATCAAAGGCTGACCTAAGGTCAACAAAAACGGCACACAAACCACCCTTACCCAAGGTTACCGTTTTACAGAATAGTAAAATAAAACTAAACACTTGGTCGATTGTGCTACTAGAGGTACGAAGCCCTGCTAGGGGCGATAAAAATATTGAATTCATTGATCCAATCCTGCACTCTTTTGAGTACCAGTCTGCCCATTATCTTTTAAAGAGAATCAATAAAGCTGACCGGTATATAGTTCCCTAGTTCTTAAAAACAGAAATTATCTCTGTGCCTTTCCAGGAATCTGGAACCGGTGCACCCTGAGCAATAGCATTTGTCAGTAGGAAAATATATTTGCCCCATCTCACTTTATCATAGAGGAATATATCCCCCGATATTCCATCTAGACCTGGTGCTTTTTCTGCCGAGATGGATTTCAGGGCCACCTCCACATCTACCTTACTAAAATATTCCCCCTTAAAAAATTGCTTATCAGTGCTGTCCTCTGTTTCATACTCACTTGCAGCATATTGTGGTTTAAAATGGTTTACCCATTCCGATTGTGAGACATGATTTTGGGGATGGGAGGCCTGCTCTCCTCTATTCCATTTATGGACATTACCGAACTGTTTAGAATTCCTATTAACGCAAGCCTCCTTCAACTCGTCCCACCTTTTGCTATCCCAATCCTTTTTCGCCTTTTTTTGTGCTGCCCGGTATGTGACCCCTGCTGCTCGTACCACTACGGGTTCCCTTTGTATGATAGCTTCCCCTAGGTCTACACAGGATTTTTTACATTCCAAACTATACCAGTCCTGACGTTTAGGTGTGATCAGCTTCTTTGGTTTGTTCCTTATACTGAGATGCATACGCAATAGACAACAAAATTAATTATGTATGCAAATACAACTCTTTAAATCAATCGGAATCATTACTCTATCCTGCAGTTCACTAATGGCCTGGTCTAGCTCTTTTTCAATGCTAGTAAGTACACCAGGTAGGTCTTTTAGCCTAGTCCATTTTAGACGCCTAAGATCATTCGATGGGACAACGTCAGTGGTAATATAACTGTCTAACACTTCATTAGGATCTTTGAGACAAAAAAGGTCCCAGTCCACACATAAAGGATTGTGGTCGCTTTCCAGTCTCACTCGGATCCTCATATACTTCACTCTATGCCAAAGTGCTAGGCTAACCAACAAATAGTCTATCCTGCTGGAATAGTGGCCATTATCAAATGTATTATCCCCCGTTATATCTGACATTGTAGGGCCATTAAGTGCCCATAATCCCTTTTCCATGCAAATTGAGTTAACCTGAATCACCGCATCAGACCATCTTTTTATTGGGTCTAGCTCCAGCTTTGGAATACCCCACTTTAGATCTTCCTTAGTGAACGAATGTTCCTACTCCCTCATAAGTGGCTCAAAAGTGGCATTAAAATCCCCCGCAACAATAATATGTGTATCTGCGTGTCTGCCCTCGAGAAGATCGTCAAGAGACGCTAAAACTCCCGACTATTTCCCCCGCAAACCTCTCACATAGACATTATAAATTACCACTAGCTCATTAGTACCCCTAGACACTCTAATGACCTGAATATCCGGACTATGTGATAGGAGTACTTTAATGTCCAATCCCAGATCTTGCTTCACCCATATTGTAAATTCCCATGATGGTCTCTATTTTGGGCCTTTGAGAGGCGGGTTATGGAAATTCAAATACCCAACACAAAAATGGGGGGCTTCTACCCAAGTCTCTTTAAATAGGTGAATTTCATACTTCTCAATAAAAGCCTGCCACTCTGGGGATCCCAGCTTTGAGCCTAATCCTACAATGTTCCAAGACAACAATGTGTTCGTTATACATGGTGTATTTGCCGATGGTAGTCTGCTTCTAGCACAAGGACTTAAGCTGCCCTCCTGCCCTGGCCCTTCGTATAGTACAGTTGGCAGGAAATCCTCCTTACATCTGAATCAAACTCTGATGCTATACAATCACACCCTAGTTTGGCTGACCCTACGGGCCATCTACGGGCCACCTGCTGCTTCCTCTCCAATTCCATCTCATGTCAATCTATGTTTTCCAGAGTGGATACTTCCCGGAGCCTAGTTAGAGTATTCTTGTATGGGTTAGTAATCACACTTTTCCTTGGAGGGCGTCTAAACTGGATAGTTGACTGACCTGGTTCAGTTGTACGGAATTCTAGGGCAAAAAGATTTTCCACTAGATCTGCCCTATCCATCGTCAATTCGATACTATACAAGGAGTTTGCAGTTGCTACCAGCCTGTGGGCGTTTACTATATCTTCCCTTATTTCCGACCGGCATCCTCTCACATGCCGTATCGAATGAATGGCTTTGTTTATTAGGGAATCCTCACTTTCTTGTCTTTTATTTACATCTAGCTTCGGTACATTCGCCATAACGATTCTTAAAGAATTGAACATTTCCACTGGATAATAAACCGGGTGCCTAACTCGATGATCATTCGCTGGCTGGATAGGTTGAAAAACAATGTTGTTATTAGACCGTACCGGGCCCCCACCCAAGCCACTGTGGAGATTTTTTCATTTTGGTTAATGATGGATTTTGGATTAGATCTAGACTTTATTGGAAGCGAGATAAAAGACTCTGCCTTGGATCTTCCCTGTCTCGGTGAGGCCTCAACAGCCCAAATTTGGCAATAGGTGTGGGAGTCCTAGATGTTACCTGGGTAGGCAGGAGTCCACCCTGTAATTGCCCTAAGTCTCTACTTTCCCTTGCAACTCTTGGTTGTACCTGGTTAGGTGTCAAAGTTTTTACCAGCGATGTTAAGTCCTCTATCTGGCCTCTCATTAGGCCCATTTCTTGTTTTAGCAAAGTAATTTGCCGAAGCAAGTCTACGTATTCCTTTGACGATTCAATCCCCCTATCCATAACGTGTTCAAGATGTTTCTGGGGTCTTCTGGGTTTCCTGCGGACCCTCTTATCTACTTGGTTCATTATCAGAGCTATCCAGCAATGGGAGGAATCTATTGGTACACAATACCATGGTGACAGTGTGATCTATAGTAACGGGACAGTCTTTGGCTATTTCTCCTACATCAACATTACTAGCAACTTTCTTTTGAAGTGTTTTGGGAAACATTGCCGGGATGATGGTAGTGAACATTCTCTTTTCTGGGGATGAGCTGGTGGGCGGTTGAACACAGGTAGCTTTTGTCGTAAGTTCTAGTTGTAGGATACCCTCACACTCCTCTATCAGGGCATCAATTCGGTCTAAGACTCAATTACTGGCTGCATGTGGCTGGATCTTCCTTGCCTTTTTGCCCCTTCCACCGCAGTTTGAACTAGTACCTCCACCCTCCCCACCATCTTCACCCCCACTTTGTAACTTCCTTTTACCCATTTATGTTGAAGGGGGCAAGACTGAACTTTTTCGTTATTCAAACAGGCCCAATACTCTCAACTTTCCCCTCATTCTACTTTTCTCTTACCTGAATGATCTCATTTACAACAACACCAGAGGGAGACAGTCCACAACGAATATAGGGCAGTTCTTATTATGGAATTGAATCACCAGTGTCTTTTACAAATAGTCACTTCCAGGGGAGTATCATCAGTACCTTTAAGGGTTTTCAACTCACAATGGATTCTCCAGCTCCACTCTCCAGCAAATTCAGTGGATATCAGGGGTGGTGGCCCTGCCCTGCCTCTGTCTGCCAATGACGGGCACAGACGGGCCCGCCCTTGATCTGGGCTTTGGCCGGGTGCTGCCCACGCGTGTCCCGCGCGCGTCCCACACTGTGGGTCACGGTGCCACTTTGTAGGTGCCTCCTGGCACTGCGTCAGTGTCGTAGGCAGCAAGGGAGTCTGGGGGGTGTAGTTCGGCACTCTCCCGCTCCCCGTGGCAAACACCCAGCTCTTGGCAGACTTTGCCCCCACCACAGGAACAACAAACGGCTTGAAGATATTCCATGATAAACAGCTTCTAGCAAGTTTTACTATACATTTTGTTGGTAACCTATGTGGTCCCTCTCCTTTGCCCAGACACACCTCAAGAACCATTTAATGATGTACCTAAGGTATTCTTTGTACACTGGAATAACATGCATCAAGTGACTGAAATTGCAGTGGCAAACAATTGAAAAGTTACAGACTTCCATGTTGGCCAGTAATGGATTTTCCAACCGGAAGCTTCCTGATGGCAGGCAGACTTCGGGGGCCAGGGGAGGGGGAAAGGGTCAGGTTGCTACCCAATGACGTCCTAAACCACAATTAATAAAAAACAAAATCAAAGACTCTGAATGAAAAATTCACCTTGACTTAAAATTAAAATATATTCCTCCTTAATTTCTTTTTAGTGACCCTCTCCATCTCTTACACGTACTGCATGCCTCCTGTGTATATGACCTACTCCATGTGGCATGCCTGGTTGCCTTCATCTCTCTTTCTTTAAAACCAGATCCCTGCAACTTAACCATTATCTGTTCATTGTATCAAACATTTGTTTCTCAGATAACCACCACTACTGGTCATTCGTAGCTCAATGTAGCACAAAGGAATCAGAGCGAATAAATTGAATGGTTTCCTTGAGAGCACAAGACTAATCCAAATAACCAATAACTTTAGTTTCTGGTTGAAGGCCTTGTCAGGGGTAATAATTGTGAGATAAATTTGATTTCAATATCAACTATTCCTATAAAGGTCATGAGTTGCTTGTAAAAAAATGTTTCCTGATTGGGAATGCAAATGCAGGGAGGGTGGTCTGCTCTCACATGCAGGCAATCATCCCTGTATTCACAGCTATAAGCATTGGGTCACAAACCTGCCAATTAATATTCATTAGGCAGGTGGTTTTCAATCCTACTCCAAATGGGAAATATCTGATTTGTCCTCTTTGCACATAGGTCACATTGCAAATTGTATACCTGTTTGCATACCAGTTATTGAATAATGTGCGCTTACTGGTGTGTGAACAGGCATAAGTAGTCAGTCAGTCAGAATAACTTTATTTCGCCGACATGATGAAGGCATAACAGTATACTACATATAAAAGGATAAAAGATAAAAACATTCCACGCCATTACAGTACAATCATTTTTAAGATACAATATCTATACAATTTCAAATGTATGATAAAAATTCATGCTTGATTAAGTTCATATTACAAATGATTGGATCCGCAGATTGAACATCTCTTTTTTGGAGCAGTTAAAAGAAAGGATGCCACAGAAAACCAATAAAGGGGCCAGACATTAGCTGCAAATAGTAAAAGGCCACACAGCATTGTCTAAAATTCATTTTTCGCATAATGGGGATGATAAACCTTTTCCTCTCATTATGATAATGTTTACAAAAAAGAAAAAAATGCATATCATTCTGTATTGACTGAGTATCACAAGTACAGAGTGGGAGATCGGTAGCAACATAAACATTACCAGGGATACCCAACATTAAAGGAAGATAGTTTAGACGGAATCGCACCAGGATGTACCTATGCTGTAAATTAGTTACAAAAGTTAGGTACGTTGATTTTGTTTCCATTTGTGAGATACTCAGAATAGTTAGATATATTTTAACTGTTGACAACTTGGTGTTTAAGATCTCCCTTCCAATCTGCATATTAGATAATAGCTGGGCTTTCAGATCGTTCTTAGAAATAGAACAGCAGCTTATAGGATCTAAAAAAAGGTGATTTAGCCCAATAACTTTTAAAGTAGATTCAACATATTGTGACCAGGTTATGTTACTCAAGTTTCAAGACATCACTTATAATATATCTTGTCAGTGTGAAGGTCTCCTTTCGCCATATTGAGTGCCACAGTAATATTGGCGCCAGAGAGATTTTATCAGAAATGTATGGGGATGTAATTTCCATATGGCATTTAAAATTGGCGCAAGACTTCGGTAATGAGAGTAACTTTAAAAAAAAATAATCTTCAATTGATTGGTGTTTTGTACATTCTCCGACTCCCCAGATGGCCACTCCATAAGTGGCAGCAGACACTGTCTTTGCTTTACACAGTTTTTATAACATCCAGAGGTTTTAGACTGTTTTTTTTATTAACTTAGTTAAAGCCCCAATATTCTTTTCCATCTGGGTCGCTCTATTTACTATCATGTTTTGCCAATTAATTTGCCTATCAAACATGATCCCTAGATAATTGAAAGAGTCAACGACTCCCATTTTCCCCTGTTCAGTGACAATTTGGAGTTGTTTCCGCAATTTCGGACCGGCCACAAGGATAAAGGACTTGGAATATTTAGCTTTCATATCCAGGGAGTTCATATATTGCGTGTAATCCAGCACTAAATGATGTAGTGCATTACTAGTACGTCCTATGAGCACTGCGTCATCCGCATAAAGTAATATAGGTATCGGTTTGGAGTTTATATAAGGAACATCTGGGGTAGACTCCCTCAGAGCAGCTTCTACATTATTGGTGTAAAGTGCAAAAAGGAAAGGAGCTAGAAAGAACCCCTGCCTAACACCTCTCATGATTTTAAAATGTCTAGTGCATTCACCGTCCCTTCCATATCGGACACATGCAAAAGCACCTATGTATAGGTCATGAATGATGTTAATAATATTCTCGTCAATCCCCAATGCCCCCATGATCTACCACAGCCTAGACTGGGCATAAGTATATTGGGTTACCCCTACCACGAGTCTCCTAGTGTTCAGAATCTTTTTTCAGATTCAGTCCTATTTGGACAGTAAATAACTATACATATTTTTCTTTTATTCCTAGAACAACACTGGACTCTCACCACATTTACGTGGCAGGCTTCGTCATTGAATCCGCTCTAAGTCTAGAGAACACTCTTTAGCCAGCTCCTGTGGCCTTGTTTTCAGAGCTACATTGGGTTGTGGGGAATTCCACACTGGAGAGATCAGATAAAATTGTATTTTGGAAGGGAGATAGATATCTCAGGGAGTGAGTAATTTGGGAGTATACGTGGATGAGAAATTATCCATGGAAACATATATCAATTAAACGGCAGCCACATGTTTTGGTCTACTAAGGAACCTTACATTTTTTTTTCCATTACTGCCTCAGCCAGCTAGTAATTTAGTGGTTCAATGCACAATTTCGAGTCGAAAAGACTACTGTGATGCACTTCTATTGGGAGCACCAGATGACCTAGTTGAGAGACTATATATGGTACAATCAACTGCAGCAAAGCTTGCACGGCATAAAGCAAGATATGACTCTTCCTCAGGCACACTTAGAGAGCCACACTGGCTTCCAGTAAAATAGAGAATGTTTTTAAATCAATGTGTGTGGGCTCCAAGGCCTTAAAAGGAACAGGACCAGTGCTGCTACAATTCAGTCACTACAGCCACAGAGGAACCTGTGGTCCGTATTGGCTAACCTGGACTGCATACTGAAATTTAGAAAAGTAAGGGGCGGTGGAAGGTCCTTTCAGATCACGGCTGCTCACCTGCAGAACAAGCTTCCAGCCCCCTTAGAGCCAGTGAAAATCTCAACATCTTCAGAAGGAACCTAAAAATTGGTCTCTTTCTAATCAGGGATCAGACCCATAGCTGATATGAAACAGGAATAATGGTGCAGAAGTAGAACCGCATTGTGTTTAATGACCTGGCAAAGTTGCTACAGCGCCAAGATACCTGCAAGGTGAACGCTGCGCTCTATAAATGTCTGTTACATACTTACTTACTTTACTTACTATATATATATATATACTATTGTATTCACTGCTATCATCCTATCACAAGCTTAAAAACACAAGAACCTAGAGTGGGCTATCAGAATCCCATATATTCAAAGATGAACATGTTTCTGCCCTCTAATTTGAAGCCATATCTAGTCTTACATATTCATAAGGACTAGGTGGACCATACCATCATAACAGCTGCAGTCCAAACATTTCATTGTCACTGTCTAAAGTAACATACCATCTGGATTGATTACTTCAGTCTATTTCTACCTGCAGTAAAAAACAAAATAACAAAATTGCATAATGAACAAAGAAAATAACAAAATAGCATAATAAACTATCACTGCAAACACTATAATTCTAAATAATTTGTGTGCTTGTAACATTGATTCCCTTATTATAATTTTTACCTCCATCACACACACACACTCACCCCACACAGACAGCTCCAAATGTACAAAACATCATGCCATGCTGTTATAGTAAGTTCTCATATTATTTAGTACAGTAGTAAAGGTTTTCAAGATAGCAATGTTGTTACAGTAAGATTTTGTATATTTGCCTATGGTCTATATTCTAAAGAAATGTTCTTGGTTTGGTGCCATAGAATTAACCATAGAAGGTCTGTCTATTTGTAGAGAAAATGTCTGTTCAAATTTAAAGCCATTTTTTGTTAGAACCTATTCTGCCCTTTCCATTAGCAATTTATTGCAGATGGCGCATTCACTTGCTTGAATTCAGAATCTTTAAGATGGCATATCTTGTTTCTTGTAAATTATCTAATAGGCTGTTCAATACTACCTTCTCCTGGGTGAACCCCACGTTCATTTCTAGATCACCTTCATTTCTAGATCCACAACGATCTCCTTTCTCCTTCTTATGGTTTTAATTCAATAGGGAGTTCTTTGACCACACATTGACTCTTTAAACATGTCTAAGCTTCTATTGAAAAAATTGTTAAATAGTTAGTGATATCCTTTATCCGCCTCTCATATTCCATCATAAACTTATTAAACAACCATCTTTTGAATTGTTTAGCATTAGGTGGTATCATAATTATTAATTCGATATCAGCAGGGTTAGAAAACCTGTTGGGAAGTAATAGTTGGTCTTTGCTCTGCGTGGATCCTGAAAGGAGAAAAAAATCTAGTATTGCGGCCGACCTATATTTAAGAGATGTAAAGGTAAACTTGTACTTATCTGGGTATCGGTTCAATATTGTTTTTTATGAAGTGAAGTTTGATGAAATAAGGCAGAATTTGCTCTTTGATTCGAATGTCTGTGTGATCCTCTGTCTTGGATGCGGCAGCCGCTGGCACTCTACAGGGTTTTGTCATACATGACCATGAGCAGTCAACCAGATTACTCTAATTTCTCAGGATCCCTAATGCAATCCAGCACCATCTACAGCTTGAGCTCCCCTGTAGAAGTGTGTGTGCGTGAATTGTCGGTCTGAACTACACCTAGGCGTTACACATCTTCATCACTCCCTCATGTGCCTGGGAATTAATCTTGAGGGATTGTTCTTGATTTGCCTTGGTCTTGGAATCCATATTGAGCATGTGGTTCTTAAAGACAAATCTGATCTTAATTTTTCCCAACAAAAAATTCCAATTCAATTCTGGTGTTTAAGGAGCAATGTAAATTTGTAAGGACAAAGCCCCGGCCTCTCTTAAGGACTTTTGTTTCTATGCCAAACAATGAGTTCATTAAGAGATTGACCTCTAGATTTGGGTCTGGTTCTATAGGAGTCCCTTGTCCCTGCTCTGTGTTATACCTGGTCACTTATTGCTCTTTTGAATTTTGCTTGATTCAGGCGAGTGGACATCCCATACCCCAGTTAATTTTATTGTGGAATGTGCAAATCTGACCCTAACAAATAATTTCTTTAAATTGAAAGATACATTTTATCTGCAAAGTTGAGAAACAGTTATGAATAGTTCTATGGCATCAAGCCTACTAAATCTTAATGGCAACTCTTTCAAACTACCGGTCATATTCAAAGATCCTCACATTAACAGTATTACAATTTGGAAAGGATAAACAGATGACATTTTGATTATTTGGAACAGGTGCCAGACAGAGTCAGAACATTTTACTAATTGGAAAAATAATCAGAATGATGATTTACAGCTTGCCATGACTAATGGCAGATAAGGTCTGTCCTGTCTGGACCTTCAAATAAAGACTGAGAACAGTACAATAACCAAGTTTTTAGAAAATCAATAGATAAGAAAGAATTACTAAGATGTTACAGTCGCCACCCAGTCTTTTTGATGGCCTTGTAATGGCAGTTTCAAATAATCAGGAAAAATTATTTCAATACAAGTATATCTTTGATCAAGCAAATGATCCAGATATGGAACTACAACCGAAAGGATAACCCAGAACAGTTACGCCAAAAGGACTGTAAGGTGGGAATCTGGCCTCTGGCTAGTTTAGTGATGCCATGCACTCTTGAGTTTGAGTTTGAGTTTAAAACATTTATAAAGCGCACGTACACCTGGCGGTTTCATGGCGTTATAGTGTACAGAATCCAGGGAACAAAAGTCAAGGGGGGAGAGGCAGAACAAAACAATTACAGTGGAAAGGCTTGTGCAAAGAGAAAAGTTTTTAACGCCTTTCGGAAATGGGAATATTGAGTGGAGGATCTGAGATGGGCAGGGAGAGAGTTCCAGAAAACCGGGGCAAGTGTAGAAAATGTAGTGCCCCCCCACTTTTTTCGCCTAGAGCGGGGAACTGCCAACAGATGCTGGGAGGAAGAGTGCAGCTCCCTGATGGGGGCATAGATTTTAATTTCCGAAGAAATGAAAGCAGGGGCTGCGCCAATCCGAGCCTGAAAGGTGATCCGGCCCATCTTGAACTGTGCTCGCTCTCGAATAGGGAGCCAGTGCAAGGACTTAAGGAGAGGGGTGACATGATGGAACTTGGCAAGATTATAAACCAGGCGAGCGGCCTGGTTTTGGACCAGCTGTAATCGCCGCGGACTGTAATCGGGCATACCACAATATAGTGCGTTACCATAATCAAGGCGAGAGATTACCATCGCCAGGACTATGAGTTTTAAGGCAGAAAATGAAAAAAAAACGAGAAACTTTACGGATAGTGCGAAGTGAAAGGAAGGAGGAGGACACCACTGAACTAACCTGGCAGTGCAGAGTAAGTTGGTCGTTCAACTTAATCCCAAGAGTTTTCACAGAGGAAGATGGAGAGGGGGGAGAACCCAGGGAAGGGGGCCCAAAAAGGGGGGTCCAGGGACTGGAGCTACCACCTGTCAAAACCAGCTCAGTTTTGTCTGGGTTTAACTTCAGGTGGTTGTAATTCATCCAGTCCCGGATAAAAATCATAACAGACTGAAACTTAAACATAGAATCAGGGGATGGGGACAAATTAAAAATAAGCTGAAGGTCATCCGCATAATTGTAGACGGAGACCTCCATTTGTTGGAGGGCAAAAATAAGAGGGGCAATATACAAATGAAATAAAAGGGGGGAGAGAGAGGAACCCTGAGGGACCCCGCATTGTACCTTCTTACCTCTCTCTCTTTCATCACTCATCTGCAGCAACAGCAGTTCTACATACTCCGCTCTCGGCATTCTGGATAAGAGGTCCCAAAATATCAACTGAGAAAACATGATGGTAGTCTATTTTCTTCAACAGTCAAACACCATCTTCCCATTGGTCTGTGCAGCTTGGTCGGACATCTCTGTCTACTGTCAGTATTGGCAGGTCAGTTTGCCCGAATTAAACTGGTTGCAGTATTCTTGGCTTCCAGGCTGTCTACACAGCAAAAACCTCATGGTCCATCAAAGTCAGATCAATTACAAACTGCCAGTGTGTTGGAACACTCTTCAAAAGTAGTGCTGGAGCTTTTGGAAGCCACGGCGAATTGATTTAGTGTCACGAAGACCAGCTGACTGTGCACCCAACTGCCTCTCAAGAGTCCTAGCTCAGGATCGGATCTGATTCTGAAGAGGGAGCCAATACTCAGAGCATATTACCTGAGGTAGAAGACGGTTTTTCTTTTGTCTCGTCTCCTGCCAATGCATTTGCCTGTTGCCCGATACCTCTTCAAACATCAACCCTCTTGAAGAGATTTGTCTGGCACAGAGAGTCTCATATCAGAAGCACTATGTGGTGCTAGAGCAGGAGCAGGTGATAGAAGTGACCCTGCTGTAGATGGATAACTAGCTGAAGTGGCCAGCTCAGAGGTGAGTCAGAAAAGCAGTGCAATAGAGCAAGCCCACTGGGTGGTTCTGACACAACTCACTTCAACAGCAGACCCATCCATCCTATTCAAAGAAATTGCCAAAGCATGACCTGTACATTGCTTTTAAGAAGCTAAGCAAAGGTCTAGAACTGAACATCTTTATTTTCTAATCCAGATTCCTTGCTGAATCACAGTTATCAAAATACTCCAGTATCAGCAGTAATAGCCCTGAAAACTATTGCAGAGAGCAGTAATAATTCATTATGCACTCAACACATTCCTAAATGGGCAAATTACCCACACCAATTCAGCCACAAATCTTTCCCAAGATTACAAGCCACTGATCTTTCATTGCCTCAGTTTAATGCTACAAGTGAGGAGATATTACATCAATCATCTACCCGTCGCATTCAAATAAGTGATAATATTTCCCATGGTAAAAAACTATTATCGAGGCAGCTGCAAACTCCGACTTACAGGTTTGGGAATCCCTCTATAAGAGCCATTGCTGGATTTAGATATCTCAGAGCATTTCTCCTCCCTATTAGATGTCCCTGTAGAGGATCTTACTGAGAATGACTTGGAAGCCTCAGATCTACCTGCCTTTGTCTTCATTAAAAGCAAGTTAACAGGCAATCATGCCTGACTCGGAAAACTGTGGAGGCAGTCTTGAAATCAATAATGAAGATAATGACCATATGCTGATGGAGTCACTCCTGACGTGTGAGGAGGACTGGAGCTGAATCTGGGGACCCAATCTCCCACTGTACTTTGCACCTTGGGGTTCTGACACTGCTGGTCTCAGAAGCGCTGTAAAAGCACGCTAGATGCCCGCTGCATGAGACGCTACTGTCATACAAGGAGGACTGGTGCCGTGTCTGAGGGGTCTATCCACCACTGGGCTTTTTACCTGTACTTTACAACAGTGCAACTTCCTGGCCCCAAACTGCTGTAAAAGCATATTATATGCCCTCTGCAAAGACACCACTGCAGTGCGAGAAGCACTGGGGCTGAATCTGGGACCCTATCTCCACTGTACTTTGCGCCTGGAGGTGCGATGCAACCTCCGGGCTCTCAAAGCACTGTAAAAATGCACTAGATGGTCACAGTGCGGGATGCTACTGCAGTGATAGGAGGACTGGGACAGAATCTGGGGACTCCATTCCCCACTGGACTTTGCACCTAAGGGTGCTTATGCATCCTTCTGGCCCCCGAAGTGGTGTAAAAGCACATTAGATGCTTGATGTGCAGGACGCTACTGCCTTGTGAAGAGGACTGGGGCTTAATCTGGGGACTTCATCCTCCACGGTGCTTTGCACCTGGAGGTGCCGGCACAAATTCCTGGACCCTGAAGTGCTGTAAAAGCACGTTAGACACCCGTTGCACGGGACCCGCCAGGACAAAGCATGGGACCCACCCAGGCAAACCCCGGGGCTAGGGCGGGCTGGTCTGTGCCCATGCTTGGCCCACTGATGCTGGGCCTCTCTCTAATATGGATCTTCTTGAGTGACTATAGAGTTTTGAGTACTCTGTGTGAGTAGTCTAAGTTATTATTTGTGATAAGGGAAAACATAAGGCCAGTGGACGTGCTGTCACCCCCCATAGGATGACCAGCATAATCCCTAATAATTCTTTTGCCTGAAACACTCTTGCTCCATTGAGCTAATTCCTGCTCCAAATGACCATATCTCAATTTAGTTAATTGGGCTCTCAGATTCACACCATTCATTTCACCTCCTACAGGTCTTCCTCAATCGATTGACTGCAAGATCGTGGAGTACAACTTGTCTAGAGCACAGTCCTCCATAACTGCAGATCAAGGAAGTCTCAGGCGCACTCACATCCTTGTTTGGTTTAGACACAGATTGCCCAGGCCCTCACAATGTTCTGGTCTCTGCAACATCAAGTCGGGCTTTTCATCACAACTGTATCCACAATCAATTTTTACAGTAAATCAAAAAGGTAACTTCATGCCCGTTCCCCATACTAAACCCCACAATGCCTAGGTCAGCTGAACAGAGCTCCTTTAATGATGAGCTCATGTTAAATTTCAATAGGACTCTAGAATGAATTAAGGGGCACGACTTTGACTTCCCTTTTAAGGTAGTTTGAGGTTTAATATACAGTATCTTGGTGATGAACTCCTCCCACTCTCTAAGCAGATGGTCAACTTTCCCTCTGTTAATAGAGGGCAGAGGTGAGGAACTCCTTGTGGAAACATATCCACTTTTGGTTTTCGCATGCCTAAGTGTCACAGATGTTTCCTTACCTCTTTAAGGGAATATCTTCCCATTCACGTACACAGCTCTTACTAGCCTTGACTCCCAGTTCTTTTCCAGACAAAACAACTTCTTTCTTAGGGACGTGGATTTGTCCTCTACCACTTCGCCTACTGGAGATGGGTTTGTTCTCCTTACCAGAAGCGACTGCTGCAGAAGAGGGGTGGCGGGCGGGGTGAAAAATAAAATAAAATAAACTTACCGGGGAACGCCGCCATGGCCTCTCCTCTGTCCTATCTCTCTGCACTGCACTGGCAGAACGAAACCACTCATGTTCCCAGACTCTCCCAGCCAATCACGACACAGTTTTACAGCAGCATTGTGATTGGTCTGGGTGCTGCGGTTCTGTGCGCAGAGAGGGACTGGAAGCCTATTCATGTTCCTCACCTGGATATTCATTACAGCCTGGTGGTGAACATGCAAAGTGTGCATGATGGTTTGGCCAAACCCTCATGCGCACTTAGGGAGTGTAAACCCCTCCTCCCCCTGCTTTGGCCAGACCAACCCTCCCTGCCCTAACCTGGCTGTGACTCAGCAGTGAAAAATTAAATGACAATACGTCATGTTATTATCGTTTTCTTTTTCTTTTTTTTGCTGCTCAAAGAGCAGTGGGTTGATGTTCCTCCACCTTAGCGGAGGAACCGCCATTGCTCCTTCCTGAGCTTTAGAATAGACTTAATCTTGAAAGAGACATTTTTTGCCAAAAATATCCGCCTACTTATAAATCAAACTAGGTCAGCGGGATATAAAGGAGTTTAATGAGAAAAACCAAATTTGGACAACCAAGTTTTCACCCATTTCACTCACATCCTTAGTTATGACTCTTTATTTAAAATGTGAACTTAAGACCCAGTTTTAATAGCTTCTAATAGTCAACTCAGCTTACCATTTTGTGAGTTTCTACATTAACTGTATTTCCTGCTTCTTTAGCAATAGGTCACTGATCTCAGATCAGATGATTCATTACTGTAGTAGGTTGTGGAGTAATTGAAGCAAGGTACCCATCACCTGAAATCGTTTATGGAGGAACAAGCATTAACAATCTCTGCTGCACGAAGTTAGAACAATGCTAATCATTAGGACTTTAATTAGAATTACAATTTATGTTTACTGTGTTCATGATTGTAATAGGCAGTTCCAAAGTATGCAGAGACTCTGCAACTTTGAAATTTTACTCACAAAGTTATGAAACAAGGTTGACGTAGCTTAAATGTATAATTCACTTTTCTTTTTGTGAGGCTCTCCTAGTGACCTCCTAGTTTTTTCTCTCTCTTGCAGGCTCAGTCGACTCGTCATGGGATTTTCTCCAACCCACACTGCCCCATCAGAAGAAACAAGGGATCAGAGAGTCTCAAGAGTATAATTTGACTCAACGATTTCCACCAGTTCAACAATTGCGAGATTTTTAGAGCAGGATACTATCAGGGGCTATTTGAGTTAGCAACGCCTAAATAGCCTGATCAGCATCAGTATTTGGCCCTTCCTTCCTTTCCTGCGGGTTGGCCACCTTTGACTTTTTAACTCCACGAGGTCTCAACTTTTTTGATGATATGTTTTCTTAGTTCTCCTTTCCTCAAATTCCTCAAAGTTCCTTAGGGACAAACCAGTTTGGTCTATTTGCTGAACTGGATCAGAACAATCAGTTCACACAGCACTACAACTTTTAATTGTCTTATGGAGCTGTGTGCTAGTTAGTGAGCTGGCAAACAAGAATCTATCAATCAAACAGTGACACTAATAGTGATGATGGGGCAGTTCGACCTCCTTTCCCAGGCCCAGGTTGAGGGGGCCACAGTCGACTATAGTTCTCTTAAAGTCCTCAAATCCTTAAGTTTATTAAAATCTTTAAGTATGTGTTGTGAAATGAGCCAGAGTACTCACTCTTGTGACCAGCTTCATTCCCTACCCTGGCCCAATTCGTATCATCGCCAGCCTTCCTACCACACGCGGCAACTGACCACAGACCCCTACCCTCCCCAGTCCACATGGCTCCCACCCTGATGCCCGACTCCCCAAGCTAAGCAAGGAAAAACTCAAAAAGCCGGATTGTCACAAGAGTCTTAAAGTGGATAGGAAGGGCAGGCAGGGCAGATGGGGCCGGCAAGGCAGGCAGCAAGGTTGGCAAAATTCCCAGGTAGATAGTTCAGTGCCTCCAAAAACAGGAAACAGTCAGAAGATTAGCAAGTCCAGCAAGCAAATGATTAAAGTGGGTTGATTAATGATTTGGCAGTGTAAGAGACTATGGCAGATGAATACGTGAGGAGGCCGGGTTGCTTTACCAATATTATCTTTTATTTCAATTGTGATGGATCACAAAAGAAAATGAAGTGAAACTAGAATCTAGAATGTTGCTGAAGGGATGATCTTTTGTCATTTTCTCTGTCTCAGGTCCTTAGAGAGGGGGTGGATCCCAGAATCTAAAAAAAAGGAAATTGATAGTGGTAAGTATATAAACGTGGTAAGGTTGGCGATAACCTTTCCCCATACCATACCATACCAAAAGAAAGGAATTAAGACTGTAGTAAAGAAGAAGAAAATAAAATAAAATCAAAAGTAAAAAGGATAAATATCTCTCAGTCCTTTCTATACAATTTATACTGCCTCTAGTAGCCTAAAAGGGCTAATCTGGGTACATTGGGGGTTGTGCTCTTGTAAAGACATATAAGGCTTTTTTTATCTATTTACTTTCACTAATTTCTCAGGCTAATTTCCACACAAAAATGAACTAGAGCTTACATTCCATGTTCCATTGAACCCTGTGGTCATGCTCAGTGACGTCTGGGTAATATAGTGCAGTATAAAACAAACAGGAGTGTGAAAGACAAACCACCTCATGACCAAAAGGACCTTGAATCCCTACAACCCTGCCTCCCTTCTTCCCCCTTCTTATCACCCCCAAACTGGTCTCTGGTGCCCAGGACTCACGCATTACACAACAACTCTCCAGAGTAACACATTATATCCACCCCGTCCCACTATCTGCAAGATGAGATGTGGTATAATGTGTCCCGTTGAATGTATGACAAAGGAGAGATAATGTACGTTTTCAAAATGGGGGGTATGTTTAATTACATAATGACAATCCCATTTCTCAGATTCGTTCATTGTTGTCCTAGTCCTTCCTTAAATTAGTTGGGTGCACCTCCAAGACATGCATCCCACTGCCCCTCCAGAAGAAAATACTGCCTCACAGAGGGCATCTCTGTCCTCTCCTTCTGAATGCCACATCTCGCCCAACCATAACTCCTGAGATTACCCTAATTCAAAACAAACAAAATCAGGTTGTATGACGATCCATCGGAAACAAAGACCGCGCGGCAGTTTTCATCGCGGTCATAACATCGCACCGGCAGTCACATCGGCAATTTTCTCATCGCACGTTGTTGCGACGCAAATGCGGGCATGTAATTGGTTAGCGTGTCACATCGGCGACTTTACATCGCCCGACATGACAACGCAATGTTTGAGCCCACACGTTTCAGACTGGACAATGGCTATGATTCTACAGACTAAACTGTCAATGTGTACTTGAGGGAGAAGTGAGTGCCTGACCCTCTCTTGCAATCCACAGCCTTCATCCTGAGCAGAATTCACGAATGTGCTTTTCTATCCGAAATCTTAGTTCTAGCAATGCCGTTCTACGACATACACTGTGCACCGCTGGGAAATCTATATCCCGGGCCTTTGAATAACACCGAGTTTAACAAACCATTAAGCACACACACGAGGAAATAAATACCTGATTGAAATATGCGGGATGTCAAATGTTTTGAATGGAAAATCGAGATCAAGACATGGTTCTTCCTCTTATTTCCCTTTTCTCCCTCACACATGCACATTTAGTTGATGTTCGTTTTTAGCATCTACGTTTGGCAGATGTTATTCTTCTACATGTGACTCATGAAAAAAAAATACCAGAGGAGTGTTCACCTTTCACCCGCCACCATTGAGGTTTTGCTCCAAACTGGACTTGTATCTGAAAACAATACGGCTACCTACAGGGAACTGTCTCCATCGTATCTTTACGTCTCCTGTGAAGAGGAGCGATAGAGAATAGCATGCAAAAAAAGAGGCTATATGTTTCCCTGCGCACATCGTGCTCTCGAGACTACTGGACCTCACGAGAAATAAAAACGTAATGTTAACCTGACATAGTGCAGTAGCTCTAATGTTCTTCACACAGGACTTAAACAAATGCCCAGTATAAAAATGCCATCAGCCATCCTTCCACCCATCCTTAATTCATGCATCCACCCACCCAGTTGTGATAGCGACTGTTTTTTTTTTTAATTTGCATCTGCGCCATTATAACATATGTAGGCTGTGAATACGCTTGATAATAACAACGTTTCTGTTGCGATTGTGTCGCCCAACAAGATTGTAGCCAGCATCTCAGACCGTTTCTGTTCTGCATTTTTATAAAGTGGGGCATGTACGTGACATTGTAATGGCATAATTTGGTTAAGTTGTCTCAGCCCGTCTATTGCAAAAGAGGCTATCTGTTGCTGTACCTCACGAGAAACAAAAAAACGTAATGTTAATCTGACATAACGCAGTAGCTCTAATGTTCTTCACATAGGACGTAAAGCTCTAATGTCGTGTCATAAATAAAAGTACATCTGGAGGCTGATTTGGATCTTGGTGGGGTGTACAGCAGGGGAATAAGTGTAATACATGCAAATTGCAGGCTCTGCACTACGGGAGAGGATTTGGCCACACAGATAGCGCTGCCGACTTTGGTGCTGGGAACTAAGGTTCGAGGCTCGCCTAATCCACAAGAAATTTACAAGTGCATTTTTTATGTTTCTGATTAAAATGCATAAACAAACATAAATCATAAATCAGCAACATAAAAAAGAAGCACTTGTAAGTTTCTTTAGTTTCTTTTATTTTAGTGGGTCAGGCGACTTACTTATTTGACGTAATGGTCCATGCGATGTTATAGCGTGCGTCCACCCATCATCCATCCATCCTTCATGCACGCATCCAGCCACTCATAAACCCACCCATCCAGCCATCGGCTAGCAACCACCCAGCCATACATTCAGCCACCATCACCCATCCATTCTGCAACACCCACCATCACCCATCCATTCACTTATCCATCCATGCAGTATGCAACACATCCACCCATCCCCTAGCAACCACCCTAATAATGTTCCTTGTAGCTCCGCCCATATTAATGCCACCCATTCATCCACCAATATCCTTCCATTCAGCCATCCATTCATCCACCAATATCCTTCCATTCATCCATCCATTCATCCACCAATATCCTTCCATTCATCCATCCATTCATCCACCAATATCCTTCCACCCATCCATCCATCCTTCATGCACGCATCCAGCCACACCCAGCCATACATTCAGCCACCATCACCCATCCATTCTGAAACATCCACCATCACCCATCCATTCACTCATCCATCCATGCAGTATGCAACACATCCACCCATCCCCTAGCAACCACCCCTAATAATGTTCCTTGTAGCTCCGCCCATGTTAATGCCACCCATCCATCCATCCATCCATCCATCCACCAATATCCTTCCATTCATCCATCCATTCATCCACCAATATCCTTCCATCCATCCATCCTTCATGCACGCATCCAGCCACTCATAAACCCACCCATCCACCCATCCCCTAGCATGTCATGTTTTTCACCGTTCGCATCGCGCTGTGATTTATTAAACGTTTTGTGACACATTTGCCAATTTGTCATGTTTTTCAACATTTGCATCGCACTGTCATTTATTACACATTTTGTGACACAGTTGGCAATGTGTCATGTTTTGCATCGCGCTGTGATTTGTGAAACATTTTCTGACACATTTGCCAATTTGTCATGTTTTTCACCATTCGCATCGGCAATGTGTCATCGCACTGTCATTGATTACACATTTTGTGCCACCGTTGGCAATGTGTCATGTTTTGCATCGCGCTGTGATTTGTGAAACATTTTCTGACACATTTGCCAATTTGTCATGTTTTTCACCATTCGCATCGGCAATGTGTCATCACACTGTCATTGATTACACATTTTGTGCCACCGTTGGCAATGTGTCATGTTTTGCATCGCGCTGTGATTTGTGAAACATTTTCTGACACATTTGCCAATTTGTCATGTTTTTCACCATTCGCATCGGCAATGTGTCCTGTTTTGCATCGCGCTGTGATTTATGAATTTCAACATTTGCATCGCATCATTTTCTGACACAGTTGGCAATGTGTCTTGTTTTCCACCATGTATTCCGACATCGCATCGCACTGTCATGTCTAACATCGCATGCGTTGTAGTTGCAAGCGATGTTAATGACATCGCGCCGTCGTTGCATGCGATGTGAACGAAGATGCGATGTAAAAATCGCGCTGCGATGGCACCGCGAGGTTTTGACTCCGATGCTGTGGGCGCTTCCCTGTCACAACACCAAGCAATTATGGAAAACACAGAGAGAAGGAGCACAGAACAATGTTTACCAAGCAACCCCAGAACAGGAGCCACAAAGAAGTATAACAGAAATAGAACTGTGCATGGGCAGAAGCTAAAACGAAACTCACTGTAAGGGTCCAAAAGCAGTATTTAACTGAGAAGACAGCAAGCAAGATATCCTACAATGTAAGAGGACTGGAGTCAAGGATAGGTTGAGGAACTAGTGCAAGAGATGGGAAAGAAAGGACTTAAATGTCTGAACCAAGCTGCAATGTATACAAGAGGTGTGAATACCCATGGGCAGGGCTCAATAGTTCAACCAGAATGAACCCTTGAATGTGGAAGTCACTCAAACCTAAGCATGGATCACTCTCCAAGAATAGCTTAAACTGAAGAAAGCCCAGAAGATACCACAGGGCCTAAGGGAGGCAGTATTCCAAGAATCCAAAAGCAATGGAACCAAAAACTAAGAAAAGCTCAGTGCCTGGAACCCAACACCCAAGCTACGAAACTTCATGGGTAAGCCTCAGGGAGGCACCAGGAAGGAGAACAGGGAAAATAAGTGGAGACAGCAGGTATAATAATTCCCTGCCAATCAACAGATGACTCAGCAGGGGAAGCCATGTCAATCTATAAAATAGAGGGGGCACATACAGGGAAATGCATAACGAAGGCCTGCCTACCAAGAGTACAGGAGAATGAATCCTCAATACACCACAGAAACAAAAGCAAACAGAGAAAACAATGCAGCTAAGGTCCCTTGGACTACCAAGCAAAACTCCAGGCAGAGAACCTTGAGTAACCAGTGAGCTGACACTGAAACCTACCACACGGTAGCAAAGGCACAAAGAAAATCCCCAATATACCCTGTGTATTCTGTATATTCTCTCATTTTAGCTATGATCTTGAGGTTACTGCTTCCTTTGGTCAAAGCCTAAGGCAATCCATACTTCTCCACATATGATTTCAGCCATTATTTTATGCTTCCTGCGCCAGAGCTGAACAATTATCTTTGCTGTAGTGGTGATGAGCTGATCAGTTACCCTTGCTGTAGTGGTGATCTAGTGGTAAGCCTAGCAGTGGACACGTTAATCACTGGATTCTAGGGCCTATCAAGGAATTAAATATAGCACTATCTCACATGCAAATAAAGCTGTTTCCACAGCTTTGCATTCTCAGAGTGCATCCTGTTTCAAAAGGCTACTCTATTCCTAAAACACTGCATGAAAATGTTAATCATTATACTTAAGACACCGGATTGATGCTCCTCTTTTTTTATTAGAATGATTCTTTTCTTACTTTCCATCCTCAGCATACATGCTCTTAGTACAACCTACTCTCAGGCCTGTGTATTTTTTGTTGTATTTCTTCAAATTACCCACACCTAAACTCAAAGATTACAATACCCAGTCTCCTCTAGCTCATTCGCAATCCTACCAGCCGTCTGCATGAACCAACATACCTCCCACAGCAAAGACACAGGAGGAAATGCATGAAATAGTCTTCTTTAGTGCACCAGCCTAATCCCCATAACCAACAATAACCAATAACCACTGGGTTCCAGATCAGCATGCTGCATGTGTAAAGGTCTTCAAGGCCTCTTCAGGGGTAGGAAGCGCTATATACATGTTCATTCACAAGGTAGATTCAGGAGGACCATAGCAGGGTGCACAAAGGTGACTAGGAAGGGGTGCAGAATGGTGATATCTCTAGTCTATGCCCCTACATGTGATGGAAGGCTTATTGCACCACCCAGGCAAGAGTTGTGAAGTCTCAGCAAAAGAAAATGATGATGCTCCTAGCATGGAACTGAAGAAAGTGGAGTTGGCATGTCAGCAGAAAAAAAGGTTGTGACTGCATACAAGACCAAAGGATCTGTGCAGCATGTCATCAACAAGCTGGCCAATAAGCCTAGATACACGAGAATCTACAGAACTATAATCATCTGGACACGTTCCATTGTCCAGTCTCTGACCACAATCCGTTGCTGAGCCATGACTGTAGCGCTAACCGCCAGAGTCAAAAGCCAGAGGCAAGTGAAGCCATGTTAGAAAGGAAGGGGACCTGGAATGGCATTCTTGCCAAGAGCACAGTGCAGTCCATACTGCAAGGACAAAGAAGGACTGCAGGCGAAAGCCCCAGATAAGACCATGTCATTCCCACTCCACTATGCAAATCACACGGATGACGGGGAGAAAACGAGAGAACCAGAAAACACGTGACATCTCGCATCCACAGCAAGGCAGAACCAAGGGGTATATTACCAACAACTAGCGATAATTTTTGTCTCTAACTTGTTTAGAGACAAAAATTATCGCCGCACATCGGCGATTTTTATCGCAGATAAACCTTGCTATTAGCAAGGTTTATCGCAAATGCGATAAAAAACTCCCGCAATGCATGAATATCGCTGAAAAGTCAGCGATATTCATGCATTATCGAGCAAATGCTCTTAGCCATGTTATCCACCTCCCATTGGATAACATGGCTAAGAACTGCTCAGGGCAGGTGTTAGCTTTTGGAGATATTCGCGCTTAGCGCGAATATCTCCAAAAGTTGGTAATAGGAGATAGCGATGTTAGCGACTGTTTCCAGTCGCTAACATCTTGGCACGCCCACTTTGCATGTCATTAGTGATAAATATCACTGACATGCAAAGCGGGGCCCAAGATGGTCGCTATCTCCTATTAGCTGTCGCTAACTGGTGTCAGCGACAGCTTGGTAATAGGGAGATAATTTTATCTCCGCTTTCTTGGCTTTTAAAGCCAAAAAGCGGAGATAAACCCCCTTGATAATATGCCCCCTAGTCCTGGATCAGCTGATTACGTAAATGTAAAATGGCCAATTGTTTTAAAAGAAATACTTTTGTACCAACGCACCTCAAAGGCAGCTGTCACAAGAAAATCAAATAAAGTGTTAGAGAGGGAATGTTGGTATTATAGTGCTTCTAATTTTGGTAGTATGTTATTATTCTGCATTTATGCATTAACGGAACACCCGTGAGCTCTCTTTAAGAACAATCAATACCAATTGTATGACAGTTGTGCTATTCATGTCGCAGAGTGGAAGGCGTTTAAGTGCTAATCACATAACAAATTACTTTTGCCTCTAACCACACAGCTGCACGGTTACACTGCATGCTATAACAATCTATACGTTTAATTCAACACGCCCCACAATCTGTCTTTTGAAATGTGAATATTTAAACTGTCGATTTGTTTTACCTGGGTAGGGTTTTCTGAATCCTAACACAAATGGTAATGTAGCCAACAGTTAACCAAAACTACCTCCTATGGATGAACTTTCAGTTGACACATGCTATGCATTTTCTGACAGTCATACCACATGAAATGTTTTGCACTGCAGTAGATACTGCTGTTTATTGCCTTACGTTTTTTGAAGTTATATTTTGAAGAGAAATCTACGGTTGTATGACATTACAGCACATGCTTTTACCAGGCATGCCGTTACAACGCAATTTTTTACCCCGACTTGCTGGCATGGTTGCGCTGGATGTTGGGATAGTACAATGTACTATTTCAACTCCAGTCTGTGCAACAGTAGGTTAATTCCAAAACCTTATACCCCCTACAACAAGCCATTTTTTTGTAATATAATAGCATGTGGGGTAAAAGCATGTGTTGGAACGCATGTGGTGGAACGGTTGTTCCCCGAAATCTACTTTGTTGACATACCTATCTTTCAAGAATTGTTTTAGAAAAAGAACAAATTCTCCCGCTTTCTTCTTTTTCTCTTTCCTTCTTTTAGTCCTTTGCTGTTTCTTCTCTCTATCCTTTCTGTACTTTTTCATTCCATCTATCCATTCATCCATCAAACTATTCATCCGTCTACCTATCCATCCTTCTTTCTTCCTTTTCCACCAATCCTTCCCACTCACATCTTTCTTTTCTCCATTCCTCCTTTTCTCCTTCTTTCTTTTATTCTTTTGCTCTTTTTTTCTCTATCCTTTCTGTACTTTTTCCTTCCATTTATTCATTCATCCATCAAACTAGCCATTCGTCTTCCTATCCATACTTCTCTCTTCCTTTTCTGCCATCCTTCCTACTGTCATCATTCTTTCTTTTCTCCATTCCTTCTTCTCTCTTTCTCTCCTTCCTTCTATGTCTTTTTATATCCTTCCCATTTAATTCAGCATCCATCCTTCCTGCCATTCATCTATCCACCCTACTCTTAATCTCTTTCCATCCATCCATCTTACATTCATTTTTTCTTCCACCACCCATCACTTTATATTTTCTCTCAATCGATGTATCCTTCTCTCCATTCCTTCTACTCTCCACCAATCCACTAACAATTCTTCTCTCCATCCATCCCATCATCCTCTTCTCCACCCATCACCTTTTTTATCCATCCATCTCTGCTTTCGTCCATCTGTCCACTTCCTTTCCTTAACATCTTCTCTCCACCTTCCTTCCTTCCCTCCAATGTTCCCTTGCTTCCTTCCACTGCAAGTTTGCTGTAGACCAGCGTCTCCAATGAAAGTAGCCATAAAAAACAAATGAAGAGTTTCATATTACAGAAAACCCTCCACTGACACCTAGACCACCCCCTCATCTCCATCTGCTAAAGTGGGGGATTAGTCACGCCCCTTGTTGCTGATATTTTAATCTTCAACAATGAATACATGGTAGGATTAGTTGATGATGAAACAGTTCTGCCTTAGATTCCGGACATAGAGTGATTTTTGATTCCTGAGGTTACATTTGCAAGACTGGTGGTGGCTGTTTGGTGGCAAGGAGTAATTCAAAGTATTCTCAAAATTTATTTTGAAGAGCATATAGATGATTTCACAACTCAAAATGCATTATGTTGACTTTCATGGGGCGTTTGAAGGACCATTAAGATATTCTGAAGGATATGGGGCAACTTCACAACTGAGAGGGCGAATTTAAGTGTCATTATTGGTAATTGTTCATGCAATTGGCCTAGTGTATAGGCTAACTGTGACAGTTTATAGGGATGTGTTTTTATCAGCAATTCATAATAACCTTAACTGAAAATTATACTGCACTTCAAGTTACAAAGCAGAGCTTGTAAAAAAAGATTTCCTTTAAGAATAGGTTCAGTGTTTAGATGATCATTTCATTTAGATCTGCCAAGGTTCTCTACAGAAAAAATGGTTTGACCTGTTTCAAAGGAAACATCACGGTTAGAAATTATTTGGAAACTTTTTATATATTCTTCCTTGACCCACATGATTAGTCTATCTGCGCAGTGAGGAAAGGGAATCTTTTCTATAACAACATCTGGAAGTTTCTGTTACATCATTTCATTATCTATCCCAGTTACTACTACATTTGTTTTAAACACAAGGCTCTATTCACTTACTCCTGGACCAAAATGTAAAAAAACATCTTACATACCATAAGAGTTCTCCGCTACTGTTTCTTTCTAAATGGTTATGGGCAGAGATTTTCATTGATCCAGACATACACATCTTGGCAACTGTTGTGTTGTAGTGTTTTGTGCACCATTGTTCCATTACCTCTCCAAATAGTAGAGATGTGTAACTATTGTACCATTGTTGCCTTGTTCAAATTTGGAAAGTTTCTTAAAAATGCAGGGCTGCAGAGATGCCGATGTCAAGGCAAGAAATGGCAAAGCAAGAGCTACCTTCATTCAGCTAAAGAAGATCTGGAGCTCCAGAGAACTAACACTGCAAATGAAGATCAGGCTTTTTAACACCAATGTCAAATCGGTCCTTCAGTACGCAGACGGAATTTGGAGGACAACAGTGGACACCACCAACAAAGTCCAGACCTTCAACAACACCTGTCTGAGAAAATCCCCTGGCTAAACACTATCAGCAACAGTGACCTACGGTGGCAGACTTTCCAACTCCTTGCTCATAAAGAAATCATGAGCAGGCACTGAGGCTGCATAGGTCACACCCTCCGCAAGCCTGAATCAAACACCACCAGAAACACCATGACCTGGATCCTCAAGGGAAAAGGGAAAGGTCAAGAAACACCTCGTGCAGAGGCCTCGAGGCTGACTGAAAGATGATGGGGTACTCCTAGATTCAGATTGAAAGAATCCCAGGACAGAGTTAGCTGGGGAGTCCTGTTTGATGGTATATACCCCAGGAGGGGTAGTAGGCATAAGTAAGTCGTAAGTACTGTAGTGTAGTTCCTATCATCCCAATAGGCTCTGCGCATTGGAATAATACCTACAGCAGTAAAGGCCTAGACCAGACGTTAACTAGGTCTACTACTGTCGATACTAGACTTAAAGTTTTGGGTTTGCCAGCTTAGCTCAGAGTTCACTAGAAACTTTCTCGAATGTTCAGGAAAGAATTAACTCCCCTGATTAGACAAGAAGGGATTTAGTTTCTGACAACCATAGAACATGACAACTTTGCTCTCCCCTAATCAAGAGTATATCTCGAGAGTCGTGCGAACAAAAGGCAATTTATTTTACTCAGTCAGTACGTGCATTCTTAGTCTCATCAGATTGTAGAGAAAAGGAAGAGATGGGCGTGTTCAATAAAAAGGTGTTATTTATTGATCAGTCTCTTTTCTCGTACAAGAGAAATGGATCGATATTATTGCAATACTTATAGTTAAGTAAAGTGCATACATTAAAAGCAATAGTATAAAATAATACTGTAAAAACATTGATATGGTTTCTAAGCCATAAGATGTTTAAAATGAATAAAATATATTACATACACATATACATTTGACTAAACGTACTCAACTGGTGTTTCTAGATACGCCTACCCCGTGTACCTGACCTAAGCCTAATACGAGGGCGGGAATAGAAAATTACAGTTTAAGTTAAGTTTGTTTTTGCCAAGTGAATAACTTAAGAATTCTCTGTGAGGGGTTATTCAGTTCTGTACCTGGAAGTTAGGGTGAATGAGGAATGGTATCTCTCTCTCTGGTCTCGATATTCCAGGCTGCCTGCGAGGGCTACCCAGAAACGCCGGGGCTGGATTTCTCGGCAGGAGAAGTCAGCGCGTCTCTCAGCGCGTCAGGAAGGCGGGGCTGCTGCCAGCGGGGTCTGCTCTGCTCTTGGCTTCGGCAAGTATGGCTGCTCCGTCTCGTCACCACGCGTGTGTTTGCATAGGGCAAGATCGGTAATATTTATACCTTTAAGGTGCCGAGATTGACGTAAGGATGGACATAGATACGTCAATAAGGATGTCATACGACTTGCTCGTTAGCACATTCTTTTACTGAAGTTCTCGGTGAAATCAAAACAATGGCCGCAGGGTTTTGCCCAGGTTGTCATAGGTTTGATTTGTTATGAGAACTCCGTATGCCTTATCAGGGGCTGGAGGAATATCGCTTGTCTAATTAGATCGCAAGCGTTATGACCTAATCAGATAACACGTTCCTGTGCCGTAGTGTGACTGCGTCAGATAACGGTATCTGCATCATGGGGATTTTCTGCCTCATGGGCTGATTACTAGTTAACTTGTTAGTTTACTTAACCAGAATAGGGTCAGGAATAGGGGGATCGATTCAGGACCTATAGGAATACATCACACCCACTCCACGCTAACTATGTACATATTTACTAATCTATGCATAGTATAACATAGTACAACATACTATAGAGTATAGTGTATACCTCACCACCCCAAAATACATAAATGCATTTTGAAATTTTTCAAATATACGGAAAAATTGCAGACATATGTATTGTATGCACTCAAGCTGTAGAATAATGCCAAAGTAATTGCATTTGTATACATTATTGCTTATTAGGTATATGAGAATTACACATGAAATGGCTTCTTAATACAGAAAAAAAGTTCGAGACCATTCCATCACAGAATAAAATATTTTTGAACGTATCAGCGGGCAGCTAATGTCTATAAGCTATCTAAAATTTAGAAACCTTAGTTCTTTAAGAATAGTTCTTACTTTAAGCAGAAGATAGTGTCCCGAAAAATATGCAAAAAATATTTGGGGCTGCTGAAAAATCGCTGTCCGTGAACTGGAGGGAAAATCTGTTCATGTGACTTTATTTTTAAAGTTGAAGGCCGAATTCAGGGAACGCCGTGTGCGAGCTTGCTCAAAAGTCTCTATTTCCGTTCTGGAGAGAACATCATATCATTCAGGCTTTCGAAAAAACTGTCAACAGCTTCCTGGGAAAGTTCCACTAACTCGGAAATAGGTGTAATCATGCATTCTTGCGCATGATTGTCTCCATTGACATTCTGATTTGCATTACTGACAGAAGGTCGTACCTGTTCGATGCTGCTTTCATCTTGAACTTCACTACCCATCAATCGTAGTGGTGAAGCTTCCACGAATGCCGTCATCAGGATTGGTAGCCTTTGAGGGCAGCACAAAGCATGAACCTTGATCGGGCTCAACAATGTTTCTGCATCCATTGGCGCATCCGATTGTAGCGTCAGACAGGTGTCTAACACGCATTCTTCTCCGCATAGCAGACACCTTAATACAGGTAAAACACATCTTTGCCACATTGGTCGAAATGATAGAAACCAAGTCATGTTCAGGTCTCTAAGCCGGGAGAGTCCCAGGATTTTTGATATCCGGTCCCGGTATCCAATGGCTAGGATTGTTTCTTCCCTTGTCGCAAGAGTTTTGTCTGTGACATGGGTTGCCATAACGAAAAATAAGGACTAAGAATAGGATTCCTGCAATTAGTCCCAGGATCAGGGGAAGTCCGCCAAAAATCGAATGGACGAAATCTGGAAAAATACCCAGTATGGCTTTGAATGGTGTTAATGCCATCGAAAATACTGTCTTAAATACCTTTGAGACCTCATTGGTATCAGAAATATTTAAGATTTCATTCAGGATTTCCGCGAAATGTACGGGGGAATTAGTTGATAATAATGTATGTATCTCTGCAGTCGTCCTTGCGACTTGTAGATCATACGTTTCTTTTGATGACGAGAGCCTGGTAGGCGTCTGAAGAAGCACTGTTTTCATTCTGCTTAAAGTATCTATTCGAATAGAAGTAATTTTCAAATCGGGCCATGCCCTTGCCTCCCTGTCTGGGAAGGAGCTGGGGAACAATGAGCGTCCACAGCACTTGACCTTCGCAGTCGTAGTTACTAGATAAGGAGTCCCGGGCATAAGACTACAACATTTGCGGTCTACAATAAGAATGTAACTCCCATTATAGATGCTTTGAAAGAATGGTTCTATTTCTGTTGCAGGTGCGCCTTGCTGGTGACATGAAAGGTTGTATGAATTCCCTTCACAGGCTCCATGCAAACTAATTCCGTTACACAGAAGCGTGCCGCTTAGTGACATCGCACAATTATTGCCACTAAGAAACACTTTCTGTCCTTTATTACTGACACATGCATGTGAATAGGGCAGATTCCATGTTGTTTTAAGGTACCCCTTTCCCAATTTCTCGTACATGCCAGCCTGTATATATTTTTGGCAGTATTGAAACCTGAAGGTTGAGATTGGAATATTTATTATCCCATGTATTATCCATTCACTGACAGGTCGTTCTGACATTGTCACTGGTAATCTTTCGAGTTTTTCAATGCTCAAGATTGTATAATCAGCACCCTTTTGTGCCATACTGACTTGTCTATCAGTAAGGTTAAAGATTTGGAATAGTGACGTTGTGTTGATTAAACGCCAAGGCACATAGCCTGAACGCAGATTTTGTAACGTCCAGCCAAGCTGTACAATAGAACGCAATTGTGACTGACCGTGTTGTAATAACAGTAAGTCCTGCGATAATATGTCGATTGCTGAAGACACAATGCTGTCCAAAGAAAAAATTCTGGAGGACAGAGTCATTAACCCATTGTCTACTACAGAAAGTGATTTTTCCAAATTAATACGGTCAATTTCCCGTATTCTCTCTGCTGTTTCAATTTGAGTAACCCTTCAGGCCTCATTGTATGCTGCATATACAGAGGCTGCTATGAAACGCTTTTGACGCTGTTTGCGTGGTCCCAAAGTGAAATCACGCAAGTCAGCACCATCAGTAAGTAAAGTTAGGTGTTGCTTAATTTCTGCCAGTGTGGAAGTTTGTAGCCATTGAAGGCATAATTTGCCCACACTGTAGGTTGTTATTATCCCTGGGTGATGTCTTTGAGGATATCTAGGGTCTGGCCTGGTCATTTTGAACCCCTGTGTTTTGTTCAGGAATCTGTCTTGACAGTTATTAGTATCTGTGGGCCAGATCAACCACTGTTTCCAATCAGGATGTGTTCTGTTTTTGTTTAATATATGGTTTACGTCTATCTCTTCATCTGTAGAAGTGTTGCTAAACATTGTCGGCTTTGGAATAGACGGTTTATTTAAATCTTTGATTTTGGCTAGGCCAAGACAGGTGGTTTGTTGAACAGTGTCATTTAAAAATATCATTTGTTCTGGGATCATGCAGGCTCTAAACAAAGCTTCTATACCCTGTACTTGCCATTCTTTTGTACCCCAAACACTTTTCAATTCAACATTTGTGTCCCAATAATCAAAACCAAAGGTATTCATTTTTTCAAAGAATGAGTCTGAATATAACAATTTTGTGTTGGTTATCATGGTCTTGGTCCCTGTTTTGTTTGACAATTTAAAATAAAATGTTTCAGCATTACTTGTGTTAAAACCTGAAAAATATGAATATTTGTCGTAAACGGTTCTTGAGCTCCCTTTTGGAGGTGTTGCACAATGTTCCCATTGATTATAATTTAAAACATTTCTAGGTTGAGCAGATCTATGTAAAAAATGGTTACCATAGTGGTTATAACAGTACATACTATCATAATTTGTAGAACCCTGCAAATAATCATGTTTGGTAAATTTAGCAGACATTACTAAGTCAGACATCATATTATTAATGCTTTCGAAGTCCCAATCATCAGCAAATGAGTTTGGTTTTACAAAGTCACTCAAGGAGATCTTAATTTGGTGTGGATATTTCAGGATCTCGACCGGACCATAAATTTCATAGTCAGTGTTGTCCCAGGCTACCCCACCCGGTATCGGATTGGCTGTGAAATTGGCTGAAGAAAGTTCTCTTTTCTCGACGTGTGAAGATGTGTGTGGTTTGAGGATCAAGTTGATTTTCTGACTTGCTGTGTCCATTTTAGCATATTTTCCCTCAATGAAGCGTCCCAAAGTAAGTACCATGATGAGCCAAAGTATGAGGATAAATGCACCAAAACCCACCCAAAATTCAAGCCATGGAGAAATCAGATATGTTTCTTTCAGTTGTTTCAAAAGTTCTTTAGCTTTATCTTTAAAGGTTTTTGATGATGGCTGTGTCTTTGATTCACTGAAGCCTTCAGAGGAATCATCGAAGTTTATGAAGTAGCCGGATGCAGTTCTGTCAATTGTTCCAATTGGTTCAGGATTTCTGTTTCTTGCATTTTCACTTGGTACTTCATTATAGATTGGTGTGTCTCTGCTAAATGTTTTTATTTGGGTTTTCAGAGGTCTGAGTTCTATTGCATTGTTGCATAGTCCTTGTTGTTCTTCTGTAGGCGTTTCGAATGTGATGAGCCTCTTCGTTAGGACCTCTGTACTGGTAGCAAACCTTGGTGTTCGGCTACTTATTGGGAGTCCACTTGGCCTACTGTTTGTTATCGGCCACATGTTGTGGTTTTACCAGGTCGATGGATACAACTCGGTTCTCCTTTTTTCCAGCAAGTGGCGGTAGCACAACTGATCTTGTCCCGTTGACAGACAAGACAGGAACTGCTTTTCTGTAAGAAGGCCCAAATTCCTTCTTTACCGCGATCTTCTCCCTGACTAGATCCCCGACTTTTGGAATCCAGACAGGTCTTGCTGGGACAGGTGGTGGTTCTTCAGTGGTTGTTGGCTGTTGTTTCAACTTTATGTTGCTCAGGTCTTTTCTTGTTTTGTTTAAGTCCTGCAAAATAGCCAAACGGGCTTTGATATCAAAGCTTTTTTCTTTCACCACTGAAGTCTGACTATCAATGTCAGAGATCATCATCCTAGTTCCAAATAATAATTCGTACGCACTGAATCCCTTCAGAGAATTTCTTGGCAAGTTATTGAGACTACGTTGGACACTTATTAGATGTTTGACCCACCCAGCTCCCGAACCTAATATCCTTTCCGCTATAGATTGCTTTATGCCTTGGTTTTTTCTTTACACCATCCCGTACCCTCAGGAAGGAAGTGAGAAGATTCCCGCTGGGCTATGCTCATTTGGTCATGTTTCCCCTCAGGCTTGAGGGCTAGAGTGGAGACAATGGTCAAACGTAGCATGCTCTTAGCGTATATGCCATTTAGACTCGCAAATCTTTGTATAACAGTCCGGACGTCAGCCGAGTGCTGGTGATCTACATTATAAGTGGAACTAGCCTGTATATGTTAATCGCAACCCTTCCTTTTTACTCCTGATTTTTTCTGGAGTAGAACGACAAGGTATTAAACTGTTTCTTTCCCCACTGCGATCTCTGTTGCAGTTTGGGCAGTTTTTTACAAACATGGTGTGACGCAGGCTCATGCCTGGCCACCAGTACCTTGATTGTAATTCTTCCAGAGAATTTTTTAGTTTGAGGTGTCTGAGACCCTCGCCCATATGTGCGTCTGCGATTAACAAGTTTCTCCTGTCCATGTTTGGAATCACTCTATCCCCCACTCCAGGGATTCGAGCAAAAGGGACGGAGTTTGCATCGATTATGTATGTATAATTGAGTGGATAGTTGATCGGTAGCGCTGAGCAGTCACCTTTTGATGACGTTTTCACCGCCAGCACTGTTTCACCGTCAATGTATTTTAATGTACGCTTTTTTCGAACTACGGGAGCCGATTTAGTGGCTGCCGCTGCGGCTGTGTCAGCCAATGAATTCCCTGCAACGAGAACGCCATCACGCTGATGACTCAGTGAGTGTGTCACGTGAGTCTTTGGTAGTTCTTTTTGTAAAAGAGCTATTTGTTCCCAGAGCAGTTTCTGCTTTATTGGTGCATCTGTGTTATCTTTGTAACCGTTTTGAATCCATGTCTGCAAATCCTTGTTATATGATTTGACGCAGTAATATGAATCTGACACTATAAGTGTCGGGAATTCGCGATCCGCATTATCTAGCGCCATTTTCAAAGCTAATATTTCAGTTTGTTGTTCTGAATTAGTTTCTACTGAGTGTGTCTTTGTTAATAGAGGTTTTAGTTTACCTCCGCGCCACACTTCTTTTGTAATCTCACATGTGGGGTTGTATGCTTGTTCTCCCCAAACGGAGGGTTGAGCATGTCCGTCTGTATAGATTACACAGGCGTAATGTCGTAAAGGCAGAATGTCGATTGGCAGAGGGTATGTTTTTTCATATTCTAGATTTTCCATTTCTTCTAGTTCTGGATCAAAGTAGTAGTATACTTTGTCCGTTGTGATTGAATTCACCCATTGTATCCATTCCGGATTCAATGTTGTTGTTGGTAAATTACACGGTGTTGTTAATGCCTCAAAGGCTGATTCAGCTGTTCTGACTGTGATATGTCTACCGTCTGCTTGAACTTTTTCTCTAGCTATTGCGGTTTGAACTGCATGAACATTTTTTTCTTTGTTGCTGAATTTCTGTTCAGCTTTTGTGTACAAGTGTGATTTGAATGCAATTGGTACCTTTTCTCCCTCATTAGAGGTTAGGTATGTGAATCCGCATCTTCCTGGGATGACTCGAATCACAAGATTGCGTGTGTTATCACGTGTTTCTAATTTTGTTTTAATTAGCATGTCTGTTTGTAGGGATCTCAAAATTTCTGTGTGTATTTGAGTCCAATTGGATCTTTTAAAATCTGGTTTTATCAGATCATAAAGGGGTTTGACCCTTTCTGCGTAATTTGCAATGTATGTTCTTCCGAAGTTTAGGAAGCCTAGAATCGACTGTAAGTTTTTTAGTGTTCTAGGTGCTTGGAGTACGGCACATTTTTCTAGAAAATTGTCAGCCAGGCTTTTGCCTTCACTTGATAACTCATATCCTAAGAACAGGACTGTCAGATGGGCAATTCTGGATTTTTTAAAGTTGAATTTGTAACCCTCTGCAGCGAACCCAAGTATTATGGTGTTCACTCTTTTCAAGTGAGTCTCCAAGTCATCATCTGTTAAGTAAATGTCATCGACATAAGATAATGCTTCATCATCATATAGTTGTAGTAATTCTGTTACTCTCGCTGAGAATACCCCCGGGCTGTTCTTGTACCCCTGGGCTAACCGACAGAATTGTTTTTGAGTGCCATTTATTGAGAAAGCAGTTAAATATCTGCTCTCTGGTGCTATGTTTTGACAAAAGAATCCATTAGAAATGTCTAATGTTGTTTTGTATTTTTTGCGCACTATGTTATTCATTAGTGCAGCACTATGTGAGTTTTGCACTGCAAAGGTTTTGACACATGTGTTAAGGTGTCGGTAATCCAAAACTAGACGGTATGAAGTGTCTGGTTTGGAGACCGGAAACAAAGGGTTGTTCATTTGTGAGGTGCAAGTTTCAATCACCCCCTGGTATTCTAGCTGATCTAGTATTTCATTTACCTGTTTTTTAGCTTCTTGCTTAATTGGGTACTGCCTTTGTGCAGTAGGTTGTGATTTTAACTGGATTTTGTGAGGAAGAGAATCCTCATCCCATCCCACGTGATTTTTATATAAAGCAGGAGCTAGAGCCACTGCCCACTTTCTAGCAAGTGTGTATTTTTTATGAATTGGAATTTGATTTGAGAAGGCAGGCATAATTATTTCTTCGCCATGAGGGCACTCCCTGACGAACTCTGGTGGCCAGTCTTTTTCAGCTAGAAGGATGTCATAGCCCTTGGAGAGATTATCCCAAAATAGTCCCCTTATTTTCCTAGTCTTATCTCCCTCTATATGCAATGTTATTTCGTATATTTTGTGAGGTTTGCTAACTCTGGTGTCCGCAGTTTCCACTTGAAGATATTCATTCGTGTCCACTGTCTCCAGATGATTCATAAGGACTTTGCGAGCTATGCTCACTTCTGCTGCGCTGTCTAGCATTGTCTGAGCCCACTCTCCGTTTTTCAGTTGTGTCCTCAGTATTCTCGGCATTGTTAACTACCTTGATACTAGCTACCTTCTTTTTTGGAAATTGTAATTTCTTTTTTAGTTGAGCAGGTTCCTTGTCTTTGGACTTGGCGTGCTCTTCTCTTTGTTCTGATCGTCCTCTTCTTTCCGATTTCTGCGAGGAAGTCTGAAAAGATTGAGAGGGACGTGTATCAATGTCTTGATATCTATCAGGCTTCTTTATATTATCCCTATTTCTAAGGTTATATCTATTCCCAGAGGGGTCACTTTGTGGTGACCTGTGTCTTTGGTTCGGAGATTTTTCTCTTCGCCTAGGAGACCTTCCTCGGGACTGGAATTTCTTTTCTTTAGGATTGGATTGTTTGTTTCCATCCCAGTTCTTTTTTGGTGATGTAGATTTATTATTAAAAAATATTTTTTCTGGACTTTCAATCAGTTGCGGTTTTACTGGTATTCCACCTAAACTATCTCTACCTAGTTCCTCATAGGATTTTTCTATGATTCTGGCAATTTCCGCTGGTTGGTCTGCTATATCTGTCTCTTTTAACCTCTGGCGGATCGCCACGTTTGCTGCTTCACCTTTTATGTTGGCTAATAATATAGCCGAGACCTGCTTGAAGTCTTTCAGTAATTTCATACCAAGAGTTAAAGCGGGTTCAGGACCGTATTCGTCTTGAATTTGTTTTAGCACATCTGGTATTACCGAAATGGATGGAACACCGTGCGTTTTTGTGTAGATGGAAGCAAAGACTGTACCCCAAGTGTCACAGTCCTCAATGTGTGGTGCGATTCCCATTGGAAGACAGATAGTCAGAATCCTGTGTTTTTCTAATGGGGTGGTGTCAGGAAACACCGCCTCTATTTGGGTGATTTTCTGTGCCAACCAGAATGGTATTTGTTCCCGTTTAGCCGGTACTTTACCTAGGCAGGACTGGATGTTCTGTGGTGTAATTTTATTTGTGTTCCCCTGGTGAGGGGTCAGCTGTGGGAGTTTAATCGCTGGCTGAATTGTTGAAGTCCGCATCACATATTGGACTAATTGTCTGTGTATTTTTATTAATTGTTTTAGCTGTGTTAACAGCTCTGCTGCTGGCATCTCATTGATGTCTGGATGTGGTGTGTATCCGGCTAGGACCGGCCACGTTGCTCCTGGTCTACCTAAAGGACCGAGCCTGGTGATGTGATTATTATGTTTTAGGGCGCCATCAAATAAGAGCAAATGCTCTTGAAATTTGAGTGGTACTTCCACCTCCTCGAAAGGAGTGTACTCATTAGGAGGTTCCTCTATTTTGTAATAGTGGAAGTACTTTGTTACAGCATTTGCTGCTGGAAAATGTATCCATGAATAGTATACCTCTGTCTGCCGATATTCGTGTGCCTCAATTACGAATATGACTGTGCCACCTCTAGGTGTCAGTCCATTTTCTATAAGTTTTAGAGTTATAGATCTCCTTTTGATGACCGGGATGAGTATTATATCCTCGTCTGCTGCCTGCATGGTAGCGTCAGCTGCTGCGAGTTCAGTTGCTAATCTAACTGCCTCTCTTTCATCCTCATTTTCTGACATTTTACTGTCCAAAAGGTTAATTTGTTTGTTTGCAGATCAGGTTTCTTGTGGAAACAAAGGTTAGATGCACAATATTTTGGAACTGTTTATCCTTCAACGTTGACTATACCAAGAACCATACATAGGAGTTCCCTCCTGCGAGGTCTGGCGGATATAACCTTTCACCCACTCCAGACGTCTTTGGAGTATTGTGGGAAAAGGGGTCTGAGTGAGAAAGCACGAATGAGTTACTCTAAATGTCTTACGTTAGTTTTATCGCCCTTTCCAAACACGTTGGGCGCCATGTAGTGTAGTTCCTATCATCCCAATAGGCTCTGCGCATTGGAATAATACCTACAGCAGTAAAGGCCTAGACCAGACGTTAACTAGGTCTACTACTGTCGATACTAGACTTAAAGTTTTGGGTTTGCCAGCTTAGCTCAGAGTTCACTAGAAACTTTCTCGAATGTTCAGGAAAGAATTAACTCCCCTGATTAGACAAGAAGGGATTTAGTTTCTGACAACCATAGAACATGACAACTTTGCTCTCCCCTAATCAAGAGTATATCTCGAGAGTCGTGTGAACAAAAGGCAATTTATTTTACTCAGTCAGTACGTGCATTCTTAGTCTCATCAGATTGTAGAGAAAAGGAAGAGACGGGCGTGTTCAATAAAAAGGTGTTATTTATTGATCAGTCTCTTTTCTCGTACAAGAGAAATGGATCGATATTATTGCAATACTTATAGTTAAGTAAAGTGCATACATTAAAAGCAATAGTATAAAATAATACTGTAAAAACATTGATATGGTTTCTAAGCCATAAGATGTTTAAAATGAATAAAATATATTACATACACATATACATTTGACTAAACGTACTCAACTGGTGTTTCTAGATACGCCTACCCCGTGTACCTGACCTAAGCCTAATACGAGGGCGGGAATAGAAAGTTACAGTTTAAGTTAAGTTTGTTTTTGCCAAGTGAATAACTTAAGAATTCTCTGTGAGGGGTTATTCAGTTCTGTACCTGGAAGTTAGGGTGAATGAGGAATGGTATCTCTCTCTCTGGTCTCGATATTCCAGGCTGCCTGCGAGGGCTACCCAGAAACGCCGGGGCTGGATTTCTCGGCAGGAGAAGTCAGCGCGTCTCTCAGCGCGTCAGGAAGGCGGGGCTGCTGCCAGCGGGGTCTGCTCTGCTCTTGGCTTCGGCAAGTATGGCTGCTCCGTCTCGTCACCACGCGTGTGTTTGCATAGGGCAAGATCGGTAATATTTATACCTTTAAGGTGCCGAGATTGACGTAAGGATGGACATAGATACGTCAATAAGGATGTCATATGACTTGCTCGTTAGCACATTCTTTTACTGAAGTTCTCGGTGAAATCAAAACAATGGCCGCAGGGTTTTGCCCAGGTTGTCATAGGTTTGATTTGTTATGAGAACTCCGTATGCCTTATCAGGGGCTGGAGGAATATCGCTTGTCTAATTAGATCGCAAGCGTTATGACCTAATCAGATAACACGTTCCTGTGCCGTAGTGTGACTGCGTCAGATAACGGTATCTGCATCATGGGGATTTTCTGCCTCATGGGCTGATTACTAGTTAACTTGTTAGTTTACTTAACCAGAATAGGGTCAGGAATAGGGGGATCGATTCAGGACCTATAGGAATACATCACAGTACATTCAACATCCTTCCAACTAAAGACTTCTAAAATGGTGTTCACCAAGGAGATGTAAGTACGAGCTCTTTTCATCCTCATCAGGGGTTTATAGAGCTGTATGAATGCTACCATACAATATAATATTGTTCCAGCCACATTAGCTTGCCAAAGAAAAATGGCATGTATGTCTAAGAGCAATCTCAAACTTTATCAAGGACATTTGCACAGCTCAGTGTTCACTTCTATCTTTGACACCACCTGTGTTGGAGCATCGGATGTCTATATCATCCAGCTTCCATCTTCCCACCTCTCACTTCTTGGACCTAGAAGCTCTTTGCCATATGAGAATTGCATCACCATCTCAGAAGCACTTTACCTATTCTGAAAAGTTATGTTCATTTCACCATATCTACAGAATAGTCCTCAGCTTCCATTACAGGAAGCATACCCACCATCCTTTATTCCTACTGTAATTTACATATGCGTTTGAAATTTAGATATTCCATTTTCTAGTAATTAAAAAAATTGTTAACTGTGACTGAGCTTCCACAAGGACAAAACAAAACCTGACTCCTATTTGGTACACTAGTTTATGAAAGGAAATCATGGCTCTCTGTTGGTAACTTGGCACAAAGATAAAGGCTTTCTTCTGATAATAGGCATGGGGTTTAAGTAAAACAATATCAGAGCAAAACTAAAATTAAGGAATATAGGACTCAAAATTTCCAGATCAATTTATGTGAAAACAGATCAAATTAAACAAAAAAGAATTGTGATACAGCTATCAGAAGTTATAGTAAAAGCAAAATCTATTACATAGGAAAAGATGGGAAGTCCAAATTTTGTGTCATTTTATGTGGCGTAGTAGTCATTCTGCTATGGTCAAATACAAGTTAGTGGTTCGCCCTGGTCAAAAGTAAAGTAGAAATGGCACCACATGGATTGTATTACTGAATATTGAAGAAATGAGTATGATGATACAAGAATAATGTGGCCAAAATATCAAAGATGAAAGTATCGAAAAGTAAGTGCCTATTGAGGAAGTAAAGATTTATGTTTCCTAACTTCATATCTACGTACTTTGAAGATATATAATATAGTCAAGGAACATATGTGTGCAGTTAGGGGTAGCCAATCTATCCTTACTTATTTTTCAATATTTGGGTTTTGACATTTTGTCCTCAAAATTTCTATACAATGATATTCTATCTTCGAAATTCAGGGCCATCTCCATTCCCCGTCAAAGCCGAGATGTTTCACATTGGCAGTTTGAAGATCTGTCCAGCTGCATCTGGTATACTTGTTCCCTTCTAGGTGGATTCAGCTTTGTATATCTTCAGAGCCCTATATACTCTCCATCTTCAGGAGAGAAGTTCGTCATGGCAAACTGGCCCCAATGAACAGCAGCTAATGTGTACATCTTGGGTTGTCTTGAAAGAATCTAGCACCACTGCACCTAGATGTTAGGCTAAGGTCTAAAGCTAGAGATGATTCCTACCCAGGCAGGTGGGAATCTTTCAGGAGAGCATGCAGGGAAAACTTCCTATGTTTAACTGTACTGGACAGTCACAAAGAATTTTCATGAAGGGCTGAACCAGTTAGTAATTGCCAACACCCCAACATAATTTAAATTATAGTTCTTGAACTTTGATCAACCAGTATTTTCAATAGTGTGATCTGCTTCCTATTTCGTAAATATGCTTTACTACAACAGCTATTTCAGAGTCTCTTATGCTATGGAAATTGAATTTGGCAGCCGCCAGCTTTACTTCTGTCCATCACCTTCTCTGCAAACACATTCCAAGGCTAGTTTACGTCCTCCCACTCAAGATAAAAGAAAATCTTTGCCTCCCAACCTCAACCTGCATACCATATTTCTACAATGAGTGGCTACAATATTCAGAGACAATCAAAAAGAGCTATCTATTAGTTAGGAACTCATGTAGTGTGCGTCAGTAAAAAACACATTTGTTTTTAGGTCGAGCGACCTATCTCAATGCGCATGCGCATTGAGCGGGAGCGAGATATATAGGGGCTTAAATAAGCTTTACCTAGACTGGCGATTGACTGGCGATTTGATGCTGTGCCCGTGCGCTTTTAGGTCAATGCGCAAGCGCATTGACCTAAAATGCGCGTGCACATCATCAAATCGCCAGTCAATCACCAGCAGCACTCCTCCCACACCTTTGAAGTGAAGTTTAGCTTCACTTCAAAGGCCCCTGCTGCTTCACACCCTCATGCCGCTCTCCCCGCTCCGCCCGCTCCCGCCGTGTCTCATTTCTACTCCCCCCCTCCCCACAGCAATGCCCTCCGTCTTGTTTCATCTGCCAGCACTGGATCACTCTGCCCCTCACCGCTGGTTCTCACCCCTCTTGCTCCTCAGCCCTCGCTACCGATCCCCCTCCCCGGACGCACTCTCCATTCTCTGCCCACAACCAGCTGTAACGTTGAACCCGACTCCGCCGTCGATCTTGCTCCTGCCTATCTCTCACCCTCCCCGGCACCGACTTCAATCTCCCTTTCCCCTTCACCACTGACCCCCTCCCCACCCCCCTTGAGCATGGGTTCAGACTGTAGCCTTTCCTTTCTCCGGTAATGGTATTTTCTCCTCTCAATTATTTTTGCACTTACTTTGATTTTTTCTCTCTCGCCCTGTTCTTCGATTACCTCCCCCCATCCTCCAGCACCGCCCCCTCCCACGCCCGTCATCCAGGAGTAGCTTGCTGTTTTTTCTCTCTTCCACATCTCCAACACCTCTATTCCCCCTCCTGCCACTCTCTCCAGCAACGCACTCTCCATTCTCTGCCCACAACCAGCTGTAACGTTGAACCCGACTCCGCCGTCGATCTTGCTCCCGCCTATCTCTCACCCTCCCCGGCACCGACTTCAATCTCCCTTTCCCCTTCACCACTGACCCCCTCCCCACCCCCCTTGAGCACGGGTTCAGACTGTAGCCTTTCCTTTCTCCGGTAATGGTATTTTCTCTTCTCAATTTTTTTGCACTTACTTAGATTTTTTTTCTCTCGCCCTGTTCTTCGATTACCTCCTCCCATCCTCCAGCACCGCCCCCCTCCCACGCCCGTCATCCAGGAGTAGCTTGCTGCTTTTTCTCTCTTCCACATCTCCAACACCTCTATTCCCCCTCCTGCCACTCTCTCCAGCACTAGCTCACGCTCCTTCACCCACCCTTTCCCCTCTGTCACCACATCTCCAGCCCCCCCTCACCCCGACCAGCACCTTGAGCACTGAGTCTCTCTCCAGCACGTATACTCTGCGCACCCTGCACTGCTCTAGCTTACCCTTTCTTCTCTTTTGAACAAATTGGCAACATGCCGCCCCCCGTCTCCCCTCAATCACTGTCAGTTGTTTTCGTCCAGATCCCGGTACTGAACGATGTCATTGATGACCCGCAGGGTGGGGAGGAGACTGACAAAATGCTGCAACTCCGGGCCGAATTATCCGACAGCGCTATTATGTGGCTTTGAAAAGCAAATTATATGGTACATTGTGAATGAAACAAATTATGTGCCACCTTTTCACATTATTGTGTAGTTATTTAGAAACTTTTATACATTGATGCAAAATAGACCTCAATGATCCACCACATCCACCACCACCACATCTACCACCACCACATCCACCACCACCACATCCACCACCACCACCACCACATCATCCACCACCACCACCACATCCACCACCACCACTTCCACCACCACCACATCCACCATCACCACCACATCCACCATCACCACCACATCCACCATCACCACATCCACCACCACCACATCCACCACCACATCCACCACCACATCCACCACCACATCCACCACCACATCCACCACCACATCCACCACCACCACATCCACCACCACCACTTGCACCACCACATCCACCACCACATCCACCGCATCCACCACCACATCCACCATCACCACCACATCCACCATCACCACCACATCCACCATCACCACCACATCCACCACCACATCCACCATCACCACCACTACCACATCCACCATCACCACCACATCCACCATCACCACCACATCCACCACCACCTCCACCACCACATCCACCACCACATCCACCGCATCCACCACCACATCCACCACCACATCCACCATCACCTCCACATCCACCATGACATCCACCGCCACATCCACCACCACATCCACCGCCACATCCACCGCAACATCCACCACCACATTCACCGCCAAAACCGCATCCACCACATCCACCGCATCCACCACCACATCCACCATGTCCACCACCACATCCACCACCACATCCAACACATCCACCACCACTTCCACCACCACCGCATCCACCACCGCATCCACCACCACCACCGCATCCACCGCATCCACCACCACCACATCCACCACCACATCCACCACCACATCCACCACCACATCCACCACTACATCCACCACCACATCCACCACCACATCCACCACCACCACTTCCACCACCACATCCACCACCACATCCACCGCATCCACCACCACATCCACCATCACCACCACATCTACCATCACCACCACATCCACCATCACCACCACATCCACCACCACATCCACCATCACCACCACCACCACATCCACCATCACCACCACATCCACCATCACAACCACATCCACCACCACATCCATCGCATCCACCACCACATCCACCGCATCCACCACCACATCCACCACCACATCCACCATCACCTCCACATCCACCATGACATCCACCGCCACATCCACCACCACATCCACCGCCACATCCACCGCAACATCCACCACCACATCCACCACCACAACCGCATCCACCACCACCACATCCACCACATCCACCACCACATCCACCACATCCACCACCACATCCACCACCACATCCACCACCACATCCAACACATCCACCACCACTTCCACCACCACCGCATCCACCACCACCACCGCATCCACCACCACCACCGCATCCACCACCACCACATCCACCACCACATCCACCACCACATCCACCACCACAACCACATCTACCACCACATCCACCACATCCACCACCACCACATCCACCACATGCACCACCACCACATCCACCACCACATCCACCACACCCATTACCACCACATCCACCACCACATCCACCACCACATCCACCACACCCATTACCACCACATCCACCACCACATCCACCACCACATCCAACACATCCACCACCACTTCCACTACTACCGTATGCACCACCACCACTGCATCCACCACCACCACATCCACCACCACCACCACATCCACCACCTCATCCACCACCTCATCCACCACACCCACCACCATCAATACCACCACCACATCCACCACCACATCCACCACCACTTTCACCACATCCACCACCACCACATCCACCACCTCCACCACATCTACCACCACCTCCACCACATCCACCACCACCACATCCACCACCACCACATCCACCCCCACATCCACCACCATCACCACCACCACCACATCCACCATCACCACCACCACCACATCCACCACCACCATATCCCCCAGATCCACCACCACCACATCTATATGTGTGTGTGTGTGGCTCTGTGTGTGTGTGTGTAGGTGCAAATGCAATGTTCTTGGATTTTTGTCACAATAAAATACACTGAACATAATCTTCACAAAATTTATTTACAAACGTTTAAGCTATTGCCATTATAAATTACATTTTTTTTTATTTAAGTATTAATTATTTACAAAATTAAAAGCCATTGTTATTTGTAATATCAATACATGTAAGTCACGTAAATACAACACACATTGCATTACAAATGCTATAGGTGTCACATTTGCGAAAGTTAAAACTATTGACATTGTAACTGACAAAGCTATTAAATTTGCTATTTTCAAAACCAACACATAAATAAAAAAAAGTGTCATTTACAATACCAATCGCTCAAACTTTCCTAATGCGAGACCTATTGCATTTCCAATGCTTGTTTATGAAGGCCCTCACCCACCAAGTTAGTTGGTGGCATGCTTCATCATCAGGCCCCACTCAGGGCACCGAGTGTGCCTCTGGTGTGCTGCGACGTCTGTTTACAGCGGAGGGGATTGTGATAGGTGAGTGTGCAGTGATGGTGTTAAGGGTGTATGTTTAAAATCTGTCCTAAGGGTCCCAAAGTCCACAAGGGTAATTTAATAGAGGGCCCTTGGCCGTGTTAAAAGCAAGGCTGCAGTTGTGAGTGGAAAAGACTATGAACTCCGACATCCAGTGTTGTCAGCATGTTTCAGCCAGGCCTTGTGCTAATTCTGGCTTTCATCAGGACCTATATGTGAATGGTGAATTAAAAAGGAAGTTTACAGCATGTGTTAAAGCTCCTAAGTAAAGCACATGCTAAGGTGCAATATATGTAGGAGGATGTTTTCCTCTAGTTTTGTAACTGTGGGGGTAAAGAACAGACAAATAAACAGAAAGACACACGTACACAGAAATGAGTTAGCATCAGATTAGGCAACATTAAACTTGTGTGACTTCATATTGTCGTGCCTGTGTAGTAATTGGAATAAACGCGGAGGTGTAATACGGTACGTGTCGGCACATGAATCAGATGTGCCGTCTTGAATATATGCGGTATTGTTCTATAAATTCAAATAGTCAAAAAAATTATATATTTACACTTAGTGGCAGAGGTGCAGAGGGAATTGCTTCTGTAACTTTAACATGGTCATGTCTCACTCTCTCTTTCTCGTTTTTAACACCGCCATAGTGTGACAGAAAGCCAGACCCCTTCCAGGGACTCACGGAGTTTGACCCTTTTATTACGAAAGAAGTAGTAAGAAGTGAATGTTTCCCATGTCTCCCTCAGCAGAGATGGCAAAGAGAAATGTCGCCGGGGCTTCCGGTGCGGATGGACCCCTGGCAGTCCGGACTGGGAGGTAGATCTAGGTTGGTGTCAACAGGCGGGGTGAGTGATTTACCAGGGTAAAGATTGCCCCAAGAAACACAAGAAAATATGGAACAAATGGAGCACATACAGGGATTCATGAGAGGTTGGCCCCAGGATTAGGTTGGGAATGGCACATAAACGGATTGAATAGTGATAGACATCATTAAGGTCATAAGAACTTCAAACCATACCCATTAGTCCAGGTTGTATTTACTAAAGTGTACAACTGCTGTTAGGCCGGCCTCCATGTCCGAAGTCATCAGTAATCATATGTTTGGAATGTACTGAGCAACTGTTTAATAAAACGATTTGTTAAATACAAAAATGTACTGTTAATTGGCTGATTTCACTTTTTAATTCATTCTGTGATATTGTGTATAATATTTGATTCAAAGCTGTTAAATATGACAATTGTATTTTTATGTTTGGTCGGTTGTTCCTATTAGTTCCCTCCAATTGTGGGGTATGCTGTTTGTGGATGTCTGTAAATATTGCTGAATAATTGCTTAAAGAATATTTTTTGTTGCGAAACTAAGGTCAGAACACCAGTGTTATTTAAAATCATGATGTAATTTATAGCCAAATGGGACTTTCCTATTTGTTTTATGCATATTGCCCAAGCCCCAAAGGGAAAAAAATCCATCTTCTCAACTACAAAACCCAAAATACAGGACTTTAGTCGGGAGTAAATATTTTCGAGGTCATGGCCTCAAGCCAAAACTCCAATATATGTTGACATTTTAAAGAGCGCAAGACATTTTGAGGTATTCTTTAAAATCTCCGTTTTATTCCACCGTAGCAACTATTTGTGATAATTAGTAGGTATATGTGCCTTTTAAGCACACTGATTCAGAAAAGGGGGTGGTGATGAACAGAGTGTCTGAATTAAGCAGACCACTCTTACCCAGTCCAAAGATCAGGGCTTGATCCATCACCGTTATTTAGCTCACTGCCCCATCCCAGCTCAGAACCTGGCTATATGCAAATTAGTCTGTCCCTGGCCCAGTGCATCATGGGAACAGGGCAGACCAAACTACCAAGCCAATTCTTCACCAGAAAGGAGACAAGCTTCCGGGGAGCGGTTTCTGGCATTTCAGACGTCGTCGGCCCGGCTTGCTTGAATCCTGATGAAGCAGTGAGCAAGGGACTCATGTCTGAGTATACCCTGCCACACCTATAGTGGCCAAAAACGATTCAGAAAAGGGGGTGGTGATGAACAGAGTGTCTGAATTAAGCAGACCACTCTTACCCAGTCCAAAGATCAGGGCTTGATCCATCACCGTTATTTAGCTCACTGCCCCATCCCTGCTCAGAACCTGGCTATATGCAAATTAGTCTGTCCCTGGCCCAGTGCATCATGGGAACAGGGCAGACCAAACTACCAAGCCAATTCTTCACCAGAAAGGAGACAAGCTTCCGGGGACCGGTTTCTGGCATTTCAGCCGTCGTCGGCCCGGCTTGCTTGAATCCTGATGGAGCAGTGAGCAAGGGACTCATGTCTGAGTATACCCTGCCACACCTATAGTGTCCAAAAACGATTCAGAAAAGGGTGTGGTGATGAACAGAGTGTCTGAATTAAACAGACCACTCTTACCCAGTCCAAAGATCAGGGCTTGATCCATCACCGTTGTTTAGCTCACTGCCCCATCCCAGCTCAGAACCTGGCTATATGCAAATTAGTCTGTCCCTGGCCCAGTGCATCATGGGAACAGGGCAGACCAAACTACCAAGCCAATTCTTCACCAGAAAGGAGACAAGCTTCCGGGGACCGGTTTCTGGCATTTCAGCCGTCGTCGGCCCGGCTTGCTTGAATCCTGATGGAGCAGTGAGCAAGGGACTCATGTCTGAGTATACCCTGCCACACCTATAGTGGCCAAAAACGATTCAGAAAAGGGGGTGGTGATGAACAGAGTGTCTGAATTAAGCAGACCACTCTTACCCAGTCCAAAGATCAGGGCTTGATCCATCACCGTTATTTAGCTCACTACCCCATCCCAGCTCAGAACCTGGCTATATGCAAATTAGTCTGTCCCTGGCCCAGTGCATCATGGGAACAGGGCAGACCAAACTACCAAGCCAATTCTTCACCAGAAAGGAGACAAGCTTCCGGGGACCGGTTTCTGGCATTTCAGCCGTCGTCGGCCCGGCTTGCTTGAATCCTGATGGAGCAGTGAGCAAGGGACTCATGTCTGAGTATACCCTGCCACACCTGTAGTGGCCAAAAACGATTCAGAAAAGGGGGTGGTGATGAACAGAGTGTCTGAATTAAGCAGACCACTCTTACCCAGTCCAAAGATCAGGGCTTGATCCATCACCGTTATTTAGCTCACTGCCCCATCCCAGCTCAGAACCTGGCTATATGCAAATTAGTCTGTCCCTGGCCCAGTGCATCATGGGAACAGGGCAGACCAAACTACCAAGCCAATTCTTCACCAGAAAGGAGACAAGCTTCCAGGGACCGGTTTCTGGCATTTCAGCCGTCGTCGGCCCGGCTTGCTTGAATCCTGATGGAGCAGTGAGCAAGGGACTCATGTCTGAGTATACCCTGCCACACCTATAGTGGCCAAAAACGATTCAGAAAAGGGGGTGGTGATGAACAGAGTGTCTGAATTAAGCAGACCACTCTTACCCAGTCCAAAGATCAGGGCTTGATCCATCACCGTTATTTAGCTCACTGCCCCATCCCAGCTCAGAACCTGGCTATATGCAAATTAGTCTGTCCCTGGCCCAGTGCATCATGGGAACAGGGCAGACCAAACTACCAAGCCAATTCTTCACCAGAAAGGAGACAAGCTTCCGGGGACCGGTTTCTGGCATTTCAGCCGTCGTCGGCCCGGCTTGCTTGAATCCTGATGGAGCAGTGAGCAAGGGACTCATGTCTGAGTCTGGAAGATTAGGAAGGTTTCCTGAAATGTGTTTCAAAATCCAGTCTGTGAAAATTTTGCTATCTGGATACAATATAAAGTAACTATGCAAGCAATTGTGCTTTCTCCCTTAAGGCACCATTACAGAATGGTGTAGCATATGCTACTTTTCTAGGCAGAGATTACTAACAAACATTGATGATACATGGGAGTGTTATAAAGGCAACTGTAACCATATTGACACATAGTTATGAGTAAACAAATGTAGTGCATACAAAGTCAAGACCTCACTGTCCGAGGTCAGTGCCCTGACTACACCTGACTACTGCGTTTAAAACAACATGATGGAACAGTTAGCAGGAAGATTGGGCATGGTGGGCCTTAGGGTGCTGGGTGAGCATGAGCACATAAAAGAACCCGCAAGAATAAGAAAAGGTGACAGGAATCGAAGGACATTGGAAGAAAAAAGCATGAGGTGGAAATGGAATCAATTCTAAGCATCTTTGGAATTCTGCAACCCTGGCATACAGCAGTACCAACAGTGGGCTCCTAAAAAATACTTAGGTTGTACTTTTTCAAATTAAGCACAGCATAAACTCCCAAGTCACTGACAGTGCCTAGGATCACAACAGTTTGGGTCCAGACCGGTCTATGTGTCTCTCTAGTGCTGCTTGCAGTGCTTCCAAATTGAGTTGAATGGAAGGCAGGGCAATTTAAACAATAAAGAAGGTTCATCCAATGAGGGAAAGAATAGTTCCTCTTCTCCACCTGCAGCAAGCATACGCCAATTTAAACATTCTTTTTCTACTCTGTGACAGGAGAAAGCATGTGCATTCTCCCAGTGCTGGAAACTGAAAAGGTGTATTCCGAGAACTCTTATTGGCTGACACTGGTGTTGGGTTTGATATAGGCAGGGATGAGGTCACTATGTTTGGAAGCTGATAGACTGCCATATTATCATACGAGTAAAGGTTAGGGGGTATTGATGATGAGTACCATTTGCCAATTGTTTGCTATGGACAGCCGTTAATATGTTGTTGTTTAATTCCACACTCTCGGTGTACATGCAATGGGAATTCCATTCCTTAAAATACAATAACTTATTTCATTCTTAAAATTCCACAGTTAAAATCTTAAATGGATAGTTAAAAAGCAGGCCAGCTAGAGGATCTGAGTGCGTTAGAAAATAAATGGTACATATATATGCAAATATAGTATATTCATGTTACCGCACTTTTCATTTACACGCCCCCCCAGATTCCTTATTTTGCATTCTAAGCTATGGCCTTGGTGTCAACTTAAAACAGGCGGAATAAAGCACTCCTATCTCAGACTCATTAGGAAACTTGCGTTTGCAATAGAATTCCTAGGCTTGTGACAGATGATGGTTAGAAAAAGAAAAAAACAAATATATATATATATATATATATATATATATATATATATATATATATATATATATATATATATATATATATATATATATATGAAAACAACCTCTGCTTTCTTTCGCCTGGAGCCCAGTTCTGGATACCGTCGGCGCAGAAGGAGAGAGGAGACCCAAAGTGCAGGTGAGCAGTATTTTTTATTATTCAGTGAAGAAAGCGGCACACCTCAGCATAACGTTTCGGGCTTCACGGAGCCCTTGGTCACATGACGCATGCAAGGGAGGAGGCAAAATTTAAAGTGCAAATGCCATAGAAAATGTAACATTATTGGTGGAATTCAGTCACATGTGAGGATACCTCAGTAATGGACATAGACAGCATTGTCGTTAATTCAACAAAAAGCTCAAACAAGCTAGCATTCTGGGATAATCCCTTACCGGCTTTTTGACCAATGTATTTTATAGCGTGCAAGATATATTTACAGTGCAACTGCTAAATACCTTCACCATTGGATTAAGGCCTTGTTCTAATTTTCAGCAGGCTTACATCACGGGAAAATCCCTTGTGAGGTTCAGAAAGTGCAAACTTGGCAATGTGCAAACCATCATTAAAGTGCAGATATAGTCATACATTCAATTTGTAATGTTAAAAATAAATAACAAGTCTATCAACATGTATACTACTCTGTAAAAAATGTAAAAAATGTAAAATATATACATGTATCAATACATTGATAATTAATATATTTACAATAATCATACACTATTTAAACTGGATGGAATATCAAGTGGTCAAAATACACAGATGCATAAATGCATTTGCCCATCCCTGGAAGCTCAGCCTCCTGACTTATATATTTCTATTGCACTAGCTCGCAGTTTGTCTATGTCCTAAGGTGAAATAATGAAGAGAGGAGATAAAAATATCGCAACCTCTCTTCTCCTTCACCTGTGTTAAGATATGCTCCCATCATTTAAACTTACAAAAAAATGGCATTGTGAGTGAGTCATATCAATCAATTTTAAATTTTTATTTTTCCTATTTTGGTTTTTAATTTTTTTGTATTTTTTGCCTTTCATACTTTTTCTCATTTAGAGTACAGTTTAGCGTTTGTTGGACAGTAATGTAACCTAAGCCTAGGCTACATTTCACAACTGGATCACTTGCAACCCTGGACATGCACCGGCCATGAAGTATACAGAACAAACCGTATGTCTCTGTCTAATCATACTAAAGGATAACCAGGCTAAATATCTTCAAAGGCAGATATGGATAGTACCTCCCTACAGAATTATTGGCACTGCTGGTATACTAGGAGGGTATGAGAACCAAGAAACGGGAAATTGCAACAATTCTGTGGATCAGAGACAGGTGTAAAAGTCCTCCGTGGAGTTCAACCCTCCCGGTGATCTGCTGTCCATTTCCAGTATGTACCTGGTCTCCAACCTCCTGAGGGCACCTTCCCTATCCCCTCCTCTTCTCAATGGGCCTATACTGTCAATGGCATAGTATCTCAGAAGGGTACTATAATTATTGTGGAGCTCCTTAAAGTGGCGGGCCACCGGATATGCCGGGTCACTGGTGTTGATGGCCCTTATGTGCTGGAGTATCCTCTTGTGCACCTGCAGCTTGGTGCTACCCACATACCGCAGTTTTAGTGGTGTTATAGTTAGCTGGACATTTTACTCATAAAAAACCAATTAAATTGCTCCTATATAGTTAGTTGTACTAACTATATTTCGCGCACCCGCAATCCACTGCTGATGATGTCACATATTAGATCATTCATGACATGGTCAGTGACATCACTGATGACATCTCAAATGACATCACTGATGACATCACTGATGACATCATCCAGTGAATGTGGTTTGCTTCGTTATTTAAATATGCATTATATACATAGCAATTTACATTGAAGAATGAGTGGATATATATAAATAAATATTTGGATGGAGGATTTAGTAGCAGTGTAATTGACTGTTTACTTGACCAATTTATAATGTCTCACTAAATATAGTGGATAGTGACTAAACTGTGTGAATATCTGTATCACTTTGTCAGTTGTTGTGTAAACTGATTCTACAGTTGGTTACTAGCTATGTGAAAGTCTATATTAGTTATTGATTAGTTAACTGAGTATTTGTTTGGGAGTGTGAAAGTGTGTGTGGTTCGTTGGGGGTGTGTGACTGTCCAAAGATGTGTGAATAGTTGATTCAGTAGATATATGAAGTTAAAACTACATGTTCTAACAGTTTGGGTGAGGGAATCTCTTTATGGGTGTGGTGATGAGCAAATATATTTCTCAAAGGTAAGGGTCCAACAAACTAGAAAAATAAAAGGCAGTGTATGTGTCAGTTGTTGTATATAAATAAGTATACATAAGACACAATGATTGTGTGAGTGACTGTATGGATAACTGTATACTTGTAATAATAATTTTATAATTCACTAAGTATGACTTACTATCTAAATGAATAGAAGAAGTGGTGTTTGTATAAGTGTTTTGCTAAGTAAATATGTAAGTATGATCCATTGTTTGCATAAGTGAGTAGGATGAGAAGTGAGTAATTGACCAAGATGGCCGCCGGGTAGGAGCTCTTGGTAAGAGCTCCGAGTGCTGGGGATCCCATTTTTGGACTTTATCCCTGCTAGCACCCAGCAGCACCTCCACCGAGAGAGCACAAGTAACTGGATTGGAACGACAAGTAACTGGATTGAACAAGTAACTGGATGTGAATAACAATATCTTCCTTACCTGGTTGGCACTGCACGAAACCTTCAGAGGAACCTGGACGCTGTGGCTGCCTGCGAGTCGAGTTGTGGCGGTCCACCGGAGGTGTCCGACTCGCTTGAAATCATCACCGCCACTAGCGCCGGACCTCGTGGAAGTGGACCCGAACCTGGATCCGCTGCCGTCACCCGAGGGACTGACCTCAAGAGACGCCGGACGCACAACTGGAACCCTCTGCGGAGCAGTCCTGCACGCTTGCAATAACCGCCGTGATCACCCCGCTCAAGTTGGGAGCTGCCGAGGTGAGCTCGGCGCCCCCGCGAGCCAATCCTATCTAGCACCGCAACCATCGCAGCCATCTGCGCACCTGCAACCGGTGGAGACCGGCACCGCTGGGCACGTCCTGAGCTCAGCAGGAGCGCGATACTGCCCACGGGAGATCTTTGGGAGCCTCTCGCCGATGTCAGGTCGGTCGGATAGGCTGGAGCAGGGTCCTCATCGGAGAGTTCTCATGCCTGCACCGGCCTGCACCGTGTGGTTTGCTGCAGATCCTGCTGCCTCGGAGGAGACTGGCTCCGCTGGGCGCGACTGAGGCTTGCGCTGCCCTTGGGAAGTCTCTCCCGTCATCTCGGGATCGATCTTGGAGAGGGGACGCTCACAGGGAGCACCGCGCCTACCCCCGGATGATCACCATCATCAGCTGGAGCTGGATCGAGCCGCGCGTCCCGCAGCTACAACAGTCACCACCCACGCCCTCTCGGCTGCCTCCGGGATCTAACATGAGCGGAGCTGCAGCATGTCCAGGGGTGCTACGAACGGCCGCCTGAATTTTCACAAGGTGTGTGCACAAAAGTTTACTTTCCTAACACTTTTGTTGGTTTTCTCTCCCTCTGTCCGGATTTCCTAAAGAGATATTTTCGTCCAAATAAAACTTTTTTCGTCGACTGGACAGTATCTCCATTGCCTCCATTGTCTAAAATGGTGGGGGACATAACTGGAGCAATAAATTGCACCACTGCCCCCAGATGACCATGAGGCTGCATACCAACTAGATCAGGGGTCACCTAAACGGAGATAAGTCTCTCTCCTCCCCACCAAGCAGCAACAAAGAAGCACCAACATAGAAGCAGGACTAACTCGACCTGCCCTCAGTAGAAAGGGAAACCGATCTCTCCAAATCCCGACAACAACAGACAAAGGACTAATTCTCCTGCCTTCTACACTCAAGGTATTTACTTCACCCCACTCGATTGTTTCACATTTGTTAAACCTCATTCGTTCAAAATGGCTGGGGGCATAAAACTGTAGCAATAAATCCCCTCCTGTACCTCCGATGCCCACGAGGCCCCTCAACTTAACCCCTCCACACAAGACCACCCTTCCAGCAAGCTACAAACTGGGCTTGCTCAAATAGAAAGTGAAACTACCCTTCCCTGTTCTTGAAGCAACAACAACAAACAGAGGACTACTGTCGCTATCTCCTCTATTTGGCTGACATTTTAGACTGGTCTCTCTCTTTGGCGGCCATCATGGACCAGACATTATCACTTTAAAGTGACCTTACCCTAAGAACTGGACTTTTTTAGACTAATCTCATCTACAGCGCACTTTACATAGCTCTGTATCTACACCTCCTGTGATAGAGTGTCTGCCTTTTACTGCAGTATTATACTTCTACTTGTACCTTGGATATTTTTCCTTTTTATAACCTTCACCCAATTCACTTTTGCACCGATCGCTACCTCATATATTTCTGGCTGCTCACTAGCGTCACTTTTGACGCATTAACTTGTTGTTGTCATCTGTATTTTGTTCCAGTATTTCATCAGTATTATACTTATATTTGGTTTCTGTACATTTGTGTAAGCTGCACCCATTTCACTTTTTATTCATGTAATGCACTTATTGCTACCACATATATTTTGATCACTCACTAGTGTCTCTTTTGACCCATGTAACTTATTGTCAGCATTTATCTGTGCTCTTGTATAGCTCTACTGTTCACTCTCCCACACCCACCTATACCGCCATCCCAACATGGATCACATCGGCAAGCACACTTATAAAATCAACTACCCACCCGCACTCACCAAAAAAGCCGCTAAACGCTTTAAACACAGCTTCCTGAGGTCCCACCCTGAAACACCCTTTGCCGACACCTACTTCTCACCGGTCAATGGATCCCTGAACACCGATATCATCTTCCACACCACACGCAGAGCTCAATGGAGAAAAGCGTTCCTCACCCTACTCAATGTTTCCACCACCAGGAAATCCGCTCATGGCCTAACACTCTCCATCACACCATCCCATCTCTTCCCAGGCAGAACAGCCATTACTATCTACAATAACGGGATTGTCCTAATTCAATCCACAGACAGGAACCTGGAACTACTCGACAACCTGTTCCCCACTTTCAAAGAGCACCTCTCCAACCGTCGGACCTCCACACATACCCCACTCCAACTGAACCAGAATTCCACACTTCCAACTAACGTCTCAGAACAACCTGCCGCTTCTGACCCTCACAACACGACTCTCCCCCATCCCATCTCCCCCCCCACTTTCTCCACCCCCGCCACTCCCTGCACTCCTGGCCCCCACTCCTCCCTCAACATCTCCCCCCCACTCTTTGCACTCAAGCCACTCCTGACCTACACCCCTCCCTCAACATCCCCCCCCCACTCCCGGGACTTCCGCCACTCCTAGCCTTCACGCCTCCCTCAACCGTTCTCCCCCACTCTTTGCACTTCCGCCACTCCTGGCCCTCACTCCTCCCTCAACATCTCCCCTCCCACTCTCACTCCCTGTTACTACACTTTCACCCCCGCAATGACCAGCCTCCACACGTCTCGCAATTGCCTCACCCCTCCTTTCACTGATTCCCTGTCCAATAACACCAACTCCTTACCCAACTGCACGCTAGACACAATCATGACCACCCTCCTCCAAGTGAAAGAAGAACTCCACACCCTCAAAGAGTTACTCCTCACGCACCCCAGACACCCCCCTCTCACCACCACTTCTCAACGAAACAACAACTCCCGCTCACATCCTATTCACCCCTTACATTTGACCTCTATCCCCTCTCGCAATACCTCCAACCGCCCCCAGCGCACTATCAAGACACATCCTACTCACCCCTTACATTGGACCTCTATCCCCTCTCGCACTACCTCCAATCGCCCCCAGCGCGCTATCAAGACTCTCTCGGACCTCGACATACATACCCTACTCCGCACATATGTCCCGGCAACCCAAAACGTCTTAGCAACCACACACCTGTCCATTCCTACGATTCTTTCCAACCCTCTCAGGCACCCCACGCATAACAACAGAGGCTCCGTTCCCAACAACCTCACTAAAGTCCCTCTCACTAAAGACCCCTCCACCTCCCCTTGCACCCCCGAACTCAAATGCACACTTCTTAACTGTAGATCGGCCCAAAAACACTCGTCAGAGGTCGCTGACCTTATCATGTCTATGAACCTTGACCTGGCCATTCTAACTGAAACATGGTTAACTGAATCCTCCACTCCTATCATGGATATCCTAGTCCCCCCCAACTACTGCATCACTAGACTTGACAGGTCCAACAAGACAGGTGGCGGAATCGCATGCATTTACAAGAGCAACCTCTCAATCAATAAAGTCACCGCCCCTTCTCTTACCTCCTGTGAATGCTTCTGCCTGGATGTGGTAACGAGCAGGTTGAGAGGCGGAGAGCCGCTGGGAGTTTGAGAACACCCGGCGTGAAGATTTTCCCCTGCCGCGAGCTCATGGCACATTTCTCACTAAACAAACGTACGAATTTCTTCATATATAGGAGATGAAGCACTAGAAAATTCCAGTGCTTTGGGATACACATATGGTCGTATTCGTTATTATTTTTTAACAAATATATGTTTTCTTTACTTCATATGACAGTAAAGCCTTAGTGTGCTTTACACATATGTTGTAATTGTATCGGTCCTGATGAATGCTGAGCCAAGTTGGGCTCCCAATAGCAGAAACATGTTGACCTCTTATTGTTTTCACCTATAGGACAGGGTGGTTCAAACTAACATAATCACCAATCTGTCCGACTTCTTCACCTATTTTAATGGAGTTAGAGTTACTCCTAATAAAGTAATTTTTCCGAGGAGTAACCCACACTTCTTTTAACTCACTTATTCACTTTTTCTGAAAGAAAAGAACCCAATGAAGATAAATGGCAACCAACTGTCTTGTTCGTGCCTGAGGGCTCTTTTTCTTCACTTTGTGCATGCCACATGATTCTGTCTGAATGGTTGAAACCTATTGAATGTTTTTTTGTAATGTTATGAATTAACTTAACCCTTTTCTTATTGTCACTCTTCTGTTGATTTACTTGTAGATTCCTTAAGGGGTATAAGAGTGGCCTTCGAGCCCTTTCTCTCCTGTTGATTATATATACTTCTGCCTGGATGTCATCAGTGAAAACAAACCGGTATGTTCAATACACATCATATACCACCCTCCTGGGGACAACCTCATCTTCTCCCAACAACTCATGGACACAATGTCAATCAACGCAGGACGGCAAAACACACAAATCTACCTTGGCGACTACAATCTTCACTGGAATGACTGCAGTGACGCAGTGGTTAATAGCCTCAAAAATTTCCTTAACGCTTCTGACCTCACACAAATATGCAACAGCCCGACACATGACAAAGGCTCTATCCTCGACCTTGTCATCTCCAAAGAAGGCACTATTCAACTTGACTCAATCCAACCTTGTGACTGGTCAGACCACCATATTATCACATTCTTCATCAAGGAAAAAGTTAAACGTATCCCGGTCCAATACTCCATGCCCAAAGTTTGGAAAAGAGACCTGAGGAAACTCAATCCAAACTCTCTACCCCCTAACAGCTGCAATCTCCTACTCCCCCCTACCGACGTTACTGACGTTCAGTGCCTAACTGACCACTATCTCAACTCCATGGCCTCAATAATCAATGAGGCCGCTCCAATGCAACTGAAAAGAGTATCCACCAAGATATCCAACCCCTGGTACAACGGGAGTCTCAATGAAGACAGACGGGCTATGCGAATGGCAGAGCGCACCTGGAGATCAGTTCCCTCGACACTGCACCTAAAAACTCAGAGGAAAAAGAGAAACGCATATTTCAGGAAAATAAAACGCTCAAAATCAGAGTTCTTCAGACTCCAGCTCGACCAAGCAAAAAACCGTCCAAGTAAACTGTTCGAGCTAATCCGATCACAATCTAAGGAACAACCCCCAGCTGCTGACATTATGGGCACTGCTCCTTCCTGTGAAGATTTCTCGGCTTTCTTTAACAAAAAAACTGACAATATAAGGAGCGATCTCCTCATTGACGCAAGCCTTTACTCAAAACCCAACTGCATAACACCCAATAAACTAAAAAACAATGCGACATGGTCATCCTTTGACACCTACTCTGAAGAAGAAATTGACAGAATACTCAGCACCCTGAAACCATCCAATCACCTCACTGACCCTCTTCCTGCTAACGCCGTAAAAGACTTCACCCCTTTGCTCCTCCCACTCTGGACTAAAATTATCAATAGCTCACTTCAACAAGGAACCAACCCTGACTCCCTCAAAGTTGGACAAGTTACACCTTTACTGAAGAAATCAACAGCCGACCCCACTGATCTAAACAACTACCGTCCGATTACCAACATTCCCACTCTCGCCAAACTGTTAGAAAAATGCGGCCAACTACAACTGACAAAGCACATAGAACAGTTTGATCTCCTCAACCCTCATCAATCAGGCTTCCGAGCAGGGCACAGCACTGAAACAGCTATGACTCACATAATTGACGACGCCCTCCAAATTTTAGATCAAAATGATACCTGCCTCCTCATCCTTCTTGACCTCTCTTCAGCATTCGACACGGTGAAGCATGAGAAATTACTCGAACTCTTAAATACAAGAATGGGCTTCTCTGGGACTGTTCTTCAGTGGTTCACTTCCTTTCTACACAACCGGTCTCAAAAATTCAAGAGCAAAAACTTGATGTGCTCTCCAGTACCTGTTTTGTTAGGTGTCCCCCAAGGATCCTGCCTATCCCCTACTTTGTTCAACCTAGTTATGGAACCTCTCACCACCTTACTACAAGCTTCCAATGTACACTTTCACATGTACGCCGATGACACCCAACTATATCTCAAGTTACAATCCCCCAAAGACATCTTGCGTCTGAACTCAACGATCAGAAGCACCCAATCTTGGCTGGCCGATAACCACCTCAAACTCAATGCTATGAAAACTGAGTTCCTCCTGATCTCACCTCCCACGAAAATATCTTTCACACAAACATGGCTTAAGCACCTAACAGCACTCAATGTCCAACCGACCATCGTGGATTCAGCAAAATCTTTGGGCATAACACTTGACACCAACCTCAACATGCAGCAGCATATCAGCAAGGCAACTAAGGGGGCGAACTTCCAAATAAATACCTTGAGGAAACTTAAACCCTTCCACCCAGCCAAAGACTTCCAAACTGCAGTACAAGCACTAGTCATCCCTCGCATAGACTACGGCAGCGTGGCCCTCTGCGGCCTCCCCCTAACTACAACTGCACCCCTCAGAGCGTCACTAAATGCGGCAGCAAGACCCATCACTGGATCTAAAAAACATTCGCATATATCCCCTGACCTTAAATCCTTGAACTGGCTGCCTCTTGAAGCCAGAATACAGCTGAAAATTGCCTGCATGACGCACAAGGCTATACACCTGAAATCACCCAGCTACCTCACTCATAAGTTGACAATTTCCGGCGGGTCCAGAACCACCAGAAGCACAAACAATCTCCTGCTGAAGCCTCGAAGATTCCGGAAGGAAAAAACCTACAAACGCTCCTTCTCAGGAATGGCGCCAAGGATCTGGAACTCACTCCCTCCTGAAACCAGACTCATCTCCTCCACTCTTCTTTTTAAGAAAGAAGTCAAAAATATCCTCATGGCTAAATACACCTGAACAACTACGTTTGATTTACTCTGCGTCGATCAGTATTACTGGTCTGATTCCTATGCACATGTGTTTTTACTTATATTGGCCTAATTGTTCAGGCTCATGCTCCCTCATATTTGTGTTATTTTCTATATTTGTACTATTTACATTGTTTTTGATGACCTACCTTCCAACTATGCCATGCTACCTCATACCTGTACTATATGTAATATTTTTACTATTTACATTAACTTGATGGCCTACGTTTCCCTACCCTTCCACTTGCCTTTGTAAAGCGCTCTGTTATCTGCAAAGATCTTGTTCGCGCTATATAAAACTTTCAAAATAAATAAATAAATAAAATAAATAAATAAATAAAAATGACTTCATATGTGAATAGGATGCGTGCTGTTGTTTAATGTCGATATAGATATATAAGTATTTTTGATAGTGTTCTATTGTTCATTGACAGCATGTATGAGTGAATCCATAGGTAAGTGATTAGATGTGTGTATACATCTATGAATCACTGAGTGGATTTTTAGATACTTGTATTGCTGTGACAATGGATTTAAATATGATACTCTGTATTTTACAACCAGTGATGAAAAATTGTAATAGTGTATGAAAAGGTGTATGTGATTGTCACGTGGATGATGTCATCAGTGATGTCATCAGTGATGTCATTTGAGATGTCATCAGTGATGTCACTGACCATGTCATGAATGATCTAATATGTGACATCATCAGCAGTGGATTGCGGGTGCGCGAAATATATTTAGTACATCTAACTATATAGGAGCAATTTGATTGGTTTTGTATGAGTAAAATGTCCAGCTAACTATAACACCACTAAAACTTATAGTTTTTTGAGTGAATTTCAAAGGTTTTTTAAAAACTAATTCCTAACTATATAAGGCCTGAAACCTATGGTTTTGTCAGTGAATTTCAAAGGTTTTTTGAATGCTGATTCCTAACTATATAAGGCCTGAAACCTATGGTTTTTTCAGTGAATTTCAAAGGTTTTTTAAATGCTAATTCCTAACTATATAAGGCCTGAAACCTATGGTTTTTTCAGTGAATTTCAAAGGTTTTTTAAATGCTAATTCCTAACTATATAAGGCCTGAAACATATGGTTTTTTCAGTGTTTTAAAATAAAATTGATTGGTTAACTGGCTTATTAAGTGTATCTTAGTGAATACATATATTAGCGAGTAATGTTTAAATATTTAAATATATGCATGAGTGATGTAATATGTGACATCATCAGCAGTGCATTGCAGACGTGCAAGTTATAGTGAGTCCAACTAACTATAACGTGGGAATTTCAATGGTTTTATGCGAGTAAAATTTCCAGCTAACTATAACTGGTGTGAAACCTATGGTTTTTTCAGTGAATTTCAAAGGTTTTTTAAATGCTAATTCCTAACTATAACTGGTGTGTAACCTATGTTTTTTTCAGTGAATATATATATATATAACATTTCTATGGCAAAATGAAACCCCTCATTTTGTTCCTTTTCAAATTAAATGTATTAAGTGTTACCACTTTATTCCAATCAAGATGACTTCAGGTGTGCCATACTTTTGTCATAAGTAAGACTGTTAGCGTTCTAGTTGTTCTTTAGAACACTCTGGGACATTCTGTCACTGGGCTATAGTTGGGCTACATCTGGCTGATATTTGGGCTACATTTGGGCTCTTTTGTCTCTGGCGGCCATCTTGGGAGACTGCATATCAGAATTCTTTTAATGAAATATAAGAGGATTTGAGAAGTCACTCAAAATGTGCCCTAATTTTTCTTTCTTCAGCACTAATCATAATTTCTATGGCAAAATGAACCCCCTCATTTTGTTCCTTTGCAAATTAAATGTTTTAAGTGTTAACACTTTATTCCAATCAAGATGACTTCAGGTGTGCCATACTTTTGTCATAAGTAAGACTGTTAGCGCTCTAGTTGTTCTTTAGAACACTCTGGGACATTCTGTCATTGGGCTATAGTTGGGCTACATCTGGCTGATATTTGGGCTACATTTGTTTTTTTTTGTATTTGGTGGCTATCTTTGGGCTACATTGGGCTACATTGGGCTACATTGGGCTACATTTGGGCTCTAACATATATATAGCCCAATGTAGCCCAATATATATTTTTTCAAAGTTAATTTTCGTAAAAACCACTGGAGCACATATCTTGAGACATAGCAAAGGCACATCGGGCTACCAATCCCTACAATTTTGCCAAGTTTGGTGGAAAACCATTCAGCCATTCGGGCTAAAAGTGAGTCCAACCGCCCTATGGAAATTAACATGGGGAAAACACGTTTTGGGACCCCCTTTTATCTCGGCCCCCGCTTGACGAATCCCCCCCAAACTTTCAGGGAAGGAGCGGAGCGCCGCGAGGCAAAGTTAAGGAAAATTTCAGGAAGATTCCTCAACCGGCGCCAAAGTTTTCCCAATAGAATGTTGCGATTTCCCTATGAAAAACAATCCTAACTATTTATACCTACTGGCTATCGCCAGTAGGTAATATATATAACGACGCACCACCACAAGAGCGCCATCATTGCCCGACCTGGAACTGCTTGTGTAGCTCATATATATATATATATATGTATATATATATTTGTGCGGCAGAACCAAGCCGAAATTACATCCACAGTTTCTCCCCAGCAGGAAAGAAGGTGATCCGCACACGTAACTTACTGTTTGCAGATTTTATTTCTTGATGTGACAGCATGAGGCATAATCCTAATGCATTTCGTTCTAACATCGAACTTCTTCAGAGGTGAACCTGCACCAAAACACGCCGCTTGAATCCACAGCCTAATGTCCTTGATTCTATGATCTTTTCCTCTGGTGGAAGGTTCCTATGCTTGCATTGTGGGGCCTGTGGTTCACGTGGGTGTGTCTGCTTTCTTCCCTCCAGTGGGCGGTGCTAATTCATGCTGTTGCGAGTTTAATACTCATATTTATTCTTTCACAATTGTCTTGCACAAAGTTACCCCGTGTCAAGCCTATTTTCGAGGCTGATTCGGGTCTAATACCGAAGCCGGTCTTCGGCGGTACTGCATTGCCCTTTACATTTTCATGAGCTTCACAAGCGGTTCCATGTCGGGCAATGATGGCGCTCTTGTGGTGGTGCATCGATTTGCAGCAGAACTAAGCTGAAATTACATCCACAGTTTCTCCCCAACAGGAAAGAAGGTGATCCGCTCACGTAACTTACTGTTTGCAGATTTTATTTCTTGATGTGACAGCATGAGGCATAATCCTAATGCATTTCGTTCTAACATCGAACTTCTTCAGAGGTGAGCCTGCACCAAAACACGCCGCTTGAATCCACAGCCTAATGTCCTTGATTTTATGATCTTTTCCTCTGGTGGAGTGTTTTTATACTTGCATTGTGGGGCCTGTGGTTCACACGGGTGTGTCTGCTTTCAACAGCATGAATTAGCACTGCCCACTGGAGTTTGTGCTTCAAAGTCATCTTGGTTACATGGGGTTTCCTTGACATTTGCTCGGATGATTTCACCTGTAGGTAATTGAAGGTTCTGACTCTCTCAAGCAATGGCCTTCCCCTGTAAGACTTATGGGGATTATAAGTCATACATTTAGATTTTGATGTGCTTATCTCTAAGCCACGCATGTCGCAGAAGTCTTGGAATCGATTTAAAAGCAGCTGTAGCCCCCCGGAGTTTTGACACCAGCAGGGTGTCATCTGCAAACAGCAGGGTCACTACCTTTTCCTATCCTAGAGTGGGGGCATCGACAGGTTCCTGAAATAAGAATTGAACTACATTATTTATGTGTGGGAGAAGAGTGTGGGCACCAGTACACATCCTTGGCATACTCCCCTGCTGACATAAATCGGATCTCTAAGCTGCCCCTGAGATCCTCACCTTACATGATCAAAGTTGGCTTCATGGAGACGTATGACCAGGTTAAGAAGTTCACTCGGGACCCCCAATAATTTTAAGGACTTGTCACAAGTTCTTCCTGAGGACGAGATCAAAGGCTGTCTTTAGATCGATGAAGGCTATGTACAGGCTACCCCAGCCGTGACCACTGTTTTCCAATATAAAAGGAGAAGGCGAGACATCTTGTCTATTGTCCCAATCTCTTCTCTAAAGCCTGCTTGGCAGGATGTTAAAATGCCATTTTCTTCGACCCAGGCCTGGATCTTTTGTAGGAGGACGCACCAGAATGGAGAATAGAGTCAATTAAGCTTATGGGCCCATAATTACATGGTTGGTCTCTGTCACCTTTCTTGAATAGAGCAATCACCTCTGTCCCACTCCATGACCCCGGAACTGGGGCACCTCCTGCTATTGCATTATAAAGTAATGTATATATTGGGACCAACTAGTGCTGTCATGTAGGAAAAGATCCTCAGGTATACCATCAGGGCACTGGGCTTTAGGCTGGACAAATGAACCAATAGAGGCCTCGACATCACTCAGGGAAAATAGGTCGCTACCAACGATCTGGAGGGAACTTTAAGGATCTGCCGCGAAGATAAATGTATCAGGTTCTGAATAGAGCGCTTTGAAGTGCTCAGAGCAGTCTGAGGCCAGAATATGGTTAGCAGGTGGAGGAGCCCCTGATTCATCACCCCACTCAACCAATGACCAAAACTTTTTTTGAATCCCTAGTGGCACAAGCTTCCATGATAGGCTGCCATCTGGATTCCTCTATAGATGTGTTTTGATCTTAAGTCCATGGTCTCACAGTCCATAGCCTCCTGGTCTGTCTCTCTAACCTAGCTTTTGTGTCCATGCATTAGTGTCCTTTTGTCCGCTTTTCTCAGTGTCAGTAACCTTGTGTAAGTTTCTTTGTCAGTAACCATGTGTGCCTGTATCCCCATGTCGCAGAGTCAGTCTCCCAATGTCAGAGTCTTTGGCAATGTCCATTTCTTAGCGTCTCCTTACTAATGTCAAAATGACAATGTGCCTCTGTTAGTGTTAGTGTCCCCATATCCATGTGTCCTTTTTACTGTTTCAGTGTACCTGTGTCAGTGTCCCAGTGCCAATATTCCCTCCTTAATAAGTGTAAAATTGTTCCAATTATACCATTCTAATTGCAGGGTTCCATGTAAGTTTTACTGTCTCGCTATCAGTTTCTTATTGAAGCTGCGGTTGTGCTCCAGTGGTATGGATCAACTTCCCAATGTCCTTGCTAATGTTACAGTATCAGTATGGATATCCCTGTGTTCCTATGTCAATGTATAAATATTAGAACTATTGTTTCAGTGTCCTAGTATCAGTATTCCTCTACACCTGTGCCCGTATCAGAACTCATGTTCAATAGTTAATGCCCTAGTACCTGTGCCGCCCTTGAAGTTTCCATGCCATTGGTGGTGCTCAAGTGCCAGAGACCCAGTGTCAGTGCCTCCATGCTGGTGTCCCTGTATTACACATAGATCTTCTCTTTTATTGAAAAGTGTCAGTGTTTGGATGGGAATGTCTTTGCATTGTAAATGGGCATGTAACCCTGATCTGGGCAACCCGGCTGCATGTGAATCTGATATCCTGACTTTTTGTTGCACCAGTTGTCACACTAATCTAGCACGTGCAGTGAGGCACTAATCTGTCTAAGTGAATCAATGGTCCAGAGCATGTTCTGTGACCTAGAGGGAAACACCAAGTGTACCCTCTTCTTCTGATGAGGGACTATTGACTATGTCCTGGCCTGGGTTGTTGGCATGAAGCAATGGTGGCAGCACATTTATTTATTTTAGGGTTAATTGTCACACTAATCTAGCACGTGCAGTGAGGCACTAATCTGTCTAAGTGAATCAATGGTCCAGAGCATGTTCTGTGACCTAGAGGGAAATACCAAGTGTACCCTCTTCTTCTGACGAGGGACTATTTACTATGTCCTGGCCTGGGTTGTTGGCATGAAGCAATGGTGGCAGCACATTTATTTATTTTAGGGTTAATTGTCCTGAATAGACCTTTTTTCTTTTCTGGTGGGTTGTAGCTTAACAGTGCCACTTATGTAAAATGTAACATCAAATCCCTTGTGCTGGCATTCAGTGTTGGTGTCTGATGTGAATATGCGTGGTGTAGATGGTAGAAATACTCTGTATGATTGTGAAAGTCTGCTAGCAGAGACCAGTCAGATCTATTTTGCATTGTTCCAGGTTTAGCATGACATAAGATGTCAAATGGGCTACAGCTCTTCTTACAGTAGAAGTGTATTGGCTTCCTCAAGATGGGGATTGGAGACCTAAACATGCAGTGAGGGAGGATAGAGACAGGCTACCCTTAAAATTTCTATGATTGCCTCTTAGGAGTTGATTGGTGATTAGTCCTTTGATGTCACTGTCCTTGGATGAATTGTGGGGATCAGAAGAGGGGGAAAAGGTTTATATATCAAAAGAAGGGTACCAAGAGCATTTCAGGTCCAGCATACATGCTCCTTATAACATCTATAGTGTGAACAAAGGTATGTAGTTCCTAGTGAAGCTAGTGGAGAAGGACTGGGTAGGGTGGTTCGAAATGGATGAATATGTATCCTATAGGAGCGAGGGACCACACACAACCAAATAGTTGTCATGCTTCATCTTTGGGTTAGCTCCTCATTGGACTGGTGTTACAATGCCTGATGGACACCCACACTGAAGCACTTTGCCGGAAATCTTCATTAGAATTGCCGTTTGATGAAGTTGGGGTGTGTGGGCTAAAAGTGTGATGTAGATAGGTAAGACAAGTGTAAAAAAAAGTGTATTAAAATAGGTAGAGTGATGCTCAAAAACAATAGATTTAATGAATGAGCTCACAAGCCTAGTTAAAATCATGTTTTTGCTACCACAGGATATAATGCTCCTAGATAGCTTAGTGGATTATTAGTTTACTTGGTCAACATGTTTCCTGCTTTGTTTTAGTCAGAAATGATCAAATGCCGATTCTTCAGGGCCTAAAACCTACCCTAATCTACAAAGTGCCCAGTTTTTCTGTGTATGAATTCTCAATACGTGATAACCAGCCACTCAACCAATAATGTAGTAAATCGTGTACCTTAAGTTCGATAAAAACCATCCTGGAACACAGACAAACGTGAAAATGAGTCAATCACAAGTAATCGTTTCTGTGAATATCTAGGCTGACTTACATGAAATAAAAGGGGAGTTCGAGACTTGGCAATAAACTGCATTCAGGTTGCAATGCCAGGCCTGGGAGTCATTTTAAGGAGCAACTTAAGTGGGTGGCTCAATAAGTGCTGCAGGCCCACTAGTAGCATTTAATTTACTGGCACTGAATATATGGTGTACCATCCTACAAGGGATGTATAAGTAACACTCAGCTAAACAGAAAACTTCATGCACAACACACACAGTGATCATGCGCTGGACATCTGGACACTGACACACTGGCCCACACTAGCTGTCCATGTGATCGAGAGCCACGTGTGCCCCCCTTATCAGATTGTTGTATTTCTGGTTCATGACCAGGCCTGGATCTACTTGCTTTACAAGAATGTGTAATCATTTTATTGTACCTCAAGAACTGTATATTTTACCGGCCAAAACTACAGCACATTAAGACTGTCTTCAGACATGACTCTGTTGAGACTCTCCTGTGCACTACATTTAATTAAACCAATGCATTCCTGTTTTGCCAAACTCCTCTTGTCTTAATTTTTTCAAGGTAAATTCATGTCCGAGCAACATTTTAGCCAAACCCTCCCGGAAAGATTGGTTTTCAGAGCCCGACTGCTGCCAAAATACAAGGACCCCTGCCCGAACTGATTTCACATCTGCCCAACAAGACCGGTGATCACACGCCGCAATTGATTAAAAGTTCTGCTGAATCCGAAGGGCAGATGTCTGTCCAAAGGCCTCTGTCACAGGGTAAGAGACTACATCTGATACTTAGTCCCAGCATGTGCCAAAATAGGACAAGTGCATAAATCATTTTGGGTCAGATGTACGACGTATTTTTGCATGGGCAAACGGGTTCGCGACCTGTTTGCACATGCAATGGATTTGCAACTCGCTATTAGGGTGGGGAGTTTCAAGGGTATCCCTTCCTAACAGCGAGTCTGAGCCCTATCTATGACTGTTTTGCGACCACATTTACCACCTACTTTAAGTAGGTTGTATAGCATTCGCAAACGGGAAGGGTTCCCAAGAGGACCGCTTCCCCTTTGGGAATGCATGGGAAAATATTTTTAAAGGTAGGCAGTGGTCCCAGGGACTACTGCCTGCCCTTTAAAAATTAAACAAAAACGTTTTTTTTTTTTTAAATGCATACCGTTTTCCTTTGACTATTAATGAGCCACTTGCAATTTGCGACCCCATTGGATATGGCGGGCCACCATCCATGGAAGGGCCAGCCATTCCCAATGGGGTTGCAAATTGTGAGTGGCTTATTAATATTCATGAGCCTCGCATTCTGCGATCCCATTGCGAATCGCTACAAGTGTCTTTGGCACAGTTGTACATTTGCTTATGCCACTCACCAATTGCGACTCGCAATTTATCGCAATTTGCGAGTAGAAAAAGCAAATGGTTGTACAGCTGGCCCTTTTTCTCTAGTCAGCATGCTACAGTAGGTGAAGGTAGTTTGTGGTTTAGTTTTCATGGACTGCTGAGCGTTACACAGATGGCACGCATAGGCCCTGGGTGTGATATAGGGTCACTTATTTATTCTCGCTTGGGCCAGTGAGCGTTATACAGATGGTCTTAGGACTGCTGAGAATGATACAGATGGTATGGAGGGGCCCCAGGTGTGACATAGAGTAACCACATTGATCCTATTTTTTACTTAAAGGAGTTTTCTTATGGACTGTTGGTTTCTTCACACTGCACATGTCTGAAAGAAGTGAAGAGGTGGGTTTTTTCGCTTGGACCGCTGAGTGTTACACAGATGGTACGCATGACCCCTGGGTGTGATATAGGGTGCAATGAAGATGTTAGGAAAAAATTCAGACCTTGGTGAATAAGGTGTAGCTTGTGTTTGGCCAAGGAGGGCCAGTAGTTGCCAGGTTGTTCCTTTTTCTCCATGCTAACTGTTGCTATTTTTATCTCTAAGCCCATACCGACAGACTATCATTCTCACTTAGCTTTGTGTACCACACAGTGTATCCTATTTTGTAGGAAAGTAGGAGCTAGGAGAGGCCTAAGATTTTTGGGCAAATTATTAATCTTTTCTGTCATTGTTTCTTTTGTAGTTTCTTTAAGGTTTTTCTTTGTGTGCATTGTTGATGTTGTGGTGCTGTTAGATTTTGCAATTGTATTTTATGTTTAAATGTTATTCCTGTTAGTAAGTTTATGCTTTGATGAAATAATAACCATTTTTTCCACAAATCAGAATTCCATATTTGCTATTTCGTGGCAAAAATCAACTCATACTGTTCTGAACAAATCATTGTACTTTCTTATAGGTTGTTACTATTTCATTGAATTGTCTTTGCCATTTGTTAAATGTTTTTGTGATGCATCTTTTTTCTTAAAATAGAGCTCATATCCAGCAGTTTGATGTTGATACAACCCGGTGTACACAGTTTACCCACGATCAAAGTAGAATTTGTAATTAATTAAAATTCGAGAAAGTCATAAGTTTATAAACTTCTTACAAGTCTCCTAAACCTATCAGGGCAACACCTAGTAGACCACATGCAAGCTAGGTTCCCCACACAGGATCGGAAGCAAGAGAAACGCTGCTGTGTGTGGCATGCCCATACCAAGGCATACACATTTCTCTTGCCCGAGGGAGGAACACTCTATACCAACATAATAGAGCACACAAGAACACACATATGGACCAGATATGCTGGTCAAAAGAGGGCTAAACAAGAGGCCCTACTATAATTATGGGCCATCTTTGAGGTGATCCAGTCTGGCAAAACTATCCTCAAGCCTACAAGCAAGACTTCAGCACCTTTGCCACCATACACCCGAAAGGAAGTGCTCTCTCTGTTGCCTGCCATCCCAGTCAGGCTCCTCCGAAGTTCGATCCCCCCATTCATCGATCACAGCCCATCACGCCCCAGTGGAACGAGGAGCAGATGCTCTTAACCATCCCTCTGAATGCCCTAGAGTCAAAAGGGGGTTCATAGCAGTTCTGGAGGAGGATACCACAAGGGGAGGAGAAGGTAGGAGTCCCATTCCTCTGAGAACTGATGCTGAAGGTGGAGTCACAGGATATTCTCCCCAGGGCATGTTCAGGAAGAATCAGGGAGTGAGCTTGGCGTCAAAACACTACCAAGAAGACTTCATTGACCAGTAGATTAAATCCTGGATGCCCTCTGAACATTTATTCTACTGGTTTGCTATAGAAAAGGCCCATCGAGTGCTGACCCCAAAGCCTCCTCCAGGAGCCTCTGCTAGACCGCTGATTGCTTGAGTCCTTAATTATAGAAATAGAGATGCCATCCACAGAGAGGCTTGTTTACAATCAGACCTATAGTGTGGAGATGCTAAGGTTCTCCTCTTCCCTGACTACACCTGTGAGGTGAAATAGAAACTCAAGGTAATGGGGCTCCAATATCGCCTATTGTTCACTGATAGACACCAAGTCATGTACGCTAACAAATCACACTTATTTGATACTCTGGAGTCTGCTTGGCATTGGCTGATAGAGGATCACTTACTCCACAACCACACCGCTTCCTCCGCACTTCTGTCTGGTCCTGCAGGCTCACAGGGACCCTCGCTGATGCCCAACCCATGCAGACAACACACTTGATCCTGTAGGAGACATCTAGCCACTTAATACAAATCTCTCTCACAGTTCCCTCTGGCGCAACGCATCTCAATCTGCACTGCACTCAATCTAGCTTCAGATGAGGAGGAGCCAGGACTGGAGTGAAACAATCCTCCAGTTTTATCATCGTCCAAACTTGCAGCTCTCCACACAGACACGGACCTCTCTCCCAGCCCAGCAATTTGATTGGTTAAGTAGGTGGGGTTCCACAACAAGAGAACTGATTTGTATGCTTATTTGCTTTGTTTTTTCTGGTGTATTTTATTCTTTGTATCTTCTTCATGAAAGCGCCACTCAAGCAGGATGGCAGTTATTCATTTATCCTTCTCTGACAAGGGGTACTTCGCTTTGATCTCTCTTCAAAGCTATAGATGTTGTTTTTACTAACAATTTTTCTTTTAAGGGTGACAGCTACTCCTGGGGTTGAAGTCAAGGGAGAGTTGGGAGTTGGTGGTGTGTATTCAATTATATGTTGATGACATTTCCTTTGTTCATATTGTATTGCATGTATTTTTCTTTTTTGCTTCCTTTCCTATGTTTTTACACACACGCGTATTCAATAGCAATAGCAGTACGACTCCAGTCACGGCTTTGTGCAATACCAAGCTACCACACACCTGGTCCTGGGACGAGATGCGATGGACCCCTCTTTCATGACTCCCTTGGCGCATGATCCCTCTAGTCCTCCATAGCGATGACCTTTCGAACATTGTATTGGGAAGTTAACGGTCTTCTAGACCATGTGAAATGTGCTGCTGTTCTCATCTTAGCCCCAGGCTATCTTCCTGACGTCATCTTACTTCAGGAGGCCCACCTCATGGGCAATTGCTGCCCCTTTCTGGCCATCCCCCAAAACCAATCTCAGAGCTACACAAATGGATCGTACAATCAGCCTTAAGGAAATTGGGCAACAGCGACCCCACCGCAGCAGGGTTTGGGAGGTTGGCGGAGCACATGGCAGGGGGCCCAGCCCAGCAAGGACTAGGGCCACAGTCACGTGAGGGAGAGGTAACTGTCTGGGGTGGCAATGCCCTTTCTCAATCGCAAAATGCAAACATACAGTAAATCCAAAACCACCACCCAACATGATGGATCACCTTCATACCACTTCCAGGTACATTTCCTTACCTGCATTTGCAAACAACCTTTAGGGCTGCAGTACTATATACATTTCAGGACTTAACCACAAAAGGTGGGAGAGGCATTGAAAAGCCGGGTAAAGTATCATAGGGTTCAAGTTCCACACAAGAAGGAGAGTGCGATGACAGACAAAGTCGTTCTGTTTTAGGTTCAAATGTAATTAGACCACACCGTTCATAGTAAGAGTGGGGATATTCCTCCGGGGGCTGTCCCAGGTCAATTCACCATGAACTTAAAATGTCATTAATGACACAACTAAATCTGTACAGGTATCCAATCCTTGAGATATTCAATCAGTGAAATTCCGCGGTAACCGACCTCTTCCAGGACCAATGTAATGTACCACGGTCACTTGTGGGCCTTCAGACAAAGAACCTGAGATAATTCAATCTATGGCTCACCGTAGTGGCTGTCCCCTTCATAGAGCAGTATAAGTGCGGTGTAACGCTGAACTGTGTGGTCTAATTACATCACCCTTCTATTGAAGAAGCCAGAGTCGGATGCGGGCAACCTTAAAAACTATAGGTCCAGCTCAAAGCTCCCCTTTCTAGCAATGATTATGCAGCAACATGTCCTCACAACACTGTCATATTTTATTGAAAACATAATCTACTCCAAGTGAGGCAGGCTGGCTTCAGGGCTCATCACAGTACTGAACTTGTGATGGTGGCCATGTTTGATGAGCTCAGAATTAGAGCTGATAATAAAGACACGAGCGCCCTGATTTTGTTAAATCTGTCTGCAGCGTTCGACACGGTCAACCATGCACAACTCTTTCTTGGATTTGTTAATCTGGGTATCGGCGGGCTGGCTCATCAGTGGATTGAGTCCTTTCTGTCAGGAAGGTCCCAAAGGATCCAATTGGGCAACCAAATATCAAACAGGGGGGGGGCTTACCTGCGGAGTCCCTCAGGGCTTAGCTTTGTCTCCTCTTCTCTTTAACGTGTATCTGCAACCATTAGTGGCAGCATTAGCTGCTATGGACTGTCAAGTATTTAATTATGCAGATGATACCCAACTTATTCCGCAAATTAATAACTCTCTGCAAGCTCAGTCTTGCACCCATGAATATCCTCAGATACGCTGTGAATTGGATGACAGCCAACTCATTAAAAGTTAACACGGACAAGACTGAGATCCTTGCAATCTCTCCTAAGGGGAACCCCTGGAACGACCTATTTTGGCCGCAGGAGCTTGGCATTGCCCCTCGGCCAGCGCCTGTCGTTAAAAGCCTGGGCATTAGGATTGACGCCAACCTTTTCTTGACAAATCAAGTGTCCTCTGTGGTTGGCATCTGCCTGGGTCTAATGCGACAGTTGCGGAAGCTGGCCCTCCTGCTCTCACCCACCACTCTAAAAATGATTGTATCTGCCACGATCGTGTCCAGATTTGACTATGTCAATGCTTTGTATATTGGCCTCCCTGAGAATTTAATCAGCAAGATGCAGATGATAATGAACGATGCAGCCAGGCTGATTTTTATGCTGCCTAGATGGGCTCATGCCACCCCTTTGCTGCACAGGATACATTGGCTTCCAGTTAAACAGAGAGCCAAGTTTAAGGGCCTCTGCATTGCCCATAAAGCCATTTTTGGCCAGGCCCCAGGCTACAATAAGGAGCAACTGATGAATTATGGTCCGGAACGCACATTGCGATCATCCACGGCAGGCCTTTTGGCCCTCCCAAGAGCCAAATTGGCATCGAAAGGTGGCCGAGCATTCTCTGTTTTAATTCCCCGAATCTGCAATGAACTACCTTAGAGCCTTCGGAAGAACTCTGCCCTCCTTTCCTTTAGGAAAAGTCTTAAGACATATTTGTTTAGGGAAGCCGGGCTACAGTATAATACACTGGCCTGTGTGTTTCCGGGATTTCAGTGGCTACCTGAGCTTTCTCTACAAGCGCCAAGAGATCTGCAGGTGATTACGCGCTATATAAGCTACAATTAACAATAACAATGAATCGGGAATTCGGGCTCGATTTTGCCATCCAGGTGCCCACAGTGCCCTAGGCCTCCCACTGGTATTGATCCCCTGGGGAAGGGTTTTCTGGCCACGTCCTCAGGGGGAAGACAGTCTGATACGGGAGCAGGATGGCCCCAACTGGTGTATAAATACCAGTACCCAGGTCCAGTCATCCAAGTCCAGCCTTGGGCGCACTACGTTAATCTCCCCAGCCCAGGGTTTCATCAAATGGAGGCTTCCTTACAGTTCCAAAACGAGGCAAATGCTCCAGTGTCCGGAGCCAGGTTTAAAGCACACCAAGGACAAGGATGTTCTCAAAACTATGATGCAAGGAACCACGTAACACCCAGTCCATAGGGAAAATCCACTGAATCGATTAGCATTACCCGCATTGGACCGATCACAAGTCTCAACCACACAACAAACACTCATCAAAAATACAACAAACAAGCACAATCCCAGTCACTCCCCTACAGAGCCATACAGGGGCCTTGAATAACTCCCTGATTACCTCCAGTATGCTACGTTAGAAGCAGCATTGCCCAAAACCAGAGGTAAACACCCAACCGAACCTGTACAAAGAAGCCCAAAAGTAGCTCAAGCGCCCCAGCCTTCCAGAAAGAGGGTGTGACTGACACCCCAGCTCCATTAGGGAGAACCTCATTACATGCCATGTGCAGAGACCAGAGGGACATACACGTGACAACGGAAACATTGCCATTACCCACAAAACCCCTAAAAATGATCGAACATCCACTTTCCCTCACACTGCACACAACACATGCAGGGGAAAAGGACACCCCCGCACCGATAAGACTACACACACATATTCATTTAACGGAAGCAGCCCGCAGAGAAAAGTACTCTTCCTGCCATAGCAAGGAGAGTGGGGAACAAAGTACACACAAAATAATGCTAAAACAACTTAAACTCACCATTTCATAAAATGTGGTACCATCTCCTTCCAGTACTCCACTAGAAGGTTTTGCACACAGTGAAGCTATAGAGTGTACCCCTGAAATGAAGACACAGGAATTTTCTAACAATCTGTTTTTTTCTAAGCAAGCCTTCAACCCACAGCTCTTATTCAACAGGTCTGCAATCGAACCATACATGCACCATTGTTACAGTGGCCCACTGTCCTTTCAACTGAAGCTCTCAGAAGGAGTTCAACAAGGCCAACCGCTCAAGAACACAGACTGCAAGTTAACTTTACAGACATTTTTTGATCAAAAAAACTATTTTTTGCACTGCACCAAGACCAGACACCCCTGGACACCCAGACAACAGACATGTCCCCTGAAGATCATCCCAAGACCTACGAATGTTTCTGAAGTTACGTATTTATGTATTCGTGTACACTCTATGTTTATCATGGGTGCTCTCGCACTCCTCCAGAGCCAGAAATCTGCCTAGTTTCATGGACCTACCTCAACATTCTTGCACCGCTTGCATAGGGACATCTCCAACCTCACTTACACTTATGCTGAACCAAACACTAGCACTTCTCACACACCACACAGTGCACTCCTACACAACGCATGGTATCAGCACATGACCACTGTGGGCACTCAAACCACAAACAGGTTGTATTACATATATTCTCTGATACCCCATGCCATAGGTGCAGATAGGTTTTACTTATCCCAAGAGATAGCCCCAGAGAAAGCAAAATGCCTCGTCCGCCTGTACCCATAGAGGTTTAGGGCCAAGATACAACCCAATAGAGTGGAATGCCATAGAGCAATTGTAAACATCACCCAGTATGAGACCACCCCACAGCCCTGTACCTTTAACCTAACCTAGCTGACATTCAAACCAAACTAGACAGAATGTGCAGCAGGATCACTATAGGGGAGGGCACTGTTTGGCCCCAAGATTTTGTAGAAAAGAGGCTCTTGGAGGTTGCAAGACCACCGCACCAGTGTACAAATACGTCCATTCTCGCCTCAGTCTGTGGTCCTAGGGTGGACTTTAACATATTGGGGCTGCCTTTTTTCATGAAAAATGGACTCCTGATATGGAATTCCACTGCAGGGCCATTCACCTCGACAACGCTAGGGGAAATAACTCCCAAGGGAGGGAGTCAAACGCCTGCTCAGACACCCTATGGCAGGAAATCTGGGATACCAAAATTAATAGGTACACATAGTTGGAAGGGAAGGGGCAACCCTTATTTGTATGGAAACTTACACTGTATTCTTTGTGTTTCAGAGGCAAAGGAACCATAGCACTTGGTTCAAATAAGAACTGTGAAGCAATAATGTATATACCGGACCTGCAATGGGGCACCTCCATGTTGATGGATATGTGCTGGCAGTGTGGCAAGCTTGCCTATACCCAGCTTGTCCCTGAATGGCCGGGCCTCTGCACCCTCATGACCATACATACCCCAACCCTGGTCATCCCTGGAGAAGAGCTGTCTGAGTTGCCCCAAGACCCACAACAGAAAATAAACACTGTTGCATCAGGCTCAGAGAAGAAGAACTGCTGATTATTTTGGCTGGGCTCAGTACAAGGACATTCCGGAAGAACTCAGACTGTTTTCGAAACTCAAGTAAATACAGGAGGGTTCATACCCTTCTTCACCTTGTGAACACACACTGGTTACAGATAACCAGGTGGGAAATGCTGAAGATGTTCAAAGGCACTGAGATCAGCCTAAACACTATCAAGAACTAAAAGCCATCGGCCTCCTGGTGATGCAACATTGGTATGTGTTGGACTTGATGACAGCGATGGAGGCTGAGGTGTGTGCCAAGATTGGTGCTTTCTGGTATGTTTATTCTTGGGAATGATCTTGAAAACAGAACTCTCGCTCTTGTCATCCAAGCAGTGCATCATCTACAAGCTGACAAGAAAAAGGAGGGATGTTCCCCTGGGCAGGACTGGTTTCATAACATTTTTTCTGGCTCCCTCTATGAGCATCCAAACTATTCACGTCATTCCTTCCAGTTATGATCTTTGTACTACTGTTGTGTGGTTTCCTTCGAATGGAGGTTACCTGCTGTAAAAACACAGTCCTCAAATGAGGTAATATGCATATAGCTAGAGAAAGGATACCAGACACTACAGAAACCCACACAGCCTAGAATAATGTGACTGTCATGACATATGAGAAAAAGGATGTCATTGAAAATTCAATTAAAGGGGGGAATGTTAATGTCGGTTAATGTGATGTCAATGTACGCCATAATCTAGGCACGCATAGCAATGTCAATACCAGTGAAAATTATGTTGATGTACGCTATGACAAATGTACACATAATAATAGGAATGTCGGTAAATATGATATCAATGACTGCCATGTTATATGTACACGTAACAACCAACTTGAATCATTTCTGTCAAATTCACACAAGATAACCTACACATCAACCCAGAGTCAGAGATACGTGGTTAGACAGGCCCTGCAACCCAAGCCTACCGATTGATAGGTCACAGGTGGGGTTACACTTAGCCCAAAAATAATTGCGCAATCAGGAAAAACCCTGATCGATCCCACAGATTGACAGTTATACCACAAACAGGTCAGAGGAGACTGGGCCCAATAAAACACGTTTGGCCAAAGGTGTGTATTCCCAAAATAGCCAAAGTCAGATGCCACATGTAGTTAAGAACACTCAGCTAATCAGAACAAAGCATGCACACCACACACAGTGATCACGCGCTCCCCATGCCGGACATCTGGACACATAGACACTAGCTCACACTATCTCTCAACAAAGTTGAAAGCCACCTGTGTCCCCATTCTCAGATGGTTGTATTTATGGGTCATGCCTAGGCCTGGATATACATGCTTTACAAGAATGTGTAATCATTTTATTGTACCTCAAGAACTGTATATATTACTGCCTAACACTTCTGTACATTGAGACTGTCTTCAGAGACTCTGTAGATGCTCTCCCAGCCGCGGTGTTTAATTAATCCAACGTGTTCCTGTTTTGCCAAACATCTGCTGTCTTTTCATTTGTTCAAGGTAAATAAATATCCACCCGAGTAACAAAGTCATCAGAAAAGCAGTTCAAATCCAATCAAAGTCTTAACATTCAGTCCTCCTAAAAGCCCGTAAAATAAGTGTTATAAAATGAGTGTTACTAATATCTGTTACAGCACTTAGAATTGCCAAAAGGGTAGTATGAAAACTGTTTAAACGACAATTGGAAAATAGGTGAATTGGCAAAGAAACTATGCATTTTACTAGTGCATACATTAAAGTGAGTCAAGCAGCATTATGATTATCCACACCACACTATAGATAACCAGGAGGAGCAGTTTCGATGATCATCTGAAAATTAAAGAAATGGTTTGATGCTTGTTTTACAATGTTGCACTGGACTTGTATTTTTGCTTAAATGCTGAATGTACTCAGAGGTGAAGAGCTAATATAAGCTACGCTTTTATTTTTATTGCAATCTTTTGACCCGCTGCATTTAGTGGAGGCCAGTATTAATGTTGGGAGTGCTGGTGCGGGAAACAGCGTTTACAACTCAACTTTTACCACGCACTACCTTTACCACGCAACTTTTACAACGCAATTTGTTACAACGAATTGCGCTGGGGGCGCTGTAGGATAGGTAATAGTTTAATTTACTATACAACACCTTCCCTACTATCCACGGGGACTGGAGTTGGAATAGTAAATTAAACTATTCACTATCCAGCGCCCCCAAAGCAAGTTGTTGTAACGACTTGCGTTGTAAAACCTGCGTTGTAAAGGCATGCGTGGAAAAAGCATGCCTTGTAACGACATACATCCGCTGGTGCTGGGCCCTGCCAGACACTATCCCACACAATTGTTATTGCCCTGCAGAAAGGGGATGGTAGTAGCTTTGTAGTTTTGCAAGATCCAAGGAGAAGGGGAATTTGACCATGGTATTTACTTGGCATTGATAAAACAAATGTTTTTTTCCAAAATAAACACATTTAACTGAAATGTGTGCAATTTGCGCTGAATAACACACATATCATATATACAATTTTGTAGTAAATAATCATATTTAGGCATTGCAAAAATTCAAATGAAATAATATAACATACTGACTTAGTAAACTCTGAAATGGGGCTGAACGGAGTTGAGTAAAGAAATAAATAAATAAAACTAATTACAATGCACACTGCATCGCCAATTTGGCGTTGCAGCATGTGCAATGTAATTAATTTTATTTATGTATTTCTTTACTCAACTCCATTCAGCCCAGTTCTGTAGTTTACTACCCCCCACCCTGCCCCTCCCGCCCCACCGCCCCGTAGCACTTCCTCGAGGAGCTGCCACTGACTGTAAGATGTGGACGATGTATCTTTTCAACAACGTGACTCAGTAGCCTATTGTGAAGACATGAGAAACTAGGGAGTTGACCTTCTCCCAGAGTTTGCTGAAATTTGATGGACATTAGGTGTGGGGAATGCATACATTTGCTGAAAGTTATGCTTTATTAGATGTATTTTAGCATGTGTTCTTAGACCAGTTAGGATTCTTAGGATTTCTTCTCTTCAAAAATGTCTGTGGATTTATAGGTGAGAATGCTTTCCAACCTGCTAAAATTCTTTTTTGCTTACGTGCAAAGGCTTCAGGCTTATGCATTGTTATTCTCTCATCAGAAATCTTCATCTGGATTTCTAAACTGACACTGTTCTTTGCTTATTGAAGAAACTGACATTCTTATGCCTCAAACTCAATTACTCTAGATTAGGGAATTCCTTTATGGAACACACTTGCTTTAGTGTATCTATTTTATTTGTTATACTCACTAATTTGGTATTTTACCTTGTCTTGAAATATCAACTAATGGATTCGATTATTTGAATCTGTGATAATGATGACTGAAGATTAATATTTGCTGAATAAATTAATCTATTCTATTTGGTATAAACCCATTTAACTCGCTACAACTCTCTTTATTGATTATTGTGAAGCCCCAAATCAACTTCACTGTTTATGGTGTTTGACGTAATGATTGCTTCTTGACAATTCTCCTTGTCAATGAACAAGGGTCTATACCATGGGTACTCACAAACTTTCTCTCGGGGGCCAAATTTACAGTGTGGTTTGTGTCCGAGGGCCACACCGATGGGGGCGGGGTCAGTGGGGAAGGGGGCGGGGCTAGAGCAAAGAAAACCTGTGACCATGAGGTTGATCACAGGTCCCTGCAGCAGACGCCTTCGTCCACTGAGCCACCAGACCCGGCATACACACATCTCTCGCTCTCGCTCTCGCTCTCTCTCTCTCTCTCTCTCTCTCTCTCTCTCCCTCCCTCTCTTTCTCCCCCTCCCTCCCTCTCTCTCCCTCCCTCTGTCTCCCTCTGTCTCACTCACTCTGACTCTCTCACTCCCTCTCTCCATCTCTCCCTCTGTCTCATTCACTCTGACTGTCTCACTCCCTCTCTTCCTCTGTCTCACTCACCCTGACTGTCTCACTCTCTCTCTCTGTCTCCCTCTCTCTCTGTTTCCCTCTCCTTCACTCTATTTCCCTCTCCATCACTCTATTTCCCTCTCCCTCACTCTATTTCCCTCTCTCCCCTTTCCCTCTCTCTCCTTCCCTCTGTCTCCCTCTCTCTCCTTCCCTCTCCCTCATTCCCTCTGTCTCCCTCTCTCTCTGTTTCCTTCTCCCTCACTCTATTTCCCTCTCGCTCCTTCCCTCTCCCTCCTTCCCTCTGTCTCCCTCTCTCTCCCTCGCTCCCTCTTGCTCTCCCTCACTCCCTCACTTGCTCTCCCTCCCTCACTCTCCCTCCCTCCCCCTCGCTTGCTCTCCCTCCCTCGCTCTCCCTCCCTCACTCTCCCTCCCTCGCGCTCTAGCGTCCCAAGCCCCAGGCACTGCCCGACCCTATGTCGCTACCCCCAGACCCCTGGTGCAGACACCAGGACGCTCTGAGAGGCTTGGCATCGTGCCTGGGGGCCTTATGGCTCGTCCGCCACCTGTCTTTACTACCGTGCCGTACCACTGAGCTGACGGACTCTTTGAGAGCCACGGCTGCCCAAAACCAGGCGCTGCGTCCCTAAAGCCAGTGAAACTCACGCAGAGGGTAGGGCGCTGCGAGAGCCTCGGCTCTGTCTCTAGCGCCCCAAACACCAGGGACTGCCGGACCCTATGTACAGATGAAGGGACGTTTATTTTGTAATTAGCATGGGGACCGAAGAAGAAAGGTGAAAGAATGTCTGTCCCAGGTGGAGCGTGAAGATAGTGTCAACCAGTACACAATTTCTGTTTTACGTCTGTTATGTCATTGATGGCTATGACTTCTTTCAGTAGAAGTTGGTGCCTATTATTATTTTGTTTTCATTCGGCTCCAGTTTTATATCATTGATGGCAGTGATTTCTTTCATTGGAATTTGTTGCTGATTTTTTACTGCTTTCTGTTTTACCTTTTATGTGTGGGAGGTGCCTCTTCGCAAATGTAAGATATCTATGCTACAATATAGGTGTTAATTTTGCAAGCATCCTTATGAAGTAGCTCTGTGCTACATAAATTAATCTATGTCTTTTTCTTATGCTTTGTGGGGCTAGTTTTTGATTACAAGCGCATATTTATGAATCGAACTAGCACCCCTGGTGCGGACATCAGGACGCTCGGAGAGCCTCGGCTCTCTCCCTGAAGCCCTTACAGACAGACAGGGCTCGTCAACCTGTCTCCACTACCCGGACACCTGAGCTGACGGACTCTCTGAGAGCAACGTCTCTATCTCTGGCGCTGCCAAACACCGGGCGCTGGGTCCCTAAAGCCAGTGAAACTCACGCAGAGAGCAGGGCGCTGCAAGAGCCTCGGCTCTGTCCCTGGAGCACGCAGAGGCGGGCAGCACAGGACACTCCGCAACGCCCCTGGTGTTCCCAGACATTGTTGGACCCCGTCACCTCTGCCACTGAGCACCGGAGCTGAATGGCTGGAGCTCTAAAGAGCGTCTGCTCTGTCCCTGGTGCTCCCAGAACAGGGTAGAGCCGATGAGGCTCTAGGCAGCGCCGCTGGTGGTCACAGAGTCTCTGTACCTGTGCTGTCAGCATCAGCCTGTGCCACGGGCCGCCGCCCCCTGTGCCCCTCGCGGCGGGAACCTCTGTGAGCCATCACCATTTGCTGCCATGACTGGCGGGCACCACTGCCACCCGCGCGCGGACACGGAACAGGTGCATCAAATCAATAAGGTAGTCGCTGAGGCGTTCCGGCGCTTGCAAAGTAAACACCAACTATCCAAGCGGACGCTAATGAAAAAGCCTCGCTTTGTTTAGTCCTAAAACAGTCTTGGAAACGGCGTATCTCCTATGCTGTTCAGCTTCAAAGTGTTGCTGCCCGCCTGGGAAGAAGCTCAGCGATTTGAGAACACTTCTTTACTGGGCACGCACACACAATCTCCACACACAGCCGCACCCAAGCACTTCACAGGTTTTTAAACGACCATTGGCATGTTAATGAGGTTTTGTTCACCTCTCAGCGCCCCTGCAGCTCCACTCTGACTATAGTGAGAATCGCCCGGCCCCCACAGAGCAGCAGAGTCTGAGTCGCGCTCTGTTTGCAGACACTCTTAAAAGAAAAGAAAACTCGGGTACGATGTCTGGAAGGTCCGCGGGCCGCCAGGGAAGGCTTGCCGGGCCGCCACTGGCCCGTGGGCCGTACTATGAGTACCCCTGGTCTATACTATACGACCAATGGCGGGGGTTATTATACTCTACTCCCGAAGACTGAGATACAAGATTCACCGCTCTGTCAGTATTATTATGAAAAAGCTAGAGTTAACATGGAAGAGATGAGTTACTTGATAATATGGGATATTAACAAACTGAGAAAAGGATGAAAGTGGCAGTGGGGAGGAATGATCAATGATTAAAATACTGTAATGTTAAGTGCACCGTAGAAGACAATGAAGTTGCTCAGAGCCAATGATTGTCTTTCTATTTTCCCTGATTATTTAAGAATATACTTCCCTCGGGTGGAAAATTAAAAGACCATCATTGCTGTTCTGCCTCAGGGTATACTGCTTGTTAAAGGCCATCTTCTTCATTATGGGCCCTCTTCTCTGGCACACGTCTATTACTCAGGAAGAGGGCCTTTAACCAAAGCCGGACTGACTACAGGGCAGTTTGGAATGCTGCCGAGCTGGGGGTTGATTTCCCTGCGGTGGGGGCTGATTTCGTTCATGGAGACCGGCGTGTGCTTCAAAATAATTAAAGCAAAATTAATTTAGTTTGCACACGCAAGTCCTCATCAACGAAATCAGCCCCCAGCTCAGCAGCATTCCAAACTGCCCGGTAGCCAGTCCGGCCCTGCCTTTAACAACTCTTAGAAACCTCAGCAGTGGGCTATGATGATATATTCTAGTCTAATTGTTTATCAATGATAAATGAGTGCATCATTTGATGTCACTGGGGCACCACTTTTAAGCCATTAAATTACCTTTTAAAAATCATTCCAGGTTGTTCAGTTGAAGCAAACAAAGACTGCAGGATCCTAAAAGTCCAGGACTGTCATAAAGAAAAGTACCAGAACTGCTTACGCTGCTCACATGGATCAGGTGATTTGAGTGCTCTGGCGAGGCAAAAAAGGAGTCATTAAACTTATGATGAGTGCTATCTACATTTCACATATGCCCAGAGCTGCAAATTAGGGGGATACTTCCAGATCCCGGTTCCAGCAGCTATTTCTGGGCAAAATCTGAAATCCGGCTGACCAAAGGAAATATGCTGAATTTGTCTTGGTCTCTTTTTTCTGACACTGAGACATAATTCAGACACACCTGCACGTTGTCTGAATGATGTTCAGTGCAGCAATCGGCAGGAAGAAAGAGAGGGCTTCTTATTCTGACTTCAGCTGGGCCCAAAACAAAAGCCTGATTAAAAGAGTCATCAGCGCTTCTTTTTTTTTTTTGTATCAATCTGGCTAGAAGCTATTTGGAGCCGAATGCCTAGACCTAGAGGTGGGAAAGCAACTGAAAGCTCGAGCCAGGTTCAAGCCTGAAGCCTGGCTCTGGCTTAGCTCGAGGTCCTGTTGGAACCTCGAGCACATATCAAGCCTAGCTTTCATTTGGCTTTGGCACAATATATCATACAAGTGTGTAAATCAATGTACAGGAAACATTACTAGAGGCAATTTTACTTAAGACAAAGAGGGTTATAAGGTGTAGGAACCACATATACTTGCAGACATTATGGGGCAAATTACAATGCCGGTCAGATGTGCGTCCGACCAGCATCGTAGCGGAAGCTGGATCGCCCGACAAGGAGTCAGAGGCCCAACTTTCCAGATTACAATCTGACCCCTGTCTTGGCAGTCAAATCCTGTACCGCCAACAAGCTGCACTGGAATAAATGCAGAGCATGGTGCCTGCCACACGGTGCAGGGATGTTCAGGGGGCATTAAAGGTGCCCCCATGCCCCATAGCGGAGAGTCAGGGGAGAAGGGGGCCCTGCTAGGGCCCCCGAAAGTCACTTTCCGCCTGCCTTTTTATGGCAGGCCGACCGCTATGAAAGGACAGGTGGTAAGAGAAATTGTAATCCTAACGGAGGAGCCAAGGTGGCCTTCCCTGCTATTTGTGGATTACATTTCCTACCACCGCTCCAACGAGGCTCTATGTGTTAAGAGTGAACTGATAGGAGAAACATAGTCAGGATATAAATGTAACGCAGTGATTGAAGTTTTCTGTGCTAACAAAACTTTATTAATTCCCAGAGGAGTCCCTATTTGCGAACGTAGAATAACAACAGAAAACAATAAAGATTTAAACCCATAGCTTACTTGCAGCTTATTTATTCCGGTAAATAGATCACTGTGCTGTATTGGAAGGACTACAGTTTATGAACTGGAGGTAAAAAAAATATCTCAATAGCCCACTTACCTATCTACATAAAATACAAATCTGTGATTTACATGTTGGATGATGAGCTTTGCAGCAGACACATTAACCCTCATTGTCAGTATATGAGACAAAATTGTGATTGGACAAGACACAGAAATCTCCCAAAATTGCATTAACTACAAGAGTTAATTGATTGATATTATATTCCCCGCAAAATTGCTGGGCATACAAAGATCCCTGCAGCAGGTGTCTGAGCCTTGTAAATATTTTAAAGTACAGCCTCTTTGTGACCAATTAACTCAGAACAGATTTGCTGTCACTACTGTCCTTGTTGCCAATTTCGCTGCAGCAGATTGATTTTTCAGGGTCTGCCCCTCATGATTTCATCCTCTTTCATCTGCCACACTTTGACCCCCAATGTATGGGTTCCCAGAGTAAATGTTTTCCAATTCCAGCACTGCATGCGCCCATAAATGTCCTTATAGATTTTATTATTCATAATGATTGCATGTCCACTGTGACACTTGAATTTTTTCTTCTTTATCACACTTTAAAAAGATCATGACTTGGAAACCATTTGTTGAATTCCTCATGGTGTACAGTAATTCCACTTACTTACACCTGTAAGTCACAAATCTAATGACACCAGAGACCAAACTGTTGTGGCAAGCATTGTAAATCGCAGTTGTTTTCAGTTTCTGTCACTGGTGGATTTGGGCCATCTTTGTCCTAACCATGGAAGTGACTGTTACATTGATGCTGTGAAGTCATTAACGCGATTTGCTGTTCTATCTTTGATTCTCTCTCATGACCAGCACTAAAGAGACCCAAGCACTTGTCAGAGGTGCAGATGCTTCACAGGGCCTGTCGTGTGACATTACTAAGCCAGTGTTCAAGGAATAACAAATTCAGCAACGAAAATTAATACAATTTTTCTTATTTTGTTATCACCTTCTTCCCCTCCCGCTACCGCTACAATCAACTGCCAAATTGATATGACACTTCAGCCGGGGACTGGGTGTGCGTGCGTGCGTGCGTGTCTGAAGTACGTACACTGACTGTGGACGCGCGCGCGTGCCACAGAAAAGGAGGGGGTGGATGAAGAGAGGCTCGAATGTAAAGCCATCAAAAATAATGAGACTGTTCCGCCCAGCTTCAGAGGAGGAGAGGGAGCAAAGTGCCTTTCCAGACCAGGCGCCCCTGCTCTGCAGTTGAAATAACTGGTCACGGAGCGTTGCAAGCAAATTGCCTCGACAAGGCTGTTGCTGTTGTAAGAGTTGAAGAGTTCTGGCCAGTAGGTCAGCGGCTGCCAATCAGGCCGACAGAAAAAGCCGTTCGCTGAGCCTGTGATTTCTACCTAGGTCGCAATTATCCCTCACTATTCCTGTACCTCGGCAGCGCCTCGTGATTAAACCGGCCTCCATTTTACATCTCTTTCAGAGTGCGATTCGCGCACTAATTAGTTGCCTGCTCTCCCCTGAGATGTCAGACCCTCAGTCAATTTATCTCTCTTTCAGCCTCCTTAGAGTGACTTCCCCAGTTATCAAAATTTAATCATGCCTGCAAAAATGTTGAAAAGTGGTCATTAGAGGCAAAAGGCCACAGGATACAATATTCATTTTTCTCTATCTTCCAGTCATCCAGCTGGCATCTATAATGGATATCCTGGGGGCTGTGAGAACACGTTGATTTATGCAACCTCGCTCCTGCTCTCGCCGCGGTGTGCCGGGCTGCTTTCAAGAACAGCCTTTAACAAGGTGTGAGGTGGGAGGACATTAATCATGGCGGCATTGTATGTGAAAAGGGTGCCGTGTAGTCAGGAGAACCCCCTGCAGCAGGGCAGTTAGATTTTTTCCCACCTTCTCGGTGATAAAGGAGTTTGACAATTGATTAGACCTTTCAGTAACCTTGCCATACTGTGAAATGATGGGCGCGAAAGAGCGGCGGAGGGAGAGAGATGCGGAGACGGAGCGGGGCAGGATATTTTTTACACTGTCAGATTCAAATGTGCAGCAACTTTATGATTCTCGGCTAAAATGGCCTATCAAAATCACTTCAAACTCAAAGCCGTCTTGGATAAAAGATTACTCTCGGAATGAAAAAGAAGCTCTCTTAAAGTGTAGGAGACGGCGCCCATCGGTATTCTAGGCAGGTCGTGCTCTCACATCTTTGATGAAATCACCCCTTGTTAGATAAAGGGTGTTCTTTTACTTGAAGTCGACATCCATGCAAACGCGGTTTGGTAGCAGGTTTGAACCGCAGCAAGGCTGACTCAACCTTTCACCTTTTTCAATTGTTAAATCGCCCAAAATGACCAGACTCGGACACATGTTTCTTGAATAGCAGAAAAGGCCACCTTTATTTTAGATCAGGTAACTCCAAATTCAGGCAATTGATTTTATAAGATCAACAATTTAGTAAAACATGCCAAAACCTTTACTATTTTCCTGGGTATAAAATATTAGCATTTTCAGACCAAAACCCTCCAATATTATGTTATCACATTCTTTCAAAACCTTGTGTTTCATTACTCTTCATTGGTTACCTTTACTCCTTTCACCTTTCTTTTTCCTTAAATCTGAGGTGGGCAAGCCTGCGTCAGACTTACCCACCCCAAACCACCGCCGTAACTTTTCTTAAGCCTGGGAGCTACCTATCTAAAAGTGACAATCTATAATGCATAACTACATTTTTTTTTGTGGGGGGGATGGGAGGGTGGGACTTACAAAAATGACACCTCCCGCCTCCCAGCTGCCGCCACGCAACCTCAGAGCGCGCACTGTGAACATTCCACAGCGTGTGCCTGCTTCCCAGCCTATCATTGCCCTCGGGCTGGTCCACTGGGCGAAAGACCCCAGGGGGAGACCGCTCGCGCTCTGCTCCCCCTGAGGAACCCATCGCCCAAAATGACCAGACTCGGACACATGTTTCTTGAATAGCAGAAAAAGCCACCTTTATTTTAGATCAGGTAACTCTAAATTCAGGCAATTGATTTTATAAGATCAGCAATTTAGTAAAACATGCCAAAACCTTTACTATTTTCCTGGGTATAAAATATTAGCATTTTCAGGCCAAAACCGTCCAATATTATGGTATCACATTCTTTCAAAACCTTGTGTTTCATTACTCTTCATTGGTTACCTTTACTCCTTTCACCTTTCTTTTTCCTTAAATCCGAGGTGGGCAAGCCCGCTCCAGACTTACCCACCCAAAACCACCGCCATAACTTTTCTTAAGCCTGGGAGCTACCTATCTAAAAGTGACAATCTATAATGCAAAACTGCATTTTTTTTGGGGGGAGATGGGAGGGTGGGACTTACAAAAATGACGCCTCCCAGCTGCCGCCTCGCAACCTCCCTCAGCGCGCACTGTGAACGTTCCACAGCGTGCGCCTGCTTCCCAGCCTATCATTGCCCGTTCCTGTGCACCACAAATGAACTTGCAGTTCCTTTGGTAAAAAATCTCGCAGCTCAAGTAAATAATATGCTAAACCCAAATCTGTCAAGTGCACCCCATCATCCCTAAACAGGTGGCCTTCTCTGCTACCAATGTGTTCATGACAAATGTACTTTATATCCATTCCCGCACAAAAAACCTTCATAGCCCTGTTTAATTTCCTTCGAGCCTTGTCCATTGCAGAATGATCCCTAGCATTCCTCCAGTGTTGTCTGTAGATGAATTCGGTCCACACAATACAGGTGCCTAACCAATTGTCTTTTAAAACTGCTAAATCTAGCTGCATACGTTTTATTAACGTTAATTCAGATAGGGGCACCAAGTCATTTTTGGCAAGATGTATTTCTAACACCACTGGCAAACATCTATCATACCTCATCTTGGCCAAAGTAGGGAATAGTTTGTCCCATCTCATATCACCTTTCCCGCGCCACTGTAGCTCGTGTCCATCACTGGGAATGCCAAGGCTCCGTCCATAAATTTGCCGCTCAGCAAAGATGGCCGCCCATTTGACAAAAGAAGGTCCGACAATCCAGATTTGTTTCTTTCCTGCAACACCACGAATATCACCTATATAGAGAAAAGAATTAGCAAAACAAGAAACCAACAGCAATCCAAACATCATTTTCGCACGTAACGTGCGCAGCAACCTGATTTCCATCTCCCTATTTTTTTGATGACCTCCCATCCCAAGCCCAACCTTGCCGCTTCTGTGGCTGCTCCTATCCTGAATGAGTGCGTCCCGTATGCTGCAGGGTTTTCTCCAATGATGCACAACGCCTTCCTTAAGACCGCCAACAAATGGGAGCTTGATATATGGGCACCAGACTTATGGACAAAAACATCCCCTCCTTTAAAATCCCTGAGCAACTGAATTTCCTCCCACTCTAAAACTGGGCAACAACTTAAAAAAACACTTTTACTCAGAAAAACCCAAACTCCCCTGCCCAACTTGTCCATCTTGGAGCGTTTTAACCATATACGGATCCTATTGTCCTCCAATACCACATCCTCTGAACTGTGACCCTCTTTACCCCTCACTCCCAACAATTCTGAAACTCGAAAGGCTCCAAAAAATAATCAAATCATGCAAAGTCTGAATGTAGCCACTTCATGTGAATTGTAACAACAAATGGGTAGGTTAACTAAAATCTTTTGTAACAAGTGAAAAGTAATGGGCGCTCGAGGCTTGGGGACTATATTTGTCTTTTTACTCAAGCCCTTCAACATCCTTGTGACCAGAAAGCTATCCACTGGGTCGATGCCCCAAAGTAAACGGCTATAAAAGGAAACCCCAGCTAATTTCCCTCTGATTGTGTTAGGCAACAAACCCTTGGTAGACAGCAAAAGAATATAATCCAACATAATGGGGACCGATATTAGTGCCTTGCTACTGATTTGCAAATAATTAACATAACTGATGAACTCCGCCCATGCTTGTCTGTAATTCCTTTTAGTAGTGTCGGCCAAGGAGTCCTCTATCAGCTGAGTAATTCTCAGTCCCCTAGGGCCCAAACTTTGTCTGGGATGGGGGTTTTGCTGGCCTCTGCCCCTGGCGCCAAAGCACAAAAACGCTGCCAATTGAAACGAGACAAGGCGTCAGCAATGCAGTTATTAACCCCTGGGATGTATTTTGCTTTAAAAACAATGTTCAATCTCAAACTGATCCACATAAATTCCCTAAGTAGTCACAAAACCCTCAAATCCTTTGCTTTCTGATGGTTGATTAGATTCACTACAGCCATGTTGCCTACATGAAAAAGGACCGACCTGTTCTGAAATTCTATGCCCCATACCATCAGTGCCGCAATGAGGGGAAATAGTTCTAGAAAGGCTATACTCCTCCCTTGTGTCTTCCAATTCTCCGGCCACTCCTTGGCACACCATCGTCCATCCCAAAATATGCCGAAACCTTTGGAGCCCGCTGCATCCGAATACAGTTGTACCTGCCAAACCAACTGCTCCTCTATAAAATGCAATGGTACCCCGTTAAAGTCCTGCAAGAATGTCAACCAAACCTTCAAATCTTCTTTCACTGGTCGAGACATGCGGACCCTATGATGAGGTAGCCAGTCGCCTGACATAGCCATGCCCAGTGTTCTACAAAAGGTACAACCAGCTCTGATGACTCTGCATGCAAAGTTCAGATAGCCTAATAAACGCTGTACCTGTCTAAGCTCCAATTTTGTTTGTCTTAAAGCACTTGTTACACAATCCTTAATCTCCTGCAGTTTGTCGTGTGGCAACTTTGCTATCATTGCAACCGTGTCAATCTCAATGCCAAGAAAAGTTAACCTTGTAGTAGGTCCTACGGTCTTTACCACGCTAAGGGCACGCCCAGATTCTCTGCCAGTGTCTGAAATGTATTCAATACCACCTGACAGTCCCGTGTCCGCCCTCTGCCCATGAAAAGAAAATCATCCAAATAGTGACATGCTTCACCCTGCTGACAAATCTGCGTGAACACCCAATTTAAAACGTGCTAAAGATCTCAAATAGCGCGCATGAGGCCGGTCAACCCATGGGAAGCATTCTGTCTCAATAGTAAAAGCCTTCGAAAAACATCCCCAACAATTCAAATTCTGACGCGTGTATTGGTAATAACCTAAATGCAGATTGAATATCGCACTTTGCCAATTCCCTGTCTTTCCCCAAATTATTGACCATTTTCAGCGCCTCATCAACTGATGTGTATGAAACTGTTGTATCCATGGGAGAGCTAAAATCGTTAACTGATTGGCCCTCCGGCCAGGACAAATGCTGTATCATTCTAAACTCACCAGCTATCTTTTTAGGAATAACTCCCAATGGTGACACAATCAAATTAGGTAAGGGACACTTCTCAAAGGGACCTGCTACCCTGCCTAAGGACATTTCTTCCTCCAATTTCCTTCTCACTATTTCGGGAAATTCTTTTGCTGACCTTAGATTTTCAGCCCAGCGTTGTACCTTAGGCCCTTGATAACAAATCTGAAAACCGTCAAGAAATCCCCAATACAATTTGTTTGCTGCATGCCAGTCCGGGTAAATTTCTAACCATGGAATCATAGCTTCTAACTTAGTTGGCGTATCCGCCTTTTTGAACAACTGGGAATGGGGTCCCCCTTCCTCTCGCACCAATATTTGCCTCTGGCCCTGATGGCACTGCAACGCATTGGGTAATAGGGTGGCGGCCTCCGCATTGGGAACATTCATGTCTAAAACGGCAGACTGGCTGGCTGCAATAACCTCTGTTGAAATTCCAACATGTTCCGAACCCTGCCAACTGACCTCTCCCTGCGTTACCCGCCCCTGGCTGAGTGGGACGCGGCAAAAAGGGCCGATAGACAACTTTTAGACCGCTAGCCGTATGTGTTGTCGCTGGCGGATTTGTCGATGACATCCATTGTAGCCACAATTCTGCATCTACATCCCCCCACGGTTTCTCTGGACATATACTCATTCTGGCTCTAAATTCTGCTTCATAATTAAGCCATGAATAGCCCCCAAAATGCATCTGTGCTTTTCGTACTACATCCATGTATTTAAAAAGGGAGACCGCCCTCTCTGGGTATTTCTCATTGTATATGCTGGCAAAGATGAGAAATGCCGAAGTCCAGTTCTCAATATTGCGGGGAACCCTAGGACGCCTCGCTAACTCCCACTCCTCTTCTTTTGACCCCTCCTTGGCCTGCACATCTCTATGTAGCAGCTTAAAAACTTCTACATATTCGTGATCCCAAATTCTTTGTTTCGTTTTTAATGATAAATGTGTGCTTAAAGGCATCGCCAAACCCATGTATGGCAGGCGTTTCCTTGTGTTTACCTCAGTAACTGGCGTCTTTTGAAGTAACTGATGCTTGTCCTGTTGCACAACCTCATCACTCCCTCCAACTTTAACAATGGGGACGTCTTCCAAGGTATCTGGTAAATTACGCTTCTTCCTAGCCCATGACCTTACCTGTTTGTCCTGGTCCCTTACCTCTTCCACCACCCTCTTGCCTAAAGTGGGACAAGTTGAATCCCAAACAGACCACCATTGTTGCCTACCTCTAGGAATTTGTTCCGCTCTGTCTTGGAATTCTTACATGACGTTCTGCTGCTTACGTCGTGGCATGTTCTCTGTATTTGTCAGGTCCGCTCTTGACTTCTGCAATGAGGGGGCACAAACAGTTGCCCCCCTCCCTGACCCACATGAATCCCTCCCTTCACCTACCCACCCATCAGTATCTTGCACGTCAAATAATTCACCTTCTTCTAAAATATTGCAGTCCGCAGCAAAATTAAAAGTTGCCTCCCAACCACCAGACCACTTAGTACTAGTGCTAGGGCATTCACCGTCACCTATGCCTCCATCAAATTGATTCCAGTCTCTGACAGACCTCCGCTCAATAGGTCTGCCCGCTTGAAGGGAATCCGCACTTGACCCGTCACTCACAGCACTACTGTTGGCAACCGCAAAATGCGCCGCTGGCCGAGGCTTCCCCACTATACGGCTGTCATGCGTGGCAGCTACAAAAATATTCTCCTGTGTCCTTTTACCGGATGAAAAATGAGGAGAAAGGGTGGAGCCCATCTCTGTATCTAAAACTTGCAAAACATTCACCTTATCGCAAACCTGAGACTTGTCATGTGAAACCCACACCCACTGGCCTTCTTCTTCCCAAATAACCTGAGCTTGCCTATGAGACCTCTGGCCCGGGGGAAGCCTGGTACGAGGAAAAATTTACTCACTGTTATAACGGCTCAGCTGCTCCCCAACAGTACAATCCTGACTTTCAAGACTCTGCGGAAATGATTTCCTGTGGGCTCTCACCTCCACTACCTCAAAATCACAATCTGTTGCCTGGCATAGGTGATCTCCGTCTATCACATTCCCAAGTTCGGACTCTACACAGGAAAGCAACTTACCAGCACCACCTACGAACTGGTTCTTAGTAACAACATTACTATTAATTTGCGACAGGACACCACCAGGTGCTTTTGCTAATGAAAAACTCTCTGCATTTATCAAAGGCTCCTGCACCTCCTCATCTTCAGAATCACTAGAATACAGTACTAAAAGGGGATCTGCTGTGCTGTGGCAGACTTAGAAAAAACAAGGGCAACATTGCCAGGCATTCCTGGATTATCTGGCAATGACTGCTGCGCTACTTCCTTCTGTGTATCTACCGCCTGACCTGCACAACCACTACCTCGCCCACCATGCTTTACTCCACGCCTGCTATAACCTTTAAAAGGAGCCTTGCGCAAACAAAAAATGCTTTAAACGCCGGCCAAATGGCCCCTACCTTCCACTGGTGGCAACCATTCCACAGACTCCTCACTCGCCGAACGTCTGTCCACAGGTGCCCCAACTGGCGACAGGGAGTGAGCCTGCCTCTTCAGCGATGGTCGCGCTGTGCCCCTGGCTCCACAAACACTGGCAGGCCTTTTCCTTGCAACACGCTGAGCTCCCCGCCCTTTCACAGCTGTCGACGAGAAACATGCCGCCACAGCACGCTGTACCCCGGTCGCAGCCTGCCCTCGCGGCCTGACTGGGGAATGCTGGGACACTCTGCGGGCCTCAGCCGATAATAAATCGTCCCGGCCCGCCTCTTGAATGACACAGAGCGCTTCGAGCAGCTCCGCTTTCAAGGACATGCTTGCCAAGTCAATTCGCCCAATATAAACAGCGCGCAAATATAAACAGCATGCAAATATAAACAGCGCGCCACAGTAAATACCTAAGCGAAAATACTGACGCACTTAAAAAAATGATGCCTCCCGCCTCCCAGTTGCCGACACGCAACCTCCCTCAGCGCGCACTGTGAATGTTCCACAGCGCGCACCTGCTTCCCAGCCTATCATTGCCCTCGGGCTGGTCCACTGGGCGAAAGACCCCAGGGGGAGACCGCTCGCGCTCTGCTCCCCCTGAGGCCCCCAAAGGTAATCAAATGTAAGCTTCGGTCGTTGTGCCTTTTCCAGTGAACACTGTTCCCTAGTTTTTAACGCACTGTCTTGATTTGAGTGAATTCACAGATTTAAAGTTTTGCATATTTTGTTATGTTCCCTAAGAAGCACTGACAAACCAAATAGGTCTGTCATTTTTCACAATGAAGAGCTTTGGTGGGGCGCGCATGCTCATGGACCAAGTTAAGCTAAGGCTGTGTTTCTTAAGAGGATACTTAAGCAGTGATAGCTGGGGTAGAATAGAGGAGGTCTCATCTCTTATTTTACCCTTCTGAGCCGGTATAGTTTATACTGGTATGAAGTGTAAAAAGGTACCTCCTCTTCTAGGAGGGCTGCTATATTTTTATGTTGTAACATATTGCTCAGCGTGGGTGCCTTATTTTTAAATGTATAGACACAATAATTGCCATCTTAAATTGAACAGTACCGACACTCTAGCAAAGCTACTGTACTTTTAATGAGCACTTCTTATTCTTCTTGTTCTTGGCTAAGCTGTTTTATATTAATGGAATAATACACACTGATTATTAGACAGACATCAATTAAACATTGTGGAACGTTCCATTAAATTATGTACCCTAAAATCTAGGTGCCCAAATCCGACGTGGCTAGTTCTCTATGTCCTGCTATTGCATTAAATTCTGCTATTTGCAGTTTTATATATCTAATATGAAAGCAGTAGTGCAATTATTATAATGCCGAAAAAAATTAAATACAATACTTCTTTCTTGGCATGACTAACAAAGTTTGCCAAAGCTAGGTTTCGTGCATTATTCCTTTACAATGTATTTTTCAACTTTTCACCCACTTGGGTTCTTTATTGGAAAGTGTTGTGCCTATCCAGAAACCAGGTGCAACTGCAACAAATGATGGACGGAATGCTGAATGATTCAAACATTCTCCCCCAGTCAAAAGATCTGGTTAAATACATCGTTCTTTAGTCCACTACACCACCCCAGTTTGGACCCAGTTGTACGCACATCAGTCTTGACCCTGTGCCTCATGGGAACAGTCCAGACCGAACTGCCAAAACAGGTACTCCCTAGACCGGAAACAAGCATCCTGCAACCGGTTTCGTGATATGTCACCCTTCATCAGCCAGGCTATCTTGAATCCAGTGGCACAGTGAGCCGGGTCCCACGTCTGGGCATGCCCATCCCACTTAGGGTGAAAAGTTTAACTGCAACAAATGATGAACGGAATGCTGAATGATTCAAACATTCTCCCCCAGTCTTTTCGTCCTCGGGTGTTTCAAGGGCTCCTGCCCAGGTACGGAGCCGTCGCTGCATTTACACAAGAGGATTTTCAAGGAAGCGAAGGGTGGGGGTGTACCACCAGGGATCGGAAAAGGGAGAAGAGTTCACAACAGAAATTATCTCAGGCAGCATAAAAGAAGAGGAAGGGGCCTATGCGATTGAAGATCCGAATCAAGAAGAGTTTACAAACTTTTACACTCCAGCCAGTGAAATCTACCCCACTGCATCAACTCAGGACAAGACGTCTCAATAGAGATGTCAGACAGCAGCAAAGAAGAGGAAGGGGCCTATGCTATTTCTGATCAAAACCAAGAGGGATTTAAAGAGTCTATACTCCAGAAGGACAAGAGTTCACAGTAGAAATGATCTCTGGCAGCATCAAAGAAGAGGGAGGGGCCTATCCGATGGCTGATTAGACCCAAGAGGAATCTAAAGATGTCTACACTCCAGCCGGTACTAGAAGAAGAAGAAGGGTGAAATCACAGGATAAATAATGATCCCCGGTTGCGCCTGACTCCAACATGGTGCCCATGTTGCTGTAGCTATGGGAGGGACAGTGTCGACCCATTGCAACTTGTAACTTACCCCCCTGGACCACCAGGGAGTCTCTGGATCACCCAAAGACACAATCCTGGGAGCTGGCTTGTCTCCAACAACAAGGGGCATGAGCATCACACTGCTCCTGACCTTAAGATGGCTGCCACAATCCCATCTCATGGCTAAATCAATCGTCCCCACGAGGTCCAGGGCCACCGATCCTCTGGGAAAGGAGCTAAATGGTGTGAATGGGAGGTCTCTGTAGTACTCATGATGCTCTTTTAATGATGTAGATGTAGCAGGATTTCTCTTATAGATTTGGTTTATTTGCTCCCATACTGATGCCGGTAACTTGCTAATGGCACGTATAAAGAATTGAGAACTAGGCTGTGACATTCTTGCCTCATAAACGGTGTTCCAGCGCAGTGATTTCCCACCCGTACAAAGATTACGCAACCGGAATGCAGGAGGCTTACCTCGAGCAAAAGAGCATCAGCGGCGCCGAGCTCAAGAAACACCATGAGTGGGCACCTTTCCAAAGCACTCCTCCCCTTGTTGGGGAGGGATCCAGCATTTTTGCCCTGGAGTCTCAGAGAGCCCTCTGAGAGAGTCCACAGTGACAAGGGAGTCTCACACAGCGGAGGCCTGGGTTTGTATCCCATTACCTCTGGGAGCACAGCACCGTACTCCGTGACCGTCGCATCCAATGGAACTTTTGGCCTATGCCCCCCAGGCGGCAACTATAACCTTTCTGTATGTACTGCGTTGCCCGAGCAACCTTTGACTGATGACCGGTGGAGCTGTCTCCTGCAGCTATAAAGGAGTTTGGCTCTGGTTCACCCCTCGGCCGTCATCTACCCAGCCGGACGTCGGACACTGTTTTTCCTCGTCTTCTCATTGTGCCTCCTACACCCTCCCCCTCCTCTTCCCTCCATTATTCTCCATCTACCTCCCCTATTCCTTCCCTCTCTCCTCTTGCCTATTTTTTCCTCATGTTTATGCTATGCTTTTGTACTCATGTAGTTCCTGTAACTACGCTCCAGAAACTGATGTAACTTTGTAACCATGTTCTGAAACAATGTTTCTTCCTTATATAAAGCGCTCTGATACCTCCGGGTCTAGCCAGCAACAAATAAAACTCAATAAATAAATAAATAAAAGATCTGGGTTAAATTCACCCTTCTTTTGCCCACTACACCACCCCAGTTTGGACCCAGCCATATGCAAATTAGTGTTGACCCTGTGCCTCATGGGAACAGTCCAGACCAAACTGCCAGTCAGGTCCTCCCTGGACCGGAAACAAGCATCCTGGGACCAGTTTTGGGGTATGTCACCCTTCTTCAGCCAGGCTAGCTTGACTCCAGTGGCACCGTGAGCAAGTGGCCTACGTCTGGGCATACCCATCAAACTTACGGTGAAAAGTGTAACTGCAACAAATGATGGATGGAATGCTGAATGATTCAAACATTCTCCCCAGTCAAAAGATCTGGGTTAAATCCATTGTTCTTTTGCCCACTACACCACCTCAGTTTGGACCCAGCCATATGCAAATCAGTCTTAACCCTGTGCCTCATGGGAACAGTCCAGACCGAACTGCCAAGCCAGGTCCTCCCTGGACTGGAAAGAAGCATCCTGGGACCGGTTTCGGGGTATGTCATCCTTCATCAGCCAGGATAGCTTGAATCCAGTGTCACAGTGAGCAAGGGACCCACGTCTGGGCATACCCATCAAACATAGGGTGAAAAGTGTAACTGCAACAAATGATGGACGGAATGCTGAATGATTCAAACATTCACCACCAGTGAAAACATCTGGGTTAAATCCATTGTTCTTTTGCCCACTACACCACCCCAATTAGGACCCAGCCATATGCAAATCAGTCTTGACCCTGTGCCTCATGGGAACATTCCAGACCGAAGTGCCAAGCCAGGTCCTCCCTGGACCGGAAACAAGCATCCAGGGACCGGTTTCGGGGTATGTCACCCGGTATCAGCCAGTCTAGCTTGAATCCAGTGGCGCAATGAGCAAGGGACCCTCGCCTGGGCATACCCATCCCACTTAGGGCGAAAAGTGTAACTGCAACAAATGATGGACGGAATGCGAATGATTCAAACATTCTCCCCCAGTCAAAAGATCTGGGTTAAATCCATTTTTCCTGTGCCCACTACACCACCCCAGTGTGGACCCAGCCATATGCAAATCAGTCTTGATCCTGTGCCTCATGTGAACAGTCCATACCAAACTGCCAAGCAGGTCCTCCCTAGACCGGAAACCAGCATCCTGGGACCAGTTTCAGGGTATGTCACCCTTCATCAGCAAGGCTAGCTTGAATCCAGGGGCACAGTGAGCAAGGGACCCACGTCTGGGCATACCCATCAAACTTAGGGTGAAAAGTGTAACTGCAACAAATGATGGACGGAATGCTGAATGATTCGAACATTCTCCCCCAGTCAAAAGATCTGGGTTAAATCCATTGTTCTTTTGCCCACTACGCCACCCCAGTTTGGACCCAGCCATATGCATATGTGTTATTTGTAGCCCTGAAGAAGTCTGTGAAGGACGAAACGCGTTGGCGATGGCTACAGACTTTTAACTGAAGATTTAATAAAGAATGAGCTTCCACAAGACCACTGATTCTGCCTTTGAATGATTAATATGTATATATACAACTTAGTTATTTTCTGTATAAGTGTGCAGGACCACCTTTTGTATTGAGCACAGGCTATGCACAGTAGACTTGGCCACGGAGGAGCTAATGTCACCCATCCAATGAAATGCCATTTGGTGCCAACTACACTGACCTATCGGGTCTGGCTGTAGAGGCACTTGTACCACCTAACCACTGCAACACCACTGAGTGCCAGCTTCACAGCCCCAAAGAAACTGAGAGGGGCTAGTACTGCTTGCCCAGTGCACCACTATTGAGTTCAAGTTCAAGCTCTAAGAACTCGAGGGGCCCAGCTGTGGAGGAGATAGTACTACTCACCGGCACACCTCTGCTGCAAAGGTGCGAGGACGGCCCAATTGGTACACATTACCGGGTGCAAGCTTCCCAGAAACAAGGTACCCTATTGCATATGGGCTGATGTACGTGAATTAATGAAAAATCAAAACTAAGAAACCACAATGAAATAAACCAAATCTTGAGAAACCAATTTTAAGGAAACTCAAATATATGAAAATTAAAAGAAACACATTAAAGGAAAGATAATTTTGAGGGAAAACCAAAAATTACATTAAACTTGTGTAGAGTTTAAGGTTTGTGAGTTGGTTTTGCGTTTAGAAATGACTGATGTTTAGAGGTGATGAGTGGGTTGTGGGAGTTTAGGGTGATGAAGGTTTATTAGGGATCAGAAATTGGTGGAGTCTAGAGTTTAGGACTGGTGAGAGTTTCTAAGGTTCAGTGATAGGTAGAGCATAGGGGAGGTGAGGATATACAGGATACAGGAATTTGTTAGAGTTTAGAGGTGGTGAAGGGTTTTTAGGAGTCAGAGATGGAAGGGATTATAGGCAGGGAGAGTTGTAGGATTCGTGAATGGGTGGATTTTAGGGTGGTGAGAAGGTTTTAAGGGTCCATCAATTGGTGGAGTTTAGGGGTAGTGTGGTGTTTTTTTTGGGGTCAGGGATGGGTGGTGTTAAGGGTGTGAGTGTTGTTTGTTAAAGTTCATAGGTGGTGTTGGGGGTGAGGGCTTTCAAGCACTTATAAATGGATGGAGTTTAGGCATAGAAAGGGTTTTTAGGGTGCAGGCATGGGTGGAGTTTAGTGTTCGAGGATGGGTGGAGCTTGTGTGCTGAGGGGTTTTAGTGTTCAGGGATGGGTGGAGCTTAGGGATAGAAAGGGATTTCACAGATTGGTGCAGTTTAGGTGTGGTGAGGGTTTTTGTAGGGGTCACAGATGAATCGTATTTAGAGATTGATGGGTTTGGGGTCAGCAAATTAAAAGCACCTGAAGTAATTGTTTGACAATCTAAAAGATATAAATCCTAAATAATGTCCATTGAAAAAACAGCACTGACATACCTCAGACAATAATGTTTCTGCTAGGACACCTGCAACCATTTAATTTACACCTTAAAACTAAGCATGCAAAAGCCAATTTCAAAAACAAAATGAAATGCCATTTATCCTGCAGATCGCCATTAAACTGTTTAAGTGTGATGTTTTCTCAGTAATGGTGTTTCACAAAATCGTTTTTCTATAAAATCACATACAACTGTAGGGGCTAGTATCGCTGACTCGGTACACGACCACTGGAGCAAGCTTCACAGACTTGAAGGAGACAGCCTGTGCATGGTCCTGCATCTGACCCCTGCTGTGTATGGTTGAAAGCTGTGAATAAGGTATGTAGGATACCTGAGGAGGGTGGGGTGTAAGGCCTGTCAAAATGTCAAGCCCTGCAGGACCCCTTCATGCCCACTTTGCATAGGCAACCTAACCATGACTTGGACCCTTGCCATGCAGTGCTTTTGACCTCAAATATTTCATTACTCATCGCACGTTAAGTGATATCATTGACATCGCTCATAGTATTTCAAATTACATCATTGACGACTTTAGAAATTATACCAATTATCTTCATCAGCCATGGGCATTGCGAGTTCTGCACAGGGATTTAGACTGCGGGTCCTTCGTGAGCAACTAATTCACACTGCGTATAAACTTCGGCAGCGTGCACCAAAGATTGGTTATTGTATCTGCACCTCCAATTAGGCCATGTGAACCACCTTCCACATTTGATTAGCACACACTTCATGCAGTCCTCAGCTGTGCACAGCAGAGTTTAGTCTTCAGACCACATTTACATATACACCTTGAGCAAAACCGTCTTTAACCCCTTCGCTGCTAGGCCTTCCCCCACCCCCGCTAAGCCTTTTTTTTGCTATTTGTGGTAGTTTGTGCTTAGGCCCCTGTAACTTTCTGACCACATAAGATATCCACGCCAAATTTGCGTCCTTTTCTTCCAACATCATGGGGATTCTAAAGGTATCCAGAGTTTGTGGATTCCCCTGGAGGAGACCCAGAAATTAACCAAAATATAGCTACATTTTCTTTTTTTTCTTCTAAAAATGGGAAAAAAGGGCTACAGATGAAACAACTGGTTTTTCTCCTGCAAACGGTATGAACAAAGGGGTTGTCGTGCTGAAATCACAGTTTTCAGGGACAAGCAGACTTTTGTCAGAAAACCAAAATATTTTACACAGTTTTGGCCTTTATCTGGGAAATATCCTATGTTTGCTATTTTTTGTGCTTTCAACCTCCTTCCGGTTAAGGGTAGAAATGGGTATGAAAGCAATAATGGATCTTGGAAAGCTATACATTTTAGAAAAGTAGATACAATTCTGAATTCAGTAAGGGGTCATTTGTGTAGATCTTTCAGGGTTTCTTTATAGAAACTAACAGTTGAATATAGGAAAAATTAAAAATTAGTTGATAAAAACAGCCATTTGTGTCAAAGTTTTCACCTGTAACTTATTCTAATTATGACAGCTGTCTGGAAGAAATATACTGTTACATCCACTGGACCTCTCTGGTTGTGGGTATATATAGGACTTGTAGGTTCACCAAGAACCCGACGAACCCAGAGCCAATAACTGCGCAGTGTCTTGCAATGGTTTTTTATTATGTACCGGGTATATAGCAATTCATTTAAGAAAATATATACATGGAAAAACTGAAATTGAACCAAAATATAGAGTTTAGAAAGAGCAGATATTTGCACACTTCCGAAATTGTGAGCACCCATACTAGCATGAGAATTATTGGTCATTTTTCAAAATGACTTATTTTTTACACATTGTCTTTCATTTGGAAGGCAGAAATGCATTGAAAGTCAATACGTAATAACAGTTGCACTACAATTCTGTGTTACCCTAAGTCTCTACACAAAATGGCCACCCGCCACATGGTCACAACAACAAGTAAGAGGCATGGAAAGCCAAGAACACATGCAGGCCTGACAAAAGCTCACTGGCTGGCTACACAAAATTGCCACCAGCCACATGGTCACAACAACATCAACAACCAGCAAGGAGGCATGGCCACAACAAAGAACACATGCAGGTCTATGTCAAAAGCATGTTGACTTTTTATGCAAAATGGCCGCTAGCCACATGGTCAAACAACAAGAAGGAGGCATAGAAATAAAGAACACATGCAGGCCTATGGCAAAAGCACACTGGCTAGGTACACAAAATAGCTGACAACCACATAGTCACAAACGCAACAACCAACAATGAGGCATGGCCACACAAATGAACACATTCAGGCTTATGGTAAAAACACACTGGCTGGCAACAAAAAATGGCCACCAGCCACATGGTCACAACAGCAAACATCGAAGAGGCATGGAAAATAAAGAAGACATGCAGGCCTATGGCAAAAGCATACTTGCTGGCTACACAAAATGGCCGCGAGCCACATGGTCAACCAACAAGCAAGAGGCATGAAAAACAGTGTAATTAGGCAGGTCTATGGCAAACCATAGCACACTGTCTGGCTACACTAAATGGCTGCCAGCCACATGGTCACAACAAGTAGTAGGCATGGAAAACAAAGAGCACATACAGGCCTAGGGACAGTGAATACACAAAAATGACCCCGGGCTACATGGCATGGGGAACAAATACAAATGGTGGCCTATAGCAAACACACTCACATACTTCCCAGACAAAGAAAGGAGGCATAGTTATTTGTAACACAGGAGAAAACAGCATTAATTCAGCAATGACAAAAAAACTAAATCTAACTTGGTTACTATTATTCTAATACAACACACATCCTACCAAGGCAGCAATATTACCCTACCTATACACTGTTTGCAGAAAAAAACATGAAATACCTTTTCTAATTTAATCCAAAGCCATCCATAGCCTAAATAATGTTTCTATTCAACAGGCATCACAGAAACAATTCTTTCATGCACAAATGACTAGTACTGGGCCCACTGGCTGGACGTTCAATTTGGCAGACTAGCCCATATAGTGAATTAAATGAATATTACTAATGTATTAAAAAAACAAGGAGAAATGTAGTAAACTGTGCAACATTTTTCTTTTACAAAGGAAGAAAAATGACATGCAAAAAATACCTAGGCCTTTACTGAGATTGCAGGCCACCCAGCACAATATTTTTGTTTAATTGAATAGAAGTACAACACAATACTAACACATGCCCCCAATCAAACAAACAACACCCTTATACAACGGTTTTTGAACTTACTTGTGATACCTCATCTACAAAGTCCTTAAATCCAATAATATTTATGCTGCAGACAAGGAGAGTGGCCCCTCCAGCTCCAAGTAAATAGTGACCAAGAAATGGACAAAGCATTCGGAGGAGCCTGCTGGACAGGAACAGGAAGTTGGAGTCTCTGGGGCATTTCTTTCCTGTTAGTAAAAAAGGCTTCTTGCACAAAAAAAACTCCAACATACCTTTGGAGAAAAACAGTAATTTGAAAAGCCTTTCAGCTGATTGTCGAGCACAAAGCTGATTGTCGAGCACAAAGCTGCTTGATGGTTGTGTTTATGAAGGCGGTTGCCACTACATTAGCGTGGCGCCGCCGGAAGCCATGCAAACGAGTGTAAACTATTGCACAAGCTCGCTACCAGCACGAGTTGCGCCAAAACAAATCGCGAGCACACGATTGAAAAAAATAACTGTGCTTCACGCACAGGAAGGTGAAATTCAGGAACTCTGTGCTCCCCAGGTGAGCATGGAGTGCCCAAATTCTGCAAACTCAATGAGTTGAGAAGCATTTACCACCTGGCTCTACTCTGATGAGGACAGATTAACCTTAGTTTCATTGGAGAAAGAGTTGAACTTTTAAGGGATCTCATTTGCTATTCCCACTCCAAATATGGCCTCACTGGGGAAAATATTGAACTCGGGATCAGATTAACTATTCCAACTTCAACCTTAACAACATTGGAGAAAATGTTGTACTATTGGGGGGGATTTTTACTATTCACACTCCAAAGTTTGATTAGGGAAATAGTTTATCGCTGCATGTATTATGTAAACTATTACCTTCCCAACCCATAACAACAAGTTAGAATACATATCTATTTAAATAATTAGTCAGACATTATTAAAATGTTATTTGCCAAGATATTACTTCAAAGAAATCATGATTAAAATGATATTTAAAAAAGTAATTAAAGATAAATATTTTAAGTGCATAATTAAGAACGTAACAAAGGAAGCAACTACATCAAAATTACGTTCTTACATAAGTTTGGGAATAGAAGAAATTACTTCATCACCCTCTGGAGTACAAAGACTCCGTGCTTTTTTAGAAAAGCTCAATTCTTAATTCTTAATTCCGAAAGGAAAAGACAAATGGGACGAGAAAGAGGTGGGTCCAAAAATCTCACAAAACAATGAAGTGGGGGAAGAGGGCCCAGAAACAGATCATAGTCTTAGGTTCAGCAAGAAACACTAGTAAACAACAGAACTGATGAGAAAACTATTATTAATCTACTATAATAAACTTCATCTGAGGTCTATCGTTTTGATCCACGGCTGCTTTTGATTATGCACAAGTGAGGATAGATGTATTCTTCTTTATATGTAAACTTAAGCTATTAAGGATAGATGACGTGGAGACCACGCACACACCAAAGAGACATTGAATACAATCCATCTAAATTTCTTATTCATAATACTGAGGATCTTAACTTAGAGACATGAACGCGGACTGAGAAAAATCATCAAGAAATGCACTTCTAAAAATGGGTTTTTGTATTGATAGTGCTTCACACAGGGTTTTCAATCCAAAGAGTATCCTTAATCCTAATTTACTATACAACTCAGGTGATACCGTTCATGACATGGTTATTAGAGAGTTGAAATTACTCAGGGAAACTAAAAGTCACACTATGAAATAGCCATCCTTTTGCCCTGATCATCCCAATGTTTTGACTGACACTGGTGGTTGCTGACTCTGATTGTGGCCTGGGATCTGCTAACCAGTCCTAGGGCCAATGCTTTGTTTAAAAGCCATATGGTAATTAGGTATAGTTACAATTAGTATGACAACCTAACTGTAAACTCCTGGTATACGGTAGGGCATGTAGGTTTAAAGGCCCAGCAGATTTAATGCACTTAAATGTGCACTGCTGGGTGGCCTGCTGTCATTTTCAAAGTCAACCCTACTTTGCATGCTGATTTGAAATTAAAATTATAAGCAAATTCGAGTTTGGAATTAAAGGTACTTCCAAAGTCTTAAACTTACTTATTTTTACATATACATCACCTTTAAGATCTCCCCTAGGTACCCCAGGGGTAGGGTGCCTTCTGACTATAAGAAGGGACAATATAAAAGACGTTTTATGTGCCCGGGTGAGGAAAAAACGGGCAATTTCATTTTATAACCCATTGCAGTACATTAGCTCCGTAGGCTAACATAGGAAGGCTTTATTAAATATTAATAAAGCCTAACTGTTGACAGGAGTGAGCTAAAGTGATACTTTAAGGTGTCTAAATAATAGTTAGAATACGTCCAACAACATGCCAATGTTAGATTTCTTATAACTATGACAGAAAACAAGTTATGGAACTTGCTTTTCTGTTGTGCCTAAATCCAGCTCTAGAGTTGCCTCTCTTGATTGGCCAGCCTTTGACAGGCTGAGCCAAGCTGCTCAGATGAGGTTTGAAGTGGCTTGAAAGGAAACCAAGACATCTCGTAGGAGGAAAGCTGCAAGCTGCAGAGCAAAAGGCAGGAAGGGTCTGTGGTAGCCACACTCGTCTTCAAAGAGGGAAAGACACTTAGGACAGGGCCCAGGCCCACCCTCACTTTCTGAATCCCCAGCCAGATGGGAGCCCCTGTCATTGAATTAGTAGAAGGGCTGCAAGAGGAGTGTTAAGGAAAGTAGCCACATCTGCAATTGATTGATTGATTAAAATGATATTTAAAAAAGTAATTAAAGATAAATATTTTAAGTGCATAATTAAGAACGTAACAAAGGAAGCAACTACATCAAAATAACGTTCTTACATAAGTTTGGGAATAGAAGAAATTACTTCATCACCCTCTGGAGTACAAAGACTCCTTGCTTTTTTAGAAAAGCTCAATTCTTAATTCTTAATTCCGAAAGGAAAAGACAAATGGGACGAGAAAGAGGTGGGTCCAAAAATCTCACAAAACAATGAAGTGGGGGAAGAGGGCCCAGAAACAGATCACAGTCTTAGGTTCAGCAAGAAATACTAGTAAACAACAGAACTGATGAGAAAACTATTATTAATCTACTATAATAAACTTCATCTGAGGTCTATCGTTTTGATCCACGGCTGCTTTTGATTATGCACAAGTGAGGATAGATGTATTCTTCCTTATATGTAAACTTAAGCTATTAAGGATAGATGACGTGGAGACCACGCACACACCAAAGAGACATTGAATACAATCCATCTAAATTTCTTATTCATAATACTGAGGATCTTAACTTAGAGACATGAACGCGGACTGAGAAAAATCATCAAGAAATGAACTTCTAAAAATGGGTTTTTGTATTGATAGTGCTTCACACAGGGTTTTCAATCCAAAGAGTATCCTTAATCCTAATTTACTATACAACTCAGGTGATACCGTTCATGACATGGTTATTAGAGAGTTGAAATTACTCAGGGAAACTAAAAGTCACACTATGAAATAGCCATCCTTTTGCCCTGATCATCCCAATGATTTGACTGACACTGGTGGTTGCTGACTCTGATTGTGGCCTGGGATCTGCTAACCAGTCCTAGGGCCAATGCTTTGTTTAAAAGCCATATGGTAATTAGGTATAGTTACAATTAGTATGACAACCTAACTGTAAACTCCTGGTATACGGTAGGGCATGTAGGTTTAAAGGCCCAGCAGATTTAATGCACTTAAATGTGCACTGCTGGGTGGCCTGCTGTCATTTTCAAAGTCAACCCTACTTTGCATGCTGATTTGAAATTAAAATTATAAGCAAATTCGAGTTTGGAATTAAAGGTACTTCCAAAGTCTTAAACGTACTTATTTTTACATATACATCACCTTTAAGATCTCCCCTAGGTACCCCAGGGGTAGCCTTCTGACTATAAGAAGGGACAATATAAAAGACGTTTTATGTGCCCGGGTGAGGAAAAAACGGGCAATTTCATTTTATAACCCATTGCAGTACATTAGCTCCGTAGGCTAACATAGGAAGGCTTTATTAAATATTAATAAAGCCTAACTGTTGACAGGAGTGAGCTAAAGTGATACTTTAAGGTGTCTAAATAATAGTTAGAATACGTCCAACAACATGCCAATGTTAGATTTCTTATAACTATGACAGAAAACAAGTTATGGAACTTGCTTTTCTGTTGTGCCTAAATCCAGCTCTAGAGTTGCCTCTCTTGATTGGCCAGCCTTTGACAGGCTGAGCCAAGCTGCTCAGATGAGGTTTGAAGTGGCTTGAAAGGAAACCAAGACATCTCGTAGGAGGAAAGCTGCAAGCTGCAGAGCAAAAGGCAGGAAGGGTCTGTGGTAGCCAAACTCGTCTTCAAAGAGGGAAAGACACTTAGGACAGGGCCCAGGCCCACCCCCACTTTCTGAATCCCCAGCCAGATGGGAGCCCCTGTCATTGAATTAGTAGAAGGGCTGCAAGAGGAGTGTTAAGGAAAGTAGCCACATCTGTAAGTTGGGTTAGACAGACTTTAAGCTACAGGAGAGAATAGTGCTTTACAGGACAATAATTTTGGACACTTCAGGGTAAATGGTGATGATTTGGAGTGGCACCATGCACCCCATTGGTCAGGAGAGCCCCTTGCTTGCTTGCCAGCCCAGAAGCCTTGATTAATATGGGAGAGCTGTCCAGCAGCTAAGATCACAAAATGAAGAAACGAGAAGAAGAAGAACTGCCTTGCTGGAACCCCTGGCCTGCAACAAGAGGACTGCACTCCGAATGACTGCACCTGGGCCCACTTTTGAACTACGGCAAAAGAAGGACTTTGCCGTTGACTTCCTGAAAGCCACAGGCTAGCTCCTTCGGCACTCATGATGAGCTCGTCATGAGGCACAGTGGTGCTGTGCTCATGACGAGCTGAGCTTGTCATAGCGGCCGTGGAATGCCCACGCTGGTATAATTCCCCTCCTGTGCGGGGTGTTCCATTAAGTGGGCAGAGTCGTGACAAGCTGAGCTCCACTGTGCTGCATGACGAGCTGAGCTCATCACAAGCACAGCGGCGCCGTGCGTGGCCCCTCTCCCCCCGGCGTTGTGGGGGAATTAGCCCCGCGGCGAAGGGGTTAAAAGAGCTTCATATGCATCATTTCCACCAAGAAGAAGCCAACTGATCACCTCCAACGGAACTTTAAAAGGTTTGGCAGGTGCATTGTGGGAACTGTAGTCCCAACTCTCCAAGGAGCATCTTAGAGCTTCTGGAACATCGGCTGGTGTTGTGGATTCATCAATTACCCCAAAAAGACTTTCTGAAGGAATGTCTAGAAGTTTGAGATGATTTTGGAGACTTTTTATCCAAAAGTTCCATAAGTTAACCGACTCACCATTGAGAGTCAAGCCAGAAACAGCGAACAGAAGTTGACTGAGGCATCCCGCTGAAACAAGCCGCCATCATCAAACACAGCCTACTAAGGAGACCCACTCGATAGCAAGATTTTTATTGTGTTGTTTCTTACCTATTAAGGTCCTGATTACGACTTTGGTGGTCAACAGTTCAGCCCTAGTCACGAGGGTGGTCCGACAACCGCTGCACTGCGGAACCTCCTGTAGTATTACAACTGAAGCAGTTGGACCACCATGAGACCACCACAACCACTAGGGATCGCAGATCTTGAGGTCTTGAGGCTACAATATGCTTGGTTATGCCACTATGGCACTGCCAAGCATATAACGAGTTTCCTCAACGCTAGAAGTTTCATGCGGGTGAGCCCACCATGAAAATTCTGGTGGGCTCTTGAACTTGAACTTGAACTTAAACTTGTGGTGAGAAAACAATGGGGGTCATATAGCGGCCCATGTTGCCTCCATGCACAGGAGTACATCCAGGGGGCACATGATGTGCCCCCCTGTCTGCATTCACCCCTAGTTCCAGGACAGCTTGAAAGTGCTGTGGCTTCACCATGGTGCTGCCTTTCTAAGACTCTCCTATGAGACTTTGAAAGGCAGCGCTGTGGGCCAGCTGCTAAACGACCGTCCACTGGATTTAAACTCGGAATCCGAGGGGCCAGCTTTGGCGGACCTGGATTGGCGCAGTGATGTAGTGACCCACTCCAGCACCGCCGAAGTAGTATTCAAGCCCTTAATATATTGGTATTTTTAAATGCTTTACACACCTGTCTGCTATGTTAAGCCTGCCTGTTTGCAGCCAGCTACCAAGTGCTGAGCAAAGGAATAATTTTTTGAGACCTTGATTGAAAATTATATTGGGATTTTGTCCTTATCACTAGTGGTAGGTACCTACCCACAACTACTATTAATCCACCTTCCAACACACACCAGTTACAATCTGAGCCTAGAACAAACCAAAGCCATATATACCATGATAAGTTTATATGGACCAGGACACAACTGTGAAACCTTCAAACAAAGGTTAACATATGGCTATAATGAATAACCGTGGGCGGAGAACTCCACTCTGCCTGCCGAGTGTGCAAAGTTTTGCCTACTCCGCGTTCCATGGAGAACGCGGAGTACGCAAAGCTTCGCATACTTTGCAGTGTATTAGAGTTGGCTTCCGCCCGCCTCCACCCCACTATTAATATAACTTAAAACTAACTTAAAGCAATGAAAAAACATTTACCTTTTAACCACAGCGTCCCCGGGCTGCCATCCTCTCTTCTTCACCAGTAGAAATACTGCTTAAGAAAACTGCGCATGCGCGCACACCCACGCATGTACATTTTTCATAAGAAATGAACGGACGTTCGTGCATGGCCTGTTTTCTTAAGCAGTATTTCTAATGGCGAAAAAGAGAGGAGGGCAGCCCGGGATGCCACGGTTAGAAGGTAAGTGTTTTTTAATTGCTTTAAGTTGGTTTTAAGTTATATATTAATCGGGGGTTGAGGCGGGCGGCATAGCGGATCTATGCGAAGTCCCACGGAGTTTCTTGCCAACTCCATGGCATTCCGCATAGCCCAGCTAAGCACAGGGTTAATAATGAATATTAAAGACTATAAATCAGAAGCAGTTGAATGAAATTATTTCTGTGACAGAGTACTGCAATACTATACGTACGTACTGTGATTCCCTTTGGAGATAGAAAGAGGAAGGTTTAATTGATTTACTATTCTATTCCATTTGGTTTTTTGCATAGCTCATGGCTACCTTGTCAAGGCTCCCCAGCTCTAACTCACCAACTCAGACCAAGACAGCACAAGCGACCAATCTAAAACGAATAAATTCAAATTCTAATTCAAATACTTTATTCGGTTTCCAATTCACAGAATCCATAAAAGTTCATGAAAAAATACAATCATCAAGATATAAAATTTATAAAACATGATAAAATCTGATGTTAAAAACGAGTAAAAAATACTGTTAAAATTCCCAGTACATCAATATACTTAGCAAATGAAAATCAGCTTCCAATTGTCATTTAACTGATTGTTAAGTACTACTAATCAAGATTTGCTCTGTGCCTGACACAGAATCTCAAAAAGAGGGCGACATTTTTTGCGTAAAGCTCTTCCTCTACAAATTGGAGAGCTAGGAAGGCGGGGCAGCAAGAGTGTAAGCCCTTCTCTCTTAAAATAGGAATTATCCAGGTCTTTCTAGGCTCTAGATAAAATTTATAAAATAACACAATGTGAATCGAGGATTGAGGGGAAACAGAGTCACACGGGCAAGCTAGCAGGTTCCTAGACCAGTCATTAACATGGGGAAATGAAACCAATCGATAAAAAATGTTAAGCCTAAGACGAGTCAGCAGTAATTTGTCATAGTTGCACAGGTCAAATGTTAAATAAGGCTGAATACCTAAGGTGGTCTGAATATTCAGAATATGCTGGACTGAGCTCTTTCCACACTCTGAGCTTAGTCTTAACTCGTCAAGGTGTGCCATACAAATCTTCTTTAAGGTAGCTTTAGAAACTTCAGCGATAGACAGTGGAGACAGATAGTACTTCTCCAGTCCCAGGTCGTAAAGGAACTTTTTTACATAGGCAAGCCAGCTGATTTTATGACTATTATATAATACAAGGCAATCATTAATAATTGTTCGTGTTAGGTCATTTTTAGGGGAGGTCCACACCCTATACCATAAAAGTATAAGTTGCATTTTGATGTTATCTGCAATATATGCAATCCCTAATTCTGCATGACTGCAATAAGCTGAAGAACTTTGGGGTGATGCTAACAGATATCTCAGAAAAGAATTCTCTATTTTCTGCAGTGTTTCAATCTTCCCATGACCCCGAACACCCGCCCCATAACATGCTACACTTAAACATTTAGCTTGATATATTGTAAGCATTTCAGGGGCTGACCTTTTCCCCAGCCTTTGTGCAAATGATATCAGGGCTGTAGTTGCCCTTAAAAACAGTAGCTTTCTTGCCTCTATCGCATGCTTCCATGAAGATTTGTTATCGATTAGAATCCCCAAATATGGGTATGTGGGAGTTCTATCCAGTTTCGCGCTATCAATGAAAATGTCCTTTGCTTTCTTGAACCCTGTGCCTGCATACATTGTAAATGTTTTATTAATGTTAATTCTGAGGTCCAGTCCTTCCATGAAGTTCCTATACCTCTCTACGTTGCGTTGCAGCTCCACTGGGGTTCTGGCTAAAATCACGGCGTCGTCGGCGTAGAGAAGATCTGGTATCGGACGAATGCCGATACATGGCATGTCCTGGCCCCCTTCCAACATAGCTTTTTCCAACCCATTTGTATACAGGGTGAACAGGAAGGGAGCCAGGACACAGCCCTGTCTAACCCCCCTCTCCACCCCGAAAGACGCCGTGAGTTCACCTTTAAGACTATACCTCACTCTGACCGTTGCGCCAGAGTAAAGTTCTCTAAGGAAATTGACCAACAATTGGTCAATTCCCACTCCTGCAAGGATAGCCCATAGCTTAGGATGACTTACACAGTCGAAGGCGGCTGTGAGGTCAACGTAGGCCATGTTAAGTTGGCCGCCTTTAGGACCAACGTATTTCTCCATTAAAAGGGACAGATTGAGCACCTGCTCCACAGTACCCAATCCCTCTCTAAATCCATACTGGATGTCAGCGACTATATTGTTATTTTCTGCCCAAGACTGGAGTCTTCCAAGAAGAATTCGGCCGGCCACCTTTCCAAGGGAGTCGAGGAGAGAGATGGAACGGTAACATGCAGGATTGTGGCGATCGCCTTTTTTAAAAATTGGGACGAGTATTGAGGCCGTCCATGAGTCGATTAGGCCTATTGTGCAAGCTGCTTGCAATACCTTAGTCAAAATTGGTGACCATAGTTCTTGATTATATTTAAAAAGGTCCACCGGGACCCCGTCCGGTCCTGGGGCTTTCCTACCTTTACTTACTGTTAGGGCTTCTTCTACTTCCTGTAACGTGAACATAAGGGGGATTGGGAAAACGGAAGCCTGCCCCTCGGAGTCAGATGTGTCAGTAATATCAATTGATTTATATCTGAAAATCTCGGAATAATGTTTGACCCAGGCGGCAGCGTCCACCGCGACCTCGATCGCCTGTTGTTCAGTCTCGCCTCATAGGAAGGGCGCTTTTACAACCCTCCAAAAGTTTGTTGAGTCCTTCGTAGCACAACTTTTATGCAATTGGGCCCAGAGTTCTTTTTTTAATTCTGTCTTACGGGCCTTTATTGCATTGTTATAGTTTTTCCTAAGTTTAGTGATTAATTTCTTATCCCTAGGTAAATTATGCAATGCATGTTTCAGCAAGGAGTATGCTTTAGTACAATTGGTGTTAAACCATCCCCTCTGTGTATGACGTTTCCCCTTTATGCTTTTTTAAAAGAGTTTGGTGGACTATCTTAGTGATAGTAAGATAACTGGTCAAAATCTCATTGGGCGATGTATCGGGATTTAGGCATTTTTCGATCGATGGCATGGCTTTCCTCACTATCTTAGTAGTTAGCTCGGCTGGAATAATCTTTGCCCATTTTAATGCGAAGCCGTTCACCCTATCCAATGTTATCATCTGTTGTCCCAAGATATTTAATGAATTCTGTTTTAAATATTTAATTGGAACCAGAATTGTTATAGTGTTTGGATAATGATCGCTTGTAGCATTATTTACGGTTTCAAAGTTTTGAAAACTCGTTTCAATTCTATTAGTGGTCAAGATATAATCAATTACACTATGGGTGCCCCTACCATTAAAAGTCGCTGAAAAAGGAACAGGGGGAGTTACTAGTTCATTAGCGAACCCGATCTCTAATACAGCCATAATTTCATTTAAACGGGTACCAATAAGAGAATGTGTGAAATGGGTTAGAATATTATTATACTCATCCAAAATGCCACAATTTCTATTAGTGATATTGGTGCAGAGCGATAGATTAAAGTCTCCCCCCCAAATTAGTTTAAAATTTTCTTTCGTAAATTTATTCTTTTGATCCTGTAATGTGAACAAAATATCGTTCAGGGCCGTTAGTAGTTCTGGTGGCGATAAGTTGTTATAGAAATTAACCAAAAAGTATTTGACGAACCTGATTATTTTTAGGATCACAATTTGGAAATTGGGTTCTGATCTTAAATTAAAGATTTTTTCAATCGGAATGTTATTCGAGATAAAAATTGTTAATCCACCTCGTGGCCTGTCTACAATTGACGGGAGAGCACATGAGAAAAAGATTTTGTAGCCCTCAAGATGTAATTCTTTGGTCGCCCAGGTTTCCCGTAGACATAAAATATTATAATTCCTTGCAAGTTCTAGCCAAGCATCGTTAATTAGTTTCGATCGGAGGCCTGCCACATTCCAAAAAATAATATTGAGTTTCAAATTCTCTGGGTTACGGGTGGCTTTTCTATATTTAATATCTGAATGGTCCAGATCATTATTACCTGCTAGTAACAGAGTGGACAAATCCTCTTCTTGGGCTACCCCCAAATCATATCTTTTACTGTTGGTGTTTTCAGATAAATTAACAGGGTGGTCAAAAATTATTGGGGGATTAGGAATATCCGTACATTCCAGTTCTTGTTGCTCCAAGCCTGGGGCAGGTTGCCCTTGGCCTGTATTAGTTAAATGGCTGCCGATCAGTCAGTCATTATCTTCTAGCCCTGATAGAGGGTTGAATCTGTTGCTAGTCTGAACCCAGTACCTCCTTGAATCATTTAATTTGTAGGATCCCAATTCAAGAGCGTTTTTTTGCAATGTCTGGGGGGGATAAAAAAACCCAAGAGGTAGAATATTTATTCCTACTGGATCTAGGAAATGGTTTTCACCGGCTGCTATTATCTTTGTTACCAGTAGCGGGGATGCAAAGGTGAGGACTAAACAATCTCCAGTTAGTCTTTTTTCCGTGCCACCCAGCCACTGTACCCTACGGACCATTTTAAATTTGTGAAAAAGTTGGTTTAACAGACCTACCTTCCTACCCAGCCAATGGAGGGATTTATTTTTTAAAGAAGCCCATGATTCTTCCTCTGTGTTCCCTATTTCTGGTACATTTGCCAGAAGCACAACGTATGGAGTGGCTGCCGGAGGGAGGTCCAAACGACCAGTCAAGTTCCGCCGCCCCCCATGTTGTTGCAAGTTAACCAGGGCTTTTCCTCTTGATAAGTCAATAGATTTTGGTGGTTGGGCAAGGACAGGGGCACCTTTCCGAATTAATGTAGTGGTACCCTTCTCTGATGTGGGACCTCGAGTGTCTAGTGAATCAAAGACTTGGCTGGTCGTCCCATTCTCTATCGGAATTTTTTTGGTCGAGGTCTTCTCTTTTTTACTAGCAGTTCTTTCTATATTGATACAAGGCCCTGGAATAGGAGGTTTACCGCTCTCAACATATATGTTCCCGCCCGCACTCATAGGATGTAGCGGTACCAAGGGACCACCTACCACCTCCCCTTTAGTGCTGATGTTTATGATGAACTCCTCAACTACAGTGAGTCTGGACGAAAGTTGATCCATCCTGACTCTCAGATACAGGTCTAGTCTCTCCACCAACGTTATCAAATTATTCATATCAGTGTGAGTTTCCTCATTATCCGTTGATATCGGCTTGCCCTTCTTTTGTCCCTTATTTTGAGCCCCTCGTTTTATCCCTATTGGGGTGTGTTTGGCTAGTTTATGAATCTTATTCAGTGACTGGATCTTTGCCAATTGTTTTTTAGTTGTATGGTCATCTACTAAACCTGGGTTTTTAGGCCTCTTTTGAGGTGGTTGGGTCGGAGAGTCGTTCTCAATGGAAATGATCTCGTCGGGATCCTCATAAACGCAGCATTAGAGCGGACTACTTTTGGGGTGCCTTGACCTAATTGAATAGAATGATCCAGGGGTGTATTTTGTAAACTCCCCCCAGAGGATCCTGCTTCAATGGATTCCTCAACAGAAAGTATCTTTGTCGAGTACCCCCACCGCCCCGTCAAATAATTCAATAAAGTTTGTTGTGAATCAGCCCCTGCCTTAGTGACTTGACGGCGTTTTGGGCTTGGTAATTTCCTCTTACCCATCTTACTAACAGAGCCTATAGGTGTATCAATGACGGGGGAAAAAGGAAGAAAATACAGTTCTCAGATATAAATGGGAAAAATTACAATGTCAAATGATTGTCTTAATAATTACCAACAGTCAAGGTCCAAGAGGATAGGCCCAGCCCGGCGTTGGTCTGCAGCAGTGTTTGTAGGGCCGGGGGCTGGAGGCATGTCTCTAGCCTCTCGCGAGACTGCAGTGCCCACTGGGATGTGGAGTCTGGGCAGTAGGCAGTCCACGGGGTCAGAGATCAAGCACTCAGCGGGGGTCAAGACAGCAGTCCCCTGAAGTCACGGGCCCCCAGGCTGGACACGACAGCTCCTCCAAATGATGGTAGGCCAGATTAATGGTCTCCTTCTCGTTTCGATAGCGCGTCCCGCGTCTAGAACGAATATATTTTCAGTAGTTTCCTGAACTTTTCTTCTGACTATTCATATTTCAGGTATATAGGTAGGCCATTCCACAGTTTTGGTACACAATAAGAAAAACAGCTTCCCCCAAATCTTGCTCTTCTAATCACAGGGACTTTCAGAAGTCCATGAAGTGGTAGTGTGACAGCAAAAGGGGAGATCAAATTTGAAATGATCAGAGGGCTATTGCAATGAATTATCTTATGGCTTATACACAGGGCTTTGAATTGAATCCCCTTTTGTATGGCAGCCAATGTAAGGTTGGCAACACAAGGCTTGCTGACTGATATTTGAGTATTTTGCATAATATTTTAGCAGTGGCCTTCTGGACTAACTGTGTTTTTTTAATAACATACTTATGACTTCCAATGTGGAGAGTGTTACCTTATTCTAGCTTAGAACAGACCATACTCTGCACAACCACTCTCTTTGTAGATGTAGGAAGCCATTTAAGACATTTCCTCAAGTTTCAAGGATGCCAAAGCATAGTCTGAGGGGCTGTTTCCATATTAAGCATGTCATCAATTCAGAATCTCAGATTTCTTAAGGCCTGTGTGTGTTTGAGACTATCACCTAAGTGCTCTGGTCAATCAATTTCTAACCATTTTGAGGGGTTGTTTTCCATAATCATGACTTCAGTCTTTCCAACATTCAATTAAAGCAAATCTACAACCATCCATTCAGTGACCTTTGTTAAGCAATGGCCAAGCAGGGGCTGGTTAAGATTAGGGATGAGATAGATTGCCATTATAATTTGCCTGTTGTCCCCATATAATACCAGGTCCCGGCCAAATTACCGCATGATCTCTGCCAGGAGGAGGACATAAATATTGAAAGTGTGGCGCTCAGTGAGGATCCCTGAGGCACCCCGCAGGTAAGTGACAAAACATCAGAAGAAAAGACTTCTTCACACACCATAAAGTGTCTATCTGCCAAAAAGGCTGTAAGCCAATTTAAAACACAGATCTTAATTCCCACTTCCTTTAACATCTGCATGAGAGTGATGTGAGAAACTGTATCAAATGTCGCACTTAGATCTAACATGAAGGACGGCAGTGCCAGCCCTGTCCAGAATCCTACTTAATTCTTCGATTGCCACAAGTAAAGAAGACACATTAATACTCCTCTTCTTGAAACCCATTTGTGTGGACTGCATAATGTTATGGATTTCTAGATAAGCAGAACGATGTCTATAACCGGATGTATGACGTTACAACACATGCTTTTACCACGCATGCCTTTACAACGCAGGTTTTACAACGCAAGTCGTTACACCGACTTGCGTTGGAGGCGCTGGATAGTGAATAGTTTAATTTACTATTCCAACTCCAGTCCCCGTGGATAGTAGGGAAGGTGTTGGAAAGTAAATTAAACTATTCCCTATCCTAGAGCCCCCCCCCAGCGCAATGCGTTGTAATAACTTGTGTTGTAAAAGTTGCGTCGTAATGGTAGTGCGCTGTAAAAGTTGCGTTGTAAAGGATGTTCCCCCTATAACCCCTTCCATGCTCATGACGAGCACAGCTCGTCATGGCATATACCTCTCAGGTGCTCATGACGAGCTGAGCTCGTCATGACCACAACCGTTTTCATTGCTGTCCAGCACAGCAGGGGAAAAACTCAAGCAGCGATGAGGATAAACATGCTTCTCTAGAGCTTTGCTAACCATTGTGAGAAGAGAAAAAGGTCTAATGTTTTATACTGAAGCGGGGTTGGCCGTAGGTTTTTTGAAAGAGGATTAACTACTGCCTGCTCCCATGCCATGAGAATGTCATTGCTCGCCAACGAGAAATTCAAAACATCCATTAACATTGTTATAAGTATGGTTCTACCTTTTAAAATCAGAGGAAGAGGTTCTAATGGAGACCCAGACTTAATAAATTTATGAATTGCCCCCAGGGATTTAAGATCCAGTGCCAGAAAAAGAAGTAAAAATAGGATCTCTTATCACTGCCTTCCCACCTTTGCCTTTCTTTCTCCTCACCGAACAGCGTAAATTGGTAGGCTAAAGTGCCCACTAGATAAAAAAATGTAAAACTGTTTTGTCACTGTTAAAGTAATATCATGCAGTCTAAAATGCTCTCTTATGTGCACATCCCCAGTGTAAAGCAATCTAAATATAGTCAAACCATGCATGCCCACCATTTATGTGTTACCCAATATTCATAAGCACTCACTAAACTTTTAGGTAGGCCAATAGTTTCAAATGGTGAACTATTAGAAAACACTGCCATACACATCAACCATGTTAGCTCTCTTTGACGTTACCTTGCTTAATACTGCAAGGAAAATACTGATTTCCTGAGAAAGATGGAAAATATGAAATGGGAATCTAGCTACATTCTTACTGCATAATATGGCAATTTGCTTAAAAAATCCAATAAGCAAAATCAGAGGGGGGGTCACGCATCTTGAGAGGAAGAGCAGTCAGTGTGTATGACCAAACAATGATGTTATAAAATGTGATGGACCTTTGCTTATAGCTAAATATGTTCATTGTTGATAATACCTTTTACTGTTTAGTACAGTGATGGGCACCTGCTTCATATCCAGCTTTTCAAATCTTTTTCTAGGCTGCTGGTCGGAGCAGATTGTCTGGGCAGAAAACACACCCACTGGACATCACAAATCCCTTTATGGATAAAATATATTTGCAACCGTTTTTAATGTGGAATGGGTGAAAGGATAGTACCATCAAGTTAATAGAAACAAAATGATCTGAATTTGAGCTTCACACATAAGAGTGACAAAACTAGGATGAAATACATAAACATTCTTAATTTAAGGTGGTAAAAAAATAACAAACTCACCACAAGACTGTATAGAAAAGATACAGCGCTAAACAGTACTCTCTAGGCAGAAAGTCACCATCCCACAAATCTAAAATGTAGCATCTCCTATGGGGAATTACTCCAGGCCAAACACAATTATAATACTGAGAAATTGTACAGAAGACAAGTAAGCACCATATTAGTGAGTGTTGAGGAATGGGGAACCCTAGAAAAGGGTTGCATGAAGCCACCATGAAAGTCAAAGAAAAAACTTGTGCAGGGGTTCTCTTAAGGAACAAAAAAGACACTGCCAACAATCGGATTAGGATGATTACAGGGTTCAATGATCACTCTACCAGAAATATGACACATTTTTTCTCAAACATGGGGAGATTTTAAAATCTGATACCATATTTGACTCTCTTATCAACATTCATCCATCGAATATTTGCGGAAGGTGAAATCATTGATAAATTGGTACATAGCCATTTCAAGAGATCTAAGTAGGAGGATTTGCTAGGAAGGACAAAGGTTTTAAAAGTTGTAGCAAATGTAAGGCATGTAAATTTAGCAAAAATGTAAAGTATTTTTCACTTCCAAAAAGTAGGTCCAAAACAATTGTGAAACTAATATGTGGCTCAAACTTCTGTATGTACATATTGGAATGTCCGTATGGACTTTGATATGTAGGAATCACCAAATTTCCACAATGAAAAAGTGTGCTGGAACACATTTAGACCATAATGCATCAGGATGCAACGTATCATGTCCCAAGACATTTCGCGGAAAAACATATTAGTTGATCTGAACATCATCAGTTCTTTTGACATTGATAGGATCCTGATGATGGCACATGGAGGAGATTGAGAGAAAAAAAACCTGCACTGTGGAATCACGCTGGATTTTGAAAGTTGACACCAAGCACCCCAAGGTGAGAGGAGAGTGATAAAACAGAGACAGGATAGAGCAGTCAGAGGGAAAAAGAGAAAAGAGAAGAGCTAAGAGGAGATGGATAGGAAAGCCCTGTACCGAGAGTCCAGCAGCATCAATCTATGCATCAAACACACCCAAAACACCAACAAGCGCAGTAAAAAACAGACATTACACCGCTGCAGATTCCGTTGGCTCGGCCAGTCGAGGGAGTCCGTGCAGTGAGGACGAGAGCTGTGGGACTTCTGAACCGGCATTTCAGGGGGGTTTATGGGGGATAAGGGACCTGTCCATGGTCTCCCACAGCCCTCTGGTAGAAGCTTTCCATGGGGAGTACTGCAATGCCAGGCTGTCCGCGCCCCTTAGATACGTAATCCAGTTTAGCCAACTTTGAAAGGTTGCTTTGCTTTAGTCTTTCCAGTTGTTCATAACATTGATTGGACATGAACACAGGATACACTTTGGTTAAACATCAGATGAGATATGACCATTAATTGATGTTAAGCATCTTGCACATAAGTCTCTTGTTTTGTTTTGAATTGTGTATTTTGTGAACATTTAGATTTCTCATGTCAATGTTTATACCTCTCATTTCTGTTTTCCTATATGGCATTTCAGTTCAACTTGTGCATCATGAATTCAGGTCTGACATTACATACCACAGCATTATGGACATATAGACATAAATGTGTGTGTATATGATGAGAAGGTCTATACAACCCTCAAACCCCTTATTAGTGGAACCATTATGCCCCATCATGTTTTGGTGTTTGATTAAAACATTTTATCTCCACTGGACATTCATATTATAGAACATTTAAAGAGGCTGATGTATCTACAATGTATATACACCCCTTCCTTATTAATGGGTACCATGAGAGATTGTGCCCATTGGGGCCTAATTTAAACTTTTTTTATCTTCACTACTGGACATTTATATAATGAAAAATGGTCCACATAAATGCTCTCTAAGCGTGTAGTTTGGAATTTGGCATGCTATCCTTCTTAATCCAAAAACCTGACTAATGTCCACCACTCAAACTACTTTCATATTTCACTAAACTAATTCACCACTAATCCTTTATGGGATCCGGAGTAGTGTGCTACTCGCTGAAAAAAGCATTTTAACACCCAATCAGGGGTAAAAAGCGCAATACATGAATGCATACCTTTTTCCTTCTGCTATCCTTCTGAATTGAAATAACTGACTAACCTATCCACCACTCAAATTACTTTCATATTTCACTACAATAACTCTACACTAATCCTTTATGGGTTCCGGAGTAGCGTGCTACTTGTCGAAAAAGCGCTTCAATGCCTTGTCGGGGTAGTAAGCGCTATATAAATGCAATTACAATGCAATGTATTATTGAAGGACACAGATAAGAGATTTTCTAACTTGAAATTAAAAAATACCGGTTATTCACATTTTAGTGAGCTTTGAGACTGTGATCATGGGTGAATTGTTGCAATATGACCTTTACTACAACAATTGCGCATGAAGGTTTTTTGTTTTTTTTAAAAATAAATTTTTATTTGAGAACCACACAGCAATTTGGGCAGTTTTACATAGGAATATTACATGAGATACATGAACACTATAGCAGGCCTTTCGCAATTACATTCAATTTAAAATGACAAATATTAAACATGACATTCGTGAACATTGTAGTGCATCAACTGTGCATCTGAGCCAGTACCATTAGTCGAGGTCCTCATGGTCCCCAGTGGTGCTCGGTGGTTCGCAGATGTTACCCCTGAATGTGTTCCACTCACCCCATATCTTACCCCATTTTCTTGGACAGCCACGATGGATATATACAGCCCTCTCCGCTACCATCGCGCCCTCCATATCTTTACACCAATTATGTAGTGTCGGTGATACTGCAGAACCCCACAGCCTGGCTATGTTACGTTTTGCCAACAACATGCCCAACATCACCCAATCCTGCTGCCGGTGGTTTAGGTCATTAGGTTCCCACACGTTTAACAAGCACCTCCGAGGCTCCGGCAGCAGGGAGATGTTTATTTTTTGAGAAATCGTGCGCATCACTGCTGCCCAATATGTCGATATGGACCGACATTCCCAGATGGTGTGGAAAAATGTCCCCTCTTCCCCGCAGCCACGCAGGCAGAATTTATGTATGGCTCTTCCTATCCTGTGTAGGAGTGGTCTGGTGTAGTACGTACGGTGCAATATTTTAAGTTGGACCAGTTTTAATCTAGAGGAGATCGCCGCTTCATGGGGGGAGGTGAGGGCCTCCTGCCATTCAGAATCGTCAAGGAGGCCCACCTCCTCAGACCAGTTTTGTTTCAGTGTGGCTGTAACGTCTGGGAGGTTATTAACGAGCTTCCTGTTTGTGAGGGAAGTGGCCCTTTCCTGCATGTGTTCGGTCATAAGCCTATCCTCAAGAGGAGTGGATTCCTCAAGGATGGTGCCCGTTGGTATAGCAGATTGTAGCGCATGTTTAACTTGCAGGTATCGAAACATCTCCGTCTGCGACATCTCATATTGTGTTTGTAGATGGGTGAAGTCTACCACCCTATCCTTCCTCCATAAATATCCTACCACTGAAATACCAATGTTGTCCCATGCCTGGAATCCCTTACTATTTCGGAGGAGGCCCAGCTTGCATGAGTCCCACAGTGGCGTCATTTGAGTTCTCAAGCATTTGAGTCGCCTGTTGGCCCGGTACCAGAGCTGCACAGAGTGCTGCGTTGGGCCTATCAAGTCTGAGGGCGGACAGGGGCTGTAAAGATTACACAGCAGTCCCTTACCTTCCAAAGAGTGCCTATCAGCAAGGTACGCTGGCTCAGTTTGTGAGGCATGTAACCAGAAATTAATCTGCTTAAGGTGCGCTGCCCAATAGTAAAGTTCTATATTTGGAAGTGCAATTCCCCCATAGTACCAACTTCTAGTCAATTTATCTTGTGCGATTCGAGGCGGCCCTCCACCCCACAACAGGTGGGATACTGTTGCGGCAATGGTTTTAAAGTATCGTGCAGGGACCAGTGAGGGGGTATTTTCAAGCACGTAAAGGAAGCGGGGGAGTGCCATCATTTTATACAGCGCTGCCTTACCTAGAAGCGTGAGAGGGAGAGTCTGCCACACCTTCACGTCTAGTTTGAAACGTTCCAGAAGGGGGCCGAGATTTAGGTTGTAGAATTCGTCGGGGTCTGGCGTTATAAAGATACCCAGGTATTTAAATGCAGCTGTAGAAGCCCTTAGGGGGCAGGTCAATGGCAGAACAGGCGGCGGGCCAGAAAGGATAAACAGGATGGACTTAGCCCAATTAATCTTGTAACCTGATACTCTACCAAACTTTTCGCACACATTCAATAATTCGAGAATAGATTTTCTAGGGGAGGTGAGATACAGGAGGATATCGTCTGCATAAAGGGATATACGGTCCTCCCATATTTCAGTCCACCGGAGCCCCTTGATGGAGGGTTCCCATCTGATCCAGATCGCTAGTGGTTCCAGGATCTGCGCGAATAGCAACGGAGACAGTGGGCATCCCTGTCTCGTGCCTCGCCCAAGTGGGAAGTCACGTGAGAGGTGTCCGTTTGCGACAACATGCGCTAATGGTTTAGTGTATAGCAAACGAACCCAAGCGCAAAATTTGGGACCAAATCCCATATGTTGGAGCACTGCGAATAAGTAAGGTCATTCGACTGTATCGAACGCCATGGTGGCGTCAAGGGAAAGGATGACAGCACGGTCTTTGAGATAGGGGGCTCGTGCCAAGACCGCATGAAGCTGACGGAGGTTGAGGGCTGTGCTCTGATGTGGCATGAAGCCAGATTGGTCCGGATGTACTAACGTTGCCAGGTGAGGAGTAAGTCGCAACGCTAGCAATTTGGCGAGGATCTTAGGCTCCGCGTTAATGAGTGAGATTGGACGGTATGAGGCACAGTCTGTCTTAGGCCTACCAGGCTTATGGATTGCAGCAATCGTGGCTAGTCGCTGATCTCGCAGCAGCTCCCCTAATTCAAGACTGTCGGAGATCATGCTTATGAAGAAGGGGGCTGTCGATTGTATCAGTCTCTTGTGCATTTCCACTGGGAGCCCATTTGGCCCCAGTGCCTTGTTTGACGGTAATGCATAGGTAGCTGACTGCACTTCATCGGTGGTAATGTCGGCCTCCAACAGGAGAGCTGCCTCTGGGGAGAGCTTAGGTATGGATAGATCCTTAATATACTCGTATGCCTCTGCAGCGGTGTAGGCCGCCCGGGGAGCATAGATTTGTTCATAGTGATCAGCTAGGAGATTGACTATACCATCAATATCGGAAACCGGGGAGCCTGCAGGAGAAGTTAGTTGTGTAATGACTTTATGTGCTCTTTCTTTCCTATCCAACCAGGCTAACATTTTCCCTGCCTTATCTCCCAGCTCATACACCCTGTGTCTAGTGGCTTGTATCTTGCTAAGTGTTATTTCTCTCTGGTGGGCCAAAAGTTCCGTTTGTTTTAAGCGAACCGTACAGGCGGTTCCTGGAGAGGGGTGGGCCTCCTGCTCTTCGATGGCTACGGTCAGTTCAGCTTCGAGGCTGTCCAATTCCGCCCGACGCTCCCGTTTGTGACCCAGGATGGATGCCATAGCCTGTCCCCGGAGGACCACTTTATACGCTTCCCAGAGCGTACAGGGCGAATCCACCGAGCCCTGGTTTTCTTGAAAGAATTGTTTAGTGGTACGTGCGAGAGTCAACTGAATGGGTGCAATATGGAGGAAGCCAGCATGCACCGGGAACATGCGTCTGCGGCAGACCTGGTGATGGGTGTATTTAAACAGTATTGGGGAGTGATCCGAGATCCCTCTGGGGCGGATAGTGACCTCCTCTATACCCTTTAGGGCGTCTGCGGACACCAGGAAATAATCGATACGTGTGAGACATGTATGTACTGCTGAGTAGAAGGTGTAGCATGTTTCATTCGGGTGCTTGAATCTCCAACTGTCTGTAAGCCCCAGGGCATCTATCAAACCAAGAAGACGCCGCCCACCCGGTGTTCCCAGCCTAGTAGGGAATCTGTCTTGTGAACCATCCACTATATCGTTAAAGTCGCCCCCCATTAGAAGTGTCGCCTCTGGTAGTGTCAATAAAAACGCCATAAGGGCTGAATGGGATTGCGCATGGAGTGCAGGTGGTATGTAGACAGAGACCAAATTGAATAACCTTCCTTCCCACCGACAGGTCAGCACCGCGAAGCGGCCATGTTCATCAATTCGAGTTTGTTGCACCGCCAGTGGGAAGTTTTTCCTAATAAGAATCCCCGTACCTCTGGAGCCCGAGGAAAAGTCTGCATGGGCCAACATCTGGTATCTCCATCTGTCCATAGCCCGAACCGCTTACCCAACCAGGTGCGTCTCTTGCAAGAAGACCACCGCAGGGCCACAGCGTTTCAAGTATTGTAGTACTAAGCCTCTCTTTACTTTATCTCCTAAGCCCCTTACATTCCAGGTGAGAAGGGTGAGAGTTGTCCGGTGAGCCTGCGGCCCACTTGAAGCAGCCTCAGCCATTCTCTATAGTGAGGTGTTGTAAATATCTAAAATTGCTTGTGGCCCGCCAACCATTGTGTAGAGTGAAGTGGCGCAAGAATCTAAAGTTGTATGCGGCCCATAGTGCCAAAGTAACGTGCCCTAGTGCTGTAAGAACCAGATTGAGTCGAACAAACAAATAAGCAACAGTCGCATACATAACAAAAGCTGTAGCATAAGTTACCTTCCCATCCCGTGTCACACCCACCCTCCCTGCCTCCCTGCCAGGCGAACCTACAACTGCCCGCCACCCCAACTTTGCAGAGTGCTTTATTTTCCCTCCCAGAACTGCAATACTTGCGTTTCGGGGGAGAGTCCTGTGAGGCAGCAGCCTTTTGGAGTCCCCTAGGCTCCCCCCAGTCAGCTCAAGTGTCAATGTTCTTAGTGCCACATCTTCTATTAGAAAGGATTGTCTGCAGCTTGGCCAACACTATTCATCTTCAGGATGCAGGTCGCGGTGGGGCCCCTGGTCCCCGGGGCCCATATCTTCTGGGGAATCTACTCCTTCTTGGCGGCGGTGTGGCCTCGGTCTCTGGTCCCGTCCGTTTACTGGACGCCATCCCTCCAACCACTCGAGGGTCGCCTCTGGCGTGTCGAAGAACCATGTTTTCCCTTCTGCCACCACCCTTAGCTTCGCAGGAAATAGCATGGAATATGACAACTCTTGCGCCCGCAGCAGTTTTTTAACTTCAAAGAAGCTACGACGTCTCTGTGAGATGGCTGGAGTGTAATCCGGAAAGAAGGAGAGGGTTGAGTTGAAGATCCGTACAGGGGGGGAAATCCTTGGCGCTTGCAGAATGGCGTCGCGATCCCTAAAGTTGAAAAGACGTGCCAGCACCGGTCTTGGAGGCGCCCCCTGTTTTGGTCTTTCCTCCAGGCACTCTAGTGCGCTCGACTGAAAAGAAGTGCGAGAGTCCCTTAGGCTGTAACTTAGTTTTTATCAGCTCTTCAACATATAAGTCCATTGCCTGGGTCCCTTCCGTCTCTGGAATACCGATAATTCTGACGTTGTTCCGTCTTGCGCGTCCTTCCTGGTCGTCCAGTTTGTCCATGAGCAGTTTGTTGTCTTTTTCCAGGCGGGCCACCGATACTTGGAGGTCCGATGTGTCCTGGACCAGGGATTTTGCCACTATCTCCACGTCTTTCACCCTATCCGCCATTTTGTGGAGGTCCGCCCGCAGCAGGGATACGTCCGTAGAGATCGTTCTGACCGTCGTCTGGACATTTGCTAGTGCTGTCATGATGTCCTCCAGTGTTACCTTCTTCCCACCATCGCCCTCCTGCGTTTTGCCATGAGGCGGCGTCGTATGTGGTCCTTTCTCGTAGGCATATTTGTCCAATTTTGCCTGGACATTCTGAGTTCTGGGCCCTCTGCCTGCCATTTTACCCCGGGCCGTAGGGTGTGCAGCAGCCGTGAACGAGGCGGAGCCACTAGGTAAGCCAATATCAGCCCTCAAATTGTACTGCTCTCAGCGTCCCAGTCCCTAGATATTGTAGGTGGGTGGAGGCGAAAATGCCCGCAGCAGCGTGAATCGATGTTCTGGGGGCGATGGGCGAGGCCGGGGAGATCCCCCCCGCAAGGCCGAAAGATCGATGGGTTCCGAAGGCTGGCACCCCCCGGGTCCGCCCACAGCCCCCAGTTGGAAGATGCACTCCCCAATCCAGAAAAGCACTCCAGACACACCCCAGGGCCACTCGTGTTCGGCTTCCGGGCTGCAGGGCTCGCCACACCAGGAACACCCCAAGTTCAGCTGGTCATTCACAGAGCAGACACAACCCAGGAATCAGGCAGCAGCACAGCCCAGAGCACTAGAGAGCGGCCGGCAGCGAGGAGCCAGTTCGCCACCACCGGTCACACAGTGGAAATCAAGGAAGTTCAGGCCCCCTATTGCTCCACCTCCAGGCCCGGTCCCCCTGTCGCCTCGGAGCCGGCTCCGGGGCGGGAGGTCGCGTTGCCGACAGTAACGGCGTCAGGGGGGGGGTCACTTCGCCACCCGCAGCAAGGTCCCGCTGGCCAGGGGGGGGGGCAACCACTGGAAGGAACAGAGGCAGCAGGAACGCCACGCAGTGCGTGCCGGTGTTTGCGTGTCCGCAGTCGGCCGCTGCAATCAATTTAGTCCCTGGTCTCTCAGGCCCCACCAGGCCATGCAGAATTCGACGTGGATATCTTGAGATGCGGACGTCGGCGGAGAAGCACAAAGGTATCGATGTGCGCCGCTTAAGTTCCGACGCCGGAGGAGCCCCTCGGGAAGCCCCAATTTAGCGGATTAGTGTTCGGATAGTTGTTTAAGGGCTGCTGTTACACCGGAGCTTCTAGACTAGGCGGTCATTTTCCACGACCGGTAGCCACGCCCCCGGCGCCTGAAGGTTTTAACACTAATGCCTTTCCTAATCCCGAAATGGAGCACTTCCATAGCCATATTAACACTTATGCCACGCTTTGTTTCATGGGGCCACGAGCTTAAACACAAGCATTTTCCAATACTTATGTCAACTGAACTATCACACACTCTAAGTTGATTGCAAATTATGATATTCTCATGCATCATCACAACATGGCGATTATATGACTTTATATGACCTGGACCCTGCACACAATTATTGGTTTCTGCGTGCCAATGGAGTATGTTTTCTATGTTAATTAACTGTTTTGTTTTTATGTCTATGAGCTACAGGGGATTTTTACTTGAAATAGGCTTTTAAACCCGAAATGTGGTATCAGTTTGCACCAAAACAAACAGGTGTTTTATCTATAATGGAGGGCCATCTCTGTGGATATTTTTGAGAGCTGGAATATGTAACACAGGAAGCAGGCCTGTCACAGGCGTCTTATGGTGTAAGCAGTGCATTCCGTGCAACAGCAATATCCAGTAAATAAAGTAACGAACATAAGTAATAAAATAAATAGCAAATAAAAAAAATACATCTTAAAAACGCCACCAACCAAAATCCTTCACACAATCAACATCCGATCAAGTAAACAACATATTGAATAAATGTATAAATAAATAACATTACGATTAAATAACCAATTTATTACCAGAAAAACAAACAATAAAAATAAAGTTACTGAAATAACATTTAGCATATTTACAACAAAAAAATATATATAATGATTAATAAACTGATGTATTTAATTAATTAACCTAGTAATAATTTCAAACCGATAACAAAACAGAATCTCTATCTTAAAGTTACTCCCCCCATGTTCCTCTAAAAACTCAACAATCAACCTCTAAAATAATATATTAAATATCAATAATAATATAATTTAATTAATAATATTACCAATATTAACATAAATTGAAAATTAAAAAATACAAACACAAAGACATGAATAAAAAATGCAAACAAAATATGTAAACATAATAATGAATTACCAAATTAATTTACAGAATTAATCAATTGACCAGTTAAACACCTAAAAAAATTTGAAAATTTATATAGTCAAAAACACTTCCATTTACCCCTCTACATACCCTATGACTCACCAATAAAATATAGAAAAAAAATCAGCATGTATTTCAATAGTAATGAAACATATTGCCTAAAAAATTATAACATTTGAAAGACAACTTAAAAACATAAACAATGCTATTAATAATGTATTCATGGATTAATTAATTATGTAATCAATTGGCAGAATGAAATATTAAAACAACCAACTAATAATTGAAAAAAGAATACAAATATATGTACTAAGAAACCTCCCTAACCTATTCCACCACAAAACCTACAACCCACAAAAAACACATTGCAAAAAATAATATATGCAAAATATTACAAATAAACGTAAATTATACATATATTTATATACAATAAAATATATGTAAAAAGTATACTCCAAAAAAACAGATAATATATACAACAATATTGCAGTGATAGATGTTATTTACAACAATTTTTTTGACTACGTAAAAAAACAATATTCTTTCCTTGGAAAATGTATCCAGTGATAGTCTTCATATAATTATTGACTAATGATATTCTTCAGTGGATGTTAAGGTAGAGTTCGATTTATCAAATGTGTTTTTTAGTGCTTGTTCTCTAGTGGTACCAGTCTGCTTGCCGAATTGCTCACTTGCATACTTAAAATGAAACATGCAACCATGACTGTAATAGACGTAAGAGAAATTCAATGCCTTTTTTATTGAAAAAAGCGCATGCCAGGGGCACTTTAATATGGACACGGACAAAGGAACAGGTGGCTACTTTGGCCCTCATTATTCCTAAGGAAGGTACTGCTCTGCCATAATATATGCTGTCCACTTACCAGCCTGCACCTGCAACCATAGACATATACCACTGTCAATAGAGTTTTCAGATGTAAATACCCCACAAATTCTGGCTCTATATCTTTTTTCCTCATTTTTGGGACACAATCACATAATACCCAGATTTAGGTGCGGGTATATGTGGCAAATGGAAATTTAAGGCCCCTTGCATCACTGCACCTGAATCCAGCCAAATCATGAGGAGGGCGGAAGGGGTTGATTACAGGACAAGTGTTGTGGTATCTCTGGTTTGGATTCCGCTCTGTTAAACCAAGTGACTTGTTTTGCAAGTGTGGGCCTATGCTGGAGCTTTGAAGCAGTCTGAATCCTGATTGATCCAGAGCCTCTACATCATGACCCATTCTCTGCATCTTAGTAGGTGATAAATAGGAGAAGAAATGTGTCCTGAATTGGAAATAACCATGCTTTAAAGAACCTGGCACTTTTTTTGTTTAGTTTCCAATATTAGATTTATTTAGTAATTGAGTTTGCAAAATACATAAAATGCAATCAGATAAATGCAATATAATGAATGGAATAATAGAGATCATATAGAAATCCAAACAATATAGGCGAAAAGGAGAAGAAGAAAAAGAGAGAAAAAGACAATTTGACTGTATCCTATTCAGAGCAAAGTTACAAAGGTACAATATAACAGATTATGCCCAGTATGCATAATAAAAGTAAAAAGTCATGGACGTTTAGGAACTTCTTCAATCCTAGGGTTATGTAGACAGGCGGATTTTCTGAGGAATCTAAGAATTTAAGAAATTGGTTACCAGTAACTAGAGCCGATCTCTTTTGATGGCAAGAATAATTGAATTAATGCATGCTCTATCCAGTCTGTGATTGAAGCATACACCATACCACCAAGCTTGAAAAGATACATTATTAGAATTTTTCAATGTTATGTAATCTGTTGAAGTGAGACTGCTAAAAGTAAATGTAGTACACAAACAGTATGCGAACAAGAATACTTCCAAGAAAAATATTGGTGAAAGAGAAGGGTATATGTGTGTGAAAAATATCATTTCTTTGCTTCTATACTTGTAGAGAAGCATTCAAATAACATATGTTTACGGTCAGAAGGAGTATTATTGCAGGACCAACAGGAGGAGTGTAGGATTCATTTTGTGTAGAGTGGATGGGGTGATCAAGAGTCTATTGTAAATAAAAAAATGTTTGGATGGCCAAATTGCGTTCCATATGAATTGAAAACATTTTCTTTTAATCAGAATCCCATTGTAATTCCACAACTGTTTTGTCATAATCATCTGACAAGTTGAATAGTGTCTGATATATTTGGGATGCTGACGAAGAAGTGAACAATAGAGGGGCTATGCAAGAGGTAGGAGGGGTAGTAATATTATTAAGCGGGAGGCAACCGCATGCTGACTGAACTACAGAAATGAATGCCATGTATTTAGCTTGATATGAGTAGGGAAAGGAAAAATGTGACAGAGCTAGTACGAAAGGGAGACAAAAATCATTGTCAAAAAGTTGATAAATCCAACTAAGAACTTTTCTGTGCAAGGTTTTTAAAAAATAGTTTTACTATTTTTCTTACTATGTTTATTATGCCATATTGATGATTGTAGGAATTTTTCTTTTGTATTCTGTTGGAAATAAAAATTGGTTGAAGGAGTTTACATGTATTTTTTGAATGGGTAGAGATAAGTATAAAGGCTTGTGAGTAAACAGTAAAAATTCCTGAAAAGAAATGGAATGCTGAAAAGATTTTTCAACATTTACCCATAGGTGAGGAATAACAAAGTCATCTTCAAGCAATATATAGAATGATCATTTAAGAAAGAAATATGAAAGGTATGTGTTAAAAAATCTGGAAAATGAACTCCCCCCATATGTTTGGGTTGTTTTAGTTTTGAAGGGACATGCAAGATTTAATATTTCATAAAAACGTGGACAAGGTAGCGTATATTCTTTTAAATAAAAACTGGGGATATTTATAATATTAGAGAGATAAATTAGTATTATGGGAACTAACTTCATCTGTATTGTAGCTACCAAGATAAAAAAGCTAAGGATTCCATCTACAAGTCAGAGATGTTAGTATTGAGTAAACCTTGTTGGGGCGTGGCTTGGACGCCGATCGGGATGGCGGCGTGAGCTCGTAGCTCCGCGCAGAATCCCGTTAATTCTCCTGTTTTCGGAACCCTAGGCGGCCCGGAGACGACGCTCCTGCCCTCTGAAGTGCGAGGGGACAGCTGGACACTATTGGTGAGCCGCTGGGGGACTGCAGGCCCCGAGGAGACCGAGTCGAAGAGGCGGCTGAGGTGTTGCCGAGGGTGCGAAGAAAATGGCGGCGAGGAGTTCGGCGGGCCCCGAACTCCAGCTCTGAGCCGAGTTGTCGCCGTCTGGCGAGGGATACTGGCAGGAGACCCTGCGTTCGGCTGATTGAGGCACTGGGGTCGGCGGTGCTGTGCCTTGGGGTCGAGTGACGCTGCCTTGACTCACCAGGAGCTTGGGGACCCTGGCTGGCTGCCGCCTGGAGACTCATACTTTCCCCCTCAGGCTCCCGAGGGGGGCGGCGGAGCGGAGTGTACCTAGCTGGTTGTTGCTCCTGTGAGTTTCTGTGGAGACATTGCTCTGCCCGGTGCCCGACTACCTGGCACTAGCCTACGGGCGCTGACGACAGCGGGCTGCAGGACCTGTGACGCAGCACCCTGGAATGGCGGCGACTGGAGGGCCGGTGGCCGCGAGATGCACTGAGGAGGGCTCGGCGACATCGACTCGGCTGGGCGAGGGTCCCTCCCCGGAGCTTGACCGAGAACAGCGGCTGAACCAGCGATTGGATGCCATACTTGATGCGATCGCCTCGACTAAGGACGCGTTGCACCAGGACATCGCCCAAGTGGCCACGGGCCTAGGGCTGCTCCGCGCGGATCATGCGAAGCTAGCGGACAGAGTTAAGGACCATGACCAACTGCTGCTGGACCTGAAACCATCGGTGGTGGCCGCGGAGCATAGGATTGCGGACATGTTGGCCCGGCTGGACTCGCTGGAACGGAGGGCGGAGGATGCCGAAGGCCGCAATAGGCGGAACAACGTGCGGGTCGTCGGCCTTCCGGAACGGATTGAGGGGGAGGATGCGGTGGCCTATATGGAGACCTGGTTCCGCACTGTGGTGGCGCCGGAGGGGCTCACTCCTTTTTTCACGCTGGAGCGGGCCCACCGGGTTCCTGCTCGCCCGCCGGGGATTGGCCGCCCCCCCCCGACCGATGGTGGTGAGGCTCCTCCACTACAAGGACCGAGATCTCCTCATACAGCGGGCCAGGATGTCGGGCCCTTATGAGGTGGAGAACAGTAGGGTTACGATCTTCCCGGACTACACCCAAGCGGTCCAGAAAAACCGGGCATCATTCTTGGCGGTGAAGAAAGAACTCAGGGAGGAAGGCGTTCAGTATTCCTTGCTCTACCCGGCTAAGTTGCGGATCATCATGGATGGGGCTACGCACTTTTTTCAGACTCCGGACGAGGTTTGGCTTTGGCTGGAGTCGTATAGAGCGGGGACGGACAGATCACATAAAAGCAGACGAGATGAACCCAAGCGGCCCCGGGTGAGGCAATCGCAACGAAATAGGTTCCCGCAACAGGCGCCAGCGGGAGAAACGGGAGGCTCAAATGGCGGCGGAGAAGAGGGATGCACTCGCAGCGACGGCGGCCATTACAGGGTCGCAACAGAACAGTGAACGGGCTGAAACAGACTCGGGAGGGGAAGGCAGCAAGACGGGCGAGGAACTCTCGGAGGCGGAAAGCTTGAAGGGGCCGACGGTGACCCCACAGACTTCCGATGGTATCTTTTGCGGCTGAGTTTGGACTGGGCTAGTTCGAGACTTCATGGTAGGGTGGTATCCTGCTGTTGGAGGACGGGATGCCGGGAGGGGAGGCTGAGTGCTTCGGGAGGGATGGAGGCGCGGGGTGCGAGCTTCGCTTGCTGGGGTCGGCGGCGACTCAACCCCCTTGGGCCCTTAAGGCCGACTGTGGTGGAGACCACAGGGTAGGAGTGTGGGACGTTGGTTCAAGGTTTGGATGGGGGCGGCCATTGGGTTCGTGAGCTCTGTCCTGGGGAGTGGGGTTTGGGGAGTTTTTCTGTTTTGGGGGTGTTTGGGGGGGGCAACTGCATTGGGGGGGCTGTGAACATTCGTTATTTGCTTTGGACTGTACGAAGTTGGAATGGGGACGTTACCTAATCTGAAATGCCTGACGTGGAATGTCCGGGGGCTGCGAACTATGGTGAAACGTCATAAGGTCCATGCATATCTAGTACGCAGGGGGGTTCAGATTGCCATGCTCCAGGAGACTCATCTTACTAAGAAAGAGTGTACTGCCTTGCAGAAACGATGGAGGGGCCAGGTGTTTGGCACCACTTACTCAGCGTATGCCAGGGGGGTGCTGATCTGGGTGAGGGCGGGGATACCCTTTCAATTACTGAATCAAGCTGTGGATCCGGATGGCAGGTTTGTGGCGGTGGAGGGGAGGTTATATGGACGGGATGTGGTTTTCTGCTGTGTGTATGCGCCGAACGCTGATCAAGCTCGATATTTTGATAGCCTCTCGGGGTCTTTGGCCTCTTTCCTGGCGGCCCCAATAGTGCTAGGGGGGGACTTTAACTCGATCACGGATGTGGTTCTGGATAGGTCCCATCCCCCCCTGGTGGACTCCCCGGTGCGCAGGTTAGCCGCGCACAGGAAGGACTGGCAGGATAGGTGGGGGTTGCTGGATGTCTGGAGGGAACGGCACAGGGGAACCAGGGATTATTCCTTTTACTCTGCTCTTCATGACCTGCATGTCAGGATTGATTCGGTGCTCTGCAGTGGATCCCTGGCCCCGCTGATCTCCCATGCGGAGTACTTGGCTAGAACGATCTCAGATCATAACCCCCTATTGGTGCACATTCAGTGGCAGAGAGAGCACTCAGTAATTCCAACGTGGCGGCTTCGGCCGGAAACGCTTGAAGATCCTGTGTTCTCTGATGCGGTTCGACAAGGCATTGATAGCTATTTCGGAGTGAATGAGGGCTCGGCCACGAGTAGGTCCACTGAATGGGATGCAATGAAAGTGGTGGTGAGAGGAGTGTGTTTGGGTAGGTTTTCAAATGCTCGCACGGCTGTGTTGACTGACCTCATGAAAGCGGAAGAAAGGTTGAGGGATTTGGAGCGCCGCAGGCCAGCTAGGCCGGACTTACAGGCCCAGCTCTTAGAAGCGAAAGAAGTGGTCGCCACTGAGACGGAACATTTACGTAGCTATGATCACAGGCAATATATCATCAGGGCGCATGCGGAAAGAGACAAGGTGGGTACCCTCTTGGCCAGACTGGCTAATCCGGAACTTAGGGGCTCCCCGATCCTCGGCATTCGTACTGCGCAGGGAGAGATGGTATACACCCAAGCAGCGGTATTGGAATGTTTTAGGGGGTACTATGAGGAACTGTATCAGGGCCAGCTGGGAGTGGGGGCCCAGGACATTGCGGAATACTTGGGGGCAAGGCAGCTTCCGGTCCTAGATGAGGAGGACGCGAAGGAACTGGGCGGCCCGATCACGCTCTCAGAAATACGGGCGGCCATTAAGCATATGGCTCGCAACAAAACGCCCGGGGTGGACGGATTACCGATTGAATTTTATCAGCGGTATGCGGACTGTTTGGCACCCAGGCTGTTGGTGGTGTACGCTGAAGCCTTCGAGGCTGGGGTATTGCCTGGGTCCATGCGGGAGGCCTTGATATCGCCGCTCCTAAAGCCTGGCCGGGATGCTGCGGATGTGAGGTCTTACCGCCCGCTATCCATGCTGACGGTGGATTATAAAATTCTGAGCCGCATACTGGCCACCAGACTGGCCCCATATATGACGGGCCTGGTACATAGGGACCAGGCCGGGTTCATACCCACGAGGAGCACGGCGTTGAATATTCGCCGCTTGGTGGGGATAATGGACGCCATCTTGGACGAGGAGGGAGCCCCGGCGGTCCTATCCGTGGACATCGAGAAAGCCTTTGATAGCTTGGAATGGCCGTTCCTGGACGGAGTTTTGGAGAGGTTTGGCATGGGCGAGGGGTTCCGCAGGTGGACGAGGGTCTTGTATGCTTCGGCGGCGGCGAGGGTGCGTTTGGGTGGCCTGGTGTCTGCGGCGTACCCGGTGGGCAGGGGCACGCGGCAGGGATGCTCTCTGTCCCCCCTGTTGTTTGCTCTGGCGATGGAACCTTTGGCGGTCCATGCGAGGTCGGGTGTCAGGTACGCGGGGATAGCGAGAGGCGGGCAGTGGCATTATATATCGCTGTATGCGGATGACTTGCTCCTATACCTGGCTGATACCTCGCGGGCATTGACAGGTGCGATGGAGCTATTGTCGGAGTTCGGCCGGCTGTCGGGCCTTAAGGTCAATTGGGCGAAGACTTGTGTGTTCCCGCTGCGAGCGGACTCGCCCGTTCCTGGCGGCGACTTGGGCGTGGTGTGGGAGCCATCTTGTTTTACCTATCTGGGTGTTCGCATCTACCACGCGACTGCGGACCTCTTGGAGGGCAACATTGGACGCTGTGTTCGGGCACTGAGGGGCAGCTTGTCTTTCTGGTCGACCCTCCCGCTGACGGTTCTGGGTAGGATTGCCCTTTTGAAGATGGTGGCGCTCCCCCGCTTCCTCTATTATTTCCGAACGCTGCCTGTCTGGATTCCCCAAGGGGTCTTCAGAGACCTGAGATCGATGATTATTGGCTTCTTATGGGGGCACGGCCGCCGTAGAGTGGCCCTGACCACGCTCCTCCGCCCTAAGGTTGAAGGGGGCATGGCTGTGCCTGACTTCGAGCTGTATTATCTAGCGGCGCAGCTGCAGGTTCTTACACAGAACGTAGCTAGGGTGTTCCGGGGTCCAGAGGAGGACCGGGACCGAGGGATACGACGCCACGTGCTGTCCTATATTGTCATGCAGCAGAGGCTTGAGCTGCGGGCCCTCACTATGGAGGAAAGGACGCTCCGGCTGTGTTGGCAGAGGAGCCTTCGGAGAGCGAGGGCTTCGCGGCCTTATGCGCCGGAGATCCCGATCGGCATGCTGACGGCCTTGCCGCACGGAGGAGATTGGTCCCCGTTGCTGGATTGGGAGGAGGCGGGACTACAGGTGGTAGGCGACTTGTACGTAGATGGGGCTTTGGCACCGTTCGAGGCGCTCCGGGACCAGTTCGGGCTGCCCGACGGGGGGTTCCTCCTGCACGCGGCGGTGGTGGCTGCCATACAGAAGCACTGGAAGGGGGGGCTCGTAGAACCCACGACGACTATGGCGTGCCAATATGTGGTGATGGCGGCGGGCACGGTCAAAGCTGTGAAATGCCTCCATAATAGGATGTTGAATGAGGGACTGGAGCCACTCCTGGGGCTCAAGGCTAAATGGGAGGAGAGTGTGGGCCGGCACATACCGGATACGGCTTGGGGACACATCCTGCGGCGCACGTGGAAGGGCACGAGAAATGCGCGCTTTCAGCAAGTGCATTTCTATGTGCTTCATAGGGCCTATTTAACTCCAGAGAAATTACAGCGGTACTTCCAGGTGCCGGATGCTCGCTGCCCACGGTGTTCGTCTCTGGGAGCGGACATGGATCATTTGTTTTGGAAGTGCCCGCAATTGGGGACCTATTGGGCGGAGGTAGGGGGACTCCTGAATGTAGTGACAGATAGGGAGGTGGAATTCGACATGGCGGCGTGCCTGCTGCTCTGGTTCCCGCACACTAAACGCACCAAGGTGACGAGCAAGTTCCTTGATCTGGGTCTGATATTGGCGCAGAGGGAGATATCGTGGCATTGGAAGTCCAGGGGGGGGCCCTCGCTGCGTAGATGGAAGAATGAATTGCTGAGGTGGTCTGCCTGTGAGAGTGTGCTCCGGATGCGGCAGGCTGTTAAGATGGGGAATGAGAAAGTTTTGGAAGCGGCGCGTACATGGGAGCTAGTGGTGCAGGCCTTGCGTGATTCTTTTGTGGACGACGAGGATGGGGAGAACTAAACCGGTGGACACCACGGGGCGAACACAGAAGTGCTATCTTCCGCACTGTGGTGGTTCCATCTAACTTGACAGGACGAGGCGTACGCCCAGCAGTTGCCAGGGGGGGGGGGCCTTGGGGGGGACTGGTTCATGAGGGTTCGGGGTGGGACGGAAGCCACTGGATGGTAGCCGCCTGGGTGCTTTGACTCTACTAGGATGGTTGGTACAGGGTGGAGTATGAAAGGGCTGGAGGGAGTAGCCAGGCGGGAAAGAACGATAGCACCTAGGGCAGGCCCCGATACGAGCGGTGTCACTGTTTACCTCTGGGATGGCTGACGGAGATGTTGTTGTGGGGGGGGGGATAAAAGCAGATACGTACAACGACTTTTCGACCATGGTCCCCGTGGGACGTGCACCGTGCTTTTCCTATTAAATGTAATGACATGCCGCCCGGCCCCCGGGATGCGGGCTGAATGGCTGTGTATGGTTTGGACTTCTTAGTGGACGGGGGGATGTCACGAGTGCACTGGTTGATTGTTTGTATCCTGTGGTTTCTAATTTTGCAATAAAAATATATCTAAAAAAAAAAAATTGAGTAAACCTTGTTCATACTGAGGGATACAGTATCTTTTATTGAAGAATTAACCCCCAGTCCAAAATATTCAATTTTAACTGTGTTCCTATAAAAAATATATTTTTATTAAAAATGTTTCATGAATACACAATACACCCCCCAATCCCATCCCCATACCTCACCCCACCCCACCCCATATGAATAGGTGGCAATGTCATGTAAATAACTGACACTTCTTTTAAAAAGAAGTTGGAGGAGGTTAACAAAGAAATGGGTAAATACAAGGATTATCTAACCCACTCTAAGGTGAAGAAGTTTTCAAAAAGACCTCAAGAGATTCTCCTACACCAAGGTCTACCCATATGCCGACCCTACGTATATTCCGACCAATAAACCCGATGACCTTTCAGATTTGGCGGCTGACAGTTCTTTAGAAACAGGTAGTGGTGTGAGCGGAGGCAGCGTAGGAGGTAAACAGAAACGGAGGGCAAGACACTAACAGTGGCCACAGCTTTGGCAACAGTATACCAACCAAGGACCAATAGGCTTTCCACTGGATTTCCAGCCTCCTACACACCCTATATTTCCTTTAAATCCTGCGTACCAACAGGGCCCACCACCCTTCACCGAGAACCAGAGGTTCCCTTTGTTAGGCAGAGGAAGAAGATCTTGTGGCCAGAGAGGCAGCCATGTGCATTGAGAGGAACAGAATGCAGGAATGAACACCAGGAGCAAAATGAGGGAGCCACAACCAGGATCCAGCTCAAATTGGGATTAGTCACAAACCTATCTTTACGGCCCCTCACAGAAATTGAGATAAGAGTCCTCAATAAAGGATTGGGCTTTGTACCCACTCCTAACTTAGGTAAATTCTATCTCACTGTGAACTATCCAAATTTTTCAGAAAACTGAAACTCAAGGCTTTCTTTGAGAACAAAACATCTACAGAAAGTCCAGACGCCATGGGGGACACTAACTTCATTATTAAATCTACCTTTTGTCCCCCCACGTCAGCCTCACTGGTGGAACTGCAAACATTCAAACAACTTGATGTTGCTGATCGTGAACGAGGAAAAAGTCTTGCTGGGATGTTGATTGTGCTCGCTCATGGTTGTCAACTTGACGTTGAGGACCGCGAGCAAGCAAAAAATGCCCGCTATGCTACTCGTTTTTGCACTGTGCTACGTGCAATTCGTGTAGTACATAGTACCGCAAACTACGCACGCTATGTGAGCGTAGCTTAGTACTGCGCCCAGGGTTACCTCCAATAAGTTGTCAACCAGTCAGGATGTAGAACAGAGCCTGTTGTAGCCCTTGTGTTTGATCACACTCTTTGTATGCCAGTTGAAGGTTTACCACATCTATTAGTGCCCTTGGAAAGCTCTGCTGCATTTGACGTGGTCATTCACCAAGCCCTCCTACCCATAAAGCCCTGTGTGGTACTCGGGGCAGGACATTTAACTTGTTCTTGCTTCGGTTTAACAGGACATGGGTGGTGAAGGTTGTAGATTGCCGCTCCTCATGCCACTGTCTCATGTATGGTCTCTCCAAGGTTGATCCTATCAACCCTGCTTTTCAGTCTGCTCAAGAAGCTACTGGAGATCTCCATAACACTGGGATTTGTTATTTATACCTCCCCCTTCTCTTCACAGACCAATATATATTGTCTCCATCTCTTTCTATAGAAAAGGTTCAGAACCCCGTGAGAGCTTTGATGCAGCCAGCCCTGACACTTACATTTAAAGCCATTGCAAAATGCACATTATACCACACATGCCTAATTTGTGAGAACTCACACTTCTGTTCTTTGAAGACTACATAGCGGTGCTCCTCATGGGCTTGATTGTCTGAATACTGTATACAAAAATATTGTCTAGCACAAATGTCATGTTCTAAATATCGTCTTTAAAATATATCATTTTGAACACCAATCGAGTGTTATTTTTGTAAACAATAGTGAGGACACAATCTTTGTGCCAGTTCAATATTCTGATGCAACACCTCTCATGATCATATTGCACCTTGAATAGTGCAAGTACATCTTTTGGGATTTTCAGATCCTAGTGAACTACGGAGAACCCAGAAGTATGCCTCATGGCTCATATTTTCCACAAGATACTCCAACCCTGCTTGGAGCCTCTCCTTTCAGTCCCTTTAACTTAAAACCATTTATTGTGTGCATAAGACAGTGCCATGAAGTGCTTCATTGTGCTGGTGGTTGGCACCAGCACTCACCTTTGGGGACCGGGACTTATTTTTCATCATTACACTTTGACCCAGATCAAAAGAAAGACAGCCTGAAAACAGAGAAGACAGGAGGAGATAAAGATAGGAAATCAGTGAGAAAGGTAAAAAGTCGGGATGAAGAAGAATGTGCAAGCCTGAGATAGACAGGTAGTGTTTGGTGGTGGAAGAAAGAGACATGAAGTAGATTCAAAACTAAATAGCTTGGCATTTGGCATCCCCAGCAATCCGAATGTATGGTGGTCCTTTGAGACCCTAAACGTCTTTATTACACATTAAGCACTTTCTTTCCAGCCACCAGACATCACAAAAAAAGCGGCCTATACACCTCATGTGCACCCACCAGCATAGCAGCATTTTTGTAAATGGCTTATGAGGCAATCTCTGTCCCTTTATGGACTGCTGCCAACCCTCAGTGATTTAGCCAGTGTGACCCCTTATGCTCTAAAGGTAAGTACTCTTTAGCTGGTTTCATGCCCAGTTCATCAAACATTGATGTAATTCACTCGACTAGATTTATGAACCTAAATTGCCATGGAAAAAGGGTTGTTAGTGCTATACAAATGTGAACAACATAATATAGCATAACATAGTGAGCCTTTTGACCGGCTGGGCCTTCAGGGTACTTAGCATCCTTGGCAGGTGTTTTTATTCTATTAGGATGAATTGTATGCTTGCTGAGGTCTGTTTCCAATATGTGTGTGCCTGGAACTATCGGGCAATGCAAGAGCCTGGAACTATTGGGGATTGCAAGCATCATTGAACTTCTAGTAGAGATTTAATAGAGAAGGGCCCTCTAAAATACCAAACCTCTTTAAAAGAGAAATAGAGGAAAGTGAACTTACCTGGGCGTTTCAAGCTAGACCAAAGTTAGATAAGTTAAGCGCTAAACCTTAGAAGCAGATCAATGGAAATCAGGGCAGCAGATTCCCAAGCAGGAGCTTCGTGCTATATCTATACTAAGGCCCAAGAAGAAGATTTTCATTACTTGAAAAGTAAATCATCCACCCAGTTCTTGGTAAACGGGTGGACTAATGATCATCTGTTCCGCTATATTGTGGCCATGCCTAACTCAAAACTTAGAAATACTGTATTGAAATTTAGAGTTGGTCTGCACCCATGTAACGGTGATTGGAGGATAAAATCTGCAATGACGATTGAACAGGGTCTGTGAACAAGTGGATCACAAGTAGAATGCAGTGTCCCACATATATTGCTGGACTTTTTGTGATTCCTCAAATGAAGGAAATAACTTTTAAAACTTCTTCTTGTTGCCTATAAAATAGATAGTAGGGATCAAGCACTTAGCCTATGGATAAATATGAGATTTTTAAATGTGACGTGCAATAGAGAGATTTTTAAATGCAATACAGCAGTCGTTGAATGAATTGGTAATATAATCTCAATTAATCAATCAATCACGTGTTAAGCGCTACTACTCACTCGTGATGGTCTCAAGTAAGCGTGGTTGCAAAATCCGTCCCGTTCGTGGAATTTGCAGATTTTTGGCAATTTCGCGGTCCGCGAATCCCGCGAATTTGCCCAAAAATCCGTAAATTCGCAAGCTGGTGGATTTTTTTGCTTGGTCGCGCTTGAAAAATACAATATCGCGCGTGCGGTGTTGACTTACTGTGATTCGGTGTTTGCCGAGTTGTTTTTCTCCCGGTTTGCGTGTGCTGCGCCATTTTGGATCTTGCTGAGTGATCGCGCTAGAGTTTTTCGTCTGCGATTACGTCATCGCAGCCCGCCATCTTGCACAGCGAGAGTTTGACAACACGAGTACGTCATACGAGTAAACAATTCCGAACACGTAGATGCGGCACGCAGCTGACTTCCGGCGGGAGATTTGAAGAGCTCGCTTTCCCGAACATGCTAAAATTGCAATTCTGCACAAGAAATCCACCGCAGGCAGCATAAACCATCTGAAAATTATGATTTTTATCAGAATAACTCCCCAGATTGCCATTTGGCTGCACTGTTTGTGCAAGGGAAGTGCCCCAGAGTCTCCAACTTCCTGTTCCTGTCCAGCATGCTCCTCCCAGTGCTTTGTCCATGTCCTGGTCACTTTTCATTTGGATCTGGAGCTGGAAGGATTACTTTTTGTGGCTGCTGCTGGATATTTGTATTTGAGATTTTACAAGTAAGTTGGTGTTGTTTGTTTGGGGCATTGCAGTTGCTGCAACTACAGTTTTTAAACTAGGCACATTATCCAGTAGGCCCAGGGTTAGTCATGGGTGCATGATACAACTGTTTCTGTGAGTTTTGTTGAACTTAAATCTCATTCATGTCATGGAATTTTAGCTCACTGTTATATGTGTTTTTTTTTATTTTGGGGTGCCTGTAAAGCCACACTAGCCAGTAGGCCCAGGGGTAGCGAGTGGTGCATGGACCAAGTCTTTCAGTGGGGTGTCTTGAATTTAAACATTATTGAGGGCATGGATGGCATTGGATTGTGGTGATTTTTGTGTGTTTTTCGACTTTTTGGGTGCTGTTGGGGCCTGACCATGTGGGTGGGGCCATTTTGAGGCCTGGTCCAGGCAGGGCCCGGCCATGTGGTGGGGGTCAAGGGGCCATTTTGAAGCCAGGCAGTGTGCTCAGCCTGCACCCAGTTTGCCTAGCTCTCAACCATTATGCCCAGGGGTACTCAGTGGTCCATGGACCTAGTCTTTCTGTGGGGTGTCTTGAATTTAAACATCATTCAGGGCATTGATGGCATTGGATTGTGGTGATTTTTGTGTGTTTTCGACTTTTTGGGTGCTGTTGGGGCCTGACCATGTGGGTGGGGGCTATTTTGAGGCCTGGTCCAGGCAGGGCCTGGCCATGTGGTGGGGGTCAAGGGGCCATTTTGAAGCCAGGCAGTGTGCTCAGGCCTGCACCCAGTTTGCCTTGCTTTCAACCATTATGCCCAGGGGTACTCAGTGGTCCATGGACCTAGTCTTTCTGTGGGGTGTCTTGAATTTAAACATCATTCAGGGCGTGGATGGCATTGGATTGTGGTGATTTTTGTGTGTTTTTTGACTTTTTGGGTGTTGTTGGGGCCTGACCATGTGGGTGGGGGCCACTTTGAGGCCTGGTCCAGGCAGGGCCTGGCCATGTGGTGGGGGTCAAGGGGCCATTTTGAAGCCAGGCAGTGTGCTCAGGCCTGCACCCAGTTTGCCTTGCTTTCAACCATTATGCCCAGGGGTACTCAGTGGTCCATGGACCTAGTCTTTCTGTGGGGTATCTTGAATTTAAACATCATTGAGGGCATGGATTGCATTGGATTGTGGTGATTTTTGTGTGTTTTTCGACTTTTTGGGGTGTTTAACTGATCTTCCTCTGGCTTCCTTTGCTTTTAGGTGCACAAGAGAACCACCAGTGCCAGGAAGAAGTCCTGCAGCGGTGTGTGCAGCACAACGTAACGTGACGTCACGTGTGGCCACAGACAACTCTGCAACTCGTGCAACTGCAGCCCGCTGTTCTGACATCTGAAGAAGATGGGCCCAAAGAAAGGTGGGCGTAGCTCCTCTACAAAGAAAGTTGCCAGTGCCACTGCCAGTAAGAAGGAGCAGAAGAAGCTAGTGGCGCCACTTACCAAGGAGACTGGTGTGCCCACAGACACTTTTTTCCGGAAAAAAAACCAACGCCTGAAGCAGCGGGGTCCGCCGGGGACCCAGCTGGGAGCAGCAGCTCCGCTTCATTAGGCTCAGTGCCACCACGCAAGGTTAGGTCCAAGCCCATGAGTGCTGCAGAGGCAGTCACTGTCATTGCTCAATCACCATCGACCAGTGATGTAGGCTCATTGCAAGAAAGTAGCACCCAATCAACGCAGGGTGTAACTCAGCTGACGAGTGTTCAACAACCACAGCCGCAACGACAACCACAGGTGCAACTAGTACAAGCGCAAGTACATGCGCAAGGAGAGGCGCAAGTACATGCGCAAGGAGAGGCACAAGTACATGTGCAAGGAGAAGGAGAGGCGCAAGTAGAGGCGCAAGTAGAGGCAGAAGGAGAGGCGCATGGAGAGGCGCATGGAGAGGCGCAACTAGAGGCACAGCTGCCCACAATGCTTGTTCCTCCAGAAGTAGGGGCACATCAGGAAATCGAGATTCAAGCGGAGGTATCATCCGAGGAAGCCACTCCTCCTGAGGATGATCCATTGTCTTCCAGATCCCCAGCAAGAAAAAGGTCAAGGAGGGCTACTACTACAAGTTCTTCTTCAAGCCCCCTTCCTTCTGATGACCTTGATGTTGATTGGAACCCACCAATGCAGTCTGAGAGTGAGGCACGCCATGAGCCGACAAAGGTAGCTAAGCCTAAAAGGAAGGTTCCCGCAAGGCTTTCACTTATGGTTGATGGTGTATGCTGCTGATGAACAGTCTGACGACGACCCAGTCATCACAGATCACAGATGTCACTCCAGCCCCAGCGGGCATGCAGCAGACAGACATTTTTACCCTATCCCGAATTGCTGCTGAGCGGGGTGTGGGCGGCGTGGCACTGGTACCACCACCAACGCAGTTAACTACTACACCAACACGACCTACAGCTTCCATATTTTCTCTTCAGAAGGGCCGGCAGGGACCTCCATCCAGTTCGACCTCCATTACCTCAAGTAGTGGTGCTGTAAGTGCACAACAGAGTCGAATTCAGCCACACCCATCCTCCACTTCATCTGCCATTGAAACTGAAAGTGGCACCTCCACCACCAGCAGACATTTCCAGTCCCCAGTTTGGGACTTCTTTAGTGTTAGCCAAAAGGCGGAAAACATGGTCGTTTGTTCGATTTGTAAAACTGTAGTTAGTCGGGGTAAGCATGGTACCAACCTTGGTACCGGAGGCCAGAGAGGTCATCTCCAAAAACACCACACTATCATTTGGGAGGCGCACCTAAGGAAGATCCAGGGAGCCAAAAGTACAACAAATCCAAATGTATCCATTCATATTAAATCTGATGATGACGAGGGGCTGATCATGCAGGTGGGAATTGAAGAAGCAACAGATTCTTTTTCTGGTACACCCAGTACCCCTGGCAGCAGCACTGCAGTGGTAGTGCCCACGCCCTCTACCCCAGCAACATGTATCAGGCACACTAAGAGTCTGGGAGAGACACCAATGCGAAAAAGTACATCAATGAGCCTAACTGGTTTGAAGAAGTCTGCATCATCATCATCACGTAAAACGGTCCCGCCCACCATTAGAAGCATGTTTTGGTTGGATGCGCCTTTTGAACGCAACCACCCAATGGCACGACTGTATAACGCAAAGCTGGCTAAAATGCTAGCGCTGGACTTTCTCCCTTTTTCTTTCGTGGAAGGGGTGGGTTTTCTAGAATTTGTGGCAACATATGCAATAAATGGAAGGTTCCTAGCCGGTCCTATTTTGCCAGAGTTGCTGTTCCAGCACTACATCAAGATGTGCTGGAGGTGATTGGCGCAGCTATTCAGAAGAGTGCTGTTAACACTATCCACCTGACAACAGACATGTGGACCAGTTGCCAAGCCCTTGTTTACATGTGCATCACTGCACACTGGGCCTCTTTTGCAGGGGTTAAAGACAAGTTAAAAGCAGGTGTTGACATGGACACAGTTTTTCAAGCTACTCGGAAACATGCAACAGTAGCCATGTTTGCCATGGAGAAATCTCATACTGCACCTAACCTTTTGGAGGAGTTTGACAGGAAGGTCTATGAATGACTGCATCCAAGAAATCGCATGATTGGTTATGATTCCATGGATAATGGCAGTAATATAGTTAAGGCCATGCATCAAGATGGCTATTTCAGAGTGCTGTGTTTGGCGCACAGTATAAACATTGTTGTGCAAGATTTCTTGAAAAAAGAAATCACAGTCAGCAAGTTACTGACCACCTGCCGAAGAATCTGCACACATTTCAGCCATTCTTTTAAGGCCCGGAAGAAGCTGAGGAGCATGCAACATGAACGTAGACTGCCAGTCAAAGGACTCATCCAGGAGGTGGCAACACGTTGGAACTCAACCTTCTACATGCTTGAGCGTTTGTCTGAGCAGTGGGGGGTAATCAATGAGTATGTCTATGAACTGGGTTCTACTATTAAAGACATGAGGCTAGAGTTGGAGGAATGGAAGCTAGTTGCAAGCCTGACAGACATGCTTTGTCCTTTTCAAGTCATTAGGGAGGACTGTTCTTTGGGCAAAGCTATCCCATTGTTGCACATGCTAGAGCACCAACTGAAGGCGGTGTCTTCAACGTTCCGAGATGATGCTGAAAAGCAAGACGCATATCAGTTCGCGGAGAGGTTATTAAGCCGCCTAGTTGCCAATGAAAGGCTTAAAAACATACATACAGAACAACATTACATTTGTGCCACTATTCTGGATCCTCGGTACAAAAAGGCCGTGGCCAGCAAAGCATTCATTCCTTTTGATGAAGCAGATGTTTCAAAGTACAAATATTGGCTAGCTCTGCCAGCCACTCGGTTCGAAAAAGAGCGGCAGAAAATTGAAGGAGCCAGCAGAAGTACTACTGAATCAGCAGGCCATTCGTCGTCAAGTTCCTCTTCTGAATCTGTGGCCGAAGGGAGTCACTTTCCCTCACAGCCGTTAACGACACCAGCAACCGTATCATCATCCTCGCCTGCACCAGGCCCAGCCATAATATTGTCGGAAGCGGATTGGCTAACTCATCAAGGGTTTGCTCGTTCCAGTGATGCACAGGCCACAGATTGTACGCAAAGTGGAGCAACCCTGGAGAACCTTGAGTCAATGGTGCAGGCCTATCTGGATTGACCCAACAGAGATCTTTGTTAATCTGAACCCATTGCTGTATTGGTATGGAAAAAAGCTTCTATGGCGAATAATCACCAACCTGGCTCTAAATTATTTGTCTTGCCCACTCGCAAGCGTGTCTTCTGAACGTGTTTTCAGTGCTGCTGGTGCCATTGTAACTTCAAAAAGGACCCGCCTCTTGCCCAAAAATGTAGAGAGGTTAACACTGATCAAGATGAATCAGCACTTCATACCACCAGATTACAAAATACGTGAATGCACGCAGGAAGAAGAGGACCCCGACTTAGGTGACAGAAGTTCTTCTCCGTTAGCTGACCTACTCCCGTCTCAATTCATAGAGTTTGAGGATGAGCTCTACTTCCCCGACACCGAGGCCTGAAAATGACTTCATTTTTTTCGTCCTTATTCACTTTTATTCCTGTATGTCTTTCTTTGTTTTGCAACTGTTACCACAACAAAACTCTAATCACCTAATCTCAACAAGTCCATCAGCAGCACTGTCTTCATGTTATTTCCTTATTGATTTGAAGGTGCCACAGTCTGCATTCCTGAGGTTCACAAGTTCACAACTCAATCATGCTCCTCTATCCTCCTCCTCCAGACTCCCCCTATCCATTTCCCTCAAGGCAGATGGCTGGATTACACAGAATAAGGAAATTTTGTCTTCGTAGACGAGTCCCCTCAAGTGGGACTGGAATTACTGACTACATGCTTGCTGATTGCAGACAGTTACTTCTGAATTTTGACAGGAGAGGCTGCCCTGTGGGCCCTCACTTTCAGCAGAAGATGCGGACAAAAACTGGAACAGATAATGAATAATGAGAAGAAGATGGCATGCGGTGGACAGCAATGGCTGTCTGGCTCTGATGAAAGCAATTGCTGTTTGTTTGTTTTGCTTGAAATGAAGCATATGTCTACTGTTATTATTTAATCTTTTACACACTAAATGTAACTCAAGTCTACTCTGCTGCTTTTTTTACCTTGTTTAATTCAAATTGTACTTCAACTGCAGGGGCCACTACATTGCATTTTCCAATATGCAAAATGCCCTTGGACTTACTGTTTGCCAATATACCATGATGATTGTCTTGATTAAATAATATATCTTTTTTCTTTACAGTCACTCACTGGGATGGATGGATCATCAGCGTCGGTTTAGGGAAGAACTATGACCAATTTGTGAGTGTCAAAAAGGTAAACCAGTCTACAACAACTACTACAGCAGAACTACATGTCTGTCTAGTCGTGGTATGGAGTGGTCCAAGCAGTGTAGTGTTGTTATGCCAGGCAGAGTCCAGACAGCAGTACATGTAAAATTGGGGCTATGTGGCTTGCTGCATACAATTAGATATGCTTTGTCTGTCTGTGACAAAGAGCCTAGGTATGCTACATCAGGTTGCTTCACTCAGAGGTGCCTGCCTTGACCGTCTGCATGGCCCTGCCGCAACCATGGGCCAAAAATCTGTTCCGCTCGCGAAATTTGCTGTTTTTTGGCGGCAAATTCGCAATCCGCGAATCTCACGAAATTGCAGTAAAGTAGCAAATTCTTGAGCGCAACAGATTTTTGGCCCAAGCTTGCGGCAGGGCCATGCAGACGTCAAAGCAGGCACCACTGAGTGAAGCAACCTGATGTAGCATACACCTAGGCTCTTTGACACAGACAGATAAAGCATATCTAGGGTTTAGGGTTCAGTGCGGTTTACATGGGTTTTTGGGTTTAATTCGGGAGGGTTTCCGCGGAGTCTAGGGCTCAGGGCCCGATGCAGGCTCGTTCATAATGATGTTGGCAAGGTTTATGGGGGGCTGGTGTTTTTTGGTCCAGAATTGGCCTTTTTTGGCCTTTTTTGGTGTTTTGCGGGCGCTTGTGTTTGGGTGAAAAGTAGTCGTACACCTTTCAGTGTATGGATTTTGTTCTGCCTTGCTGAGATTCTTGGGAATCGCTGCAACAAGTGTCCTGGTAATTTTCAAGAGGATCGAAGTAGTGGAAGTGCTGAACACAGCAATTTTGTGTCAAGGCGCGATTTGCCATGTTTTGGGGATAGCAGTATTGCATGTTTTTGGGAGGCTGCTTGGGGGGAGTGGTGCTAGATTTTGGGGGGTGGGTTTATGGGTCTGGGAGCACTGCTGGGAAGGTCTAATTTTGATTGCAAGTGGTGTGAAGAAAATCCATGGTGGAAAAGGGGGGTTTGGGCCTAGTTGCAGACAGCATCTTGGCACGATTTTAAGTTAGGCCTAGCAGTATTGCATGTTTTTGGGGGGCTGCTTCGGGGGTTCTAGATTTTTGGGGGTGGGTTGAGAGGTCTGGGAGCACTGCTGGGAAGGTCTAATTTTGATTGTTATGTTAAATGTTATGATAAAAAGTATTTATTGAGCGCGCTGCCACCGATTGGTTTCCTGGCGCTAAGAAAGACAGAGAACGGAACCTGGGGACGTGAGAAGAAGGGGGAGTTAGTGATACGCTTGTCTAAAGAGCCATGTTTTTAAAGCTTTCCTAAATGACATGAGATCCGTGCAAGATCTGATCTCGAAGGGAAAGGAGTTCCATAGGCGAGATGCAAGAACAGCAAATCTGCAGCCACCAGAACGTTTGCGTTTGAAGGCAGGTGTCTGGAGGAGGGCTTGGTGAGCAGAACGCAGATTGCGGGAGGGGGTGTGCCTGATGATGAGATTATCTATGAATTTGGGGCTTTTGCAATGGAGAGATTGAAAGATCATGCAGCCAGTTTTGAAGGAACAACGTTGGGCCAAAGGGAGCCAATGAAGGTCCCTGACCAGAGGGGATGCTGAATGCCATCTAGGTTGCGCTGTGATCAGTCTGGCTACATGGTTCCGGACCATCTGGAGGCGCTTCAATAGATATAAGGATAAGCCTAGATATATGGAGTTTGCATAATCCAGGTGGGACAGTACGGTGGTAATCACCACCTCGATCATGGCCTCTGGAGTAAAAAAACATCGCACCTTTCTGATTTTTCTGAGCTGGAAAAAACACTTGGAGACCACTTGACCCACTTGGTTTTTAAAGAGAGGTCACTGTTCAGGGTCACTCCGAGTGTCTTTGCAGCAGGAGTAGGAGTAGGGGCTTTGCCCATATCTGATGGCCAGTAGTGAGAGCCCCAAAATTTAGCACTATCCCCTGTGAGCACCAACTCGGTTTTTCCAGGGTTTAATTTTAAGTGGTTTTGATTCATCCAGGTTCAGATGAACCGCATGGTAGACTGGAAATGAGAGATGGAGAGCGTGGAGTTGTCAACAGTGAAGAGCAATTGCAGGTCGTCCGCGTAGTTAAACACTGACACCTACATGTCTTTTAAGGCCTGGATTAGAGGGAGAATGTAGATGTTAAACAGGTGGGGTGACAGTGGTGAGCCCTGAGGGACTCCACAGGTAATGGACCGTTTAGGGCCAACCAGGGTGCCAAGGCGGACCGACTGGGAATGATTCTCCAAAAAGGACTTCACCCAACAGGCTGCTAGGCCCCTGATGCCAGCCTGGTTGACACGGTTGATCAGTATGACATGGTCGACCGTGTCTAAAGCGGCCGACAAATCTAGGAGCACCAGGGCCTGAGGAGAATGTCTGTCAGCGCAGTCACGGAGAGAGTCTAGGACCGCAACTACCACTGCCTCTGTTGAGTGGGCAGGGCGAAAGCCTGCCTGATGGGGATCTAAACAGTTTGAACCCTCCAAAAAGTTGGACAGGTGTTTCGCAACATGGGCTTCCAAAACTTTAGCCAAGAAAGGGAGCAAAGAGATTGGCCGATAGTTTGCCATGCAGGAGTGATCCGCGCCAGGTTTCTTCAGGAGTGGGATGACTGTTGCCTCCTTAAATGCAAGGGGTACTAAGCCGGATGTGAGAGAAGCGTTCAATAGAGTATAGGCCGGTGTCGGGACAGAGGACAGACACTCTTTGAGGATGTAAGGGGGACATTTATCAGAGGGTGCCCCAGACTTGACTCTTGCTAGTAACTCTAAGAATTGCTCAGTGGTCATAGTAGGAAACCTATTTAATGTGACCTTATTGGTGGGGGTGTAATAAACAGATGGAGCACCACCAGGGGAACTAGGAATGCTCTCTTTGATGTCCACGATTTTATCAATGAAGTATGTGTTGAGGGCATCACAAAAGGTCTGAGTTGGAGCCACCTTAGGGCGGACGCTGTCTAAGTCAGTCAGCTCATTTAAGATTAAGAAGGTGTCCTTAGGTCTGTCTGCTGAGTTTAGAATACGGGAGGAAAAATAAGCAGATTTAGTGACAAGAATGGCCTTCATGTACTCCTTCCTGGCCATGATGAACTCAGATTTTAAGTCAGGGGAATAACAGCGGCGCCACTTTCGCTCAAGTTGCCGCAAGGATAGCTTCTTAGCTTTTAGGTCTTGGGAGAACCAACGTTGAGCGTCAGCTCGCCGGGCAAGTTTAATATCTTTATACGGTGCGTGGATATCGCTTGCATTTTGAAGCCAGCCAGCCAGGTTAGATTCGGCAGAATTAATATCAGAATGTGGGAAAGGAACCGTATTATTTAGTGTTTTTATAAATTCTGGTTTGATTGCAAGTGGTTTGAAGAAAATCCATGGTGGAAAAGTTTTTGTTTAGCAGTATTGCATGTTTTTGGGGGGCTGCTTGGGTGTGTTCTAGATTTTGGGGGGTGGGTTTATGGGTCTGGGAGCACTGCTGAGAAGGTCTAATTTTGATTGCAAGTGGTTTGAAGAAAATCCATGGTGGAAAAGGGGGGTTTGGGCCTAGTTGCAGACAGCGTTTTGGCACGATTTTAAGTTAGGCCTAGCAGTATTGCATGTTTTTGGGGGGCTGCTTGGGGGGGTTCTAGATTTTTGGGGGTGGGTTGAGGGGTCTGGGAGCACTGCAGGGAAGGTCTAATTTTGATTGCAAGTGGTTTGAAGAAAATCCATGGTGGAAAAGGGGGGTTTGGGCCTAGTTGCAGACAGCGTTTTGGCACGATTTTAAGTTAGGCCTAGCAGTATTGCATGTTTTTGGGGGGCTGCTTGGGGGGGTTCTAGATTTTTGGGGGTGGGTTGAGGGGTCTGGGAGCACTGCTGGGAAGGTCTAATTTTGATTGCAAATGGTTTGAAGAAAATCCATGGTGGAAAAGTTTTTTTTTTTAGCAGTATTGCATGTTTTTGGGGGGATGCTTGGGGGTGTTTTAGATTTTGGGGGGTGGGTTTATGGGTCTGGGAGCACTGCTGGGAAGGTCTAGTTTTGATTGCTAGTTGTTTGAAGAAAATTCAAGGTGGAAAAGGGGTGTTTGGGCCTAGTTGCAGACAGTGTTTTGGCACGATTTTAAGCTAGGCCTAGCAGTATTGCATGTTTTTGGGGGGCTGCTTGGGGGTGTTCAAGATTTTGAGGGGGTGGGTTTATGGGTCTGGGAGCACTGCTGGGAAGGTCTAATTTTGATTGCAAGTGGATTGAAGAAAATCCATGGTGGAAAAGGGGGGTTTGGGCCTAGTTGCAGACAGCGTCTTGGCACGATTTTAAGTTAGGCCTAGCAGTATTGCATGTATTTGGGGGGCTGCTTGGGGGGGTTCTAGATTTTTGGGGGTGGGTTGAGGGGTCTGGGAGCACTGCTGGGAAAGTCTAATTTTGATTGCAAGTGGTTTGAAGAAAATCCATGGTGGAAAAGTTTTTTTTTAGCAGTATTGCATGTTTTTGGGGGGCTGCTTGGGTGTGTTCTAGATTTTGGGGGGTGGGTTTATGGGTCTGGGAGCACTGCTGGGAAGGTCTAATTTTGATTGCAAGTGGTTTGAAGAAAATCCATGGTGGAAAAAGGGGGTTTGGGCCCAGTTACAGACAGCGTTTTGGCACGATTTTAAGTAAGGCCTAGCAGTATTGCATGTTTTTGGGGGGCTTCTTGGGGGGGTTCTAGATTTTTGGGGGTGGGTTGAGGGGTCTGGGAGCACTGCAGGGAAGGTCTAATTTTCATTGCAAGTGGTTTGAAGAAAATCCATGGTGGAAAAGGGGGGTTTGGTCCTTGTTGCAGAGAGCATTTTGGCATGATCCGCAAAAATCGCCTATACTTACTATTTACTATCCTTGAAAAGGAGACTCAGAGTACGCACTTTCGAAATGATGATTATATGTAATACTGTCACCTCTGAAACTGAAAGTGTTATTTTTGCACTACACAGCGTACCTTATATTTTTTTCACCGTGGTGTTTAATATCACTTCCTATTTTTCCATCATCAATTACAGGCCGGCTTTTACCCTGTGCCATGGAACAAACGATTAACTCAGGCTTACCATTAGCGATCCGCAATTCCGCATCAGGCAGCCAGCGGACAGTGTGTCTGGTCACCAAGACTGATTGCGGAGCGTCAGATGGAATGGAGGAGTACCGCGAATAAGAGGGATGGCTGGATGCATGCAAATTCACAAATTCAACAGGACAACTACAACATACAGTTACAGTATCCTCTTAACTTCTCCTTATCTTTTAAATGTTATTGTTGTGAACTTGAACTTCTACGTGTGTGACCCTGTGCATTTGTTTGCTCTCTGCTTCAAATTCATCCCTCCAGCTATTTGATACGTTTCTTTGCTATTTTTAAAACTAATTTAATGTACTAATAACTATAAGTGTTTATTCTCTCTGAGGGCAGAGAGGCAAGTGAAATTGCGTAATTATATTACTGCAGCCCTGTACTGTCAAATTGTTTCTTCATAGTTACTAGTAAGTTGTAGTAAGTACTACTTTTCAGTAACCTAACCATCCATTTAGCAAAAAACGTCATGCATGCAATAGTGCACTTCCTTTATGTCCCTTAAAAGATTTATAGATATCTTCGAATCCAAAGATTTCTTATTCTTCATTTGTTGTTTTTCCATGATGTTTTTTTCCCTCTCTCCACAAAACATTCCCAAAATCCCCCATTCCCATCCAATTTTCAAACCCTAACCATCTTCCCTCGGGCTGTGTGGTTTTTCATTGAGGTGTGACTAAATGACAACAATATATTCCACACACTTGCTGGGGAGGATAAGGTCAAAGCAACAGAAAAATCTTTCTAATCAGAATTTCATGTGCGCCATCGTGGATTGATCATCAACAACATCCTCCTCCTACACAAGACGAATCGAATGCTTAATGCTTACGTTGCTATGTCCTTTGCCTTAATACAATTTTTTATAGTAGCCATACTCCACGCAACTAGTACTTAGTTATATTTTGAATACTTTAGCACTGCTTAGGCTACAATTTATGGCACTGTTCTCTACCGTACTATCTATCGTACTGTTTATAATGCTACGCTCAGGCCACTCAATGTTTCATTTCCTTTTTTTTATATGCTGCTACTGTCAGTGTGTACCACTACTACTACCAGTACAACGATGATATTTCAACAATCCAGGATTCAAGTCAACACCCAACCTTAATCGCCATTTGCCATGCAGCCAGCCCTGTGCCTAGCCCTATTCTCAAACATGAATCACAGGTAAGATAAGCATTTTGGGGAGGTAGAATAGTGGGCTAGGACTCGGAGGAGAGAAGAGACTGACAGTGTCACAGTAGTACTAGTAAAGTACTAGTAGGGCAATTGAATTCACTAACTCTGTTAGTGGCACTTTTGTACATGTTTGGACGTTTAGATAATTCATGCTGGTAAGTTTGAAGAAAGCAAACATACAGTAACCCCCGCCCACCACCACACAATATAATATGAACGCGTATTCTATGTTTAAATATGTAAAATAAATTAATATATTTGCCCTAACAAAAATAAACTAACCCAACCCACCCCGCTACCTAACCCCAACCAATGCCCAAATGTCCTTCAAGTCCCTTTCCCCAACGCCCAATTCCCACCCCCCCAACAGTCTTTAAAAAAGGTGCAAGGGAAAGTCACTTCCTCCGGCGGTGTACTCTGAGTGCTGTGGACAGGTCTCCCACCTCTTTGCGGAGGTCCCAGAGCTGGCGCTGTTGCTTCTCTGCCAATCGCTCCAGGTAGTCTACTCGCTTTCGGAGGTGGCGCAGACGTGCCATCCAGGCTCTGGGGGGGGGGAAGCTGATGATTTTGCTGCTGTGCGGCGGCGGCGGGAGGCTTCTGGCTGGTGGACCCAGGGGCACTGGAGGAGGATGCAGTAGTTGCCGTCTCCTCCTGCTCCTGAGCCCACAGCCGCTGATATTCAGCGTAAATGGCCTCCAGCTTACGTGCCCTGGCCCGGATAGCCATCTCCTTGCGGGTGAGCTTTTTTGGAGCATCTATGAAGAAAGAAAGAAAAATACTGTAGCCAATAGTCTTTAACATTAAGTCAAAATAATTCAACAGAAAGTTGTATCACAGTAACACTAGCAACTTGCAAGCACAGTATAACATTTTGGCATGTATCTGTCCGCAGTCTTTGTAGGCCTGTGACATTAGTGGGAGTTTCAGGAATTCTACTAGCAGCACTATGGACTCACTACTACATAGTCAGAGAGTCAGAGACTACACCAGTCTTCTTCTTTTTTTCTCTTGTTTTGCAAAAGAAATTACTTGTACGAGAACTTGTGGTAGCCGGCATAATGCCAGCTCACTCAGCTTGCACCCAAGAAAAACAGACACAAGACACGGTGGAGAAGTGTGGCAGACTCTGAAGCAGAGATCAGGCCAGGGACCAGGGTTCAAGTCCCGACGCGGCAGGGTCTTGAGCTCAATGTCCGCGGACTCGATAATTCTCGCCTCGGCACCTACTCTAATCATGGGTACCACGCTGCAACTCTGGGCAATAGCTTGCTTAATCTCCACAACGGCCTCTACAACACTGGGATGCCTGGCTTCACCTTGGGGGTGCCCAGGAGGGGCAACTCACAGGAAGAGCCAGGAAGGGTTCCACAGCGTTATACAGCGCCGGGACACCCCGTTGGGGCAGCTGTGCGCTTTATAAAATACACTACATTTACATGATGACGCAGAGTCGCATTACTTCAAGCAGTATATGCAGGTGGGGATAGAAAGCTCTTACTTTTCTATAGGGGTGGCACTGGCCATACTCGCTTACATCAAGGGCTACTGCTCAATGTAATTTATAATATTTCGCACTGCTACCCCGGGCCTTGACTACTACAAAAGGAAAATGAAGATTATTGATTTCTGATCATATATCCTGCCGATCACATGATCTTTGCTTATATGATGGATGACTTTAGGTGCTTTGTTTTGATAGATTGAGTGAACAACAGCAATAGTCCACCCATGACACAGCTGAAAGTGAGTGTGGTACCCATAATTGCCGGAGGAAGGGACTTGACTTGATATAATGTCAACTACACAATACATACACAATATATGCTGTGCTTGCAAAGTAGACTACTGTACTGTTAGTCAAGGTAGTATTTAAATTTTATGAACAATCACAACTTCTAGTATTTGGATTTCCTCAGCTTTGCTACTCTGGCACGGACATGCTGTTCAAAGTAACACTGTTCATCCGCTGAGCGTCTGCTCTAATACATACACCTCTGCTATCTATGAGGAAGAAGAAGATACCATCCAGGCTTCCAAAGTAAACGTCTATCATTCTTCTTAATGTCTCAACTTGTACCAAGTTTACTTTTTCTCAACAACCAACTAACACCCTTTTCATTTTATTTGGTAAACCACTGTCTTGACTTGTATTTGAGTTTGACCCAAATGATATATTGCAATGCACACCACACATGCATTTTCTGATTCACCCACACAGGTAGTCATCTTTTCTTTCTCCTCCAACCATCCTTGCTTCAAGCAGCCATGCATCTGATTGCTTCCTATCAGCCACCTCTGCCTGCATTCAAAAACACGTATCATTCTTTACAGTCATAAATGTTACGACTCGCTCGTCCTTCCTTTCACCCTTCTTTCCCTTTTCGTTCTTCACATCCCTCAAGATCATCTGATATGACTTGCCTTCACGAAAAAAGTTTCCCAGCTGAGTTGAAGTCAAATAGAGGGGGCCATTGCTTACCCGAGAACTACCGCCACTAATGCTATTACTAAGTCAAGGTTGAAAATGATTAAACTCTTGCATTCTGATACTTGGGTTAGAGTGAGGATGGGCAATGGCTCAACGGTAACTAAAATTATTCCAACATCGAATGGGCTTAAACAGGGCAGTGTATTAGCTCCCCTACTTTTTAACTTATTTTTATCCGATCTCACTTCTGACCTAAATGATATCAATGCCCACCCACCAAGGTTGGGTCAAACTCCGATATCAAACCTGCTATATGCGGACGATGTTGTTCTAATGAGCTATACAAAGGTGGGGATGCAACAACTGATCAACGGCATATCTAAATACTCCAAGGAAAATGGTATGCACATAAATGATGCAAAGACCAAAATGATGGTAATCACCAAAAATGTTCGATTAAAGTATACGCATACTTGGTTTTTGGAAGGTAAAAAACTGGAACAAGTAATTGATTACAAGTACTTGGGAGTAACTTACAGTGATAATGGCAAGTTCGTCCATCACAAAAGTGAAATTTCAAGGAAAGCGAATTCCATTACCGCAGCATTTAGATCTATCCAGAAATCCATTGGAGTCTTGTCTTACCGCCCTTTATTAAAATCAATAACAGCTAAACTATTGCCTTCTCTAACGTATGGGAGTGAGGTGCCAATGGGAGTGATGCAGAGATTATAAACACCTCGGTAGCAAAAACCTATTGTCATTTATTTTCACTCCCTAGGAATGCCTCACAATCCCAAGTAAGGTTGGAATTTGGTCTGAACGACCAATCTTGTGCAAGAAAAGGAAAATATTGAAAGTGTGCAATAGAATAAAAAATTATTATGACAACAAAATGTCCCGTCTTCTCTGGCAAGAAGTAAGCAACAACCATTACCTAACTACTGCCGCATATTTAAAATCAGCAATTAAGGACTATGGTTTAGCTCCTATTTGGAACAACACGGTCAACCAGGAGAGTTTCAAGAAGACAGTAAACAAAATCACTGACTATCTTTCTTTGATAAAGGACAAAGATAATTTTATCAAAAGACACCATGCGTGGCCAATAGTAAGTGGTTTTAAGAAAAAGAAGATCCAAACCTATTTGGAAACATCATGGTCGAAAAAAAATAAAGACATTTTTATGAATGCTAGGTTTGGTATTTTTCCAGGCTCATGTCATTTGGCCCCATGGAAAAGAACTGAAGAATCCTGGGCGTGCACGCTTTGCAAATCTGGCCTAGAAAACATCATACACCTAATGTGCCTTTGCCCGAACCTGGAAGTCGAAAGAAAAGCTGTAGTTAAGAAACTATTTAATGAACGTGGTATTAGAACTTGTAGGCAGGCTCTTATGGCAAGCTTAGATCCAGAAGACTTAGCAATTAATTCAGCATTTGTGAAATTTCTTATATTGGCCAAGAAAAAGTTGGACGCTTGTGTTTGAATAGTGTGTAACTACTGTCAAGATGATTTATGGAATACTTTCAAGGGTCAGAGTACCTTTTATTGTTTTATGAGAAGTATTTGAATATATGCAATGCATCAGCATTTTAGTTTTGTATAAGTTTTATCCGTTTTATAAGATTTTAATTAATCAAAAAATAAATAAACTGAAGTCAAGGTTGACTGTCTTCTCCATGATTGGCAAAAATGTAGTTCTAAATTAATAACTGTTCTTAACAGTACAGTGTACTTGTACTAGTGTACTGTCTACTGTATAGTACATCATACACTCCTTTGCGAGCCTACCCTAAAATGTCAATAAGTAAGGAGTATAATAAATTACCACTGTCCGCCGCTGCTGAGCCATCCCCCTCAGCTCCTGCTGGTGGCACTTGTGGCACCGCCGCATCCGCCCCTGGGGTGGACCCCTCCGCGCTGCTGGCCCCGGCACTGGTGGTGGGTAGTGGCGCATCCGATGTTGTGACACCTAGAAAAAACATGTCATATTTTTAGATGCCATACACCACCCCCTATTTCATCTCGTAATGGAAGAGAAAATGTTAATACATATACAATTTTTAATTATTGGGACTGAAGAAAAGTCACGGTTTTGGGGAGGGCGTTAACTTATATGCTTAGCCATAACATGCAACACTTTTTGGCATAACTGATGAATGATTGCTTTTTAACGTGCAACATTTTCCTAATTACAGACAGAACCAACTACTCCTCATCACCACCAGGAGGACTTGAAGTTCCAACAAGGTGAGGGCTCCCGAGTCCCGCACAGTTACTTCTGACTGAGGTATGTGGAAAGTCGAACTGCACCTATCATCAACAATGTCCTATTTCTCTTGTCCATACTTCTGTATGTGCAGAATAGTCCCTGAAACACTAGCGGTATGGTATGTGCTATTATCAAATCAAAAAGCCAACTACTAGCTTATTCTTGGTTGACATTGACATTTTGTTGTTGGAAATTGTCAAAGCACTAACATTAAGAAGACTGGAATAGACAGCAAGGGCAACCCAGAGGACTGCACTCAGTGCCTCTAGAGCTATTGCTGGATCAGAGTTTTGTTTAACACTGTTTGCCGACTGGGCAAGCTTAGCTACCTACACAGACCGACTCATAATAATAGTAGTAGTAGCACAGACAGTGATGGTAGAGAGGCAGGATAAGAATGTAGAAACAGTCTACAAGAAGATCAAAGACTATTTTGTAAAAAATAGCAATAGGAAACAGTTTGGAAAGAATAGGAGCTGTAAATGTTAGGGAAGTATAATTATATTAACAACAGAACAACTTACTGGGGCCAGCAGAAGAGGCTGCAGGGGACCGTTCCTGCCCACTTTCTTCTGCTGGAGTCTGGGGTGTACTCTTCTTGCCCCTGTGAGGTGCTGAATGTGAACATGAAATAAACAGAAACACGGATGATTGTTTTTTTGAAATATTTGATTTCTTTAACCACAATCTAAAATTATCTCGGGGAAACAAATTACCAACAATTGCACTACATGTATTGACCTATCTGATCTGGTCAACTAGGAGGATACTACTAGTACAGTATTGCTGGATTCGCAGACCGTCTACTTGGAAAGTTATGTAAACCACTAACTAAACTAACAACAAAAAGGTTCTACTACGACTGCCAGCACTCAGCAGTACACGACGTGACAGACACAGTCCGTCATCATGATTGCAGACCACTAAAAAATGTCCTACTACTAATAACATGTCATAATATCCTCAACCTATCTATCCACCACTATCTCTTCTTCTTAGTGGCAGCAGGAGTAAAAAGGAAGGACTAGACTTGAGTCTCTAGTCTCTCTAGCATTACGCAGTTCTGTAAAGTACTACACTCATACATATTCCGGCCAAATGAGCACAAAGTTGCAAACAAGTAAGCATAGTAGCAACGCCACTGAGGAGATGAGCACCTGCAATCGCAGAAGCTATTTAAACATTATTTTACCTGCAATGTAATCGAATCAGCAGCATTATTGCTCTTCGGGTAAAACATATATTAGCAATATAACACAGAGCAGAAGAAAACAAAGTAGTTATCAAATAGCTACTCACCAAGGCCAGGGATCTCCACGCTTAGCAGGTCGAGCAGGTCCTGCTCCCGGTCGAGGAGGTCAACCCACCGGTACGTCGCTTGGTCATAGGTGCGCCGGACCCCCGACTCCCTACGCATGGCCCAGCACACCTTATCCCACAGCTGGCGATGCTCCCGGATGCCATAACCTTGACCGGGCCTGCCCCCTGCTGCCACGGTCTTCGGGAGGTGGCGCAGAACATAAAATATAAGCGTGGCCACCTCCACCGCGCTGAAAAACTCCCTGGCCACTACATCCTCCCCCCTCAATCGCCCGCAAGGGAGCCGGGTACGTGGTGCGGGGTCCCTTCCCCTTGCTCTTCCCGGCTCCCTTTGCCATGGTCCTGGACAGCTGAAAAAAAAATAGGAAAGAATAAGGAAAAAGTAAAGAAAAGAAAAGAGTTAAAAGAAAGTAGCTTTAAAGTAACCATAAGTAGAAAAACCCCACAAAATATAGCTGTAGAAAAAGAGAGGGATAGATAATGAGTAAAAAAGATCTAAAAAAAGTTCAAAGAAACAAAGGATTGCAAAGATTAGGGGAAGATTGAAAAAGCATGCCCAGAACCATAGCAATGAATGAAAAACAAGATGGCCGCGCCCATTGAGGACCGCGTGGGTAAGTTCGTGCGATATTTCCCCCGCGAGCACGCAAAAACACACGCGAACATGTAATAGCGCCCCTCGCACAACGCGAGCTTGCAAATAGTGCCCAGAAACGGAAAGACGCAACACGCACAAGATGGCCACGCCCATGCACGACCGCATGGGTAACTTCGCGGTCGGGGCGCTGCAAGCGGCCCACGAATAAGCAAAAAGCCCCGCAAACACGCAAAAAAAAATCCGAAAATTTGCGGATTATGCGGAACACGAATTCGCTTTCGCACGAATTTGCACATTTCGCCCATACTTAGTCTCAAGGCGCTGGAAGAGGGGGATTTTGCAGGTTCCAGGCCATCAAGGAGAGGGACTGTCGAAGAGCCAGGTTTTGAGGTTTCTTGTGAAGGTGGAGAGAGATGTCATCTGTCTGAAGTGGAGAGGTAGGGCTTTCCAGGATCTAGCCACGAGGAAGGAGAAGGAGCGACCGCCTGATCTGGTCTTTCTGGTGCAGGGGACCTCGGCGTAGGAGAGCTGGGCTGATTGTAGGGTCCTTTGGGGTGCGTGGAATTGGAGTCGGCTGTTCAGGTATGCTGGTCCGGTGTTGTGGAGGGCCTTGTGAGCGTGGGTGAGCATCTTGAAGGTGACTCTAGCTTTGATGGGGAGCCAGTAGAGTGTGTGCAGATGCTGGGAGATGTGGCAGTGTCCTGGCAGGTGGAGGACCAGTCTTGCGGCGGCGTTCTGGATGTTCTGTGGCTTGCATGTGAGATTTTTGTTTATTCCGACATAGAGTGTGTTGCCGTAGTTGAGCCTGTTGGTGACCAGGGCATGAGTGATGTCTTTCAGTGTTCGAGGGGGATCCATTTGAAGGTCTTGCATAGGAGGCAGAGGGTGTGGTATAAGGAAGACAAAACGGCATTGAACTGGCGGTCCATTTGAAATCGGAGTCCAGGATGATTCCCAGGTTGCGTGCATGGTCCGTAGGGGTGGGCGGACGTCCGAGGGCGTTGGGCCACCCGGTGTCGTTCCAGGCGTCAGGGTGTGGGCCCATGATGAGTACTTCTGATTTCTGTTTTTCATCCATTTGCCGACGGCTTCAATGCCTTCTCGAAAATTGTGTCTGGCGGTGTTGGGTTTGTTGGATAGGGAGAGATTGAGTTGGGTGTCATCTCTGTATGATACAATGTTGAGTCCATAGGTTCTGACGATGGGGGAGAGCGGAGCCATGTAGACGTGGGAAACCGGGATGGGGTAGAAATATAATTTTACCCAGGACCTGAGAATATCTTTGAGCCTTTAAAGTCATTATGTATGTAGAGATGTATATTTAATGTATATGTGACTCTTTTTCTATCTGGTGATGAATTATGAGCTTTGATAGAGCGGTATTGCTCCCATTGTATATTCTAGTAGGATTTTGTTGAGTTTTATATCATTTTTATGGTTGCACTGTTTGTATAATTCACATTTTAACTGTATGCTGTATTGTGGTACTTGTTTTTTATGGCCGTATTTGCAGAATAAAAATATATTGCAACAATAAAATAATATATATGTGTGTGTGCATTGCAAGATCTTATGTAACACCATTTACAAATAGTATGCCTCAACAGATGTTCTAGAATTATCCATCTGATAAGAATGGTCTTCATTAGCAGGATGTGCCCCATTAATTGAATATTTCTACATGGTCTCTCATCAGCTACAGGAACAGAGTTCCCCTAGCAATAAGTTTTGCAGGTACATTCGTCAGATGCTCGTCCACCCCACATTTTTATTTGTATCCTACCTGGATCTTGCAGTCCTCATTTTTATAATATAATTAAGATAAGGTTCCCTAAAGTAGGGAAATAAATCAATCAATGTATAGATTTAAGGCAACCATTCAGTGAACAGAAAATAAATGGTAATCAAAGAACAATGCGAATCAAAAAGAACCAGACAACAAATTATTTATCAAAAATACAAAATGAGCATTTATTAAGTATTACACAATTTCAAGAAAAATATATTAATCATTCATTCACTTTCATGTCTATCATGCAAACTCACAGACATACTGAAAACCATTTAAAAACATTGTTGCTGTGATAACATTTTGCTATACAGGGGTAGATTAACAGAATATGTAGAAATCAGTTCCAATAAAAATCTGTCTGGCACAAATTCAAATGACTGGTGTTTTTCAACTTGCGTTTCGGCACTACAGAGGTACCTTCATCAGGAAGAGGGCCACAGTCGACACATTTGATGAATCTGTGAAATCAAAGCTGTCTCGTAAATAAGGGAGGTTCTATTATGTTAAGTTTAGACTATGATGAAGAAACATTTACATTGAAAGTATTGGGGCAAGTGGAAGAAGATGACTAAAGCAGATGACTTAAGCAGATTGATTTAGTGGAAAAGGGAAATAGGTTTGTAAGAGAAGTGAATAGTGAGAGGAACCCTATGTGGATAAAAAATGAAAAGAGAAAGAGAAAACTCCCCAGAGATTGTATGATACACCATGATGACCCTTATCTGTGTTGAAGTTACATGCGTCAGGAATAATTGATCTGAAATATAGCTACTAAAAATGATATCTGAGAGACCAATCGTGTTAAGCAGTCAACGGAGACACTGTGGAACTTGATATGTAATCTACACAGTGAATATGAAGGATGGGTTTTGGTGAAGGCTCATGTGAGATTTCAATCTAGAGTAGCAATAATTCTGAGTATTTAACTTAAATATTAATTTAGAAAACACAGGTAAGGGGACGTTTTCAATGTATCAAAAATAGATGAAGAGTAGAGGTCCTCATGCTATTTCAATACAAATTTGCTAAAAATGAAACGAGACATGTTGTCCGTGATCTAATGAATGTGATGGAGGACAAATAACCCTAATTGCATATCCAATAAGCCGTTTTCTATTTATACCTGCATGACTGATGGATAACAGGATAAAGATGAATTAGTCGTCACCATAAAAACTAGGGGCCAGATGTAGGTCGGTCGGTAACGGCCGAAAATCGGTATTTTCGGCCGTTACCGACCGGTAAATAAGATTTGGTATGTAGGGCCCAGAATTTTACAGATTCGGTAAATTTACCGATCGGTAAATTTACCGAATCTGTAAAATACCGAATCGGTATTCATACCTATTCGGTATTTTTGCTATGTAGGTGGGACTCTTCTGAGTCCCACAACCCTTACCGATTCGGTATTTTACCATCAAATATATTTGATGGTAAAATACCGATTCAGGTGTGCATGCACATGTGTGCATGCACACCTGTGCCATATGACAGGCAGACCTGCCCTTAGGGCAGGTATGCCTGCCACATGGCCCCCGAATCTTTTTTGGGGGTGCTAGAGGGTGTCAAAGTGACACCCCCTGCACCCTTGTCAAAATCTGTATTTACCGATTCGGTAAATACCGACCGGTAATGCCCCATTCATTCCTATGGGCTTCAAAGCCCATAGGAATGAATGGGGCATTACCGGTGGGTATTTACCGAATCGGTAAATACAGATATTTACCGATTCGGTAAAAGGAACATCTGGATGTTCCTACATCTCCACCCCTTAGATTTACCGATTTTTAATTACCGAATCGGTATGATTCGGTAATTAAAAATCGGTAGATCTATTTTACCTACATCGGGCCCTCGATGTTATCAGATTATGACCGAATGTTACTGCTGTCTTTGCGGAACTAAAGAGTTATGCTTTGATTCCCATTTATTTTCTGTTCGCTGAATGGTTGCCTTAAACCTATACATTGAATGCAAAAAAGAAAACCCTAACCGGATGACCTACTCAGTCATGGAACAGGAAACCTGCGAGCATTGTAACTATAAGGAGGGCAGGTTAACGGAAGTGCGGTGTGCCCGGAAACCACAATAGCAAGTTGGAAGAGCAGGGCAGCAGGGGCGGCCTTAGGCATGTGCAAGCTGTGCACCTGCACAGGGCCACCAAACCCCAGGGGCCACCACGCCAATATATATCCTTAATATAATAATCCTCTGAGGATGGATACATATTTGCGTGGTGCCCCTGGCAGGGATTTGGCGGCCTCCGGCTCTGTTCCACTTCCAAACACCCTGACCCCCCCTCTTCACTGGCCTCCGCGCTCCGCCCCGCCCGGACTTCCTCTTCCGGGGCCCCCTACCTACGCTCCCTGCCCAGGGCCGCCATGAGCCTAGAGCTGCCCCTAAGGGCAGGGCCGGGCCTTCCACGGCTGAAGAAGAAGGGCCAGTGGTCACATAAGGCACAGGTGTGTCTTTTTCCGTGATAGGCTAGAACTGTAACCAAATAGTTATCAAGAGACAGTTTTTACAATTGGGATGGGGGCCATCGACATCACCCGACTAAAGTACCATGATTGAACTTTCCATGCTGCAAATATATATTTTGAGATAGTTGGAGTTTGCTTTTTAAAGCAGGCACGTTCTTATTTATGTATGTGTTAGAAATCCTCTGGGAGTACCATGGCCTTGTTTTAGCTATTCCTCTGCAACTGTGGCAAACACAGATCTACATGTTAATACAATTAGCAGCTCTTTACCAAACTAATGCTGCTCGTCACAAGACAGTTTGTATCTGAACACACACGAAATACTTCAAGACTTATAAATAAGGCCTCTTCATTGTTAATTCTCTTGTTGAACTCCATCAAGCATATAGGGTTGCTGCAGCACCCCTACTCCCAGCGCCAATGAAAGAGGGGCTGAGAAGCGATGCAGTGGCACCAACAGATGTCTGGAGCACCGCGATTCATTGAAAAAGGCTGAGGTCACTGCTAAGTACTCTGTCTTCATCGATGGCATGCGCTGAACTCCGAGCAGCCACAGAGTACTGCGCCGAGGGGGCCCCCCTGCAGCTCGGGGGTCCACTCGGGTGCTGCGGGGGCCTGTGGTATGCCCCTGATGACAGCTATCACCCATGCTGATACCATTTCCTTCCTTTTTTTACCCAGATTTACATAAATAGAGTGTGACAACAGGCACCGCCTCTCAACGGGATCTACTCTATGAAAGATGTTTGTACTTTATTTACGTGTAATAATTTCTTTCTCACAGTTTACAAATTATATACTGGCAATCTACTACAGTATTACTACGGACCTTCCTTGCTTTGGCCTGCCTAACTACCTGATGTGATGACAAAATGTGGAGTTTACTCAATGACAAAATAAACTGGCTAAATGGCTGCCCGTCGGCTAGTGTACTTTGTATTTGACATTTTTAGATCTAGGGGCTCTTTTTAAAAAAACTTGAGCAACCACAAAACAAGCAAGATGTTCATTTGTGATTAAATGAATCTTGTGCTCAATGCTACATGTTAGACGATGCGACCGTTTCACTCAGGGTCGCATCAGTCAGTAGATAATTAACACTGGCCTGGGTGCACATGCATTGATGAAATTGCTCCACGACCTGGGGCCTTGTAATGTTTATAATCATTCTATGTCTCCTTTTTTCATGCAGAAGTTATTTAAACTGACGGTGAAACTCGTAATTTACGCCCTTAACTCACATATGCACCCCTTAGCGTGTGTGCTTAGCTCATGCGTTTTCAGGGCAATTTCACCCTGAACCACAGATCCTGAAGAAAGCCAATCAGTTGGGAACATATTGGCATGGGCATCCGCAGAAATGTTTCCAGGGGGGGCAACATTTTAACTTCATCACCATCCTCCGACATGATTGAGCACAAGTATTAAATACATTAAAAAAAATCTAATAAGACAAAGAGCTTAAATAAACAAAGAAATCCGTAGGGGGAAGAGAAAAATCTTGTGAGGCACCACATCAGACAACCTGGCAAGTAATAAAACAGAGGGAAAAACTAAAAATTACAGGAAAAAAACAAAAACATTCTAAATCAGGTTGATGCGGTTCTAGAGCATGGGTACTCACAAACTTTCTCTCAGGGGCCAAATTTACAGTGTGGTTTATGGCCGAGGGCCGCACTGGTGGGGGCGGGGTCAGTGAGGGAGGGGGTGGGGCTAAAGCAACAAAAAAACTATGACCATGAGATTGAACACAGGTCCCTGGAGCCACCAGACCCGGCATACACACATCTTTCTTTCTCTCTCTCTGTCTCCCTCCCTCTCTCTATCTCTCTCTCTCCCTCTCTCTGTCTCCCTCTCCCTCTCTCTGTCTCCCTCTGTCTCACTCACTCTGTCTATCTCTCTCTCGCTCCCTCTCCCTCCCTCTCTCTCTCCCTCTCCCTCTCTCTCCCTCTCTCTCCCTCTCCCTCTCTCTCCCTCTCTCTCCCTGTCTCTCTCCCTCTGTCTCTCTCCCTCTCCCTCTCTCTCATCCCTCTCTCTCATCCCTCTCTCTGTCTCCCTCCCTCTCTCTCTCTCTCCCTCCATCCGTCTCTCTCCCTCCCTCCTTCTCCCTCCCTCCCTCTCTCTCCCTCTCCCTCTGTCTCTCTCCCTCTGTCTCTCTCCCTCTGTCTCTCTCCATCCCTCTCTCCATCCCTCTTTCTCCATCCCTCTCTCTGTCTCCCTCCCTCTCTCTCCCTCCTTCCGTCTCTCTCCCTCCCTCCCTCCATCCCTCACCTTCCAACCCTCTCTATCCCTCCCTTTCCCTCCCTCCCTCTCTCTCCTTCCTTCTGTCTGTCTGTCGCCCTCCCTCTGTCTGACTGTCTCCCTCCCTCTGTCTGTCTCCCTCCCTCTGTCTGTCTGTCGAACTCACTCTGTCTGTCGCCCTCCCTCTGTCTGTCTGTCGCCCTCCCTCTGTCTGTCGCCCTCCCTCTCTCTGTCTCCCTCCCTCTGTCTCCCTCCCTCTGTCTCCCTCCCTCTCTATGTCTCACCGTCTCACTCCCTTTGTCTCACTCCCTTTGTCTCACTCTCCTTGTCTCCCGCCCTCTGTCTGTCACCCTCTGTCTGTCACCCTCTGTCTGTCTGTCGCCCTCTGTCTGTCTGTCACCCTCTGTCTTTCTTTCTCCCTCTGTCTGTCTCCCTCTGTCTGTCTCCCTCCCTCTGTCTCCCTCCCTCTGTCTCCCTGTCTCTCTTTCTGTCTCACTCCCCTTGTCTCCCTCCCTCTGTCTCCCTCCATCTGTCTCCCTCCCTCTGTCTCCCTCCCTCTCTCTGTCTCACCGTCTCACTCCCTTTGTCTCACTCCCTTTGTCTCCCGCCCTCTGTCTGTCGCCCTCTGTCTGTCTGTCGACCTCTGTCTGTCTGTCGACCTCTATCTTTCTTTCTCCCTCTTTCTGTCACCCTCTGTCTGTCTCCCTCCCTCTGTCTCCCTCCCTCTGTCTCCCTGTCTCTCTCTCTGTCTCACTCCCTTTGTCTCCCTCTCTCTGTCTCCCTCCCTCTGTCTCCCTCTCTCTGTCTCCCTCCCTTTGTCTCCCTCCCTCTGTCTCCCTCCCTCTGTCTCCCTCCCTCCCTCTGTCTGTCGCCCTCTGTCTGTCACCCCTGTCTGTCGCCCTCTGTCTGTCGCCCTCTGTCTCCCTTCCTCTGTCTGTCGCCCTCTGTCTGTGGCCCTCTGTCTGTGTCCCTCCCTCTACCTCCCTTCTTCTGCCTCCCTCCCCCTGCCTTCCTCTATCTCCCACCCTCTGTCTCCCTCCCTCTCTGTCTCCGTCCCTCTCTGTCTCCCTCTCTCTATGTCTCCCTCTCTCTATGTCTCCCTCTGCCTCCCTCTGTCGCCCTCCCTCTGTCTTCCTCTCTTTCTGTTTCCCTCTCTCTCTGTCTCCCTCCCTCTGTTTGTCTTCCTTCCTCTGTTTGTCTCTGTCTGTCTCCCTTTATCTGTCTCCCTGTCTGTTTCCCTCCCTCTGTTGCCCCCTCCCTCTTTCTGCTGCCCTGTCTCCCTCCATCTGTCTCCCTCCCTCCCTCTCTCTCTCTCTCTCTCTCTCTTTCTCCCTCTGTCCCCCCCTCTCTCTCTCTCTCTCCCTCTGTCCCCCGCCCTATCTGTCCCTTGCCCTATCTGTCTCCCTCAGTCTTCCTCCCTCAGTCTCCCTCCCTCTGTCTCCCTCCCTCTGTCTCCATCCCTCTGTCTCTCTCTGCCTCCCTCCCTCTGCCTCACACGCTCTGCCTCCCTCCCTCTGCCTCCCTCTGTCTCCCTCCCTTTTGTGTCCCTCCCTCCCTGTCTCCCTCCCTAAGTCTCCCTCTCTCAGTCTCCCTCCCTCAGTCTCCGTCCCTCAGTCTCCCTCCCTCTGCCTCCCTCCCTCTGCCTCCATCCCTCTGCCTCGCTCCCTCTGTCTCCCTCCATTGTGTGTCCCTCCCTCCCTGTCTCCCTCCCTCTGTCTCCCTCCCTCTCTCTCTCCCTCTCTCTCGGTCTCCCTCTCTCTCGGTCTCCCTTTCTCGGTCTCTCTCTCTCTCTCTCGGTCTCCCTCTCTTTCCCTCTCTCTCGGTCTCTCTTCCTCTGTCTGTCTCTGTCTGTCTCCCAACCTGTATCTCCCTCTATCTGTCTCCCTGTCTGTCTGTCTCCCTCCCTATGTCGCCCCTTCCCTCTGTTGCCCCCTTCCCACTGTCTGTGTCCTTCTGTCTGTCACCCTCTGTCTCCCTCCGTCTCCCTGCCTCATTGTGCTTATCTATAATAATGTCCCCCCCTCGTCTCTTTCACTATCTTCTCTCGTGAATCATTTCTCCCTCTTTCCTCTCCCCCTCTCCGTTTGTCTCTACTCCCCACTCTGTCTCTTATTTTTCCTTTTGGCTCTGTCTCTCTCTTTTATCTCTCCTCTGCTCTTACGTCTCCCTTAGCCTCAACATGGAGGGTTAGTTAAATTTTTCCACTACAACATTGTCAAAATCGAATTTTCATTTTTTTCCATTTTAGTCATATTGTTCTTTAAATGTAGTTATTTCAGTCCTTAGTGTTTTTGCTGGAGTATTTTCACTCTTAGCTGTATACAGCACTCTCCCCATTGCACAAATTCATGAGAATGAAACTTTTAATTTCAATCCGGTCTGTCACTTCACAGTTTTTAAACTAAGAATGTTGGCACTAACCCCGCTCCCCAAACGACGCCCCCACCCACGCCCCTTAGCTTTTTATCTGATCGTTGTTGCCTGCTGTGAGGGACAAAAGCTCACGGCCCCTGATAATTGTGCTGCTTGAAAGCATCAGCAGCTCCCCAAGAACTCAACATCATCTCCTGAGGCCTGGGATGGGAGGAGATGCTCCATGCTGTGTCTCCTCTGCCGGCCCATTGTCATACTGCCCATGACAATGGAACGGCTGACTCTGTGACCTGCTGGGACTCACACTCGGGCTGTACTGTAGCAGCCTTTCAAGTGTCGCCCCAGCAGGAAAGTCGGCCCAGGCATGTGGCCCATCCTCTAGAACCGGGCCTGGATCCCACTTGCCCCCCCCTGCGGACGCCCATGCATATTGGCTGAAACATGTCAACCACATCACTGTGATCATTCACACAAACTTTGGAGACGTGTGAGACCATACTTTCTCATTCACGTCCAGCAACTTATTTATAGCTCTACCCCAGGGACCACATAATAAAGAATTTGATACCCCAGAGGTAGTTTTACATTTCTCACTTTCACAGTATTCACTTCCCATTCAAAGACAAAAACCAGCTCCATTGTAATCAGGCATCGAAGCACACCGAGGAGGCACTTATGATGAAGTATGCCACCAACTAGGTTGGTGGGTGAGGGTTCTTGTACAAACTAAATGGGTTCTCTGCAAGGGAGATTTCTTTGATGGCCTTTACTATTTGGTTGATTAAAGCTGCATTGCGAGCTTGTTCTTTATATTTGTTGAAGGGATGTAAATATATCAACATTTTATACATTAAACAAGATCCCCTAAGTACATTACATAAATATAAATTCATTTTAATGCATTCTCAACATAGCAGAACCCTCTACGCCCAAAGTGCCAGGTGCTTTAACAGCCTAATTCCGCTCAAAATCTACAGGCCTAAAAGCACCTTTCACCAGTAAGCATATCCACCCACGCAGTCAAGTGCGCCCAGATTCTCAATCCGTTCCTCCGTAATCTACTTACCTTTCTTAAATATAGGGAGAAAAAAGTGTATTCTTGAAGAGTAGGGTTACATAGTAGCCAAACATCAATGAGAGACCTTTGAGATATAACAGAAGTAAATTGGGACTGCCTGTGTGATGGGCTAAATTTAGGTTTATTTTGAGTTTGATGGTTCTCCTGCAGCTGCAAGGAACAGAACAAATGCTAATACTGGACTAGACTTACCAACTTTACCAATGACCTTTATGAATAAAACATACCGGTCCGTTTTTTGAATTACGCCACTAAATGATTTATTCACTTTTTTAGCAGTTAAAACACTCTTTTGAAAAAAATTGAAGTTTTTTTGTGCATAGAAATACAATTAAATACAAATTTTAACAAATTATATACAATAGATTCTACTATATACATATTCACCACACACCCACTCGCATCTTTGGCCATCACATACAAACCTCACTTATCCTCATACCTCTTCCACTCACACACAACGCCCCTTGGAGGACTAACAAAAAAGCCCAATGTCAAAATTTATCTAACAAAGGATGAAAGAATTTTTCTTAGTACAATCAATTCCTTAGATTATATGTCTTTCTCATACAATCTGAAGTTCATCACAATATTTGTGCATATTTTATATATGACATGGGGCCAGGTCTACGCGTTTCGAACCCGATGGTTTGGGGTTCTCCTCAGGACCAATATATTCTACAAAAAAATAAATGCACAAATTTAGACATCCTCATCTAACTAGTCATAAAGCACCATACTATCCGCCAACCGGCTACAACGTCCCTACCTTTAGGAAATGGAGGCTCTTTTTTATGTCTGGTGTGTAGTCTCAAAAACACTAAACAAAAGGGAGACACAACAGGACAAAAAGACAAGAAATGACTTCCCTGTTTCAACTTGCCAGATAATCGCCATCTTTTTGTATGGATTGTATCTCCTACTCACCCTTCCTCATCGGAAAAGTTTTTAACTAGGCGCCAGCGTCTCCTAAAAAGAAGGGGAACGATTGCGTCAATGTTTCTACTAACTGCACTATACCCTGTCACGTCATCGTCATTTAAACGGACTAACTTCGCTTAAACAGTGTTCAGGAGGGAGAGCATTTCTTACCGTTTTACACTGCCGCCGCGGGAAGGTACCGCCGATGCCGGTAGTGGCTCCGAGTCAAGAGATCACGGATCCTGCAACAAGAATCAGGTCCGTTATAAGCTAAGCTGCCTCCCTGTCGGCGGCACAGCAGCATTTAATGACGAACGCGTTACAGCTCACCTTTTCGCGTGTATCACTCCTTCCAAAGCCGGTCAATTGTTTGCGGAAGTGCAGAGCCTGCGGTCACGAGCTCTATTTCAACCACTCAGCCTAACTAGGGGCTGATCACGTGCCCAGATACGCCGTCAGTGCGCTTGGGTGATGTAGTGTTTTTCATATGAAAAACTTTATCAATCACTTCGACCGACCACTGTGCCCTCGGCCTGGTTGCCCCCTCGCTCCCCGCCTGCTGCCTGCCTCGTACCTGCCTGCCTGCTACCTGCTGACGCCGATCCAGTCCGGAGCCCCAGCCGCAGCAGGGCCGCCCGCCTGGTTTTTCGCGCCGGTTTTGCCGCGACCCCGCCCCCACGCCTGCCGATAGGACCATGCGCTCCACGCCTCCCTGCTGACCCGCCCTCCCGGCTCCCTTCTTATGACGCCCCCATAGCGACCGCGCAGCGGACGCGCGCAGCGGGAGCACCGAATGAGCGCCGAAGGTGCGCCAAAGGTAAGCCCGTCTGCGCCCGTCTGCGCCTGGACCGCGCCCAGCGCCAGGACCCCTGGCCCCCGCAGACCCCAACACCCCCGCCGGACCTACGATGCCGCCACCCTCAACGCACTCAACGACGGACGAGTCCCAGGATGCTACCGAGCCACCCCGAGACGCACCCACGGACCCTTCATCTGCCAGTCCTGCAAGTTCACCTGCCTCGCACCTGCACCCGCCAAGCCGCCCAACAGCAGCAACCACCTCAAGTGCATCCTGCTCAACACCCGCTCCGTCCACAGACACGCCATCGAACTCTGGAACCCCCTCGACACCACAGCTCCTGACGTCGCCTTCCTCACGGAAACTTGGATGAATGCCTCTTCAGCGCCTGACATCGCCATCGCCATCCCAGAGGGCTACAAGATCACCCGGAGGGACCGCACCGCCAACCAGACAGGAGGAGGCATCGCCATCATCCACAGGGACACCATCCGCATCACGACCAGCACAGACGACATCCTGACCACTGCCGAACACCTACACTTCCAGATCCACACCGACCCGAAGACCACCCTCAGAGGCACCCTGATCTACCGACCCCCGGGACCACGCACACGATTCAGCGAGGACATCGCCGACTTCGTCAGCCCACATGCCCTCCCCTCCGCTGACTACATCCTCCTGGGGGACATCAACTTCCACCTGGAGAACAACAACGACCGCAACACCACCACCCTGCTCGACAACCTCGCCAACCTCGGACTCAAGCAGCTGGTGACCACCCCCACCCACCTCGCCGGACACACACTCGACGCCGTCTTCTCATCCAGCAAAGACATCACCTTCAGCCACGCCACTGAACTCCACTGGACGGACCACAGCTGCGTCCACTTCACCTTCAGAAGAACGACGATCCACCACCACCAGCAACAGGTTGCCCGCAGAAGCTGGAGCAAGATCACAGCCGACCAGCTCGCCGCTTCCCTGAGCCAGCACCCTCCCGCCAGCTCAGCGAACCCCAGCCAGGCCGCCGACAACCTCACGGAGTGGATCAGCAACTGCGCGGACGAACTCGCCCCCCTGAGGACCCCGCCCAGCAGACCCGGCAGCAGAAAAGCCCCATGGTTCACCGACGAACTCAAGAGCTCCAAGAAGAACTGCCGAGCTATCGAGAAAACCTGGCGCAGAGACCCAACACCGGACAACATGACTGCCCTCAAGCTCGCCACCCGAAAACACCACCAACTGATCCGCGCCACCAAGAAAACTGCATTCAAGGACCGGCTGGACAACAACGCACACAACAGCAAGGAACTCTTCAACATCGTGAAAGAGCTCTCCAACCCCAACGCCGGAAACAAAGACATCACCCCATCGCAAGAACTCTGCAACTCCCTCGCCTCCTACTTCCACAACAAGATCGCGGACATACACAACAGCTTCAACACCCAACCGACAAACGCCATGTCCGACACGACCGAACCAACGCCCCCCACCACCACCCTCCGCGCCTGGACCCCGATCAGCACCGAAGACACCGTCCGCATGATGAACTCCATCCACTCTGGATCACCGACCGACCCCTGCCCTCACCACGTCTTCAACAAAGCCGACGCTGTCATCGCACCCCACCTACGGGACATCATCAACACCTCCTTCACCACCGCCACCTTCCCGGAGAGCTGGAAGCACGCCGAACTCAGCGCTCTACTCAAGAAACCAACAGCGGACCCCACCGAACTCAAGAATTACCGCCCCATCTCGCTGCTCCCGTTTCCGGCCAAAGTCATCGAGAAGACCGTCAACAAGCAACTGGCCGCATTCCTCGAGACGAACGGATCCCTCGACCCCTCACAGTCTGGCTTCCGAGCCAATCACAGCACCGAGACCGCTCTCATCGCTGCCACCGATGACATCTGAACCCTGATGGATAACGGAGAAACAGCGGCCCTCATCCTCCTAGACCTCTCCGCGGCCTTCGACACCGTCTGCCACCGCACCCTAGTGCAGCGCCTCTACAACGTCGGAATCCAGGAGAAGGCACTGGAATGCGTCATCTCCTTCCTCGACGGAAGGACCCAGAGAGTCCGCCTACCACCGCACAAATCAAAGGCCACCAAAGTCATCTGCGGCGTACCCCAAGGATCCTCGCTGAGCCCAACCCTCTTCAACGTCTACATGAGCCCCCTCGCGGCCATCGCACGCCAACACAACCTGAACATCATCTCCTACGCCGACGACACCCAGCTGATCCTCTCCCTGACCAACGACCCCGCCGCCGCCAGAGCCAACCTTCACGAAGGAATGAAAGAGGTAGCCGAGTGGATGTCGACCAGCCGCCTGAAGCTGAACTCGGACAAGACGGAAGTCCTCATCCTGGGATCCTCGCCCTCCGCCTGGGATGACTCCTGGTGGCCCCCCGCCCTGGGAACCGCACCCGAACCGACAGACCACGCATGCAACCTGGGCTTCATCCTGGACTCCTCCCTCTCCATGACCAGGCAAGTCAACGCCGTCTCCTCGTCGTGCTTCAACATCCTGCGCATGCTACGGAAGATCTTCCGGTGGATCCCCACCGAGACCAGGAAGACTGTCACCCAGGCACTCGTCACCAGCCGACTGGACTACGGCAACGCCCTCTACGCCGGAACCACCGCCAAGCTCCAGAAGAGACTCCAACGGATCCAGAATGCCTCAGCCAGACTCATCCTCGACGTCCCACGACACAGCCACATCTCCGGACACCTAAGAGACCTGCACTGGCTCCCGGTCAACAAGAGAATCACCTTCCGTCTCCTCACCCACGCACACAAAGCCCTCCACGATCAAGACCCGAGCTACCTCAACACCCGTATCAACTTCTACGATCCCAAACGACACCTCCGATCAGCCAGTCACGCCCTCGCCGCCGTCCCCCGCATCCGAAGAACGACAACAGGAGGAAGGTCCTTCTCCTACCTGGCCGCCAAGACCTGGAACTCCCTCCCGACCGACCTGCGCCTGACCCAAGACCACCTCGCCTTCAGGAAGAAGCTCAAGACCTGGCTGTTCGGGCAGTAGCAGCACCCCCCTCCCCCTAGCGCCTTGAGACCCTCCGGGTAAGTAGAGCGCTCTATAAATGTCTATGATTGATTGATTGATTGACTTCGCCCAAGATGTTCTAACCATAACTATGGAAACTATTTCCCTCTCCAAATTCCGGCGACAGTAAATTACAAACCTGTTCATAATAAGGCGGGGGGCGGTGGGGTTGTGGAGGGGTGTGGGTGTTTATTTTGATCGCGTTTGTTGTACTCATAAAGGTTTCATACCATATGTCCAGCAGGCAGTCTTAAAATGGACGCTCCTCCAGTGTCACTCAAACGTTAGCCCTAAATATTTTGGAGACTTTATTCAATCCGTTGATTGCTGTATTATATTTCATTATTAGCAATGCTTCTCGTTGGCTAAGTCTTGCCTCCATGTCTCCTCCACGTTGGTCATTTTCTATTTTAGAAAGGACTGTCCATCGCAATTCATCCTCTTTGTGTTTTTTTGACGCCCAATGTTGAACCAACGGTGCATTTATCACTTCTCTCCTTATTCTTGATTTATGCTGCGTGATTCGCTGGCGTACCTCCTGGCTAGTCTTGCCAATATATAGCTTAGGGCAAGGGCATAGGATGCCATAAATTACGTTTCTTGTCTTACAATTGGTAAAAACCTCATGTTTCCAGTGAATCCCCTCAAATGTAAAGACAGATCCTTCATTTGTCTGATTGCAACAGGAACATGTCCCGCATTTGTGGTGTCCCACCACTGGAGATAATCCTAACATACTTCTCAATGTCACTTCTTGTTCGCTAGGGAGGGCTGCCCGAACAATGTGGTTTGCAACGCTTTTTTCTTTTTTAAACGCAAACAACGGTGGTTCGCTGAATTCGCTATGTAAATCCTTCAACAGATGCCAATTCCGTATGATCACTTTCCTCAATTGGTGTGCATTTGGGCAAAACGTGGTGACACATACTAGTCTTTTTTTATCAGGACGGTCTTTCTTTTGCATTATCGTCTCTCGTGGAACCCACCATGCTCTGCGCAAAGAATGTTTGACTAATTTCTTTGGATATCCTCTCTCCACTAAAGGTTCCAGGAGTTTATTTGCATGGATGAGGTATTCGTCCTTGCATGAGCAATTCCTACGCATTCTAAGAAATTGCCCAAACGGCAGATTCTGCTTCAGGCTTCTAGGATGATTGCTGGTGTAGTGAAGTGCTTTGTTCCTGTCTGTTGTTTTACGGAACAATGTTGCTGCTAAGGTTCCATCTGAAGCATACACCTTAACAACCAGAAAAGTGATCACTTTGTTTGAAGCAGTGAAACTGAATTTAATATCATCGGTTCTAGAGTTCAGCCATTTAATGAATTTGTTCAATCACTCCTGTGACCCTGACCAAATTAGAAAAACATCATCAATGTAACGCATATACTTTGTGATACAATGGATGTATGGATTGTTATTGTAAATACATTTGTTCTCATATAGGCCCATAAATAGCACCGCCAACTCTGGCGCAAAGGGTCAGCCCATGGCCACTCCCTTCGTCTGGTAAAAGAATTCTGCATCAAATGAAAAATAATTCTGTTGCAAGGCAAATTTGACTAATTGCAAAATAAAACTTGTGGGTACCCTTGCTGGTTGTTCCCTTTGTTCTAAAAAGAATGTTAGGGTTTTCAAAGCCTGTTCCTGGGGAATTTGCGTGTAGAGGGAAACCACGTCTATAGTGACCATTAATTGTTTTGTGTCATCAAATTGAACAGATGATATTCGATTAAGAAAGGCTGTGGTGTCTTTCAAATGTGCCTTGATTTCATCTATGAATGGTTTTAAGAAAAAATCTATATACTTTGCCACTGGTTCCGTCAAAGATTCACACCCCGACACTATCGGTTGGCCGGGTGGGTCAGTTTCACTCTTATGCATTTTGGGAAGGACATAGAACACCGGTATCCTTGGGTTCTTATTTTGCAGGTATGTATATTCTTTCGGTCCTAAAATTCCAAGTTCATAACCTTCGTGAAGGATCTTGAAGAGTTTGTTTTGTAATTCATTCGTAGGATTCTTGCCAATACGTCTATAACAACCTGCATCGTCTAATTGACGTCTTACATCACTTTTGTATCGATTAACATCCCAAAGGACCACTGCACCACCCTTATCCGCCGCTTTTATAACTAGCGATTTGTCTTTCTTTAAAGAAAAGATTGCATCTTTCTCAATTTTTGAAAGATTAAAGTTCACATAATGCTTCTTGTTCTCCATGGCCGCTGTTCCTGAAAATACAGTCCTTTCAAAAGTTATTACCTCCTTGGGAATTTTATATCCTGGTGGGCAAAAAACTGACTTTTTACGGAGACCCGTGACTTCCATGTTGTTTATCTCTGGTGCATCCTTAAAGAAAGTTTTTAAGCTAATTTTACGGCAAAATTCCATTGTTTCAAGCTTCATCTTTACAACATTTGTGGGTCTTGAAGGAACAAAAGACAGTCCCTTCTCCAAAACAGCTATTTCTGATGTTGATAAAACCCGGTTTGATAAATTGAAAACTGGAGACGGTTTTAGCTCTTGTAGTAGTGGCGGCGAGTGGTCATCTCCCACGGTTGATGACTGAAACGTGTACGGCCCCTTGTTCTCTGCTGGCCTCTGCCTAAAAAAGGCGTTGGATTTTGTTGTTGCTGTTTTCCCTTAACCCTGGTAAACAAAAATGTGTGCAACCCATGTTTTTTTTAACTTTAAAGACTTGTTTTGTCAGGTATATAAGTTTCAGGCAATAAAACACCTTTTAGTTGGGCAATATTAGTAAAGACCTCTGACGCTTTATAGGTGAGTCTAAACCTTTAACAATCCATGAAACAATTCTTAAAACCATGTAAAAGGTATCAACGATGTTATAAACTTGAAAACATATCAATAATAGGAGAAAAACAATAAGAACATTTAAATTATAATAAAAAAATAAGCAGCGAAAGAATAGTTGAGAAGGATAGTATTGAAAAGATTGGGTACAATTGTGAGAAAAGCAGGAATAAACAATAGAAAAGAAAGGATGTGAAAGTGAAATAGGAAACAATAGGAATAGTGAGAGATAGAACAGAATCAAACTGGAAAAATATGAAAAAAGGATATACCCATATAACAAATAAAAGGATGAGGTTGGTGGGACTATGAAAGGAGATCACATAACCTAACTCCAAATGGTCGCCAAAAAGGAGGGGAGACCAAACCACACAAACAAATATCCAAGGAATGCTGTTGAAACATGGGACACAACTAAAAGAAAGTGATAAGCATAGTGAAAGGAATTAGAACAATTAAGATGCAAAAAACATTAACCATAATATCTACTGAGTATAAAAGTGAGAAAAATATTAGCAGAGCTATAGAAACATTGCAGGTAGCATTATATTTAGAAGTGTCCATCACCTCTCCCTTGAAATTAGAAATAAAGTATTACAGTAGAGAGGGAGTCTTGTTCTTGTATGTTACTTTGAAGACAAATTGGTGTAATAAACTGATTCTGGAATTGAGAGAGCAGAAAGCTGGACTCATTTCAATAAATCTTTTTGTCTGTCTGCTGTAGTCTTGGCAAAATCGTTTGCAAAGAAAAGATTGGACTCCGAGCATGAAAAATTACCTTTGGCTTTAGATGCTTCGATAAATTTAAGGAGATCCAAGATTTATTAAAAATAAAGGATTGCTCCTCTAGGTTTCTGTGAAGTTGAGGCAGTCCAAGGAGAACGATCACGTGTATGTGCTCTTTCTATGTTCAAAAGAGGGGAGGTAGGTAAGTCCAAAACTTTAGGCACAAAAGTTTGGAAAACAGATGTGGGGTCCGACCCTTTTACTCCTTCAGGCAGGTCATAAATGCACAGGTTGTTTCTCCTGTTTTGATTTTCTATGTCCTCAGCATGTTTTTTAAAATAAAATTTCAGATTGCAGTGACTGAACAGTGAGTGCAGTATCTTCGAGTACCTCAATCATTCTAAGTTACCTTATTGTCTACGTAAGACCATTTTTCATCTAATGTTTTAAGTATCCTCTTGGAGTCTTCTGTTAAAGGTTTGAGGTCTCGAATTTCCTCAAGTAAAAGCTCAATGGAGACCATGGCAGTGGATTTTAATGTGGAGGGAGGATCTTTTTTTAACTCTTTTATGCGCAGAAGCTATAGTGGCTGACGGCTGTTTGGAGGGTATATTACTCGTAGATGTGGAGTGAGCATCCAACATGTTGGTGGGAGAATCCCAACAGGTGCCGCCAGAGTCATCCACATCCCCCATAAAAGAGAAAGGGTTTGAAGATATTATTTTGTCACCAGGCTTGGAAGTCAGAGGTTTGCTGATTCCTAATTCTGCCCATAAGTAACTAAAATATCCAGTGAAGGAGAAAATGCACCACAGTTAGAAGCAAATGACACACAAATGTAAAATATTGGTGTCATTAAATGTTGTCCAAAACTGATATTCAATGCTCCATAATGTTTAGCCTAGATGCGGCAGCATTTTGTGGCAAATAGGGGCAAAGTTCGTCATCACAGCACTCCAAGATGAAAAACAAAATGACGGCCATGACCTACTCCTCAGTGTGCCTGCCGTATTTAGCATAGGAATGCTTCAGCAATACATTAAAGAGCGCCTACTACAAACCTGGAGCAGCTGCAAGGATTCCCCCGCCAGGTCCCATTAAGCATGCATTGCGAAAAACGAAAATGGAAGAGTGCTGTCCATCTCCCCGCTGCGGCCGTCACAGAGCTCTGTGAAAGGTGAAAGGTGGCCATTATGATTTAGTGCCAAGCCATGCCCCAGATCCAGTATTTCTAAGTCAGCACAGTTATATTTCATTCTAGGGTCAAAAACTCCTAATTCCGTGGTGCAGGGCTGCAATAACCAGCCAGAATCGATTATTCCACCCCAGATTTTTTGCAAACCCACACCTGCATGATTCATAATGTAAACCTTTTCAGGAAAAATTGCACCACCAGTGTAGACATTTTAAATCACAGTGGTTTTTCCAACACCAGTGTGGCGCACATACTTCCTATGTCACCAATGCAGATGGATTCCCTGTATTTTGCTTGTCTGATATATTTCCTTTGTGTTTTTTTCTCTCCTTTACAATTGAAAAGCAGCAGAAGGAAGAGCAACAGAGACAAGATGAAGCTGGTTATTATATGTGTGCCCGGAGAAGCTCTTCCAAGACAGATAGATAAAACACGCCACAAGTTATAAAGTTATCCTCCTATTGCAGCATTATGAGCCAGCTATATTTATACACGTGGGGGCACTTTTCAAACACAATTGTAGTCTGATATTATTTTTCTTTAAATCATGGTGCAAAAGCTTCTGCCTTGCTCTAATGTTAGCTCTCATTTAGGATGAACAACTGCCCTCATAAAGAGAAACTGCTGCTGCTGCTGGTTATAAGTCTGCAGAAAGGTCTCACTGACTAATGTCCCAGAATTAAATGAATGCAGAATAATAAGCCCTGATTTATTTCTGCTCTGCTAGGATAAAGCTGCCACTGATTTTGCAAGAAACGATTCATCTGAGGGCTACTATAGCCAGTAAATTGTAGCTGTTGCTGAAATTAGTCTCCAGGCCTTTGTGTAATCTACAGTGCGAGGAATCAGTGTGGCAATAAAGGCATTGTGTGTAGTTGCTGCATTTAAAATGTCCCCTTCTCATGTATTTCTATTCAGAATGCAAACCCCAGAGATGTATTTTTTGTTCTGTTTTGTTTTAAAATAAGATATATACAATAGGAATGGGTTTTATCATAAAGCAAGGAACAGAGATAAATATGTGCCTAGAAATGTTGAATATCTTGTTGATGGGACACTTTAATTGTGGCTTCCAGTGCTTGGCAAGGTGTATGGTACTGTTGGCACGCATTGAGGATATAGAGAGTGGCTGTGTAAAAGATGTAAATGTGTTTTGTTATTTATTTATTCAACATTCTGAGCTAAGCCCCGGAGGACATCAGAGTACTCTACATAAGTGTACGCAAACCACACACCAAAAACATATTGAAAATACTAGAATTATTACAGAAGGATTAGCTACCAGTTACAGTGGTGCCCCTAAGAAACTTGAACAGTTTAGTAATGTTTATTAGAGTCACTTTTCTTAGTGAAATTATCCATATAAGGCTGCATATGGATGTGCGTTAGAGTGATCACTAGATTCCTACAGCACACACCATAGGTCAAACTGTCTCTTGGCCTTAAGTAGCATAATCAGAACAAGCAGTGTCAAAGCCAATATGTCTGGAATTGGCTGCTAGCCTTTTGCCAATTCTTGTTTTGTTTTGTAATGGTTTTTGCAAAGCTTTCTTGTTCTAGAAGCTCATCAAACTAAAAAAACATTGTATAAAGGCGAACATGTTTTTGTGGTCCAAAAAAGTGGACATTACCATAGAACTTCGCACTGAAAATAACTACTTTTTGTATGGATGTGCTCCATGAAAGGGTAATGACATAAGACAAAGTGAAGTTAGTCAATGGCCGAAGTGGGCTGGCACATTGCCCCTTGATGTATTCTGGAGTGGGTGGATGAAAAATGTGGGCGACGGAACCACAGACTAATGAATTAAATCTGTCTGAAAACACCATAAGTATGTATGTTAAACACATAGGGCCTCATTATGATTGCGGATAATCTGCATACTCCGGGCCGGCGGAAGCCACCGCCGGCCCGGAGTATGCGGATTATCCGCCGCAGTGCAATAGAAGACCCACCGCCAGATCAGGATGGTGGTGGCAGTGCGGTCGGACCAGCGGCGGACAGCAGGTCCGTCCACCGCTGATCCGCGGTGTGAGGAGGGCTATTTGGTGACGGTTTCTGCAAGACACCGTCAGTCAAATTAGGAATTGCACGAACACATGCTTTTCCGCGGCGGCTTTTCCGCCGTGGAAAAGCATGTGGACTTTGGCTTTTGGGGGCCCGTTGCGGGCCCCCAGGGTGTCAGGGGGTGGGGGGTGCACATGGGGGGTACCTATGGTACCCCCCAACATTTACATGCACAAAGCGGCAGGCACCGCGCTGTGCCTTCCGCTTTGTGCATGTAAATGTAACACATGCAGTTTTAACATTGCGGCGGGTGCTGCTTCAAGCAGCACCCGCCGCAATGTTAAAGCATACAGGATGTGACCGCCAGGGTGGCGGTCACATCCTAATTTGCACGGAGGGACCGCCGCTGCCCCTGCGGACGGTCCCTCCACCTCTGGGGTGGCGGACGGACGCAAGTCCGTCCGCCATCCTAATCGGCCCCATAGTGTTAGTAAAATCCAAAAGGTCTTCGCTAACTCAGGCCTAAACAATTCAATTGGTCTAGCATTGTTTTCCAGCCTCTTGCCTTTAAGAAAGAAGTAAAAATGAAAGAAAAAAGAAGAAAGAAGGAAGGAAAAAGAAAGAAAGAAAGAAAGAAAGAAAGAAAGAAAGAAAGAAAGAAAGAAAGAAAGAAAGAAGTCAAGAGAGCTAGTAGGAAAGAAAAAGAAAGAAAGAAAGCAGAAGAGAAAGAAGGAAAGAAAGAAAGAAAAAAGAAAGCAGGAAAGAAAGCATGAATGAAGGAAAGAAAGAAGGCAAGAAAGAAATAAAGAAGCAAAGAAAGAAAAAGAAAGAAAGACAGCCGGACTTGAAAAGATAGATAAAGCATATATTCAAAATTTGTATGAGGTATGTGAAATAGCAGCAGTCAGATAAACAAAGGCCACTTGAAAGGAATTTACAATACCATGAGAAGGAGCTAGGGTTTGATAAAGCTGTAATGTGCCCTGTGCTCACATCAAAAGCATCCTAATATCACATCAGGCTCTAAACACAAAGACAACACTAAAGTAATTATCTAGTAACATCAAAAATATTGACATTGAATGGAGATACCTTATGTGTGGATTTGCACCTTGTGAAATAGCAAATTACAGTCACTCAAAGTGAGGTAAACCAATAGCTTAAGTAGGATGACTCCTTGCACCATGCTGTATGCTGTAGTGGGTGGAAGCGAAATGTAAATGACACAAAGACCAATGGATGAAGAGAGGTGGCTGAAAGCTCAGTTAAGTAAGTTTATAATACATATAAAGGTAAAATCAAAAGGTCTTGGCTAACGTAAGAAATAAAAAATTGTATTCTGTGAACTTTGCTAATTAGTTTGCAAGATCCAGGATAAAAGAATGTATATTGATCTGGACTAAAGGAAACAGGCGAGATTGTGACTCTGGTTATTTCACATTCAAAAAACCTCTTGAAAAAATATGGGCACCACTGCTCACCCAAACAGTTCTCCAGCAGCAGCTTTGATCTTTAACACCAGGTTCCAATCTTATCTCCAGGAAAATCAGCCAGTTGTTCTGCTAGTCAGTGTAACCATGATCCATGTACATCACAATGCAGCTACATCTAGCAACAAAGCTGCAAGGCATATATTACATAGGTCTTGTCTCCCTGCTACTTTTGCTATATGTAGCAGGGTAGCACACAAGTGTGTCACATGTTTTTACAAATCAATTTCTGCTCCGCATAGATGTGGAGAGTTGGGTTCCATGTGAAATGATAGGCTTCAAAAGAGAAATGGCAGCATAAAAGTAAAAACAAATATAGAGGGCAAAAACATGCTCTACAAAACATCTAGAAATATTTTTAATAAAACACGCACAGTAAATCTACACTTAGTAGATCATGCACAAGAAATATCCCTTGGAAGCAATTCCTTTCAGGAAGAAGGGCCAACACCTAACACATGTGTCATATTTGATCCTAAGGTCCTTTCCTCAATCGGGACAGAGCATATGCCTCAATGGGCTCACATTAGGAGCTCTTGTGGAGATTAATTTTTAGAAAGTGGCATTCAGAAACTTTATATAGCTAACATTACCTAACAAAACTTTACTGACGGTGTCATTATAGGGTTAGAAAATTCTGTTCTTCCCACATGAAAAAGGACAATATGTTTCAGCCAATACCTAAAGTGGCTTTCTGCAGGACCAGTGGATACTACTTTCTAGCCCTATCATAAACAATATGTGTATTGTTGTCGGGAACAGTGTCAAAACAGACATAGTATAGACAGATTATCTTTAAACCAGATTATAATGAATTAGTATCTATTGATGGAAAAACACATTATATCTCAAGCTTTCAAGATGCAAATGTTAAAACAAATTTGTAGTGTTACCTCCTGTTAACAATCTTGATGTAAAGAAAGAACCTTGATTTCATTGTACCAAGAGAACATTCTCCACTAAAGTGGGCTACTGCAAATTTAAAACTAATGAAACGCACAGTTTGGTGATAGAGTAAAAGCAGGATATTAGGGCCAGATGTAGGTAATCAGATTTTACCGATTCTTAAATACTGAATTTTACCGATTCGGTATTCAAAAATCGGTAAATGAGATGTAGGTAAAAAATCGGTATTTTTTTACCGAATCAGTAAAAGTCGGTATCGGACTTTCGGAATTTACCGAATCGGTATTTCCCGAATCGGTATTTGCCATTCATCCCTATGGGCCCAAAGGCCCATAGGAATGCATTGAAAATACCAATTCGGTAAATACCGAATCGGTAAATACCGAATCGGTAAATTCCGAATCGGGAAGCAAGCAAAAGTTAAAGTAATGAACACAGCCAATCAGGTGCTACCACCCTCCTCCTCCCAACCAGGAAGTGGCTACCCAGGCAGCTGCAACTCATTAGAAGGTTCTGGAGAGGCAGTCAGAGCTGAGCAGAGACACAGAGGAGCAGGGAGTGATTTTTGTGAATTTACCTCAGTGAAAATGGCTAGCAGCAGTGAGAGCCAGAAGGCAGAGAGGAAAAGGAAAGTGAAGTTTAGCAGCATGGAGCTGCAGGTACTAGTGGAGGAGGTGGTTAGAGTCCACAAACAACTTTTTGGCAAGCAGTCCCTCACTGTACCTGAGTCAGCTAAACGCAAGATGTGGCTACACATTGGTGAAAGGGTCAATGCTGTGGGAGTCACCAGCAGGAGCATTGATGACCTCAAGAAACGCTTCTACGACATCAGGAGCCTCACCAAAAAAAAGATGGCAGAGCTACACAAGCAGGCTGGTCTCACCGGTGGAGGCAGGAACCTAGCGCCCCCCCTGACTGACCTGGAGGAGTTGGTGGCGTCAACCATCGAGCCAGACAGTGTAGTGGAACTGGGAGATGTGGACAGCTCAGCCAGAGCCAAAGCAAAAGGTAAGACACATGCGCAGCATGACACCCCATACCAACCAGCTTCCCTTTACCCTTTGTGCACAGGCCAACCCCAGTCCAGTACAGCTAGCACTATACAGGAGCAATGCATTATGGGAAATGTAGTCAGCTAATATAAGACCATGTGTAACTGTACAGACATCAGCAAGGCAGTGAAAGTAATGCAGATTAATGAAAGTAAAATGTGTAAAGAATTTATTTTAGTGACTGTGACACAGTAGCACTCAGTTGACATACGCTTATTTATACCTAGGGGCAACATCAGCCAGTCAAGCCACACCAACAGCAGGGACTGCAGCAGCGAGGGAGGACAGTGACGAGGCAGGGCCAAGCCATGTCCATGCCTCGCAGGAGGAAGAGGACACAACTGCCATCACCCAGGAAGAGGAGACAGTCCAGACCCCCGAGTTTCCCCACTCCCCACACCTTTCCCAATCCCCTTCATTGGTATTCTCTCCTGAGACCTCCCATCAATGTTACTGCCTGCACCTGCAACCTCACCAGCCAGGAGGCGAGTCGTGGCCCCACTGCCAGTGATGGAGGCAGCAGAGGTTGAGGCTCAAGAAACTGCACCTGTGAGTCCTGCTGCACTGCAGCCCACCACTGAATCTTTCACCATGCGCAGACGTCAACGCAGGCCCAGCAGTGCAGGTGGACCTGGAGATGGCACTGTGTTCCGTGGGCTGGAGGGGAGCATGGTGCGCATCCAACGCATGCAGGGGAAAGCAATACAGGCCTGCCACCGCCAATTCCGTGTCCTAAACCAACAAATTGGAGAAATGGGGAAGGGCATCAGCAACATGGTAGAAAGCAACAGGGAGATATCCAAAACCAATGCTGACCTAGCTGCAGGAATGCAGCAAATGGGTACTGCAATCACCCAGCTGTGCACAAAACTGGACAGCATGGAGCACACAAGGTGCAGGGACGGCCGTGTAAACAATAGGGCCATGAATCGCCTGGCCACAGCTATGCCGTAGAGGCATTAACATGCAGGAAAGCCTCGCTCAAAACACGGCCGAGGTCACCAGGGGCATGACCAGGATCACCAGTGCCCTCGAGGCAATGATTATATCTCAAACTGCACAGAATCCTGCCCTGGATGTGGCTGAGGGAGACGACAGCAGTAGCCGCAGCAGCTTGGCAAGCGCTGTGGTTCAGCCTCGTAGGAGCAGCAGGCGCCCAGCTGAGCCTGCAGGCCATGAGGAAGACAGTGAGCAACATCCCAGTGGCTCTGGGAAGCGCAGGCGCAAATGACTTTGCCAGTGTTGGTGATGTAACCCAGGACATGTTGTCCCCACCTTTCTTTACTTTAATTTGTTGCACTTAAGTGCTTTAACGTTGTGGCAACATAAAAATACGTTGGTCCCATACACAACCTGTCTGTGTCTCATTACTTACTCAGAAATAGTTGCTTGTTATGTCCTCACGTCTGTATCTGCCATCACTTGGTGTTGTCACTCCAGCAGGTTGTCTGTCAGGCACAGCATTGTTATCGTCATGATCCTCGTAGTCAGACAACTCCACCTCAGTACCCTTCCTCACAGCCAAGTTGTGCAACATGGCACAGGCAGCAATTATCTTGCAGCAGGTGATGGGGGTATACTGCCTTGCACCTCCACTCTTGTGAAGGCATCTATATCTGCTCTTCCAGATGCCAAAGGTCCGTTCTACCACATTCCGTGTACTTTTGTGGGCCCGGTTATACCTCCTTTGGCTGGGTGTGGAGGGGTTGAGGTAGGGAGTGAGGATAAATGAACGTAGGGCATATGCACTGTCTCCTAAAAGGGAAATGGGAATACATTACTCACATGCATACTTGTAATTCTTACTGCAATAGGTGTTGAAGGGGTCGCACACTGTGTCTTACCTAGGAGGTATCCTTCGCCAAATTCCCCTGCAGACAGCCGTGCATAGATGCCGCTGTTCTGAAAAATATAGGAGTCGTGGGTACTCCCAGGGAATTTCGCAACAAGGTCTGTGATGACGAACTTTGCATTGCAAATCACCTGTACATTGATGGTGTGGGTGGACTTCCTATTCCTGTAGATGTATTCTGTGGCAGAAGGGGGACAAATGGGGATGTGCGTGCCATCAATGCAGCCGATGATATGGGGAAATCTAGCCATCTGGTAGAACTCAGATTTGGTTTGCACCACTTCAGCATGGGTGGCTGGAAAAGAAATGTAATGCTCCATCCTCTGCAACATGGCGCCAAGGAATTTGTGAAAAAACCTTGAGAGGGTTCTCTGGGTCACCCCACCCACCACAGCAACCACGCTCTGGTAGCTCCCAGACGCGAGCAGGTGGAGGCTGCACAGCACCTGTACATGGGGTGGCATTGCATGTGCCCTTGGGGTAGTGTGCTGCAACAGTGGTTGTAGGTCCCTGATGAGGTCCAAGATGGTGTCTGGAGCCAACCAGTACCTCTGCAGTACCTCTTCCTCTGTGAGCATGAACAGGGTCACCCTCTGCCTGTAGACCTGCTCCTGTCTCAGCCATTCCCTCTCTCCTTCCTCCTGTAGCCGTAGCCGTCTTGCAATGACATGAAATGCCACCATTGTGCAAACAGAATTGCATTTTGGGTCCATTTTTATAGGCTGCACCTGGTTACCACCTGATTTGAATCCATGGTAAATACCGACTCTTAAATACCGAATTTGAAGCAAATTCGGTATTTCAGAGCTTACCTACATCTCAATCTTCAATTTTACCTATTCTTAATTACCGATTCAGTATTTTACCGAATCGGTATTTTACCGATTCGGTAAATTTTCCGATTTGGTAAAAATTCCGAATCGGTATTTTACCGATTCGGTAAATTTTCCGATTCGGTATATTTACCGATTTGGCCTAATTTCTATCTCCTACATACCGATCGCTCAATACCGGTCGGTAACGGCCGAAAATACCGATTTTCGGCCGTTACCGACCGGTAAAGGGCTACCTACATCTGGCCCTTAGTTCCTATTTTACCCTGCAAACATAAGGTAAGTAGACCATTGTGGGAGAAAGGTATTGTCCCCATGCACCAGGCACAATATTGCAAGAGGTAAACAAGAGCACAATACCACAGAGTTAAGAGAAAATCAAACAACCACCAAAGAAATGGGTAGAAAATGGAATCACTAGCCCTTCTTACTTCATCAAGGATGACCACCAGCCATTTAACCTATTCACCGCTCCCACACATGGGGACTCAACCAAATGTCTGGGATGGTTATTTATGCAGTGAAAAACTGTCATTGAACCATGTTACAGCTGGCATTGTTGTCCGCTTGTGTCATTGCTTCTGTGAACATTTGATAGACGAGACTTATGAAGTCATGTGCACAAAAAGTGTAAAGATGCACAGCTTAAATACAAAATGCTTCACTTCATTATGTATTTATGTAGGAATACAATGGCATTTTAAAGTTACACACAGATGGTCTATGACTAAATATGTGTAAGGAGGGGGGCTGTGATTTATTTATTTACAAAGCACCAGAATCGACCCCCGAAGGGGTATCGCTGCGCTACAGACAGGTCGCGTGAGGGAAAGCCTGTCAGCTAAGGATCAGAGGTGAAAACAAAGGTCTTAAGCTGTTTCCTGAAATGGAGATGTTCCGAACATTGTCTTAGTTGCACATGGAGCTTGTTCCAGTGGCAGGGACCCAGATAGGATAGGGCCTCCCCCCCTTGTCTGGCTCGTTTAATTCTAGGCACTGTGAGAAGGTGCTGGAATTCTGAGCGGAGGGACCGCTGTGGAATGTAGGGGATAAATTAATCAGCAAGATAACTAGGGCCAGACTTGGACAAGGCCTTGTGAATAGTGCAATAAACTTTAAACTGTACACGCTTCCGTACCGGGAGCCAGTGGAGTTGGTAAAGCAGAGGCCGAGAGGCTGTCCTTGGAGGAGCATTCAGTATCAGACGAGCCGCCGTATTCTGGACAACCTGAATTCTGTCAAGGGCAGACAGCATAAGACTATTGCAATAGTCCAGGCGACATAAAATAAGCACCTGGGTTAGCGTTTTCCTAGATGAATCGGGAAGCAGAGGAAGGATATGTCGCAATAGACCCAACACATGGAAGCACGAGCCAGCTGTCTGTGCCACATGCTCCTTCATAATGAGGGTCTGTTCAAGGCGAACGCCTAGATTTTTAACAGAGGTTTTTGGAGTGGGGGGAGTGCCCAAGACAGAGGGCCACCAGTCAGGACTCCACAGCAGTTGAGCTTCACCAACGAGCATAATTTCCGTCTTCCCCACATTGCACTGAAGAAAGTTACTCATCATCCACTGAGAGATGTTTCTCATTCCCAAAGAGAAGGTGGCCTGCACTGATGAAGTAAACTTTGAAGTGGAAAAAGCAACTGGGTATTGTCCGCATAAGAGACAGGGATAAATCCACTGCTCCTCAACAGATTGGCCAAGGAAGCCACATAGATATTGAACAAAGTCAGACTCAAACAGGAGCCCTGTGGTACTCCCCTGGACAATTCTGTTGCGGCAGAATGATAGGAACCAAGGTTAACCTCCTGGGAACGAGAAGAAAGAAAACTCGTTAGCCACTGTAGGGCTAGATCTCTGAGTCCAATCTCCTCCAATCTCCTGAGCAAGATCTCATGGGAAACCGTGTTGAACTTGACGGACAGATCCAACAGCACCAGAATCGAAGAATGGCCTCTATCTAGGGTCATCCTGATGTTATCGGTTACCGCTAGTAGTGCTGATTCTGTGCTGTGCTTGGGACGAAAGCCTGATTGAGATGGATCAAGGCTGCCTGTCCATTCGACATGGTTAGAGAGATGGATGTTTATATGTTTCTCCAAAAGTTTGCCCAGGAAAGGGAGGAGAGAGATGGGGCGAAGATTGGAAAACTCAGTTAGCGGGGCCTTGGTGTTCTTCCGGATAGGCATAACCTGTGCTGCTTTCCATTCCAAAGGAACCACACCTTCTTTAAGGGGGAGATTGAGGAGATGTGCAATGGAGGGGGACAGGTGGCTGGCAAGAGAAGTGAAGATTTTTGCCGGCATAGGATCCTGAGGTGAACCAGATTTTACTGAGTGGATCAATGACTCAGTTTCCACTTGTGACACCGGGGGAAAGCTTCCCAGCAATTGAATGACTGCCTGCCCAGATTCCGTGGGAGTCATAGTAATGGAAGGATTCTCCCCTGATTGAACAATTTTATCATAGATGGTCTCAATTTTTTGTATAAAGAAGGTACCAATATCATCGCACATTTTTTGTGTAGGAACCATCGGATTCTCGCACGCCTTATGATCCGTAAAGGTCTTTAAGATGCGGTACAGCACCTTTGGGTCATTTCTGGCCAGATCTAATTGTAGGGCTATATGATCTTTACGTGCTGCCCTAATATTCCTGTGGTAGTCAGCCAGGGCCGCATGATACACGCCACCGTTTTTCGTACTTCCTACAAGTTCGCTTCTGCGTACAAAGTCGGGGGGAATACCAGGCGTTCTGGGGGAGCCTAGGTGTACTGGGAAGGGGTTTCAGAGGGGCCAACTGGTCCACGGCACTAGAAACTGCCAAGTTGTATTTGGCAAGCGCCCCTTTGATGTTATCTGATTCTAGTGTCAGTGGCTCTACAAAAAAGGCTTTAAAGCCCTCTGGGGTGACTCTCTTCCACTGTCTGAAAAAGCCAGGGGTGTCCGCTCAACCTTGTTATGTATTTAGGTAGTTGGTATTGCTACATCTGTCTATACTTAGGGGCCGATTCCGATTCCGATTCCGATTCTGGCACAAAATCGTTTCACCCGACACGTACCCGTCATTTTTTCCGACCAAATCGTACACCCGCTGTCTGAATGAGCAAGTACGATGAGAAGTAATAAATCACCACACGATTCAGTGAAAATTGTTTTACCCAACACAGATCAGTAGGAAAGGAGCCTGATGCGATAGACTTGGACGCAAACGATGCCGCACACCCAAGCACATACACGACGCGACAGACTTGGACGTGAACCATGCCACATAGTCCAGCATTAACACAATCTATTAGACACATACGCGAATGATTCTACATAGCCTGGCACATACACAAAAAGTGTTATGGTGCCATTCGGAGCTTAAATACGCTTCGTCCAAATGCTGCGAGGTGCTGGAACTTTTGCCCTGTACGACATGTATGAAAAACGCATCGTACTTGCATATCCGGAAATGGGTTGCTTTGTTCCTCCATACGACACGATATACGTGTTTCCTGAGCCTGTTAGGTACTGACATAGTGCACGAATCCGACACGGTTGTAATTTTCCATGAAAACGCATCGTTCTTACTAGTTTGTAGGAAAAGGCTGTGGATACGATTCGGTCGTCAGGTAAGTCTACTAATAGGATTAGGAAGGCATTTTTTCCTGAATCGGAATTGACCCCTCAATGTAAATGATCACTTCCAAAGTAAACCCCTGTTCCTGGTTTAAAAGAGGTGGTCAAATTGGTCTGTTCTAATCATTTTAAAACAAAGCATAGAATATGATATTAAAGCTATTACAAAATAGTAGATAATGAATGGAAATAATTTTTCAGAAAGAGACAAGGTACAGTGGCATAGGACGATAAAGAGCCACATGTCAAGAGAACTTCTACGAGAGAACCTTCATTAAGAATCATTCAATTAAGACCTCTTATGTGGGTTTGAAGTTTATAAGCCTATATCTGTTCCTTTCTAGTCTCTGTGTGGGATTATTGAATACTCTGCAATTTGAAAGTTTTTCAAGGATAAGCCATTCAAAATCATGCTCAGTGTGGCCTATCTCAACACAATGGTTCATCATGCATGTTTACAATTAATGGTACTGGTTTTATGTGTCCCTTCCAGTTGTCATGGTGACATCTTTAAGGCCACGTGGACTGGTGATCAAGTGTTAGATTTAGGGTGTCAAATAAGGTACCAAGGAGTATGCAAGCCTACATCAACAACATTTGTGGCTTTAGTGAGTGGACATATGCTACACTTTCCACAGTGAAAATCTCTATTCATTGGCTCTCAAGCCATGATTGTATAGATTCTGAGTGTAGTGTTTTGGTTCAGTGTGTACCAAAATGTCTTGTAGGTTAGTGCCTGTTATAATGAGAACAATGGTATTTTCCAATTTCATATTTCCAGTATTCAGCAGGTTAACCGTTCTTTTGTTAACTTTTCTGACGTGACGTGCGCAAGATGCATCTCGCGTTATTCCACGTCATCTCTCAAGTTACACCTACCCCTAATTATGAATTAGATCTTTTTGATGATGTTTGTAAATTTGACTTTAATTGTTTGTGAGTTAGTTGGTTTTGGTCACAGGTGTCGGGCCTGTTGCCTTCTTTGTTTGGGCCTTCAAGAGTTATCTGTGCATGCCCCTGGAGCATATGTCACCAATCACACCGCCCTTAGAGGAGCAGGACATACCTTCAATGAATAAACTGACATTTGTGGAGGCCAGCATGCAAGGTACATTGACAGAGAAACATTGTTGCTCTCAAGACACTGAGCCTGAAACTCCGTGCGATGATCAAATCTTGCAAGCTGTGCCATGTTGGGCGCAACTTCTATTTGATCTGCACCCATCTTCTAGAAGCTTCCTGCTATTCTATTACTCACCCGAGCAGCAATTATTCATCCTCAGCTGCCGTATCCTGATGCTTTTCTGTGGCCGTAAATCTTCATTTTTAAGCCCAAGAGAAAAGAACATGGAACAAGTCAAGAGCAATCTAAAGTGATAACGATCTCACAGAGCTGTGAGCAAAATGCCACTTACCTTGAGTACATAAGAACTTAAACCCTACAAGACAAAGGGAAGACATTAAAACTGCAAAATATCTTGTGCTGAACCATTTAGATACTAACAATTGTGTTCATGATTGCCGCATATTGTATTTGGGAAAAAGTCTAACTTAATCTCTATGAATGTGAGAGTAACATTTCCTAGTACTGACTTAGGGCCAGATGTAGGTAGCCCAATACCGGTCGGTAACGGCCGAAAATCTGTGTTTTCGGCCGTTACCGACCGGTATTTGGAAAATGAGATGTAGGACGCCTTAAACCAGAAAAAATACCAAATCGGTAGATTACCGGCTCAGTAAAGATACCGAAACGTCAATATTTCCGAATCGGTAAAATTACCGAATCGGAACAAATACCGAGTCGGTAAAAGTTCCGAATCGGTAAAATTACCGATTCGGAACAAATACCGAGTCGGTAAAAGTTCCGACTCGGTAAAATTACCGATTCGGAAATTACGAAATGGAAAATACCACGCCATCGAGATGTAGGTGAGCCTTAAATTACCGATTTGCTCCGAAATTTGGTAATTACGAGTCGGTATTTAACATGGATTGCAAGCAGGTGGTAATCAGGTGCAGCCTATAAAAAAGGGCCCCAAAATGCAACACTGGAAGCAGAATGGCGGCTTTTTACGTCATAGCAAGACGGCTAAGGCTACAGGCAGCAGGTGAGAGGGAATGGAGAAGGGAGGAACAGGTATATAGGCAAAGGATTACACTCCTCCAATTGACAGAGCCAGAGATACTGCAGAGATACAGACTGCACCCTGAAACCATCTTGGACCTGATCAGGGACCTACATACACTCCTGGACCACCCAAGACCAAGGGCCCATGCCATCCCACCCCATGTCCAGGTGCTCTGTAGCATACACCTCCTAGCATCTGGGAGCTACCAGAGTATAGTGGCAGTGGTAGGTGGGGTGTCCCAGAGCTGCCTGTCGCGTTTTTTACGAAATTTCCTGGATGCCATGATGCAAAGAATGGATCACTACATCCACTTCCCAGACACTGATGCGGACTTGCTCAGGACCAAGACTGACTTTTACCTCATGGCAAACTTCCCACACGTGATCGGCTGCATTGATGGGACCCACATCCCCATTTGCCCCCCAGCTGCCACAGAGCACATATACAGGAACAGGAAGTCAACACACACAATTAATGTACAAGCAATCTGTGATGCCAAGTTCATCATCACCGATATAGTGGCCAGATACCCAGGAAGTACCCACGATTCATATATCTTCCAAAACAGTGGGATCTATACCCGCCTGACAGCGGGTGAATTTGGGGAAGGATACCTGCTAGGTAAAGAAATGGGTGACACTCCCTTGATAGATGAAGCAGACGTATGTCAATGTGTGCATCTGAGTAATGTATATTTTGTCTTCCACTTTAGGGGATAGTGCATATGCACTCCGTTCCTTCGTCCTGACACCGTACGTCAACCCCACAACCCCCAGCCAGAGACGTTACAATGTGGCACATAAATCCACCCGGAACATCATTGAGCGCACCTTTGGCCTCCTGAAGAGCCGGTTCCGCTGCCTCCACAAAAGTGGGGGGGCACGGCAGTACACACCTGAAACGTGCTGTAAGATAATTGCAACCTGTGCAATGTTGCACAACCTCGCAACTAAGAGGGGCACAGAGGTGGAATTGGAGGAGTATGTAGACCATGACGATGAGCAGGCACTACCAGCAGCCAACACAGTCGGAGTACCAACACCCACAGATGGAAGACAGAGACGGACAGAAATCACACACAACTACTTCTGAGTAAGTATCGAGACAAAGCACGTGTTGTACGTCAATGCACGTAGTTTATTTAGCACTACGTAGAAAAGACATGAGCCACAAATGTCACATACTAGTGTGCCTGGCACTACTGTGTGTACAGGGGTTACTTCACCCTCACATGTCCAACTCAACATGCTAGACTCACTGCTTGTGCCCATGAACAACTCCGCATGATGCATGAGCTTGGCTGGGTTCAAAGTCTGCTGTGCCAGCGCCGGCACTCTGGCGTCTGCTACTCCTCCTTACTTCAGGGACAGGGGTGCTGCCCCTGCTACTAGTGGTATCTGTGTCCCCAAGACCTTCTGCTCCTGTGGTGGCTGACTGGTTTGTCAGCAACACTTCCATCACTGTAGTGACTCTCCCCATCCCCCGTGTGAGGTCAGTACAGCAGTGCACCAGCCCCTCCTGCATTGCAACTGACCGGCGACACATCAGTGAAGTTGCATTTGCAAGTTGCCGCATGCCGCCTGTCTGCTGCCGCGTACGATGGGTCTTCCTGCGCCTTTGTGCACGGTCCTCGCGAAGTTCCTCACAGAGTGTCATCACACACTGAGACATGTCCCTGACTCCCTCTGCCATGTCCTTCATGCTGTCTGCCATTGATGCTATTCCCTTGTTCATGTCTGTGAAGTTGGTGTTCAGAATTCGCATCTGCCTGTGTACTGCACTTATCCCTTTTGCCTGCAGGCGCTGAACCTTCACCATTATGGTCTCGAGGCCTTGGAACACACTCTCATTACGGCCACTGCCGCCTGACTCCCGGACCCTACGAAGTCTTGTTCCTTCAGATGGCCTGAAAGGAGTGGATGTGTGACCTGGTGCATTTCCTGCCAGAGACTGCATTGACTCCTCACATTCCCCTTCCTCATCCAAGGATGTTTGTAGGATCCTATGCGGGGACCCTCATGCCTCACAGGCCTGAGGATTTTAGACACCTCGGAGTCTGCTGGTGTGTGTGATTGTTCTGACGCAGGTAGTGGTGAGCCAATGAGCACAGGAGATGCTTCCAGTTGCATGGTGTCGTCTGCCTCTGGGATGTCTGCTGCTTGTGTGCATGGTGCTGTAGGTCTTGCACTGCTGGGCCCAGCATCCCTGCCTTCTTGCTCACTGCTATCCCTTTGGGGATGTGTCTTCTCCCTCACCTGCTGTGACTTGCGTGATGTCTCTCCTGTGGACAGACATGGACAGTATCTTAGTGGTGCTTTCACCGTGTACATCAATATTGAATTACATTTTCACATCACTATTATCTGCTCCTCCCATGTGTCTGATTGTATTGTGTGGCATGCCTGACGACATTTCATGTTGACTGCTCATATGGGTATTCTTATGACTACCACTCCCATAATGCATTGCAGGTGAGTACTAAAGTCAGAACTGGATTTCCTAATACATAGCCACATTGGGGGAGGTACACAGGCAGGGGGTGTGGGATGATGGACATGTCCCTTACCTTTCTTAGCTGCAGCTCGGGCTGAGCTGTCTGCATCACCAATCCCCAGGACGCAGTTGGCTCCAGTGTGGACTCCACTAGCTCTTCCAGGTCTGTGACTGGAGGTGCCTTGTTCTTCCCTCCACCTGTTAAATTGGACTCCTTGCTTCTTGCAGCCAGTTTCTTCTTAGTGATGATCCTTAGATCGTACCATCACTTTTTAGGTCGTCCACTTCCCTGTTGGTCACTCCTATGGCGTTGATTTTAGTCTGGATCCCCAGCCAGGTGCTCCTCTTGACAGCCTCTGGTACCTGCAGGAACTGCTTTCCAAAGATTCTTGGGTAGTGCTTGACTACCTCCTCCACCAGCACCTGCAGTTCTCCAGTGCTAAACTTCATCTTCCTCTGCCTCTCTGCTCCTTCCCTCTGAGAGTCTTGGGGCTCCATTTGTTTCTCCTGCAGGGATCTGCTTCACAACTGCCTGTCTCTGTGTGTCTGCTCTCCTGTGTGATCAGTTACACTGCACCTGCATGGGTGTGGCCACTTCCTGGTTGTGGGGTGGGGTCGATGCACAGGATTGGTCTATTGCTCTGTTGGTTGGCTGAGGGGCAGGATGGAGACACGTGATTGGTTGATACTTCAACTGCCTGATATTTTGTATCCCCGACTCGGTATTTACCGACTCGGTATTTACTGGTTCGGTAAATACCGAGTCGGTAGTTTCAATGCATTCCTATGGGCCTTCGGGCCCATAGGATTGCATGTGAGTTACCGATTCAGTATTTGCCGTATCGGAAAATACCGATTCGGTGAATACCGTGAAGGGGTTACCGATTTTTACCGATTCGGTATTTTTTACCGGATTTTGACCTACATCTCGTTTCACTTTTCTGAAATACCGATTCGGTAAAAATCGGTATTTTGGAGTCGGTAAAAATGTGTTACCTACATCTGGCCCCATGTGCAAAACCATTCCATAAATATTATTAACAACAATAAGAGCATAGACATGGCATGCTAAAGCAAGACTAATAAAGAAGAAGTAGCAGAGATGATATGAGAATGCATCGGATAACCAGCTCCTCCATTGCAGATGCATTTCCCACTTACTATGAGGGGCTGTATAGTCCACCATGACTAGAACGGCAGACGATTGTGCCAAGTTTCTGAAGGACCTGCCATTGTGCACACTTTCCAGTGAAGAAAAAGAGCTCTTGTAAGCTGACATGACCAAAGAGGAACTTGTTGCAGCACTGCGAGGCCTACAATCAGGGAAAGCAGCTGGGCCTAATGGCATACCAGTGGAGCTATAAAAGGGAATGGTGGATAATGTGGCCACGCATATGCTTACCAGTTTTTGAATGGCACAGGATGGGGGGGGTGACTGCTGAGGGACCAAAGAATAGCTACAGTGGTAGTAATACACAAGAAAGGAAAGCTGCCAATGGACTGTAACTCTTAAAGGCCTATATCTTTGCTAAACGTAGTGGCCAAGTTGCTAGCCAAGATTTTGGTGACCAGACTACGCACAGTAATTAGATCAATAATACACCCCAACCATTCTGTCTTTATTCCCCATAGAAGCACCCATCTTAATCTGCAATGCTAAGTCAGAGTACTTTACCAAACCAAGGGGGCTCAGATGGAAATGGCAGTGGTAATATCCCTGATGCCAAAATGACGTTTGACAGTATAGAGTGGAACTATATTTCTGCCACACTGAGGAGGCTGTGCCTGGGCCTGAAATTTTGTGGCTTGGTCAAGCTCTTCTATCAGGAACCATTGGCCTGAGGGAGAGGTAATGGAGCGGTCTCCCGAGTTTTTGCCCTGCACAAGCTTACAAGGCAGGGCTGCCTCCTCTCTCCCATGACATTTACCCTGGCTTGCGAGCCACTTGCAGCCTGGGTGAGACAATACCCACTGTGGCGGGAAGTGAGCAGCAGTGGATAGTGGGAGTAATGTATCTCACTCTATGCGGATGACATCCTTCTATACTTGTCTAATCCTCCCCTCTCCATTGGAAGGATCCTACATATATTTGACCTATACGGTAGCTACTCGGGATATCCTATCAATTGGACAACCTCTCACTGGGTGTTTGTGAGGTGTTATTTCAAAATATAATTTTAATTTCAACTTGCAAATAAGTTTTAACAAATCAAATTGAAAATTGAAAAAGGTCACAGATACAGATCAACCATTTATTCAAAACACTTATTAAGGTGATGATTCAAACGCTGATACATTAACTAAATACTAAGTTTAATTCTTTCATTTGTTGCCTTGTTCTGAATGCTTTAGTTTTTCTATCTTATTCTGTTCCTTTGGTTTCTTCTGTAAGTGTTTTTTTTGGTTATAACTTGTGTTACTTTGGTATAGCTGATTATTACACTTTGCAATCAGTATCTTCCTGCGCCCTCTTCCTAGCTGCTTGTTCATTATTATTCTAAAGAGGATTTTTTCATTGTATAAATGATGATCATGTTAGATCACTTATCAATACCTTGTTTTTCTGTTATATCTTTTCAATCTCTTTTCTCTCTGTTATCTTTTTTCTGTATTGTTATATTAAATGATCCTTTTATGCTTTGTTAGATATACATCAGTAGTGAAGTATATCTTTTGGCCCTGATGAAGCAACATGTTGTTGTGAAACATGTGTTGGCCTATAATGATTTTTGAACAGAGAATAAGAAGTCTTATTATTCATTTACTATGTGACAACAGAGTATCGTTCTTGGAATTGGAATTGAAAAACCTCAATATACAATCTATTTTTGCTTAATTTTTCTACAGGATTGGAGGGTTTAGTCCGGCAAAATATCTTTTTGAAGTCTGTCTCAAACCTATTGAGGAGCCTCTGCTTCCCTCCCCTTTTTTTAAGTGGCAAAAAGTTTTTGTTCCAGAAGCCAGTTGACAGAATATAGCATTAGTCGCCTATCAGTATTTAACTTGAGTTACTCCGAGCGTAGCAATGTCAAAAGATTTTGGCAAGAGAGAAATCTTTGCTAACTCACTCTTCAATAAAGTGAGTACAGAGAATGGAGACCGCATTTGATCTCTACCTCGTTAAAGTCGTAAACAACTTTATCTCCAATAAGAAAAACTTATAATCAAAGAAAGATCATTGTAGTGGGAGGTACACAGCATCAAACAATATCTTGAAAGAAAATTCATACCAAGAGGACTACGTATTCATCTTTTCTTTTCAACTGAGAAAATTACTGAGGAAATGGCTGAAAAATAGAATCTTATACGTCAGAATACCTAATTTGATCTGATAGTAATGCTCATTGAACAAGCGGAGGTTACAATACTAAAATTACAAAATGAAAGCACTAGTCTTAAAAAAATATTTAGATGACCTTAAATGTGATGATTTGACTGTAAAAACCAATTATATTTTGGATTGTATCCTTGACAGATATCAGGACGAGATGAAGAACAACACATTAACAAAACTAGAATGACATTCAAGTTTATAAATCTGGAAGGATTTATTCCTATGCCAAAAAATATGATGGAGTCTCTAAAAATAGGGACCTACGTCAGACAAAAGATAGAAGCAGCTTCGAAATTTCTTTGAGTAGTGCAACTAGATTAAGCACAGATAGTGAACCTTCTACAAGCTCCTCTCTCGCTCTCTCTCTATTTAAATCTCCCTTTTTAGAGTAATTGTTCAGGATACAGAAAGCAGAATGAACAGCTGTATTTATGGCAAGAAAGAACATCAACAAAAAAGCACTTCCAAAAGAAACCAAAGGAACAGAAGAAGAAAGAAAAAACAAAGGAGTCAGGGCAAGACAACAAATGGAACAGAAGAACAACAATTAAATTTAGTATTTAATTTATCGACCTATGAATATCACCTGAACAAATGTATGTTTTGAATAAAGAGTTGAACTTTGTACCATCTCAAAACATTGACTATTTCAATTTTAAAATTGATTTGTTAAAATTAATTTGAAATTTTGAATTGAAATTTATTTTGGAATAACACCACCCAAACATCCACCGAGAGGTTGTCAGGTTCGCCCTTCATCACAGTCAATTAGAGACCTGAAGGACATTTCAACTTTATTATCAATATCTGACTCTGTCCCTGTAACACTTGAAGAGATAACAACAGATTTAGATATTGTATTTGATTAACCTTTAGAGAGTGGTTTCAAGCCTAAATCAATCTTCTTCCCAAAATTTGACAGTGAAGATAAAATAGACATTTTTTAGAAGTATGTGCTACATGACATCACTAATCTTACGTGTGATCAGAAAGGCTTGAATTTAGCTATGACACAGTGGCTAGCTCCCTCATCTCTGCAGAGTAACAAAGAGATTGTAATCTGCAATGCAGACAAAGGTGGCTCCATTGTTATCTTGAACTATGAAGATTATAACAAAGAAGCCTTGCGACAACTATCCGACCATCTGTGTTATTAAACGTCCACTTCCACCTTGGTAAAAGATGCAGGAAAGGAATTCACTATACTTTTGCAAAAATTGGGGAAACTCAGGCTTAGTAAGTGCTGAGGAATTTAGTTACCTCAACATCTCAAATGCCATAACACCAGTAATTTACTTTTTACCAATGTTCCATAAGCATCCTATTAATCGACAAGGTAGACCAATAGTCTTTAGTTATAACTCACTTTGTGAATGCCTATAAGAGTTTATCAATATTTACATTGCACTGTTTTTGAAGGTTTTGCCATCTTACATTAAAGACACTACTGATAGCGCAAATTGGTAACATTCCCTAGGAAGACAATTTGCCTTTGGTTACTATGGATGTGAAATCTCTTTGTATCTGTAGCTCACACACAGATGTTATAAATCATATGGAATACTACCTCAATAGCAGAAGAGCCAATTTATTGTCCCCTAGTAGGATGCTACTTGAAGTGGCTAATTTCGTACACGGGAATCATTTTTTTCTTTGAAAATTCCCTTTATCACCAATTCTGCAAGACCGCGATGGGTTCACGAATCGCATCATTGCATGCATCCCTGTTTATGGGTGATTTTGAAAATGAAGTGAGTTGCAGTTAATTGTCTGCACTATTTGAGAACAATGTGTTATTATGGCTGACATTCATTGATGATATTTTTATCATATGGAAAGGTGACACAACCACTCTAATAACACTTTCACTCTATCTTACTCTATCTTGAATTAGAATTCATTGAACATTGAACTGCCCATTGAGTACAGCAAAGAAACAATAAATGTTCTTGATTGCACAATATATGTAGAAGATGAAAGACTTATCAGCAAAATACACAGAAGTCTACATTAGTCAACAGCATTCTACATTCAACTTCAACGCATCCATCACCTCAGATACACAATATTCCCTATGGCGAATTACTTAGAGCTAGACGGATATTCAGCAAAGATGCTGATTTTAGAGACCAGGCCATAAACATCTATGGGGTTACCATACACAAGTTATCGAGAAAACTTACAATAAAATTAAACATGTGAAGAGGAATGACTTGTTAAGCAAAAACATTAGCAAACCCAATAAGGCTCCATTGACGAAAAAAACTACTAGCAGCACTATTAGATTCAGTGCTAAATGTAATCAGGAAAGCTCACAGATGCACAAAATTTTCAGTAATCATTGGCATTTTTGAGAATAGATAGTAAACTATGCAAACATTTGAATATACGACCTCAGAATACCTTCCAAAGAGGGACATCTCTAAAGGACACTCTAGGGCATATTATCAACAAGTAGCGATATTTATCGCTAACTAAGCTTAGCGAAATTTTTTCTATCGCCGTGCTTCACCGGATTTTATCGCAGAGATAACGTGCTATTAGTAACGTTTATCTCAAATGCGATAACATTTTCGGCATTAGCGGCGAAATGCGTGAATATCGCTGGTAATCCAGCAATATTCACGCATTATCACCAATAGGGATTTAGCCTGAACATCCACCTCCCATTGGATATAATGGCTAAGAACTGGTCTGAGCAGGCGTTTGTTTTCAGCGATATTCACGCTTAGCGCCAATCTTTTAATCGCTACGCCTGCGTTGATAATAGGCGATAGCGATGTTAGCGACTGCTTTCAGTCGCTAACAGGTTGGGTACACCCACCTTGCATGTCATTAGCGATAAATATTGCTGACATGCAAAGCGGGCCCCAAACCACTCGCTATCGCCTACAAAGTGTTGCTAACTGCTGTTAGCGACAGCTTGCTAATAGGGCGATGAAATTATCGCCGCTTTGCGGCCGAAAACGGGCGCTAAAGCGGCGATAACTCCATATCGCGCGCCTTGATAATATGCCCCTCTATGTTTTAGTGGAGTGGAGTTAACTACTCCAAACTAACACCTATGAAAGAGACCATCAAACATATACCAAGTTTTTTTAAATGTGGTGATTGCATTTGTTGTAAGTTTACTTGTAGTAAACAGACTACATGTTTTGATCTTGAAAAAAAGAAATTGTTCACGATCAAAGATTTCATTAATTGTAATACACAGTTTTGTAGCTATGTGATCATGTGTGTATGTCAACAAATTGAATGCTGGAAGGAACACTTTATAACCTTTAAGAACCAGAATGACAAACATCTAATGTCAATACATTGGAGGGATAAGACCTGGTTTAAAATTGAACAGCATTCATTTTGTAGCAATTGAAATTATTATCACTTTGGGTGCTCATGACGAGCGCAGCTCATCATGAGGCACAGTGGCGCTGTGCTTATGACGAGCTGAGAACGTCATGACTGCCGCGTAACGCGCACACGGGGATAATTCCCCTCCTGTGCGGGGTGTTCCATTGAGTGGGCGGAGTCATGACAAGCTCAGCTGATCATGAGCACAGCGCCACCGTGCTGCATAACGAGCTGAGCTCGTCACAAGCACCCCACCCCCCGTGTCGCGGGGGAAATAGCCCTGCGGCGAAGGGGTTAAACCCCAGAGGAGAGGTGGGGATTGTGTACATCATCTACTTGAGAGAGATTTCTTTTTCTGATTTCCAAACTCCAATCTTTCATATTAGGTTTCAATAAAGAAGGGGAATGAAAAGCGTCTTAGTAACCATGACGGAAAGTTTCAATTCTATTAAGGACGCAGAGGCGAGGATTATGCTGTAACTTCCTTTATTCCTACAGCCAGCAGTATTCAACTCAAACATATAACAAAAAAACTAGTACTCCCAAGGTGCTCTGGGCAGTCCATAATGTCCACCTATCAGCATGCCCCGTCATCCCCGATGACGTGTGCTTCCTGGGACATCTCCTCTTTCGAGACTGCGGCTAAATCCAATATCTAACTTGTCACTCGTTCTTGGCTCCATCAGATACTGGAAGAAAGAACCAGAGGCCCATGACTCTGTTCTCTAGCCCCAAGATAGCCAACAAGCCATAAACAACATAAGCAGGATGACTCAAGGCATGCATCTTAAACAAAACAATATGAAAGAATACTTATACCATACGAGGCCTCGCTCACTCAGAAGAAGGCAAAGTTACGAAAGTCCATCCTGGGCGGGACCAGGAGTTCGCTAGAGCCCTGGGTGGGAATAATCATCGCCTCCACATCCTTAATAGAATTTAAACTTTCGTCATGGTTACTAGGAAGTTTTTCATTCTATGTCCGGACCGGAGGCGAGGATTGTGCTTGTTCAAAGCTTATCCACCAACATCGTGGCCATATCCACGACTGGTTTAAAATAGAATCTCTTAAACATCGAGTCCGATGACCAGTCTGCTGCGTTTAGGATATCCTCCAACCTGGCACCCAGGGAGAAGGCTTTTGATGCCATGGCTCCTTGCACAGAATGGGCCCCAAACTGCAAGACATTTATGCCCGCTTCCTGCATCACCCATCTGATCCAACGTGCTATTGTTGGTGGTGCAACTGCCTTGAAGGGCTTGCACAATGAAATCAACAATTGACGTTCACCCGGCTGGCAAGTCTCCTCAGTCATATTCTCATATTCCTTAAAACATCTGACTACACAAATCTTGGGGGCCTGATCGAGAGATATTTCTAGAGTCCGATTTCGTCCTCCTGACAATATGGAAAGTAACTCCTTGAGGAGTGTACACTCTATCCGAAATGTGCAGGGCTCGAACATCTGAGACCCTGCGACATGAAACCAGGCATAAAAGCATGGCTAATTTTGCTGACAACTCCGTTCGAGACAGATACATATTGGCCTGCGAGGACTGAAGCAGACGAAGGACTTTGTTAACGTCCCACAGAGAAGAGTACCTAGGTTCCGGCGGGAGCATCAAATGAACACCCCTCAGCAACTTGCAAACCATAGGGTGTTCTCCCACGGGCTGGCCCTGAACCGCCGAAATCGCTGAACGATAAGAGTTAACTGTTCTGTAAGCTAGACCCTGAGACGCTTGGAATGCCAAGAAATTGAGGATTGCTACCACTTCGCACTCAATGGGATCTTGGTTGTTCCGAACACACCAACCAACCCATCGAGCCCGGCCGACTAATATCACTTGTTGGTTCTGTCCGCCCATGCCGTTCCCAATAGCTTCTGAGCATCCTGCGATTATCCCCGACACTCCAGCGATGCCTGAAATCCACCATGCCACCACACGGGGCATCCGTCCTTGCTGGAGAAGGGGGTGTGGGAGACCTTGGACCCCTCAGAAGAAAAGGATCTCGGGGTAGTAGGATTGGAGAATCCCAAGAAAGTTCCAGAAGAACTGGAAACCACACTTGAGACTTCCAATACGGGGTAATCAAGACCACCCTCCCTCGCTGCCTGCGAACCTGAGTCATGAGTCGCATGATCATCACAAATGGGGGAAAAGCATAACCCGCGTTCGTGGACCAGTCCTTTAGGAAAGCATCCGTGGCCATTGCTAGAGGGTCTGGCTTCCAACTGTAAAATTTTGACAGTTGGGCATCCAATCTGGACACATACAGATCCACCGAAAACAGGCCCCACGTGTTGTTGAGGCACTGAAAAACCCCTGGTTGGAGCTGCCACAGGCTCATGTCTGTCCAACTCCTACAGCACCGGTCCGCCACCACATTGGCGACTCCCGGAAAGTACTCCGCCGACACCGAGATATTGTGTGACAGACAAAAGGTCCACAGATCCTTGGCCAGATCTGCTAACACCTTGGACTTCGTCCCCCAGGTGGTTGATATAACACACCGCCGAGACATTGTCCATCTTTAACAGGACATTGCACGAGACCTTGTCCTTGGTCCAACAGCGAATGGCGAAAGAGCCTGCCATCAATTCCAGGCAATGGGTATGCGACTGGCCTTCTGCGGTGGACCACTTCCCTCCTGTAGATGAGTCCCAGCACCAAGCCCTCCTGCCCAGCTTGCTAGCATCAGACTCTCTAACCAAATCAGGATCTAAGTCAAATATGGAGGCCATTCCAGGCCTCCATATGGTCGAGCCACCATCTAATTTCCCTGTGCACCTCCTCCGTGAGCAGGACCTGATCCGAATACTGGAACCCTCTGCGGAGATGCGATGCCTTGAGGCGCTGGAGAGCTCTGTAATGGAGCAGACCCGGGAAAATCGCCTGAATGGACGAGGACAAGAGGCCCACCACTCTCGCTATCTGACGAAGCGAAGTGGATGGGCGGGCCAGAGTATGCCGGAGCTCCATGCGGTTTTTGACGATTTTCCTGGGGGAAAGGCTTAGGGTCCGAGCCAAAGAATCGATGGTAAACCCTAGGAAGGTCATCTGCCTTGAAGGAACCAGAAGGGATTTCTTGTCGTTGCTGACAAACCCTAGATTCTGCAACAACCCTGTAGTTTCTAGGAGACGATCGGCCAACCGCTTTGGGCATTGTTCCAACAACAGCACCTTCTTTATTGAAGTCTGCGCCTTGTCCAGAGATGTAAACGTAGACACGAACTTTGTCAATTCCTTTATGAAAGGATCCCCGAACAAGCCACCATCCGGGACCGTGCCTGCCTCCGAAGAGGCCCCATCTCCTAGCTTGGGGTCCACCTTGAGCAAGAAGGATCAGCGCCTCTCCGTAGAGAGGGCACAGTTGGCGTTTCCTAAGAAAACGATTGCCCTTTGGGCCCAATTAGAGATGCATTCAGGAGACAAGGCAGATTCCGAAGCCTTGGCCTCCTCAACTAATTCAAAACTCTTCGTAAGGGGACCAGTCAAGTCCAGGAGCTTGTCCTGGCAATTTTTCCAGGAACTGTCGATACCCTTCTTGGGGTCTCTGATGTACTTCCTGGAGGAAAGTCGCAATCTTCTCGTCGACATCTGATGTAGTGGACACCTTGCCCGGCAAGGCTGTTCGGGGGCACTCAGCCCTAAGGCAGGCCCAAACCTCCTTCTCAAGAATTTTGCGAAGCCAACTCGCCACAAATGCTGTCACCTTTGGAGAGGGAAGCCAAGCAGATGAACGGGGATGCAGCAGATCCTCAGGGACCGACATGTCCGCAGGTCCTTCGGGTTGCACTGAAGGCTCTGATGAGGGAATGCTGGGATACCCAGGAGGTGGACGGACCTGCCTCATCCAGGGAATCCCCTTCCGAATCCTCGTCACCTTCCCCAGCAAATTGCGGCTCCTCCGGTGTTTCCGGGGTCACATCCTGCTCCAAACGCTGAGTTTTGCCCAGAAACGCCGTTTTCAGACGCTCAAACGCTCCTTGCTCTGGCTCCTTGTCAAGCTTCTGATTCTCAATGCATTTGGACTGCTCCGCCTGGATAGCATACGCATATCTCATGATGCGGTGTTCAAAGGGCCCCATTGCTGCCTCCACGGCTCTATGAATAGATGTGTCGACCGCATCGCAAAACTCGTCTTCTGAATACTCAGCCTCCATTGCCTGGCAAGGACTACTTGTCAAAGGAAACGCCAAATTCCCATAATGCAGGGTCAAGAAGGCAGGAGTTTAAGGGCGCGAAGCGCTAAATTTTTGTGCGCCCAGTGGCTGATCAGAGCACGGGGCAACTCACTCTCCACTCACCGGGTGTCCAAAGTCTGGGCCAGCCCCTCACCATGGCAAGCGAGCTTCAAGATGTGTTATGCTCGCAAATTCCCTCACGACAATGGTCTGAGCCCAAGGGGTGTCCGCTGTGCAGTAAATGCCAATAATCAACCTGCAAGCAGGTGTCACAGTCCCAGACACCCCGTCGCCACTTTGCAGATGCAACTCACTTGCGGGCGCACTCGAACTTTCTGGTCCCCACCGCAGGAAGCGACACGGATCAGCGAGACGACAGACGCGCCCCTAGTGATGTGACTGGCAACTACGGCGGCGGCAGAGGCCGCAAACTGAGCTTTCCGCGAGTGCTCACGCGGCCCCAAAACAGATCAAGCTGAAAGAAAGAATTAGAAAGGCACACCAGTGCCACATAACCCTGAAAGCCGCACTGTAATGAAGAGGAAGCCGCCGCAGATTCCCTTGGTAGCCCCTGATAGAGCGCGCGAGGTCACCCAGCCAATGATTTCGCCGTTTCCGGCTTCAGGGCCCATATACTTTCAATTCACACTACTCATTGACAGGGCGACTTCACGGGCTGCTACCAATTGTGTGTGTTCCCTACAGTTATTACTTAGTGTACCCGACTTACCATCCACCGACACGGGTACCTATTACTTCAATGGATCAGGGGCCTAGCTGTAAAAGGAAAGGCAGCAAATGCAATTTCAAATGACATTCAATACTGTTGTAAATGACCACGGACAACTGGAAGTTTTAAAATGTTTATCTAAAGTTCGTTTTCATCAAGCATTAAACTTACAAGAATAAGACAGTCAATAACCAAGATAATGAAAAGTACATAACTATAGAGAAATAAAGTCAGGGTAACCATTTAAATGCAATTATGAGATAAAGAGAAAAATGCTATGTATTCAAGGCAAGGAGTTTTCAGACAGTTTAAGTAAGGCCGTTCTAGACCATATCAGAAAATGACAAACTGCAATGCAAAATATGATTTCCAAGAGATAGGATAGCATAGGAACAATTTAAGAGTATATGCACTTAACTTTATGATTCAATAGTTTGTGGCAAAAGCATGGAAAAATCAACATGTGCAAAGATGTGTCTTTATTGAAGCAAAAGACTGAAATATAGAAAGGTGCAAGTTTAAGGAACTTAGAGCAGTATTTACCTAGACTGGTGTGGAAACCAAACCCTGGCCACGGGTCAGTTAAGGACAGGAAACCCTCAAGGAAGGATACCCCTCAAAGGACAGCAGGTGCAGAATGGACACCCAGGACAGGACAGGATACCCTCAGATTAGGAATCAGGACAGGACCTCAGGACAGGACAGCAAACCCTCAGGACAGGACCGCTCAGGACAGGACCGCACCCGCAGTTTGGAAGCAACACCTGCGTTCCACCCTCTCTGCAGCTATCGATCAAGACCCCGATTGAGTCAGCGAACTCCCAGCAAAGTGCTTCGCCAGCACTTTAAGGTTCAGTAGGACCTTAGTCTATGGTCAATTTCGGACAGAGTGCTCCGCAGCGCTCTGTATCTTCAGTCACCTATTGAGTACGATGGGTCAGTGACAGGTCAGCTAAACCAGACAAGTCGGACAATTCCCTAGGTGAACCCAGGGTAGATATACTGTTTTGGGACAGGGTACCACCCCCCAAATGTTGCAAAGTGTCAGAATCCCCAATTTCGATTGGTCCTAAGGTAGGCTTTGGGTAACACACCAATCATAACACACTATTAGGATGCTTCATTTACATATCTGGGTACCGCCTAGCAAGATTGGGGTTCCCATGAGAAACTGTGCAGAAATACAAGTGACAATTAACATTGTTGCCGAGTTAGGACAACTGGCTCCGCTTTCCTGGGTTTTCAGGTCAGTTCTCAGGAGCATCTTGCCCATCACTGCCAGCTGGCTAAGTTCCATCAGCCAAAGTTGTCAGGTCCCCGGAAAGTCGCATATGCGCAGAAGGGACCTCCAAGATGGCTCTCGGTACAGACAGACCCACATTTCCCGCAGTACATGAAAAGTAAGCGAGAACAAATTAATACATAGAAATAACATTTATGAAAACACATCATTTGGTTTTGAACTTTCAACTTATCACTACAAAATATACTTATGCAGTCTAAATGTTAGATACATATAACAGGCACAAGAGCAGTGGCACGAGCAGTACCACGTTACAGGGAAAGCTATGTATTACGCATGCGCATAAATTTCCCTCCAACTCTGCAGACACGTCAAGACACGTGAGTGTGACTGACGCATGCGCAGTGACTAAATACAAGCGGCGGCCATATTTTACGGACAAGGATTAAATGCATTAGGAATACACATAGGCAAGCTTCATAAACTTTGCTTAAACTAAATATAACGTTAGTAAGACGTACACTTATTACCTTGTTATACATAAACGAGGTTCATGAATACAGCAAGCCGCAAAATATGCGAAGCTTTGCTTCATCAATCCCCTCTTTGATGATATTTACTATCATCACAAAATTTAATGGAACCAGATGCCAACTTTTCTTTCACACTTTATACAGTTCTATCTCTTCTAGCAATCGCTCCAGCTTTTCTCGTTCAGTTTTGGTAGGGTGAGAATTCTTCACCTTTTTATAGATCTGATTATTCATCTCTTCTAATTCGAGCTCATCCACACTCCGTTTCACTCCTCTTGTATTTACGTCTCTTGCATTCACTTCATACTTCTTTGTGTGTTTACGACACTTGCAGCAGACAAATATGAAAAATAGGATGAGACCTATAATTCCAATTGGCATCAGTACTTTGAGCAATAAGCCTTTACCTATACTAGCGAACCAATGACCTACATTTGAGAGACCATCTACCAGTCTCTTCCAGGCACTATCAACCTCGAGTGGTCTGAGTTCCTTTGCCAAATTAGTAATGTTTCTCACATATCTTTTGAGCTGCACACTTTTGTCCGGAATATAAGTGCAACAATGTTGCGCCTTCAACATCCGGCAGACTCCGCCCTCTTTCGCCAATAAGGTATCAAGAGCAAGTCGATTCTGTAAAACCATTGATCTGATCGCAACCATTTCGGTATTGACCAGCAGAAATCCATGAGCTGTCTCAGTAGACAATACATCCACTATAGTGGACAATTTACAAATTCTATGAGTGTTCAGAACCACTCCCACTCCAGGTATCAGTGCACTGAAAATACTACCCATTATTTCACCTATACTTTCTCTTTTCCTACGCACTAAGCCATTAGTATTTTCACTGCTTCCAGCAACTCCATTCACATGGTATATTTTCGGGAAGACAATGCCAAAATAGCAGCTTCCATACCAGTGATCCGGCAATTTGAAATAAGCCTTGTCCCCACAAATATAATAAATTCCAGGAAACACAGGCTCTGACCCATTTTTGAAACCCCAACCTCCAATTACCTTGTAATTATGTTCGCATTCACTGGAACCAATGAAAATGTTATTATAATAGCTAGTCTTCTCGCGGTGAAGACATAGCTTGCCTTTCTTTTCAAAATCCAGCAACAGAGCAGGACCCGCCCCACCAGTTGAGGTGCCTTCCATGTTCTCTGGCCACTTTGGCTTTTTCTGACTTTCGTCATTAGCCTTCTTTTGTATTTTAATTGTCCTTTTCTCTGCCATGTTTAGGAACATCTTTTCCTGCTCATGCAAAGAACAAGTCAAGTTATCTCTGTGTGCGTCAGCTATGTCGATATTACCTATGGTTAGGAAGTAATCTCCCATGTATCGTATTGCGTCACTTTTGGTATGTACAGGATTCAAGTTCCCACGTATAGGAAGCTCAGAAAAGATCACGTCATTATTAGAGTAATAGTACTGTAACGGTCCTCCTTTGTAAAATAAACTAGCTAAAATGCTACAGGAGATTCCATATGTCAGCGGTAAGTGATGGTATGTCACGCCTTCAGCTACAGAGGTAGGTAGCTTCATGCAGACATAGCAATCTTCAATTTCCATAGTCTCTACATAGTGTATTAACAAGTTTGCAAAAACATTTAAGCGTGTCCTGTTTTTAATTCTATGATAATGTAGTTCTCCCTCATCTGATGCTTCTAAGTTCTGTTTTGTTTGTCTCAGTGCTCTCTCATGTCTTGCTACACTCTGTGTTGTTAGCTCCTCACTGTCAGTATTTACAATTTCAGTAGGGACAATATTAGTATCTTTGCTTACAGCAAAGGGAATGAAAATTGTTAGTCCTATCCAGAGTAATATCAGGACAACTATACTACAGACACATACCTTGCAGCAAGTTTTGCAACCGCTGCGACTAGGTCTACCATTCACGTTTGAATCAGACATTTTGGCTTCAGAAGAAGTTTCTCAACCCCTCTTTGTGTCTCTACACAAGTATCTTACTTTGTGTAAATTCACGGTGGCTCTTCTTCCTCTTCGTCAGAGTACTCAGGGACGGGCTCTCCGTCGCTTACGTCAGTGATATCGAGATCTTCAAGTTCTTCTAACACAAGTGTCCATTCAGGTGACTTGTACTTTTTGTTTTGTCTCTTTATCCGATCACTCCTTCTTTTGGAAGTGTCTTCTGGTTGTTCTGATATGCGAGCACTTCTCCTTTCTTCTGCACGTTTTTCTTCTACTGTTTTTATTCTCAGTCTCAATTTCTTTATGTATCTAGGCTCAAGATGCTTTCTTTTCTTAAGTCTTTTTGTTGGTACTTGAACTTCGTTCCCTTCTCTTGCCCTTTTGTTCTCATTAACTGTTGGCAATTCTGTCTCAGTTTCTTCTTCTTCTATCTGACTAATTCCAGGGCTAGCATCTGTTTCTTCTGCCTGGGTACTAATCTGGCCCTGTTCAGGTAAATTCAGTGTTTGCTCTTCAAGTGTCTCTGACTCTGTTTCCTGAACACGTTCTTCTAATTCTATCTGATCCTGTTCAAGCACTTCAATCTCTGGACTTTCTTTTGCTCGAACTATTACACTATGTCTAGTCTGTCCCTTCCCGATATCAGGTGTCAGTGGAGGAGTATCGAACACTTGCTCTGTATCCTTCACTTGTTCGGTATCGGGCACTTGTTCAGTCTTATTCACTTGTTCTGTGTCAATCACGTGCTCTGTCCCTGTCTGACCTTCTCCTTCCTCAGTTTTGATGTGAATCTCAAGATTCTGAGGTTCTTCGCCTGTGCCTTGCTTTTCCTCTCTAGTCCACTCTCTACCTTCCCAAAGTCGTTCACTTGTTCGAATGGGGTCTTCGGTGAGATCAATCAAGGGAATCCACTCTTCTGGCCATATGCTTGGCAGCTCGTCTTCAGCTACTTCTGGCTCAGCTTCTTGGACCCCTTCAGCAGGCTGGACTCTTGGTAGTTCGTCATCAACTATCCTTGGGCCAACGTCTGCTGATTCTGCAGCTCAACTGGTACTGGGCTGTACGTCGTCAGCTACTTCCGGTCTGGCTCCTGCAGAGTCCTCTGCTGGACGTCCTTCTGCTTCAGGCACCTCGTCTGGTGGTACCTTCTGGGTGTGGCTGGCGTGTACCCAGCGTGGAACTCCTGCACACTTTACTGCTGTGGTAGTTACCAAGATCACCTGACGTTTTTCTCCCCACCTTGGCTCCAGGCAGCTCTTCCGAGTATGCTTCTTTATCTTCACCCAGTCCCCCGGGACCAGTTTGTGGAGAGGAGTCGTTGGATTGAGGATGGCGTCTTCTCCGATCTGGCGAGAGATAGAACGCACTTGGTCACCCAATCTCTTGCAGTATTCAAGCACCAAATCATCAGTAATACTCAACAGTTTGCTTCCTGGCACCCATGCTTGTCTCATCACTCTTCCCATAATGATTTCATGGGGACTTAGGCCTGTCTTGCGATCAGGAATACTTCTGAGTTCCATCAGGACCAGGGGCAGGGCCTTCACCCAGGTCAATTTAGTTGCATCACACAGTTTTGCTAGTCTGTTCTTGATAGTTCCATTTATTTGTTCCACTACTCCAGAAGCCTCTGGACGGTAGGCACAGTGAAGCTTTTGTGAAATTCCAAAGGCCCTACATAGTTCGTCGATCACTGCATTCTGAAAATGTGAGCCTTGATCTGATTCAATAGTGACTGGAACCCCGAACCTAGGTATCAGTTCTTTTAATAAACACTTAGCTACTGTTTTTGCGTCATTTTGGGGAGTAGGGAAAGCTTCCACCCACTTTGAAAATAAACAGACCATAACAAGGACATATCGCTTCCCTTCACAATGGGGCATAGTGATGAAATCAACCTGTATTCTCACAAAGGGACCCCCGGACCTCCCAATTTTTCCCAGTTCCACCACAGTCCTCTTCCCTGGGTTCATCTTTTGACATGACAGGCACCTCTGGCAGAGGGACTCTGCTACTTTTCTGAACTTTTTACTGTACCAAATCTGTTGGAACACTAGAATCATGGCATCCCTACCAATGTGTGATCCTTCATGTATCAACCTCGCCATTGTGCTAAGTAGGTGTCTAGGCAACACAGGCATACCAGTTGGACCTAAAATGACACCATCCACTCATCTTGGTCTACATCCATCTTCCTTCCACTTCTCCCTTTCTTGCCAAGGTGCCGCCTGCTGCCACTCTTTCACTTCATCCCATGTAGGCACTTCTTCAAACACCTGAAGTTGGCAGCTGGTTCCTGGCCCCCCTCGTTTTGGATTTACAATATACCGATCTCTTGCGCACCATTGGGCCACTCGATCAGCATAATCGTTTCCCAGTGATACCTTGTCCATGCTCTTCTTATGAGCCGCACATTTTACCACTGCCAGTTCCTTTGGTAACTGGATTGCCTCTAAAAGGTCCTGAACAACTTTTCCATTTCGAATAGGGGTACCTGATGAAGTCAGGAACTCCCTCTGTAGCCACAACTGGCCAAAGTCATGCACAACCCCATAACAGTACTGACTGTCAGTATACACCGTTATGCGTAGGTTCTTCCCAATTTGGCAAGCTTTTATCATAGCAATCAATTCGGCTACTTGTGCAGACTTGATGTGATATAGATAACCTGCTTCCTCAATTTTTTCTAAGGAGACTACCGCATAGGCAGCACTCAGGCCTCCTTGTTCATGCCTTAGACACGACCCATCCACAAATAGTTCCTTATCATGCACAGGCAATGGTGTCTCTTTAATGTCTGGACGTGGCTTGGTGTTGAATTCTGTTAAGTCTATGCAATCATGTTCATCATCCACCCCCCCCTTCCATATCCTTTGGGTCGGGGAGCAAGGTGGCTGGGTTCAGAATACTGCACCTAACAATGTTTACATTTGCAGCACCCACAAGAATCCTCTCATATTTAGTCAGCCGACTAGGGGTGAGATACTGAGTTTTTGTTCTGGTCAACAAAATTACCACTCCATGTGGGACATACACAGTTACCGGATGTCCCATGACAATGGACTCACTCTGCTCTAAACTTGCGCAGGTAGCAGCTACTGCTTTCAGACAACCTGGTAATCCAGCAGCCACTGGATCCAGGGTGGCAGAGAAATATGCCACAGGCCTTCTCGTTGTGCCATGATCTTGTGTCAGGACCGACAATGCACAATTATCACGAGTGTCACAGAACAGGGCAAATTCTTTGGAATAGTCTGGCATTCCCAATGCAGGGGCGGTACACAGACAATCTCGCAGTTTGGTGAATGCTGTTAAGCTTTCATCATCCCATTCTACAATCTCTGGTGTTCCTCTCTTGGTCATTTTTATCAAGGGCCTAGCTAGGACTGCAAATCCCAGAATCCACTGCCTGCAGTATCCTATCACACCCAGGAACATTCTGATCTCTTTCTGAGTACGGGGCAACTGCATCTTTTGAATTATTCTCACTCTTTCCGATGTCACTTTTCTGACACCTTTTTCTATCTGGTGCCCCAGATATTTCACCGATTTTGCACAGAACTGTAATTTGTCAGGGGCCACTTTATGTCCCTTCTCACACAGGTGATTTAGTAAGGCAATGGTGTCAACCACACAATCCTTATGACTTTTAGACGCCACCAAGAGGTCGTCTATGTATTGTACTAAGACAGAGTTCCCAGGTAAGACCAAAGTTTCCAAACATTTTTTCAAGATCTGATTAAAGATAGAGGGGCTCTCTGTATACCCTTGAGGGACCCGGTTCCAGCAATACACGTGACCTTCGAAGGCAAATGAGAAAAGAAATTTGCTATCTGGATGCAAGGGAATGGAAAAGAATGCATGACACAGGTCTATCACAGTGAACCACTCAGCATCCCAGGGAATCTGATACAGAATCACTGCTGGGTTCGGGACAATAGGGCAACAGGGAACTACTATCTTGTTGACTTTTCGTAAATCCTGCACTACTCTGTACTTGCCACTAGGTTTCTTAATGCCCATAATCGGAGAGTTACATGGGCTACTCATCACCTCCTGTATGATGTTTCCTTCTAATAATTTCTGTATTTCCACAGTAACACCAGCTTTCACTTCTGCATTCATTCTGTAGGGTTTAGTATTGGGGTACACTGCATTGTCCTTGATTGCTATCTGTATGGGGTCCACATTTTTCATTAACCCTACATCTTTCCCAGTAAAGTCCCACACCTCTGGCTTCACTGCTTCTTGGAGTTCTTTGGGTAAATCCTGCATGGTCATTCGTTTAATTTCCGAGTCAGGGCGGACTAACATTATTTTATAAATGCCGTCTTCATCTGGGGTCTGAATTTCAACACCCTTTGGTGTGCAAAAGATGGTACAGTTCATTTTGCACAGCAAATCACGTCCCAGCAAGTTCACTGGACTGGTGTCGCAAACGACAAATCTATGCATTTCCTTAAAATTTCCAATTGATATTTCCATGGGCTTGGTAACAGGAGTACTAATCAATTGATTAGATACACCCACTACTTGGATGGCTTCTCCCGAGAGGGGTAGGTTTGGAACATCCACTGTTCTCACAGTAGAACGGGTAGCACCAGTGTCCAACAGAAAGGTGACATCATTTCCATCAACCTTTCCTTCAATGTATGGTCCGGACTGGTCTACCGGCAAGGAGGCGCCAAGTACGCACTCCTCGTCCTCCCCTCTCAGGCCCCGTCAGTACTGGTCATCACAAAGGAAGGTATCATTTAAAAGATACTGCGAAGTTGCTGCATTTCTGTTCTCATTGCTTTCCCAGACTTCTATCTCATCTCCCTCTGCCTGTTTTCCCCTGTATACTTGCTTTGGTGCTCGGGGCACCTGAACTGTTTTTACCTGTGGTTGAGTCTTTCTTGGTCTCTCTTTCTGCGTCTGTGGAATTAAATCAGGAGTTTTGGGGTTATCTTCGGGCAAATATGGACACTCGTTACGCCAGTGTCCAATTTCGCCGCACTGATGGCAGGGAAATTTCTTCATAGCCTCTTCCCTGCTCATTTTGGGCCGGGGCTTGCCTCCTCCCCCTCCCCCAGGACCTTCGCTCTTAGCATTTTTGACCATGTTACTCAACTGCTTTTCCTGCTGTTCTGCGAGCTTCACCTGAGCCCACATCACTTTCTCCTTCAGAGCCTTTTTCTTTTCTGCCATCTCGTCCTCGCAGTACTTTGCGTACCGCAGGACCTCGTCTACCTTTTTGGAGTGCCAACAGATTTTGTTATCTTTTATCCACTGACAAATTTCAGGTCTTAAACCGTTTACAAACCTGTAAATAAAGTGCGTCATATCCTTCATCTCGATGTTATCTATCCCACTGTATGTTTTAAACACCTGCAACAGCCTTTCATAATAGGAGTGCACTGTCTCCTCTCTTTCCTGCGTTGTTCTATCTATCCTGGTCCAATCAGTTTCCTTTGCTGGCACCTTTTCTTTCAAGTGCTGAATTACCTGCTCATACTTCCTCATGACTTCCTTCGAAGGTTCCCCTGTTTCTTTATCTCTTGTGTACTCCTCACTAGGCCAGGCTATGGCTATTTTACACTCGGTCCAAAGATCGACCGGGACCACAATGTCGAAAAACCCATCCAGGTCTTTCCACAGGCATTTCTGCACCTTCACGAACCTTTCCACTTGCCGGTACCATTCAACTGGCTTCTCACGCAGTTTCGGAAAATCGTTAGTAAAGGACACAATATCCTGTCTGGACCATGGAACGTGCACATACCTCCCACCTGGTACTTCACGCATGGGGCATAATGTTTCGGGCTGGTCTACTTCTCTTAAAGGGTACTCAGGGGTAGCTTGTCTGGATCGAGCCTCATCTTTCTTATGTGCCCACCTCGTTTTCCACCTTTCCACGTCTCCCCATTTTTGCAAAACTGCAAGCAACTCTTTAATCTGCAACTTCCTCCCTGACACATTCAAGTTCTCTAAATCCTTATCTGAGAATTCAGCTCTGTAAGGCTTTTGTAAGGGCTTGGATCTTGAAATATCTACCCCCATACTAGCTGCGGTGTCTGTCAGCTTTTCGTGGAGCACCCTGGTACTTCTGGTAAGGCTTTTACACATGAACAGCAATTCTTCTTCAGAATATGTGTTTAATCTGTCTAACCCCACATTCCCTGCCATCAATTCCTCTATTTCTACCCTCAGCTTGTAGAGGTCTAAATGTTTCGTTTGCGGAGCCTGTTTTTCTAAATCACGACTCCAATTTTCAATTTCTTCCGGTGTTACCAAAGAGACACTCCTGGTCCCTGTTGCTGATTCTAATTTAATTTCTTTCGCATCAAAAGGATTATGCCTCTTCTGCACTCCCTTTCCGGTCTGTTTGTTTGGTAGATCCAAAAACACCACTTCGGACTCGCACTCACTGGACTGGTCGTCTATCAGTAGGGGCTCTTGCCTCGGCGGGGCCATTATCGGGTTCATAACTGGAGGGTTCGGACCTCCTTGACTATTCCCATACAACGGGACTACTGGTCCGATCGTTACCGGAATAGTCAAAGCTTCAGGACTGGTAATTAACTGGGAGATTTTCTGAATTATTTCTGTTCTCTGTCTAGCTAGGGCCTCTTGCTCCCTTTCATCTAATACTCTTCCTAAAGTTCGGTCAGGTATCATCTGTGGGGTCAGTTGAGGCGTAAAACTCGGGGCAGTAGGATGCGTTTCACTTGGTCCTCCGCCATAATTTGGTTTTGGGAACAAAGTTCCTGTGCCAAATGACCTACGCTCTTCCCCATATGGAGACTGCAAAAAGGGTACTCCTGAACTTAATGGCTTTTCTTCGTTTTCATACAGAGGTCTGGGAAAAAATGTTCTTTCACGGGAATATTTTTCCTCTGAGCTCTCGGGCATTCTAGGATATATATTGCGTACCTCTGCGGGTCCGGGGTTCTCAAAATAGGGCAACACCTGGCCACTTCCCCCCCTACATAGGGATCTGTCTTCCTCCTTAATAGATGGACGCTGGGGATTCTCTCCTGCACTGGAAGGTCGGGCTCCCTCATTATAAGGGGGCGGACTTCTCGTAAAGATGTCATCTAACAATTCATCGTCTGACTCCCCCATGGCCCCCCAATGCTTACTCTTTTCTGTCCTTTTCTCTCCCCCAGAAGGGTTACCTGCTGGCATCATGGGGAACAGACCCTCAACAATCATGCTCTGTCTCCACTGTTTCATCCTCTTGTCCCTAGTCTCCTGTTTCAGCCTTGGGTACCACTTGGTCAGACCTTTGTCCATCCGGGGTTTCTCTCTTTCAAAAGCCTCAATCTCCCATTCCTCTAATGCCTCATACTGCGTTAGTCTCGGTCTGGGATGTAATTCATTCATGCGGGTTCTCAAATTGAATAAAATCCTACCATTGAAGGTACCGTCTAACGGAAAAGCCAATACTCTGTCATCTTTTGTGTACCTTACCCAATTCTCCAACCACACACAGGTGTTGTACCCTCGGTCAAACATCATGAATGAGGCAGGAGTATTCGGTGGCGGGATAGTAACGCCCTCTCTAGATTTAATCGGTTTGTCCGTTTTGAAATAATTCTTTACCCTATTTACAAGGGACATCTTTCTCTTAGCTCCGTACATGATATCGTATCTATTGGCTTTCCACTGATCCCTTTCAAACCCTTGGTTTCTTGGATCGGGTCTAGTCTCTGGACAATACGAGTGCCACATACGATTTTTACGCTTAACTCTGTTTACAAATTCACCTCCAATCAAAAACGCGTCTTGCAATTCCGTGCGACCAATGAGGTGCACGCGTTCAAGTATTTTCGGCCAATGGGTGCGCGGCCCCTTCGTGAGACAGTTCTCACTCCTCGGCGCTTCACCCCTCCTTTACAATTTCAGCCCCGCTACCCGCCCGCTGTTTCTACCAATCCCAGCGCGGCACGGAGTGACGTCAGAGACGCTTTGCGACTGACTCCCTCCCTTCACAAGGTAACGGAAACTTTCTTTCCTTTAAAGTGCTCAGTGCTTGGTTATTTTACAACAAATACACATTCGCCACAGTGCTCAAGCTTCTAGACAGAACAGATTTCTTTTACTGCAAGTAAACTACTTCCATTTACTTTTCACACGCTGCGGGTAGATCTCTTCCGCCTACCCTTCACTCTAGCATCGGTGAACCTGTTATTCCCCTAAACTCATCCACTTCTCCGGGATATATCCGAGTCTAAGGTTTCCCAGCGGACCCCTCTGCTTTCACCCTAGCTCCGAGGAACCTGCTACTCTTCCGATGTGACCCTTACTAGGTTACGCCACTATGGGAATTTTGCCAATGAACCTCGTTACTGACATTTATTCACACATGTATTCAGAAAACCCTAGTTAGTGCTTCCCGGTTATCCTAACCTGCACCTAACTTTCCTTAAGCCTGTGACCTCAGGACAATGGATTCTATTCACCACTTGCCCTTTCAATTCCCCGGGGAGTTCGGACAACAAGAAACAATACGATTTACAAACGCATGGATTAATACATATAACAATATAAGAACAAGAATAATAATGAAAAAACAATTCATTGATTTCAGCAGCGTATTCACAAGAGAGTGATCAGTCCCCTCGGAACAGCCGCTCTTATAGCAGCATTAATGTACTAGCAGCTCCCGACTTAACTAGTCTAACTAATCCTGCCTAACCTTTAGCTAGTCCCTAACCATCCTCTGATCTACCAGAAAACTGATAGAGCGCGCGAGGTCACCCAGCCAATGATTTCGCCGTTTCCGGCTTCAGGGCCCATATACTTTCAATTCACACTACTCATTGACAGGGCGACTTCACGGGCTGCTACCAATTGTGTGTGTTCCCTACAGTTATTACTTAGTGTACCCGACTTACCATCCACCGACACGGGTACCTATTACTTCAATGGATCAGGGGCCTAGCTGTAAAAGGAAAGGCAGCAAATGCAATTTCAAATGACATTCAATACTGTTGTAAATGACCACGGACAACTGGAAATTTTAAAATGTTTATCTAAAGTTCGTTTTCATCAAGCATTAAACTTACAAGAATAAGACAGTCAATAACCAAGATAATGAAAAGTACATAACTATAGAGAAATAAAGTCAGGGTAACCATTTAAATGCAATTATGAGATAAAGAGAAAAATGCTATGTATTCAAGGCAAGGAGTTTTCAGACAGTTTAAGTAAGGCCGTTCTAGACCATATCAGAAAATGACAAACTGCAATGCAAAATATGATTTCCAAGAGGTAGGATAGCATAGGAACAATTTAAGAGTATATGCACTTAACTTTATGATTCAATAGTTTGCGGCAAAAGCATGGAAAAATCAACATGTGCAAAGATGTGTCTTTATTGAAGCAAAAGACTGAAATATAGAAAGGTGCAAGTTTAAGGAACTTAGAGCAGTATTTACCTAGACTGGTGTGGAAACCAAACCCTGGCCACGGGTCAGTTAAGGACAGGAAACCCTCAAGGAAGGATACCCCTCAAAGGACAGCAGGTGCAGAATGGACACCCAGGACAGGACAGGATACCCTCAGATTAGGAATCAGGACAGGACCTCATGACAGGACAGCAAACCCTCAGGACAGGACCGCTCAGGACAGGACCGCACCCGCAGTTTGGAAGCAACGCCTGCGTTCCACCCTCTCTGCAGCTATCGATCAAGACCCCGATTGAGTCAGCGAACTCCCAGCAAAGTGCTTCGCCAGCACTTTAAGGTTCAGTAGGACCTTAGTCTATGGTCAATTTCGGACAGAGTGCTCCGCAGCGCTCTGTATCTTCAGTCACCTATTGAGTACGATGGGTCAGTGACAGGTCAGCTAAACCAGACAAGTCGGACAATTCCCTAGGTGAACCCAGGGTAGATATACTGTTTTGGGACAGGGTACCACCCCCCAAATGTTGCAAAGTGTCAGAATCCCCAATTTCGATTGGTCCTAAGGTAGGCTTTGGGTAACACACCAATCATAACACACTATTTGGATGCTTCATTTACATATCTGGGTACCGCCTAGCAAGATTGGGGTTCCCATGAGAAACTGTGCAGAAATACAAGTGACAATTAACATTGTTGCCGAGTTAGGACAACTGGCTCCGCTTTCCTGGGTTTTCAGGTCAGTTCTCAGGAGCATCTTGCCCATCACTGCCAGCTGGCTAAGTTCCATCAGCCAAAGTTGTCAGGTCCCCGGAAAGTCGCATATGCTCAGAAGGGACCTCCAAGATGGCTCTCGGTACAGACAGACCCACATTTCCCGCAGTACATGAAAAGTAAGCGAGAACAAATTAATACATAGAAATAACATTTATGAAAACACATCATTTGGTTTTGAACTTTCAACTTATCACTACAAAATATACTTATGCAGTCTAAATGTTAGCTACATATAACAGGCACAAGAGCAGTGGCACGAGCAGTACCACGTTACAGGCAAAGCTATGTATTACGCATGCGCATAAATTTCCCTCCAACTCTGCAGACACGTCAAGACACGTGAGTGTGACTGACGCATGCGCAGTGACTAAATACAAGCGGCGGCCATATTTTACGGACAAGGATTAAATGCATTAGGAATACACATAGGCAAGCTTCATAAACTTTGCTTAAACTAAATATAACGTTAGTAAGACGTACACTTATTACCTTGTTATACATAAACGAGGTTCATGAATACAGCAAGCCGCAAAATATGCGAAGCTTTGCTTCATCACCCCCAGATAGAGTACGTTGCCGTAGTCCAATCTGGAAGTCACCAAGGCCGTCATCACGGATCTCTGGGTGTTAGGAGGTAAAATCCAGAACATTTTTCTCAGCCACCGTAAGATGGTAAAGCAGGTGGATGCAACTTTGTTGGCCTAATCTTTCATAGATAGACCCTTGTCGATAATGACCCCGAGGTTACGCACTCGTTCTGAAGGAGTGGGCAAGGAACCCATGGTCAATGGCCAGAGTCTAGGGCTCCAAAGACCAGGTTTGTTTCCGAGGACTAATACCTCAGTCTTACCGCTGTTTAATTTAAGAAAGTTGCGATTCATCCAACAGGATATTTCGCTGAGACCCGCTTGCAGAGAAGAGGAAGAAGTAGAATCAGCTTGGGATAAAGAAAAAACTATTTGAGAATCATCAGCGTAAGTGAATAAATTTAAACCAGAACGATGTGCGATATGGGCCAGAGGAATAACATAAAGATTAAAAAGAAGGGGACTAAGGATAGAACCCTGGGGCACACCATGTGGGGACACATACGTTTTGGAAGTGGACGTGTGAGAGAAAATTTGGAAAGTACGGTCTGTGAGAAAAGACGTAAGCCAGTTCAGGGCTTTTCCGCCTATGCCAAAGGAAGCTAGGTTATTAAGAAGGATGCTGTGCGATACAGTATCGAAGGCTGCACTGAGATCAAGTAGTATCAGTGCAGCCGTTTCACCACGATCCAGTAGCAAGCGAAGATTCTCAGTCACTCCTAGAAGAGTGGTTTCGGTAGAGAAACCCGGACGAAAACCAGACTGGGAGGAATGAAGAAGATTGTTCGTTGCCACAAATTGTGACAAAGGCAGATGAATATGCCTCTCAAGGATTTTAGAGAATGCAGGCAATAACGAAATAGGGCGAAAATTGGAAGCAACATTTGGATCCGCAGTCGGTTTTTTTAATAGCGGGGTGACCATTGCGTGCTTCCAACAACTGGGGACAGTGGCCGAGCTAAGTGAAAAATTAAGTAAAGTGCAAATCGTGGTAAGTTGAGGGAGCTCTAGCATACGTAAAATCGAAATGGGTAAAGGATCACCTGGAGAGCCTGACTTACTGTTGCTCAAGATCTCCAGTAAGGTAGAAGGGCAGAGATCAGGCCAGGTCAAGAGTGAGGCTGAAGGTGGACACAAGGCTGGGGGTAGCGACAAGGGATCTGCGCCATTCGCCGTAATAGAAGGTGAATTCATCAAGGCATTGCTGTCATCTCGGGCTGCAATATCCTTGTAGATGTTCTCGATTTTAGAAATAAAATACTGGGCGAGTTCATCGCATTTACTGCTAGATAGAGGGGGTGTAGCAGTAGTCTGTGAGCCAGCAAGATCTCTGACCACATTAAATAATAACTTGGATTTGTTTATTGCTTCGGTGATTATTTTGTTTGCATAAGTGGCTCTAGTGTGGGCACAAGCCTTGTGATATTGATTTAGTTCTGTTTTATAATTGAGACCGGCAGAGATGGAGTAATCCCTTCTCAAGACACGTTGCAGTTTTTTGCATCGGGCTTTATGAAGACGAAGTGTCTCATTGTACCAAAGGGCAGGTGATTTATGAATAGTTCTTTTCTTTTGGGCAAGGGGGAGACAGATGTTAATAGCTTCAAAAAGCCAAGAATTCACAGAACTAGCCACAGTTTCCATGTCACCCGTGCCTGATAGATTGTTTGGCGCAAGATCGAGCAAGGTTTTGTTTAAAGCAACAATATCGAGATTCTTCCAGTCTCTCTCCCTGATATTCACAGATGAATTGTGATTAGATTGTGCTTCATTACTCGTCATGATAAACTTAATGAGGTAATGGTCAGACCAGGAAACTGGCAGTGCCGGAAAACAGACTAGTTGAATGATATTTGAAAGGATAGGATCTAAAAGATGCCCACCTTTATGAGTGGGGCCCTTATTATGTAAGGTTAGATTCATAGAAGCTAGATCTGCAGTAAAATTACCAGCCACACTGTCCGTAAGGTCTTCTAAATGCAAATTTAGATCGCCAACAATTAGAAAATTACTGGACGATGTAATAACGGATGCTATATATTCTAGAAATTGTGACTGCCAGGGATTTACAGTGCCCGGAGGATGATACACTAGCAGTCCCGTGAGGGTGTTTTTAGGGTTAAGAGCAAGCTTAAAATGCAATGCTTCACAGCTGCCTAAAAAGACAGGATCAGACTGACATTGATACTTTTTCTTAAATATAATTGCCACACCACCCCCTACTTTTTTAAGACGGTCACTCCTAACAATGGCATACTCGACAGGTAAAGCTTCGGCAATATCCGGGCCGGAACTGTTGTGAAGCCATGTTTCAGTGATGAAGAGTGCGTTAGGGGCTTCATCGGTCAACAAATCAAATATTTCAAGTTTATGCTTGGGCAGTGAACGGCAATTATGACTCAAGAACATATAACTTGGGAAAGAGGGAGTGGTCGTCCGTGATTCTAGGCTGTTGCATAAATGCGGGCGTCTAAATGAAAAGAACAATGAGGGCAGTGTTGAGGGAACTGGTCAAGCATGTCAAAAGAAACAACTGTATGAGTCCTCGAAGGTCTCAAATCCAGTAGTTGTTTAGCATCATAAGAGAGAAAAGTCCCTGTAAAATGACCAGGGGGTATGACCCCGGGGCCCGTGTGGGCGCGGACGGGAAATAACGCACATTTATACAGGAAGAGGGTGGGAGGGTCGAAAAGACTAGACCGCGATCCCTGCACCTCCCAAAAATGGCGGCTCAACCCGCAGCAGCGTTCAATCGGCTGTGCGGTCAGATGTCAGTGCAACAGATTGGTTGTGTGCAAATTGAGCAGGTAAGCAGCAAAGAAAGTGAAATAATTAAAAACGCTATTAAAACAGGATAGGTATTCCGCCTAACTTTCCCGGCTTTCCGCCTCAGGAAAGTGAAATTGCTTAGAGTCAATCGATGCGCGTCATGGCCAGCGCGATTTAAATACCTGAGAGGGCGGTAGGGTCGAAAAGACTAGACCGCGATCCCTGCACCTCCCAAAAATGGCGGCTCACCCCGGCTCAACCCGAAGCAGCGTTCAATCGGCTGTGCGGTCAGATGTTAGTGCAACAGATTGGTTGTGTGCAAATTGAGCAGGTAAGCAGCAAAGAAAGTGAAATAATTAAAAACGCTATTAAAACAGGATAAGGTATTCCGCCTAACTTTCCCCGCTTTGCACCTCAGGGCAGAAGCAGGCAAGCATGCGCAGATTTTGAATGCGCGCGCATTCGCTGCTGCTGCCGGCTTTCATTTTGCCATGGCATACCCGCCCCAGCATACCCGCACCTCACCGAGCAGTATCTGGTGGTTGGTGAAGTACTTCAACGCCGCCGCCCGCCATTCAAAGTAGCAGGAGTCCTGACCGGGTTGGCCCGACGACGTTGAGGTTGGCTAGACAGACTACTGCTGCATAACTCTGCTCACCAGTAAACTCAGCACGCTGCAAGACCATATGAGGTGCTCTGTATTCCTACATTGGCACTTGGGGGGAGACACAGCAAACTCACCTGCTTGACGCCGTCACGCCGCCACCGCCAGGAGTTTTTCTTTGAGGCACACAGGCACCTGGAAGCAAGCCGCCACCGCCGAGAGTCATTTGCCATCGGACCACACGCGCCGCCGCTCCGGGACTTCAACTCCCGGCAGCCTACGCGGCGGCGCGCTTTCCAACGACGCGAGGGCGCCAGGAGGTGCACAAAAGCGCCTCAGATACCGGCGGAGCGGGGGAGACACAGCAAACTCACCTGCTTGACGCCGTCACGCCGCCACCGGCAGGAGTTTTCTTTGAGGCACACAGGCACCTGGAAGCAAGCCGCCACCGCCGAGAGTCATTTGCCATCGGACCACACGCGCCGCCGCTCCGGGACTTCAACTCCCGGCAGCCTACGCGGCGGCGCGCTTTCCAACGACGCGAGGGCGCCAGGAGGCGCACAAAAGCGCCTCAGATACCCGCTTCGCGGGACGCGAGCGGGACGGCCGGGGCGAAGCCCGGGCAAAGGGCGGGCCCTCTACGGCCCTCATCGGCAGGAAGAGGCAGGGGCAGGGCCAGAAACGCTGCAGGTTGCTCCTTAGTGATTTACCCTCAAGTAAGTCTTGTGTGTGTCATCTAAATATATTATACAATCTGAGCAATGTCTAAAAAACCTGTTGCAGTTCAACAAAACAAGATCAATAATTACATGGTTCAGACTGTTCAGAAAATCAATATGCAAAGGAGGGAGTCCTTGGGGTTGAGCCTATCGCCTGATTTGCTTTGTCCATCGCCACCTATATCTGTTTCTATTCTGTCTGATGGAATAATAACGCAGGACGTTCACAGTCTAGACTCTATTGCTGATATTACATCCCAAGCTACACCTGGTACTCCGGAGAATGTAACTCCGGCTTCTGAAGGATTGCCCATTGAAGCTAATACAGACATTGACATTGATCACGACCTTGAGCAAGATACACAGTCACAGGTCTCCGTCCTAGACCAATCCCTTATAGGACATGCTGGCAGACCTAAACGTCAATGTACAAAGAATCCCCCCAAGCGGGGGGGTTTACGCTCAGGGACCAAGCGGAAGAGGGCAACCACCCCAAAACATAAACAAGTGACTCACGTTGAGGATCATCCTATTTGTTCCTCTGAGGAAGCCCTATTTGATAAAATCGCTGATCTTATTGAGATGAAAATCAATATCATTGTTAAACCTCTCATATCCAAGATCGATAAATTACAAGCAGAGGTCAAGAAGTTGGGTGCACTCCAAAACACACTCACAAGCGGCATTGAAAAAATTACAACGATAATTACTCATCCGGATAACAATCCTAGAGGAGCTGAAGCTGGAAGTAATAAGGGTGTTGGAGATGGAATAGAACTGCTTGGGGCGAATCCAACGCAACTAATCCAAACAGCTATAAATGAGGGTTCCACACCAGCATGCTCCACATCAGATCCAACTTCCTCGGCTAACATTCCCCCTGCACAAATACAAGTACAAGCTCAAACTCATTCTACGGACCCCTTGCAATTCATCGTCGAGGCCACACCTGTGGTCCTGGTCCTCGCAAACGTTCCCCCGTTAGAAGGGGGCACAGTTGAAAGTCCAAACTCACTCTGCAGCAAAGCCCTACATTGGTTAACTAGTAATATGCGACTAGCACCAGGGGGGAAACATCATCTTGCAAGCGTGGTTAAATCTGCAACCAGGGTTCCTTGGCTGGGAAACCGGCCCAAAAAATTAAAAGGGGACTGTGTGGCGGTGAGCTTTTCAAACCCAGACGTTCTTCCCAATATCCTTGCAAATATTTTTCCTCCCCAACGAAGAAGAGGCACTGTGGTTCCCCTTACTTTGAAATTTTTTCATGGGGAACAGCAGAACGTATCTTTCCCAAGGACCCCTGCCCCAGGGTGGGCTACCAACTGGGTCCCTCACTTCAGATGGAGCCAAGATTTAAGGAATAACGCTTCAGTTCACCGTCATCAACCTCCAACGTTTAACCCTGTTACACAGCCACTTGAACTTTTCAACCGCTTTGCGCCACTTTCATTTATGGACCAAAACGACTGACTTTTGCCAGCCGGAGATAACAACCTTGAGGGCTCACAGCCTGCTCTTGGCCCGTTAGCTCATTCTTCAGCAAGTGTCGAGGTTTGAAGAATCATGAGCTGGAACATCGCCAGGCTTAGAGCTAAACTTAAAGATAAGATTTGGCTGGACTTAATTAGAAACTATGATATTCTCGCTTTCCAGGAAACTTGGGAAACATCAGATTGTTTGGCTCTAGATGGCTATTCCCATTTTTATGTACCTGCAGATCCCAGTAAAGCAGGAAGAGCAAGGGGTGGGTTGGCTGTATATATTTCACTTGAGGTTAAAGGTAAACCAAGGCACATTAAGTCTAATACTAAAAACTGTTTAATGGTTGAATTGACCTCTTCAAACTCCCATCCTATTTTACTTATTAATTTCTATAATTCCCCAGCCAGTCAATTTCCCACCGAGCATTTGGTATCCCTAGAGGATCTCTTATCCACTTATATTGCGAATAGTTCCCATGGGTATGAGGTGATCCTCATGGGAGATTTTAACATTCACCCTTGCCAGGCGGGTTGTCAAAGAGAAACAGAGGAACCTCTTTTATACGCTCCTACGCCGCACTTTGAACACACACTTAGTGGCGAGGCTCTGGAACTGTTCTTGGCTACCTTTAATCTTCATGAATTTTGTACCTGCTCTAATGACTTGAGGTTGCCGACATATGAGGGCAAGGACCGAGGCACAATTATTGATTATATTTTCGTATCTTTTAGAATTCTTTCTGATATATTTGCCTATAAAGTATTAACTTCTGTTTTTAGTGATCACAATCCTGTGATTTTAGAGGTTTTAGCTCAGGGAGTCTTGGGAAATAGGACGTCTGACAATTTCTGCGCAACAGACCTTGTGTTGAGAGATCAAAATCGAAGGCTTAAATGGGACAAAGTCACCCCTATAACCTTCCTACAAGACACATTGGCCAAGGTCGAAGGAGAAGTTGCTATTTGTTTAGATAACGAAAACTCTAGCGCTTCTATGATTGAGGCCTTCAGCGTTATTTGTCGCCAGGTCAATTTAGATCTGACTGTGAAGGCAAAGTCAAATAAGACAAAGGGCCCCAAATGGTTTGATACAAACTGTTCTAAGGCTCACTCAACTTTACTCAAAGCCTTAAAGAACAAACCTAGAGACAGAGTATTGGTAGCATCCCTAAGAAAACAATATAACTTAGCTATTAGAAAGAGGAAATCCGAGATAAAAGACGAAGCCTGGAATAATCTGTTACTGCCCGAGACACAGAAAGATAGTGCTAAATTTTGGGCAGTCATAAATCATCCGTATTTTGTAGGTTTAGACCATCAAAGAGCGGACTGTATTATCCCAGATGAACATTGGGTGACACACTTTAGTAACATTTACCGTCACACTAACACGATCACAGAATGTGCATTTCCTCTTTCCCAATCGTCAAATTCCATCTCCCCTTTTACTCAGGAGGAGGTGAAAAAAGCTATCAATGATACACTCTGCAAAAAGGCGCCGGGACCAGATGGGGTTCCGGCAGACTTTTTTAAGAGCGCCCCTGATTTTAGCTCAAAGATCTTAACCAATATTTTTAATGCTACAAGGGAATTTATTTTTCCCTCCAGCTGGGCAAATTCGATCATTGTGCCAATTTTTAAGAAGGGACAGAGGACAGATCCAGCCTGTTATAGGCCAATTTCCCTTATTGATTCGAGCGTAAAAATTTTGGGCAGAGTCCTCTTATCAAGACTAACCCTTATTTTAGAAAGTAAGGGCATTTTATCTAATGCACAATATGGCTTTAGAGCCAAAAGAGGAACTTTAGATCAGTGCCTTAACTTAGAATTAATCTTAAACAAATACGTGATCGCCAGGGAGGGGTCATTATACATGGCCTTCATGGACCTGTCATCAGCGTTTGACCTGGTCAACAGGGCAAAGCTGTGGAGGATCCTCCTGGCCATGGGTCTTGACCCCCCTTGGTTGAATACCTGGCTGAGCTACACAAGGATCTTATGACCTCAGTCAGAGTAACTAGGGAAGGAAGATGCACTTGTCACTTTAAGTCAGAGAGGGGGGTTAGGCAAGGGTGCATACTTGCCCCCCTCCTCTTTACTTTATATATCAATGAACTAGAGGCAGTAATGATAACATCCCACAGTGATTTTCCGCGTGCAGGCGAGACAAAGATTCCTGTACTCCTGTACGCGGACGATGCTGTCCTCCTGGCACGCTCCGGAGTTGCGTTAAATAAACTCCTTGCATCTTTTGGGGCTTTTATGTCATCATTGGACATGAAAATTAATACAGATAAATCACACGTAATGATTGCTGGTCCCGCAGGCAGGAAAAGAAAGTCGCTAACATTTTTCTGTGCAGGAAAGGAGGTCAAGAGAGTCCCCTCCTTTCCATACTTAGGAGTGACTTTTGACGATAGGGGTACTTGGGGCCCCCAGCTTTTGGCCAAAAGCAGCGCTGTCGCTAGAGCGGCCGCAGGGCTGCTAGGGTTTGCTAAGAAACTGGGCGCCCGTCCCATGGAAAGTATCATCAAAGTTTATAAATCCAAATGCTTGTCAGTCGCCCAGTATGGCTCTGTAATTTGGGGATATACTAGCTCAGCTAAAATACAGAATGTAGAAAATAAATTTTTGAGATCTTTGCTCTCTGTTCCCCAATCAACTTCGACCTTCGCATTACACACAGAGTTAGGTCTGGGCTATATCTCTGATACTTTAAAACTAGCCCCAGTGATTGGTTGGATAAAAACATGGCTCAACCAGGAGCTCACTCTAAATCATACCATCTTAAAAGATTGTTTAGCCCTGGATAGAGCCCTCTACATTCCTTGGTTAAGATACGTCAAAATGCAGCTTACTTTGGCAGGCCGCCCGGAGCTTTTCTCTTCTCCTGACGGGATAACTTATGATGATTTAAAATCAGTCAAAAACACCTTGACAAACCTATACGTCATGGAGAGGGAAGAAGTAGAGCTAAAAAAACCTACGGTCAGGAAGCACTGTATGCTCTCCTCAGCTCCAGGAATGGAACCTTACCTTCTCTTTATTACAAATCCTTATCATCGTTTTCTCTTAACGAGATTTCGTTTTGATTTAATTCATTTCGTACTGGGAAACTATAGAATTTGGTCTAGACCTGATGACGCCGAACCATGCGACTGTGACCACTTTTCAACACAGGATACGATGCACTTTATTATGTTCTGCGGACATTACAATGAGATCAGGAAAAGTTATCTGCTCCCTATTTTACGTAACCAGGGCTTTATTCAGGTTAAACCAGCCCTGTTGTTTTTGCAACTTCTCCCCGATGTTAAAGTAGCTTTCTCAGTTGCTAGTTTTCTAGTTGCAGGTGCACGTTTAAACAAGCATCGCACAAGGCACAGGCACTTTATCTCTGATAAATGAACTTTCTCTTTTTTCCACTTTATCTAAATGAGTTGTGTTTTAATAAGTCCTTCTTCTTAGCTCTTTTTAAATATTTATGTATGTTGTATTGTAGATTAATTGTCTTTATAATAATGACTGTACGTTTTAAATTCGGTAAAAAAAATGTTGTGCTTCAATGAAACTGTGATATGTAACTCTGCTCGTTCTTTTATGATTTTCAATAATCGAATAAAGAAAAATTGACTGACTGACTGACTGACTAGACCGCGATCCCTGCACCTCCCAAAAATGGCGGCTCAACCCGCAGCGGCGTTCAATCGGCTGTGCGGTCAGATGTCAGTGCAACAGATTGGTTGTGTGCAAATTGAGCAGGTAAGCAGCAAAGAAAGTGAAATAATTAAAAACGCTATTAAAACAGGATAGGTATTCCGCCTAACTTTCCCGGCTTTCCGCCTCAGGAAAGTGAAATTGCTTAGAGTCAATCGATGCGCGTCATGGCCAGCGCGATTTAAATACCTGAGAGGGCGGTAGGGTCGAAAAGACTAGACCGCGATCCCTGCACCTCCCAAAAATGGCGGCTCACCCCGGCTCAACCCGAAGCAGCGTTCAATCGGCTGTGCGGTCAGATGTTAGTGCAACAGATTGGTTGTGTGCAAATTGAGCAGGTAAGCAGCAAAGAAAGTGAAATAATTAAAAACGCTATTAAAACAGGATAAGGTATTCCGCCTAACTTTCCCCGCTTTGCACCTCAGGAAAGTGAAATTGCTTAGAGTCACAAAGGCTGCGCCCTTTTCACAATCCAGGTAACCACCTTCAATTCAAGTCCTTCACCATAGTTTCTCGCATCTGTGCCAGTACATGGGCCTTATGCTAATCTGAATTTAATTCATTTTTAGATGTCCCTACATCGTTAGTCTTGAGGAGACCCAACATCCACAGAAGGGTCGAAACGCCGTTGACAAGCACACAGAACGGACCATTACCCAGCTTGTATCACTGTATACCTAGGCTGTCTTACAACTTATGGAAACCCTTTACAAAATTATTCACAGTGTACAGTCACTTTTTGGTTCCAATTTTCACTTGGGGGCACTATGCACAAAGTTTTGCTCTTTTGACTTAAAGAAGTGTATATACTATTTGCTGTGTTTGTTTTATAAAAAACTATATTGAGCAAACTGTGCAAAAAGTTCATTTTGCCCTCTGACATTACTACTGGGCTTGCAGCACTAGTTGTGATACCCACTATAGTGTCTGCACACACAGTTGTTAACTGCCATGTTTACCTGGCAATTGCACCCACTTGCCACGCCCCAATCTTCCCTTTTCTTACATGTAAGTCACCCATCAAGTAGGCCCAAGGTACCCCCATGGGCGGGGTGCAGTGTATGTAAAATGTAGGACATGTGCTGGTATATTTTACATGTCCTGATAGTGAAATACTGCCAATTTAATTGTTCACTATTGAAAAGCTATCTGTTTCATTGGCTAACATGGGAGTTACTTTGTAACATCTTACAAGTATAACTTTTCATTGGGACCAGATAGAGAAATCTAGTTTAGGATCTCTGAACTCAGAATGTAATAAGATTTAAATTGTGTGTTTTAAAATGCCACTTTGAGAAAGTAGGCATTTTCTTGTTTAACCATTCTGTGTGCCTCTGCTGTTTGTGAATTGACTGTGTGGTTTTTGAGAGACAGGAGCTGGGGATGTCTATTCACTCTAGACAGCCACAAGAGGTGTTGAGGTTTGGCCTGCCTTTCCTGGGTGGAATGAGTTTCACTTGCACCTGAATTGGCTGTGTCTCCATTGCAAAATGCTGCCTCCAGTTCTTGTGGTCATGCTGCACCCGAGAGGGCAGAACTGGTATGGACTGGGCTCAGACACCCTTGCCACAAAGGGAAAATTAGGTATGAATATTGGATATTAAACCCCAAAGAATTAGATCACTTCTGGACTCAAGAGGAACCTCTGCCAAGGAAAGGAGCTGTAGAGCTGTAAGGAGTAGTACTGCCCCTTTGCTGTCGTGCTTTGCTGGGTTGGGGTCCAGTCCCAGCTTCTGTCAAGGAGAGGAAAAAGACTGGATGTTTGCTGTGAATCTGCTTGAAGAAGAATCTCCAAGGGCTTGTGTGTGCTGGTCTCCTGTTCTGATGTCCCAGGGACATAAAGACTTCAGCTGAAACTCACTGACCAGCACCTGGACTCCTCTGTGGACTCCTGCATTCAAAAGAGTGGCAATTCCAGTTCCTGGGCCCTGAGAATTGTGTGCTTGGTGCTGCAAAGCAAGGAAAACAACTCCAACATCGGCAAGGACCTACATGCTTTCCCTTCAGGTAACGGGGTGCATCAACAGACGATTCTTGGTACAACGCATTCACACCCTAGACACATAGGTTAGGGAACGCATAGTGGGATTGCCCTATCTAGGCATTGTTTTAGATGTGGCATATTTACATTGCTTAACAAGATAGTGGATCTGTTAATTCTATTCACTGTCCTTATATTGCTAATTACTTTTATCTTCTCCTGTCTATTGATCATTTCAGCATATATATTCTATACAAGAATCATGATGGTTCAGTAAATATTGAAAACACCCCTCTGTGTATTCCATGTATATTTCTCTGAGAGAAAGAGAGCACGAGTGACTGAGCAAAAAGGTTCTAGATCTGTTACCACTATTTCTGGGTGGGATCAGGGTTTTCATGCTTTGTAGTTGCCAAAACCATTTGCTACCTGTCTAGGTTTAGGAGTGCTTATGGCGGGCTTTAGGACAACATATCTTGAAGGGGGTGCTTGGAATCAGTATGGCAGCATCCCAAAGTTTATGTTGCCGAACAAACACCCAGTTTCTACTGGAAAGTGGAAACTAAACGACGTGAAGTTCCCAACATCGGTAGAATTGTTTTTTATTTAATGGTTCGTCTGAGTAGTTCGATCATACTTTCTCAGAGATTTCTAATTACCTCCTAACTGAAGACATCATTGGTGGTAGGGACTATCCTCCTCAGCTGAGTAGTTAACCCATATGTATTGGCTGTAAGTTATTCAAGCTTGAACTCTTTAAAGGATCTAGTCCCATTGTTACCCCATCTATAAACTCATTTGTGTATTTACAATAGTATCTGAAGATAGAGGACGTAACATTGCTGATAACTGCAGACATGTGGTTACTCAGAAATTGTAACAACATGGCCTTGAACTTGCAAGTCGAGATATCACCTTTGTGGTTGAGGCTCACGAAGCACGTAGGACAGAGGTGTTCTATTCCTGTGTTACATTCCTGGCTGCAGATAACACCACACAGGTATTTCATATCTACAAAGAGGGTGAGATACCATAAAAGTATCCACCATTCGAAGAAATAGAAATACCCTTCACATACCATGAACATGTAAATTGTAGTTTCAGAGCTCAGGGAGGGGAGCTGGGGTCGGAGTAGTTTGTAGGGGGATCAGGGCAGGAGACAGAAAAGGGCCAGTTGGTCTGGGGCAGGGGAAAGTGGGGGTAGATTTTAGGTCAGAGTAGTTTTTAGGCACGGGGTCGAGTATTAAGGTTCAGGATAGGTGGTCGGAGATGTTTATAGGGCTGGGGCAGCCAGAATATCCCACAGGAGTTCCAAATTTAGGGCTCAGGGCAGAGAGGCAGGAGTGTGATCTTTATCACACATGTCCCTTTACCAATCATGTCTTTACCACCACATTGCGTGGTAAAGTCATACGTGGTAAAGGCATGCGCGGAAAACACGCAGTTATGGTTAAGACTGCGTGGTTCCGGCATGCGTTGTTGAGGCATGCATTGTTCCATAACTCAACCCTTACACACATGTGTAAACACCACAAACTTTGTGATCTGCATCATTGCCGGGACATCACGGTACATCTATGTCACGTTCAATGAAGGTGACACTGTACCGATTGCATTTTGCACATACGGAAAAATTACTGACAGCAGTACAGAGTGCTGTGGTGAGGGAGCGAGCCTGGCTCAAGATAAATGCATCGTTGTTGTGACCCCAGTGCTGATCTTAGAGGTTGTCACCAGAACAAGTGTCCCAAACGCTAAAGCATTATATCCACAATCGATTTAATGCACTCACCACAAGAGATGTAGATTACAAGTTTGACTGTACACTACAAACACAAGCCTTTCTATTAATCCATCAGAGCATTTGTAAAGTGCAATACTCACTCGCGAGGGTCTCAAGGCGCTGAGGGGGGTAGGGGAGGGGTGCTGCTACTGCTCAAATAGCCAGGTCTTGAGTAGCCTCCTGATGGTAGGTCCTGAGTCTGCCGTAGGCGGATGGGGAGGGTGTTCTCGGTTTTGGCGGCGAGGTGGGAGAATGATTTGCCACCGGAGGTTGCTCTTCGGATGCGGGGGAGGGTGGCGAGGGCGAGGTCGTGGAGTGGAGCTGGCGGTTCGGGGTGTAGAAGGGGCGTCATCTGTTGAAGTATGCCGGTCCGGTGTTGTGCAGTGCCCTGTGTGCGTGGGTGAGGAGCTTGAAGGTGATCCTCTTGTTGATGGGAAGCCAGTGCAGGTCTCTCAGGTGGGGTGGATGTGGCTGTGAAGAGGGATGACGAGGATCAGGAGTGCAGGGTGTTCTGTATGCGTTGTAGTCGTTTCAGGAGTTTGGCTGAGGCTCCTGCATAGAGGGTGTTTCTGTAGTCCAGCCTGCTGCTGATGATGGCCTGGGTGACCGTTCTTCTGGTTTCGGTGGGGATCCACCTGTAGATCTTGCGGAGCATGAGGAGGGTGTTGAAGCAGGAGGGTGAGATGGCGTTGACTTGCTTGGTCATGGAGAGTGTTGATTTAAGGATGAACCCCAGGTTGCGTGCGTGGTTGGTGGATGTCGGTGCTGTTCCCAGTGCAGTCAGCCTCCAGGAGTCGTCCCCGGCCGATGGGGTAGAACCGAGGATGAGGACTTCCGTCTTGTCCGAGTTCATCTTGAGACGGCTGTTCTTCATCCACTCAGTGACAGCTTTCATTCCTTCGTGAAGGTTGGATTTGGCAGTGAGGGGGCCTTGGTGAGGGAGAGGATTAGCTGGGTGCCATCAGCGTAGGAGATGATGTTGTGGTTGTACAGTCGAGCTATGTGAGCGAGCGGTGCCATGTAGACATTGAATATTGTCGGGCTGAGGGATGATCCTTGGGGTACGCCGCAGATGATCTCAGTGACTTCGGATTGGAAAGGGGGAGGCGGACGCTCTGGGTTCTGCCGGTGAGGAAGGAGGTGGTCCATTCGAGAGCCTTGTCTCGCATCCCTGCGTTGTGGAGGCATGTGCGCAGGGCTGCAGAACCCGGACTGGGATGGGTCCGGGATGTTGTTCTCTTCAAGGTAGCGGGTCAGTTGTCTGTTGACAGTCTTCTCGATGACCTTCGCCAGGAATTCAATGGCTTTCTGCAGAACGAACAAGAATATCCTCTGCCTAATGAAATATTGACTCTAGAACACTTTGATTATATCAAATACACAGATGGTTTTGCCCATCTGGCGTTATTGACAAAGCACCAATACTCAGCAGCATGTGCAAATGTGAAAGGGCACGTGCATGTTGGAAAACCTACATGCAGTCACTTGGTGACTGCACGGCACAGCTGACAGAACTAAAGGCTCTAGTTCTGGCACTTGAGAATACGGATCCCAGATTCCCCATGATCATCGTCTATGATTCACATTACTGTGTCCAGTCTTATAATAAATATCTACACTATTAGTGGCAGAATGGATTCAGAGACTCGAAGGATTACACAAGGGGGCCAGATGTAGGTTATCCAGATTTACCGATTCTAAAATACCGAAATTTACCGATTTGGTACTTTAGAATCGGTAAATGGGATGTAGGTATCCATTCGGTATTTGTTACCGAATCGGTAAGATTCGGTAAATACCGAATCGGTATTTACCGATTCGGTATTTCCCATTCATCCCTATGGGCCTGGAGGAATAGGAATTACATTCGGTAAAATGGGGAACACATTCAAGGGTGGCAGGGTGTCACATTGACACCCTGTTGCACCCCTGAATAGTGCATAGGTGCACATGTGGCAGACATACATGCCCTAAGGGCATGTATGTCTGCCACATGGCACTGTTAAAAAAGCACAAAATTGCTTTTTTAACAGTTTTCGTTATTTATAAGTATGGGCAAAATTTGCGAATTCACAATCCGCAAAATCCACGAATTTGTGCGAATTTGTGGATGTTTGGATTTTTGCGTGTTCGCGGGGTTTTTTGCGTGTTCGTGAGGTTTTTTGCGTGTTCAAGGGCCGCTTGCATGGCGAAGTTACCCATGCGGTTGTGTATGGGCACAGCACCATCTGGTTCACCACTGCCACCCTCTGGTACATCACTGCCACCCTCTGGTTCACCACTGCCACCCTCTGGTTCACCACTGCCACCCTCTGGTTCACCCCTGCCACCCTCTAGTTCACCACTGCCACCCTCTGGTTCAGCACTGCCACTCTCTGGTTCACCCCTGCCACCCTCTGGTTCAGCACTGTCACCCTCTGGTTCACCACTGCCACCCTCTGGTTCACGACTGCCACCCTCTGGTTCATCACAGCACCTCTGGTTCACCACTGGCACCCTCTGGTTAACCACTGTCACCCTCTGGTTCAGCACTGCCACCCTCTGGTTCACCACTGCCACCCTCTGGTTTACCCCTGCCACCCTCTGGTTCACCACTGCCACCCTCTGGTTCATCACAGCACCCTCTGGTTCACCCCTGCCACCCTCTGGTTCACCCCTGCCACCCTCTGGTTCACCCCTGCCACCCTCTGGTTCAGCACTGCCACCCTCTGGTTCAGCACTGCCACCCTCTGGTTAACCACTGTCACCCTCTGGTTCAGCACTGCCACCCTCTGGTTCACCACTGCCACTCTCTGGTTCACCACTGCCACCCTCTGGTTCACCACTGCCACCCTCTGGTTCACCCATGCCACCCTCTAGTTCACCCCTGCCACCCTCTGGTTCACCCCTGCCACCCTCTGGTTCACCCCTGCCACCCTCTGGTTCAGCACTGCCACCCTCTGGTTCAGCACTGCCACCCTCTGGTTCAGCACTGTCACCCTCTGGTTCACCCCTGCCACCCTCTGGTTCATCACTGTCACCCTCTGGTTCATCACTGCCACCCTCTGGTACACCACTGCCACACTCTACCGAGACCTTTTGTGACTCAGTGGCAGCACAAAAAAATGCGCCATGGTGCTGGGTATTAACAACGTGACGCATCTGAGCGATGCGTCACGTTGTAAAGCCCTGCGCCATCAGGAGGCGTTCCGGCGCAGGGGAGGGCGTTCCTGCGCAGGAACGCCTCCTAAATGTGGCTGAGTGAAATCTTCAAGATTTCACTCAGTCACTTTTAGGCCAATGCTGTGTCAAAACCCTGCGCCTGCTTGAAGCAGGCGCAAGGCTTGATGCAGCATTGGGGAGATAGGGCCCCCCCAGAGCATTGCTGGAGCTGCGTCGCAAGCGCGACGCAGCTCCAGCCATGCGCTGCTTTTACGGCACAGATGCGTGACGCATCTGTGCCGTTTTTGCCACATGGTGCGCCGCATTGTAAATGCGGCGCACCATGGGTGGCGGAGCTGCGGCGCACAATAACTGGCGCATCCCTGGGAATGCGCCAGTTATTGTAAATATGCCCCTATACATTTACCCAACGAGGGAGCACTTACTGATTAGACAGTAGAAAGTACTCCAGTTGAGTAGAGGTATTGCACAAAAAGGTGGCATCTTCGTGGACAAACACGCAGAGCGGGATTCATTCTGCCCCCTGTTAGACTTGTTTTTTGTGCCCTTCTGCCCTCTGTTAGGCTCGTTTTTCCCTTATTTTTCTGCCCTTCTGCCCTCTGTTAGATTCGTTTTTCCCTTGTTTTTCTGCCCTTCTGTCACCTGTTAGACTCGTTTTTTGTGCCCTTGTGCCCTCTGTTAGACTCATTTTTCCCTTGTTTTTGTGCCCTTCTGCCCTCTGTTAGACTCGTTTTTTGTGCCCTTCTGCCCTCTGTTATTCCCTTGTTTTGTGCCCTTCTGCCCTCTGTTAGACTCGTTTTTTGTGCCCTTCTGCCCTCTGTTAGACTCGTTTTTGTGCCTTTCTGCCCCGTTAGACTCGTTTTTTGTGCCCTTCTGCCCTCTGTTAGACTAGTTTTTCCCTTGTTTTTCAGCCCTTCTGTCCTCTGTTAGACTGGTTTTTTGTGCCCTTCTGCCCTCTGTTAGACTCGTTTTTCCCTTGTTTTTCTGCCCTTCTGCCCTTTGTTAGACTGCTTTTTGTGCCTTTCTGCCCTCTGCATCACCACATCATCACTCAGCGCTACCACAGCACCACTCAGCACCACCACAGCATCACTCAGCACCACCACAGCATCACTCAGCACCACCACAGCACCACTTAGCACCACCACAGCACCACTCAGTGCCACCACAGCATCACTCAGCACCACCACAGCATCACTCAGCACCGCCACATTATCACTCAGCACCACCACAGCACCACCACAGCATCACTCAGCACCACCACAGCATCACTCAGCACCACCACAGTACCACTCAGCACTACTACAGCATCACTCAGCACCACCACAGCACCACTCAACACCACCACAGCACCCCTCAGTGCCACCACAGCATCACTCAGCGCCACCACAGCATCACTCAGCGCCACCACATTATCACTCAGCACCACCACAGCACCAATCAGCACCACCACAGCACCACTCAGCGCCACCACAGCATCACTCAGCACCACCACAGCATCACTCAGCACCACCACATTATCACTCAGCACCACCCCAGCACCACTCAGCACAACCACAGCATCACTCAGCACCACCACAGCATCACTCAGCACCACCACAGCACCACTCACCACCACCCCAGCATCACTCAGCACCATCCCAGTATCACTCAGCACCACCACAGCACCACTCAGCATCACCACAGCACCACTCAGCATCACCACAGCACCACTCAGCACCACCACAGCACCACTCAGCGCCACCCCAGCATCAATCTGCACAACCAATCAACAACAACTGGTTCAAATATGTTCTCTCAATGTTTCAAACTTTATTACAAATGTCACAAAAAGATGTTAATATTTCACTTCTGTTCTTGGATTTTCGTCACAATAAAATACACTGAACATAATCTTCACAAAAGTTATTTAAAAAAGTTTAAGCTATTGCCATTGTAAATTAAAATCACTTTTATTTAATTATTTAAAAAAATTAAAAGCCATTGTAATTTGTAATATCAATACAGCTAAGTCACGTAAATACAAAACATGTCGCATTACAAATGCTATAGGTGTCACATTTGCGAAAGTTATAACTATTGGCATTGTAAATGACAAAGCTATTAATTTAGCTATTTTCAAAACCAACACAAAAATAAAAAATAAATTCATTTACAAGACTAATAGCTCAAACTTTCCTAATGCGAGACCTATTGCATTGCAAATGCTTGTTTTTATATCTGTCAGTGCTTCCTGTTGAGGTCTAATTTTCGTGACAGGCGCCTCATTGCCTACTTGTAACTATTCTCTGACCTTGCTTCAAGGGTCAGAGCAGGGTCAGAGAATAGTTGCAAGTAGGCAACGAGGCGCCAGGAAGCACTTACAGGCTTACAGCAGCAGGTGCCCAAGTTGAAGTTAATTTCTTTGTAACCCTTTTGTAAAAGGTTACAAAAAATTAGCTTCAACTTTTGCACCTGCTGCTGTAACCCTGTAAGTGCTTGGCTGAAAATTCGTCCCCGCTGATTCGCGGATTTTACCACGATTTCGCGAGATTCGCGGATCGCGAAATCGCGGAAAATCTGCAAGTTCCGCGAGCAGAACGAATTTTTAGCCCATGCTTAGTTTTTTATCACCAACTTGTAGTTGGTGATAAATAACGAATCCTTATAAGTGAAAAGCACTCATGTGAGTGTTTCCTTCATTAAGGATTCGGTAATTTACCGAATCGGTATTTAAGAATTGGGTAATTTGCTGATTCCTTAAATTACCGAATCCTTAAATTAGGCCCCTACATCTCAAATGCCTAATACCGGCCGGTAACCGCCGGAATTCGGTAATTTTGGCCGTTACCGGCCGGTATTAGGCTTCCTACATCTGGCCCAAGATGCTTTGGGAACAAGTGGCAAAGCTGAAATACTGCTTGCCATTGACTCATGCAATATACACATTCCGTCAACAATGTTCTGGCGTTCACGTCACAGGGAATTCAATGGCTGACGAAGCTGTGAAAGCAACAGTTCACACTGCTGTGGCTGCTGCTATCACTTGTTCAAGTACAAGGACAGATGGAGACATCATGATGGCTGTTAAAGTTGCTCGCACTGACATCCACCTGCCAAAAGGCTTTCTACTCAAGTGCTCCTACAAGTTAGATGCACAAAACATTCCATGTGCTCACACTCCTGTAGTGGGAGATAGAGTAATACCAAACACTGATTGCAGGATGAATTAATATTAGCTGCACAAGACGGTCTGGCATCTGAACATTCAGGGGTAGCGGCTACAATTTCATTATTACAGCAACATTACTGGGGGCCAGGTCTTTACAAACAGGCCAAGGACTTAGTCCTTAAATGTGACATCTGCTAGCAGATTAAGGGTTGCACCATGGCGCATACATCTCTTCTGATTTGAAACAAGCCTCTGACTACAGTTTATTCGGACCGCTACAGCCTGCAGTCATCAGATTGGGCTTACAGGTATATCATGGTAGTAGTGGATTCCTGCTCTTGATTCCTATTGGTTTGGCCACACCAGATGACTGATGCTCAAACTGTTATAAAGGATATGCGAGTCTTCATCAGGAAATACGCAGTTGGCACATTACATTCCAGACAGGGTCCAACGTTTAGCTCTAGTGCTTATAAAGAGGCCATGGGACGTTTGTGGGTGACCCTGTGGTTCTCTTTTCCATACGGTCCTGAGGGAAATTTGGTTGCCGAAAGAAAAACTGTGGCTTAAAACAGTCTTTAACAGTGAGGCTCAGGTTGAAATTGGATCCATCACTTATATGGGGTCTAGAAAAATTCGGTAATACTTAATTTCCACAAATTCGGTATTTAAGAGTCTGTAATTACCACTGACTCAAAGCAGGTGGTAATCAGGTGCATTGTATTTAAACAGCCCCAAAATTCAACAGTGTGATCACTATGGCGGCCCTCTATGTTATTGCAAGGCGGCTACAGGCAGCAGGAGTGAGGATCTCGAGATGGGAGGAGCGCGCTAACAGGCAGCGCATCACACTCTTACAACTGACTGAGGCAGAGATCCATGAAAGGTACAGGCTACACCCACAAACCATCCAGGACCTGATAAGTGACCAGCACCCACTCCTGTAACATCCAACACCAAGGGTGCACGCTATACCACCACATGTGCAGGTGCTCTGTAGCCTACACCTACTTGCATCTGGCATTACCAGGGGGTGATAGCTGCGGTAGGTGGTGTGTCACAGAGTTGCCTGTCCCGTTTCTTTAACAAGTTCCTGGATGCCATGATGCAGAGAATGCATCACTACATAAGCTTCCCAACCACACAGGCGGAACTGCAGAAAACCAAGACAGACTTTTACCAAAAGGCACAGTTCCCGCATGTTATAGGGTGCATTGATGGGACACATATTCCGATCTGCCCACCTGCAGCCACTGAGTACATCTACCGAATCCACCCACTCCATTCATGTGCAGGTAATCTGCGATGCAGCCAACTTAATTCCCGACATCGTGGCCAAATTTCCAGGGAGCACCCACGACTTATACATTTTCCAGAACAGTGGAATCTACACACGCCTGGCTGCGGGAGAATTTGGAGAAGGATACCTGCTAGGTAAATCACTGTGACACACCCTGATGTATACTGCAGATGAATGTGTTGGTGACTGTTATTAATGGCACTGTCTTCCCCACCTAGGTGATCGCGCATATGCTGTGCGGTCATTCATCCTCACTCCTTACCTAAACCCATCAACCCCAAGTGAGAGACGATACAATGTGGCACACAATTCAACATGCAACGTTGTGGAGAGCAGGTTTGGACTATTGAAAAGTAGGTTCCGCTGCCTCCACAAAAGCGGAGGCGCACGTCAGTACCTACCCATCATCTGCTGCAAGATCATCGCAACTTGTGCTATACTGCATAACCTTGCCCCTAAGAAAGGTACAGTAACTGACTCTAAGGATGATGATGATGAATTTTCACCGCCACAGACCAACGTGCCAGCACCAGATGGGAGACAAAGACAGGCTGAGATCACACACAACTATTTTTGAGTAAGTAAGGAGACACAGCCAGTTGTTGTATATGAATGACGTAGTTTAATATTTTGGCACTACCCCACCACAGAAAGGGCTCAACATGGCAGTCCTATGTGTAAACACCCTACAAAGATGTCATGGGTTAAGTCACCCATTTAGCTAGAGTAAGTGTGGCTTGCATTACCTCGCAGAACATTGCTGCATTCCCTTTGCAGACTGTCATCACTGGCAATTAATCCAGTGCCAGCACCTTGACATCTGCTGCTCTTCCTGGACTCAGTTACAGAGGGCGTTACACTACTGCGACTTGTTGTCTCCTCACTGCCCCCCACATCACCTGCACCAGTATTGGCAGCCTGATTATTTAGGAGCACTTCAAGTGCAGTGGTCACTGTCACAAGCCCCCTTGACACATCATGGCTGCAGTGTGCCATCCCTTCCTGCATGGCCAATGAGCACCTACAGAGCAGAGAAGTGGCAGTGGAGAGGCAGTTCACCGCCTTGGTATACTTCTCCATTTTCTGCCTCTCCCTGCGCCGTGCAATCCTGTCCTCATCAAGCTTGCTGCACAGCAGCCTCACTGACTGGGACATGTCCCTTTTGCCCTCAGCCAGTGTTGTGTTCATTGAGCAGATGCCCTTCTCTATATTCTGCATGTTTGCTGGCTGCCACTGAACTGATTGTATTGCTTTCCCTTGCAGGCGCTGGACCTTTAACATGTTCACCTCCAGACCTGCAAACCCACCATGCTCCTTGACCTGCAAAGGTGGAGTGGGTTCCCTAGCCCTGCGGTGTCTGGCACCTGTGTGTGATCGCTCTGTGGGGGACTGTGATCTTGCATTATTGCCATCCACTGGCACCATTGACTGTTCACCACCTCTGCAGTCTTCCATCGACAACTCCATCTCTTGGGGTCTAGCAACTTCATGCCTCCTGGGTCTTGGTAATGCCGGTGGTGACACTGCTGGTGATGCAGGTGGTGATGTTGTTGTTGCAGGTGGTGGTGTTGATACCGGTGGTGGTGTTGTTGCCAGTGGTGGTGTTGATGCCGGTGGTGGTGTTGATGCCGATGTTGATGCTGGTGGTGGTGGTGTGGATTGACCTTCAGTTGAAATGGCCTCCTACGTTCTCTCCCTCCGGAGTGCCTTTTCTGCCTTGACATGTGCAGACCTGCGCAATGTCTCGCCTGTGGAGACAAATTGTACATTAGCTCACTTGTCTGGCAGGATTTCTAAAAAAATTTTTTTCATGCCTGCCAAGACTGTTCTCTGCTCGCTTATCACTGATGTGTGGCACATGCCTTTGTGTTCAGTGGGATGACGCTTATGATAGGTGTTACACTGTCTACATCTCCCATCATGCATTGCTGGAGTTTAATAAAACTTGTACTGGAGTGGGATTCACACTGCCTCATTGGGGAACCGGGTCAGGGTGTGGGGGGCACAGCTTGGTGTGCATGTATCTTACCTTGTTTGTTTCCAGCTCTGGCTGAGCTGTCTGCATCCCTGATCTCGCTGACACTCTCAGGCTCAATGGTTGACTCCACCAGCAGTTCCAATGCAGTCAGTGCAGGTGCTCTATTTCTTCCTCCACCTGTCAGGCTGGCTTGTTTTTTCCTTTCGGCCATCTTCTTTGCCAGGCTCCTTCTGACGTCGTACCACCTTATCTTGAGTATGTCTATTTCACGGTGGGTCACTCCAATGGCATTTACATTTTTCTGTATTCCAATCCATATTTTTCTCTTCAGGGATTCTGGCACTTGCAGTGACTGTTTCCCAAACAGCTTTGTGTGTTCTCTTGCCACATTCTCCTCAATCAGGACCTCCAGCTCCCTTTCACTAAATTTGATTTTTCTTTTCCTTACTGCACCATCATTTTCCCTCTCCTTGTTGGCCATTCTGCAGTTTGTATCAGGTAAAGTTCTTTCAGTTGCTCCTGTGTTCTCCTCTCCACTCCCTGCCTCTCCAGCAGATTCTGAATTAGTGCAGCTGTATGGGTGTGGCCACTTCCTGGTTGGGAGATGATGTGGATGCATAGGATTGGCTGAATCTTCAATTGCTGTTTTTTTTAATTAACGATTCGGTATTTACCTCAGAACATCATCAGATGATTTCTTAATACCGATTCAGTAAAATTCGGTATTAGGAATTTGGTATTTCTATTTTACCTACATCAGGCCCTAAATCGCTGATATCACGCAAGACAGGTTTAATAAAACGTGCCCTTGGATCTTTGTAAAGATTGCAGAACAACACAAAGTGCATCGTGCTTTTTTGGGCTAAATGATTGCACTGACAGGGAGTTAGTCTCTCACACCAACTCACCTGTTTAGGGAAAGCCACAAGAAAGTGCAATGTGTAGAGTCGAAATCTGGTCATGAGGAAACGCGAATGAACTTGAATGGTAAAAGACAAATAAAATTGCGGACGGATTGGGCGCCCATCTACACAATTGCGTGTTTCACAAACCCGATTAGACATACTTAATTCGGCATAATAAGCATTTTTTTATCATCAATTTCATATTAGGTTGAATACTGTTAGGATAATCATAGTAGTGCCCTAGCCCGATCTTATAAAATTTTTCTTTAACAAATCGGAGCCAGGGGATAGCAAGAGTCTTTTCAAGGAACATACAATCTCTAAGAACACTCCTTAAGAATGATAAGTCTGTTGATGTCCACACTTTTCCCCAAAGGATCAAGGGAGCAATATTTATTCTATCTCTTATAAAATCCAACCTCACTTGCGAGTGGCTAAAAGCATTGGAAGAAATAACAGGGATCATTAAAAATCTTTTAAAAAATGTATTTTCAAGAGTTTGTAACTGGTTGCTTTTGTGATGTCCCCATACTCCAGCCCCGAAAGTTGCTACTGATAAACATTTGGATTTGTATAGGGTTATAATTTCCGCTGCTGGCTTATGTCCTCATTTACAAGCAAAGTGGAACAGCACCTCCACTGTTCTGCTAGTTTTTTTGGACTCTGGCCACAATCGGCTGCTCCCATTTTAATTTGTTATTAAAAACATTCCCTAGGTAAGTGAAATTGGGCACCTTGTCTATAATATTTTCCTTCACCACAAATGTCCTTGTTTTTGTTTGTTTGGAACCGCACACCATAATAAAATATTTACTAAAATTTACTTTCAGGTCCAATGCCACCATAAAGTCAGTAAAAGCATTCAAAGCTTTTTGAAGGCTAATGGCCGTCAAAGCCATCAAGACAGTATCATCTGTGTATGACAGCAGGGGTACTGATTTACCTCCTATGCTAGGAAGGTCTAGTTGTTGCTCCAAAAGAAAAGCCTCCAGCCCATTTGCAAATAAAAGGAATAAAAAAGGGGCAAAGATAAACCCTTGTCGAACACCCTCCGTGGAAACAATTTACCTAGTCCTCTCTCCCCCAGGGCCATATCAGATAGAAACAGTAGTAGTAAAAGTATGCAACCTCCGCAGCAGAATTATAAGGGGCTCCTTGCAACCCATTTTTTAGATTCCATAACATCCCCCAGTTTACTGTATCAAATGTGGTGATAAGTCCATGAAGGCAAGGTGGATAGACCCCCTCCTCGGCTTTATGTACTTACACATGATAAGGTGACAGGTTGAGGCCCTGTTCATTTGTTCCCATACCCCTTCTAAAGCCATATTGTGTATTGGATATGAGACCAGAGGCATTAGCTCAGGATTCCAGGCATACTAGAATTACCCTCTCAGAACTTTACACGTGGCATCAATTAAGGAAATGGGCCTGTAGCATGCAGGATCATTTCTATGTCCTTCTTTGTGGATCGGCACCACTAAAGCCTCTTTCCATGGAGAGGGAATACAACCCACTATTACAGCTTTAAAAACATTAACCAACAATGGAGCTCATAGTTCGTTATTGCTTTTAAATAAATCCAGGGGCACCCTGTCCGGGCCTGGTGCTTTCGAGGCAATACCCTTTGTTAGAGCGTCTTCAACCTCACTAACAGTCAGGGAGGAACTGAGGTGGTATGCTGTATCTAAGTTAATTACTAATCCATCCCTTTGTTCATGTGGTGAGACGCAATTTGGATTAAAAAAAATTGTAAAATGAAGCTCCCAGGCTTCCCCTAGTATTTTTGATTCCATGCTCTTAACCTCATTTGAGAAAAGGGGGCGATTGATAACCTTCCAGAAACTTTTAGAATCCCTGAGGTCACTTTCAACATCTTCCTAGGCTAGTCTTCTCAGTTCATCCTTTCTCTGTTTAATTACACGTTTATAAGTTTGCCTTGCTCTCTTTATTAAAGTTCGGTCACAGGGGATTGCATGCAGGGCATTCTTGAGATCTTTATGCGCCCCGGTACACTCAGCATTAAACTATCTTGTTTCTTGAGAGTCCCTCCTTTTCACCAACTTGGTCAAGTTTTTAGCAACATTTTTGCAGATTAGTTCAAAATCCTGCATGACCACGTCTAGGTGGGAATCATGAGTTAAACATGACATGATTTGACTTAAATTATTTTTAACAATATTCTCCTCAAATTGGGAGGGATTTATTTTACTCCATTTTAGTCTTACTCCCTGGTTGCCATTATACTTGAGTGGACGCTTATCGCCCTTGCCCTCCTGTGCCGTTACATGTACAGAAATAGTGAGGGGATTGTGATCACTAGCTGGATTTGGTTCAACCGCAAACCTCACAAAGAGACAGGTGAATTTTCTAGATATTAGCAGAAAATCAATTGTGCTAGTTTTACCTCCACCCAGGTAGGTTGGATATAGTATGGATGGGGTACTAACCAAGGTATCAGCTAGACATAAATCATTCACCACAATGATAGACTTTAATGCTTCACCCTGCACAATGTGTCTAACGTGTGGCAAGGGCTGGTTCTCAGTATCAGTGACCCCACAAACATCAGTTGAGTTATAACCAGATAATGTGCAAATGAAGTCGCCTGCCCAAATTATACATAAAGGATGACATTTCCCTGCGACCTTATCAATTTCCTCTTTGAGGGTATTAATGACCTCACAGTTATTTGGATTAAAGATATCATAATACCAGTGTACCAAAAGTATTGTAGCATCAATAAAGTTTGAAATCAAAATGAGCTGATACCAGGGTGATACGATTATATTCTCTGCTGTTAGGGACCCATATTTGACAGAAATCAGTGTTACCAATCCCCTCTTTGCTCTCCCTGCAATTGAAGGTGTTGCCTGGACATTGAAAGAACAGTATCCATCTATGCCAATATCGTTCATACTCCACGTTTCTTGGACACAAATTATATCAAACGTCTTCGTATATTGTAACCATAGCTCATCAGATAGCTTTGAGGAGATACCCGCGATGTTCCAAGAGATAAGTCTAAGGGGCAATGTATTAATGTCATACTCCACTTTGGCTTCCCCAATAATATTAGTAAATACTTGCATTGGTAAAGGGTGTGAGCTTTTAACAGGGTCATGATCAAATGTGTAAGTGGCAGCAACAGCACTTTCTGCGAAGTCTTGGGCTTTCTCTACATCTTTCACAGGAACGTCCGATTTCCCCAAATTTCTCAGAGCTGGAGTTTGTCAGTCTATGTCTACAAGCCCACTCAATGACTCAAAACGATTTGGGTGGATCCAGACAGGTTGCGGAGGATGATCGTTTGCCTGCATGAGCCTCTCTTCCTTTACAATGTGCCATGGAGGTCTGAGAGGTTGATAAATGAACCCCAGAGATAGGAGGGATATTTCCATTGTGTCCACAGACCACTTGTCCATTCTGTCTAATATTATCTTAACCAGACCTGGGGCTCTAAATGACAAAGCTATACAATCTTCCGGGAGGTTCTTAATAGATTTACCCACCCACCCAATTCGACGCACCATTTTAAATTCTGAAAATAGCACGTTGATGCTTATCCCCGTCCTAGCATTCAGAAAATGCAATGATTTGTTCTTCAACGTTGACCAATGCTCTGACTCACCGGGCAGTAATGGAGGGACGTTGGCCAATACCAGGGTATATGGAGTTGCTTCTGGTGGTAAGTGTAGATTAGTGTGCTTTTCAAACGCCCTTGGAGAAACTTGAATCTTGAGCACTTTCATCAGCTTCTGATGGAACACCATCCTCACCCCCCCATTGAAGTCTCTCTTGGCTACGATAACTTTTGCGAGTGGTTAAATCACTCTTTAGATACGTTGATACCGGCCAGGTGGAGTAAGACCAGATCTAGTCCTTCCAGTCCTTGGTACGATGAATCCCTTAAAATGCTTAAATCTACCTGCAAAAAAGCGGAACGCGCATGGCGCAAAACTTATGACGTGGACCTCAAGTCGGCCTACAGGGCCTGCACTAGAGTGTACCACCGGGCCATCTGTTCTGCCAGGGCTGCCTTCTATTCTCGGGAGATAAAGAACAGCACGAATCCCACAAAGATTATCTTCAGGGTATGTAAGGACCTTACAAGTAAAAAGAACGAATCTACTACTCTTGTAGCCTCCTTAGCTCATTGTGAGGATCTGGCTTCGTTTTTCGTCGGAAAGGTTGAGGCCATTTACAGGTCATTCTCTCAGTCTTCTATCGGGGAGAATATTATTGTACCTAAGGTCTCTACACCATTGTTGATCATCCCCAGTCCTACTCTGGAGGAGTTCAAAGCCTTGACGACGAAAGTCAAATCCGGTTCTCCGGACGACCCCATGAGACCCATTCAATTCCGGGAACTAGCTGAGTGCTGCTACCCTGCTATGCACAGTCTTATTGAGCTGTCCTTTAACACCGGCAGTGTTCCCAGCGCATGGAAGCAGGCTACCATCATTCCTATCCTCAAAAAGCCTGCTCTGGATCCCACCAAATCTGAACACTACCGGCCCATCTCCCTGCTCCCCTAGCTAGCTAAATTAGCAGAATCACATGCTAATCGCATTCTGTCATCCCATCTGCAGGAAGCTAAGATACTGGATAACTCGCAGAATGGGTTCCGTGCGGGTCATAGTACCGAGACGGCTCTCCTGGTTGTGGTGGAGCACATCAGGAAGATGCTGGATCAGGGTCAAACGGCGGCACTGATCCTATTGGATCTTAGTGCCGCCTTTGATACGGTCTCCCACCAGATCCTTTTACACCGCCTGGAGGAGGCCGGAGTTGGAGAGAGAGCACTCGAGTGGTTTCGATCCTTTCTCACTGATAGAACCTTTAAAGTGTCCACACCTCCTTTTGTTTCTGCTCCTCGCCCTATTCCTCAGGGTGTCCCGCAGGGATCGGCCCTTAGCCCTACCTTATTTAATTTATATGTTCAACCGCTGGCGGAGGTCGCCCATAGTTTTGGTCTCACCATGGTGTCATACGCCGATGACACGCAGCTGGCGGTGGCACTCAATGGGGAGTCCAACATGGATGCTCCCACTTTTCAGTCCGCTCTTAAAGCTGTGGCGGGCTGGATGGGGAACAATCGACTCCAACTTAATGCCTCTAAGACCGAGGTCTTTATCTTTGGCAGGGAAAGTGGGCTCTGGGGTGATCAATGGTGGCCACCTGAATTGGGCCCTGTTCCCACCCCAGTGGCCGAAGTCAGAAACCTTGGGGTATGGCTGGATGATAAACTCTCCTTCACCACCCATACTAAACGTGTAGCTGGTACTTGTTTTGGTGCCCTGCAGTGCCATCGACCCATCTTCAAGTTTTTTGATGCGGACACCAGACAGATCATTGTCCAAGCTCTGGTTCTGGCCAGATTAGACTACGCCAGCTCTCTGTTTCTGGGCGTTAATCAGGCTGAATTAGTCCGCCTTCAGAGGGTGCAAAATGCGGCGGCCAGGATGTTGGTCGGCCTTCCGAAGTTTGTCTCTGCCCGCCGAACTATTCAAGATCTTCATTGGCTGCCTGTTGGGCAAAGGATTAAATTTAAGGCTCTTTGTTTAACTTTTAAAATTCTCAAGTTAGCCTCCCCCCCTATTCTTTCGCAGATAATCTGTCATTATGTACCTTCCAGAGCCCTTTGATCCTCGGGGTTAAATCTCGCCATTGTGCCACGCTTTAAAAGAGCTAGAATGGGTGGACGTTCTTTTTCCGTCATGGCGGCAGCTCTCTGGAACTCTTTGCCTGCCCCTCTCTGTTCCATCTCTGATCTGCTTTCTTTCAGAAAGGCCTTGAAGACCTTCCTATTTTCTACAGTCTAGTTCCTTCCTTTTTTGGGTCATTAGTTACTGTGTTGTGTTTTACCATATCCTAAGCGCCGGGACGCCACTTGGCTGCGGCATCTGTGCGCTATATAAAAATAAATAACATAACATAACATAACATAACATAACAGTGTGGGGGTCACAAGGGCGTCTTTGTTCAGGAATCTGACCTTCTATTCTACTTGTGAACAGGGATCTCTCACCTTGGGTATGGCCAGACTTATCAATACAGGCACTACCTGATGCATGCGTATACCGACCCTGCTTAGTAATTATACCTTTTGTCTGTTGTGCAATATCAATGCCATTTGGCAAGGTGCATGTTGCCCTTGGGCATTGTGAGTCATCTCGATGTTTTAGAGGGGGATCAGGGGAGGTGCACAACTCCTCTCAAGACAGTGCTCCTAGAGGCCTCAATAGAGGGAATAACATCTACTCTCTTTTGGGAATGAACTAGAAGGGATGGGGAGGTACTATTGGACTCTATCTTTTCCAGATTACTGATTCTTGCCTCAATTCCAATTAACTTTTGCAGTATTGGTTCTAATAAAGCTGACACTGATAGCTCCAGTTTTTTTCAAAAGTCTTCCCCCTCTTGCAAGACTCCCTTAGATGTCATTTCTTTTAAGGTTGGAGCGGACCCCAGATTACACTCTTTATCAACCAGTTTACTCCTACACCCCAACGGTTTAGGCAAAAAGTACTTTTGTTTATTAAAAGCCTGCCCTTTCCTTTTCTTAGACGGTGGTGCCTGGCTGTTTCCCTGTGTGCATTTTGCTTTCTGACCCTGCGTCACCACATTTGGCACAATAGATTTTACAGAATTGTCAATAACATCAACAATGTCAGAAGCGTTAGACACATTTGAGGCCTTAATAACTTCTTAATCCGAGACTGTTGCATGTAACGAGCTGGTATGCAATGAGTTCAATTCCGGATTAATTTGTAGCACGGGGATAGCGGGAGCAGCAGGAGCAGATCGATTGTAAGTGTTTTGGGGTTCCAGGGACAGTCTGCACTCAGAGAGCTCAATTTCATGAATGAATACTAACTCACCCCTGAGTACAAAAGCGCCCAGGGTCCCCATGACCCCATGCCCAGTTCCACATTTGGGCCTACTCATTTTCAACCCCCTTTGGTTTACAGCCAATATCAATGTTAGTGTCAATCAATTGTCAATTATAACAACGTTTCAGTACCTTAACCAACTACCACCAGGTTGCTCCACGACAATAGATTTCAATGGTGTGGCCCAGCCCGGCCTCCTTCGGCCTCTGATGGGTGCAGACGGGCACGCCCACTCGTGTCCCACGCAGCAGGAGCCCAGTGCTCTTTTTAAGCGCCTTGCAGGTGGCATGGGCGGTGTGCATGCCACTGGGGCTGCTGGGGCTTATAGTCCCCAACTGGCCTCCTCTCTCGCAGCCGGGACCGGGACTGCAAATATCCCCATGTGACTCTGCTGGTGGTGGCGGCAAGAAACACCGGGATCCAGTGGCAGTGGCAAGTATGTTGACCTCCCTGTACAGTCAACTAGGACAGAAACACAAATTTGAATTCAGAAACCTGACAAGAGCATGGTCTACGTCAATGTACCACACATGGAGTCAACTCCCAGTTCTACAAAACCTGCTGAGCTGCCAAAAATAAATCAAACTGCCTCTGGCTACTTCATCGGCTTTGATGACTTCTTTTCAGATGTGTATGGCCTACAGCCACGTCAAGCAATTAAGCTGAAAGTGCGTGTGATCCATCTTTGGCTGAAAATGACATCATTTGTATCTCCATGGCTGCAATTTTGGATTACAATTTCCGCATTTTTCCTGGTCCTTTGGATTGGTTTTGTGACAACATTATGGTAATCATCTTCTGCATAAAGCAAGTATTCCATGTGCTGTTCACAATTACACTCAATAGGAACATTGCCATACACCACCACAGGGTTGCTCAAAAGAATTTGAACAAAAGTTTTATTATTTTTCTGGGTATGATACATCTGGCCCTGCCTCTTATTACTATAGGCTTGCCCCATCACCTGCAAAGGAAAATATGCTGACACCAGGCTGATATACTCTGCTTCTTTCCTTTCCCAGATGTCCGAACAGGGTTTTGACTTTTGGAGGGTCACTATTAATGCAAAAACAATTGGGGGGTGGGGGGGCTGGCATATTCAGAGAACTGAGGCCTTTTTTACAGCTTGCGTAATACCACAACGAATGATTTTCCTGAACAAAAATGTGCAAAGAACAACATGTCTTGGATTAGCTAAGATGAAGGATTTGAACACACTACGAATTCCCACATTCGCACATTTTTAAAACTGGCAACAGTTTACAAAATTCAGTGAGGATACATTAGATACCATGATACAAAATTACATATAATTCATCAGACCCAATTGTAAGGGATGGTTAGATTGGTCCCTCCGGGCCTAATCACAGGCATGTTGTGAAACTCGAATCCTCCGTTAAAAGTTAACATCACCAAATGCATTTCGGTCCTTGTGACCTTCCTCAGGGATATCTACAATAGTAAATAAATATCTGTCAGACAAACAAAATAATTCTTGTGCAGCAACTGTAAATTAAACCTCTTTTTCAATATTATTAAACATAATACTCAATTCATTATACTACTTGTGTGTGCAGAGCCATTCACCCTCTATCCTCCAGTAATTGCCAGCCCCCCTCCAACCAAATAGTGCCCCATGATCCTACATGCAAACATAACACAGATTGATTCCACTAATACAACTAATCATTACCCCGTATTATCTCCTGCAAGAGTCCTTCCCGATTCTCAACTTTCCAACTCTGCTATTTTAAACGGTTACAATCCCCAGTTCTTACCTAGAATAATCCTGCCATGTCGAAACAGCATGCTTCTACTCTCTTACGTTCGAAACATTATCAGGTTTAAATCACCCCGCACGACTGCTTAAAAAAAAAACGTACGTGGTTTCCCCAGCTGTAAACAATTCGTATCACCTGACCATACTCTCCGCCCTCCACGATTCTCGTACAGCCCAACTACAATACCCACAATCCATCTAACGTGAACTCTGCGTAAACACACACCCCGCATTTCTCAACCTGTGCCGAACGTCCCCATAGCCTCCACCATTAATCCACCAGAACTTCCCTAAAAGAGGAAGTGGTAAATCACGTACGGGCTTTTAGGCAGTCGAACGGGGTGATTTAAACCTGATAATGTTTCGAACGTAAGAGAGTAGAGGCACGCTGTTCGGACATGATAGGATTATTGTAGGTAAGAACTGGGGATTGTAACCGTTTAAAAAAGCAGAGTTGGAAAGTTGAGAATCGGGGAGGACTCTTGCAGGAGATAATACGGGGTAATGATTAGTTGTATTAGAGGAATCAATCTGTGTTATGTTTGCATTTATGATCATGGGGCACTGTTTTGGTGGGAGGGGGGCTGGCAATTACTGGAGGATAGAGGGTGAATGGCACTGCACACACAAGTAGTATAATGAATTGAGTATTATTTTGAATAATATTGAAAAAGAGGTTTAATTTACAGTTGCTGCACAAGAAATATTTTGTTTGTCTGACAGATATTTATTTACTCTTGTAGACACCCCTGAGGAAGGTCACAAGGACCGAAATGCATTGGGTGAGGTTAAGTTTTAACGGAGGATTCAAGTTTCACAACATGCCTGTGATTAGGCCCGGATGGGCAAGTCCTGTGCAAATAAAAAGGAATAAAATTTTGGAACTTCGTACCTTTGATGTGATGGACAAACGTTGAAAAATGAATAAAATAAACAGATTGAATTTTTTGAATACTTTTGAGTACGTGGATAATGTTGATCACAAATGTGCATAAGGCTGTGCAACCCTAGTTGACTCGCACAGCGCGCGTCACACCTTTTTTTAATATTAACTTATGTGCTCCAGGGACGGGGCACTAAGAGGGTATGCACGCCAAACTTGAAAAATAATGGAGAGAAAAAGACATGATTACAGAAATAAAAAGGGTATGCTTTGAGACATTTTCAGTAGATTGGTTCCTAGACATGAATGGAGGTCAGTCACGATTCCTAGATGACATAGACGGATTTAAGATAAGCATGTCTGCAATAAGGTACGTGCAGTCTGAACAATCGGGGTAGTGACAACTTACAGTGTGAGGAAATTGTGCCTTGATTGGCTAAAAACCTCAATGCCATCCTAGGTTAAACAACACTTGTCTCTTTTATCTGATGAACTAGAACTCAAGTACTTTTTATTAGGTCCTTGAAACCCACACCAAAAACACTTCTTGTATGCCAAATACAACGAAATATGGAAAGTCTTTCAACATGAGGCTGCTGAAAGATTGCACGAAATTGACAGGGCTAATTGAGAAAAAGCTCTAGCAGTGGTTGACAATGGTTTGACCACCTTATCTTCTAGAACATGCTCTTTGGGAAACATAGTAACAGCAGTTCGCTATCCAGAGATTCCAGTCCGTGTTTTCCAGGTCGCGACAGCCAGCCAGTCACTTTGTGCAAGTGAGCGAGCGAGGGAGGATCAAGGAGGATGCTGCTCCGCCGCTCCTCATCCTCAACCTCAAACCATTAGCCCCCCCTGTAGCAGCCGACACCCAGGAGACACCCAGGAGCGGGGAGCGGGGGAGAGGAGAACCGGTCACACCGCAGCTGGAAAAGAGCTGGAAAAAGAGCTCCGCAACTCAAGCCCCTGTAGCAGACGGCAGCCAGAAGCAGGTGAGCCGCAGCCGTGTACGGCGAAAGAAAAAAGGAAAAAAGTGCCGAGTGAGCAGCGGCGGGGCCGTGATCAGCAGGCGGCCCGCAAGCGTTTTTTTCCATCTTAGGTTTGCGGTGAGCAGTGCACGGCTGGGAGATAGTGGGGGAGTGGGTGAGAGTAGTTTGTATCTCCCCCCCATCCTGTCCTTCTGCAAGAGGAGTGAGATTGCTTCTTTACCTGGCGAAGCTGTTGGGTTGGAGCGGCTGATCCTGGAAAGAGCCAGAAGAAGGAGTAACTTGCCAACCTCCAATGCCGGCACAAAGACTGAGGCTCGACCCACAGAAGCAGCAAGAGCAAGAGGAAGAGGCACCACGAGAGGCATATACAGGCACACACAGGAGGCACGCCCCAGCGGTTTATGCCTAGGCAACAGACGGAAGCAGCAACATAACCACAAATATTACAGTAATTAGTTCAGGATCTAGCTCAACCAATCAACGGTAACTGACTTTTGCCTCTTCCTCCGCCAGACTCCACTAGATTTCACCTGACTCTACCAGACTCTACCAGACCCTACCAGATCTGACTACTGAATTTAGGGACACTGGGCTCAAAGGGATCAAGGGCTCAAATGGCTCAAAGGAATCAGTGCAACAAGGGTGCCGTCGTATGGGCAAGGGCAATGGTAACACTCCGTGAAGAAGAAGAAAAAGAACCAGGAGTAGGAACAAAAGCAGGAAGACAAAAAGATCACTATGATGAGCTCTTCAAGCTCAAACCGGACGGTGTAAGCCCCTATTTCAAAAGGATGTTTGAGGAAAGTAAGCCAGTAGGGGTACTGCCTCGCGATCAAAGATTGGCTACGATTGTGGCTATTCCTAAAGAGGGTAAGCCCTGGGAGCTGTGTGCGTCATATAGACCTATCTCCCTGCTAAATGCCAAACCAAAGATATTAGCTAAAATTCTGGCAAATAGACTCAAACCGGTCCTCAACACACTGGTCAACCCGGACCAATCTGGATTCATGCCCCACCGCAACACGGCTCTGAATCTCCGCCGATTAAACGGAGTGGTGGGGAGGATTCCTACGTTGAATGAAGACGCGGTGGTTGTGTCTCTTGATGCCGCGTTGGCTTTCGACACCCTTGAATGGCCGTACTTGATGGCAGTTCTTCACAAACTGGGATTCGGCCCCAGTTTTATCTCTTGGGTGCGGCTCCTCTATGCGGACCCACTCGCCCAAGTAGTAGTGAACAACAAGGTTTCAGAGGCTTTTACCCTTGAGAGGGGGACACGCCAGGGGTGCCCTCTTTCGCCCCTCCTGTTTGCTCTTGTTTTCGAACCACTTGCCGCCTGGATCAGGCAAGATGTCTTCCTGAAAGGAATTCGCTGGGCGGAAGGTTGGGAGGACAAGATTTCGTTGTATGCTGACGATATCTTCCTATATCTCACCCGGCCCCGGAGGTCCCTCATTGGAGCGCTAGATATTTTTACTAATTTTGGGAAGAACTCTGGATACAGCATCAACTGGAGCAAGTCCCACCTTTACGTCCTGCATGGTAGCCCCCCTGTGCTTCCACGCGGATGTCCCATTAAGGTGGTCACTGAAGGCTTCACATATTTGGGCCTCTTTATATCCAAAGACAAAACATTGATGTACGATAGAAACCTGACCCCGCCCCTACAACGACTTAATCGGGACGCCGGCACCTGGAAAAAGCTCCCGGTCTCCCTGCTGGGCCAGGCGGCTCTGTTTAAAATGATGCCGCTACCCCGGTTCCTTTATGCCTTACAAAATCACCCTGATCTGGTGCCGTCTTTCTACTTCGCGGCTATTGAGGCGGCACAGAGGGACCTTCTTTGGTCCGGTACGCCCCGCATTGCATTGTAGAAATTGACTCTGGGATGGTACGATGGGGAGATAGCCCTACCAGATATCCGCAGATACTACTGGGCCGCACATCTCTCGGCCATAAATCAAGGTACCTACTGTGATGGTAATGATCCGCGCTACGGCATGGACAGGTGGCTCCTGCCGGGAGGGAATTACGAAGCGGCACTCTATTCTAGTACTGCCGGGCACTCGCTCACAGGACCGACCCTTCACTCGGTACAACTATGGCATGCAGTCCAACGCATCATGGGCTGGCACAATACTCTCACCATGGCCACCCCTCTCTGGGTCTCTGAGCGCCTGAGCCGCACCAAGGGGTTCCACAAATGGGACCTTATTGGTATTTCTCAGGTAAAGGATCTATGGGATGCCGAAGGTGTGAAAACCTTCGAATACCTACAAAACACATTTGAGCTCGCTAACACGGAATACTTTAGGTATCTGCAATTCCGACACTCGCTCCAAAAGAATATTCCGCATGGTACATTGCCTCCCCCGGCCTCCCCCCTGGAGGACAGACTACTAGACGGTCACATACCGGAACACACGATCTCACTCACATATAAGAAGCTCATTAATAACCTACCTGACTTACTTCCGGGCTTGAAAGGGAGGTGTGAGGCTGATGGCCTGGAAATCGACGAGGAGGAGTGGAGATGTGCACTCGCTTCCCCAAAAGAAGTAGCTATCTCGTCCAGACTGAGACTCATCCAACTTAAAATTCTCCACAGGGCGTACATTTCTAGCACCAGGCTGAAGAGGATGGGTAGGTGGGAGGATGATAGGTTCCGGAGGGGCTGTGGAATGGCTGGCTCCTTCTTCCACATGATATGGGAATGCCCGATACTACAGTCATACTGGGTGAAAGTGGTCCGATGTATGAAAGATGTTTGGGGAATGGAACTGCGTTCAGAGGCTAAACGTTGCATACTGAACATATGGGAGCCAACAGACCTTTCGGAGAGAGGGAAGATCTGGGTGACGCTTGGGCAGATGGTGGCTAAGCGTAACATTGCTAGGTGCTGGGGAGCAGTGAAGCCTCCAAAAATTACTGAGTGGAAACGAGACATGCACTGATGCATGGTTCAAGAAAAGACCTTGTACACTGCCCGGGGATGCCCCAAAAAATGGAGGGAGATATGGGACAAATGGAATGAATACAGAGGATATATCTGTGAACCACCCCAGGCTCACAGTTCACAGCTAGAGGCATAACCCGAGAGAGACTTCAAACGTAATGTAATACCATGCAAATTATGTAATGTTATATTTCCTGTGTGACCCCATGTGCGCCACGTAACTTACTGTCCGAGTATGTAGACCATTTTCTCTGGTTTCTTGTTTCAATAAAAAGATTTAAAAAAAAAAAAAATCCATAGTACAACGACCAGTTCAACAATTGACTTTACCTTCCTCTCGGGTCATTTGTTTCAAGCGACAACTGATTTTCACATCGGTTTACTGGACTACAGTGACCACTTACCACAAGAAGTGACACTAGAGGCCTTTACAATACTAAGACCAGTACACGCCATTGGGCATGAACTAGTCTATACAGCAAACGATAGGCGTTTAAAGTGCAGAACAGATGACCCCCTTCGGGCCTCCTGCTCTATGCCAAGCAAGTACTTGGCGAGGCCCAAAATGAAACAACGGGCCTAATCGCCAGCTGGGAGAAATGTACAGAAACATTACGTAAAAATGTGGGAAAAACACAGAGGAAATACCAGCTTGAAGGAGGGTGCAATGCTGCCAATCAAACGCGGTATCATAATCACGCTTTTGCAAACAATGTTCACCTAAAATATCTAACAATTCTCATTGGCCAAAAGTTACGAAGGGCAAGGACAGACCCTGATGCCAAGGATGAATTGAGGTTGTTAAAGCGTGATTGCAGGAGGCTGGTCTGGCGACTTAGGCGAGAATCAGAAGAGTCCCGGTGGGCTAAACTCTTATATGACGCCAAATCAAACAACAGCGCCCAATTCTGGAGAAAGATCAATAATTTGTCTATGGAGTGGAGTCAAGGCATTATTTCCTTTGTCCCAGAAGATGACTGGATAACCTTCCTTAGCATGCACTTCAAGGGTACTGATACTAACATCCAAGGAATCTCCAAACTCACAACCTGCACTGTGGATCATTTAATACTCAGTCGTGACTGCCATGAGCTCCGGCAGCAAGATCAGACAATTGTAATTAAGTGTGCACTGATCGGTAACAGAATTTCAAAGGGAAGACGCGAGGATCCCACCCATACTGTTTAAGCAAGATCCCGAGTTTTGGGCAGCTGCCCTTAAACCAATGTTCATCAAGATTAAGGACCCCCTTAGACAGACATCAGCTTCCTCTACTAACTCTGGGAAACACAAATGCTTTAATATTTCCCTGAATACTGTATATCAACTTGATTTAAAAAAAAATTCTTTTAAGAATTTTAAAATATTTGTATCATTGAATATGTTCATATCAATTTTTATAAGTATAATTAAATCTTTCATGCTATCATAGTTCATTGTGATTTTTCCTTATGTTGTTTTTTCTACTGTACCTTACTTTGCCAGATAACTTGTTTTAATTTCCTGGCTTTTTACCTTTGATTCATCAAGATTCTGCAGACATCATTAATCCCATCATCTTGGAGGGGAGCCATTATTTCACCCATCTTCAAAATGGGGGACCAAAGCGAAGTTGAATGATTGCAATTCGCGCGCTCCAAAGCTAGGGGGCTCACAGATTTCAAACTTATTCTATGCAGATGACCTGTTACTCATCAGCCGGACCCCAGTTGGCCTGCAGCGGCTGTTGGATATTGCCTCAAGTTACTCCGCTGCTAACAGACTTACCATCAACCGCGAAAAATCAAAAGTTATGTGTATTAATCTTTCTAAAAAGAAAGCAACACGAAACTGGCTCTTGTCATCCAGAAAGCTAGAAAAGGTTTGCTAATATCGATACTTGGGGGTTATCATAGACCATAAGGGCAATTTCACGCCGCAACGCAAAGCCATAAAAAGGAGAGGATTAATTGCTGCGGCGGCACTCAGAAACTTAAAAAACACAGTTTGTGGCCCAAGCTTACTTCCTCTTATAAAGGTAATACAGGCAAAGCTAATCCCAGCCATCACCTATGGGAGTGAAGCTATGAGAGGGAGGGATGCTCCTCTATTAGACAGAACAGTGGCAAAAGCACTTTGCAGGATCTTCGGCCTTCCAAGGTATTCATCGCCTGCCCAAATGAGTCTAGAGTTCGGGTTACAAAAAGAAGAGCTGTCACGCAAGGGAGCCTATATAAAAACCCGGCACAAACTAAGCAGAGGAGACCTGAATACCCTAAACGCTCTCCTTTGGAAGGAACTTCAAAATAAAGAAACATGCCCAGCAAGGAGGTACTTGGCGGCAGCCATTGAGGACCTTGGCTTACAGCAACTCTGGGTACTCCCAGTATCCACAGTAGCCTTTAAAAAGGTGGTCAACAAGACAGTCCATAAGGAATCATTGCTGCAGGACAAAGCCGCCCTAACTGAGCGGGCTCATGGCTGGCTTACAGTTCAATCGTACACCACGCCCTCGCCTCAAACCTATCTGTAGATAGGTTTTACAAAAAAAATAAAAGAGAAATTCCTGAAATTTCGCCTAGGGCTACTGCCATCAGCAGCCCATCTACCTCCATGGCTACGGCCACACTCACCAACAACATGCCGACTTTGCGGGAATGGAAAGGAAAACATAGTCCACTTGATCACTACCTGTACCGAGCTCACCCAAGATCGACACATCTTCTTGCGTCCACTTTTTAATTTCCGCAAGATACGGACCTGCAGGCAAGCAGTGCTAGCCTGCTTCAAAGGGGACGACATCCAACTGAGCTGCCGAATGGTAACATTTCTTGCAACAGGCGAGGCCCGCTTCAAAATTTTGAAGGAACCGAACATATCGAGTAGTACCGTAAATGGTCCAAAGGATGAGTTCAACGGTACCCCAGAAGACCAACCTCTAGAGGGACACCTTTGACTTTCCCTTACACTGTCTAGTATTGATTACACAATAGGGACATCCCGAACTGTTACTACAACTTAACTATTCTTCTCTGTATTTTGGCTTTTTTTATTTAATTTTAATTTTTTATTTTTTATTTTATCTCCCCTTGGCTGGCAGTGAAGAAGAATCTAGTTCTTAAATTGTTTTTAAGATAATTAGACCGTTCGACATGATCTTAAGCTTCCTTTAATTGTGTTGCTGCTATTTCACCACGTATTCTTGTTTTTTGTGTTTTATGGACGGAACTTTTGTTTTAACACGTTTAAATCTGATTTATGTTTTATAAATTGAATTTCCTTTCCTCAATATTGTAAAGGTTTGAAATAACCATGCACAATAAAGTATTATCTGAGTAACAGCAATATGCATTGCTCAAAAAGACATCTCTGCATTACCACATGGGCAGTAGCAGCTTAGGTCTATTCTACTACTGAGCTGGACACTACAAACACTATGTTCTGACCAAGTGCCATGGTGACATATTAATGCCACAAGCCTGTTCTCCCCTTACCACCTTATAAAACAGCAAATACTCATGTCACGAAAGGATGCAATATATGCTAAGTTACATATAGAAAAACTAGAGAAGTTGCCTTTCACCTTTGCTGAATCACCATCCGCAGATTGGATAATCGATGGGTATATCACCATGCCGATTTATTGCATTTCATTTTCAGTACTGTCTGCAATACCACCAAGTGGGGAGATATGAAGCATTAAAGGAAGGGTTTGACCATGAGTATTGGGAACTAGCTTTCAAATTGTGGTGTCAAAACAGGGGAACTGAAGTTTTTCCCAGCAGTTCAGACTGTGAGAATACTTTAATTGGATTCTTAGTTTGTAAGGACATTTCACTTCATGTGGCCTGCAATGCTTCGATGGCAAACTTATCTTTTCCCCAGTGGCCATGAAATGCCCAGCTTTCAGATTGCTCTCTAAAGGGAGTTACCTGATGCTGAACAGTCAAGGTTGCTATGGAATGAAGCCAGGGGTTGCCTATCTGCTGACGGTTTATTCTATTGTCACTTGTTGTACATCTATTTGTACAGTTATGGAGGTGATGCTTTGGCCTTCAATAAATCTTACCAATGTGCACTTTGATGCCCTGAGCAAACTGAAAGCCTTACTATTTCAGAAAGATGTAGCCTTAAAATCTGCCAGGGAGATGTTTGATCTTCAGGTTGGAAGGTCCTCTTCAGAGATACTGTCGCCACTCCGCGCTGACTTTCCAGGACATTTTCTAGAGCTGGTGCACCGTATTTTTAACAGCATGATGGGAATATAGCAACTTTTTAAAAGTATAGGCTCTTGGTTGGTTAGTACCTACCAGACAGTTTTCAGAGTTATTCATACACTCTGTGCTCAGAAGCATTTCTGGAGGTCTTCTGCTAGTCCTGTTCCTGATCGTCAGGACTGTGATATACCATTTTCTGCTCCACAATGGATGTCCCAATTCAAGATCAAATGGAGCTGGCTCTACTACATGTGCTACTATGCTGTGAATGCAAAGTGCATTGCTTTGGTGCATCCTTACTTCGAGAACTGAATGAGCATTGGTTCATATCATTTCAGCCTGTGGAGAAGTGTAGCTCAATGGTTAGAGCAGCAGACCCTGATGCAGAGGTCTAGCCCGGGACCAGGGTTCAATTTCCCGCCTCGGTGGGTCTTGGGCTCAAAATTCCATGGACCTGATAATTCTCGCCTCGGTGCCTATTCCAATCATGGAGTCCCACTCTGCAACTCTGGGCAATAGCTTGAGTAATCTCCACAACGGCCCCCACAACACTAAGGATGCCTGGCCTCCACCTTGGGGGTGCCCAGGAGTGGACAACTCACAGGGAAAGCCAGGATGGGTTCCACAGCTCTATTCGTACAAGCGCCTTGAGACCCTTGCGGGTGAGTAGTGCACTATACAATTATCAATTTACATTTACAACCTGTTAGGCTTCACTGCATGCAGCCCATATTTTACTGTCTGCTGTGCACTTTCGAGTGTGGTCTTGTGCCTAGGAATGCAGTGGGTTAAGCTTTCAGACATAAATCTACTGGTGGAACCCTTAAAAGCCCATTTGTTTGCATATTGCAGTGCTCCTGGCCTCATTCTATGAGCCTTCCTAGATACTTCTGCGCCTGGTGAGTTGTATCTTGGCTCTGGTTTGGTGAAACCTACACTGGCTGTGGTCACTTCCTTAGTGACTACTGTGGAGCATGGATGTGAACATATTTGCTCCATAAACCTGCTCCGAGATGTGCTTCTGAGATCATCATCTGCGGTTGCTAGGTATGGAAATAATTCCTCTACCACTCGGAACACATAAACAATTGGCTATTCCATTTGGTGGGAACTTTTTATTCAGCTTGTTTTTATTTTATTAATTATTTCATTTTATCGAGCACAGCAGAAACAGAACCTCGTATTGCACGTAGAACAGAAAAACAAATAAATCAAGATAAACCAAAAAAAGAAAAAAAAGGAAAAGGGACGATATAGAAGAACAGACAAAAAAAAGAATGTAAGCACATACTAATTGCTTTTCTTTCCAAGTAGAAATAGGCTCCCATATACCTAGCCCTAATCTTCTCCCCCTTTTACCCTTCTCTGCATATATCCCATTCTCAAGATTATAAACAGAGCACAATCTAGCCAGCCATTGCTGGAATGTTGGTGGGATTTTGTCAAGGCATGCCATTGCAACACAAATTCGAAGGACTGTCATAGCCAAGAATATAAAATGACATGGCGGGCATTGTAGATCAGCGCTATTTACCCCTAGCAGTATTATAGATGGTGTAAGGAAAATCTTAATTCCTAACGATCTCTCTAGAAAAGATTCCATAGCCCTATGCAGTGGCTGCAAGCGTGGACAAGAAGAAAAATGTGAACTATCTCAGCATCTGAGCTATCGCAGCGGGGACATCTAATGCCCGTTGTTCCTCCCCACTGTGCAATCCTTGCTGGTGTCTAATACAATGAGTAAATTGTTTTGTAGTGTTGGACCTGTAATGCCGCCGAGCATAGGATAGTTCGCCCTAGCTCTAACGAGAGATCTTGTCCTACCCCCAGTTTCTCAGCCCATTTTCTTTTGTATTTTCCAAGATCGTCCTCTCTAATCGTAATCAGCTCAGCATAGAACCTTTGAATAGTGCAATCAATACTGCCCTCGATAACATCCATTATCTTATTTTTCCCAAACCCTGCAGGTCTACCCTTTTTATTTGCCAGAAAGCTCCTAACTTGTAAGTACTTAAAAGAATTCCTTGTATCGATACCATAAACCCCCTGAATAACAGAGAACTTATACATTCGATTCGGGCTCATCAAATCCCCCAGGTTCATTACTCCGCATCGCCCCCATTCTGAGAAAATAAAGTCTGCGAATATGTCTCTCGGGAGAGTACAGTTCTTGCACAATCGAGTGTAAGCATTGAACCTGCCCAGTCCACTTTTTTTCCTAAATGAATCCATATCTTTTATGCAGCCATCAGGGTCTTAAATTCATGTCTTAAAATAGCTGGGATCTGTATACTTCAAAAAACAGTTCTCTGCCTCTCCACCGAGCAGTAACGAATATATACTAGAACGTGAGCTGATCTCTGGGTCAGATGCCGCTTCCCCTAGTAAGCCAGACATATACTGAAGGGATGCCGCCAAATAATAAATGTTCAAGTCAGGGACAGTCCAGCCTCCTCTATCCCTAGGCAATGCCATAAAGCGTAAAGCCCTTCTAGTTTTCCCCTGTGCCCTTATGAATCTATTAATCATTTGCTCTATTAATGTGAACCATTTTGCCTGAAATGTAGGTGAGATTGCTCTAAAGAGGTAGATAAACTTTGGCAGAAGAATCATTTAAATCATGTTACATCGCCCTACTATAGAGAGATGAAGGTTATGCAATCTACTCAAGTCCTTTTTTGCTTAGTTATTATAGGTTCAATATTCCTATCCACAACTTTATCCAGATCTGCGGAGATATTAATCCCCAAATAGACACCAGAGTTCACCACTCACGTATCGGGGCACACCACCCCATTATTCTTAATTATCGGTGTCTTAGGCCCATTTAGGGCGTACCTTGACACCCGGCCAAATGCCAAAGCTTTCAACTCCACCTCTACTATGGCATCTGCAGGCTGTGGGGTAATGATGGCAATGTCGTCGGTGTAAGCCAATATTTTACATTCCGCGCCATGGGTCTTAATAGGAGGAACCCTATTATTTGCCTCCAATTTGCGAAGTAAAGGATCGATATACAAAGCGAATAGCAATGGCAAGCACGGGCATCCCTGCCTCGTGCCCCGCTTGATTTTTAGAGGCATCGTATATCCACCATTCACTCAAATTCGAGCTGTGGGGGCTATATACAAAGCTTGGATAGCCTTAATGAAGCCCTCTCCGATGCCAGACCATTCTAGGGTTGACCAAAGATAGTCCCGGAGACCCGATCAAATTCCTTTTCAGCGTCCAGTAACATCACTGCCATAGGGTCTCCTGGGACTTCCGTGGCATTTAAGAGAGTAATGGCCCTGCGTACGTGCTGCGTGGTGCCTCTTCTAGGGATAAATCCATGCTGAGTTGGGCTAACAAGCGCACCAATAACCTTCCATAGCCAGAGTGCCATAGCCTTAGAAAAGACTTTTGCGTCAGAGTTCATCAGGGTTATCGGTCTATAAGACTCTGGTTCTGTAGATGGTTTCCCCTTTTTCAGAATAACTACTATGTCCGCATCAGCCCAGGAGCTTGGAATTGAAATCCCTAACTGAGCTTGTTGCAGTGTGTCTATCATGTCTGGGGAGATGACATTGTGAACATTTTTATAAAAATGGGATGGGAGGCTTGCCAAAGCCGTGAGAATTTCTTCAGCAGCCAAAGGCGCATCTAGTGTTTCCCTATCTTCTTCAGAAAGAAGTGAAGCAGAAATGTCCCTAAGATAATCCTGAATTTCCGAGAGATCTCTTGTTTGATCCTCATACAATTCTGCATAAAACTGCCTGAATAGCTCTCGGAACCCATCTGGATCTGTAAGTGTTCTCCTGCACCCATCCGAGATACCTTTGATTTCGCCTAAAGCCACTTTCTGCCTTGAGCAAACTGCTAAGGTATGCCCAACGTGTTTGGTTAGTTCGTAATATTGCTCCCTTCTTGCCAAGTAAGAGGCGGCCACTTTACTAGATATACTCTCCTCCACTTCTGCTTTTGCCCAAGCAACCTTAAGAGGAACCTGGTCCAAAGATGCCCTTGCTACAATTGCTGCGTTCAACTCCTCCTCAGCGTCTGTAACTGCTTTGGCAAGTTGTCTAGATCTTAATTGTTCCTGCCTTTGTCTATACAAGCTAAAACTCAATGTCTCACCAGTGACACCTGACTTAAAAGCGTCCCAGGAGAGCCCTGAAGAAGTCCTCTATTAACTCCCCAATACCCTTTAATCCACTCCTTCATAGGCAGAACATAATTTTCATCTTTTAATAATTCCCACTCAAAAGTTCATATACGTTCATGCCTTACTACCTTTGCAATGTCTAGGGTTAAGATTATCGCGTTATAGTCAGAGAGAATCCGAGGCATCTCCTCGATCTGACTTCTTGACAAAAATCCTTTAGAGATAAGGAAATAATCAAGCCGAACACAGATCTTATGTGGGGCGGAATAGTAGGTGCTACCAGGGTCATCAGGCTTCAGCTTTGCCCAAACATCTGCTAAAGAATTATTCCTTGCCAGGCTTACGATTGCTCGACACGTTCTTTTTTTCCGGACCCGGTATTGATCTGCTGGTTCCATACCCAAACCTCCAATCCCGTTTATATTGAAACCACCGAAGAGAATAACAGGTGCTGACCAAGATGCTAATTCTAAGTCCAAAAATTAGAATACCTCTGGGTCATCCTCAGTTGATCCATAAATTGAACCCAAGGTGACCCATTCACCATTGATCATACATTCTGCCAATACCCATCTACCCCATTTGTCTTCCAGTTTTTTTCTAACTACCACATCCTTCATCCTGGATAGTATAGCTACCTCTCTAGTTTTAGTCACCTGCCTTGAATATGCTATTAGATGAAACCCCAACTGCTCTTATAAATAACCCTTGTCCCCTCAATATGCGTCTCTTGCAGGCATATAAAACCTACCCACATTGCCCTTAATATTGATGAGACACGTTGCCTTTTGATCATTTAGCCCACATACATTCAGTGTGACTATTTGTATACTCATTAAAACACGTCAGGTGCCTTTCCCAACCAGACATCCGTCATATAATTGCTCAGATTCCTCTTTGTACCTACTAAGTTCCCGGCTTCCTTATTTTTAATCAGTTTATTTAGTATGCTATACCTCCTGTGCTTACTTGTGTTTCCCGAGTGCCCAACTGTGCTGTGCCCCGTGTCCATACCAACCAAGCCCTGCCCACCCCCCCAGCACCCTCCCTCCCCCTTACAGGCAAATAGGTCAGTCATGACCTATGTGTGACAACTTGAGCCCGTAGCAAGTCGCAGGTCCCCCCCATGTATCCAACCCTAAGCTTGTGCTATTATTTGCACCTCCTAAATCTTTTTTACGGATTTGTTTTTTTATTCCCTTGATAAGCTCAGTGCACCAGGTTAACGAGACATCCATCCCTCATTTTTCAAACTACATCGCAGAACTAGATATCCTTTTCTCCTTCTTTTCCCTCAGTTCTGTTAAGTACAATTGGGCCTTAATTTCAGAAAAAAACATCCTAACTTGCCCATTAGCCAGTACTTTAATACAAGATAGATACAATAAATAGGCGTCACAGCCCAGGCCCTGGAATGAGGGTATCAGCTGTCTTACCCGCAATCTCCTCTCCACGGTAGCGTGGCAGAAATCTGGGCGGGTGAAGAATGTCGTTCCGTCAAAGGACCGCTTGGCCGCAGGTCTTGCCTTGTCCATAACCTCCTGCCCGAGAAGATAATTGCCAACATAAACAAGAATTTCTCTGGGTCTGTCAGATTGAGATGCCACATAGCCTTTCTTTTGAGCTGTGGGAAAGCGGTGTGCGCGCTGCACTTCGTTCTCCCAGTTCCATGAAGCCAATTTAGGAAGGGCCCCCTTCAGCAATGTGACAACAAAAGCCCAGACATCCTGACCCTCTGCGCCTTCCGCCACCCCTAAAAGTCTGACATTGTTCCATCTCTGACGATTCTCGAAATCTTTAAACCTTCCACTGGACATCTTCTACGGCCCTCTCTTGGATATCCTTGAATGTCTGCCATTTATTGACATCATCCTCAAGTCTTCCTGTCCTTTCCTCTACTTGGGTGACTCGCCATGTCCTCAAACAATTTATTCATTTTCCTAAGAGAACCCTGTATTTTTTTTGTGGCCTGTTTCGCCCTCCAGGTTTCCGACCTGGCTTCTCCCTGCATTTGCTTCAGGGTGGTGTACAATAAATCCATAGAGGGAGTCTGTGGAGGGCTTGCTGGTTTATTCTGTTGATGTTGTGGATTTGCAGCGCCATCTTCCTGATACAGCTGGGACGTGGCTGAATAGTCCCAGAAGAGCTTTTTGGCAGCCTCAACTTGAGATGGACTCCTAATCGTCTTAGATTTAGACCTGGACTTGGTTTTCTGACTTTTAGCCCTATGGGGGCAGGTGCCTTTTGAACTGAACAGTTTACTGCTGAGACTGACGAGTCTGCCGAGTCTGCCGAGTCTGATGCCTCAGAGATACTACCCTCACTTGAAAGCGATGACCCTGATTCCTCATTGAGGGAAAAAAATCAATCACCATCAGGAGAGCCAGGTAGTAATCCCCCTGTTGCTGCAGCTGATTTGCACCCCCGAGTGTGCTAGAGGGATTGCTGGGTGAGACCCTGGGGCTACACGAGAGCTATCAATGTTTTTGCAGGAGTCGCTACTTCCTCCATTTGCGCCCCCAGCCTCAATCAGTACAATATCCCCCTATCCGCTTAGCGGGTGACTGAGAGCTGCGCATCCTGCTCCTCTGTCAGCTCATCCGTCAGCTCTCCGCTCGGCATGCTGTGGCAAACGTATCATCCCGAGTTGCTTTGGTTCCAGCGTCTCCCGTCTCGAGGGTTCCCGAGGGCCCCGTCGACGCTGCCACACCAAAGGACTCGTACAGGGTAGGCTGTCGCAGCGGTTTCTCTTTACTTTTGATGCTTCCGTTCTGCCAATTCATAGGGCCTTTCCTGGCGGTTCCACTGGTTACTGACTTCTCGTCAGCATTGGGAGCTTCATTTCCACTCCCATCGTTGTCAGTGACAGCATCTTCGGAGGCTTCCGCGTTCTTAGCGGCCAAGTGGCGAGATTGCGCTGTCCCCCGTAGAGTTGGGTCCAGTGCCGGTGTCGGTGCTGCAACCTCTTTTTGCGGATCCTTAGGGTTGACTGGCTCCTTCTGCTCCTTTTGCGATTTAGGATTTCTTGCCGCCATTCTGCAATCGGCCCTCCGGAAAGCACGTAGTTTCATAAGTGGGTCAATGAATATCCAACTCGCTGGGGTAGCCCGTACAGCAGCAAAACGTGCCCCAGCACCCAGCCAAGTGCCCTATTTATCCAACTAGCAATGACCAGCATTCTACAGCATCCTCGCAGTGCAGAAGGGAGGGGGAAGAGAGAGTTCAACTACTCGCTACGGCTGGTCAGCAGTCATCTTATTCAGCTTGTTTTTAACATCTTAAATTGATTTTAAATGTGATTTTATTCGTTTTAAGTTTGATTTATACAGTACATATCGTCTACACAAAAAACACGTTGGCTTTATGGACATTGAAAAACACCCCTCTATGTATTCCTTGTATATTTCTCTGAAAGAAAGAGAGCATGATTGACTGAGCAAAAGGGTTCTAGATCTGATGACACTGTGAGCTAGCTGGCCTTTAGGAAACCAATCTGGCACGATCCCAAAGTGTATATTGCCCAACAAATATGCAGTTCCTACTGGAAAGTGGAAACTACACGGCACCTGATGGAGATTGTAGTCCCCCACATGCTGGGTGCAGTGAAAAGATAGCGTCGGTCTGAGGCGTGCTCCGATAGCCCACAATATGCAGTTATATGCCCCCACCATGAAGGTACACTCAGACGCTCCAGGATGCTATAGCAATGGTTTAATGCAGCTTAGTGTACCCTCATTAACGTTTTTGAACGTAGCCTTGCTCACAGTAGGCAGAAGAGGCTGAAGTACATATAGTCTACACAAAAAATACGTTGGCTTTTTGGACATTGAAAAACACCCCTCTATGTATTCCTTGTATATTTCTCTGAAAGAAAGAGAGCATGATTGACTGAGCAAAAGGGCTCTAGATCTGATGGCACTGTAGCTAGCTGGCCTTTAGGACAACATATCCTGAAGGGGTGCTTGAAACCAATCTGGCAAGATCCCAAAGTGTATATTGCCCAACAAATATGAAGTTCCTACTGGAAAGTGGAAACTACATGACACCTGGTGGAGATTGTAGTCCCCCACATGCTGGGTGCAGTCAAAAGATAGCGTCGGTCTGAGGCGTGCTCCGATAGCCCACAATATGCAGTTATATGCCCCCACCGCGAAGGTACACTCAGACGCTCCAGGATGCTATAGCAATGGTTTAATGCGGCTTAGTGTACCCTCATTAGCGTTTTTGAACATAGCCTTGCTCACAGTAGGCATAAGAGGCTGAAGTAATCAATTACATCATCATGGTCATCAATAGTAACAAAGGACTACAAATCGTGCTTAGTGAAGACTAGTGTCTGAGTGTGGTTGCCATTTGTAAATGTGTTTATTGTATTAAGGCATACGTATATTTCACATATTACAGTGTACTGTGAACACAACACACACAAAAATACTTCCAATATTTAACAACACACCATCCGGTTATTCAGTGCTGTTTTAAGTCTTCCATTGTAATTACAACATGCACAATGTGCATATCTGTAACACTGCAATGTAGATATATGGTACAATTGATAAAGAATACTGCAGTAATGTAAGCAATCGTGTGCATAGCAGCCCTCTCACACATAACATGTAAGGCCAATGCCGGCGACCAATCTGACTCCTGGCGCTGTATAGTATGTCTCACTCACTGTGAGTGCCTTAGACACCTGCTACATGCTGAGAATTGTGGTCCCTGTCTTTGCCAAGTATGCTATGTCAAATGTATGGCTATAGTGACAATTGAACTTGTGACTGGAACCTAAAGGCTTAGATAATGAAGCCTGGATATAGTGATTAGGGTACGCAGAGACGGTTGTCATGCCGGCACACAGTGGCACAAGCCAATTACAGAGGAACCACTGTGAAGCCAATACTATGTTATGCAAACAATTGTTTACTTTACTGCAGTATTCTTTATCAATTGTATCTAGTAAGTTGGCCCCTTCGGAGAACAAGGCATTGGCGGAAAAGCATTGGTGAGGCTACACTAAGCCACACTAAACCATTGCTATAACATCTTGGAACAACTGAGTTTTCCTCAACAGTGGGGACATATGAATATATATATATACACACGGGCCCCCCTACTAGGGCATATCAAAGCCCGGCGACCTCCACGCGGCTATTTGCAATTATCTTGAGGGCCTGGTGGACCCCCCCGCCCCAGGGACCGCCACCTCCCTGGGGCTAAAATTAATACCAAAGTGTAGGGGCAAATTTGACCCAAAGAGCTGCCTCTAAAAAATGTCCCGGGGTGCCAACCCCCAGAAAACTGTGTGCTCCGCTTTGAGCAAGTGAGAGCATTTTGCCTCGGCATAAAAACATTTTGCTGCAAAATCGCTATATTTGAAAATTTGCAGCAAAGATTTTTTTAAATAACCACTGGGTGGGCCAGCTCCCGGGGGCATGTAATAAATATAGAAGGCAAGCACACGGGCCCCCCTCCTAGGTCTTAGCAAAGCCCTGGGGACCGCCCCCTTCCCGGGACAGTTTCATCAATAATGAGGGTATGCCCATTTGGCCCGCCTGCAGCCAATTATGTTGGGGGGGGCTCATGGACCTCCCTGCCCCAGAGATTGCCAGCTCTCTGGGGCTAATTAAAATAATATGGGGGGTCTTGTGGACCACCCTGCCCCTAGGACCCCCCCTCCCTTGGGCTAAAATAAATACGAAAGCGTGTCAGGGGCTGTGGCCCCTCCCATGCAACCCCAGGAACCACCACCTTCCCGTGGAAAATTTGATTAAAGGAGAGGGGCTGCAGGGTCCCCCTCCAGTAGCACTACATGGGGCCCTGGGAACCGCCACCCCTGGGACATTGCAGTTTGCTATCGCATGGCTAGAGCACTGCTCCCGCCATGCCATAGCAAACAGTGTGCTCCGCTTTGAGCCAGAGAGAGAGTTTTGCCCTTTATGGCTCAAAGTGGAGAACACTTTGCTTTTTACACACAGGGAACTGCATGTCACCAGCTCCCTGGATATAAAAAGAAATGACGGCTCCTACAGGATGTGGGAGCCGGATGGGACCACAGGGGCCTTCAGGCTCCCTGAAGAACCTGAATTACCCACTTACAGGGTCTCGGCAGCGGGGGAACCGCTCAAATCTCCCATACCCTTCATACGTAGTAAAAGGAGACACAGGAGCCTTCGTCTGCAGGAGGAACCCAGATTTATTGCAATAGCCCGGGCTATGGAACAGATTTCAAAGCCAGTCAAATACACGACAGAGGAGGCTGCTGCTTAAATCCGTAGCTAACAAGCCTTTTATACATTTCATACTCCAGCCTTTTGGCTGCAAGACCATTGTTCAATCATAGCAGTGTTTATTATTGATTAACTGGATCCAGGTGGTGTTTGCAGCTAGTGACCTGATCAAGGTAAAGCACACAGTCAAATGTTGGTTCTGCTTTGATCGGGGCTTCGTTTCCTCAGGTCTCTTTGCCCAGCCGCCTTGATCAAATGCCCCAGCTTTACGAGCCATTCTCCGATTGTCCTGGATGCGAATGCGGCAATCAGACCATTGTCCAGACAACCCGACCATGGTGTCAGGGATGTTTGTCAGGCTGGGAGCAGGAGCAGGAAGAATGGATTGTTTACTTGGTGTGAAGGCCATGTTGCTCTTTGACCTGCTGCAGAGAACGGGGGGTTGGGTGTGAGACAGTCTCTGGGCAGAAAATGCAGGCCTGCAAAAATGAGTTTTTATCGTTGTGGTGGGATTTCTTTCGTGATTCAAGGGGAAACAACCAAGTGGGTCCTGCGGAAGTTTTTGCCACGAGATGGCAAGGCAAAAATCAGTGGAGTCCAGTAAAAAGGGATTGTCATTAAAAAACATATTTCCTCAGACCCTTCTTTTGCCATAGAGTGGCAAATACTTTTATGAAATGTCAATGTTCATAAGCCCATCTGTTTCCTGCTGGACCATTATCATCATATTGGTGTTGCGGATACTTGATGGTGGAGGCTTGAGGGTCTGGGCACACGTAGCACAGAGCACTGGCAGGCAATGGAAACACAGACAGCAGGAGACCAGGACAGCTACTCCCAGTGCAAAGAAGATGAGGACCTTCCAACCCCACTGGGAAAGAAGGCCCCAGATCCAGCCGGTGAGGGACCAGTTGCCTTCATCCAGATGTACCTCGGAAGAGAGGCGATGCAGACTTTGGATGGTACCGTACACTGTAGGTGCGTTGTCCGGGACGTACACACAGCAGCTGGAGCCGATCAATTTGCATACGCCACCACGATCAGCCAGGACGACATCCAGAACCATGCGGTTTTGGAGCATTATGAGGCAGTCCGCCTGCAGCTCCGCATTGATGTTGGAGAGGGCACCAGCTGTTACTGTGATGGTGTTCTCAAGGACCCTGGTCAGTCCTCGGATAGCTCGACTGTTTGCCATGGGGCCCCAGAATGGAAGTATACCTTTGAAGAAATCCCCAGCTTCCTGGCCTGCTGTATCTTCGGCTGATATGACACCCCTGCGTGAGCGTCGCAGGGTGCCCTTCATTGTCAGGTGGTAGTCTCCATGGGTGGAATATGTGGGTGGAAGGAGGAAGGCCAGATAGCAGGTACCAGACCAGTTACGAGGGAGCCAAGTGTAGGTGGCAGTTCAACAGATAAAGTAGGTGTTGGGGGATGCCACCAACTTCGGAGGAGATGTGGAGTTTAGTGTCTTAGTGATGTCACATGTACTGGTGCCAACTGTCTTAGTCCCTAGGCCATGGATGCAGACACCTCCTTGTACATTGATGACGTTCAGAGTGTCTTTATCATTGGGCAGTATCTTTCTTGTACGGAACCTTGAAAATGTTTGTCGAGTGGTGGAATTGAATACTACCATCTCACCGAGTTCATCTGGTGGTAGTAGCAAGGTGGAAGAGCTGGTCGGGCAAAAAGGAGCACTGGTGTTGCCAGATCTGTTCCGCCAGAAGTCGTCACGGAATGTTCGAAGGACAGGATGGGCAGTGCCATTGATAGTGAAGGCCTCCTGCATCAACATCCACCATGCAAGGCAAGACCCAGAGATGGAAAATGGATAAGGAAAGAAAGGGACTGGATGTAGCATGGAACGTGGTATCAGTCCGCACACCCAGCAGTTGGAAGTATTCATGATGAGTTGGTGGTGATGTAGCATTTGGATGAAGGTGTTATTCAAACATTCTGCACGGCGGGGTAATTCATGGGCTGGCAAAGAATAGTACTGATGCTCTGCAGGAGTCAGGATAGGAGTCGGTGATGCAGCAGGATGGGAGATCAGTAAGAGCCAACCAAGGATAGATAGGAGGAGGGAGACAAACAGTGTCACTACGGTGACCAGGAAGCATCTGCTATGCCGGAGACTGGCATCTCGTTTCTGGATACGGGTGTTTGGGAAGGCGGCCATTGTGCTAAGCCAGGGACCCCTAGTGGCTGTCTGTGATTGGTGGTTGCTTCACCCGGAATGCAGAGGGCTGGGGGCCCTTGTGGTTTACCTCAGTCTTACAAACGGCACTACTCTTAGCCTGGGAGGATCACAGCCCTACAGCCTTTGGCACCTGGCAAAGTCAAGGGCAAACCTTCCCTCTGGAACGTAGATTGTAGCTGTTGGAGGCAGGGATAGTGTGGTCACGAAACAGTAGTTCTTGAGCAGTGTTAAGAGAGGGGTCCACCCTTCCTCTTAGAATATTGTCACTTTCTGCTTCAGTGGACGTGGAACGTAGCCTGGCGTCGCTGAACGGGATGAAGGTTGGCACTGTCTCTGTTTCTCTGTCTCCCAGTCCTTCCTTCACCCACTGGTCATAGGGGAGTGGCAGAGGGACACGCCGACAATGGGTAGAGTGTACCCAGTTCTTACGACACTCCACTTTCACAGCAGTGCAGGTGGCCAGCTGGACTTGGCGTGGCTGTGTCCAGCGAGGCTCGAGGCTCTTGGTCCGCTGGGAATTCCGTATGAGGACCCAGTCCCCAGGTTGGATGACGTGTCCTGGGCCCTCGCTTTTGTCCGGTATGGCCTCGTGCACCTGGTGGTAAAGAGTACGAAAGTTGTGAGTTAGATTGTACAGGTAATCGGTCAATACAGGGTACTCAACATCCAACAGTTTCTTAGGTCGAGGGACACCCCAGACATTGGCAGGTCTCCCGAATACAATCTCATGTGGGTATAATCCTATCCTGGTGTGTGCCGTTGTTCTATTGGACAGTAGGGCCAAGGGCAGAGCATCAACTCAAGTGACGCCGGTCTCAGCTACTATTTTGGCCATTTTTGTTTTCAGGATGCCATTGTATACTTCCACTAGACCTGCTGACTGGGGGTGGTTAGCGGCGTGAAATTTTTGTTTTATGCCCAGTGCTGTACAGACGTGATCCATGATTTGAGCGGTAAAGTGCGTCCCGTTCTCACTCCAGACCAAGCGGGGCAAACCAAAGCGTGGGAAGTACTCCTTGAGTAGTACTTTGGCGGTAGTGATAGCAGTGCAGTCTTTGACGGAGTAGGCTTCCACCCATCCACTGAATGCACAGACCACTACCGGGACATATTTTAAGTTCACGCACCTGTCCATCTGGATATAGTCCATTTGGAGGACTTCAAACGGGCAGGTAGGAGGAGAGAATCCTCCCTTAGGAGTAACAGTGCCTTTTCCGGGGTTGTACATTAAGCAAACCATACATGTTTTAACCAGCTTTTCAGCATATGCTGGTATTTTGGAGTTGTACATATGGGCTCCAATAGCTTACAAATTCCTTTCGTGCTAATGTGGGCGGGACCATGGGCCATTGTAACTACGGCCAGCACGTGAGTGTCAGGCAACATCCATTGTCTTTCCGTGGTTGTACGGACCCAGCAACCATCACTTCCCTCCTTTGCTAAGTGATCTTCCCACACTCTGAGTTCTTCAGGAGTAGTATGGGACTGAATGTCAAACACGCTTTGCACTGTATTTTCAACCATGCCCGTTTCTGTCACCCACCTAGCGGGACCTCCTACATACATTCCTTCCCTCTTCCTCAGCGCTGTTTGTCTGGCCATCTGAGCAGCCAGAGCATTGCCTTTCCCGACATCGTCTGTCACCTTCTTATGGGCTTGACATTTCATAATGGCCACCTTTTTGGGGAGTGACAGAGTCTAACAGTCGGTGTATTAGGAGGCCATGTTGATTCTTGGTCCCATGGGAAGTAAGGAAATTCCTTTCTTTCCATAACCTCCCGAAGTTGTGAGCCACCCCAAAGGCATATTGCCTGTCGGTGTAGATATTCACTGTGATACCCTTTCTTAACTCACAGGCTCTGGTGAGGGCCACTAGTTCTGCAGCCTGGGCAGAACACTGTGGGATTTGCGCTGTTTCAACTATCTTTTCTAATGTGAGTGCATAGGCAGCTGAAGTGTTACCATCTGGCCTCCTGAGACATGATCCGTCTACATATAGTGTACCTTCTGGGTCCTCTATCAACCTGTCCCTTTGTCTCGTCCTCTGTCCTTAAAATGCAGTCATGTGGGTCTGAGCGGGCATCTGGAGTGTCTAGTGGAAGTAATGTGGCGGGGTTTAGTGCAGTGCATCTTTTGATGTTAATGTGGCTGGCAAAGAGTAATAGTTCATACCCTCTAAGTCGTGCACTAGTGAGGTACTGTGTCTTGGTGTTGTTAAGGAGGGTGTCTACAGAATGGGGGACCATCAGGGTCAGAGGGGAGTTCATGACGATTCCCGCACTCTGACGGACCATGAGGGCGGCCGCAGCTGTCACCCGTAAGCATCCCGGGAGAGCCCTCACAACAGGATCTAAGGTGGCTGAAAAATAGGCACATGGCCGCTGGTGACCTCCAAATATCTGGGTCAGGACTGCGCATGCACAGCCATCGGTCTCATGTACAAAAAGAAAAAATTGTTTGCCATAGTCAGGGGTACCGAGGACTGGAGCAGCACACAGGGCTTTCTTCAAATCTTCAAAGGCCTGCGCATGCTCTGTAGTCCATGGAAAAGAACTGTCTGATACTTCCTTGGTGGTGAGGGCAAGAAGGGGTTTGACCATGGCCGACAAATTTGAAATCCATTGTCTGCAGTATGAGGTTAGGCCTATGAAAGCTCGTACCTGCTTTTGTGATAATGGGGCCGTCATAGCATTGATAATGGCTACACGATCAGCGGTGAGCTGCCTTCCCTCCTTCGAGAGGAGATGACCTAAATAGGTCACCTTCTCTTGACAAAACTGAAACTTTTTCAAAGAGACTTTGTGGTTTCTGAGGGCAAGGTGGCGTAACAGACAGAGAGTAGCTACTTTACATGTTGGGGCAGAGTTTGCAGCAATGAGGAGGTCATCTACATACTGCAAAAGTGTTGAATTCTCAGGAAGTTCAAAGGAGTCTAGTTGGCTTTTTAGGGCTTGGCTGTAGATGCTAGGGCTCTCGGTAAATCCTTGGGGGGCGCGGCAGAATCTGAAACTCCGCCCACCAAGGGAGAAACCAAAAAATTGTCTACTGTCAGGATGTATGGGTATACTGAAGATGGCATTCTTCAGGTCAATGACAGAGAAGTGTGTGGCGTCAGAGGGAACCATCGTCAAGGGGGCAGTAATGTCGGGGACAACAGGATATTGGGATATTGCTATTTTGTTAAGGGCTCTTAGGTCAATCACAAATCGGTATATTTTAGGGGAGAGAGCATCTCTATTTGTCTTTTTAAGAACGGGAATAATGGGACGGTAACAGACATTGTCACGTGTCTCCTCCACTGCGCCTTTGTCCATCAATTCGGTTATTATTGTCAACAGGGCCATTTCTCCTTCAGCGGGCAGTCAATACTGCCGAAGGTGGGGGAGAAGTGCGCCTGGCTGGATGCGTACCATATGAGGGGGAATGTTGAGACTCCCTACATCAGTGTCTGATGATGCCCAGAGGGAGGAAGGTAAAGACTGCAATTCAGGTGGGAGAGGACCGGACAGATACATGTAGGAAGCTGCAGTCGGGGAGACTGTTAGGGATACACCTTGGGGACTACATGATATCGTCGCATACAGGGCTTTTAGGAAATCCAAACCCAGCAAGTTCTCACTGCAACCTGTAGTAAGGACCAAGGGAGCGTCAACATGTGCAGGGCCAATGTCGAGAGGGAGGGGTTCAGAGACAGGACTGGTCACGGTTGTCCCTGCAAAACCCACGGAGACATTCATATTGCCAGAAAGGGGTGCCTCCTGGACTGACAGACGTGCAATAGAAGACCTGGTGGCCCCAGTATCCCCAAAAAAATTCTTAGCATTCCCCACAACTGACATTTTAACATATGGGCCCCTTTGATCCACCGGAATTTGCACTCTGGTAATACCCCTTTCCTGGCTGTCCTATGCTTGGTAGGATCCTGTCTCATCAACTTCATCATAATCATCATTATAATAAGTGCGTGTTGCTTCGTTCCCATCAAACCTGTTGGTCGGGCATTGCCGGATGGGGGCGTCATCCCTGGGCCTACGTTCATTATCCTGTCGCTGGGACGGACCATGATCCCGAGTCGGCCTCACTTCCCTAGGAGCGCGAGGTCGAGTCCTCCCTGTTCTTATGTTTTCTGCTAATATAGGACACTCATCTATCCAATGTCCGTACCCCTTACAATTAGCACACTGATCGGTTTGGAGGGCTCCCGTACCTTGAGGACTGGAGGGGGCGGACTGGCGAGCCGTCGGAGGGAGTTGGGATTGTGGTCTAACATTTCTGCGGGCATCGGGACCTCCTGGAGGATAAGCTTGCTGTAAAAGGGCCTTAGTCTTTTTTGATTTCAAATCTTTTTTATTAAGGGTTTAAAGGCATAAAAAATCAATACAAAATAAACGAGAAAGAGACAGAAAACAATACACGATTGGATACAGAGGGTGTATTCAGGCAATAGTCTGTCTGGTATACATAATGTTGGCATACAATATACACAAAAGGTACGTGTCAGATAAATTTCCTATATGGTTCCATATTCCTAATACACCAATGTGGTATAAGATGAGGAAAGAAGAGGTAGACAAAGGAGAAAGAAAGAAAAGAAAAGAGGAGGAATATAGATTACAGAATGCAGCAGTAGCGTAACAGAATGTCATAGTCTTGCCCAAAACAACATCCACTTGTGCAACTCATGCAAACCATTGCTATCAATTAGTAGACCAAACAGGGTGTGAAACAATGGATAGTATCCCATACTGGCCTAAGGCGGGTCGTGGCATGTCTGCCTTGAATCAAGTGAGCTCCAGAGTTTTGTATGAGGTTTCCGCCATGGTGGCGAGTATAGGGCATCATTGTCAGCACCCCTCAGGGAGTTTAGCCATTCCTGCCACATTTTGAACGATACCTCTGAGGCACTTTTCCATTTATTTAAAATTACCTTGCATGCAAGTGTGAGCATGAGGTCTAGAAGGAGTCTATCGTAATCAGCTGGTAACCTCGGGTCAATTGCTCCCAGTAGGACATATGCAAATTCTTGGGGCGGTCTAAATTGGAATATTCGTTGGATATAATTAAAGATTTGATCCCAGAACTGCTGGAGCTTCGGGCAACAGAAAAACATGTGGGCTAGGTTGCCATCGTGAGAGTTGCAGTTCCAGCATAGAGGGTTGTCACAAAGCTTAAGTCTAAAAAGCTTCTCGGGTGTCCAAAACGTCCTATTAATCAGCATAAATTTTGTTTGGGAGAGTAACGGGGAGATTTTGCTGGAGAAGGGAGTGAGGTGAAGCCTATCCCAATCAAACTGAATAGTAGAATAGTTGGTTTTGTTCTCCCAATCTAGTTCACACTTCCTATGGGTTTTCCGAGGTAAGGGGGAGAGAATTTTGTAGATTTTTGATACCATGTGACCTAAGGACGAGATTAGGCGTAGTTTGCTACATAGTGTGGGTTTGTGTGGTGAAATGGCTCTGGCAGAGACAAGGGCTTTGAGGCGCAGAAATTTATAGAAGTCAAGTGGTTGGAGGACAAATCGTGTCTGTAGGGCGCTAAAGGCTAGGGGAGAGGGCCCGTCATATATATCATCCAACAAGTTCAGCCCCTTTTTAGACCATTCTTCCCAGTAGAGGTATTTCCCTTCTTCTTTAAAGGCTGGATTGAACCAGAATGAGGTTAAATTGGACTTAGAAAATTTGGTTTTGACTTTGCAATGTCTCTCTAGGTTGAGGAGTGCTCGTTTAGTGTTAAGGAAGACATATTTGGAGTGAGGAAATGCCGTAGCGTCCATGGACATGATTGCGGATAGTGGAAGATTGTTGAGAATTGCCTTTTCAACTTGGATCCAGATCGGGGTGTAATCTTGTAGTGATAGGAACCAGTTCGCCCCTTGTTTGCATAAGTAGGCTGTCTGATAGCATCTGAAATTTGGAAGACCGATCCCCACGTTATCTTTTGTGAGCTGGAGTTTCCGTAGAGAGATTCTCGGTTTCTTCCCCTGCCACAGAAAGGTGTTAAAAAGCTTGTATGTCTTGTTAAGGAACTCGTCAGAGAGTAGCATAGGTAGCATGCTTATCAAGTAATTGATGAGGGGCGTAATCATCATTTTTAGAGTTTCCACTCTCCCCCACCAGGTCAGAAATTTTGGAGTCCAACCATCCAGGAGGGAGGATATTTTTTTATGGAGGGAAAGCTCATTTAGCTTCAGGGTGCTAATTAAATCCTTTTCGAATTCAATTCCTAGATACTTGAAGCTCTTCGGTTGCCAGCATAATCCCGAGTCCCCTAACACACTCTTATCTCCTATGTTATTAAGTAATTTTACTTCTGTCTTGTCCTTATTAAGTTTGTAGCCAGAAACCTCAGCAAATTCCGCAATGGAGGACATCATTGCCGGGATAGCTAGGCCTGCATTTTCAGAGACTACCAAGACATCATCGGCATAAGCCGAAATCTTCACAGTGTGGTCACCAAAGCAGATACCCTTAAATAGCTCATTATTTCGAAGTGAATAGAGGAATGGTTCAATTGCCAGTAGAAAAAGGGAAGGAGAAAGGGGGCAACCCTGTCTCGTCCCTTGTTTCAATTCGAACAGGTCCGACAGGCATCCACCAGCTCTCACCCTCGCCGACGGGTTAGAGTATAAAGCCATTACCATCCGAATACAGTTGGTGCCTAGGTTGAATTTCTGCAAAGTGGCTCCTAGGTAGGCCCAGTCAACTTTGTCAAAGGCCTTTTCGGCATCTAATGTAACTGCCACTGTGGGAGATGAAGTGAATTTTGCTTTTTCTATTATGTGAGCTAGTGTTCTAGTGTTGTCACTGGACAATCTGTTTTTAAGGAATCCCACTTGGGATGGATGTATTAGCTGCGGCAGAACTTTCTGGATTCTTTTGGCCAGAATCATGGCATAGATCTTACAATCAAGGTTGATTAAAGATATCGGCCTATAATTTTTCGGGGACGTCGGGTCTTTCCCTTCTTTTGGGAGAACCACTATAATTGCTTCAGCTGGCGTGCCTTGCACTTGACCACAGGAGCTGAAGTGCTCATACAAGTCCTTGAGAGGCTCTGTCAATGCAGGGGAGAAGTTCTTGTAGAACGAGGCACTGAAACCGTCAGGGCCCGGCGCTTTTCCGGTTTTAAGAGATTTAATGGCTTGGGTGATGTCTTCAGAGGATATGGGCTTATTGAGCTCGACCTGGTCTTCCGTAGAGAGAGAAGGAAGCTTACAGTTGTCTAAATATGTCTGTACTTTAGAGCCATTGATCTCTTGGTTTTTGCTATATAGTTCACTATAGAAGTCCTTAAATATGTCCGCTATTTTGTTAGGGTCTGCGTGAGGGGTACCTAGTTTGTCAACTATGTTTTTGACGATAGCCTTTTGTATTTTGAATTTCAAGTAAGAGGCAAGGCTCTTACCCGCTTTATTCGCGTGGCAGAGCTTGAAGTTCTTGTGGTGTTGCAGCCACACACCCGCCCTTTCGCTAATTGTTATTATTTTATTATAGTCGTATTTTTTGTTCATCAGATCATTTAGTGTCATGGTATCCTTAAGAGCTATATGCTTTTTCTCCAACCCTGCTCCAGAGTGATATTAGCATCCCTATTCATGGCCGTACGGATTTTGATTAATACTCCCCTTAGCGTTGTTTTAAGCGCCTCCCATCTTGTCAGATCTGTTGTGTCACCCTTTTTGTTGTGGGAAAGATACTCACTAATTGCTGATTCTATGGCCATTCTATGCGCATCCTTTTTTAAAACTGCGTCATTGAATCTCCATAGGGAGGATCTTTTGACCACGGTGTTTAGTGCCAGAGTCATTGTGATGCATGAGTGGTCGGAGACAACCCGTGCCTCAATGGAAGTTTCTACAATATCGGCAATGGAGTGGCCAGAGGTGAGTAAATAGTCTATGCGTGAGTAAGAATCGTGGGGTGGGGAGTAAAAGGTATAATCTCTCTCAGACGGGTTTAACAGCCTCCATGAATCAGTTAAGTTGAAACGGGAGCAGAGATTGAGTAGTGCTTTGTGTGAGTTGTTGGGTCGGAAGGTGCATAGGGAGTCCCTATCTAACAGTGGGTCCATGGGGAGATTGAGGTCACCCCCCAGGATATGTGTTGCAGTGTCTGGTATTGTTTCGATATGGGTACAGAGGGGCATATTACCAACAACTAGCGATAATTATCGCTATGTTGGCTTAGCGGCAATAATTTTATCGCCATGTTGCGGCGATTTTTATCGCTTAGGAGCCTTGCTATTATCAAGGTTTATCTCCTAAGCGATAAAAATAGGCCGAAATGCATGAATATCGCTGTAAAGTCAGCGATATTCATGCATTACCGAGCTAATGCTCTTAGCCATGTTATCCACCTCCCATTGGATAACATGGCTAAGAACTGCTCAGGGCAGGTGTTAGCTTTTGGAGATATTCGCGCTTAGCGCGAATATCTCCAAAAGTTGGTAATAGGAGATAGCGATGTTAGCGACTGTTTCCAGTCGCTAACATCTTGGCACGCCCACTTTGCATGTCATTAGTGATAAATATCTCTGACATGCAAAGTGGGGCCCAAGATGGTCGCTATCTCCTACTAGCTGTCGCTAACTGGTGTTAGCGACAGCTGGGTAATAGGGAGATAATTTTATCTCCGCTTTCTTGGCTTTTAAAGCCAAAAAAGCGGAGATAAATCCCTTGATAATATGCCCCAAAGTTCCTTCCAAAACTCAGGATCATCTTTATTAGGAGCATAGACGTTAGTCACGTAAAACTCTATATTGTCCTTGGACAATTTCGTGGAGACCCACCTGCCTTTCGTATCGGCTGTGCACTGAAGAACATCAATATTGGCATTCTTCGCTATTAAAGTAAGAACCCCGTTCTTTTTTCCTAAAGCGTCCGACCCAATTGCCTCGCTGTACCGTTTGTTTTTCATAGCGTTGAATTGGGAGGAGTCGATTTTAGTTTCCTGTAGTAATACAATATCACCCTTTCGTTTATGTAGGTAATCTAAAATTTTCCTTTTTTTGATTGGGTGATTGATACCCTTCACATTGAGCGACACTATCTTTAAGGCTTGTTTATTCAGGTCCATTGGAAGTGAGGAGATATTGTGTTACTTTTTTGACGGAACAGAGTGTATGGATCACCATGTGTAGATTGTCGGTAGAACTTGCATACCCTATAGTGGACAGGCTACTAAGAATGAGTACATACTGGACAATGTCTTGAACTCTAAGTTGTAAAAAGGCGCTGCTTAAGTATTTGGTTAGACAGCGTGTCAGAAGCAGAAACACAGAGAAAATAATAAATAACAGTGAAAACAAGAACCCCCCCCAATCCACCCACATCCCACACCCACCCTTCCCACCCCAAAAGTACACTGAGAACATGACGACCAAGGAGGAGCCGCCATACCAGGATCCCTCCCCCGTGGCGTAAGTGGTGACATTGTTTGCTTCCAGGCTAAAGTGAAGCATTTTATGCGCACAGCATGAAAACTTCCAGAACATGGATTGGAAACATCATTCCGATTAATTGTACAAAACTAGCGAATTTGTCACATTTTGCCACCTAGAAAGAACATAATAAAGCAATTGCTCTAACAGTACATCTGTACTACACATCCACCTACCACTGTCGTTTGAAGGTGTTTTAGCTTGACTAAAGGAGCCTTAAGGCTGGCTTAGTAGAACAATGGCCTTTTTTAACAATATGGCCAACAAGAGCGAGTTTAGTTTCGTGAGCATTAACCTTAACATTACAACATTACAACATGTGCGACAGGTGCACCAAGTGCATTGAGACCGGGTGAAAGACTTAAGAGTAACTGCCCCTGCCGTGGAATCAATTGGATAAGTTCAGCTGGATACAGCGCAGGTATAGATCAGCAACCAAGACCCTCTTGTACATGGCGTATAGATTGCAACATAGCTTCTTTGGCCACTTAAGCGTAACATTAATAAGGAAAGTAGCTTCCTACCACACCGCTGACCACATCTGAAACCTCAGGCGATGCGAATGATCAGGTATTAGATCAGCGACCAAGCCCCAATGACCCTACAGGTAATTAACATCATAATCTGAAGCGACGAAAAAAGATCAAGCCAGTAAGTCATTTACTGTCATCAGAAGTAGTCGGTTTAGTTGTGTCCATCGCTGCTTCATCGGGACCGTCCAGGAATTTCTTTAGATGCGAAGGATCAGTAAATATCTGCGACACCCCTTGGATTGTCACTCGGAATTGTGCAGGACCCACAAATCCATATTGGTAGCTGAGCGACTGAAGACGTGGGCTTAGAGCTAGGACATTTTTCCTCAGGGCGACAGTTTCCTTGCAGTAGTCCTGAGATATGTATACCTTGTTGGTCTTCCATAATATATGGTTGTGCTTGCGCATGAACGCTAAAATTTGCTCCACGTGTTGATACCGAAGAGGTTTGCAAACTATCGGTCTCGGACCTCTCTGACCATTTAAGATCCGAGCCGGTACTCTGTGGGCTCTGTCGAATTCCAAAGGAGTAGAAAAGGAAAGGTTGGTACCCTTCCTGGAACCAGGATTCCAGGAAGGGTATACACGATCCATCTTTTTCCTCCGCCCCCTCCGGAATACCAAAAATTCGTAAATTCCCTCTACGATTTCTGTCTTCCAACTCAGAGATACGTCGTGACATGGAAGTTGTAGAGATTGAAAGTTCCTTAAGGGACTTAGTTACTTTCACCTCCGAATCTTCCAGCTGGCTGATTCTACATTCAGTTTCCGTGAGCCTGGTATTAGTATCTTTAATGTCTTGTCGTACCGCTGTGATTTCTTCCCTCATGGATTTTGTAATTTCATGCACTTCGGCGAGTTTGAGGAGAATCATGTCCAGCGTCGCATTAATATCCCTTGACCCCTTGGTCGGTGAGACCGGGTTCGGTGGTTCAGCTTTCAGTCTTTTCAGATTCTTGGTTTCCTTTTCACCCATGTTGAACTTGAGTGGATGGCTGAAGTCGCTTTTTAACGGCCTGAACTGATCGTGTGATCTGTGGGTAGTTAGAGTCCTGGAGGAGTTAAGGTAGTCTAGAGAACGCAGCCAAATTACAACTTAGTGGACCAAGAGTGGCCTTGAAGGGTGCAGCATGGGAAAGGCAACCCACCTAAATGCCATAGTAGCCAAAGAGCTATATATATATATATATAGAGAGAGACAGTACTACATGTAGATAGGTATTTCCTAGCACCTCCATGTATTATTCGAGCAATTTGAAGCTCGTCCCATTCTTTACAAGGGAGAAGTCACAAGTGTAGGCCATTTTAAGGTCAGGCAAGCACCGGTAAAGCTATGCTCCTCAATAATGCCAGTAAAGAGCCAGCTGCTATGCATAGATTAAGTCACAGTAACAGCGCAGCACATTGCCAGAACAGTCTCAGGTGAAATGATTGAACGGTATCACTCTTTGTTAAATAATTAATTAATTAATTAATTGCTTGCGTGGCTGACTAACAAGCAGCAAGCAGGCATCATGTTGGAAAAGGTAAGTGCCGGACCTTTCTCATTCATAGCTTTGGCAGGTACAGAGATCCATTTGACACGATCTGTCCTGCACTCACCAGACCACCTGGGTTAATTAGCAAGTAGTTGGGTCGGTTCGGAGATGGGTGGCCGCCATTTTCTCTACGTGCCGTACCTTATTTTAAGAGATGGCACATGACGTGGCATTTGGTCATCGTGCACATAATTCATTGTGCTTAAACTGCATTTGCTGCTTGATTGCTTGAAGCGGCCCGTAGATGCAGATGGTAGGTCCTGTGATGAGGTTCGGGGCAGCCTCCTGCTTCAGGCCGGTCGAGGAGCCGAGTAAGGGCCGCCGGTGTGGTTATGCGGCTGGGAGCAAGAACAGATGCTCTCATACCGGAGGTCGGGCAGGCTCTCCAGGAGTTTAAAAACAGCACTGCTAGCTTCGTTGTTGGTTCCGACGCTTCACTTCACCATCTGTGCGCGTGAGTAATGGTTAGAGCGTGCAGTTTGCCGAGGAGATTCCAGCGCCACGGGAGGGGAAGAGGGTTCAGGCAGCCATCTTCTCCGGGGTCCAAGCCACGCCCCCCAAAAGGGCCTTAGTCTTAAGATCCCTAACCTTCTTATTTTCCTTATCCTTATCTTCGTTTTCCCTATTCTCATGATATTGAGACATGGCCAAGATACCGGTCATAGTTTGGGCAGACCATGTACTCTCAACCTTCTTGAGCCTGGCAGAGATCTCGGGAAGTAAGTTGCTGACAAATTTGTTGACAAACACTGGGCCAGAACCTGGGGTCCGGGGGTCCAGACCACTATGTCCCTTGTATTCAGTCTCGAAACGGGTAAAGAAGTCAGCCACGTTTTCATCTTTTCGCTGTCTACAGGTGTACATTTTAACCCAATTGATGACAGTTTCCGCCGGGCAAAGTCAGGATGACAGCTTCTGGTTTAGCTCCTCCTATCCTTGCTTCTTCCATAGCCTCTAGGTCGCCCATTTACCTCCCAATGCCACTTCATGATCGGTGTGCCAAATCTTATCCCAAAATTCAGTGGGTACAACCGTACCAAAAAGTAAGTCTATGTCCTCCAGAACAAGAGTACCTGCGGATATAATCTGGCCTAACTCTCGGTAAAAAGCAGCCGGATTCTTCCGGGGATCTGGTAACTGAGCTTTTAATTGCATTACTTCTGACCTTTTCCAAGTGGCATGAACCCAAAGCCTGCGCCAGTGTGCTTCGACAGCCCCTCTACCATTATTTTGGGCGTCGGTAAGTGCATTAACAAAGACAGGGGCTGCCTCTCTCATGGGCATAGCTGTTTCTAAAGAGGCATTTGCAAAGGTAGTCATGTCACGGTAAGCTACTAAAACAGATATAGCACTAAACATCCCCTCTCCCTGAACATCACCCCTTTTTACTTGTGACCTAAGGTCCATCAATCCGTTAAGTATCTGAACTGACACATTTTCAAATTTTTGCATTATCAAAACACACATATATTCAGCCCAAGTTGTTTGTTCCATAATTGTCCATTGTGAAAAGGTGGACCATATCTCTTTAAAGGAATAAATATTTTTGTTATTCATCCAACATTCACATTGTTGCCTCTGTAGATCTTTCTCTTGAAGAGACGAAAAGCTGATTGCTGAACGTAAGGAGGCTAATCGGGGGGAATTAAATAATTTACATAAGTCTTGCTTGACTGTAGACCACGGGGAAACAGGAGAAGGATGGGTAGGGGTAAAGCCGCTAGGACTGGACTGGTGGTGACTGGTTGTCATTCCTTCGGCGAGAACAGAGTTAATGGGTGTGGTCGAAGTCATGGGAAAACTCGGGAGGGCTGGTGTGACAGGGGAAATGGTAGGAGGGGCGGTGGGGGCTGGAGCGGGTGGTGGTAGGGGGGCATGCGCGGTATGAGGCGTCAGGGCGGGCTACATTGGGGCATATGCGGGAGGGCTTTCTAGCATGGTATCAAGTAAAGAATCGCTTTCTTCTCCCCCCTCTACATGGACCTTCACTTTCTCCTCACGGACTGGATAACATTTCTGTACCCGGACCCCATGCTCCCTATCGGCTATTTCTGCCGATTTAGTCATTCTATTTTGCAAATTTTCTCTGGCGTGGTCGGCCATAGACATTCATTCTTGTTTTCTTTCTTGCGCCTTTTGTTTCCTTGTTCTCTATTCTACCTCTTTTCTCCAAAATCGAACAGACTCAAACATGGACGGGCACGTTTAATTAATTGTTCCTCTAAGTTTGCAAGGACTTGGGATTCAAAGGAGCCAAAAAATGGCCACTGTAACTCCGCGCTACTTTTCTTGGTGTATTTCACCCACAACGAGGAAAACATTATGGCAGCTGGGCCATATTTATTATACATGGCATGGCCAGGAGTTCCTTCTGGAGGAAGCGTGCAGGCTTCTTCCAGCTGGGAGTCCTGGGTACACATACAACAACAGAACCTCTTGAACTTACTACTGACCGGCATGCTTAAAAACAGATATCTGACTCCAGCGGGTTCCTAAAAACTCACCTCGCTTGCTTGTCTTTTGCAAAGGAAAATTATTGATACAGTTTCCATACAGAACAGACACCAGCGGGTTTTTTAAATTCACCTCGCTTGGCTTTGGCAAAGTCAATTATTCATACATATTTCATACAGAACAGACACCAGCGGGTTTTTAAAATTCACCTCGCTTGCTTGGCTTTGGCAAAAGTCAATAACAAATTGGCTTTTGCAAAAGTCAATAACAGACAGACTTGGTGGATGATCAGTTCAGATACAACAACACAAAGTATTCCTATAGTCTGAGAAATGTGTCAATAAGCATAAGTGGTGTGTCTCTCAAAATTAGCCACAAGTGAAGATTAAGGGGGAGGGGGAGACATCCCTTAAGGATAAGAACCCTCACTCACCCGAAGGTGACATGCTTCATCATTTGGGTCCTCCTTACCAATGCTGAAAACCTAGTCAACACTGGGAGCTACTACTTCGGGATTATTTAAAGAAGGAGCTCCGAGATGTTTTGATTGGTAAGGGATAGGATGATAATCCCATATGAGAGCTGTAAGGTGTAGTGGGGTGTACAGCGCTGTGAGAAGAGTGAGTAGTGACGTTAAAACTATCTAGGTAGAATCACAGGAAAATGCTTTAATTATGTGTTATACCTGACAGGATTAAAAGAGGAACAGCACAGTGGTATTGATTTAAAACCACTGTCACTAGATGGTCGACATGTTTCAGCCCATTGATCACTACCCGTGTATCAGCGGCTTTCTTCAGGACCAGATTAACTGCGTGATAATGCTGCTGCACTGTTAAGTGTAAACCATATGAAAATGATAATAAAGATGATAATAAAGATTATTTATACAAAACCGGTATTCCTGCTTGTCTTTGTCGGTCAGGTCATACCCAGGTATCTATAAATGAAAACACATGTGGTAGAAAAAGAGAGAGAGAGAGACACACACAAATCTCATACTATGCTTAATGATCACATTTACTACACTTGTCATAAAATTACAAGTGTCATACCATTTATAACTGGTATAAAGGACTTACCCTCAAATGTAGGATATTCTTGCCTCACCTCTACCTGGCAGACTGCTCTGGAAGGAGGCCCGCACTGCGGGAAAAGTTATATATATAAGTGTCTGAGATAGTACACTCATCTGTATACACAAAACTATTTAATGTCATATATATATGAGTGTCTAATGCATTTCACCCATATTAGTACACAAGCCACTTAATTCAGAGACCTAAAACAACCAGCCCCAGTAATGACAAAGTACTATATCACTGGTCTCCAGAGGCAAGTATATATGGCATAGCCAAAAATTTATCAAAGACAGACCTGCTGTTTGTGAAGTAAAAAACGCTTAGATATTAACATTAAGTCAAGAGAGAGTTTCTAATAACCTTACCTATCCGTCGGTACCTCGACGACCTCGAGAGCCAGTCCCGGGAGGTACCGACTGGTAGGTAAACTGTTGCTTAAATAGTGTGAGTTTAATTGTTCACAGCCTTGAGAGCGGGGTCCTAGCGAGCCAAAGTAGACTGTGGATCGCCTGCATTCCCGCGTGAACACTAGTTATTCCCGCATGCGCTAAGGCTTTGTGGTGCATGACGCTAGTTATTCGCGCATGTGCTTGGGCTTCTCAGTTCGTGCCACTATTGTAAGCCCTCGCGCATGCGCTCTGGACCTGCATTGTGTCATCCCCATGTATCCCTATGCTTCAGCAACGGGACGGTGCGTTGTGTACCTGAAATTCTCACCGTTTATTGTGTGAGCACAAATTCCTAATATATCACAATAAAGGTATTTCGAGGCCAACTAATAATTGAGTTTACATTAGTTGTGAAGATAACAACTTCATATTATAAGCCCCATATTCACAGTATGGAGGAAATCAGTCTCAAAATTAGAGATGTGTTGGTAACTAACAAAGAATGTTTAAAATTCAATAAATAAAAATAGCAGAGAGAGGCTGCCATAGATATTGTGCCTATATTATCTCTCCCTGCTATTTTTATTTATTGAATTTTAAACATTCTTTGTTAGTTACCAACACATCTCTAATTTTGAGACCGATTTCCTCCATACTGTGAATATGGGGCTTATAATATGAAGTTATTATCTTCACAACTAATGTAAACTCAATTATTAGTTGGCCTCGAAATACCTTTATTGTGATATATTAGGAATTTGTGCTCACACAATAAACGGTGAGAATTTCAGGTACACAACGCACCGTCATGCATCACAAAGCCTTAGCGCATGCGCGAATAACTAGTGTTCACGCGGGAATGCAGGCGATCCACAGTCTACTTTGGCTCGCTAGGACCCCGCTCTCAAGGCTGTGAACAATTAAACTCACACTATTTAAGCAACAGTTTACCTACCAGTCGGTACCTTCCGGGACTGGCTCTCGAGGTCGTCGAGGTACCGACGGATAGGTAAGGTTATTAGAAACTCTCTCTTGACTTAATGTTAATATCTAAGCGTTTTTTACTTCACAAACAGCAGGTCTGTCTTTGATAAATTTTTGCCCATGCCATATATACTTGCCTCTGGAGATCAGTGATATAGTACTTTGTCATTACTGGGGCTGATTGTTTTAGGTCTCTGAATTAAGTGGCTTGTGTACTAATATGGGTGAAATGCATTAGACACTCATATATATGACATTAAATAGTTTTGTGTATACAGATGAGTGTACTATCTCAGACACTTATATATATAACTTTTCCCGCAGTGCGGGGCCTCCTTCCAGAGCAGTCTGCCAGGTAGAGGTGAGGCAGGAATATCCTACATTTGAGGGTAAGTCCTTTATACCAGTTATAAATGGTATGACACTTGTAATTTTATGACAAGTGTAGTAAATGTGATCATTAAGCATAGTATGAGATTTGTGTGTGTCTCTCTCTTTTTCTACCACGTGTGTTTTCATTTATAGATACCTGGTATGACCTTACAGACAAAGACAAGCAGGAATACCGGTTTTGTATAAATAATCTTTATTATCATCTTTATTATCATTTTCATATGGTTTACACTTAACAGTGCAGCAGCATTATCACGCAGTTAATCTGGTCCTGGAGAAAGCCGCTGATACACGGGTAGTGATCAATGGGCTGAAACATGTCGACCATCTAATGACAGTGGTTTTAAATCAATACCACTGTGCTGTTCCTCTTTTAATCCTGTCAGGTATAACACATAATTAAAGCATTTTCCTGTGATTCTACCTAGATAGTTTTAACATCACTACTCACTCTTCTCACAGCACTGCACACCCCACTACACCTTACAGCTCTCATATGGGATTATCATCCTATCCCTTACCAATCAAAACATCTCTGAGCTCCTTCTTTAAATAATCCCGAAGTAGTAGCTCCCAGTGTTGACTAGGTTTTCAGCATTGGTAAGGAGGACCCAAATGATGAAGCATGTCACCTTCGGGTGAGTGAGGGTTCTTATCCTTAAGGGATGTCTCCCCCTCCCCCTTAATCTTCACTTGTGGCTAATTTTGAGAGACACACCACTTATGCTTATTGACACATTTCTCAGACTATAGGAATACTCTGTGTTGTTGTATCTGTACTAGGGAATGTATACCTAGTGGTCTATAAACTTTCCATTTTGACCCCCAATCTACGGTAGTGTTACAGTATTTAGTACGGCCTACGGCCGTGGGTCTTTCTGTGTGTATTACTGTGAGTTTAAGTACTCTTTCTAATCGCACACTTTTCTCATACTTGTACGTCTGCCTGGTTCGGGCCAGATATTCCATCCCTTTGGTGACGGGAGTGCTGTGTCCGCTGGTTCAAAGATGGCAGACAGATTGGGATTAACGTTTGATGAAGACATGACACGTGAAATTTTAAGCACCCCTAGTATCCTAGGTGGACCTTCTAATACCACATCTAAACCCAATGATGACTGGGCCAAACTAACTACACTAAAAAAGGCACACTCGAGAACAGAAGTACATGGACTTATTATGACCGAATACTTTAGAGCCAATTGCGCTCCGACCGGACTAATTGTAACAAATGACCCACGCCTCTTCCTTAATGACAAAACCTTTCTTCGCGACTGGTCTCTTATCGCATGGAAATGCACTAGAGACTGGTTAATATTAATCATCACCACTGCCAAGAAGGCAGCGGACCTCGTACTTGTGGAAATACAAACCTTGGAGGCTAGTATTAGGGCAACCATTGTAAATCTAGTGTACAAGAAACAATCAGATAAAAAGCAAGCTGAAGAAGCTTTTAAGAAACAAGTGGAAGATACCAATACAAATAACACAGATTTCAAGGACTCAATACTAACTACGAAAATAGCCAAATTCAAAAAGGACTTAGACAAATTCGCTGTGGATAAAGTCTATCCATACACAAGCGAGGACTACGTCCAACCACAATTCAATCAGAGAGGTGGCAGATACGGATCGAATTACTCAACATCATCAAGTGAGGACGATCCCCATTCTGATGATAACACTAATTATGGTGGCCAGACTAATAGACCACCTAATCGACGAGGAAGAGGAAGAGGTCCCAGAAGGGGAAACCAGTTCGGACAAGGATATAATCCATGGTGGCCGCCAACACCTTTTGGCCCACCAGGACTTCAACCGCAAGCACCATTTTTTCCGTATCCTCCCTACAATCAAATGATGCCACCCCAGCCTTTTTTAGGGTTTGGTCACAACAACCAAAGAGGCAGAAGAAGAGGATCGAAAACCAGGGTGAACTGGGAATCCCCACTGGTAACAAACTCGGTGGCACCAACACCAGGAACAGCGACGACGAGCGGCATCAGCAAATTATAGTGAATCTGAGCTCCTATGTACCCATGGAAGAAGAGACTCGAGTACTGAAGAAAGGACTTGGGTTTGTGCCTAGTAACAGAGGAGACGCCTTCCAAACTCGGCAAGAACTTGCAGCCTTCTTCAGGAAAATTCGCTTGAATGCTTTTTTCAAAGACAAAGATGCAGGACAACATAGTATTGTTAATACAGGATTACGTCCGAAATCAACCTTTAATCCACCTACACATCTGATCCCTGCACGCATCATCGCTTTTGAAGAAGCTGTGTTGGATGACTTTAAAGGAATTACGAACAGTAACCCAAGACAGTTCCAAAATCTTATCAGAACTGAGAAAAATTCCTTACAAAATCTGGCTAACAATTCTGAGTTAGTTATAAAACCCGCTGATAAAGGGGGAGCGGTGGTACTTCTTGACAAAGACACTTACAGAAACGAGTGCTTACGACAACTAAGTGACATCAAATCTTATTGTAAGATACCGATGGATCCAACCAAACGCCTGACAAGTGAGATCAACAATAAAGTGGATGAAGCCAAAGAGAAGAAATGGATCACCGACCATGAGGCGTCCTACTTAGTGGTGAACACACCTATAATACCTTACTTCTATGTATTGCCCAAAATACATAAGGCTGCCAGACCACCACCAGGAAGACCAATTGTCTCGGGGTTAGGTTCCTTGTTGGAACCTTTATCGACATTTGTGGACTCTTTCCTCCGGCCACTGGTATCACAGATGCCGACCTTTATTCAAGACATCAGCATCTACTCACTGACATCCAAGATTTACCATTCGACAACAAAACAGAGTGGCTTGTATCATTTGACGTAGAGTCATTATATACTTGTATTCCACAAGAAGAAACCCTGACTACCATTAAATCCATGCTTGAAAATCTGGTATGGGATAGTATAACACCCATTGACTTTGTGATGTTCTGTGCAAGGAAAGTCCTCAAAGAGAACTTCTTTAAGTTCGAGGACCAATTGTACCTCCAAATCTCAGGTACATGTATGGGCAGCATTTGTGCCCCTAGCTTGGCTAATCTGTATGTTCACAAGGTTGAACAGGAGACTATACTCACACAGGGCAACCCATTCTTTGATAATCTATGTATCTGGAAAATATACATAGATGACATTTTTGTGATTTGGAGAGGTGACGAAGACATTTTAAAAACGTTCCACAATTGGCTCAATCAGCAGGACGAATTCCTACGGTTCACCTTGGAATGCTCAAGAGAGAGTTTACCATTCCTGGATCTATTGATCAAACCAAAAAACGGAGTACTAGTCACAGAACTTTACAAAAAACCAACTTCGTGCAATTCCCTTTTGCCGATCTACAGTTACCATCCACGAGCCCTTCGTGAAAATTTACCATTTGGGCTATTTTTACGTATCAGAAGGAACTGTACTGAATTGGAAAAATATGAAGAACATGCCAAAAGCTTGACACGAGATCTCAAAGAGAAGAACTATCCAATACAGCTCATTCGCAATTCCAGAAAAAGAGCAGCAAACAATAATAGAGAAGCTCTATTAGAAACAAGATCCACTAAAGACACCAACCAGAGAATAACGTTTGTCAATACCTTTTCCAGTTTTTCCAACTCAGTCAAAAAGAGTATTAATAAACACTGGGGAGTTCTTAATCTGACAAATAACACCTTAGAACGACCTTTGTTTGCGTATAAACGGAGTGCAAACCTGCGGGACAAATTAGTTCACACACACCCACATGGGCAGAAGAACACTGGGCTTCAGACTACACTGTGGAACATGCCGCAAGTGGTAGGACACTTCCCGTGTGGTACTTGCACAGTGTGTCCACAAACAGAGAGAACCCTCGAGATCGATATAGGCACATCTCGCCCATGGAAAATCAACAAACACACTAATTGCAACAGTGAGCGACTAATTTACTTGATATGGTGCCCCTGCCTACTTCGGTACGTAGGTATGACTACTAGAAGAATTAAGACACGCATTCAGGAACACAAAAGCACTATCAGATGTGGTAAACGATCCACAATACTCACTAATCATTTTCTAGACAAAGGGCATGCTGATACTGACTTGAGTTGGGTGGTATTGGATAAACCGTGGATTCCACCACAGCTAACAGACCCCACGAAATTCTTGTTCCGAAAGGAACAACAATGGGTTTACAAACTTGGAACAGACACCCTGGGCCTTAATGATGAAATTCCTTGGTCATCCATCTAGTATGAAGGTACTGACTTCTTGATATTGCTACCCCCATTAGCAACTCAATATAGAGATCTACGTACTAAGTTCTGGGGACATTCTTTCTCCCCCCCCCCTTTTTTTTCTGTAAATATGATGGAGTAGACTCCCTGGGGTGACAGAATGAGTAGAATGTGTGTCCCCACCCCCCTTTTTTCACAAACACAATATCTATGGCAGTCTCTCCCTGCTATTTTTATTTATTGAATTTTAAACATTCTTTGTTAGTTACCAACACATCTCTAATTTTGAGACCGATTTCCTCCATACTGTGAATATGGGGCTTATAATATGAGTTGTTATCTTCACAACTAATGTAAACTCAATTATTAGTTGGCCTCGAAATACCTTTATTGTGATATATTAGGAATTTGTGCTCACACAATAAACGGTGGGAATTTCAGGTACACAACGCACCGTCCCGTTGCTGAAGCATAGGGATACATGGGGATGACACAATGCAGGTCCAGAGCGCATGCGCGAGGGCTTACACTAGTGGCACGAACTGAGAAGCCCAAGCGCATGCGCGAATAACTAGCGTCATTCACCACAAAGCCTTAGCGCATGCGCGAATAACTAGTGTTCATGCGGGAATGCAGGCGATCCACAGTCTACTTTGGCTCGCTAGGACCCCGCTCTCAAGGCTGTGAACAATTAAACTCACACTATTTAAGCAACAGTTTACCTAACAGTCGGTACCTTCCGGGACTGGCTCTCGAGGTCGTCGAGGTACCGACGGATAGGTAAGGTTATTAGAAACTCTCTCTTGACTTAATGTTAATATCTATGCGTTTTTTACTTCACAAACAGCAGGTCTGTCTTTGATAAATTTTTGGCTATACCATATATACTTGCCTCTGGAGATCAGTGATATAGTACTTTGTCATTACTGGGGCTGGTTGTTTTAGGTCTCTGAATTAAGTGGCTTGTGTACTAATATGGGTGAAATGCATTAGACACTCATATATATGACATTGAATAGTTTTGTGTATACAGATGAGTGTACTATCTCAGACACTTATATATATAACTTTTCCCGCAGTGCGGGGCCTCCTTCCAGAGCAGTCTGCCAGGTAGAGGTAAGGCAGGAATATCCTACATTTGAGGGTAAGTCCTTTATACCAGTTATAAATGGTATGACACTTGTAATTTTATGACAAGTGTAGTAAATGTGATCTTTAAGCATAGTATGAGATTTGTGTGTGTCTCTCTCTCTCTTTTTCTACCACATGTCTTTTCATTTATAGATACCTGGGTATGACCTGATAGACAAAGACAAGCAGGAATACCGGTTTTGTATAAATAATCTTTATTATCATCTTTATTATCATTTTCATATGGTTTACACTTAACAGTGCAGCAGCATTATCACGCAGTTAATCTGGTCCTGAAGAAAGCCGCTGATACACGGGTAGTGATCAATGGGCTGAAACATGTCGACCATCTAGTGACAGTGGTTTTAAATCAATACCACTGTGCTGTTCCTCTTTTAATCCTGTCAGGTATAACACATAATTAAAGCATTTTCCTGTGATTCTACCTAGATAGTTTTAGCGTCACTACTCACTCTTCTCACAGCGCTGCACACCCCACTACACCTTACAGCTCTCATATGGGATTATCATCCTATCCCTTATCAATCAAAACATCTCTGAGCTCCTTCTTTAAATAATCCCGAAGTAGTAGCTCCCAGTGTTGACTAGGTTTTCAGCATTGGTAAGGAGGACCCAAATGATGAAGCATGTCACCTTCGGGTGAGTGAGGGTTCTTATTCTTAAGGGATGTCTCCCCCTCCCCCTTAATCTTCACTTGTGGCTAATTTTGAGAGACACACCACTTATGCTTATTGACACATTTCTCAGACTATAGGAATACTCTGTGTAGTTGTATTTGTACTAGGGAATGTATACCTAGTGGTCTATAAACTTTCCCTTTTGACCCCCAATCTACGGTAGTGTTACAGGATGATCAGTTCACCCTTACCTTACAGGGGTAGTTCTCTTCTGCAGACGCAGGGCTGTGTCCTGTTCCAGAAATTATTTGCTAGGGGACTCCAGTGAGAAGGCGGTCAAGTGGCCCAGACTGGGTAGGGAGGAACACCTGGTGAGTCGTCGGGTCTACCGGAATATAACGAGAATCCTTGGGTAGGGCGCCTCCGTCAGAGTCTCTCCGTGCACCTCCTCACATCCACCGGGCCTAACCTCCGTACTCGTGGAGTCCCTATTCGGGCGCCATTTGAAGAACCGGAATGACCCACTTACAGGGTCTCGGCAGCGGGGGAACCGCTCAAATCTCCCATACCCTTTATACGTAGTAAAAGGAGACACAGGAGCCTTCGTCTGCAGGAGGAACACAGATTTATTGCAATAGCCCGGGCTATGGAACAGAGTCCAAAGCCAGTCAAAGACACGACAGAGGAGGCTGCTGCTTAAATCCGTAGCTAACAAGCCTTTTATACATTTCATACTCCAGCCTTTTGGCTGCAAGACCATTGTTCAATCATAGCAGTGTTTATTATTGATTAAGTGGATCCAGGTGGTGTTTGCAGCTAGTGACCTGATCAACAGGCATGGACTAGAAACCGGGAGCAGTCTCCTCCGGACCCTCTGGCAGAACCCCGTTGCAAGCTCGTTTGTCGGAACCTGCAAATGCATGTTCGCTCACCTTTGGTACTCGGGCTCTGAACTGACGTAGCCCCCTGTATCCCGTGAGCCATACCCTGAAGTCTTGAATCCTTGAGTGCCTTATATGCCCTGGAGCCTGCAGCTGAATCGCTCGTTTACACCGATTTATTTTGACATCCTTAGTGTTTGCTCTGCGCCCTGTTACATACCCTATCAAGGACAGAAACCCCGACCTTGTCCTCCATCGCATTGTGTTTTAAGGAAAACACAAAGGAAGCCAGATCTCCTCGGTACCCTCTGCTCCCTGCAAGTGGACCCCCCATAAGTTTCGACATCGCCCTGGATCCACATGAAAAGAGCCGCCTGATCAACCTTGGGGCTTTATCTATTAAGCAGATCTTCCTCCCCTCCCCCCCCTTTTTTTGAGTGTTGTGTGTCCCCCAACCCGTGGTACCGCTGTGCCCTGACGAAGGTGCGGCCCCACTTTGGCCCTACACCGAAACGCTACGTTGGCGCTTTCTCCGAGGGTGGCAGTTTTTCATCTGAATAAGACGCTTTGATCCATCCATGTGCGCCCCCCTTGTGCTCTTGTCATTTCAACCATTTCCACTCTGGTTGCATTAATTGGCCTTGATGTACCTATTTGTGTAATGAGTGAAACCCCGTGTGAATGATGGTATACTTGGTAGAATTCAATGTGATTTGATTTGAATGTGGGAAGGTGTGTGTGGGACCGCTAATTCCTTTATTGAAATTTTTGACTTGACCTATATTTATGTATTTTTTATGAAAACTATATGAAAAATTCCTCTTTATCACTATGAACTGAATCAAACTACTAATGAATAAAAAGAATTGAAAGACATTCATGTGTGTCTGGCTCCTACCCTAGAGTGTCACTCTTTGTGTAAAAAATAGGATCCTTTTAAATGACTTTCATATATTGATTCGGCAGGGTCTTTTGCTCTTTTCTCTACTGATCAAGGTAAAGCACACAGTCAAATGTTGGTTCTGCTTTGATCGGGGCTTGGTTTCCTCAGGTCTCTTTGCATAGCCGCCTTGATCAAAAGCCCCAGCTTTACGAGCCATTCTCCGATTGTCCTGGATTAGAATGCGGCAATCAGACCATTGTCCAGACAACCCGACCATGGTGTCAGGTATGTTTGTCAGGCTGGGAGCAGGAGCAGGAAGAATGGATCGTTTACTCGGTGTGAAGGCCATGTTGCTCTTTGACGGGCTGCAGAGAACGGGGGTTGGGTGGGCGACAGTCTCTGGGCAGAAAATGCAGGCCTGCAAAAATGAGTTTTGATTGTGGTGGTGGGATTTCTTTCGTGATTCAAGGGGAAACAACCAAGTGGGTCCTGCGGAAATTTTTGCCACGAGATGGCAAGGCAAAAATCAGTGGAGTCCAGTAAAAAGGGATTGTCATTAAAAAACACATTTCCTCACTCCCCCTGCAGTCACCAATGATGTGTCCATGCCCCGGGGGATGGGGTCTCCAGGGCCGAAAATGTCCAGGAGGGGAGCCGCTCAGCCCCCCTCCGCTTAAATATTATTTTTTTAAGTAGAACAAGGGGAAGGGGTCCCTGGAGCCAAAAATGGCCCGGGAGGGGTGCTACTCTGCCCCATACCCTTTGAATGAAAAAAGAATACAAAATAAAAGATGGGGCTGGGTCTGAAATCGGCGCACTGCTGGTGGGGGAATGAGGTCCCCCTGCCTCCTGAGGGCCTCAGGACTAAATTGGACTTCATCCCTGCCATAGTAGCGCACAGGAACTGCATTTGCAGAGTGGTGGAGAAAGGGGGCATGGCCTCTGTTGACCTCTCAGCAATGCAGCTGTGTGGGCCTTACTGGGGGTAACAGGAGGGCTAGTTGACCCCGAAGGACCCTGAAGAGCCAAGGGGACTTCATCCCCCAACTAGTAGTGCGCTAGGAGGCGCTTTTGTAGAATCGTGGAGAATGGGGGCGTGGCCACCGAAAAACTGTCAGCAAAACCACTGTGTATGACTTACTGAAGGTAACAGGGGGACTTGTTGGCCCCCAAGGACCATCTGGAGCCAAGGGGATTTCATCCCCCAACTAGCCGGGAGGTGGATTTGCAGAGTGGTGGAGAAAGGAGGCATGGCCTCTGACAACTTCTCAGCAATCCTAACTATAATTCAGGCCCCCACAATGACTGCTTATGACCTCACATATAACATCAGTCATGACATGGTCAGTGACATCAATGATGACATCACTGATGGCATTTCAAATGACATCATTGAAGACATCATCCAGTGACTTTGAGTGTTTTTAAAAAGTTTATGAGTGTTAAATATATATATTGGCTTTCCTGTTTTCAGTTTCTATTTTTGGTAAATTCTGGTTGAGTTTTTTTCAGTGTTTTCAAGTGATTTCAATAACTTTAAAAAACAGTGGTTATCAGTGTTTACATATTTTCGCACCATTAAAAACAGAAACAATGTTTTTCCGGTGTTTATGGAATGTTTTGCTTTTATTACTGCTTGCTTTCTGCACTGATAGCTCATGGTATATAGACAGTGTACGTAGAGTGTATATGAGGTCCAAATAGATTTTTGCAAATTAAACTTATTGTGGTACACCATACATTGACGCTTGATACGGGCAACGCCAAAACAGCCAGTGCACAATTTGTTAACTCTGGCCACTGACATCGCTTTCTATGCCAATACTGGTGTACTTGAAGAGCAGAGCAGGTTTTGCAATATCGGTGTTGAGCTGGGCGCTAAGGCCCTCAGAGTTATTGAAGCAGTCAAATATGAAGCAGCACTTTAGAAACTTCAGAGGACATTCCCCTCGAGGCAAGGGATCTAGAACTTGTAAAAAAGTACCACAGTGAGGTTTCATTGACTTTAGATACCATGGTTGGTGAGGGGACATTTCTATGCATCATTGCAAGCCATTTCTCATACATTGTAAAATAAAAGTTCCTGAATTGCTCTTCAATATTACTTTGCTTACCAAGTGGCAAGCAAACTAACATGGAACATGTTATAGTACCAAAGTCACTAAAGGTGTCACCCAGCCTACTTTCAAGGAGATGTTTCACATCTACATCAATTATGCTGAACACTTGGCACACAAGGGTATTTTTGGACTCTAGTTTTTTTATTATGTCCACTACAGCAGTTATGTTTTCCTGTAACGATAGCAGTAGTGTACTTTTTTCACATCACTATCAATATGCGACCAAAGATCCTCACATTTCTTGCCTTTGGCATCATCACTCAGCAAAAATTCTGTTAACAGTTGCCACATAGATAATATAGCATTCATAGCCCCTTGGACTGAGACCCATCAGCTAAGGGAAACAGTTGGGATGACTCTTTTTGTGATGCCACACAAAGCACAAAATGATAAATATTTGCATTTTAGTCATGTGCATAAGAAAACAGTGCACCAGAATGGAATAAAAAGTCATTAGCATTCCTCATTAACCCTGAAGATTGTAAAGATGCTTTCAGCTTACCATCTAACAAGTGGCAAGGAACTCTTACAGGGAAGCACTTCAGCTCAGGTATCAATTTTGACAGGTCATCACACAACTTTTACATGTATGTAGCTGAATCACTGCAAATACAAACAATATCACTCCAATCTTTGTTGAATGTGCAAAGAGCCTTTTTTTGCAGCGCATTCCAAGTGACACTGCTTTCATTGATTTCCAATAGTCTGGTGTCATGTTTTCACCCCTATCACAGATGCTTGGCGATAGCGCTCTTTTCACATATAATTGTCACTATACTTTACATTGAATGTTTAAAGCCTGAGGTGTTGGCAATTCACCTACTATCAATACTGACTCACTAGAAACTAGCGGCTGATGTATTAAGGGTTTTTACCCATTCTCTGTGGGAAAATGTGACGACACATATTAGGGAAGATTCTTAGGAAAGCAGCCATTTTACCTATCAATGAAAAAATTAAACGTAGCCAAAATATCTAATATGGTTTTTATATTTCCTGATTCTCTTCAGTTTATAAAATAATTAAACAAGACCTAAAACATGCTTCTAAACCTTGCATCTCTAGACCAAAGACCACAAAACTGAAAAAAGAAATAGGAGGAAGAAACAATATTTGAGTGGCATCCTTAGGCAACATAACTCAAGCAGAATAATGTAAGCCCAGTCTTTCTTGTTGCTAGCTTGTATAACAAAGTTACATTGTATTAGCCCCTTCAGGAAGAAAAAAAATGACTGTCACTCTCTTTTTCATTTCTTTGAATGGCATTTGGTTTGTGGTTGTGCAGGTGTTTTTTCAGTGTTTATATGTTTTGACTGGTGAGGGCTAGTTCTCTTTCAGTGGGGTATTATCAGTTATTATAGGTTTAAACCTAACAGCCTATATATATACCAAGGTGTATTGGTGAATCAGTGGGTTTATAAGTGCCTGTGTGGATGATTCAGTGGGTGTGTGACTGACTGTATAAGTGAGTGATTAGGTGTCTCAGTGAATGTACAGTGAGTGGCTAGGTTGTGCGAATGTCTGTATCAGTCTGTCAGTTGGTGTCTAAGTGGCTGTATTAGGTTGGTGAGTGGGTAGGTGAGTGGCTGTATGGGTGATTGATTGGTTGGTTGAGTACCTGTATGAGTGTGTGGGTGGGTGAGAGGCTGTGTTTCTGCATGGATGAGTGAGTCAGTGGCTCTATGGGTTAGTGAGTTTATCTGTGAGGGGCTGTATGGGTGGTATATGGGTCAGTAACTGCATATGTGAAAGGCAGTATAGCTGAGTGTTTAGAGTATATGAGTGACTGTATGTGTGACTGAATGATTGGGAGAGTGGCCCTATGGGTGAGTGTGAGCTTGTGTCAGTGACTGTAAAGGTGAGTGTGTGTTAGTATCTGTGTGAATAAGTGAGTGAGTGTGTGTATAACTGTATAGGTGAGTAGTAAATGGCTTTGTGATTGACTTTATGGGTGAGCGAGTATGTGTGTGAGTAGCTCTATGGGTGACTGACAGTATGTGAGTGGCTGTATGGGTATATGAGCAGGTATATCAGTGGCTGTATTAGTGAGTGAGTTTGTGTATGTGTGGCTGTATGGGTGACTGAGTGGATCTGTGTGTAGTCCTACGAATCTGTGAGTGGGTGTGTAAGTATGAGTATAAGTGTCTCAATGATTTTGAGAATTCTTGTGTGGAAGTTGGAGTGGTGTATGACAGGTTATGTTGCGGTGTGAGTGGGTGCATCAGAGATTCTGTGGATGATGTCATCAGTGATGTCATTTGAGATGTCATCAGTGATGTCACTGACCATGTCATGAGTGATGTAATATGTGAGGTCATAAGCAGTGCATTGTGGGGACACATGTAATAGTTAGCTGAGCTAACTATAACTGCTGAATTTCTCTAGTTTTGTAAGAGTGAAATGTCAGCCTAACTATAATGTGTCTGTAACTTTTGGTTTTTACGAAAAGGTGAAACTTTATTTTAAGGCAAACAGCTTCTGTAAGTAACAATGAGAAAGCCAAACGCGTTTCAGACTTCTCAAGTCCTTCATCAGAGGCCACACCTGTGGTCCACCAAAATGACTTCAAATTTATCTCCACAATCCTATGCCACAAAATGTTGTTTACTTCTGCTGTGGCCCCACCGGTTTCATATGTGAACAGGTTTAAATCATACCACACCAGGGTGAAGATGGCTATAAATCTAGAAGCTAAAGAAAAGGAGGAATATGACAGTGACGTATGCCCCAACTTGATATGAGTAGGACGGTTCATGGGAAGGTTATTTTGTTTCCAGATGTTACACCTATACAACTTTAGGAATGCAGTACTCCTCAAATGCAAGTTATCAGGCCTGTTGTGACTGACTCTATATCAGATGTGTGTGGGTGCATACACAGCACAGAGCCAGGGAACAATCTTGTGAAGAACAGAATTTACAAGAAGTCAGACAGGATTCAGGGCTGTGTTAGAGCAAAAGTGTAAAAGATGCTACGTTTAGAACTTCTCTTTAGCATAAGATATAGTTGTCAATCAAACATGCTCATAGACTTTCTCAGAAGTGTAATCCTGCAGATGGCAGAGAATATCTGACTTGAAATCTCTTGAACAGAAGTCATGTAGTGTAGTTCCTATCTTCCCAATAGGCTCTGCGCATTGGAATAATACCTACAGCAGTAAAGGCCTAGGCCAGACGTTAACTAGGTCTACTACTGTCGATACTAGACTTAAGTTTTGGGTTTGCCAGCGTAGCTCAGAGTTCGCTAGAAACTTTCTCGAATGTTCAGGAAAGAATTAACTCCCCTGATTAGACAAGAAGGGATTTAGTTTCTGACAACCATAGAACATGACAACTTTGCTCTCCCCTAATCAAGAGTGTATCTCCAGAGTCGTGTGAGCACAAGGCAATTATTTTACTCAGTCAGTACGTGCATTCTTAGTCTCATCAGATTGTAGAGAAAAGGAAGAGACGGGCGTGTTCAATAAAAAGGTGTTATTTATTGATCAGTCTCTTTTCTCGTACAAGAGAAATGGATCGATATTATTGCAATACTTATAGTTAAGTAAAGTGCATACATTAAAAGCAATAGTATAAAATAATACTGTAAAAACATTGATATGGTTTCTGAGCCATATGATGTTTAAAATGATTAAAATATATTTACATACACATATACATTTGACTAAACGTACTCAACTGGTGTTTCTAAATACGCCTACCCCGTGTACCTGACCTAAGTCTAATGCGTGGGCGGGAATAGAAAGTTACAGTTTAAGTTAAGTTTGTTTTTGCCAAGTGAATAACTAAAGAATTCTCTGTGAGGGGTTATTCAGTTCTGTACCTGGAAGTTAGGATGAATGAGGAATGGTATCTCTTTCTCTGCTCTCGATATTCCAGGCTGCCTGCGAGGGCTGCCCGAAAGCGCCGGTGCTGGGTCTCTCGGTAGGAGATAGCAGCGCGTCTCTCAGCGCGTCAGGAAGGCGGGGCTGCTGCCAGCGGGGTCTGCTCTGCTTCTGGGCTTCGGCAAGTATGGCTGCTCCGTCTCGTCACCACGCGTGTGTTTGCATAGGGCAAGATCGGCAATATTTATACCTTAAAGGTGCCGAGATTGACGTAAGGATGGACATAGATACGTCAATAAAGATGTCATACGACTTGCTCGTTAGCACATTCTTTTACTGAAGTTCTCTGTGAAATCAAAACAATGGCCGCACGGATTTTCCAGGTTGTCATAGGTTTGATTTGTTATGAGAACGTCGTATGCCTTATCAGGGGCTGGAGGAATGTCGCTTGTCTAATTAGATCTCAAGCGTTATGACCTAATCAGATAACACGTTCCTGTGCCGTAGTGTGACTGCGTCAGATAACGGTATCTGCATCATGGGGGCTTTTCTTGCCTCATGGGCTGACTGTTAGTTAACTTGATAGTTAGTTTAACCAGAATAGGGTCAGGAATAGGGGGATCGATTCAGAACCTATAGGAATACATGACACCCACTCCACGCTAACTATGGTCATATTTACTAATCTATGCATAGTATAACATAGTACAACATACTATAGAGTATAGTGTATACCTCACCACCCCAAAATACATTAATGCATTTTGAAATTTTCAAATATACTGAAAAATTGCAGACATATATATTGTATGCACTTAAGCTATGAATTAAACGCTAAAGTAAACATGCATTTGTAGACATTATTGCTTAATTGGTATATGAGAAATACACATGAAATGGTTCTTAATATGGCTATACAAAAAGAAAGTTCGAGACCATTTCATCACATAATAAAATATTTGTGAACATACCAGCGGGCAACTAAAGTTTATAAAGTATCTAAAAATAGAAATCTTAGTTCTCTAGGAATAGTTTCTTACTTTAAGCAGAAGATAAGTGTCCCGAAAATTTTGTAAAAAATTATTTGGGGCTGCTAAAAAATTGTTGTCCGTGAACTGGTGGGAAAAATTGTTCATGTGACTTTATTTTTAATGTTGAAGGCCGAATTCAGGGAACGCCGTGTGCGAGCTTGCTCAAAAGTCTCTATTTCTGTTCTGGAGAGAACATCATATCATTAAGGCTTTCGAAAAAACTGTCAACAGCTTCATGGGAAAGTTCCACTAAGTCGGAAATAGGTGTAACCATGCATTCGTGTGCATGATTGCCTCCATTGACATTCTGATTCGCATTGCTGACAGAAGGTCGTACCTGATCGATGCTGCTTTCATCTTGAACTTCACTACTCTTCAATCGTAGTGGTGAAGACTCCACGAATGCCGTCATCAGGATTGGCAGCCTTTGAGGGCAGCACAAAGCGTGAACCTTGGTAGGAACCAACAATGTATCTGCATCCACTGGCGCATCCGATTGTAGCGTCAGACAGGTGTCTAACACGCATTCTTCTCCGCATAGCAGACACCTCAATACAGGTAAAACACATCTTTGCCACATTGGTCGAAATGATAGAAACCAAGTCATGTTCAGGTCTCTAAGCCGGGAGAGTCCCAGGATTTTTGATATCCGGTCCCGGTATCCAATGGCTAGGATTGTATCTTCTATTGTCGCGAGAGTTTGATCTGTGACATGGGTTGCCATAACGAAAAATAAGGACTAAGAATAGGATTCCTGCAATTAGTCCCAGGATCAGGGGAAGTCCGCCAAAAATCGAATGGACGAAATCTGGAAAAATACCCAGTATGGCTTTGAATGGTGTTAATGCCATCGAAAATACTGTCTTAAATACCTTTGAGACCCCAGTGGTATCAGAAATATTTAAGATTTCGCTCAGGATTTCCGCGAAATGTACGGGGGAATTAGTCGATAATAATGTATGTATCTCTGCAGTCGTCCTTGCGACTTGTAGATCATACGTTTCTTTTGATGACGTGAGCCTTGTAGGCGTCTGAAGAAGCACTGTTTTCATTCTGCTTAAAGTATCTATTCGAATAGAAGTAATTTTCAAATTGGGCCATGCCCTTGCCTCCCTGTCTGGAAAGGAGCTGGGGAACAAAGAACATCCACAGCACTTGACCTTCGCAGTCGTAGTGACTAGATAAGGAGTCCCGGGCATAAGACTACAACATTTGCGGTCTACAATAAGAATGTAACTCCCATTATAGAGTCTTTGAAAGAATGGTTCTATTTCTGTTGCAGGTGCGCCTTGCTGGTGACATGAAAGGTTGTATGAATTCCTTTCACAGGCTCCATGCAAACTAATTCTGTTACACAGAAGCGTGCCGCTTAGTGACATAGCACAATTGTTGCCACTAACAAACACTTTCTGTCCTTTATTACTGACACATGCATGTGAATAGGGCAGGTTCCAAGTTGTTTTAAGGTACCCCTTCCCCAATTTCTCGTACATGCCAGCCTGTATATATTTTTGGCAGTATTGAAACCTGAAGGTTGAGATTGGAATATTTATGATTCCGTGGATTATCCATTCACTGACAGGTCGTTCTGACATTGTCATTGGTAATCTTTCTAGTTTTTCAATGCTCAAGATTGTATAATCAGCACCCTTTTGCGCCATACCGATTTGTCTATCAGTAAGGTTAAAGATTTGGAATAGTGACGTTGTGTTGATTAAACGCCAAGGCACATAGCCTGAACGCAGATTTTGTAACGTCCAGCCAAGCTGTACAATAGAACGCAATTGTGACTGACCATGTTGTAATAATAGTAAGTCTTGCGATAATATATCGATTGCTGAAGACACAATGCTGTCCAATGAAAAAATTCTGGAGGACAGAGTCATTAACCCATTGTCCACTACAGAAAGTGATTTTTCCAAATTAATACGGTCAATTTCCCGTATTCTCTCTGCTGTTTCAATTTGATTAACCTTCCAGGCCTCATTGTATGCTGCATATACAGAGGCTGCTATGAAACGCTTCTGACGCTGTTTGCGTGGTCCCATTATGAAATCACGCAAGTCAGCACCATCAGTAAGTAAAGTTAGGTGTTGCTTAATTTCAGGCAGTGTGGAAGTTTGTAGCCACTGAAGGCATAATTTGCCCACACTGTAGGTTGTTATTATCCCTGGGTGATGTCTTTGGGGATATCTAGGGTCTGGCCTGGTCATTTTGAACCCCTGTGTTTTATTCAGGAATCTGTCTTGACAGTTATTTGTATCTGTGGGCCAGATCAACCATTGTTTCCAATCAGGATGTGTTCTGTTTTGGTTTAATATATGGTTTACGTCTATCTCTTCATCCGTATCAGAGCTATTGCTAAACATTGTTGGCTTTGGAATAGACGGTTTATTTAAATCTTTGATTTTGGCTAGGCCAAGACAGGTGGTTTGTTGAACAGTGTCATTTAAAAATATCATTTGTTCTGGGATCATGCAAGCTCTAAACAAAGCTTCTAAACCCTGTACTTGCCATTCTTTTGTACCCCAAACACTTTTCAAATCAACATTTTTGTCCCAATAATCAAATCCAAAAGTATTCATTTCTTCGAAGAATGAATCTGAATATATCAACTTTGTGTTGGTTATCATGGTTTTCATCCCTGTCTTGTTTGACAATTTAAAATAAAATGTTTCAGCATTACTTGTGTTAAAACCTGAAAAATATGAATATTTGTCGTAAACGGTTCTTGAGCTCCCTTTTGGAGGTGTTGCACAATGTTCCCATTGATTATAATTTAAAACATCTCTAGGTTGTGCAGATTTATGTAAAAAGTGATTACCATAGTGGTTATAGCAATACATACTGTCATAATTTGTAGAACCTTGCAAATAATCATGTTTTGTAAATTTAGCAGACATTACTAATTCAGACATCATGTTATTAATGCTTTCGAAGTCCCAATCATCAGCAAATGAGTTTGGTTTTGCAAAGTCACTCAAGGAGATCTTGATTTGGTGTGGATATTTCAGGATCTCGACCGGACCATAAATTTCATAGTCAGTGTTGTCCCAGGCTACCCCACCAGGTATAGGATTGGCTGTGAAGTTGGCTGAAGAAAGTTCTCTTTTCTCGACGTGTGAAGATGTGTGTGGTTTGAGGACCAAGTTGATGTTGTGACTTGCTGTGTCCATTTTAGCATATTTTCCCTCAACGAAGCGTCCCAAAGTTAATATCATGATGAGCCAAAGTATGAGGATACATGCACCAAAACCCACCCAAAATTCAATCCATGGAGAAATCAGATATGTTTCTTTCAGTTGGTTCAAAAGTTCCTTAGCTTTGTCTTTAAAGGATTTTGATGATGGCTGTGTCTTTGATTCACTGAGGCTTTCAGAGGAATCATCGAAGTTGATGAAGTAGCCGGATGCAGTTCTGTCAATTGTTCCAATTGCTTCAGGATTTTTGTTTCTTGCATTTTCACTTGGTACTTCATTATAGATTGGTGTGTCTCTGCTAAATGTTTTTATTTGGGTTTTCAGAGGTCTGAGTTCTATTGCATTGTTGCATAGTCCTTGTTGTTCTTCTGTAGGCGTTTCGAATGTGATGAGCCTCTTTGTTAGGACCTCTGTACTGGTAGCAAACCTTGGTGTTCTGCTACTTATTGGGAGTCCACTTGGCCTACTGTTTGTTATTGGCCACATGTTGTGGTTTTACCAGGTCGATGGATACAACTCGGTTCTCCTTTTTACCAGCAAGTGGCGGTAGTACAACTGATCTTGTCCCGTTGACAGACAAGACAGGAACTGCTTTTCTGTAAGAAGGCCCAAATTCCTTCTTTACCGCGATCTTCTCCCTGACTAGATCCCCGACTTTTGGAATCCAGACAGGTCTTGCTGGGACAGGTGGTGATTCTTCAGTGGTTGTTGGCTGTTGTTTCAACTGTATGTTGCTCAGGTCTTTTCTTGTTTTGTTTAAGTCCTGCAAAATAGCCAAACGGTCTTTGACATCAAAGCTTTTTTCTTTAACCACTGAAGTCTGACTGTCGAGGTCAGAGATAATCATTCTAGTTCCAAATAATAATTCGTACGGACTGAATCCCTTCAGAGAATTTCTTGGCAAGTTATTTAGACTACGTTGGACACTTATTAGATGTTTGACCCACCCAGCTCCCCAACCTAATTTCCTTTCCGCTATAGATTGCTTTATGCCTTGGTTTTTTCTTTACACCATCCCGTACCCTCAGGAAGGAAGTGAGAAGATTCCCGCTGGACTGTGCTCATTCGGCCATGTTTCCCCCCAGGCTGGTGGGCTTGAGTGAAAACAGTGGTCGAACGTAGCATGCTCTTAGCGTATATGCCATTTAGACTCGCAAATCTTTGTATAACAGTCCGGACGTCAGCCGAGTGCTGGTGATCGACATTGTAAGTAGAAACGAGCCTGTATATGTTAATCGCAAGCCCTGCTTTTTATTGGTCATATTATCTGCCTTGATACGACGAGGTATTAAACTGTTTCTCTCCCCACTGCGATCTCTGTTGCAGTTTGGGCAGTTTTTTACAAACATGGTGTGATGCAGGCTCATGCCTGGCCACCAGTACCGTGATTGTAATTCTTCCAGAGAATCTTTTATTTTAAGGTGTCTGAGACCCTCGCCCATGTGTGCGTCTGCGATTAACACGCTTCTCCTGTCCAAGTTTGGAATCACTCTATCCCCCACTCCAGGGATTCGAGCAAAAGGGACGGAGTTTGCATCGATTATGTATGTATAATTGAGTGGATAGGTGATCGGTAACGCTGAGCAGTCGCCTTTTGATGACGTTTTCACCGCCAGCACTGTTTCACCGTCAATGTATTTTAATGTACGCTTTTTTCGATCTACGGGAGCCGGTTTAGTGGCTGCCGCTGTGGCTGTCTCAGCCAATGAATTCCCTACAACGTGAACGCCATCACGCTGATGACTCAGTGAGTGAGTCACGTGAGTCTTTGGTAGTTCTTTTTGTAAAAGAGCTATTTGTTCCCAGAGCAGTTTCTGCTTTATTGTTGCATCTGTGTCATCTTTGTAATCGTTCTGAATCCATGTCTGCAAATCCTTGTTATATGATTTGACGCAGTAATATGAATCTGACACTATAAGTGTCGGGAATTCGCGATCCGCATTATCTAGCGCCATTTTTAAAGCTAAAATTTCAGTTTGTTGTTCTGAATTACTTTCTACTGAGTGTGTCTTTGTTAATAGAGGTTTTAGTTTACCTCCGCACCACACTTCTTTTGTAATCTCACATGTGGGGTTGTATGCTTGTTCTCCCCAAACGGAGGGTTGAGCATGTCCGTCTGTATAGATTACACAGGCGTAATGTCGTAGAGGCAGAATGTCGATTGGCAGAGGATACGTCTTTTCATATTTTAGATTTTTTAATTCTTCTAGTTCTGGATCAAAGTAGTAGTATACTTTGTCCGTTGTGATTGAATTCACCCATTGTATCCATTCCGGATTCAATGTTGTTGTTGGTAAATTACACGGTGTTGTTAGTGCCTCAAAGGCTGATTCTGCTGTTCTGACTGTGATATGTCTACCGTCAGCTATGTCTTTTTCTCTAGCTATTGCGGTTTGAACTGCACGAATGATTTTTTCTGTATTACTGAATTTCTGTTCAGCTTCTGTGTACAAGTGTGATTTGAATGCAATTGGTACCTTTTCTCCCTCATTAGAGGTTAGGTATGTGAATCCGCATCTCCCTGGGATGACTCGAATCACAAGATTGCGTGTGTTATCACGTGTTTCTAATTTTGTTTTAATTAGCATGTCTGTTTGTAAGGATCTCAAAATCTCTGTGTGTGTTTGAGTCCAATTAGATCTTTTAAAGTCTGGTTTAATTAGATCATAAAGGGGTTTGACCCTTTCTGCGTAATTTGCAATGTATGTTCTTCCGAAATTTAGGAAGCCTAGAATTGACTGTAGGTTTTTTAGTGTTTTAGGAGCTTGGATTACGGCACATTTCTCTAGGAAATTGTCTGCCAGGCTTTTACCTTCACTTGATAACTCATATCCTAAGAATAGGACTGTCAGATGGGCAATTCTGGATTTTTTAAAGTTGAATTTGTAACCCTCTGCTGCGAACCCAAGTATTATGGTGTTCACTCTTTTCAAGTGAGTATCCAAGTCATCGTCTGTTAAGTAAATGTCATCGACATAAGATAATGCTTCATCATCATATAGCTGTAGTAATTCTGTTACTCTCACTGAGAATACCCCCGGGCTGTTCTTGTACCCCTGGGCTAACCGACAGAATTGCTTTTGAGTGCCATTTACTGAGAATGCAGTTAAATATCTGCTCTCTGGTCCTATGTTTTGACAAAAGAATCCATTGGAGATGTCCAAGGTTGTTTTGTATTTTTTGCGCACTATGTTATTCATTAGTGCAGCACTGTGTGAGTTTTGCACTGCAAAGGTTTTGCAACATGTGTTAAGGTGTCGGTAATCCAAAACTAGACGATATGAGTTGTCTGGTTTGGAGACCGGAAACAAAGGGTTGTTCATTTGTGAGGTGCAAGTTTCAATCACCCCCTGGTATTCTAGCTGATCTAGTATTTCATTTACCTGTTTTTTAGCTTCTTGCTTAATTGGGTACTGCCTTTGTGCAGTAGGTTGTGATTTTAACTGGATTTTGTGAGGAGGAGAATCCTCATCCCATCCTACATGATTTTTATATAAAGCAGGTGCTAAGGCCACTGCCCACTTTCTAGCAAGTGTGTATTTTTTATGAATCGGGATTTGATTCGAGAAGGCAGGCATAATTACTTCTTCGCCATGAGGGCACTCCCTGACAAACTCTGGTGGCCAGTCTTTTTCAGCTAGAAGGATGTCATAACCCTTGGAGAGGTTATCCCAAAATAGTCCCCTTATTTTCCTAGTCTTATCTCCCTCTATACGTAATGTTATCTCGTATATCTTGTGGGGTTTGCTAACTCTGGTGTCTGCAGTTTCCACTTGAAGATATTCATTCGTGTCCACTGTCTCCAGATGATTCATAAGGACTTTGCGAGCTATGCTCACTTCTGCTGCGCTGTCTAGCATTGTCTGAGCCCACTCTCCGTTTTTCATTTGTGTCCTCAGTATTCTCGGCATTGTTAACTACCTTGATACTGGCTACCTTCTTTTTTGGAAATTGTAATTTCTTTTTTTGTTGAGCAGGTTCCTTGTCTTTGGACTTGGCGTGCTCTTCTCTTTGTTCTGATCGTCCTCTTCTTTCCGATTTCTGCGAGGAAGTCTGAAAAGATTGAGAGGGACGTGTATCAATGTCTTGATATCTATCAGGTTTTTTAATATTATCCCTATTTCTAAGGTTATATCTTTTCCCAGAGGGGTCACTCTGGGGTGACCTGTGTCTCTGGTTCGGAGATTTCTCCCTTCGCCTAGGAGACCTTCCTCGGGATTGGAATTTCTTTTCTTTTGGATTGGATTGTTTGTTTCCATCCCAGTTCTTTTTTGGTGAATTATTATTAAAAAATATTTTTTCTGGACTTTCAGTCAGTTGCGGTTTTACTGGTATTCCACCTAAACTATCTCTACCTAGTTCTTCATAGGATTTTTCTATGATTCTGGCAATTTCAGCTGGTTGGTCTGCTATATCTGTCTCTTTTAACCTCTGGCGGATCGCCACGTTTGCTGCTTCACCTTTTATATTGGCTAATAATATAGCCGAGACCTGCTTGAAGTCTTTCAGTAATTTCATACCAAGAGTTAAAGCTGGTTCTGGACCGTATTCATCTTGAATTTGTTTTAGCACATCTGGTATTACCGAAATGGATGGAACACCGTGCGTTTTTGTGTAGATTGAAGCAAAGACTGTACCCCAAGTGTCACAGTCCTCTATGTGTGGTGCGATTCCCATTGGGAGACATATAGTCAGAATCCTGTGTTTTTCTAGCGGGGTGGTGTCAGGAAACACCGCCTCTATTTGGGTGATTTTCTGTGCCAACCAGAATGGTATTTGTTCTCGTTTAGCCGGAACTTTACCTAGGCAGGATTGGATGTTCTGTGGTGTGATTTTATTTGTGTTCCCCTGGTGAGGGGTCAGCTGTGGAAGTTTAATCGCTGGCTGAATTGTTGAAGTCCGCATTACATACTGGACTAATTGTCTATGAATTTTTAGTAATTGTTTTAGCTGTATTAACAGCTCTCCAGTAGACATTCCTTCGATGTCTGGGTGTGGTGTGTATCCGGCTAAGACCGGCCACGTTGCTCCTGGTCTACCTAAAGGACCGAGCCTTGTAATGTGATTGTTATGTATTAGGGCGCCATCAAATAAGAGCAAATGCTCTTGGAATTTGAGTGGTACTTCCACCTACTCGAAAGGAGTGTAAATGTCGGGTGGAACCTCTATTTTGTAATAGTGGAAGTACTTTGTTACAGCATTTGCTGCTGGAAAATGTATCCATGTATAGTATACCTCTGTCTGCCGATATTCGTGTGCCTCAATTACGAATATGACTGTGCCACCTCTAGGTGTCAGTCCATTTTCTATAAGTTTTAAGGTTATAGATTTCCTTTTGGCGACCGGGATGAGTATTATATCCCCGTCCGCATCTAGTGCTGCAGTATCAGCTGCTACTATTTCAGCTGCTAATCTAACTGCCTCTCTTTCTTCATCACTGTCTCCCATTTTACCGACAGGATGGTATTATGTTTGTTTGCAGATCAGGTTTCTTATGGAACAAAGATTAGATGCACAATATTTTGGAACAGTGTATCCTTCAACGTTGACTATACCAAGAACCTTACATAGGAGTTCCCTCCTGCGAGGTTTTGGAGGATATCACCTTTCACCCACTCCAGACGTCTTTGGAGTATTTGGGAAAAGGGGTCTGAGTGAGAAAGCACGACCGAGTTACTCTAAATGTCTTACGTTAGTTTTATCGCCCTTTCCAAACGCGTTGGGCGCCATGTAGTGTAGTTCCTATCTTCCCAATAGGCTCTGCGCATTGGAATAATACCTACAGCAGTAAAGGCCTAGGCCAGACGTTAACTAGGTCTACTACTGTCGATACTAGACTTAAGTTTTGGGTTTGCCAGCGTATCTCAGAGTTCGGAAGAAACTTTCTCGAATGTTCAGGAAAGAATTAACTCCCCTGATTAGACAAGAAGGGATTTAGTTTCTGACAACCATAGAACATGACAACTTTGCTCTCCCCTAATCAAGAGTGTATCTCCAGAGTCGTGTGAGCACAAGGCAATTATTTTACTCAGTCAGTACGTGCATTCTTAGTCTCATCAGATTGTAGAGAAAAGGAAGAGACGGGCGTGTTCAATAAAAAGGTGTTATTTATTGATCAGTCTCTTTTCTCGTACAAGAGAAATGGATCGATATTATTGCAATACTTATAGTTAAGTAAAGTGCATACATTAAAAGCAATAGTATAAAATAATACTGTAAAAACATTGATATGGTTTCTGAGCCATATGATGTTTAAAATGATTAAAATATATTTACATACACATATACATTTGACTAAACGTACTCAACTGGTGTTTCTAAATATGCCTACCCCGTGTACCTGACCTAAGTCTAATGCGTGGGCGGGAATAGAAAGTTACAGTTTAAGTTAAGTTTGTTTTTGCCAAGTGAATAACTAAAGAATTCTCTGTGAGGGGTTATTCAGTTCTGTACCTGGAAGTTAGGATGAATGAGGAATGGTATCTCTTTCTCTGCTCTCGATATTCCAGGCTGCCTGCGAGGGCTGCCCGAAAGCGCCGGTGCTGGGTCTCTCGGTAGGAGATAGCAGCGCGTCTCTCAGCGCGTCAGGAAGGCGGGGCTGCTGCCAGCGGGGTCTGCTCTGCTTCTGGGCTTCGGCAAGTATGGCTGCTCCGTCTCGTCACCACGCGTGTGTTTGCATAGGGCAAGATCGGCAATATTTATACCTTAAAGGTGCCGAGATTGACGTAAGGATGGACATAGATACGTCAATAAAGATGTCATACGACTTGCTTGTTAGCACATTCTTTTACTGAAGTTCTCTGTGAAATCAAAACAATGGCCGCACGGATTTTCCAGGTTGTCATAGGTTTGATTTGTTATGAGAACGTTGTATGCCTTATCAGGGGCTGGAGGAATGTCGCTTGTCTAATTAGATCTCAAGCGTTATGACCTAATCAGATAACACGTTCCTGTGCCGTAGTGTGACTGCGTCAGATAACGGTATCTGCATCATGGGGGCTTTTCTTGCCTCATGGGCTGACTGTTAGTTAACTTGATAGTTAGTTTAACCAGAATAGGGTCAGGAATAGGGGGATCGATTCAGAACCTATAGGAATACATGACAGTCAGTGGACATGTTTGATTTTGGACTGGGCAGGGTCCAGGTTAAAAAGTTACTCTGTGTTACCCTCCTCCTGATTTCAATATTTCTGATAGACCTAGTGTGTTTGCCTGACAAGAAAACATGTCACTTGCTGTATGATATTGTTTCATGTTGCGCAGCAGCAGACCCAAATTAAATATAGATTTATTATGAGAAACTAACAGTAGCTGTCATTAACCAGCCAGTGCAAATATTTACATTTTATTGCTGCAAACTGGTGTCCATTGAAATATTATTTTACCAATACCACAGGTTTGGAATGCTGCCCACTGGGCCTATCTAGTAAACCTGACCAGTCTTCATGATTAGGATTTCTTATTTCCTTTGAGTGACAGGCCTGAGTATCAAGTGGTCGTGAATACAGCAAGAGTTACAATATCAAAGGCTAACATAGCCTGATGTGTATGTGGCCCCAACTGTGGGGTTCAACTCTAGACAAACAATTCTTTCAGGGAGCTGTTTCTTTTTATTCACTTCATGTCCCTGTGCTGCTCCCTCCTTACCTGCAAAGGACATTATCTATGTGTAAAATGTACAGACTAAGCAGAAGGTCATCTCCAGTTTCAACCCCTCTCAAGTACTGCAAAATTACAAAGTGCTTAGCAGGTCTAACACCAACTACCACCTTTAGAAATACAAGTTGGAACTGTGAGTTCACATTTTGACTTTGCAGAAAATCTGTACACAGTACTGAAAAAAGACTGAGCCATGGGAAGGAAGCATATACAAAACTTTCCGCATACCACTCAATTTCACATGGAGTTTGCCTTAGGTTTTACTCTTCCTCATAATTTGAATGTTTGGCAAATACATCAAGGGAACCTTTTTCCTTCTTGTTTCGTTTTTATTCTATTCCTAGATGCATGTACAACATTTGAAATGTTCGTTACCAACACGCATTTCTATGGAACTTCATTAGGGCTTCAGTACTTCTCACTATCTCTTACTGTATTCTTTAAGGCAATACCACCAAGTAAGTTAAATATCCTTCATTTATATTGCATAGTAATCAATTCACACAATTGCACAGCTTTTGTCACATTTCTTTATGTTGTAGTGATAGCTCTCAGCATCCAAGTACATCCAGCAATAATTGACATCGTGGAATGTTTATTTTTGTGATGCAGTGTTGTGTGAGTTGTCCATATTGATCAGAAAAGTGTCTCCACTTTCACCCTTCTTCCCAGTGACTTTCAGGCCTAGCACCAACAACCATCTTTTTAAGATATAGGTAGACCATGTGAGTTCACTATTTGACTTTACAATAGTTCTGTACACAGTACAGAAAAAGGACTGGTCCAGCAGAAGGAAACATGGCTGCCCTAATTTTGAGTTGGGACCAGACTTCAAGACTGAAGACAAAAAGCCTGTGGTTGCTTTCACCTGAAAAGAAGAAGGTAGGTTAACCAACAGACTCAGAGCCTTTATGTAACCCATATGATGATCCTTTATTGCTCAGCTTCTCTGAGCACTGTTGTGAGGATCCAATGCTTCGGCATAAAGGTGCTGCTAGAGACAGAAGTACTGCTACTGCTACATAGTGTGGCTCAAGAAGAAAGAAGTTCATCACACAGTTTCCTAAAAGTGTTCTAAATTGTGTTACACTGCAACTGCATTCAAAAACGAATCCTTTAGTGTGTTGTCCATTTCACTCCTTGTCTCTGAATGCTGCGCCCTTTGATTTAGTGACTCAAATTCCTATAAGTTGGCTGTGCATGCTACTTGTTGGTATGCCTCGTAGTAGGCTGTATCAATTGAGTTCCCCTCAGTCAGAAAAGCACCTTTTTGAACCCATGGTCCTTCCCAACATATATCCGGTCCGACAGACCGCCTCAAAGCTAGAATGCCGAACACGAGATGGCAGGTCCTAATTCTGGGCACTAAGGGACTAATTACCACTCTAGTGCAACATAAATGTGAAAATATGCACACAATATTTACAGATACCACAGGGTGTGGCAATCTGTGGCTGCATATTTTGAGTTTGATGCTGAGATAAAGACTTTGAAATGGGAAATTACATTTAGATTGGACAACTTCCCCATTTGCACAAATAACTTTTTGCACTATTTTCCTCAATGTATTCTGGACACTACCTCACAATGACAGGTGCCATTAGGTCTTGAGTTGTAATCTCGTCTGTGGTGCAGGTGGGAGCTTCTCGAAGTGGGATTACTGAACAACAACAATCGGGGACCTTAGAATTCCCAATAGAGTAGAGTTGCAAAGGCCACAAAAGTACGCATAAGAACAGTAAGCACTCTGGGGCAGATTTATGATGGGAATGCGCCACATTTGCGTCACGCAACTGCGGCGTAAACGTGGCGCATCCCTACGACCCATTTACAACGTGACGCATCTAGGCAGGTGCGTCACGTTGTAAAGCCTTGCGCCACTTGTGGGCGTTCCGGCGCAGGGTGGGCGTTCCGGGGCAGGTGCGCCTCGCAAAAGTGGCTGAGTGAAATCTATAAGATTTCACTCAGTCACTTTCAGGCCAATTCTGCGTCAAAACCCTGCGCCTGCTTGAAGCAGGCGTAGCTCTTGACGCAGCATTGTATAGATGGGGCACCACCAAGCTTTGCTGGAGCTGCGTTGCGCTTGCGACGCAACTCCAACAATGCGTCACCTTTACGGCACAGATGCCCCATGGTGCGCCGCATTGTAAATGTGGCGCACCATGGGTGGCGGAGCTGCGGCGCAAAACAACTGGCGCATCCCTGGGGATGAGCCAGTTATCATAAATCTGCCCCTTTAAACTTTACTTCATACCAGACAAGGAGTGCCTTTGCCTCGGTAGAGGACTGAATATCCAGAATTTCGCTGCAACCAAACTTTGCAGGAAAAAGCAACTGACCATTGTTAACGTATTAAGGGAGTCAGAGAATCCCCTGAGGCACATTTGCTGAAAAATAATGCAGCACAGCAGCCAAAGTTGCTGTACTGCGTTGCACTAGGAGAGACAGTATTGCAACTCCATATCTACTAAGAAATGGAGCTGCTGCTCCCTCCCCCAGCTCTGGACCCCAAATAGGCTGTCTAGCGTCATGCATACACCTTTACCCTATGGTATAATGCTGAGAGCATAATGTCTAGCATAGGTTTTGTACTGGAAGGTTAACAAAATAATATGTTTAGACGAACTACAAAACCTTTCACACCTTGGATGTGTGTGGTACAGTGCAGCTCACCTACAATATTAAAAAGTTAAGAAACATTGGGGCGTGGCTTGCACGCCGCTGCGAGATGGCGGACCGTGTTTGAGCTCCGGGGCACTCAACGGCTGTCAGGAGGTTTTGTCTCCCCACAGAGGGCGTCTTTATCTCAGAACCGGTGTTTTCGATTTGGGATTATGCCGAGAACATTCCGACGCGCTTCTCATACCTTTACCACAGCTGTTTCCTGAACTTTGGAGCCTTGAAGCTTGGCTCTTGGATCTTCGCGGGCGTCCGCCATTTTGTTTTGGTGGCGTCGATCGCGCTTTCTCCTCAGGAATCTGCGACACCTCACCGGAATTGGTCGTATTTGCTGGATACAAGGTGCTGTTGGCCACACTTGTCTACATATCAGCTCTAATGATGCCTTTTCCTGCTTTTCGCTCATTTTTTGGGACCTTTGAGACTCTTGGTCTTCTTTGCTGACTCCTTACACTTCAGCTTGGTGACAACTGATGGGAGCTGGTTCACATTTACGATTTAATATGCAGCCCTTGCTTGTCTTGTCACTGGAAGCTTGTTAATCTGCTTTTTCACCGTTTTCTCCACCTGTCAGATGTTTTTCTTTGCTTTCCCTGCATATGTCCGCCAATTTTCTCCTCAATGCTTTAACGTATAGCTATTACGTTCCTTTTGCTGTTCCTTTGCAGATATTGCTTTGTGATTTTGTCTTTTTTTGTCCTCCTTGGTACGCATTTTTCTGAAGTGTTTTTGTTGATTTTCCCGTGGCTGTGTGCCTTATGGCCGCCAACATGGGTCTGTCACCGAATGCTAAGGACTCAAAAGACTCGAAAGGCTCTCTAAAGAGGTCCAAACAACTCTCTCCTACTCCTGAGTCATCTCAAAAGGACCCAAGTTCCACTTTGGACACCATTTTGTCACGATTGAATGCTGTTCATGATATTGCGCAATCTACTAAAACCAATACTGTCTTATTACAGGTTGATGTGGCAGCTATCAGGAATGATTTTAAAGCTCTATCCCTTCGTGTTTTGAATGCAGAGACACGTATTAGTGATGTGGAGGACAACGCGCAACAGCACTCTAGGTCCTTATTACAGATGGAGCGTTCAATGGCGGCGTTGCGGAGAGACCTCACGGAGCAAGAAGATCGCAATCGTAGATCCAATCTGCGCATTTTTGGTTTACCTGAGGATGCGGAATAATCAGCTCCTTCGATGATTGACTTTCTATATCAATGGCTCCCATCTACTCTGCAGATTTCGTTTCAGAGAGATTTTGAAATTGAGCGGGCCCATTGTGTTCCTTCCTTCAGACCTAAGTCCTCACCTCATCCAAGGGCAATCATTTTTAAGCCATTAAGACATCAACATACGGAACACATTTTGGCTCATATGAGGAAGGTTAAAGCAGTTCACTGGGAAGGTAATCGGATTTCAATATCCCAAGACTTTGCCAGAGATACGGTCATCAGAAGGAAAGGTTTTCTTAACATACGGAAACGTCTCACCGATATGAACATTCCCTTTTCCTTTGCTGGTCCCTCGAAATTCCGTATCACCTTTAAGGGTCGCTCCAGAATCTTCGATGAGCCCTCTGACCTTTCTTCCTTCCTGGACAATCAGATGGAATCGCAGATGGACTCTTCGCCTGCTCCTGGTCCTTCTGTTTCTTGAGTTATTTTACTGTTTTTGTGGTGATTTTTCTTACCTAGGTCTACTTATGCCTTGTGCTCATAGGGCTGCTTGTTAGACTTTATATTCTTCTACTCTTAGGATGAATTTCTATCAGTCTTATAGTTGGCATGCTATAATTTGTTGTTGCTTGGCCTTTTGATTGTTCATGTTTTTCCTTGACGTCTTTTTCCCTTCTGTTTTCCTTATTTCTGCTTTCTCTTTCCCTTTTCTCATAATCACCTTGTTGAGGAATAACGTGGCCTTGGTAGTTCTCTTTTTGGTCATATTTGTCATTTTAATGATATGCAGTCCTTTGATTGTTCTGTTTCTTCTTTCTGTTATTTCTCCCTATCATTGGCTTTTCTGTCAATTTCTGGTGACTGTTATTTTTCTCTATTTGTTCTCCTCTTCAGCTTTGAAGTTTGTTCCTCTTCTCTTTCTGTGTAGACCTTTTCCCCTCAGTTTACTTCCTGTCGAGTTGTTGCTATTTATACGTACTGATTATGTCGCAGTTGTCTGTTGGTGCTTGATGTTCTGCTTTCTTAGGTAGGTTGGATATTGGTAGTTTTTTCTACCTTATATATGGATAAGTTATCTGTTAGAACTTATTTGAGCTTGATGTATTTTGTCCTCACATTTATTTATTTGTATTGCTTACTTATTTATTATCTCCTATTTATCCGGCCAGCTATTTATTGCTCATTAACTGTTTGTACATATTTGGATGCTTATTTTATTTTGTGTAATGAATTTGTGGGTATTGTGCTATTTTTACTGTTCTTTTTCATTCAAGATGTCTTTTGCTTCTATTACACACTATGTTTTCATTCTTCGATCTTTAGTTAGGATTTAGTACTTTTGAGCATTGCTTACCAGTTTCTGCATATTTTTCTGCTACTTTTTCCTTATATATCTTTATAATGGTTTTTTCTTCTTAAGATTTCATGTATTGCCGCCTACATTTTGGTGACTCATATTTTGCTACGTTCTGGGGATTTATATCTTTTTTTTCCATTATCCCTCCTGATAGTTCCCTTGTTTGCCGCTCCATGTCTCCCCTGGCACGGATTTGGTCCTTTACAGACCTCCCCTGGTGGGTCTCTTTTTTCTAATTTCTCTGCTTTCTTTGTTCTTTTTCTCCCTTTTCTTTCTTCTCTCACTTTCCTCTCTTCTCCCTTCTTCTTTCTTCTCTCAGATCTCTTGTTGGGGCTCCTCTTTTGTGGTGTTTCTATTGAGTCGTTGGCTGTGTTATTTTGTTTTTGTATTTCCTTCTCTAATATCTATGTGTTATGATTTCTCTTTTCCAGTAGGATTATGCCTGGCTTGAATGTTTTGTCCCTTAATGTTAAAGGATTAAATCATCCTGTAAAGGGATCAAAAATTCTAGATTATTGTAAATCCTTATCCTCTGACTTGGTACTTTTACAGGAAACAAACGTTTCCTCCAAGGAGGCTTTGTTGCTGAAGAAAGAATGGGTTCTTGATGTTGCCTGCTCTGATGCCTTGGGCAAGAAGAATGGTGTGATAACGCTCATTTCTAAGAATTCTGGATTATCTGTGATCTCTGTTGAACATGATTCTGAGGGCCGGTGGTTATTATCTAAACTTTCTGATGGTATTAATGATCTTTATGTTCTGAATATCTATGCTCCAAACAGTGATGACCCCTCATTTTGGCGAACGATTACTCAAAAACTGGCTGACACACCATATAAAGGTAATCTAATTGTGGGCGGTGATTTCAATTTACCAATGGATCCCTTGTTAGATAGGAATTCTGCTTTTATTTTCCGCCCTCCTAAAGCACATAAACAGATGACAAATATGTGTTCCTCTGCTCATCTTCAGGACATTTGGCGTCTCCATAATCCTACTAGTAGTGATTTTTCGTTCTTTTCTTCTCCCCATTCTAGTTTCTCTCGTATTGATTATCTTTAGATCCATTCGTCTCTTGTTCAATCTTCTTCTTCCCCCTACATTCAACCCATTCTAGTCTCAGATCACACGGCTGTTTCCTTTACACTTTTGTCCTTTGCTCCGAAAGCAGGTCCTCGTTCTTGGAGATTAAATACAGAGCTTTCACATGATGACTCTCAGGTTCTGGCCCTGTCTGAAGAAATTGAAACTTTGTTCGCCGAGAATGAGGGTTCAGTTAGCTCTCCAATAGTCTTATGGGATGCTTTTAAAAGCGCTCTTCGTGGTCAAATTATTAAACGTATGGCGAAGAGGAATGCTGACATTAAAAAGGAACTTGCAGACCTGGCAAATGAGATCAAACAACAGGAGTCTCTCTATCGCAGTTCTAAGGACAAAACCTGCTTACAAACCATTAAGAATTTGAAGTATTCCTATAACACTATTGTTACCAAGAGAGCTCATATAGGGGTACAGGCTCAGAAATCTAAGCGTCTGTTATTAAAAAACCGAGCAGGTAAAATTTTGGCAGCGACGTTGAAATTTCAGGAATCTTCTTTTAAGTCCTCTCAGATTTCCTTTATTACCGATAGCTCTGGTGTTAAGAAATTTCAGACCACAGAGATTCTTGACGTTTTTCGAGACTTTTATAGTAAACTTTATACTCCCACCACTCAATCCTCCTTTGACCAGTGTCAAGACTTTCTGAAGACAATTCCTCTACAATCTGTGTCGGTGGAAGATAGTAACAAGTTAGGTACCTCAATTACGTCTGAGGAAATTATATCTGCAATTAAAGCTACACGATCTGGAAAAGCTCCGGGTCCTGATGGTTTCCCCATTTTGTTTTATAAGACCTTTCTTCCTTCTGTTGTTCCTCGTCTTCAGTCGGTTTTTGAGGCTTTCATTTAAGGGGGATCGGTTTCGGGTTCGGCAGCGGATGCCACTATTGTGGTGATTCCCAAAAAAGGGGGTAAGGACCACTCCGATCCCAAACATTTCCGCCCTATTTCCCTTCTTAATATGAAGGCAAAGATTTTTGCCAAGATTCTGGCCAAGCGTTTGGAATCTTACATTCCTAAGCTTGTCCACCCATCTCAGACATGTTTCGTCAAGGGTAGACTTGCTAGAGACAACATTCGTACCTTTTGCCATATTTTGTGTTCGGCTAAACGTTCTACTCTTCCGGCTGCTGCTCTGGCCCTTGACGTCGAGAAGGTGTTTGACAAGGTCTCCTGGCCCTTTTTGCTTGCTGTGCTCTGTGCACATAATCTTGGGAACTCTTTTGTTCATACGGTTATGTCGCTATATGCTCAGCCTAGAGCCAATATTAGAGTGAATGGGGCCACGTCTTTGTTTTTTAATCTTTGCCAAGGCACCAGACAAGGCTGTCCCTTATCCCCGCTTTTGTTTTTACTTTCTATTGACCCGCTCCTTAGACTGATTGATCTCCACCCAGATATTAAAGGTTTTACTTTTGGTTCCCACTGCATAAAGACGGCTGCTTATGCGGACGATGTTCTTATTTTTTCCGATGACATAGAGCTAGCTATTCCCACCATTTCCGACACCATCTCTCTTTTTTCTAAGATATCAGGTTATACCCTTAATAGAGATAAGACGGAGATGTTCCCCTTGAATGCATATTGTTTCCCAGCGCATATGGGTTCCGCAGGCTTTAAATGGCAATCTAAACAGCTAAAATATTTAGGTATTTGGTTCTGTGGTACCCTTTATGACACTGTCGCTTACAATGAAGCCCAGACTATAATCAAAGTACGACATCTTTTAGATACCTGGTCTCCTAAACATATCTCCTGGTGGGGTCGTCTCCAAACTCTCAAAATAATGATAACACCCATCAATAATTTTGTATCCTCTATGCTTCCTGTGAAATTATCTTCTTCCTTTTTTCATGAGATGGATGTCCTTACTTCCAAATTTCTCTGGAATGACAAGAGAGCTAGAATTGCCTACAAATTTTTAAGGAAACCTTATGATATGGGGGGTTGTAATTTCCCAGATTGGGAGAAATACCAAGATGCCTTTTTAGCCTCTCAAGGGGCTCTTTGGTTTTCCCCTGTCCCGGGTCATCTCCCTTCCTGGATATTGATTGAACAGGAGCTCTCTTCCCCTTTGCCAACTTCTTCTTTCTTAACCACTTCCACCTTATCTATTCCGTTCTCTCGATCGATCATTTTAGATACCATAGCAGCAGTTCGGTTGTTTGATAAAAGAGTTGCTATTCCAATACACAAATCGAGATGGTCCTCAATTTGGAGTAACTCTAAGATTAAAATTATTATTGATCCTACCTTGATGTCGTATTGGGCTACCAAAGGGATTTCGCTTGTGCGTCATCTCTACGATTCTAATAATGATCCGTTACCCTTCTCTTCCTTAGCTCGTCAATTTTCTCTCACTAACTTAGACTTTTATACCTTTTTAAAAATAAAAGTGGCTCTTGCTAAATTACGATTAGATCCCAGATCCCAACTCTCCTACCGTTACATTATTTCACTTGTGGCTTAGATCTGGTCATGTGGCTTCCAAAATTTATAAATTTCTGTCTTCCACTTCCCCTGTCCAGCATACTGTCACCCAACAAAAATGGTTACGCCACTTTGATCATGATCTTACAGAGCATATTTCATCAGATTCCTGGCAGTTGATTGGGAAGCTTTCTCTTCGTAATAAAATTGCCCCTTCTCTGATTCAGTCTAAGTTCTTTTCTATTAATTTTCTTCATTGGACTCCAGTACGGTTACATTCCCTGAATCTGAAGGAGACTGACCTTTGTTGGAGTTGCGGTTTACTTCCTGGTACTTATCCACATATGTTTTTTGAGTGTTCGCTTCTTCGATCCTTCTGGGATTTGATCCATAAACATCTTGGGGCAGATTTATGTTAACTGGCGCATCCCCAGGGATGCGCCAGTTAATGTGCGCCACAGTGCGCCACTGCTCCGCCACCCATGGTGCGCCGCATTGTAAATGCGGCGCATCATGGTGCAAGGCAGGGAAGATGCGTGACGCATCTTTCGGCGTACGGGCGGCACATTGCAGGAGTCATGTCGCAAGTGCGACATGACTCCTGCAATGCACAGGGGCCACCCCTACAATGCATGGTGCGTCACCCTTACGCCTGCTTCAAGCAGGCGTAAGGAATTGACGTAGAAAGTGACTGAGTGAAATCTCATAGATTTCACTCAGCCACTTTTAGGAGGCGTTCCTGCGCAGGAACGCCCCCCCTGCACAGGAACGTCTCCTTATGGCGCAGGGCTTTCCGTTGTAAATAGGGCGCATTGTTTGCGCCGCCGTTGCGTCAAATTAAGTGACGCAATTGCGGCGCAAAGAGGCGCAAGGGCCTCATAAATCTGCTCCCTTATGTTAATTTTTGATATGCAATTCCAACTTTCATTTCCCATGATTTTGTTGGGGCCATTGGCCTCTCCAGTCCCCCTGCCCTTAGAATCCTTGGAATTACAATTAATGGATCTTCTATTGACTGTTGCTGTCAAAGTAATTCTTATGGAATGGAAGTCTTTTTCCTCAGTCTCATACCATACCTGGTGGGCACGGGTTTCCTTTCTGAGGAGTGCACACACCTCGGTTGATGAGGCCCATCTCTCTCCTTCGATTTCTAGTAGCGTTTGGAGAACTTTGGATGCTTATATGGATTGGTTGATCAATATCCCTTTGTGATGTCTGTTTGAGTGGTGCTTGTTTGTTTGTTTGTTTGTGTAGCCCCACTGGAGATCGTCTCTTTTTTCTTTCACTTCCTCTCTTTCTTTTCTTTCTCTCTTCTTTTCTTTCTCTTTGGCTCTATTTTCCTTTTATATATCCTTCTTTCTATCTCAAAGTGATACTTTTGATGCTCTTTATGATTCCGTTTTTTACTTTCTTTTTCATATTTTACGACATGATTATGGACTATGTCTGCTGAAATATTTGTCTTCTAGTCATACTAGTTATATTGTTCTTCCTCAATGCTCATCACCTGTATCACTTTTATTGTATTTTAATATTTCTTTGCTCCTTTAAACTAATAAAACTTTTGAACTAAAAAAAAAAAGTTAAGAAACATTAAAAGAATTCTCCTTGTTGACACCTACCTGAAGTAGGCATTATTTTGGGGGCAAAGTTCTGTCTACCATTTATAGTATATAAGGCTTTGCATCAAAAACCATGTGTGGTATCATGGGAACACCCATGTGCCACCAATAGGACCTCTTCTTGATGCAAAGTAATGCAAAGCAGTGGGAAACGCTATTTGTGTTACTATTAGGGCTATTTGCACGGCAAAGTATATGCTTTGTCTGGCCCTTGCTCCCGTTTGTCTCACTTCACATGACTTATCACCTGTGCAAATTCTAAATAAATGTGCCCCTTCCTTTGGGGAGAAATGCATTACCTCTGAAAGGTAAAAGTCTAAAAATGTGGGGCCTCATTTATGAGAAATGACGCATCGCTGTGTGAGAGCAGCGATGCGTTACTTCTCAGTGCGCACTCCTTGCGTCATGATTGACGCGTCATATTTATAATATGACGCATCATGTCGCAATGAGTTACAGATACGTCAGTATTTCTGACATATCTGTAGGCGCAAAAGTGACGCATTGCTGGAGTGTGTCACAAAAGTGACGCAACTCCAGCAATGTGTACTTTCACATGGGCAAGTCCCATGTTGTTAGTGCCTGCGTCAGTCTTACACCTGCCATGAAGCAGGCATAAGATATCAACGCATTAGCGGCCAAGAAATGGCGCAGTGAAATCTTATAGATTTCACTGCGTCACTTCTTTGACCCTTTCTTGCACCAAAATGCCCCCCTTGCATACATTATACCTGGCGCAGGTATAATGTGGTGCATGGTTTTACAAAGGGACGCATCTACCTAGATGCGTCACTTTGTAAATATGGCGCAACAATGCAATTTTTTACGCCACTGGTGCGTCACAAAAAGTGACGCACCGGCGGCGTAAAAGTGACGCACAGCCTCATAAATGAGGCCCGTGGCACATGGCTACGAGAACTTGCAGTCGTTTCTGTCTTATGAGGTTCCATTGACAACATTCTGTACTGGTTGCCCCTAAGTTTATTAGTCCCTGAAGAACTGGCCTGTCAGTGAGGCAGGCGGCCGTACAAGTAGTGCCCGTTGGCCCTGAACTACTTTCCCTTTCATTTTGCAATGCATGCTATGGGAAGGTATGTTTATGCCGTTTCTTTTTTCCCACGAGTAACAAGAACAGTAATTTATGTGGCAACATCTGACTGGATAGTCAGCCTACCTCCAGGCACCAAAGCCACGAACACTCACTAACATCTAACTCAGTGACCTTTCAGCTAAAGATGGCTGCTGCAGAAAAACGTTTGATAATACTTTTAGTTTCTTGCCTCTGTAGATCCATCCTGCGAAATGCGTTTTGTTGCATCCACACTGGTAAACAAAATTAGGAAGGACGCTATGTTTTCATTTCTTGGCGCTCGTGTCCATCAGCAGCAGCCCCCCAGAGATGCTGTGTATCCCTCCCCCCTACCCCCACCCCTCCCCCTCTCTCAGTCACACGGACGCGCCCTGCTCGAGCAGGATTTATCTGGAAAGCCCTAACCAGAGCTCAATCAGATGACACAGGCGGACAGCAGACATCGAGGGATAAAAATATGTCCTTCTGTAAACACTGTACAGGTGAACCTGTTTGTCATGACAGAAAGGTGCAAGAAAGGGCGCTGCACCCAGCGCCCCACAGGGATGAGATGATGTATTGTCTGTGGCAGGGCATTAATCACGGCTGATATTTCTGGACAACACAGAAAAGTAATCCTTGCGACAGTTCTTTTTTTCAAGGATAAAAAGGGAAAAATAATGAAGCTGACATAGCAGGCGAGCTGGCCCGGCCTGTGCTGGCACAGAGAAGGGCTAATGGCGCCTGGGAGTACTTGCAGTGTCTAATAACTGCGACTTATTAAAGGAGCTGATGGTGATGGGGAGACAAAAGAAGGCCGTCAGTGATCATTATCGTGTTATGTTCATCCATTTACTAAGCTGTTAGGCGTGCGCTCTGGCTTCTTACACAGGGACGCAGGCTCATGCTGCCCTTCTGAAGGTGGCAAGCTGTAATGAAAGTCATACGTCTGATGTTACAGCTGCCGGGGATAGAACTTTCTTTTGACAGAAACCCCCATGTAATCATGAATATCAGAACTGCTGTGTCTGGAACTTCACACAAAGATGTATTTGTATACCTCTCCCAAGAGGCACAAGTAAAATAAGCATCGGCAAAGCCAGCAGGCCTGGGATGGGACAGGACACAAAATTGTATATGGATAGGGTGATCAGATCTTGAGAGCCAATAACCAGGACATTTTGGGAAAATAGAAGTAGAACTACCATTTTTCATCAACAGAATGGCACAGAATGACAGTTCTCATCAACAAAAGAGAACAGAAAAGGCATTAAAAAATAAATAAAATGTAATGTCTACAAGCAACATCATGCATACTAATTAAATTGCTTACTTATGACGGCTGCTCACTAGCACAGCATTATAACACCCAAAAAAAGGCTCTAAATGTTTTCAGTCGACCCCCTCTAAAAACCGGGACATGTGTCAAAAGTACCGAAATCTGCTGGGACAGCGGTGGAAAACCGGGACTGTCCGGGCAAATCCGGGACGTCTGGTCACCCTATATATGGAACCGTGCAGAAAACGGGCAGGGAAGAGTAAAGGAGAGCAGAGGATAGGAGTGATAGATGCTGAATCACAAAGAAGATGGAGGACAAGATGAGGAAGCCGGTTATTGGTTGAATGTAAGAATGCAGCTGCCCGCGTCCCACGCAGGGGGACATTGGCAGGGCAGCCCCCTAGTGGCCGTTAGTCAAAGCTCCCCGCCCTGTACCCGAGGCGTGGAGGGGAGGCTTAAAGAGCTCCCTGCCCCGCCCCGGGCCGCCATGACGCACGGCCAGGGGAGGGCTTACCTATGGGGGTGTGCCTGCTACTTAAGCCCCCGCTGCCCCTGGCTCTGCCTCTGTTCCGGTTTGCCCTGGCTCTGCCTGTTCCGGCTTCCGCCCCCGAGCGCTGCACCCACCCTATCCTCGTACCCAGCGGCTGGACAGGCGGCGCGAACAGAGTGAATGTTTTAATGATGTGTTTTTGTGTTGCAGGCGGAGTTACAGGGCGATCTGGAGGCAGACGGGTACAGTAAGGGTACCTCTGTGGCAGACTGGTACAGTAAGGGTACCTCTGCCTGGCACAGTAAGGGTGCCTGAGCCAAGGACCTGGAGCTGCAGGAGGTTCCAGGAAACCGCGACGGTGCCCCGTTAGGCCTTCGGCCGGGCGGGGGGCCTGAACCGACCGGGGGTGTGCCATAACGCTTCGCCCTGAAAGGGGGGGCTGGAGTATAAGATAGGATCTACAAGGTGCTGCACTGTCCGAGCGTCGACTCACCGTGCTAGCTGGCTCGTTAGGCAGGCGGGACAGCGAGGGGCTGCTTGCCTTGGATCGCCCGTAAGATAACCCACCAAACGTCATACGCTTGTTGTATGAAAAGAAAACCTGCAGAATTTCTTACCCATAAATAACGTGTCCAGTGTATCATTATATGGGCAAAATGTGCATGATGTTGGGTGGGAGCGGATGACGGTGTGGACACTATGGAGAGTGCAGGGTGGGGAGATGATCACATGGACACAAGATGGGAAAGCAGCAAAGAATATAGGCCACATAACTTCTCTTGTTAGCCCTTTCTTCACTTTTACATGTGTTATGCTTTACTCTTAATGCCAAGCTTCGGCGTATGTTTGCTATGTATAAATAAATATAACATTACATGCAAGAGGATGGGCGAACACAAGCTGAGAAGGAGCATAGCATGGGAGAGAGCATATGGTATGGGATCAGATGAGAGAGAGTATTTTATGGGTGAGAGTACACAGTGATGGCAGAGGACAGGATGCAGGAGAGCCTAGAATCTGCAAGAGCATGGAAGGTAAAGCACAGAACATATTTCTGAGAGCATAGAGTGGGAGAAACTAGTTACTTTCCTGTCTGAACAGTTCTCCAGAGTTGGTATAGTTCATCAATATGCATGCTTGAATAATTCCCTGACTTCGAGCTGGAAGTTTAAAATAGCAGATTAATGCTAAACAGGACTTGAAAAGTCCACAAACATTGTCCGTTTAATACCACAATTCACACTTTGGAAAAGACCCACAGCCAGTTAGGCGAGAGAGTCGCGAGTCAGGTAAGAGCACCGTGAACACCACTCACCCCAGCAGCCACCAAATCTTAGATTTTGTAACAAGTCTTTCAAAGGATCTTATCTGGTGTGTGTTTCCCCAGGATGGTTGGAGGGCAGCATGTGATTCTGTGAAGGGACCAATGTTGGAGAACTATAGTTACAGGTAAGTAACATTTCATCTGCAGCATTGGAGCCTTCATATATTTCATTGACTAGCAGCTGCAAATGTTGCATCTATGATGGGCATCAGGTATGCAGAGTTATCAATAGACAAGAATACTAAACATCTGCTGGGTTGGCCGTAGCTATGATCTGCGGGTTAGAAAACACTGATCGCTTCATATGGATATGGACTTGAGCTTAGAGATACTTCTTCATCTTTTGGTAGAAATAAACTCATCACATGTCAGCAAGTCTGAAGGATGATTGACATTCCATGATTCCCAGAGAAATATCTAAAGTATGTTAAATCTAAAGTATCACATTCTTTCCTATTGGAACAAATGAAGAGAGGCAATATTAGTTCTGCATATTTTAATTGTATATAATAGGCTGCATATGCAAGTTCGAGAAACAGATCAAATCACTTGCCTTTAAAGAGCCAAAATCTCCATGTAAGGGCTGTTTTTATACAGAGCACAAGAATGTTTTTAAATCTCTCATTTTTTTGGACTCTCTACAGACAGCTCCAGCTGTCTGTCACGCACAGTATTTTATACAATATTCCACTCCATATAGACAATGCTTGCTTGTGATTAGATGGCAGTCCTGCTTGTCTAAGTTGCTTTCTTCTTATTTGGGCTTTCCTCCCTATTCTGTTTTTACCCTTTCTTTGTAGCAAAGCTTTTACCTTGGTTTGGTGAGCTTGGGTAAAGACTTCCACTTTTTTTTTTAAACTTGTTTTTCATTTTTATCTCTCTCCCCAGCGTGCTGCTTCCCTTCAGTGGCGTAGGAATGGGGGTGCGGTGGGTGGGGCTGCTCGGGTGTCATCACTGAGGGTGTAACAAATTGGCAAAAATATGTGTTTTAAACACATATTTTTGCCAGTTTTCAAGCCGGGGGAGACAAGTGTCATCAATTGGGGGGGGGGGGGGGGGATAACAAAACGGCAAAAATATGTGTTTTGAACACATATTTTTGACATTTTGTCAAGCCGAGGTGGCAAGAAATGTTCCGCCCGGGTACATCCTGCCCTTCCTACGCCACTGCTTCCCTTCATACCCTGACATGTTTCATTCTGTCTTTACTCCTGTCCTTGCTGGGGTTGCTGGTCTGTTTTGTGCTGCACTGCGTCCTTCTGCTTGTGCAACTAAATGTCCCACATCTTAAAGCTGAACTCCTCTTGTGCACAAGTAGTCTGCTTCCTGTGTCTCCCCACAGCTTTAAAAACAAGGCCTTTCACAGCACACACATGCAGTCATCTTTTAATTTTTCACATACAGCATACCGTACTACATCACTAGAAGTAGTAAATGCATGAAGACATGGTGGTATGAACACCGCCTTTTCGTAATCATGTCAGAGTAGGGCTCCATGTATTTCTCGACAACTAAGCTGATCAAAAGGAGACATACAACTACCACTTAGACATGTGTCGTTGGTGGGCATGTTTAAGTGTGAGTGTGCTCATCGCTGTTCTGACATCTTCTCACTGGATGGTGATATGTTTACCTGCAGCTAAGAGGAACAACAAGACTATCTAGCCCTGTTGTAGTACATGTAATGTCTAGGGTGACTGACACAGTTTAGCAAAAGTCCCAGCTATACACAGAGTCGTCAGTCCAGAAGGCGGACTCAGACTGAATAGTCCAATTAGCCATGGAACAACCAAACCCGCCATTTTTAAACAACAGGATTTTGTAATGGGGTGATTTCACGGAAGGATCCAGTTCTTTCACTCAAGGATTCAATTCTTTGAAAAGTATGACACCGTCTCCTTTAAGTTTTTTTCCAAACATACACCATATAATTTTATTGTGCAGCATTCACAAGTTTTATTTTTCAATGCTCAATAATCAACCTCAATCCAAAATTAAGTGAATGGCAGGATTAAGTTAGCAGTGGCCCTCACTGGTAGGAGAATTCATGAAGCTTAAGTGCACAACAGAGGTCATTCATTCATCATTAACTGCCCAGCTTCAGCATGAGGATTGCGCTGCACAGGCAGACAGCTGCCCCAGAGCAAGTTCGGGGACAGGAGTGCTGCCATCTCTGATGATCTGTACACTGAAGGATAAAGTGGGATCCAAGCACAAATTGAGGGTTTGCTATAAGAGGTATGGGTCCACTGCAGCATGTGCAGGCCTGAGAGGGAGATTACCCAAACTGCCAAATTTTATGGTGTTATCACAAATCGCTCATAGTCACTGGTAACAGCTTTCTGTACATAGATTAAAATAGGTACCTTGCATTTACAAACCTTAAGTGCACTGGTCATGGTGAGTGCCACTTGAGCAGAACAAAAGGCTAACCATTCAGTTCCTGTATATTATGTTACGGGTAGGGTTCTGGGGCTGTAAGGCCAGTGCTCTGCATTAGAACCAACTAAACTATATTAAATGCAATGGCACTGGGGCACGTGATCCATTTAGTCTACTCCCTACTGCTGTATATTTATTGTTTGCATTAAAATTGATTATAAAGGATAAAACACAATTGAAGGGAATATTTTATTTTCAGTGGAAACCAGAAACACCAGATTTTTCTGCATTTTTTTTGTGAGGCAGTATTAGTGCAGCCTCGCTTTCAGTTTTTCTCAATGATGGATGCTATCATTATGACCCACTTAGGCTATGATAAGGCCCTTAATATACCAATTTGATTATCTCCAATGCACAGGGACCCTCTGAACCTACTTTCCTATTGTTCTGAGAGTCTGGTTCAATTCATGTGGTTTCAGTTCACTGTTCGCTGCATGATGCTGTGTAGTGGCTTCCAGGTGTTCAGCTGACCTCTGAGCAGTGACTTAGTCTAGGGCACCACCATGATGTCATCTTCTTTCACTTAGAGCATGAGGAAGGTTTGCTTTCTCGAAGCTCTGGTATCAGAATTGCGGCAATAAACTTCACTGTGCACACGGATACCTCCAGTATCAATGTCCTTCTATAAAACACTGCACCCAGCTATCCTGTTCCTGGGTTTACTATATGATGCTCTAAATGGCATGCCTATCTAGCCACATTCACTCATGTACCAGATTCACAGGCCATAACATCCTAAGTGCCCATACGTAGACTCAGAATGTGTTTATACACCAATTTTGCAGAAATTGTGCTCATTTTAGTACCGACATTAATTCAGAAAATATACGTTAGTTTCTGAGATGTAGACAGTACAGTTCAGAAATATAAAGGAACAATAACTCCTCTGTGCTTCCTAGTATTCGCTGCAGATAGTGTAATTTCAGGAAATACAGGTGCACAGACCAATTTTAAGCCTTCACAGTAAAGTAGGACACCTTCTTGATACAGCTGAAAAATCACCAAGTACAACTTTCACTCCTACTTCCTCCATGTCAAAATGACGCTTGGAAGTTAAAGTGCTGAAACAATTCTTGTTTGGTAAGGGAGGAATGTATGGGAAGGGAGAAATAATTGGCAATACAAATGAAGAAGAAGAAAATAAAAACACTTTTCCGAATAAGCATCGGAAAAAAAATCATTATCCCTGTGATTTTGTATAGAACAAAAAAAGAGTAAACACTAGAGACCACTGATTTTTACACTTATGGAATAACTTAGAAACACCAAAGAAACCCCACCAGAATTCATAACAAAAACTAAAAACAAGAGAGCCTTAGGGGGATATTCTCAAGAATGTGTGATAATTATCGGAAAATTAGCTCAACGCAACTTTTCACATCCCAGTCTAACGTGGGAAAATAACGCTGTGTTAACGGTTTATTCTCAACACAGCGGTACTATGCGATAGTCTCATGATAACACATCAAATGACCGCATTAAAATTAATGCGATGCCTAAAAAATGCGAAACACGAACACGAAAAAAGCGGCAATGTCCCAAACCGCGAAACAAAAATCAGCGATAACCAGCGACAGGCCTGCAATTCCCACGCGTCATGCGAGAAAATGCACCATAAAAGCAGAGAAAAAACTGTGAGATGACAATGTACAAGTATAAACTCACATCCGTGATGTAGTACAAATGTCCACTGTCCCGAATCAAATAGGCATCTCCTCACAAACAGTCATAATGTACATTGTCTCAATGTAAACTTCGCCAATGCGTCAACATACATGGAACACACTGTGAAACTGCATCTCCCCTTTACATTGCAGAGGGACAATGAACACCTCATGCAGACCAGATCCTACATCACATCAGTAATGATGGAGACGACCCCCAGGACATCGACCTGGACGAACTCCAACGGTTCATGGACAACCTCCGCACCCCACCTCCAGTAGCAGGGCAGCCCAGCACCATCGAGGTGAGCCCACCCCCTGCACAGACCACACAGCAGGAAGCACCCGCCACCACGTCTGGCTCCCAGCACCTCACCGAAGAGCACATGGCGTTCCAATGCCGTGTGTTAGACTGCCAGAAGGAGCTTGCTGAACAGGTGCAGGTGGGGTTCGAACTCATAGCAGCCAAACTAGATGCCATACGTGGTGTCCAAGTCCCATCAGGGACCACTTACATTCCCTAATGGACACCCACAGTTCGCCCCATGCCCTCCAACAATACATGGCTGGCGTCGCTGGAGTCATGACTTGGAGACAACAACAACTGTCTAGTCAGAGTGGCTACAGCGATGTCATCAGTGAATTTGGAAACATAAGGAGGGTCATGGAGAACAGGGAGTGGATACAGGTGCAAAGAATAGCTAACACGGCTGCACACGAGAAAGCTGTAGATGGGATCTTCCATGCTCTGCAGATCCTCATCATCGGAGTGATGCCACAAGACATTGCTTAGATGAATGCTGCTGCTACTTCTACATCCACATCTCCGGCCCCTGATGTGTCAGTGTCACACAGTGTTGCAGACCAAAAACCACCACCCACATGTGAGGCACATGAAACGTCAGAGGCCGAAGATGAGGATGAATCTGCCTTACTGGTAAGTAGGAAGCAGTAGTATTCATCTTCGCCATATGTCTTCTTTCTGCTTGGTTCTGCCCTCTACATCATGCCCTGGAATAACACCGTCCACTGTCCCCTGACACACTCTGCGACACTAACCTTGCACCTCGACATGGACTGCCATATATTGTTTGCAAAACAATGAAACAGCAATCAGCCTGTGGGCTGGACTCTTCCCCTTCCGAGTAACTTGTCAATCCTTAAAGGACAATGGCTGGCCCTCCACGGGGCAACATTGTAAAGTGTTGTCTGCACGGCCAGTACTAAGACAGCTTCAACACTCCACTGAACGTGAATAATACATACTAATACACACAGACATGTTATGTCTATGATTAATCAAGTATGAAAGCATGGACGAATGTAGGGGCAGTGATTCCCCCTTACATCCATGTTGCTAATGTTGTGGGACTTGATCCACAGGGTGCATCCCTGCATCATGGTGGTACATATTTGACCCCAAATGAAGGCATGTAGTCAATTGTAGGTCACAAATGACAGCCTATATGTAATGATTTGGGACACATGTGATACGCTGATCAGTGGGATTCTGTACTATGCTTGACACACATGAATGGCATTTCAAATATGTGACACCTTATACAGCCTCTCTGTACAGAGGGACACACCCACCATCTATTTTCAAATTATGAGATTGTTAGCACTACATGTTGCACTTACACTTGTCAGAGTGATGTGCTTGTACAGAGGAGTGACATGCACTCAGGGAATGTGTGTTGTAATAAATGTATTTTCACATGCTGTGCCTGTGGTCATTTTGTACTGTATACAAAAAACAAAACAGGTATGTGGAGGGTCAAGGGGATATTTAATGACCTGTCTGCTCATACCCCTTAGTACAATATATAACCACAAAAAAGCAGACCAGGTCTGGGGAATAGTGTGTAGCTGTACTAGCCAGGGTGCAATAAAAGGATGCGTGCAAGAACACATGATGGTGAAGATCACTGACTATATGAATCCCATCAGATCACCTTCGTGGTGGAGTTTGCGTCATGTGGGATGTTTACTGATCATTCCAAGACGCAACCGACCTATTAGTGCCGATGCAGAAATGGATGTCAGGAAGATAGTCGTGATAATCATCATAAAGTGATATTTGACTAAAGTGCAGTGCCTAGAGAAAAGTAGTGAAAATAAAATCGACTACATGGGCCTTTTCCGCTCGGGTTACCATCCGAGTCACCGACGGACAGAGCGGGGTCTCACACTCCCGAGCGGTTGCCGGGTGAGGTGAGGTCTTCACCCACACAAGGCTGGGAAGAAGACGATCTCCTTTCTCCTTTCCTTCCAGTGGACATTCAACTGTGATGGTTCCTGGTAGATATGTACCTATTTTGTAGTAGTACATAGTTGGGTTTTGATTTAACATCTCATTCTGGGTTGTAGTAGCCTCTTTTTGTTATGGTCCTGAAGAAAGCTGGGGGAAAGCCCCTAGAGCTGAAACATGTCGACCGTTCTTCACAGCGCCATTGGGTAATCTCATTACCCGGCGTATTTTTAATCTCTGACACATTGAGTGCGTTTTGAATACTTTACAACGCCCATGTAGTCGATTTTATTTTCACTACTTTTCTCTAGGCACTGCACTTTAGTCAAATATCACTTTATGATGATTATCACGACTATCTTCCTGACATCCATTTCTGCATCGGCACTAATAGGTCGGTTGCGTCTTGGAATGATCAGTAAACATCCCACATGACGCAAACTCCACCACGAAGGTGATCTGATGGGATTCATATAGTCAGTGATCTTCACCATCATGTGTTCTTGCACGCATCCTTTTATTGCACCCTGGCTAGTACAGCTACACACTATTCCCCAGACCTGGTCTGCTTTTTTGTCATTTTGTACTGTCCCATGATTGCTAAGGACTGTCAGAATGTGACGTGCTCATGTGAAGAAATTGCCAATGGTGTTGTTCCAATGGGCTATTCCTGCTGCAGCTGCATTGGGGTGTGGTCCACCTGCCTCATCTTCCTCATCATCGTCCGGTGCATCTGGCACTTGTATCCATGGGGCATTGGTGCGTACACATAGGTTGTCCAACACACAACATGCAGCGATCATCTTGCACACAATGTCTGGGCTGTACAGGAGCCTTCCACCTGTGATGTCCATGCACATGAAATGTCATTTCAACATGCCAAATGTGCGTTCGACGATGCCCCTGGTGCGTTTGTGGGCCGGATTCTACTGCCTCTGGGCCTGTGTGTTCAGGACTCAGGTGGGTGTCATCATCCAAGGGCAGAGTGCATATCTTTGATCACCTGTGACAGTGCAGAGAGACATGGGTCAATAGTTAGTTCTGCATGAAGTGTTGGCAGGCTCACTGGTTCATTGGTGTGTGATATGTGTGACTTAGTGATTCCTGTTTGGCATGTACTGCTTGTAGCAAATGAGCGGCATCAATGTGTATAACATAGCCTAACTGCTGCTCTTCCCTCCCCCGAGCCTATTTACTATTGTGCGCCAAGCGGTTGCGTCACTTGCACTCCTACGGCACACCATTGTCATGCCTATCTGTGCATGTCCACAAGCCTGACAACAACACTGTGATGTTGTGCGTTGTAAGAGGGCGGCCACGTGTGTAGGCCTATGGTAGGGATAGGGCGTACACAGATGTAGAGTTCATGGCTGGCTGAACTCGCGATGCAGTGAGGGTAGACCTTTGGCTTATGCTGCAGTAATAGCAGCACACACAACAGTTGCAACATTGTGCATGGCGAGACGGGTTGTGCTGACACTACAACAGAGACACACGCATTAGTTACTTCCTTGGCATGGCTAAAACTTAACAACGCCCAGAGCCCTGGGTTGATGAACCACACCCCTACGCTGGACTGTCGTATGCCAGTCCACTCGGCTTACACTTACAGGGGGTATGACACATCAACATGTCCCAGGTCTACCCCACTGCCTGAGGTGACATGGTTGCGTCCGCTGTAAACAGCGCAATGTTATGTGGTAGGGCCCAGGACCCTCATGCATACATAATGACCACACAGACACACTTAGATAATTTGTGGAACTGGCTACGGACATGTGCACCCGGCCACTTTTATTGCCAGGGTCACATGTCCAGTGAAGCCTGTGCAGGATGGGTGTGGGGTGAGTGTAAGCCAGCCCTCAGGGAGTGGTTGGTGCTGGCAACAACTACAACAGTGATCAGACAATCAGAAGTTCAAAGTTCAAACAGCAAGGGTCCATGACGTGGTGAGCTGCACAGAGTTAGTGGCCCCGGATGCACTGCAGCCGGCACAGGCACACCGCCACAGGACGATGACTTGCAGTGCACTGAGGTAGGGCCACGAGAGCTAAGCGGGTCCTCGTTGATGTCCAAGGTGAATGTCGCGGAGTGTTTCGGGGGACAGTGGAAGGTGTTGTTCCAGGGTATGATGCAGAGGGCAGAAACAAGCAATATGGAGGAGATGAATGCTACAGACTCATTCTTAACACCAAGTCAGAATCAGCTACATAATGATGAAGACAACCCCCAGGCCATATGCTCAGATGTCACCAAAGTTCAACCAGAGAGTGTCCATGAATTTCGGGGCACGAGTTAGTGGCACCAGAGCTGAAAGTGGATGCAGTCTACGATGAGGCCTGTACAATGATATAAACTCTGCCATATATAAATCAAGGCTCAATTCCAAATGTGTGACCTACTTGACCTCAGTCTAGGCCAAAGGCAGTAGTCAGCAAGGAACCACAGACACGTGTCGTTGGAATGATATGCAAAGAGTTGGTGGCACCACATCGAAGGAAGTACAGTGATATCAAACGTCCCATTAACATATGAACTCGGCCATCATGATATCAAGACTCAGCTCCAAATGTGTAACCTACTAGACTTCAGTGTAGGCCAGAGGCAGCGGTCAGCAGGGGCCCACAGCCATGTGTCATTAGCTTGCAATGCACAGAGTGAGTGGCACCAGAGCAGTTGTTGGTAGTGTTGGATCACCACCATAACGTTGATCCTTTTTTCCTCCAGACTGAACCGCGTCTTCCTCTTACTCCTCTCCTTGCGTACAATGATATGAACTCTGCCATAAAGAAATCAAGACTCAGTTCCAAATGTGTAACCTACTTGACCGCAGTGTAGGCCGGAGACAGCAGAGGAGTATGTAAACAAGAAAGGATGCTGGGGGCCTGTGTTATGTAAAGTAAGTAAGTAAAGTCCACATTTGTAAAGCGCACAATCACCCGTAAGGGTCTCTAGGCGCTGGGGGCCGTCGGGAAGATTAAGCGAGCTATTGCCCAGAGTCACATGGTGCTGGGCTACCCTGCCGCCGGAGCCGGGGATCGAACCGTGGTCCCCAGATTCCGGCGTCAGTCGCCCTGGCCGCGGCGCCACACCTCTCCCCTATGGAGGACAGCGATGGTCTGAGGAGGCGGCCTAGGTCGCAGGCCTCGGGCTTGGAGCTTTCACCGGCACGTGGTGGCCCTCTTCGACAAACGCCAGTGTCAGCAGGTGAGCAGTGAGGCCTGGGTGTGCAGGGGTGGCCAAGACGGGTCTGGGGACCAATGGACTGGGGTACAGCAGGCGCACAGAATAGCAGGCACCACCACTCACGGCGTAGGCCTCATGGCGGGGTGAGACAGGTTGGCCATTACGGAAGAGAACCATGCCCAGAGCAACGGGATTTTTATTCACACCCCTACACTGGCCCGGCGTACCCTGGGCCAGCCCATTCCGCTCACGCTTAAAGGGGGGACGTAACAAGCTACATTTCCACGACCTTCCCCACTACCTGGGGTAACATGGTTGCGTCCACTGTCTACTGCACTCCAAACACCAACAGTATATGTCGACATGGACATGTCTGTGGTCTGCACATCCACGCCACACTTGGCATTGTGTGCATTCTTATTCATGGGTCACTTGCCTCCTTCGCTCGCGCATGCCTGGTTCCCACTTCTCCCCACATTCTGCTATTGTGTGGCTGAGGTACCATGCCATTGATGGCTTGTGTACATGGCTAGCCCAGGTTACCACAGTAAGTTGTGCTGTCGTGTCTGGTAGGTGGGCATGTTGTTTGGCATGTTGTATGTGAGTTTGTAACTTGTGCATTCCCAGAGTTGTGAGTTGCATGATTGTGGAGTTGAGGTGTGTGGTGTGTTCATTTGGTACTTACCAATGAGCATTTCCATAGGTGCCATCCTGGAAGCGCTGGTTGATCATGGACTGTCGGAAGATGTAGGAATCATGCACACTGCCTGGGTAGTTGGCGACGACATTGGTGAAGAGTTCCCAGTGGTCCACTATTGCCTGCACATTGATGGAATGTGTGTGCTTTCTGTTGCGGTAATTGTGTGCAGTGTTGTCAGGGGGCAAAAGTAGGACATATGTGCAGTCAATTGCCCCCAAAACGTGCAGGAAGCCAGCTACGGAGTAGAAGCCTTCCTTGGTATCCAGCTGTTCCTGTGCAGTGTGGGGGAAGTGAAGGTGCTGGAGTACCACGCTGATGATGGCATCCAAGACAGTTGTGATGAACTTTGATAGGGCTGGTTGTGAGACTCCTCTGACTCTGGCAGTTGTTGGTTTGTAAGGTACGAGAGGTCAACAGGTGCAGCACAGCCAGCAGCTTTGTCTGCAGAGGGATGTTGGTTGTCCGCTGTATTGGGACCGTCAGCCTGTGGGCAATGATGGTCAGCATGCGGAGGATGGTTGTCTATTTTGAGTCTGTAGTGGGCAATGACAACCTCCGCTGTTTAGTCTGTGAGGCTAGTGTATTTTCTGAAGGTACTCTGTCTTTGTCTGTGCTGCCTCTGTGGTAGTCTGGAGGACGGTCCTGGGGTTGTGGTGGTGGGTGTTGTGGCCCTCTTAGGGCTCCGATCTGCATGATCAGTAGCTCCATGGCATCTATTGTTCCTCAGGTGTGGCTCTGGGCTGGGCTCCTTTTTTTGGTTCAGGTTGTTGTTCGACTTAACACCAGGTAAGAGGAGGTGTTAAATCCCTGCTGCTAATGTGCCTTATCGCCTGTTTTGGTATCTTATCGCCGATCTGGCTGGTCCTTGAGAATGTTGTGAAGCGGTGTTGTCGCGGCTTTTTGCACGGGAAGGCCTACTCTGCATATCATTAGCCTTAGTTTCCGGTGTCATCTGTGGCGATGTTTTTTGCGGCTGCTATCACAGGAAAACTGGTGACCTCGGCTGTTAGCACCAGCTTGTAAATGGGGAGATAACTTTATCGCCACTTTGGCTGCAATAAAGTGCCGCTAACTCGGCGATAAGTCCTTGGAAATATGCCCCCAAGTGTATTATAAACTTTGAGTCACATAGCTACCAAATTTCAGGTTGGCTATATGTGCTGTTTCCTTGTAGTCATAATTATGTGTGATATTCTACCACAATATGTGTAACACTGACGCGTTATTGCAAGTAGAACAAAGCACTTATCCAGGTAATTGGATACATTTCTGATAATACCCCTTTTGTGCTATACAATGGCCTGGAAAAAGCTTCAATGTTGTCTACTGCAGTCGTATTTAAAAGCTGAACTCCTCTAGTGCACATGTATTCCTCTTTCAATGACTCCCACATGCACATAGCAACGCAGCCATTCAAAGCCCATAGCACCTGCAGTACTATTTTAATTTCTTTAACAAAACAGCGTTTCTGTGATTGCATGTAAATTGCGGTAAACGCTGGGTTACACTACTCACGAAACTCGGTGTAGTCTTGCATACATCTGCTGTAATTTCATATAATTGCGCCACAGCAAATCATGCCGACCCATAATTTAAAGTTGCGACTTGCAAAGCATAAATTGACCCACTTAGCACTCAACTCACTTAGCTACTTTGCAGGCATTTAATTGGCCCTTAAAGACTGTGACCAACACATGCCTGAAATCTCATAGATTGAAATGTGTGCACTTCTCTGGTTAACAACTTAACTTTTAAAGGCGTGGATGTTGAAAAGTCATTGTTAGTCCCTCAGCAACACTGCTTTTGCGTTCAGTGGTACATGCAAGGTATTACAGAGCATGCTAGGTAACTTTTTTTGCCTGCATTTAGGCACCCTAACACCAGCTGCGCACATACTGTGATCTTCAGGAAGGTCTCCCAGGCAATGGTTGACTCAAAGATTACAATTCAAGATAAAGCATATACATTGAGGAATAAACCGCAAAGGAACGCAGTATGGGAGTAAATGCCTACCAAAGCAGTGAATGCTAATTGTTTCTAAGTTTAATTAACATTCCCATGCTTCTAGGAAAAAAATAAAGCCCCATAAAAAAGAAAACCCTCTGTAAAATGTATGTTAATTGGCACTTCAGGAGGAAGGCGGGGAGATACTGCTTTTATGCTTTACAGTAAGCACTATTGCTTTAGTGTCTTTGAAAAGTTGCACCCGGGTATCAACAATTGCTTACAAATAAAAGAATCCTATTTTATGACGTACCTGCTGCTGTTCACTGCTGCACACTTTCCCGTTTACAAAGCAGAATGTGAAGAGAACTCATTTAACAGCAAGTCTCCAAGCGTTGTCTGGGATTCTGCCAATGTAGGGAAAACATACCTCGCAGACGAGGCTTTACATGGAGCGAGGGCAAGGCAGCCAGTCCAAGGCGACTCGCTGCCAACCTCGTTGATCAGATTCCACTCCACAAACCTCATCTACATGAACCAACAAGATGGACATAGACATAACATTGACATGCACTTAGATGGATGTGCATATGAGCACAAGCAAAATGTCATCACTCACAGAGAAGAGAACCATTGACTGAAGTGGACTAACCCATTGCTAAATGCTGTATGCCCTGGTGGGACAAAACACAAATAACAGTCGTACTGGTCAGCGACTGAAGAGGGCTCACTGAAAACTGCTACAAGTAACTATGATATAGATATTTTTTCGCTAAAATCAAAAGGTACTGGCTAGTGCCAGACCTAAAATATACATGATATGGATGAAAATTGAGTGGATTGAAGAGTATTTGAGGAGACTGAACCGGATTAGAACAGAGTGCATTAGAGTAGAGTGGATCAGAGTGGAGTGGATTGAAGAAGATTTGAGTGGAGTGGATTAGAGTTGATTAGAGTGGATCAGAGTTGATTAGAGTGGAGAAAAGTGGAGTAAATTGCCTTGGAGGAGTGTGGATTGGAGTGAATTGGTTTGAAGTGGAGTGGATTGGATTGGAGTGGATTGGAGGGGCTTTGAGTCAAATGGATTGGAATGGAATGGAGTGGAGTAGATTGAAGTGGATTGGAGTGGGTTGGAGTGGATTAGAGTGGAGCGGAGTGGAGTGGATTGATGTGGAGAGGACAAAACAATGTACACTCGAGGAGCCGCCCTTGCACAATTGCACAATTGCTGTGAAGTACATAGCTACTCTAACTCTGCCCCCAAAAGCCAACACTAAAAAATTATAATGTAATGTAACTTGTGCTCATCTAAAACACTCTAGGTTGGGTCAAGTTTGTGCTAACAAAAATTGGGGAAAAAGAAGAACTAGTACCTCAATCATAACGTGAGCAGTGGAGCAGCAGAAGGACACTAAGGGCCTGAGTCGATCTCATTTGGAAAGCATTCTGACCAAATCGGTTCCGGAATGCTTTCCGTACGACTCAGATCGGGAATGGCTGACCTAACAAGTACGATGCATCCATATGCATCCAGATACGATTTGGTCATACTTCCATTGACTTCAAAAGGAGAATGTGCTCTGAACCAGAAGACAGGCTCCCATTGAAGAGAGGGGTGGCTGGGGAAAACCTTGCACCCTGTGGTGGGCACCCCGTCGTGCCTGCCACATTGTGCATGGCTAGAAAGGGGGGATTAATGGGTACCCCCACAGGCCCGATTTGGAGGGCCCTGGGTGAAGTGGCCTGCTACAGGCCCCCAAAGACCAATTCCAGCAGCCTTTTCGTTCCAGGCAAACAGAATCGGAAAGGCTATCCGATCGGTCATTGTACTCGCTTGTTTGGAAACCAAATCCATAGAGCTGTATGAATCGGCTCCGGAAAGGTTCAACCTCTCTGAATGCCTTCCGGAACCGATTCGGTCAGCGCTAATGGTTTCCAGGCATCATACTTGTTCCTTCAGAACTGGGAACGAGTCGGTTGGAAACAAGGGCCCCAGATCGGTTTCAGCAAACCCAAATCTGATTCGGAGCCCTTCTGACCGACATCGGAATCGACTCCTAAGTGTAGTCAATTGGTACTCCTTCCATGCACCACACAAATAACGGAAGTGACACAAAAACTTATGCCAGGGATGGGGTGCCGAATTAGAAGGCAGCAAAAAAGAGTGATAATGTTGTTTTTAATACAAAAGGTCACCAAGCTACAGCAGCGCATGCACGCTGCCTACAGGATCAGTCTAAAAAGGAATTTTTTTAAGAAAGTTGCTCATTAGTTCCTAGAAAGTGATTCTGTGAGGTGGGCATATAAGTGATCTCCGATTTCCTGCTGGTCGAAAGGCTGGCAAATAGGAGCAGGATGGTTTGTTTATTGTCTAAAAACGGAAACGGTAAGCTGTCTGCACTTTGAGCAACAGTCACTTTAAAATGAAAGGATGTTATAAACTTGTTATAAACATGCACAGGAAAAATCCATAACAATCTTCTAAAGAGGTGCATGATGCCTGTCCTTATAAGGTAACAAATGAAAAGAAGTCAGCAGAATGATTATGTTGAGAAGTATGAGACGGACTTTCCTCCGCAACCTTGTGAAGTTTTTTTACACTTCTCAATCCTTGTGCTTTGTGTGCTTCTCACAAACTTTCAAAACTTTCACTAAATATTGGCTTTTGGGAGAACATTTATGTAATGAAATCTTTTAGCAGGAAAATTCATTTGTGAAACATGTTTTGTGAGAAATTTGTCAAAACATACTTTTCGTGGGAAATGTTCCACACAAATGAAACGGGCCAAAAACTGGGAAACTCAGACATCTTTACAAATTGTAATTATATATTGCTCCATGTCCCTGACAAGGTGGTGAATTACGTTTGGTACATGGGTAACATTTTACTCCTTAGGTTTGTAAGTTCGCAAGGGCAACTGTGGACCTGATTACATCCCCCATCTGAATAAAATAACACTGGCACCTCCTTGCAGAGTGATGAGGGGGCTGCACTCATTTTTCTCTCCATTCTGATTTAGAGTACTTCTTGCAACTTGACATACAAGACTGTTTATTGAAAATCTAGAATACGGCCTGTTACGTCAGTCTTCCTCGAAACAGTCCGTACATGCTGAGACGTTTTCTCACAGTGGTAATCCCCTAGCTGACAAAAACAAGTTTCTGCAGCATGGCTGCCATTACACAGTGGCACCCAAAAGGGAGGAATTTATACTAAGAATTCTTGTTTTTCTTTTCTGTGAAATGTGTCTCCTTAGCTGGCATTCAAACAAAATGGTGCCTTTCTGCATTTTATGTTGTTTTTTTATTCAATTCTTTTCTTTTTCCTCTCAGGAGCTTTGCCATAGTAATCTCTTTGAATTCCAAGTCTGGTCTATACCACCTAGCTATAGTGTGGTAGTGTAACACATCAAAACACCACATATTATGTTGATCACTAGAGTGTAGGTGTATTGGCCACAGTCTTCAATAGCCTCAGGCAACAACTGCCAGAGATAGAATCCCAACCTGGTAAACCCTAACCCTACATTCCACATTCTTAATCACAGGAATCCAGAAAGTGGAATGTAGTGAGAAGAGCACAACAACACAACATCTCGCCCCTTTATTAACAGAACAAAATGCATAATTATAAACATTTAAATAAATACATAGATGAATAACATAGACAGGTATATGGACATTTTGTTAAGAATGTTTCTTCATGGACTAATACACCATGTACGGGTTACACATCAGACATCATGATATCTTGCTGGTTTATAAACAACCTGTTTACTCCTAATCAATCTTCACCCTACTTACATTTGACCTATGAAGACATAGTTTAGGACTTGGTTGCCGGTCACCTGTCCTGCCAGAAAATGAAACAGCCACTCCTTCACAGCTTCCTTCTCCCTGCTTCACTGTCACTACTCTACTTTTGTTCCATCATTCATGTTCTTTCATACGAACAGCATTCCTATAAACAGCATCAACCCTCACTGGAGACCTGAACTTGGATTTCCCCTTAATGACATGAGTGGGATCTTTCACACGCACCCAGTCACCAACCTTCATTTCACTCTTACCTGCTTTGACCCTGTTTCTAACATCATACCCATCCTTCATTTTGTCTTGAAAAGTTTCTTCCCTAGGCCTTATGATCTTGGCCACCAAACCAGCTCAGTCAGATTTACGTTGATGCTCTCTCAATTATGCAGGGCATACCATTGACAATGGTACTAGTCCCTTCATGACTTAAAAAAAACACAATCCAGTTACCGCATTAGGACTTAACCGATGGGACCAAAGCATGTACTCCACTGCCTCAGCCAACTCAATATTGTTTTGGACAGCCCACTGAATGCACTCCACCAAAGTGAAATTTATTTTCTCTGCATGTCCGTTTGCCTGGGGGTGATACAATGCTATGCGTTTGTGTTTTATGACATTGTTCTGCAAAAACTCCCTGATCTCTCTCGAGGCAAACTGCACAGCGTTGTCTGAAAAAATTTCCTTTGGACAGCCTTCCCGTAAGAACAATTTCTTTAGAAATGTTTTGATTACGACAGTGTTAGGTTCATCCATAAAATTCACTTCCCACCACTTGCTGTAGTAATCTACCACTACGATGGCAAACCTACATTTACGTGGAAGGGTATTGAAATAGCCAACAAAATCTATTGCCAGTTTTGACCATGGCCCCTCAGGAAGACCTCACTGCTGAAACGGCATGGATTCAGTTTTCAGCCCTTTGTCACAGGTGGCACATATGAGACATACTCTGACACTCGTAATGATTTCTGTGTCTATCCCTGGCCACCAATAACTCATTCTGTAACATTTCAATATTCCATTTCTTCTCTGTAAATGCATTGTCTTGCATACATCAATCATTGCTATTAAACACTCTTCATCCTCCTCCTCCCAGTTCTCAGAACACTCCTCGTGACTGACCAGGGAGAATGATAAATAATCTCCACTAGTGTTATACCACCTGGGATGTATTCAATATTAAAATTATATTCCAAACATGTTTAACTCAGCCTAGTTTATCTAGGGATGTCGTCTTTGATAACATTTCCTCCAAGTATATTCCCCAATGGCTTGTGATCCATTTAAAGGGGAAAACTCCTCCCCATGTAAAACATTTAAAACATCCCGCCACCCAGCAACAGGCCAACAATTCCTTTTCTATAAAAGAAAACACCTTTTCATTTTGTTGTAATGACCTGAATGCAAAACCCGCAGTCATTTTATCACCTTCTTATATTTTTGAGCATTTGTGGCACCCAGTCCATCGTTACTTGTACCTAGTGTGATAATACACAACTTCTTTGTATCAAATGTTGCTAATACACCAGCAGATTCAAAGTAATTTTTTAAGTGACAAAATAAATCCTGGCACTTGTCACTCCAAACAATTTTTTGTTTGTTTGTTGAGTAGCTCCCTTAAATGTTCAGTTTTGCAGAGACATTTTTTTATAAACTTGGCATAGAACTCACATACTCAATTTTTTCACGTTGGCCATTATACCAAGTTTCTGTAACCTCTTTAATACCCCGTGCATAAGATTAACATGACTGTCAAGGTTATCCCCTGCCACCAGAATGCTGTCCTGGAAGGTTATAACCTCTTTGATACCTTCGAGTATATTTTCCAACATCCGTTGTGTGGAATTTTAGTTCGTGAACTGAACATCATCTGCGCCATCTTGTCCATTCCTCAGACCCACGTATGAACATACACGATAACCATTTTAGGTACCATGGTCTCCCTGTTCACGATCGATCATCAGCGCACTTCCCTGACCCTGCAAGCCTCCCCCATGCACTCTGGCTGACCCCGCACCCACATGCGCAAGTCATGAACCCTCCTCTTCCACATGACTCTGTCTCTAGGAATCACACCCCGCGCCTGACCAACACCTCCTTTCCTTCCATGAATACCCCTCTTTTGATAAACCCTCCCTCTACGCTCGATTATCCACACTGATCCTTTCTTTCATGAATACCTCTCCTTTGATGACCCCATCCTCTGAGCCCGATTGTCTGTACGAACCGCTGGTCATCCCTTGGCCTGAGGATACAGTTTTTTTGCCCACTACTGTATGCACTCGACCCTTTTCAAAGGAGCTACTATTGATCATGACCTCCCCACCCCTTGAGATTCGATCAGGCGCACACATTCCAAAGGAATCGGCGAAACACTCAGCTGCGTGATAGCCCCCTCCTGTTGTATGGGGGTTGAGGACCTCTACTGTAGCCACGTGTTGGAATGAGCCGGAACCGGGGGGGGGGGAGGGTACCGAGGATGTCATTTTTCACTACTTCACAATGTCTTTATTGTAATAAAGAGTGGTCACATGTCATAAACCAGGGTATAAAAGGCCAGGCCTCAGAAAGGCTGTCAGAGAGCACCTCGAGACGATACCTTGTTGTCTGATCTGATGTGTTCTGCTCCGTCGGAATAAAACGTGTTTCCTGTCTTCCTGTCTCCAGCGCCTGCCTCTTTATTTGAAAATATTCATAAGGTATTAGAGGCGTTTAACGCCGGGCAAAATTACTTAAGAGACATCGACTAAATCGCCTGACCATAGTACTGATCTTCATCAATTGGCGCCCAACGTGGGGCCCATCAGCGACACGTGGATCCGGTGGGAGAGGTCCCAACGACAGAGTGAACGACTGCAACGATCGGAAGAGCTCCTGTCCGATAGACCCTCGTCTGACAGCCGATCATCTGAACTTCACTGGTTCCGAGCAGACCTCTCCCCGAGTGATCTACGGTCCTGACTGGGAACCATCAGGAGTGCCGCGGTAGTAACAAAGAGTGGAGGACGATCGGGCGCTGGAAGCGGAAGACGAGAAACTGTCCATACGGTCCGGGTAAGGTCGTGTAACACGACAAACTAAGAAATATTTGATTGTTTGATTAGAAAATACTAGTATTACTCTCCGAATTGTTGGTTCTCTTGGAGATTCTCTGTCTGCAAACTGAGAGGGATAAAAGTATTCTCTCTTCCTTTGCATGCAGCGAAGGGTAGGTAACGCAGGTTTTTGCCCCCGTTGTAATCCGTCGTGCCTATCTTTTCTCCCCCACTGATTGATTGTTTGCCCGAACATTGTTTGTTCGAGGATTGTTTTTCTCGAGAATTCTCTGTCTACAAACGGGGAAGGGTAAAAAGTATTCTGTCCTCCTTTGCAGATAGTGAAGAATAGGTAACGCAGGCTTTTGCCCCCGTTGTAACCAGTCGTGCCTATTTTCTTTCTCGCCACTGATTGTTTGATTGAACGAACATTAATTGTTCGATATTGGTTCTCTCTTTGGGTATTCCCTATTTGCGAATACTGTAGAATAGAAATATTCTGTCTAGTCTTCGCGAAGTAGTGAAGGATAGGTAGTGCAGACTTTTGTCCCCGTTGTAACCCGTCATGCCTATCTTCTCCCCATTGGTCAGTAGTTGGATCAGCCCGGACCGCTTATTAGAGATGAACCATCCAGCTCCATTGGAAGGCACCCCTAATAAGGACATGTTCACTAAACAAGGACTAGTCGCTATAGCTTATAGTAAGTTATGGCATAAATATACGAAAAAGGACCCCGAAAGTCAGTGGCCACTGATAGGTTCCTTTGATGATCATAAAATAAAGGCGCTAGAAGCAGCTGTTAGAATAAATAAGGCAACACCCACTATGCTCGATAGTATCGGCATGTGGCGCAAAGAAGCAGAGCAACGAAGGAAAAGAGAAGAAACAAAAATAGGGAAAGAATTACGAAAGGCAGCCCACCTGGCAGCGAAGGAACTAGATGAAGAGATAAAAAGGAGAGAGGAAGTTAGACAAACGCAAGAATCAGGGTCGACAGGCCAATGCCCTGTTAGGACCCCCTCTACGCTCTACCCAGAGATGCCCTCCAAACAACGGGCAAACGACGAGTTACTGCTAGGTCCTCCGATCATCTACATGCCCCCTCCTTATGCCCCCTGCCAGCCACTGGCACAGCACCTACCAGTCCTGAGTGCGGGCGAGGGTGACCCTAGCGCTAGTGCCCCGGCCCTTACGGCCTTCGCACCGGCCACATTGGTAACAACATCAGATGAACTCGAGACTGGCAAGCAGCCAACAGCCAGACCAAATAGGTTAAGCAAAGACGAGCGGGATGGGATTGATAAGATAGCAAAGACACTGGTAGAACGGAAGGAGAGCGAAGAATATGCGATGGATATGTACAATTCACATGCCGGTAGCCACAGACGGCATTTCATTTTACGGTTCAGCTTCCACACCCTGAACGCATATGAGGATAGGTATCAAACTAAGGGTCCTGCTAAACTGACGGCTCTATATAGAAAGGTCGATGTAGGATATGGGACTGAGCATGATGTGACGGACCTCTTCATGCAAACGCTTGAGGTCTTCCGCCACCTCACTGAACAGAAACCAGAGGTCAAGATCACAGTCTCTGAAACGGCTGAGCCCCCATTAGAAGTAGCCAACACTATGATGCCTATCAGAGAAGCCGCCCCCTACTGGATTCCCCCAAGAGGTCAGGGAACAAACGACGATATTAACCACGCAGATGCAAAAGGGAGGGTTGTGTACAACTGGGTTTATCAACCATGGGATCGACAAGATATTTTAACCTTTAGGCAAACCCTGCCCGATTTAAGAAAGAACCCGACAGCATTTTATACCGAACTAAGTACAGCCTTGGGCTCAACCATAATGACTCTAGCGGACATTGATTTGTTTTTTGGGTTATGTCTGCCGGCTGACGTGTGGAAGCAAATCCGGAAGGCTAACCACACAGATCTGTTCGGACATACCTGGAATCAACTCAGTGAACTAGATAGGCAGCGAGAGCCCGGTAAGAAACCTGTAAAAGACATACTGGAACTCCTGGACAAAATAGTGCAGAAGCTAAAGACATTGATCCCGGAGAAAAAGGTAGACTGGTCGATAGTCACGGCTTGCCGTCAGAAACCCCAGGAAGACGTATCAGAATATTTCTCCCGATTTGAGACAGTGTTCTCCGACTACAGTGGCCAAGACATGACCACCGCAACCGGACAACACCTATTCGTGCAAAACTACGTAAAGGGGCTATTACAAGAGGTCTCCCAAAAGTTACAGACAAGCGAGAGTAGTTGGGGGGCCTCCAAACCTGCAGCTATCCTTCAGATGGCTCAGTATTACGAACACCAAAAGAACGAGAACGAGAGGGCGACTGAGAGAAAGAAAAAGGACTTAAAAGAACGAGTGATGATTGCTCAATTACAGGGAGTGACTAGAGGAAGGGAACAGTATAGGGGAAACTACCAGTCAAATGCCCCTAGAAATCCACCCCCTAGAGACCGCACACCCACACCCGGCGCTCCACGAACAGACCTCGATGAGAACCAGTGTGCGTTTTGCAAAGGATTTGGCCACTGGAAGTCTCAATGCCCGGTCCTCCGAGAAACGATTAAGAATAACGAGACAAGGGACATGGCAAATGGCCCCAGGACAAGAGGGCAGGGACGAGGGCACACCCACGACACCAACAGTAACCGACCTGGCAGACCGAACACATTTGACCGCCCCCGACAGAATCAGTGCCAACAGTCTGGCTGCGACAATACTCACGACTTTGCATAGGACTGCCAAGGGCGAGGGAGGGATCCAGTCGAGCTCTGTGTTGACCAGCAAGGTCCTTACGTCACCGCTAAGGTCCTGGGTACAAAGTCTCCATTTTTGGTAGACACTGGAGCGACACGTAGTGTATTATCAAAGCGACTGATTCCAAGGGCACCCTTGTCTGGCTCACACATTACATCGATAGGTTTCGATGGAACGCCCTCCACTAATCCCCTATCTGTACCTATCTCCTTTGACCTAGGAAACAACCCCACGGACACAACATTTCTGCTCTCCTCCAACTCCCCTGACGCCATTATGGGTATTGATCTACTAAAACATTTCCGAGCTACTATTAGGTGTTCCCCAGATGGAGTCCGAGTCATCCTGTACGACAACCCGAGCATGTCCAGATCCTGCCCCGCACGACATATGTACTCTATCACTGATGCTGACCTAACCTTGCTCGACACCCTACCCCTGTACCTGTGGGCCAGAAACGACTCGGATGTAGGACGAATGATGATCGATCCTGTGCACATAACTGTTTGACCAGACGCCATACTCCCGAAACTCCCACAGTACCGGATATCGCCCAAAGGCGAGAAGGCATTGGTAGCGATTATTCAGTCCCTGGTAGATGCAGGAGTGGTAGAGGAAGTGGTTAGTAATGTTTGCAACAGCCCTATCCTACCCATTGTTAAGAAGCAAGGTGAGGGAGATGAGAAAGCGTACCGCTTCATCATCGACCTGCGAGAAGTCAACAAAGTGGTAGTGCCACAGTACCCCGTAGTCTCTGACATCACCACCATTCTGACCCTCATCCCGTCCACTGCCACCACCTTCACAGTTATTGATCTCAAGAATGCATTTTTCTCTATCCCCATCCATCCAGACAGCCGTTATCTCTTCGGCTTCACCTTAAAAAACCGTTCGTACCGATTTTGTAGAGCTCCTCAGGGCTACACTGAAAGTCCCAGCATCTACAGCCAGGCCCTCAAAAGACAGCTGGACGCCGTCCAGCTACCAGATGGAGTGGTGTTGATCCAATATGTCGATGATATCCTTTTGGCGGCCGACACCACTCCACTTGCAATCACGGCCACTATCCAACTCTTGCACTTTCTTGCGGAGAATGGCCACAAAGTCTCCAAAAAGAAACTGCAGTTCTGTCAACCTCAAGTGACATACCTAGGCCATCTCCTGTCCAAAGAAGGGAGGAAACTTACACCCGACCGAATCCAAACCATCCTAGACACCCCCATCCCAAAAACACAGAAGCAAGTCCGTTCATTGGTGGGCCTTACCTCTTTTTGCCGACAATGGTTACCAAATTTCAGTCTCGTCATAAAACCCCTACTTTCCTTGTTGGCCAAAGATGTTCCCTTCCCACTCCTTTGGACCCCCGTATGCCAAGCGTCCTTTAAGGAGTTGCGAGACGCCCTTTGCTCGGCACCCGTCCTAGGAACGCCAGATTACTCCAAGCCCTTCTCTCTCTTCACTCACGAAAGGGAGGGATGCGCATTGTCTGTTCTAACTCAGCCCATCGGCTCCAAACAACGCCCTTGTGCCTACTTCTCTGCCACTCTTGACCCAGTCGCCAGAGCTTTACCTGCCTGCCTTCGAGCAGTAGCCGCCGCTGCTGTCTCAATCCGTCAGAGTGAGGGAATTGTACTATCAAACTCTCTCACGGTGTTAGTACCCCACGCAGTTGACACCCTTTTGAACCAGACCAAGACTCAACACCTGACTAGTGCACGACTGACGGGATACGAATTGACTCTACTTGCACCCCATATCACCCTTAAGAGATGCACGACTTTGAATCCTGCTACACTGTTGCCCTTGCCTGAAAATGACCCCGATGTGCCCCCTATACACGACTGTGTGACCCTCACGGACGAACAGACCAGGAGTAGAATTGACCTCCGAGACATTGCTTTTACAGACCCTGATGGAGAACTATGGGTAGACGGTTCTTGTATCAAACTCCCAGATGGCACCACCTCAGCTGCCTATGCGGTGACGACAGCCCGAACAGTAGTTGAAACAGCCCGTATCACGCAACGATCCGCACAGGCGGCAGAACTAATTGCTCTCACACGAGCATGTATCATAGCAGCAGGAACCACAGCGAACATTTACACGGATAGCCAGTATGCCTTCGGGGTGGTTCATCATTTTGGGCTCTTGTGGAGGGAAAGGGGATTCCTGACGTCCCACGGCACACCCATTCTCCACGGAGATCTAGCTCCGCCCTAATTGAAGCAGTTCTCCTCCCCGAACGATTAGCAGTGATCAAATGCCAGGCACACAAGAAGGTGACGGACTTAGTTGGACAGGGAAACGCGCTGGCTGACATCACTGCCCGAACCACAGCTGAGAATAGGACGACGACACATATGTATGTGACCAGGTCACAAGCAGAAAAATGGACTGACGCTAGGGAAACGATTAGGGACATCCAGTCGGCCAGCACACCTCACGAACTGACTGAGTGGGCACGGGTGGGTTTAAAGGACGACGAAGGCTGCTGGCGGACAAAAGACACAAACAAGTGGTTGCTGCCTGACTCATACTTGATCCCCATACTGACTATGGCACACTCCCCTGCACACATAGGTTCTGCCCCCATGATTGAACTCATTTCCAAAGTCTGGCACAACAACAAAATCCCCGACTCAGCCAAACGCCTGGTCCAGCAGTGCCTTATCTGCCTACAACACAACCCCGGGAAAGGAACTGTGGTACCCCGGGGAGGGTTTGGGACCCCCGACCACCCGTTTGAAGTCCTTCAGATGGATTACATCCAGCTGGAGAGATGCCAAGGCTTGAAGTATGTACTAGTCATTGTATGCGCCTTCAGCAAATGGGTGGAAGCCTATCCAACCCGTGATAACACTGCCATGACTACTGCCAAAGTACTACTGAAAGAGTTTTTCCCTCGCTACGGCCTTTGTCGAATTTTATGGAGCGACAATGGCCCCCACTTCATAGCTGAAGTTATCCAACTAATCTTGAAGGGGCTGGGGGTAAAGCAAAGGTTCCATGCGGTCTTCCATCCCCAATCCGCTGGCCTAGTTGAGCGACACAATGCTACACTGAAACTGAAACTGTCAAAAATAGTGGCCACCACAGGACTCAAGTGGCCAGATGCCCTCCCACTGGCATTGCTATCGATGCGCTCCACTCCCACTAAGCACCACTTGACCCCCTACGAGGTGGTGTTTGGGCGACCAATGAACCTCTGGACTGCCCCCAAACCAACCTCCATTCACGACGTCCCCGACGTCCTGCTGTCAGATTATTTGTGCAAATTAACTAAAATGTTGTCTGGCATTCATCAACAGGTGCAGCAGGCCATCCCCGATGCTTCCAGGGGCCCCGGTCACGATATCCAACCGGGAGATTATGTTCTAGTCCGGAACTTTCAACGGGCGAAGAGTCTGGAACCCCGGTGGACGGGCCCCTGGCAAGTACTGATCACCACTCGGACGGCTCTTCGAGTGGAGGGAAAAAGGCACTGGCTGCACGCCCACCATTGCAAGAAAGTCTCCTCGACCCTGGCCACGACAGAAAACGTCGACACCCAAGAAGAGCTCCTGAACAAAGACCGGCCATCACTGAACTGCTATCCTGATACCGAGGCACTTGAACTTACAAAATTCTCTGATCCCACTGTGCCATCCCGGGAAGGGTATTTCCTGCGTCGAAAGGGGGGAGCTTCGGCTAAGTAGACCACGGACTAAGTTAAAATCTCAGAACGGTGGGCTAAAACAACCAAGGGTCACCCGGAGAGAAGCTAAACAAAGTCTGTGGTTCTGCCCACTACCGAGCACCTTGAAAATGATGGAAGCGCCAGACAAGAAGATGATGGAAGCGCCAGATAAGAAGATGATGGACGCAACCGGAAATACCCACTATAGGAACCCAAAGGCTGACAATTTGCACAGATCAAAGACAATCGCCTTCTTCATTGCCTTCCTCTTTTGCCTCCTCCTCATGACTTCCTTCTGGATCTTGGAGGACAGCACACCCGCTCATCAGATATTGCTGACCACTGCACAGCCAACCACCATGAAAGAGCATCACCTGATCTCCCTTTCGCCTCAGCTCCGAGAAAGGCGTAAGGAGTTCTGGAACAATTCCTTCGTGCAACTGTTGCACCAGCACAACCTTGCTACTAATGCCACGAACTGTTGGACCTGCGGGTTGCTCCCGCATGCCACTGAACACTCCATACCTTTCATCCCTTCTCCTTTCTCAGTTCACGGCTCCTGCCTCGCCTGGTTGATCCTCTTGCAGGAGAGCCACAAGGACAACGCCGCTTCTGGTCAGACAGTGTCACACTTCTACTATGGGTTCTGGCTGAACAAAACAGGAGGAACGTCTGCCCCCTTTTGTCCTGTGGCCTCAGGTTCCGCCTTCCTTATGAACATCCCTGCCAAAGAAAGAGTCGAAATGCAAGTGCTCCACAATCCAGCCAGACCCACCTTCTCCCACCTGCGGAATCAAACGGCTGCCACCCTGACCGTGGCCCTGTCTGTCATCAATGTCACAGGACTCGTGTGCCTCGAAGGCCAGGGAACGCAGCTGGTGGGTCACAGTTCCTGCCACATCACCAGAACATTGGTCTCAGTTGACCCCCCTTCCTTTGTTGCTTCTCCGAATATGTACTTTGTTTGTGGCACCAAAGCTTACACCTGGCTCCCGAAAGGTTGGAGGGGTACGTGCTACATCGCCTTCATTCTTCCTCCCACGTATCTGGCCTCAGCCTACCATCACCGGCAAAAGCGCGCCGGAGACGTTGGACAAGCCGACTCCACCGGAGCACAGTTCCTGGATGCAGCGAAGGGACTTGTTCCTCTGTGGGGACCAATGGCAAACAGCCGCGCTATCCGACACCTGACTCAGGCAGTAGAAACAACCATTAACATCACGGCTGGCATCCTCGCTAACAACACGGCTGAGCTTCAGGCAGTCCGCCTGGTGGCTCTCCAAAACCGCCTTGTTCTAGATGTGATTCTGGCCGACCGTGGAGGAGCATGCCGCATCATCGGCTCCAGCTGTTGCACCTACGTGCCAGATAACTCGCCTTCAGTCTACAAAGCAATTGAACACCTCCACAGACTATCCTCAGAGGTTCACCAAGAGCAAGAAGGATGGTCGCTTGGAGGCTGGTTTTGGGACACTTTGAAGGACTGGGGATGGAGGTTGTTTACATTTATATTGATGCCAGTCGTGGTACTGTGTGGGTGCTGCTTAGGTATTCAATGTCTGCCACCTTTGTGTTCACTCATTTCTAACTGTATGTGCCCTAAGACTTTGGACTTTAGAACTGAACACATGAGTCCCCTCTATGAGATAGAAATACGTGGTCTTATGGGGATAGATCCGAATTGACCAGCTGGCGAGACTTGTTAAAAGGGAGGACTGTGGAATTTTAGTTCGTGAACTGAACATCATCTGCGCCATCTTGTCCATTCCTCAGACCCACGTATGAACATACACGATAACCATTTTAGGTACCATGGTCTCCCTGTTCACGATCGATCATCAGCGCACTTCCCTGACCCTGCAAGCCTCCCCCATGCACTCTGGCTGACCCCGCACCCACATGCGCAAGTCATGAACCCTCCTCTTCCACATGACTCTGTCTCTAGGAATCACACCCCGCGCCTGACCAACACCTCCTTTCCTTCCATGAATACCCCTCTTTTGATAAACCCTCCCTCTACGCTCGATTATCCACACTGATCCTTTCTTTCATGAATACCTCTCCTTTGATGACCCCTTCCTCTGAGCCCGATTGTCTGTACGAACCGCTGGTCATCCCTTGGCCTGAGGATACAGTTTTTTTGCCCACTACTGTATGCACTCGACCCTTTTCAAAGGAGCTACTATTGATCATGACCTCCCCACCCCTTGAGATTCGATCAGGCGCACACATTCCAAAGGAATCGGCGAAACACTCCGCTGCGTGATAGCCCCCTCCTGTTGTATGGGGGGTGAGGACCTCTACTGTAGCCACGTGTTGGAATGAGGCGGAACCGGGGGGAGGGGAGGGTACCGAGGATGTCATTTTTCACTACTTCACAATGTCTTTATTGTAATAAAGAGTGGTCACATGTCATAAACCAGGGTATAAAAGGCCAGGCCTCAGAAAGGCTGTCAGAGAGCACCTCGAGACGATACCTTGATGTCTGATCTGATGTGTTCTGCTCCGTCGGAATAAAACGTGTTTCCTGTCTTCCTGTCTCCAGCGCCTGCCTCTTTATTTGATAATCTTCATAAGGTATTAGAGGCATTTAACGCCGGGCAAAATTACTTAAGAGACATCGACTAAATCGCCTGACCATAGTACTGATCTTCATCAGTTGGAAAACCAAAGTGGCAGATGCCAATTCAAAAAGGCATCTTTTTTAATTGAAAAGTTCTGACCTGTGATGGGAATGCTGTAAGATGTTTAGAGGGCTTATCAAGTTTGATTTGATAGTAAGCAGATGCCAAATCAATCTTGCTAAACAATTTGGCGCCTGCAAATGTGATGATGTTGTCATCTATGCCAGGAAGCGGGTGGGAATCTGACCATATTTCCTTGTTCAGGCGCCTCGGGTCTAAACAAACATTTAACTGACCATTCTTCTTCCTTGTTATCACCAAAGGAGATAACCATAGTGATGAGTCAATGGGGTCAATAAACTCATCTTTACACATTATTTCAGTGAAATCTTCACAAACACTAAATGGCACGATCCTTAACGTGTTTTTGACAGGAGTGACTCCGTTTTGCACCTTAATTTTGTACCTGACTCCAGTGATCTTCCCCAATCTATTGCTAAACACTGCCTTATACAAACCTGTCCACTTATTGCTTGGATCGTGGTCAACAGACACCTGCTCAACTGATATTCATCAGTAACCAGTGAGACTTGAACCTTTCTCCCTGGCCTTAGCGTCATGCCAAATAAACACTGATGGCACCACCATAACATGTTCAAACCTTTCTTTGACACATGCTCTTAACCGAGGAAAACTATGGTCTTGAAATTCATATGACATTCAAAATATCCAGTGAGCTCAATCTTCCTGCCATCATATGCTACTGGGTTCCTGTCAGGTGGGAGTAATTTCCTGTCACCCCATGTCTGATGAAATAATTAATAAGTGACCATCGTCATCCTTGCCCCAGAATCAATCAAAATTCTCAATGCCTTACCTTTTTTTTTTACTTTAAATTTTTTTATTGACACCATGAGAGATAACAAGCAGCAAGCAATTAGCATCAGAAAAAAGAAATAAACAAAAACATAGAGATACAGTTTTCTGGAATTCATTAGACAGGGGACTTGATTTAGTAATTCAAAGTAATTATAGCACCAGATACGGATCTTAAAAATATCAAATAAACGAGCCCCAGATTTTCTCCAGTTTTCGCAATGATTGAATCCCCCTCATTTTAGCCAATGCATATTCCATATCATATGTTTCCTTGACCAGACTCCACCACTCCAGAACTGTTGGTGGGCTCCGCGATATCCAAACCCGAGCTATTGTCAATCTTGCACAAGCTATTAAGATAGTCATTAAATCTTTCTGACAAGTATTCCAATTCTGCCCTCCCACCAATACTTCTAAGGCTGTAAATGAAAAGGATCTCCCAAGTATCTGAGATAAAGCTTGAGTGACTACTCGCCAAAATTCTATTATTTCCGGACAAAGAAAGAACATATGTTTCAAGTCTGCTGCCATTAGGTCACATTTTGGGCACATTGTACGATCACTATTAGAGTAGTTTGAGGACCATTTTGTTATTCTTTCCGGAGTGTGGTATAACTGACATATTGTTTTATATTGTTGCAACCTCAAGTCAGAAGAATATACTGATCTACTAATGCTATTAAAAGCTGTGTTGAAAATATTAGCAGTAACAACAGTACCCATTTTCGGCTCCATTTCTCCGCTAATCTCACACAGTCATCAGCCTTAAAGGAATTTAAGCTTTTATATCCAATACTAATCAGCGATTTAGCCTTAACCGCATATAGACAATTCCATATGTCAGAGTCGGAAATGACTGTAAGATTCAGCCTGCGTATCAAATAATCCCACATCTGATAATACTTAAGCCGCACCCTTCTGCAAGATTAAATACAGTCTTCAGTGCTTGAAATGTCATGAATTCATTATGGTCGTATAGGTCCCCGAGAGTTTTTATGCCCCAACTAAAAAAATATTTACCAACTTTATCATGAAAAATTTCTGGAAGGCCTGGATTACCCCACAGGGGAAGTCTAGAATGATAAAACGATGTCCTACACTTAATAAGAAAAGCACGCCAAATAATTACAATTTGACCCTTTTAAAATAATTTGGGTCATTGATTCTGAAAAGAAACATATTGGAATCTTCACCTAACATAAATGTATGAAAAAAAAAATGATTAGTAGGATTCAGTAAACTACAGAAACGACCAAGAAAAGCTGACCAAAAATATAGTTTAAAATCTGGGAAATCGAGACCCCCTTGATTGAATGGAAGTTTCAACAAAGCGATTGCTCGGCGAGCTTTTTTGTATCCCCAAATAAAGCTACTAAGGATCACATCTAGACGTTTAAGAAAAGGGTTATCCACCCGTAAAGGGATAGACTGAAACAAATAAAGAAATGTGGGCAGGATCTTCATTTTTATTACATTTTTCCACCCACTAATACTTAACGGCACCTTATACCATTTTTTTATATATGAGCACAATAAAATGTATGGGAATGACATTTTTTACTTACTAATAGGGGACGTTACGAAAGCAGAATTTAGACTCGCAATCAATGCTTTGCCATCGGGTAAAGCAACAGGAGAGGATTCAATACCCTTGGAGCTATACAAGACATGTATGCGTGAGCTGATCCCACTTTTTAGTCAGGTTATTAGTTTTATTGGGGTAGGGAAAAAGGCTCCTAATTCTTGGAATTGTAGACAAATTGTTTTTTTCTTAAAAAAAATAAACCAGCTGATGAGTGTGGGTCCTATAGACCAATTTCGCTTATAAATACGGATGCAAAGATATTTGCTACAATCCTAGTGACTCGTCTGGCACCAATAATGTCTAGTGTGGTTTCACCTCAGCAACATGGGCTCTTCCCAAAAAGAGACACTACAGCCCATGTCAAAATGGTTGTGACAGCATTTAATGTGACTCGGACCAAGTCGACCCTACTCGGTATGATATTATTAGATGCTGAAAAAGCTTTCGACCGAGTGGGGTGGGACTTTCTCTGGGCTACATTGTCAGCATTTGGCTTCTAAGGTCAATTCTTAAATTGGATACAGGCTTTATATGATAATCCGACTGCTAAAATTACCTACGGAGGGATGCAATTTTCTAATTTTTTAATATCTCGAAGCACACGACAAGGGTGCCCTTTGTCACCCTTGCTTTTTGCGTTAACAAAGGAGCCATTTTTATCAGCTCTACAGAATCAACCCAGGATAGTTCCTTTTGTTTTAGGTCCGAATTCTCTTAAAATTACTGTATATGCAAATGACATCGCAATATATTCAACAGATGTGCCTGAAGCTATGAAGGGAATTATTCAGGAGGCAAAAAGATGTGGGGCTGTTTCTGGATACAGACTGGATACAGACTGAATACCAACAAAACCCAAGTGTTAATCTATATATATAAAAACAAATGTATGTCTGTCTGTTTGTCCTTTATGCATTACTACACCATTCATCCGATCGCCATGAAACTTTGGGAAGTTGTGGAGTACACTCCCGCGAAGGTTTCTGGCATAAATTTGTTTTAAATATCGGCCCCCAGGGCCCTCATAATCTTTCGAATACTGATGTACGCACCAGACAGAAAAACAACAAATCGTGTATCCACAAGCACTCGAATAAATAAATAGAATTAAAACACCATTCATCCGATCGCCATGAAACTTTGGGAAGTTGTTGAGTACACGCCCGCGAAGGTTTCTGTCATCATTTTTTTTTAAATATCGGCCCCCCAGGGCCCTAATAATCTTTTGAATACTGATGCACGCACAAGACGGAAAAACAAAAAATCGTGAATCCACAAGCCCTCGAATAAATAAATAGCATTAAAACAGCATTCATCCGATCGCCAGGAAACTTTGGGAAGTTGTTGAGTACACTCCTGCAAAGGTTTCTGGCATAACATGTTTTTAAATATCGGCCCCCCAGGGCCCTCAGAAACTTTGGAATACTGATGTACGCACAAGACGGAAATTACAAAAAATCGTGTATCCACAAGCACTCGAATAAATAAATAGAATTAAAACAGAATTCATCCAATCGCCAGGAAACTTTGGGAAGTTGTTAAGTAAACTCCAGCGAAGGTTTCTGTCATAAATTATTTTTAAATATCGGCCCCCCAGGGTCCTCATAATCTTTCGAATACTGATGTAGGCACCAGACGGAAAAACAAAAAATCGTGTATCCACAAGCACTCGAATAAATAAATAGAATTAAAACGACACTTTGAAATGTTTTCCATATTAAAATGAATAAGTTTCAATAAAAATGACACAATGTAAAGTAAATGTTATCATAACGAGTTTCCTTGAATTTCCTTTCTTCAGAGATTGCAGCAACGCGCGAAGGGTAAGCTAGTGAATTATAAATATTTTGTTCCAATAAACGGAGTCTGTAGTGTTGCTACCTACCTAGGGGTCAGAATTTCTGCAAAAATAAATGAAATAGCTGCTTTAAATTATGAAGCTCTGCTGAAAGAAACAGCTATCTCATTAAAAAAAATCTTAATGCCTTACCATCAACAATGGTATTCTCATATGGGTCAACATAATTGGATTCCTCCCCCTGGACAACCAGTTCTAAATACTTTTCTTCAATCTGGTCATTCTCTTAACTACCACTCAGCTCTCTGTCATGTACTGAATTCACCTTGTCCTTAGCTACGTGACGTATCTTGTCAAAGTGTCCAACTTTACCACAAGTTCTGCACTTTACATTCTTAGCCGGACAAGAATGAACATTAGATCAGTGATTTGGAAACCCACACCTGAAACAGATGGTTTTTTGATTGAAAAACCCATCCTTCACTCAATTTTTCTTCACAAACTTCTTACTCTGCCCCTCCTGTTTAGAGCGTTAATTTTCTTTGACAACAACCATCCTATTCTGCTCTTTCCATATCAATTATTTACAAGACTTACAAGATAACTCAATGCTCTTCACAATATCTTTAGTTTCCAAAAGCGTAGGATTTTTCAAAGTCAATAACCTCTCTTAGATTTTTTTGTCCCAACAACCTACTACCATCTGATCACAAATAAGTTAAGAAGTAACATTCTTAAATTCATATTCTGCTGCACGGTTATGTAGGGCTGCCACATTACAGTCAATTGATGCATCTTGATGTTGTTCCCTAGCAACAAGCTGCTTCTCAAGATTTCTTACGCCAAACTTACATTCATCTATGTCATTCTTGTCCTCAACTAACTCATATAGCGGCAAATGTTTATAAATAGATTTACCAGACAAAACCAAAATTGTGCTCTAGCAAATATATTTTCCGCACACAACAACATCTATGGCCCCCTATAGCACCAAGGTACTTGGTAAATGCTCTGCACCAATTCTTTCATGAAAGAGGTGGCCACCCAGAGTCTGGAGAAATGGAAGAGTAGAATTAACACTCTGCATGTTGATGTAGACATACACAGACTTTGACTCAAACCCAAAATGTTGCAGTTACCTTGATAGATATGGAAACTCATACAAACACAAGATATTTGGGTTGAAAACCCTAAATGTGTAGTGACTACGCACAACTTGAGTGGAAATACTAGTGGATTCTTAATGTAAAAACACTTGCACCAAAGTAGACCCTACGCTGCACCATTCTTAGTTGTAGCTGAACTGTAATGCACAATAAGGCTGTTAATAGTCATGGAGACAGCTTCCAATTTCCTTGGTAGAAAGTGTGTGAGTCACAGTCTGTAACATGCGGGTAAAACAGTAAGGATGCTGTACTCACTGAAACCTCTTGTTTTTTCTTCCAGTGGATGGGTATTTACTGTCCCTGAAAATGCGTACACTGCACCCCGTAGTCCACTGAACTCAGAGCTTTGTCCTTGTGATGCCCCGGCGATATATGTGCATATCACAGTACTTCAAAATCCAATATGGCATAAAACGCACGCTCATTTGTGACATGCGCTATGTAAGTGTGTGTATCACAGTTGCCAATGGCATAAAACATATGTTCACTTGGACATGCACTATGTATTAGTGGGTATCATAGTTGCCAGAATGCCACTTCCCACTTTATGTTGTGAGTATACACATGCAGAGAGTGACCTTTTTTTGCCCTGAAGTTTCTTTGCCACATAGGTCACTACCCAATTAATGATGCCGGCCTATGTCCTCTGCGCACAGCTGTCGACGTTCACAATGTAGACACATGAGTTTGAGAGTCCTGCACATGCACAGACTAGAATGTACCACATGGAGAAGAATTCACAGAATGTTCGCCGCTGAGGCTTCGACAGTGAGTGCACAGATCCTGTCATGCTCCAGTGGGGCTTGAGCAAAAGTCCTTGAAGTAGGATGGATGCACGGAGCCTGTCTTGCTCCGATGGGGCTCACACAAATCCCAATGGACAGTCTACCTGGCAGCGCTCATACTGAGGCTACTCTCAATTTTGCAGCTTTGCACTACTGTCAGTTACAGCCCAACATGTACTGAAATACATTGGCATTCAAACTAAGTTGTGGGTGTCTTTCTTCATTTAATGTAATTTTTTATTTAATTTGTTTTTTTTCTCCTACCAGGAGCTTTGCCATAGCAATCTCTTTGAATTCCAAGTCTGGTCTTTACCACCTAGCTGTGGTGTGATAGTGTAACACATCAAAACACCACACATTATGTTGATCACAAGAGTGTAGGTTCATTGGCTACAGTCTTCAACAGCCTTAGACAACACCTACCAGATATAGAATCCTCACCTGGTAGACCCTCACCCTACATTCCACATTCCCAAGCACAGGAATCCAGAATATGGAATGTAGTGAGAAGAGCACATCACCATACAGAGCAATCGGGATCACTATTTATGCTCGCTGCACTACTTGAACATGCTCTCTTCAGCAGCATGGATTTATGCAGCCATACAGAGCCATAGAGACCATATTCTCTATACTCAGCACATGTAAAGGGGAAGCACTTTATTTTAGCAGCTCCAGAGCGCATCGAAGAGATTATTGAAGTTTTTTTCGGTTGGTGTTCTGCCCAGCCAAGATGGTCGCTCCCACTGGATTACCGGCGAAATCTGATTTGGTTAGAAACCGGTCAAAACAGGAATTTTCTGTTGGTCTCAAGCTCAGTGGACGCTGATACTGGAGGGCATGTTGCTTTGATGGTATTGGAGGCAATTTGGGGGATTATATTAGCCATTTGTTTTTCCCTTCTTTGGTGTGGCCACATACATTTGTCTACAGACTCCATGGAGGGTAATTAGAGGTGAATGCAGGACGCTCCACACAGGTCACAAACATGACAGCTTTAAAACAAGATTGAGGCTGCTATAGAAGTGGATTTCATGGGAAAAGAGGACCCGTCTCCTGCCAAAGTCCCAAGTGTTTCATAAGATATATTACTGATTCTGTTGATAAGTAAAAGAGGCGTTGTTTTTCCAAGGACCAGAGCTTGCAGAAATTCTCCAAACTGTATGAGAGAACCTGAGCTATTCATATATCTTTGCCTTCATCTGAAGAAGATATATTAACTCCGAAATCTGTTCCATTATATGGAGCTATTTGCTGGTGCTCTCACATGAGTGGAGGGAGGTGGACAAGATCACTTTCCCTGGATTTTTATATAGACCCTATCCTGTGAATAAATTCTCTGATGAATTAACTGCTGCAGTTAAAGTTTAAAATCTCATAGCGTGTCTTTCTCCATATGGTACTATAATAGTGTAATATGCCTTACCTCCTGATCTTGTAGATAAAAGCATGGTGAGTGCTATAAAAAGATCCTAAGCTGATTCCAACTTCTCCACACTTGTACCAGCTATATTGATAAATCTCTCCTTAAAGATTTTCAATCTCTTGCTGATCACTGAATGATGGAGAAGATTGTTCAGCAGCTCTAACGCTTATGGAGAAGCATGTCTGATTCCTTTTGGATGTTTCATTTCATAATCTATGTAAAACTTTAGCTGCTTTAGAAGCTGCAATTGCAGCTTGTCATCGTCCATGGATGAACTCCTGCAAAGAGGATGCTGCACAAAAGACAATACTGATGGAAATTCACTTTGACGGATGCAAGCTATTTGGACAGCAGCTTGAGGACATTATGAAGAAATTAGTAGAGCATTAGAAACACAGGACACCTGTCTGTCACTTTATCAGAGGAAGGGGATTTGGATACAAAAGGGCCTACTCACCTGGATCTTCGTGGGGCTAATTCTCCGCCCTTTCGAGGAAGAGGACCTCGATTCCAGACAAATCCTGGTTCCAACTATCCGCTATCCGCTAATAACCCCACTGCCCCACCTCCAAAAGCAAGACAAGTTGAGCGAGCCTGCCATTGTTTTAGGGCATTTGTTTTATCATTTGGTGAAGGATACTTGGGATTTGAAGGTGATATCAAGAGGATACCAGATAGAGTTTGCAGAAACACTAGGCAAATTTGTCAAACAGGCTCCTTTTCCAGGGGACCCACTTCACCAACAAGCCCCATCAGATGCTATTACACAAGACAGTATAATTCCAGTTCCTATGTACAAACAGTTCAGAGGATTTTTCTCAATACTTTTCCTTACACAGAAGGCCTCATGAGATTACTGAAAGGCATGAATAATTTCATCTGTAATTGAACATTCAAGATTGTAGCACTACAAAGGAGTACCTTTCCATTGTTGAAAAAAGGAGATTTTATTTAGCGTCACCAGATATATTGGATGTTTAGCTTCTTTTATGTGAGTCACAAAATGTATCTGAAATTCACTGTAGATGGTAAACTCTAACAATTTCTTGCCCTTCCATTTGGTCTGGCTTCAGCACCAACAGTTTTACAAAGCTTGTGGCCACATTGGTGGGTATCCTGCATGCTAAAAGAATTCAAGTGTATTCCTATCTCCACTGGCTAATTGCATCCTCTTCTCTCCTAAAGGCAAGGATGGTGAGCGGGTATGCAGTTTTCTACAAGAGTACGGGTTCCCCTTGAACCTCATCAAGTCACATCTTCTGTCAACCCAGTCCCTCCAGTTCATTGGATCCCACTTCAGCATGGATCTGGGAGGTGTTCCTGACCCCCAAAAGAAGGGACAGACTAATGTCTCACTTTACATATCTCCTGGAGAAGACCCAAGCCTTAGCAAGACTTTGGTTCAGGAGTCAGGGGGAGATGGCCTGAACATTGTTCAATCAACATTAGAGTCGTCTTCATCTCCATCCGCTTGTTCACATTATTCTCCAACACTGAGATCGCCAATCCAGAATTATAAGGCCTTAATTATAATTACTCCTTACATCAACCTAGGCCTCCAGTGCTGGCTCGGTTCAGCGATTCTATAAAACTTTCTTCTACCAGTGGCTCCTCCTCTGTTAATAAACTCTACAGGTGCCAGGGAAGTAGGGTGGGTTACAGTTATGAGAACTAACCAAGTCCAGTGCAAGTGGAACAGATTAGAACTTCCCAACACCTCCAATTGGAAAGAATTAGCTTTAGTTCAGGCCTATTTATTCAATTTCCTCGTTTTGATTAGGAACCAGGTAGTCCGTGTTCAGACAGGCAATCAGGTGGTGAGAGCTTACCTAGACCACCAAGGAGAGATGCAGTTGCCTACCTTTCTCCTAATGTGGGGAATTTGTCTGTGGGCAGAACAGAATGTCCACACTCTGTTTGCAGGGTTTCATCTGGGGAAGAAGAATGGGCCTGCAGACCAGCTCAGTCAAAGCAGTCTGTCTTCTGTATACCTGTGTCTCTCCCCTCACTTATCTCAGGAGGTAATTCAGAGGTTCGGAGATCCATGGATGGCCCTTTTTGCCACAGAATCCAAATGTTACGACAGTTCTGCTCTACAGTAACATGAGTGACAGATGTTTTTTCAATTCCATTGCGTCAGGGGCTTCTTCATTGTTTTCCTCCTTTCCAATTGAGTCCCTTGGTGCTGGAGAAGATCTAAGAGGATTGAGCCAGGTTGCTCTTGAAAGTACCAGGGTGGCCAAGGAAACCTTGGTTTCCTCTTCCACTTCAGCTGAGGGTCCATCCTCCATGCAATTTTCATTTACATCCTTCCCCAGTGAGCCTACCGGCCCTATTCTCGACTTCTCTCATGCTTCTGAATCTGGGGGTATTGCTACTGAGAGTATAAACCTCTCAGCACCGGGTTGTTCAGCTGTATTAGAAGAATGTATTAAGTGTTCAAGAAGGCCTTCAACTCACAAGTCCTACAGTTGTCACTAGTGAAATTTTGAAACATGGTAGCAAAGCTAGGATCTTATCCACACAACTTGTGAGGCTGTTAAGATTCCAGATTTTTTTATGCAGAAAGGTTTCTAGTTGGGTCGAACAGTGTCCACTTTCAGAACCCAGTGGGCGTGGGTATGGACTGGTGGGCACCTCTGCTCCTAAGCTCCTTTTCCCTCTAGATATCCCTCTATTTGGATAGAACATCTCCATTTCAAAAGGCAAACTTTCTATTTATCATGTTTGGTCTTTCAAATAAAGGTAATCACCAATCAACATCTACTATTTCTAGATGGTTCTAATGCACCCTTAAATAGAGTACAGAGATGCCAGGTTCAGAGGTTCCCGAACAGTTATAAGGCAATGCACAAGGGGAATGTCAACCTCATGGGCATCTTCAAGGGAGTATCACTCACGAACATCTGTTATGTGGCTTTAGGGAAGTTCCCTCATGTCTTCCTTTCTCATTACCATTTACAGCTGGGTGAGGAGGTTGTATCTAATATTGGCAATGATGTACTGTATACACTGTTTGGTGTGTAAAATTTCATCACAGAATCAAATTATTCTGACATAAAAGAGAAGCAGGATGGGTATATAGTAAGAAGAAGAATTCTTATTAAAAGTCACGGGTATTGCAGCATTTCTGATGACTCTTTGACATATTGGTGTATAAGAAACCAAAATATTCATTTCTGCTTGGGCATTGTCTAAGCATGTAAATACTGTTTCAAGGAAGAGGAGGTAATGGCCCAGTTACTTATTAGTTATCTTTTTTACCCCAAGTCGAAATCTTCCTCGATAGAGTCCTGAATCCTCTTCCCCTCTCCGGGGTCTTGGGATTGATTATTTTTCTTTCCTCATATTGTTTCTCAAGAGCTTGATATGTAACAGGAAATCTTGTTGTACCTTCCTCCCTTTTAGGTGCTGATGGGTGGCAGCAGACATTTTGAGGAAAGGACTTGTTGTCAGCTAGGGAATAACTTCTATGGGGCAGAGAACTTCTCAGCATTTAAGGACTATACCAAGAAAGAACTGGGCTCTGTGTAAAGAAGATTACTTGTACGTAACAAGGTAATTCCCCCTTCTCAATAAAAGAGTAATTCTTGCAGTCTTGAATTCTGTCTGACATACACAAATGTTCACTGTAAATGGAAAATACGGCTAGTGGTTTGCCAAAAACAGAACCTGGAGACAAGGCTTCTGCCACATCAGTGTTATAGCAAACTGGTATGGTCTGGGATTCAAGGACATTTGATTCTTTACAACAGCCTGTGGAATAGCTCAAATATTGCCCTCTTATTATTATTGCCAAGTGCTAAAAAACGAATACAGAAATATCCATGTACAGTACGGGGAAGTAAAATACCTAGTTGTAACTGTAAAATTTCCTGATGACTGAATAATTAGAAGGTGAATTTTACATTTGAACCTTCCGCTATAAAAAGGTGGAGTGTAAGTGTCTTATACCCAGATGATACATGAAATATGATAAAATAATTTAAAAAAATAAAGCTGTCACCAAAAAGCAGTAAAAAGTAGTGAGACCACAGATGCTATAGAGCATCCTAATTCAGCTTCAAATGTATCCCATTTGATTAGCTTCTCCAATAAATGTACTCCTATAAAAGGAACAGTGATTCAAGACCAACGTGTACTTTATACAAGTACAAATCCTATAATGCGCCCCAGTCAACCTCAGACTCATAGCCACGAAGAGACACAAAACACAGTACTTCTTTTGACACCAAAACATACAGTGACCCTTAACATACCCTGTTTAGGGGGGCAAAGGGCAGGCAGTAGGTAATGAACCCCAGCCATGGGGAATAAAGTCATCTGCCTCTAGTGTCACACAGCCTTTCCTACTATGGCACTGAAAACTGGGCCAAGCCAACCCTTTCAGCATTTGTGGTAGTGATGGCAAGGTGTCAAAGGCCTCTCAGGGACGTTAATGTGGGGGTACTCAGGCTCAGGACTCAACTTTGGAGGTTGGTCAGTGGGTCTTGCAAGTTCAGTGAACCCAATACCATCATTCCCGTGAGTCTCTGTTAGCCGCACTTGGGCCTGCATGCTGGAGCTGGCTTGCAGTCCTCTGTTCCAGGTGGAGGGCTCCAGCAGCACTGATGCACTTCTTGTTTGTATGCTAGTTCACGATGGCACTAGTGTGATTGGGCACTGAGTTCTTCAGCATCGTGGCTGCCAGTTGCTAATTATGTCATTGGGAACCTGGTGATGGCAGCCTTTGTCTTTGGAGTAGTGCTTCTACCTCAGAACTCCTGGGGGCAGTGCTAGGGATGATACTCACAGGGGCTACTGTCTTGGGACACCAGCACACAATGTGCCATGAAACAGGTGTGCATCCTGGCTTCAGTCGTGCCCACTAATTAGACACACTTACACAAGTGCCTTGATGATGACAACAGGGATAACACAGGTAGTCTGTGTAGTATGCTTTGGTAATGATGTGGCTTCTTCGATGATTTTGAACATTAATTGTGATCCTACTCATGCTACTCACATAGTCTGTGAGTCTCAGGTGGACTGACCCCTGCACTTCAGCCCCTTCCAGCAGTAAACTCCTCCAGTGGGGAACTGGCTGTCAGACAGACACCAGCCCTAGTTGCTCTCTAGTCCTCTAGATACTCTGGGGAACATTCCTTCCTTGCTTGTAGAAAACTTGGAAGTGGAGTAATAAGTGGGTCAACAGCTCCCACCTTTACACAGAGATGTCAGAAAAGAGATGTGGATTTGCTATCTCCATTTGCAGAATCAGTTTGAGTTGGTTTCCTTCTCATGTGCTCATCTCAGCCTTTGTTTTGAGTGATATTCTTCACAAAGGGGCTGTCTCCAGCTTGAAGCACCCACAACAGAAGCAAAGAGAGGTGTGAGCAATGTGCACCTTGACTATCCCCAGTCACATCTGACAGTGGCCAGGAAGTGAGACAAAGGGCCCCTTCTAAATGACCATTCATACCCTGATAACACATATTGCAGCCCCACTCATTACCTCTGCTATCTACCAATTTCAGCCTACGGAAGATTAACCAGCAGCTATATGTATCAGAAAGGACCTAATTGAATTTCTCAGAGGAAGCCTGTTTCCTCTTTCACCGCTTCACTGCCTGGGCTTCCTCCCTCATGTCTTGGAAATGTTAGCAAAACAATTCCACAATCTAAGAAAGGACCCTCGCCTACAATCTATGCAAATGAACAGATGAGGGGCTTACAGAATGGAACCTACAGGCCTATCCAGGTGCACAGCTTCTATTTCCTAGGATTCCGGGTTTGCTGTTAGTAGTGGAACTTTGAGTGAATTAGCTAGTGGGCTTCACTTCACATGACACAGGTAAAAAGGTTTGGTCAGACTATAATTACTACAAAAGATGTTATGATTCCATCACCGCCCTACATCTGTTAAACCAGTGACAGGAATAGTAGTAGTGTTTTTTTCCTTATGAGGATTCACTTGGTGCACCCCTCCAGGTCAAAGACAACTCCAGAACCCATCCTAATTCAACAGCAGGTCAAGGCCTCAATGCACTGACTGAATCAGTGTGAGTCTAGGGCCTACATTTAAAAAAACAGGATAACATATACTGGTTCAGAAACGCAAGACAGAGGACACAACTGTACACCATGCAGAAGACATTCTCATCACAACAGGTGCCCCTCCCAGATCAGACTAACCAGAACCTTACACCACCATTGGAAAAGTCTGGTCAGCGGAGCAGGAAAACCAGTGGGTAAGTCCAACTGCATTCCCGTGGTTTGTTCGAGTCGTATGCTCTTCTGGGATATCTAGGCCCTGCAATGAGATTGACATCTCAGCAATTTGGGATTCTCACTCTTCGTTGCCATCAACCACTTGAGTGTTTTGAGATCTGTCTATGCCAAAAACGTAGTAGAAAACAGGTAGGAGCAGAACCATCTCAAAGCTCTCACTATGGTAAAGAACTTTTTCTCAATTGCTGCCCAGTTTTGCTCTCTGGGTAATAATCTATAACTAATAAATACCAAAGGATGCTCTCTCCTCTTTTCTTATTTCCTTAATCTCAGGTATCGACCTGCATAATGAAGGGTAGACTTTAATCGGTAACCTTGAATACAGGTGCATTCCTTGGTGTTTGCTTCTGCTCTTGAAATGCTTTTTGACACTCATCAGATCTTATCGCCTTCTCTGGCTGCTTTATATATGTCAGTGATGCCAATGGGTATGATGTGGTCCCATACTTAGTTACAAAGTTTCTGTAGTAATCAGTGAGTCCACAAAATCTCCTACATCAGTGTGGGTAGTAGGCACTTTCCACTACAACATCGATCTTTGCTTGAAACAACTGAATCTACCTGCTCTCTACCTGATGCTCAATGGTAAACAACAGTGAACTGCTCCAACTGGCACTTGGTTGCCATGATGGTCAGTTTCTCTCCCTGTAACCTGCCCGACACCTGTTTTAAGTGTCTCAGATAGCCCTTCGGTGAATTGCTAAACACTGCAGTGTCTTCCAGCCACACAGAACTTCTAGGCAGCACTTTATAATAATACCATTGGTGTAGGGGCGGGCAGAACTTGCGGAGCTCCACTCTGCAGAATTCCACGGAGTTACATAAACGCTCAGCGACAGTCCGCAGAGTTCCACGAGCTGGCGGAAATCAGTATGTTGCACTGCTCACATTGATTTTTAGTGCCCTTACCTTGTTCTGCACTTCAAAATCAGCACAAATGGCACCATGTGGCGTGCCAGAGAGTGCTGCTTATGTGCTGTCACTCGAGTAGAGTTTCTACTCGGACTGCAGCTTTCTCACTGCAAATGGTCACGACTGCCCACGTTGAAAATATTTCATCGGTTGCCATTCTAGCACTTACAAATCATGCTAGGTGATGCAAATGTTCACTCACCAACTTAAGGTTGGCGCCGCACAGCTGAGAAAAATCTCTGCCATGTGGCGGTTGTTGGAGTTTTGCCAGAATTCTGTGTTACAAGTGGAACGAGTGGGCAAAACTCTGCAAATTCCACCTGCGTAATGTAATTTATTTCTCACCCCTACTCTGGTGTAGAAAATGCAGTCTTCTTCTTGGTATTTGGTGCTAAAGCTATCTGCGAGAAGCTGCTGGTCAGAATAAAGGTGCGCAAGTCCTTTGCAACAGCCAGCCCGTCCACTTTGTGACTTTGTTGAGGCTGCACTAGTCCTTAAAAAACTCAAGTCAAGGAAACCTTGCCTGGGCACCATCACTACTTGGTTGGCCAAAAAGGCTACCTGAATGCTTAATTATCCCCAAGCCCAACATCTTGACCATGAACACTCAATCACCCCCAAGTTTAATATTTTGGCCATATCTGCCTTGAAGCATTCCTGGACCTGGTCAGATATATGATAATTCTTATACTTGATAGGAAGACTTGGGTCCATCTGATGAATGTCGACAGGTATTAACCCTTGAGTCAGTGAGAATAGGTGGGAGAACCTTCCCAAAACCTCTTTTCATTCTGTCTGCTGCTCAGGTGTCAACTCGGGAGCAAGTTGCACCCCTTTCACAAATTCATGCCTCGTGTCACTATGCTACAAATCAGAAAAGGGCTCACCGTCTTCTTATATTTTCTCTGATATAGCCATGATGTTCACTGTGTAATCTCTGAAGAGGTAAGGCTTCAGCCTGTTCACATGAAATGCCCTCCTAGGTTTCATTGTTGCCCCTGTGTCTACCATGTAATCCTCATCTGACACCTAATACACTCCATTGTATGGTCCACACCTAGGCTTCAGCACCAACAACTCCTGAACTTTCTGGTACCTAGTCAATGCTGCGTTCAGTTCAAGCCACTCCTTCATCAGCTCTTGGCTAGCCTGAAGTTTTTGTTTTGCCTGAATCCTATATTACGCCATCAGTTTCCTGAGGCCAATCAAATAGTCCACCACATCATTCTGAGGAGGCTCAGGAGTCATTTCCTTCCTTTCTCTAATCAAAGTGAATGGCCCTAGTATTGGGTGTCCAAAGAGAAGTTTAAATGGGCTAAGCCTAACCCATTGGTGTGGAAGTTCCTAGTAAGCTAATAACAGACATGGCAGGAATAGATCCCACTTGCACCTGAGGTTCTTATCATACTGTTACTGTTAGTGGTCTTGTTTCTGGGCTGGTACGCCGTGGAGAAGCGGTAAGATAAACCAGCTTCCTCCCACATCTCAATCTCATATAAGAGTAACCCTGGGTGTAGTTTTCATAGTAGCGCTAGGCGTAGCTACGCGAAGTGCACTTCGCACTACGCAAGCTACGTGAACTGCGTAGTGCACTGTGCAAAATGCTGTTCGCACTGATTGCACGGTGCCGGATGCTTGTCCGGACTGTGCAATAAGTGCAAACCGCATCTTGCACAGTGCAAGCGGTCGTTTTCTGCCGCTTGAGTGGATTTCTACTCGAGCTGCATCTTTCTCAACGCAGACTGGTAGTTTCCCATCTCGAGCGGTCGCGAGCATACGCGACCAATCGCAATGAGAAACCTGACCTCCCTGCGTTGAGAATCTCGCTGGGAGGTTTATTTTCCACTCTCGCGATCGGCAACTTGATGTTGCTAATCGCGAAAGAGGAAAAAGTCTCGCCGGGATGTCATTTTGCTCACTCGCGGTTGCCAACTTGATGTTGAGGACCACCAGCGAGCAAAAAATTACCGATACGCGTGTTTGCACTGTGCTACGTGCAATTCACGTAGTGCGAAGTAGCACAAACTTCGCAAACTACGCGAGCGTAGCGTAGTACTTCACCCAGGGTTATATAAGAGGAGATGAAATTGGTCCCCGGTCAGATATCACTGACTTAGGAAATCCAAACCTAGAAAAGGTAATGTTTGCAATTTTGCTGTGCAGGGGTGATGCCTCTGGATTCACGGTGCCATGATCAACCACAACCAAAATGTACTTGGTGCTTAATTCTGAGGGTGGGTTGAATGGACCAACAATGAGCATTCCCACCTGTTCAAATAAAACACCTACAACTGGTAGAGAGACTAATAGCACTTTGATCTCACCACCAGCCTTACCACTCAACGTATCCTGCAGAATTTCTCGGTGTCTCTGTGCATCCCTGGTCAGTAGACTCCGGTCAGTAGGCCTATCATTGGATTTTCTAATACTCAAGCGTCTTGTCAAGCGCCAGTGAAAACAGAAACTCCTGTGCACTACTAGCACCACTAGCCTCTTGCTAGCACCTAGCTCAGAATTTACTGGCTAACTATACAGTAGCCCATCCTCCCAGCCAACTTAGTGTTTTCAACTACTCCTTTGCTGACCTGCTACTGGGCTCCTTCTGAAGTCCTAGAAGCATATGAAATTCAACCTGTGCCTTGTGGGATTCCTCATGGGTAGGTTACTCCAGCAGCTATCAACCCTTGCAGCTCTACCAGTGACCTAGACTGCAACAATTTGTCTGCTTCCGGTATCTCATTGACATCTCCATCTGGAGCAGGGGACATGGATGCCGCGGCCATTGCCTTATCAAGTCTGACCTGATCTACTGACTACCTGGTGCAAGCCTATGTAAATCAGGAAAATCGGGAATGGTTCCAGTCCCTCCCTGAAACTGACATGTAGCCTGTGCTCTAGTCAACATAGCTGATTTAGTACTAGCCATGTATGTTTCTGGTCCTGCTGCTTAACCAGAGGCAATCAAATAATTGCCAAAGAGACACCCGCCATCTTGCTTCTCTCTCAACCCCACATCTACCATTGCTGATGCTATTGATTTTACTTCCAACTAGGGTAATCTGATACTCTATGTCTTCTCCACTGGCTACCAAACCAGTATCCTTAGTACCAGGCATAATCTCCTCAGATTTCAGATACTTTCTTTCAACTTTAGTTCAAAGAGCTCCTTTGTCCCTTAGGGCAGGCCCCTTCCTCCCATTAATATTAGCGTCCAGCACAAACCCTTCTGTGTTTAGGTGAATGTGTTTCAGAGCATCTGGATTCCTTTCCCAGAAGTTCACTGCGACTAGGTTACACCACTCTGGTCCATTCCCCCATAGTTACCGCACTAGTTATGATGGATGCAGCTGGTACAAGGTCTTTTACCTGACAGTTTGACTTGTAATGTCCCTCCTTGTGGCTCTTAAAACAAGTAATCACCTTTATTTATATACATCATTTGTAGAGCGCCTGAATCACCCCGGGTCTTTGGAAGAGGGGGAGGCCCTAGTTCCTCTGGCCACCAGTTGGGTGACCAGCTGGTGGTGGCGTTTTTAAATAGCATTATTTCTGTTTTGTCAGCGTTCAACTGGAGGAAGTTGCTACTCATCCAAGATGTGATTGTTTTCATGCCTTCAGAAAAGATATTACCGATGTTAGGGGTGTTTTTGTCAAAGGTGAGGAGAAGTTGCGTGTCGTCCGCGTAGGAAATATGGGTGAACCCCATTTTCCTTAGAAGTGCTGATAGAGGGGCGACATAAATGTTGAACAACAAGGGGCTGAGGCAGGAACCCTGAGGTACACCTTTGGATACCATTGTGGTCTTAGATTTAAATGGACCAAAGTTCACTGTTTGGGTTCTTCCCTCGAGGAAGTCCATCAGCCATTTAAGGGCTGAGTCCTGAATGCCTATGGTACGCAGCCTTTCCAGTAAGATTTTATGTGAGATAGTGTTGAATGCTGCGGACAGGTCAAGCAGTATGAGAATTACTGCTCTGCCAGTGTCGGCGTGCATTCTAATGTCATCTATGAAATTTGTCAAGGCTGATTCTGTACTGTACCTAGGACGGAATCCTGACTGTGAATGGTCCAAACAGTTGCAGGATTCAACGAATATGGAGAGGTGAGTGTTAATGTGCTTTTCCAACAATTTACTGTGGAGAGGGAGGAGTGAGATGGGTCTATAGTTGGTGATAACATCAGGGGACAGTTTGGTGTTTTTCCTGATGGGCATGATCTGGGCGGCTTTCCATTCCTTTGGGAGCTTACCTTCTATGATGGAGCTATTTTAGATAGAGCACAATGGAGCGGCCAGCTCGGCTGCAAACGTTTTAGCTATTTTGGCAGGAATAAGGTCTTTGGGAGATTCAGATTGGAAGTGGATAATAGGGATTTTGTATCTTGGATGGTGAGCAGAGGGAATGTTTTTAAGGTATAAGGGCTGGGTACGGTAGGGGTAGGATCAGAGATTGTGATGTGACATGAAATTGCAGTGGAGGAGGTTATCTTATTGTAGATATTGTCAATCTTTTGTGGAAGGAAACCAGCGATATTATTGCAGTGAGATTGGTTTGGTGCATCTACTGGGTTACAGGCTTTAGGATTGATAAGGGTATTGAGTACTTGGAAGAGTACTTTGGGGGTGTTTTTGTGGTAAGAGTTTAAGGCTGGTTTATACCTCTCTTTATCTAAAGGTGCCTGTGTTCGGCGCCATTGCCGCTCTATCTTTTTGCATTGACTTTTCTCTGTCCGAAGTGATGTCGAGTACCATGGGGACTGGCGGCGTTTTGAAGCTGCGGATGATATCTTAGATGGAATGAGAGTGTCTATGGTAGTTTTTATTGCGCATTGAAAGACCGTTAAGCGATCCTCTACTGTATCCGTGGGGGTGAATTGAGGAGGGATGAAGACGTCGCCGAACAGTGTGGGAGTTAGTTTGTGCCTTTGTCTGTAGTCACGTATAATAGGTGTTTTCTTAACTGTGTACTCAGGAGGACCCCGTAGACTGAATTTGATGATAGAGTGATCTGACCACGTAAGGGGACTGGTGGCTTTGTATAGTATTTGTGTTGATTTGGAGAGAACCAGGTCCAGGGTGTGGCCTGCGATATGCATGGGTGCGTCATTTATTTTTGTAAGTTCCAGTGTTGCCAGCTCGGTGAGAAAGGAGGAGGCCCCAGGGTCCTTGGCATTCTCGCTGTGGACATTGAAGTCGCCCAGTAGTCTTCCTCACCGGATTTGCACGGATGAGATTTGTTTCGAGCGCTGGTAAGTTGTGGGGGTGATAAGCTCTGAAAACCGCAGGATAGGCATGTCAGAGGGCCTTCTATTGATGCTGTGAATTTGGCTGTGCAGGAGATCACCGCTTTACATGCATAGGGAGGTTAAGTATTGTCCCTGATGTCTAATAGCTCTTGTTTGGTGTATTTGGTCAATAGATTGGGGCCGGCTGCCTTGTGTACCGCAGAACCGGCAGGGATTCTGGCTCCTGGCGACGGTCTGGCGTGAACGGGTGCAGATGGGATTGCCTTTGGCGCGCCCGCTGCGCGTTGTCCAGTGTGGCTTGCAAGCTCGGGAGGAGGAAAGCAGAGTGTGAAGCCCTCGCCAGTCGCTCCTGCGGGTGTAACTCGTACCTTCAAAAATCATTAATCAAGATGCCAAGTGCCTGCCTCTTAGCGCGTCCGCTGCGCGTTGTCCAGGGCATGCAATTTAGTAGTTCCAGGCCGCTAGCCAGCTGACCTGGAGACTCTGCGTCACTTCCGGGTGGTGCAGCACTCCCTCCACTCAAGCGGAACTTTCCGTGGTGGACCGGGGAAGCACCGCCCTGTGACCTTGCTCAGTGAGTGGTAGGTGACAACAATAAAATTGTGACTTTCAAAGCAAACGTAACTTTAAAAAAATAGATGCTGCCGTTTAAAAGTTTAAATTCAAATGTGCTTAATATATTAAAAGAATGCAAGTGTGGCTTGCGAGCTGGGGAGGAGGAAAGTCGAGTGTGGAGCCCTCGCCAGGCGCTCCTGCGGGTGTAACTCGTACCTTCAAAAATCATTAATCAAGATGCCAAGTGCCTGCCTCTTAGCCATTCCTTGGGCTTGGAAGAAGCTCCACTTCCTTCCTTTGTTCCTGACTGGAATTCCAATTCCTTTTCTGGTTCAGGCCTTCTTTGGAACCTTGGGAATTGCCCTGGTCCTTGATTTCCAGTTTAGATCCAGTGTGTGAAGAGCACTGCTTCATAAGACATTCTTAAGTCATCAACTGGTTCAGGGCATGAAAACCCTTAGTCTCCATCCCTCTCACCCACTCATTCTAATCACTCAATACTCCAAGAATCCAAGTCTAAAGCGATACACCATCTGTCCAGTAGTTGTCTTTAAATATTTGCAGGTGCTGAGATGGCTTTGGGACACACCTTCTGATCAGAACTTCTTTCATCTGTTTATACACCATTACAATGACTGCTGTCCCTTCCATAGATAACAGCTCTGCACACACACTGGATTAGTGTGAGTATGGAGACAACAATCCCAAAATTATGACAATAGATACTCGCAGTTTGGAACACAGGGAATTGGACACTACTGGTTTCACTGCAGGGAACATTCCCACCGCAACATCCCTTTATATATAGGTATTAGAGAATTACTTTAACCTGTGAACCAATGGTGAAACTCTTCACCACCCTATCTTCCAGCTATTGGCCACCGTCTCCATTCAAATTCAGAATACACCCAGCCTGAACTTCCTGCAGAATGTATTAATCTAATCAATTGGCTATATAGGTCTCCTTTGAATATACCATCCCATTGACATACACTCTATCTAATCCTCAAAAGCTAACAATAAAAAAATAGTTGACCAGCTTCAAAGTTAAGTAAAGTCGACCCTCTCTAAAAGCATCCTATTCAAAGCACAGTCCTGCCATATCGCATATCACATTCTTAGCATGACCTTCTGGCAGGATTTACTAATTAATCCAGAGGTCTCCATAGCACTCTTTTGTGTATCCCAACCCACTAACAAATCTGCTTGGTCATATCCAAACCTAACTTCACTACTCTTTCAAACAATCTTCCCTCTGAAAAATATGTTTACCACATTACACATCATATAAATGCATATTTTTATTACATTAATATACATAAATGATTTATTAATATTACATTGTCAGAGTGAAATCTAGCAAAATGTGACCATTGATGCCTACTTCAGTAACCACACCTGCAGTGAGAAAATCAGTGGTTGGTGCAATAATCTTCTCTAATTGCTCTTAAAAAATTGCTAATGGGAGGGTTGAGCCTTGATGTAATCATCTACCATACAAAATGACCACAATTCAAAATGATTTCTGTTAATAACACAAAACTATCCTCATGATGAAGAAAGACAACCAACCTTTGAAGCTAAAAATGTGATGGAAATCTCCCCCATGCTACTCAAAATATTTCCCATGCTAAACTCCACCTTTCCATGTCCTACCAGTGAATACATCTCCACACTTCCCCAATAAATTCACACACTTCTTATTTTAACTGTCAAATAGACACTGGTTAAACAGAGGAACAGAGAAATGATTAGCTTCATATGGATATTTTAAGGTCTCTAGAAGGCAGCTTTTTATCCAGACACATCAGGCCCATTTAAATCTCGGGGAAGGGCACAGATGGTTTAACTCAAAAATACAGAAGTAGATTATCATGTGGGGTGGGCACCTGTCCACCTGCAGGAATAATAACCCTTTTATTCAGTCATAGCCTCAAAACACAGAGCAATAACAAATCTAGAACTGAATTTGAAAAATAGAGTAGAATGTAATGAACGAAAGGACACCACAATAACAGAAATCTAATATAGAGAATCTGGGTTATGAAGTTTTAAGAAAAAATAGTGCCAAAAGCACTAAGCATCAATGGGTGTCAATGGAGGTGGTGGATCATGACATAGTCACAATTTAAGGCTAAATCCTGATCAAGCGCGTATTAGGTACACCAAGTTGATTGGTTCCAGTAAAAGTTTGGAAGTTAAAGAGTTCTAAAAAGTTTCTAAGTTCTCTTCAGAAAGAGATTATGTCACTTTCTGGAAGGAAGACTGTTGGACTTGGCCCTCTTTTCAGGGTCACCCCCAAACATTTTGTTTTCACCCCTGTTATCTGAACCTACTTTGTAGGCTTTTAAGACTCTGCACACTTTACCTTTACAAACCAATGGTAAAATGCTTGTGCTCTCTCTCCTTTAAACATGACAACATTGGCTTACTTCCAATTGGCACATTCAATTTACTTGTAAGTCCCTTGTAAAGTAGCACTTCATATACCCAGGGCCTGTAAACTAAATGCTACTTACAGGTCTGCAGCACTCATTGTTCCACTCTCTTAAGTAGTCTTTTAAAACATGTCCCAGGCTTGCCATTGGGGAACCCTTCTCACTTGTGGACCCTGTTTATGAAGCTCCAAAACTTAAGTTGCCCACAGATGCATCCCAGTAGGCAGACAGTACCACTGTGGCCAACATAGGGATATGGTCCATTCCACTCCTTGGATCAGACTTCTGTCCACAGCATAAGGAAGATTGTGCCCATAAGGACAGAAACCATTAGAGGCCACTGACAGCTGTCAGAGCCAGGCCACAGGCCATCTAGGGTTCTCTGTCCTCTATGGTTTCTCAAAGTGGGGGCAACAGCCTACTTCCACTCTACTCCAACCAGTCTAGGAGTGTAGCTGGAGACTGGCTACCAAGCCCAGGGTCTGTACCCTGAGGCTGAAGAGGAGAAAGGGGTGAATCCTTACCAGTCATTTCAGTCTGTTAGTTCTTCTTCTTTAGTCTGTCCCTTGGCGCCGGGAAACCCACTGCGGGTAGCTGCGCGCATTATAAGTTTAAATAAATAAAATAAATAAATGCTCCCTCGCCCTGCCCCTCCATCTGGGCTCACGTAACCTGTGCTTGGGAGTGACATTGTCAGAAAACTGAACTGTCATGGGGTCCTGGTTGGCTGCCCATTCCAGTTCTCCTAACATCGGGGCCCACTCATTCCCTAGAATGCAGTCTAATGGCATCCAGGGAGTAACTATGGCCCTCCTCTGGGGCACCTCCCCACCCAACTCCAGGGACACCAGGGCAATGGGGCAAGAAAGTTGTACCCTGGACCTCAATTGCCCTACACACCTGGCCATTGTAGTGCTCTGGGAAAGCAGCCAATCCACTACCATGATCTGGCTACCCCGTCTGTTCTTCAAAGCAGTGACTCCTACCTCCAAGAATCACCAGTTCATAATCTGAATCTACCTCCCAACTAAGGGAGACTAGGGCATGGCCTTTTACCTGCCACTGTGGACTAAGTTACACTAAGGCCACATTGGCCACCCCTGTAGAGGTCTCACCAGTGGGTGTTTTCTGAGGACAAACAGTCCCCCTGCTGGGTGTCCAGGGAATACTCCAAGCAGCAGAGTTGCAAATGGGGTGTCCTGGGCTACCGCCCACCAGAACCTCACCTCTGTTTTTTAGAAGGGGCTTAGGAACCCCTTCCCTCACGTTACTTTGGGACCTGTCTGGGTGACTGTTAACCTCCCCTCACTCTGTCGGGGAGATCCTGACCCACCCTTTTTGGTGTTACTCTCAGATACCTTCTTGTGAACTCCAGTGCTGAGCCAGTGGTCCACCTCCTTAGCAAGCCCCCTGGGTTTAGTGAGCTTACAATCATGTGTTTGCACAGCAATGGAACCCAAAGATTTAACATGTGCTCTCTTGCCACCAAATTGAACAGCTCTTGGGAATCTTTCACTTTATTGCCCTTCACCCAACCATCCAGTTCCTTGCAAATAGAATCCACAAAATCTAACAAGGACTAACAAGGACTACTGGGGCAGCTTCTGACTGTCCCTAAATATTTACCAGTACTTTTTTGGAATTAGGCCATACTTTCTGACAAGGGTGTCCTTCATGGGGGTGGTGGAGTACCTTATCCAGGCTTTTTTCTTTAAAGCCAGTAGGGCACCCCTCTCATCACTTTGTATGTGCCTCCAGAGAATAGCTCCTCAATCCTCCCCAGGGGCCCTATTCATCTCCAGAGCAACCTCATAGAATTCAAACCACTTGTTGATGTCATCTCCCACAACAAAGTTAGGCACCAGATCCTTTGGGATGTGGACCCTTCATCTCCAGAGAGCATTGTGGGTATGCGGCCACCATGAATGCTGGACTCTGCATGTACATCTCTGATGTCCAGCTCTCTGAAGGCTACCTCTGAGGACCTGACCTGGCATTTCGGGCTAGACTGTTCCCATGGGGAGCAGGGTCAAAACTGATTTGCATATGGCTGGTTCCAAACTGGGGTGGCATGGAGAACAAAAGAATGATCGATTAAACCCAGATCTGTGACTGGGGTGAATGCTTGACAATGTTTACTCTTCCATATATCATCTTTTTGTATTGCTGTAACCTTCTAAAAGTGTCATTTTCAAAACTGGAACTTAAAATTTTCTTTACCTTTAAATATGATTTTTTATTACAATTTCTAAGACATCAAACATAAAATGTTACCTATTCCCAATCAAAAGTTAGCACTTATTAAATGTAATAAGGCAACCCAATGTTATCCTTTGTGAGAGGTCGGTCTCACTGTAGTGAAAAAACAAATCTAGGAGTTTTTCATTACCAGTACATGAAAGCTTAAAAGTACATATCCAACTTTTGAAATACTCTGTACCCTGTCCTGTGGTCTATGTAGGACCTACCCTAGTGAGTGATGACTTACATGCATTAAAGATTAAAGTTTCAACTTGTCAAAATGATTTATTTTGCCAGGTTGAAATGGCAGTTGAAAACTGCACAAACAGGCTGCAATGGGGGGGGCGCTAGAGGGCGCACTGCGGAATGGCTGGCTGAGAGAGTCAGCTCCGCCGGACAGGAGTGAAATAGCGGCCTAAGACCCCCATTGAATGAGATATAAGGAGCGAAAATAATAGAAATGGCAGTCGGAATGCATCCCGCATGATCCCTGTGTGCTGGGCAGACGACTTTCTAATGCCTGAGACGGATATCGGAGAAAATTGAGATGAAGCCGGACGGACTCACAAAATGGCCGCGCCTGGTGATCGGAGCAACGAGAGGTTTTGAAGACTGATTGCCTTCCCCTGCGCCGCCCTGCCCCGGTAAGCGGCCCACTGAAGAGACCCCCTGACGTACAAGTAAGCGCACAGAAAGCGGCAACGGGAGTGTGGGGAAAACGCTATAATTAGACGTGCGTTCCAGCGGACCCAAAATGGCGGAGGCGCTGGAACGCATAGCGAAAACGGCAAGAGGGGAGAGCGCAGCACGAGTGGACCCACACAGCGCAGGCAAGAACTGACCCAGGGCGGAGGGGGAAGGAAAAAGTGCGGCGAACTGCAGGAAAAGCATAATTTAAAAGGCGCACGCACAAGCATGACTGACGGCGTATGACAGAAGATCGCCCGATGAAATAGAGGAGAGCGCGGGAAGACACTCTGGGCAGAGGCAGTGACGTGATTGCTACTGCAAGCTAGAGATGCCACGAGTAACATTGCCGGCGCTAAGTGGCTGATGATTCGCGTTGCAGTTACACAGCGACCCACCTGCATTACCCACACTTGTGAGTCCCTACAGCAGAGAGGAACCTGAGACACCCTGACGATCAGGCACAGTAGGGGCGAAACAGCGATACGCCAAACGGACATCTGCTAACTGGCGCTCCTGGGCTACTGCAACGCCCGGGAACATGGCCTGAACTGAGGTGGCCCCTCTCTCGCCAGAAAAGAAAACGCGAAGGAGCACGAGAACCGCGTCTCCGCCTGATGAATAGGGCTACTGCACAAGCGGGATCACGACCACCGACGCGCCGGAACCAATCCATCACGAGCGCCCAGGCAACAATAAGCCCGTTGCGACACGGCTCTCCTACTTGCTCGGGCGAGATGGGTAAGCCGGATAAGCAGCAATCTAAGTTACCGTTTGAATCCAAGAAACAAACCAAGAACGGTGCGACTGCCCCGGAACTGGACGACGATCAGGGCACGACTGAAACTACGGGAATGGAAGGAGTCCTGAGAGCTATTCAGCAAAGTCTCCAAGAGATGAATGGTAAACTTGATAGTGTGGTGCAACGAGTAGACAATATGGCGGCCAAAATAGAACAACATGAAGGACGATTGACGGAAGCGGAGCAGAGAATCTCAACAGTGGAAGACGACTCCAGGAACGCGCTGAAAACTTGCGGAGGATTTGATAAAACGCTGGAGACCCTTCGAGCAAAGGTGGAGGACCAGGAAGCGAGATCTAGGCGCAATAATGTACGAATTTCTGGCCTTCCGGAGTCCACCAACACGGGCAAGATGGAGACCTACATCGAAACATTGCTCACAGAGATCTTTGGCGCTGAAAAACTGTCAAATGTGTTCCTGGTGGAAAGGGCCCACCGTTCATTGGCACCAACACCTAAACCAGGGATGGCCCCGCGCATGATTATAGCCCGCATACTAAATTACAGGGACCGGGATACAGTCCTTAGATTGGCCAGAGAGATGGGCAAAATCACGCATCACGGAAACACACTAGAATTTTATCCAGACCACACTATGGCAGTGCAGATGGCGCGCAAAGAATTTGCCCCGGTAAAGAAAAAATTGCGAGAACTGGGATTGGACTACGCAATACTCTACCCGGCAAAGCTCAAAATCATAAATGCGGGTAAACCGATTGTGCTCCCAACGGTGCAGGCAGCGCAGGAATACATCAAGAAACTGAAGAACCGGAGGAAATCGCAAGAACGGGATGAGCTGACTAGCGAGGTTGACTGATGATTCGAAAGAACAGACTCCAAACCGGTATCTGCGACGGGACGAAGTACACCTCTGAAACAAGATGCTGCAGATAGACACTTATGCGGACAAGACTATAGGCATAGGGGGAAAAATGACCGAATCTACTATCTAGATACCGCAAGATAGAAGAGACCCCCTTGCAGTACATTCATGGCCGCACCCGTTGCCAGGGCCGGAGGTGATGCCACCCGCAGTGAGTACCATGAACGCACATAGGACACTTGGGTGAAGGGAGGCTGGAACCAAGTTGCGGAATTCTGGGTGGCACCAACCTAGGTAAAACGTTTGGAAGTAAATGGAGCACGAACTGATTGAGCTCTGGTTTCACAGGCAGGGATGGAAAGTTGACAGACACTGCAAGGTCACACTGTCTGCACTGGTAAAGACTGGATAGAACGCCTATAAGTGAGTGCATTGGACTAACAAAGCAAGACAATCGCTATAATGCAGTGGGGGATGTTGTGCTGTAAGGCAAAGTACATTTAAGAATGGGATATGATGGGGGGAAAAAAGGACACATGTGTGATATATTGACTTGACCGCTACCTCCTGTCCACATCCAATACGTGGATGGAGATGTGTGCACCTGGTGACACCCCCAAGAGGGTGCGCCCCAACTCCAGTTTTATGATTGTTTTGTATGTTAGAAAGGGAAGGCTTTGGCAAAGTTTGGGAGCTGAAGTGGGAGGGGGGAGGACGGGAGGATTCGGAGTTGTTAGAATTCAACCTCTGTGTCTGAGAGGCATGGCGACCTTCATATTTCTGAAACACACAGTAAAGATAGTAATAGTGCATTTCAACCACAACTGCTTACACCAAGGGATGGGACAAACTACTGACGCTCGACCCATGAGGGAGAACACTGACATATCAGAATATAAACAGGTATTACCAACATGACTAGATCACATGGTATAAAGTTTATCACGTGGAACGTACGGGGACTGGGTAACCCCAAAAAAATCCGACAAATGTTTGCGTATTTTGACAGGTTACATATTGATATAGCCTTTCTGCAGGAAACACACATAGCACATACCAGGGAGTCTAGTTTGGGTGCTCGATGGGCAGAATCGGTTACAAACTCAAATTATTTATCATACTCCAGAGGGGTCAGCATACTAGTTCGCAAAGGGACACACTTCACGATAGACTACACGCACACTGATCGAGAAGGCAGATGCATAGTGGTGGTGGGTACCGTGCGGCACCGACGGCTGGCTCTAGTTAACACATATGGCCCTAATATAGATGATCCAGGGTACTTTAGGGCAATGTGGGACATAATTGCAGACCTTCAGGTAGAACACGTGCTGTGGGGGGGGACTTTAATGTGGCACTGCGTGATGGCCTTGATAGGACCACAGGAACATTAGAACCACATGTCAGAGCAAGAGCGATGATCCAAGATGCCATAGCCGACCTAAACATGACGGATATATGGAGAGATCAGAACCCGACGATGGCAGTGGCGACCCATATAAACGCTGTACACAACAGCTGGTCCAGACTACACTACTGGTTGGGAACACATGAACTGACAACATGGGCCACTGATATCAAACACCTACCACGAACTTTGTCAGATCATAGCCCGGTACTGGTCGAGATGACTATCCCGCATTATGAGCCGCCACCATTTGCTTGGAGGTTTAATGCAGCGGCATTACAAGATACCCTATATGTGGACACTCTGCACACAGCAATGGTAGACTATTTTGAATTGAATGGCCCCACGACGGACGATCCTGGTCTGCTGTGGGAGGCTTTTAAAGCCACGATACACGGGGTAAGCATAAGTACCTCCACAGGCATTTTAAGAGATATTAGACAACAACTGCACTCACGCGAGGCCGAGATGCACAAATTAGAACAGCAATACGCACAAACGAGGGACACTAAACTATTGGGAGACATACAAGCCTTACTAGTGGAACACCGCCAATTTGCAGCAGACGAGCTTAAATATGTATCAAAACGCAAAAATGCTAGACGGTATGGGGAGGGAGGCAGGCCGGGTAAAGCACTTGCAGATAAGATTTGCTCGGGACGTGCACCCCAAAATATCACGGCTATACGAACCCGGGAAGGGAATGTCATCAGAGACGTTCCGGGAATAAAGAGGGAATTTATGGACACGTATGGTGCCCTGTATGCAGCGCGCCCCTTGATACCGCAAGAAGAATTATTGGAATATATGGCAGACGTGGAAATTGCATGGCTAGCAAATGGGCACCGAGAATACCTGGCTCGCCCTATCACTGTAGAGGAAGTCACGGATATCATTAGGAAACTACCAAATGGCAAGGCACCGGGGCCTGATGGGTTCGTGGTGGAATTTTATAAACAGTTTGCAGACCTACTAGCCCCACATTTAGTGAGAGTATACGGAGCGGCACATGAGGCACAAACACTACCAGCATCAATGCGTGAGGCTATGCTTATTGCACTGTTGAAGCCTGGGAAAGACGAAGATAGATGTGATTCTTATCGCCCTCTCTCACTCATCAACGTGGACGTGAAAATAATAGCCAGCTTATTGGCAGATAGACTTAAGCCACTGATGCCCATGTTGATACGACCGGATCAATCCGGGTTTATACCAGATAGATCCACCATGCACAACACACGAACATTATTCGCACTAGCCCATTATTTGGCACCAGACATTAAGGCTGTGGCGGTACTGTTGGACGCAGCCAAGGCCTTTGACACCATAGACTGGCCGTTTCTACAGGCAGTGCTAGTACGCATGGGTTTCCCAGGTATTTTTCTGGGGTGGATCACAATGCTGTACACGAACCTGACAGCTCGAGTCAAAATTAACAAATATATCACAGAACCCATTAAGATCTGTAGAGGAACAAGACAGGGATGCCCCCTTTCACCATTACTATTCGCGTTGATACTGGAACCTCTAGCGTGCAAAAATCGGCAGCACCATCACTATTCGGCAATACAACTACCAGCACGGCCCATGCACATCTCACTCTACGCAGATGATATGGTATTATACGTTAAAAATCCGGAGCAGCACCTTAATCCCTTGTTAAGAGAATACATCAAATTCGGCCAACACTCGGGATTGCAGATAAATTGGTCTAAGTCCCTAGTAATAGCATTAACAGACAGCACACATCCCACAACACTGGACTACCCATTGGAGTGGTCGGACGAGCTGACCAAATATTTAGGAATCTGGTTCCATAGAGACCCGGAGCTAGTAATACGAACTAACTATGGTAAGACTATCATGTCCCTAGAGGAAAAAATTACAAGATGGAATAAACTACCACTATCCTTGGCAGACAGAGTAGCGATAGTCAAAATGGTGCTATTACCAAAGTTCCTCTATTTATTTAATAATATCCCGATAAAACCATCTGCAGAGGTCTTCCGTAACATTACGAAATTGGTGCTTAACTTACTCTGGGCGGGAAAACAGGCCAGGCTAGAATTACACACTATGACATTGCCGTTTGCTCAGGGGGGTTTCAAGGTCCCAGACTTTTATCTTTATTACCTGTGCGCTCAGGCGCAATTCGCACATTACTGGTACCACGAAATACCGTTCCTGACGCATGTCGCCGTGGAAGCGGGTGATGCAGACCCGATCCCACTAACGAGCATATTAACACACAAAAGGCCTAGGTTACACGATCATGATATTAACCCGGTAAACACTACCACAGAAGCGTGGAGACTGATAGGAAAGGTAGCGAAATGCTTGCCACTTTATGCACCTGCACTCCCCCTAGCACACCATCCAGCACTTTCAGTAACACAGGAGAAGGTTGGCATGGACCTGCTAAAACGAGCTGGGATAGACAAATTTGGCGACTTATATGAAGATGGGATGTTCCGGACACTAGATAAACTGGACTATGTCACTAACCCGACACTATTGTTTAACTTCACCTATTACAGGGTGCAGAGGGCGGTGAAAGAACATTTTCCAAACTACCCGAATGAACCCGAGACTCTGACGTCTCTGCAGTTAATACTCACCACTCCCTCGGCCTCGCACATGGTATCGAAATTGTACACTAGCTTACAGCGGGACGTGGGAGGAACCACGGAGAAAGCGAGGGATAAATGGACTAATGCATTAGACACACCACTAACAGACGAGGAATGGTTAACAGCGTGCCTACTTACGGGTATGCTGACACCCAATGGGAATTTGAAGATCATTCACTACAAGTATCTCCACCAGATGTACTATACCCCGCTAAGATTGTTTAGATATGGCCTACGAGATGACTCGCGTTGTGCGAGGTGTGGGCAGGAAAACGCTGACTTCATACATCTAGCGTGGAATTGTAGAAAAGTGGCAGGCTTTTGGGGAGAGGTGATACAGGCCCTTAGTGAAATGCTAGGAACATCACTGCAATGCGAGGCAAAGGTCTGCATGCTAGGCATTATACCACAGCTGAGAGCACAAAGGCGTAGATTCTGTGTGGTGGCATTATTGATAGCCAGGCGCAGGGTTTCGATGCATTGGAATAGCAAAATGGGGCCGAAGACTACACAATGGCTAGAAGATCTAACGTATTGTCAGGACACGCTGGTAACCTATGAGGAAGAGTTGCCGGCCAGGTCACGCCCAAAAGATTATTGGATGTATTTACGCACCTATTTATGAAACCGCGAATCAGTAGACACTGTTGAACGCTAATACCTTGGTGTAAAATAAGTTCAGTGAAATGAAATGTGGACATGTCGTGAGGAAGGAGGAGGGAGGATGCTGTGACACAGGGGCATGAGTTTTCTTTAGAGTTTTTATGTGTTTGGTTAGACTGTTTACTGACTGGTTAAAGAGTAAAATGGCAAGCGTAATCACGATGTACATAAGCACTAATCTAAGTACTGCATTATCGTCTGCTGAGACGCCGCCGAGCCTTTGGATGTCGGCTGATGGGCTGTGTAAGTGACCGAACACGTTGCTGATGATACAATTACATGGCCGGACTGATGAGGTTGTAGGCGATACCATGTTTGTAGGTACTATGAAATGTGTGCTAAACTGCTTGCACCAATAAATACATTTAAAAAAAAAAAACAGGCTGCAATGGCAAGCCTGATACATGTTTAAGAGGGCTACCTAAGTAGGTGAAACAAATAGTGCTGCAAGCACAATTTCTCAGACACCAAACATAAAATGTTCACCTATTCCCAATCAAAACTTAGCACTTATTAAATGTAATAAGATAACCCAATGTTATCCTTTGGTAGAAGTAGGCCTCAAAGCAGTGAAAACATCATTTAGGAGTTTTTCATTACCAGGACATGTAAAACATAAAAGTACATGTCCAACATTTTAAATACTCCACACCAGACCCTGTGGGCAGTGTATGGTCTACCCTAGTGAGTGGTGACATATGCATTCAAGAGTAAGGTTTCAACATGGCAAAAGGTTTAGTCAGCCAGGATGAAATGGCAGTTGAAAACTGCACAAACAGGTTGCAATGGCAAGCCTGAGATATGTTTAAGAGGGCTACCTAAGAAGGTGGAACAATTTGTGCCGGAGGCACACTACTAGCATTTAATTTACAGGCCTTAGGTGCATATGGTGCCACTTTACTAGGGACTTACAAGGATTTTAAATGTGCCAATTGGGTGTAAGACAATATTGCCATGTTTAACGGCGAGAGCACAAGCACATTAGCACTGGTTAGTAGTAGTAAAGTGCACAGAGTCCTAAGGCCAACAAAAACAAGACCAGAAAACAGGAGGGTGAAGGCAAACATTTTGGAGATGACTCTGGATGAAGGGCCAAGTCCAACAGTAAACAACCTTGTTTCATAGTTTTTAAACCTTTCCGATACTAGGTAATGCCAGGCTGTTCTGTACGCTATGTTATATGAATTTGTAATCATAAATTGTTTCTAAGGGATGAAAACCTAGATTTGCTTTACTTTACAAATTCCTATTTTGATGTATTATTGTTTCTGTGCCTAAAAAGTTGTGCAAATATCGTTTTATTTTATATTCTATCCTGGCCTGTTACTTTTAATGTTACTCTTATTATTTTTTATTTACATTTCTGCTACTGCATTTGTACATTTCTACTGTGAATGCAAGCACCCTTATCTCATTGTCCTAGGTTGCATTTAATTTGAAGTAAATAATCTTGACCTTTGTATGTAGTACCTCCTACAATGTTTTTAGAAGTAATGATTCCAAATTGCATTTGGTGATGTTTATTTTGTTTAAAATATCTTGTCACTATGCTTTCATCTGTTTTTTTTTAAATTATTTTTTATTATCATTTTATGTCAGCAAGCATCCATTTACATCTTCATAAACAGAAAATAATTGAACATAATCAAATTGATGCATACAATATGTTACAGCAAAACATTAGAAACGGGAAGCAAGATGATTCTTTTCTTCAGATCCATCTTGACAAGGGGGACTAGAGTTTCAGTCCATATGTCTTTCTTCTAACTCCCTTTGCTTTATACAATGCAGTCTCTGATTGAAATGTCAAAATTAATCTGGATTGCCAATTATTAAATACTGGTGGTGCAGTATCTAACCATTGCGATGTTATACACACCCGGAATATTGACATACAAATAAGTAAAAACCCTTACTGAGCTTCCAACCTACCAGACAGTTGACTTGTCGGTAGACCTAAAATGACCAGTTCTGCAGATAATTGTACCTGTAACCCCAAACTGGCATTCAAAAAATATTCAACATCAGAAATAAGTTGACTTAGTTTTGGACAATAAAAAAACATATGAGTAGCATCTGCCGCAATGAGTCCGCAACGATTACATTTATCCCCTTTTATAGAGTTCCATCTGGCCAGTTTCGCCGAGGTGTAATATAAATCAAATAAAGCCATAAAATGCTGGCATTTCAGGGGGCCATTAAATAAAACTTTTGTTGATAATTCAATTACGCTAACTAAGTTGATTCTGCCCTTTCCTAACTTCCTTTGCCATTTGTCCTCCCACACAGCCAGATTATCATCTAAAGTTCTTAGCAGAAGCTGATAAATTAGGCCAACTTTCGATTGCACCCTCAGAGCTTCCAACAGATCAACTTTTTTGATATCTATTTGGTTTTGTGTGATTTTTGAATCCAGAAAACTTCGTAGTTGTAAATATTAAAAAAATTCTGTCCTCACCAGCTTATATTTTTTCTGCAGGAAAAGAAAAGAGACTATTTGGTTCCCCTGAAATAATCACCTTACGTATGGATCCCTGCTGCATACCATCTGCCCATCACCCGATCCTTAAATACTTCCAGTAGTACAAAACAATTATTTAACGGTGTATAATAATTAAAATTAGAATTCCACCCGAATCTGTTTTTTACTTTTCTCCAGATCTCAAAGGCAGTCAACAGAATTTTGAATCTCGTCTTTTTATAATAACTAGGCTCGGTTATACGAACTAAGCATTGCTTCACCTCCTTACCCAATACCATCTCATAGATTGATGGGCTGATCGCCTCTTCCATCGTAGCATCATGAAAGATCAAGACGCCCATGTATTTCAACAGTGCAGCCCAATAATAAAGCCGAAAAATTGGAATCCCCCAACCTCCTCTATCCCTGGGTAATATACACCATTTCATAGCCCTCCTTGCTCTATGATAACTCCAGAGAAACCTGGAGCACAATCTATCAGTTCTAACGAAAAAAGCTGAAGAAAACATAAGAGGGATTGTGCGAAACAAATATTAAAATTTCGGAAAATTAACATTTTTAGTACATTGCTCCGCCCATAAAGCGATAAATGGAGATTAATCAGTCGTTCCAATGTCTTATTAGCCGCAGTTAAAATAGGTTCCGTATTCAGCCGCACTATGTCGTCTACTTTTGCTGAGATTTTAATACCCAAGTAGAGGGCTTCTGACGCAAAATTGATATCCTTTGGACGCCCTGCATCTGAGTGAATCAGCTTCGTTTTAGCGATCTTTAATTTGTAGCCCGAATAGCTCCTGCATTTATCAGCTGCTTGAACTATCTTTGGCAATGCAGACTTAATATCGGGTGTGACAATAGCAATATCGTCTGCATACGCAAACACTTTATACTCTCTCTGATAAATCTGAACCGGCATGATATCTACCTCCTCTTCTAATCTGGTTAAAAAGGGCTCAATATATAAAGCAAATAGCAAGGGGGAACACGGACATCCTTGCATTGGCCCCCGAGTTATTGCTATATTTGCCGATGAATTTCCAGAAATTCGGATTGTGGCTTTTGGTGTAATATACAGTGCCTGTACTGCTTTAATAAACTCTTCTGGAAATCCCTTCCAAATCAGGGCAGACCACAGAAACTCCCAGGACACCCTGTCAACTGCTTTTTAGGCATCTAACAGGGCAACCGCCACAGGAGAGTCCATAGCCTGCGCCCAATCCAAAAGAGATATGATTCTTTTTACATGGTCAGTTGTATCTCATTTGGAAATAAATCCATGCTGCCTTTTAGAAACTAAACTAGACATAAGATCATTCAGCCTGTTAGCCAGTATCTTAGAATAGACCTTGCTGTCTGCATTAAGAAGCGAAATTGGTCTATATGACCCCCATATCAGTATCCTCCTTGTCCTTTTTAAAAAAAATTACAATCGTGGCATCAGACCAGGAATCTGGGGGATTACCCCTAAAGGATTGTTGACAAACTTCTAATAACTCATGCTTCAAAATCTTTCTAAAAGTACGAAAGAATTCGAGTAGGATGTTATCAGGGCCCATAGCCTTACCAAGAGGTAAATCCAATAGAGCTGCTTCTATTTCTTCCCAAGTTATTGGTGCTGATAACAGGGTTTTTTGTATTTCGGAAAGCTTGCTTGTCTCTAAGGGCCATATGTATCAACAAACCCTTTTGCGATTCCTAAATAGCGATTTTTAAGGAATCGCTATTTAGAAATCGCAAAATGGTATGTATGAAGAAAATCGCTATTTTTTAGCGATTCCTTAATTTTCCTTATTTGCGAATTCGCATTTTGCGAATTCGCAATAAAGGAATAATTTCCAATGCATTCCTATGGGCCAAGAGGCCCATAGAAATGATTGCGAAATAATTCTCAAATTGCGAATTCGCAATTTGCTAATCGCAATTTGAGAATTATTTCAAGGGTGCAGGGGTGTCTCAAAGACACCCTGCTGCACCCCTGAAATGTACATGTGTGTGCATATGGCGCACATACATGCCCTATGGGCATGTGTGTGCATCATATGCCACCTTCAAAAATGCCAAAATGTGCATTTTTTGAAGAATTCGCAAATTACCATCAACTACAAGGTGGTGGTAATTTGCGAATTCTTAACCAAAATTCGCAACCCAAAAATCCTGCATACATAGTGTTGGACCTAGGGGAACACCCAAGTCACATAGGGTAGCTTGGCACTAAGTGGAAAGGCCTAATTCCAAGGTACAAGTGCAAAGTTTGCGTCACCCTTCAGTAACCCAATGTCCCTCCACTAGAAAAGAAAGACACCACACCTTCTTTAGTAAAATACGGGCTGTTTTATAAAATTCTTTTGTGAGATTTTCTCTTTCTCCTGTAGTTCAACAATGAATTACACTGTACATCTTGACGTTCTCCCCAAACATATCCTGTAATACTACGAGTTCTCAGTTCAGCAACCTCTTAGCATTTTAACTTCCCACAATGATTTTACATTAGAATGCACTGTCTTAATACTCTGAATCAGTACCTCCTACCACAATAGACGGCACTTACAAGTGAAGGTTTTCTTGTACCAGGTTTCCAAGCACCAAAGGATTAGCATCTATTTTGAAATTCCCTCATTAGACGAACTCTGGTTATTAAGTGAGGCACAAATTAGACGACATTACATTGGCAACTTGAACCAGGGCATCAATACATCAGTGAGATTGAAGAACTCCCCTCCCCTCACCTCAACTACTGGAGCGCTAGATGAACTGTCTTATCTCTGGCAATGAAGTACAAGTGCGCTACACAAGGGCTTTCCACAATCTGGACCACCAAGGCATTCAATTTAATAGTACTCTGCTCAAGTTATAAACGCCCTCCAAGGATTGTCTCTCCAGTTCAGCTTCGCAGCTCTAATTCAGTTCTTTCGGGCTCCGAACCATCCAACCTGTTAAGCGGGAAATGCAGGAGTCTACCTTCGGACTTCCCCACCTTCCCTCAGAACTTGCTTACTTGTTTGCGGCTGCGCTCTGCTTTCCACTTTCCCCCGGCCTCACCAGGACTCAACTGGTGAATCTCACCGCCAGCTTTAGGAGGTCCGGGTGGAGCTGTTGGAATCGCGTCACGCCGTCTCCTCACTCGAGTGACCTCCGTCACCAGGCGCACACTGGGCCTGCGCAGGGGAACAGCGTCTAGGCGCAGGGCAGGGCCGGCCTCCTCCTCTCGCCGGCGGCAATGTTCTCGGCAGCTCCCGCCCACAAACAATCAAGGCTCCAAGGCCACTCCGCCCCCTGACGCTTCTCAGACTCCCCTCAGTGAGCCTGCGCAGGGGAACAGAGTTTTCATCGATCCAGACCCAGGTAAAGTTCAGGCAGCTTATTCCTCCCAGTCCAGGCCTTGTTTCTCACAAAGCTCAGGGAACTGGTAATTACTCCCACGTCAGATATAGTGGTCAGGAAGTCCCAATTCAGCTCACCCACTCTACCCTTTCCTTCTCCTCCGCGGTCTCTCCTAGGGCTAGAGGTCCATTCCTCCTAACTCGTCAGGGGAACCCAAGCTGGAATAAGAAGGTGGTCATTCAGCAGGGCCAGATCTATGGGAAAGGGGCAGTGGCAGCAGTAAGGTAGCAACCCTCTGACAGGAAGTCAACCCTCTGAGCTTCCTAACCCTCTATACCCACAGCCTGCACTCCGACTGGTTCAGTGGTTACACAAAATGGCCGACTAGGTTCTGCTCTTATATACCCCTAGCCTCAAGTGTCCAGAACAGGCCAGAAGGTTCTAGAGTCTCCCTGTGTTATCCTATGGGCCCTTGCTCCTGAGGTGCCAGTTATGGCAGTTGCTGACCACCATTTTAGGTACCTCCTAGTTTTCAGTCAGGAAAGTCACCTAGGCCTCAGGAAAAAGGACCATGAGGGCAAAGAACACCTAACCCCTAGGACAACACCGCAAAAATTCAGTGGACATAAAAATTAAGGGTTTTTGAGGGCCAAAAAGGGGACAAAAATAAATAATAAATAGGAGGGACTACCCAAAGGGCAGACAGGTCTAACACACGTCCCCCCCAGCTGAAAGTGGGGAGAGCTACCCAACCCCTTGGGAGTCCTCATCACTAAGGCGGAAATACCTAGAGAGACCGTCTGCATTAGCGTGGTCCACTCCAGGCCAATGTTCCACCCGGAAGTCCATTCCCTGTAGGGAGATGGACCATCTCAACAACTTGGGATTTTCCCCCTTCATTTGCATCAGCCAACGAAGGGGATCGGTGGTCGGTCTGAACCAGGAAGTGCGAGCCAAACAGGTATGGCCGCAGCTTCCTCAGAGCCCATACCACCGCAAAAGCTTCCTGCTCAATTGCACTCCACTTCTGTTCCCGGGGAAGCAGTCTCCTGGACAGGAAGACTACTGGCTGATCCAGACCCTCTTCATTGAGTTGCGATAACACTGCCGCAATGCCATGCTCTGATGCGTCTGTCTGGACAATGAACTCCTTGGAGAAGTCTGGGGCCCTCAGGACCGGTGCTGCACACATTGCCTGTTTCAATTTCACAAAGGATTGCTGACAAGCCTCTGTCCAGACTACCCGTCGAGGTTGTTTCTTAGATGTGAGCTCTGTGAGGGGCGCTACAATAGTGCCATACCCCTTCACAAAGCGACGGTAGTAACCTGTGAGGCCCAGGAAAGCTCTGACCTCAGTCTGGGTCTTGGGGGGTTCCCAGGCCATGATTGCCTCAATCTTTGCCTGGAGGGGCTGCACTGTTCCCCTACCCACCAAGTGACCTAGGTACACAACCGACCCCTGCCCAATCTGACATTTGCTGGCCTTGATTGTCAAGCCAGCCTGTTTCAGGGCTTGGAGAACAGCTTGCAGGTGACGCAAATGGTCCTCCCAGCTGCTGCTGAAGACAGCAATGTCATCCAGGTAAGCAGCGGAGAAAGCCTCCATTCCAGAGAGGACCTGGTTCACCAGCCGCTGAAAAGTGGCAGGGGCGTTCTTGAGCCCAAAAGGCATCACGCAGAACTGGAAGTGTCCCTCAGGCGTGGAGAAAGCTGACCTTTCTTTTGCTCCATCTGTAAGGGAAATCTGCCAGTACCCTGAAGTAAGGTCAAAGGTACTCAGGTATTGGGCAGCTCCCAGCCGGTCAATCAATTCATCCGCCCTAGGGATCGGATGAGCATCAGTCTTGGTCACTGAGTTTAGTCCCCGGTAATCCACACAGAACCTTAGTTCTGGAGTGGTGCCTGGTGGAGCAGCTTTTGGTACCAAAACCACCGGACTGGACCAGGGGCTACTGGAAGGTTCAATGACTCCTAGCTCCAGCATCTTGGTAACCTCACCGTGGATGCTGGCCTTCACCTTGTCTGACAGCTGGTAGGTCTTTGACTTCACTGGTGGGCTGTCTCCTGTGTCCACATCATGGGTACACACGGTACAAGGGAGAACAACGAGGAATACTGCTCCCGGACCTGGCGGCAGTCCTCTCGCTGCTCAGGAGATAGGGATGGGGAGAGAATCACTCCCTCCACTGACCCATCCTTTTCTTGAGACGAAAAGAGATCAGGGAGAGGCTCGCTTTCTGATTCCTCTGCACCATCAGTCACCATCATCAAGATGACCTCGGGCCTCTCATGGTGGGGTTTGAGGCGATTGGCATGCAGCACCCGTAGGGGCTGTCGAGGGGTCTTAAGGTCCACCAGGTAGGTGGCCTTACCCTTCTTCTCCAACACCTCAAAGGGGCCTGTCCAGCGATCTTGGAGGGCACTTAGCTCTCCAGGTTCCATCACCCACACTTTCTGGCCAGGCTCCAACTCCACAGGGTGAGCGTTGTGGTCATACCACTCTTTCATCACTGCTTGGCTGGCTTCCAAGTTGTCAGAAGCTTGCTTCCACAACTTTGCCATTTGGTTCCGGAAGGCCAGCATATAACTCACCACATCCCGGGGAGGCTTTCTGGGAGATTTTTCCCATCCGTCCTTCACCAGGCTGAGAGGTCCACGTACAGGGTGCCCATACAGAAGCTCGAAGGGGCTGAAGCTCACTCCTTTCTGTGGCACTTCCCTGTAGGAAAATAACAGACAGGGTAGGAGGACGTCCCATTTCCTCCGCAGGCTCTCAGGCAGACTTCTTATCATGCCTTTCAAGGTCTTGTTGAACCTTTCTACCAGGCCATTGGCCTGGGGGTGATAAGGAGTAGTAAACCGGTAGGTAACTCCACACTCCTTCCACATAGCCCGCATGTACGCTGACATGAAGTTGGTCCCCCTGTCGGACACAACCTCCTTGGGGAAACCCACTCGGGTAAAGATCCCCATCAGGGCCCTAGCCACTACAGGTGCAGTGATGGTCCTCAGAGGAATTGCCTCTGGGTACCGCGTGGCGTGATCCACCAGAACCAGGATAAACCTGTGACCAGCTGTAGTTGGTGGATCCAATGGCCCCACAATGTCGATGCCCACCCTTTCAAAGGGGGTGCTAACGACAGGTAGTGGTTCCAGGGGAGCTTTCAGCTTCACCCCTGTTTTCCCACTGGCTTGACAGGATACACATGTCCGACAGTAAGTGTCAGACGCCACTTTCATCTGAGGCCAGTAAAAGTGGGGGACAAGCCGGGCAAAGGTCTTATCCTGATCTAAGTGTCCTGCCAAGGGAATCTCATGAGCCAATTCTAGAAGAAAGGCTCAGTATCGTTGAGGGACTATCAAGGCCTGTGATGAACCAGGCAAAGGTACCTTGGGTTCACTGTAGAGGAGTCCGTCCTCCCAGTAAATGTGGTAGTGCACTGCAACGTTCCCTGCTGCCTGGGCTTCGGCCTGTCGCCTCAGTCCCTCAAGGGTAGGGCACTCCTTCTGGCCCTTACAAAACTCCTCCCTGGTAGGCCCTCCCTCCACATGCCACTCGGCAGGGATAGGTAAGTCCTCCAGGGAGACTACTTCCCCCTCCACGGACTCCTGGCCCACCACCGCAGGTGGCCGATCTGTCTCATGGGGCGTGGAAGCCGAAGCAGGCTTCTCCTGTCTTCGGGTCTTTCCCTTTTTGGCAGCGGGCTGGCCCATTGTTCCAGGCTCCAGCCCAGGCGAACTCCCTCTCCGGGTAGTCGCAGACCTTGTGCTTGCACAGGCCCAGTCAGGTGTACCCAGCATCTCCGAATGAGTCCGGTATTCCACCTCCTTCCAGACATTGTGCTCCATGTCATTTCCCAGCAGACAATCACCTGGCACGGCAGGGCTTACGGCAACTCGAAGTGAACCTGCAACCCCTTCCCACTCAAATGGAACCTCGGCCACAGGATAGTAGCCCAATCTGCCGTCAGCCATCGCGGCGGGGTGGAGTACATGTGGAATCACCTGCTCTGGAGACACCAGTTGACTCCTCACCATAGTCATACTGGCTCCTGTGTCTCTCAGAGCCCCCCCTCTTTGGCCATTGATGGTGAACCATTGCCCATACTTTACAGTATTTGAGGGCACCTGGATCTTGGGAACCATCTCCCGATCTCCCAGGGACACTAAGGTGACACCCGCCCACTCACCCCCCCTTATTTAAGGGCAACTCCTCCCCGAGCACTACACTAGCTACTCCTGGGGCTTTTCCTCCAGTGGGAGGGGGTGGTCTCTTTGGGCACCTGACATCTCCCTTATAATGTCCAACACCACCACACTCAAAGCAGTGCACAACCCTTGGCTGCTGACTTTGGCCAGGATGAGGGTTTCTGGGCGGGTTAACCTGAGGGGTGAATCCTGTTCCCTTACTCTGGAAACTGTTTTGGGGACCTTTAGAGAACTCCCGCTTTTTATCTCCCCCCTCCTTCTTCTGGGGGGCGCCCTGTCTGGTCCTTTGGGAATCCCCTCCAGTCCCCTTTGAGGACACCGGGGTACTTGCCCAGATGTCCGCCTCCTCTGCAAGCTTTCTGGGGTTGGTTAGCTTGCTGTCCACCAGGTGTTGACGCAGCTCGGGAAAACATTTCTCGAGTAGGTGCTCTTTGAGAAATAGGTCGTACAACCCCTCATAGTCCCTCACCTCGCTGCCTTGTATCCAGCCCTCCAATGCCTTCCTTGCATAGTCCAGGAAATCCACCCAGTTTTGGGTGCTTAATTTGTGACTCCCCCTGAACTTTTGCCTGTACTTCTCTGGGGTCAGCCCAAACTTTTTAATTAGTGGGTCTGCTCATCCTGCTCTAGGGCCAATAGTGTATCCCGTCCAGTAGGAGGCATGTATTTGTATAAACCACCCCCCCAGTGTTTTTCCTGGATCCCATGGGCTCTTTAGGAGACCTCATAGGCAGTCAGCCACTTCGCGATGTCATCCCCTGAGCTGTAACTGGCAACTATATCTTTAGGTAGGTAGGGTCTGGATTCCCTGGTCAGTTCTTTTGTTTCGCTGCCACCATTTGGAGAATTAGAGGGTCCTATCTGTAGGGCCTTGAGTTCTAGCTCCCTCAGTTTCAACTTGTGAGCCATCCTCTGTTCCTCTTTCTCCTTCTCCATCTTGGCTAACTCCCACTTCAGCTGTCTCTTTTCCCTCCTGTCCACTAGTTCAGCTTCGGTTAAGCTTCTTCCGGAGACACTGTTGCCCTCCCTTGAAAGGGTCCTGGTAGTAGGTTCCCCATCTCAAGTGGAAACAATCCTTCTACCTCTATGACTGTGTCCCAGTCCGTCTCCTCTTCCTCCTCCTTTCCCTCTCCATGTGCTGCTACCCACGCTCTCAAACTGGTCTGGAGTTCCCCCTTCTTCGCACCACGCTTAAAAAAAACTCCCATCTTCTGGCAAAAGTCTCTAAGCTGGGCTGTAGTATAGGTCTCCAGTTCCCCCAGAGCAAATTCCATTTTGCTTATGAGATATGTAGGGACAACCACTCGAGAAGAATTGGTTCAAAAGGGACAATTCGAAGCTACCTCCACCCACCACCAGGAGTAAATTTAGAAAAAGCAAAAGAAGTAATTGGGAAGTCCGCCAGGAGAAAACTCCAGGTGTAGGCCTGTGGAGTACACTTAGTTAGTGCAGAGTAGACGCAAACACAGTTCTCATCCCACCGCTGGACACCAATTATGTTGGACCTAGGGGAACACCCAAGTCACATAGGGTAGCTTGGCACTAAGTGGAAAGGCCTAATTCCAAGGTACAAGTGCAAAGTTTGCGTCACCCTTCAGTAACCCAATGTCCCTCCACTAGAAAAGAAAGATACCACACCTTCTTTAGTAAAATACGGGCTGTTTTATAAAATTCTTTTGTGAGATTTTCTCTTTCTCCTGTAGTTAAACAATTAATTACACTGTACATCTTGACGTTTTCCCCAAACATATCCTGTAATACTACGAGCTCTCAGTTCAGCAACCTCTTAGCATTTTAACTTCCCACAATGATTTTACATTAGAATGCACTGTCTTAATACTCTGAATCAGTACCTCCTACCACAATAGACGGCACTTACAAGTGAAGGTTTTCTTGTACCAGGTTTCCAAGCACCAAAGGATTAGCATCTATTTTGAAATTCCCTCATTAGACGAACTCTGGTTATTAAGTGAGGCACAAATTAGACGACATTACATTGGCAACTTGAACCAGGGCATCAATACATCAGTGAGATTGAAGAACTCCCCTCCCCTCGCCTCAACTACTGGAGCGCTAGATGAACTGTCTTATCTCTGGCAATGAAGTACAAGTGCGCTACACAAGGGCTTTCCACAATCTGGACCACCAAGGCATTCAATTTAATAGTACTCTGCTCAAGTTATAAACGCCCTCCAAGGATTGTCTCTCCAGTTCAGCTTCGCAGCTCTAATTCAGTTCTTTCTGGCTCCGAACCATCCAGCCTGTTAAGCGGGAAATGCAGGAGTCTACCTTCGGACTTCCCCACCTTCCCTTAGAACTTGCTTACTTGTTTGCGGCAGCGCTCTGCTTTCCACTTTCCCCCGGCCTCACCAGGACTCAACTGGTGAATCTCACCGCCAGCTTCAGGAGGTCCGGGTGGAGCTGTTGGAATCGCGTCACGCCATCTCCTCACTCGAGTGACCTCCGTCACCAGGCGCACACCGGGCCTGCGCAGGGAAACAGCGTCTGAGGCGCAGGGCCGGCCTCCTCCTCTCGCCGGCGGCAATGTTCTCGGCAGCTCCCGCCCACAAACAATCAAGGCTCCAAGGCCATTCCGCCCCTGACGCTTCTCAGACTCCCCTCAGTGAGCCTGCGCAGGGGAACAGCGTTTTCCTCGATCCGGCTCTTTGACCTAACGTTCGCCCCGCAGTGCGAACAAGGATCGGGTTTACTGCCAGAACCAGATCCACGATCAGGTCACCTCTTCCTCACTCAGCAGCAGTGCCCTCCTACCCAGGAGCATGACAAGGAGAGGATGGGGCCCACGTCTTCTACCACACGAATATAACTGGTGGGGGCCAACTGCGGGCAGTGTCCAGAACAGACCCAGGTAAAGTTCAGGCAGCTTATTCCTCCCAGTCCAGGCCTTGTTTCTCACAAAGCTCAGGGAACCGGCAATTACTCCCACGCCAGATATAGTGGTGAGGAAGTCCCAATTCAGCTCACCCACTCTACCCTTTCCTTCTCCTCCGCGGTCTCTCCTAGGGCTAGAGGTCCATTCCTCCTAACTCGTCAGGGGAACCCAAGCTGGAATAAGAAGGTGGTCATTCAGCAGGGCCAGATCTATGGGAAAGGGGCAGTGGCAGCAGTAAGGTAGCAACCCTCTGACAGGAAGTCAAACCTCTGAGCTTCCTAACCCTCTATACCCACAGCCTGCACTCCGACTGGTTCAGTGGTTACACAAAATGGCCGACTAGGTTCTGCTCTTATATACCCCTAGCCTCAAGTGTCCAGAACAGGCCAGAAGGTTATTGAGTCTCCCTGTGTTATCCTATGGGCCTTGCTCCTGAGGTGCCAGTTATGGCAGTTGCTGACCACCATTTTAGGTACCTCCTAGTTTTCAGTCAGGAAAGTCACCTAGGCCTCAGGAAAAAGGACCATGAGGGCAAAGAACACCTAACCCCTAGGACAACACCGCAAAAATTCAGTGGACATACAAATTAAGGGTTTTTGAGGGCCAAAAAGGGGACAAAAATAAATAATAAATAGGAGGGACTACCCAAAGGGCAGACAGGTCTAACACATAGCAATTAAGGAATTGAAAAATTGCGATTCCTTAAATGCTATGGCAAAATAAGGAATCGCTAATCTTTGCGATTCCTTATTTTGCGAATATTTGATACATCCCAAAACATGCAAAAAAGACGTTTGCGATTCGCAAAAGGCTTGATACATATGGCTCTAAGTGTTTTCGATATTCCACAGCCGAATGACTGCCTGACGGATCCTCTATTGGTGACCTATATAAGGATTGATAGAAATTTTGAAAAGCTTCTAAAACTCCTTTCTTTGTTTCTTGTAAGATCCCGTTCAAATCAACAATCTTTAGGATATCACTATAGACTGATTTCTGTTGCAGTCTATTGGCCAACATTCTCGTAGTATTTTCGCTGAATTCATACGATTCCTCCTTATACTGAGTATATTTAAGTGCGATTTGATCAGCGATATTAGAATACACTCTCCCTCTTTTAATAGATCTTTTTGTGCCGCTGCTATGTCCTGGCCTAATTTGATTGTATTAGCTAATTTACGTTCTTCCCACATAACCATATCACTATCCTCTTTATATTTGACCCGTCTTTTTTTCACTCGTGCCTGCGAATAACTAAGGGTTTCCCCCCTGACTATCGCCTTAAAAGCGTCCCAAACTATCTTGCTTGGTGCCGTTTTATTATTAAGTTTGAAAAACTCCTGTATGAATTTGGCCATGTGATGACGATACCCAGCCTCCAGTAATAAATTTCGTTCAAATAACCATGTCCGCTTCCCTTCAGCTATATAGGGGTCCAAAATCAAGTCAAGTACTAAAGGATTATGATCGGATATAAGTTTTGGAAGAATCTCTAAATTCAGTTTTCCTGTCAAATGCTGCGAAACCAAAAAATAATCTAAACAAACACATTTTTTATGCGGTATTGAAAAGAACGAATACCCAGGATCATCTGTATGAAGCAGATTCCAGACATCATTACGCCCATGATCTAATATTAACTCCCGTAAAGCCCTGAAAGTCCGAGGTTTCCTTCCAATATATCCCGAATTTTTCCTAATATCAAGATTAGCCTCCAAATGTATATTCAGGTCCCCACACACAATCACTGGCTGGGGCCATTGAGCTAGTTCTATATTAATACAATTCATGAGCTCAGAGTCATCCAAATTCGGGCCATATAACGTGCACAGCGTAAATCTGTTCTGATCAATCTTAAATTCTCCAATTACCCACCGCCCCCATTTATCTTCCAAAATCTTACAACATACCCCAAGCCCCTTTTTATGAGGATAGCAACCCCCCTCTTAATCCCAGATTGTTTTGAACATGCCACTAATTCTAGTCCTAAATTTTTCAAGCAAGCCCTCTTTGCCCAGGCAATATGAGTTTCTTGTAAACATAATATGTCTATTCGTGATAACTGAACGATCTTCGCCAAGACCTCTCTTTTCTTCAAATCATTAAGCTCACTAATGTTGAGCGTACATATCCTTAATTTCCTATCCTTATTTCAAAAAAGAAAACCAGAACACAGAATATTTTGCCCTTTGCTTGAGGGAAACATGTCTAATTACTACTTTTATATAGAGGCTCTCCAAACAACATAAAATAAAAAAAACACTCCAAATGCTCCAACAATCAAGGCTGCCGCTGACTTTTCACCCACCCCACCATCCAACATCCCCCCTCCCGCTCCTCAAACCACCCTACCCTACCCACCCTACCCACCCAACCCTCCATATGAGGCACAAGGACCATCGGTCCATGAAAGAATATGGAGTGCCGCCCCCCCTCCCCCTTTACTAGGTTAGAATGGAGAGTAACTTCACATGCTATACTTAAATAAATCCTCTTAAGCACAAAGCTCGCACTAGATGAACACATCTACTTTGCCGTTTCTGATCACATCATATAGACAGTAAGTATTCTTTGGCCTGAATTTCAGAAAAAAAGAACTTCGTTTGACCCTTTACAATGGTCTTTAACTTAGCAGGGTTTTGTAGAAAGACCGTGGCACCTTTTTCCTGAAACCCCGGGATAAGCTGTCGCAGTTGCCAGCGCTTAGCTACTGTAGCCTAACAAAAATCAGGACGAACAAAAAAATTACAACCTTTCGCCGATCTTTTTTTGTCAGGCCTAGTTAACCAAAAACAGCTTCACGCGCTAAGAAGCTATTAAATCGAACAAGAATAGCTCTAGGGCGGTCCTCCTCCCCCTGCCTTCCCTTCTTAATAGTGAAAGGGAGCCTGTGCACCCTTTCTATTTCCTTAGACCAGTCCCACAAAGTCAGATCTGGAAATGCCTCAGCAAATAGTTTGCAGACAAAATTACGGACATCCGATTCTTCTTTTTTCTCCGGAATGCCTAAAAAGTTTAAATGATTTCTGAGAGCTTGAGTCTCCAACTTGGAAAGCTTAAAACTAATATCATCTCTATGAGCTCTAATAGAGTTAATTTACGCTTTCTGAGCAACCAAGTTATCTTCCAGAGTTGAAATTCTTGTTTCCGCTTCAGTAACTCTAAGTGAGGTATCTGAGCATATTTTCATCACACGCCGTACTGCGTTCTGGACTTTACGACATGTTGCCTGAGTACGGGCATTCTCTAACTTGATCTCAGCTCTATGTTCCATCATTGTATGATAGATAGTCGACAACGTAATCTCCTGGACAGGGCTCTGCTCCCCTGTGAGGAGTACTTTGACACCCACAGGAGTCTCTTCTAGGGGTCCCGGTGTCACATTCCCTGAAAGAGCCTCACCAGTTTCTAAAGATTTATTCTTAGAGTTCACATACCGAGATTTCCTGTTTTTTAACTTTTTAACCATAGTAATTGCTGAACTAGGAGAAGTCTCAATAGAATTTGCCACGTCTTCAATACTACTGCCCTCCTCAGGATAATCAGCCCAATCTTTGCTTGTACTTGTGCTTTCATCTGAAGAGTGATCGGACATCGAGTAAAAATTATCAAGAATGTCTTGCGACCCAAACAAATCCTGTGCAGGCGCTCCCTCATTTAGCGCTGACGACTCTAATTCCACAGCAGGGTTACCCGGACTGCCTGTAATGCTTGCAGAGAGAGAAAACTCAGGGACTCCATCTCCCAGAACACCCTTCCCCGCGATAGCTTCATTGCCCATATCTTTCTCCAACTCAACATCAATAGGTGATACATTTGTTACAACGACTGTAGAGACCAAAGGATCCATATGTTGAACAGCCTCAAGAGTATCTTCCTCTGAACGTTCGCTACTTAGTAATTGTATTTTGGCATTCTTCGATATTTGGTTTTCAAACAATGCTGGCAAAGTTTGTGTCCCTGGTTTTGCAGTGCGCGCCGCCACAATAGTCTTCACAGACCTCTCGCCCCCTCTCTTTTGATTCGTACCTGAGGGCATCTGCATCTGTGCCGCTGTATTCATCCCTTCAATCACGTCTGCGGGCTCTCCGGCACTGCCATCTTCTGCCCCTTCCTTTGTTTGTGCCTTCATTTTAATGCTTCTCGTGATTACTTTTGGAGCCATTTTGCCCCGTACTCGACCGCGTCCACTGCCGGCTCCTCCGCCTCCGCCATCTCCACGCCCCACTCGGCGATGCAACCCAGCAAACAGAGCCGGCAGGAACCACACCGGAGCTACACTGAAGCGGCAAAGCAGAAGCCTGGACACCATCCGGAACACTTATAATAAAAACAGCAGTTCGGCGCCCGCCAACAGTAAGACCAGCAGTAAATGAGAATGCTGATTATCAAAGAACCGGGGGCGATGCAAAAAATTAATTTTTATCCAATTTCAAACTCCAAGAGAAACCCCCATCATCTCGAGGATTAGTTCACTCTTCTTACAAGATGTGCGAGCGAGGCGCCTCACGTATTCTCTCCTTTCAAACCCAGAGCGGGGACCGAGCTGCTCACACAGCCGTCCTTGCGGCCGCCATCTTGCCTCTGACAATACTATGCTTTCATCTGACTCACTATTTGGTGTTGTTTTCAATATTTGTATTTCCTCAAGTGTTTGTTTTTTGGTTGTGTGTCTAAAGTTATGAGTGTGCGTTTGTTTGTTAATCAAAAATAGACATCTGTGTTAGGCTTCAAAGGCAACAAATAAGCATGTGCTTTTTTATTTTTTAAGAAAAAACAACTATTTATCAAATGTTATTGAATTATATTTTATCATGTCAATATTATATTTATTCAATTGTCCCTTTTAATTTTACAAGTTTTAGTTATTTTAAAAAATGTATCTTTAATTTCTTATTTGTTTGGAATGGTCTAAATTTGGATTGATTATATGCAACTTAGTGACATTTTTAGTAGTTTACACTGTAAGGCATGCTTACTTACAGTGTGTCTAATGCGAACATGACATAACCGAAATGAGTCTTTATCTGTTAGGAGTTGTAGTGATATTCTTCTGCTCTTGTGCTTTTTTTCTTTATGTTTCCAGTACCAGTGCAGACACCTTAGCTTCACAGTGTACGTATGGCTGCTTTATGGTTAGCTTAAGTATTTTATAATGGAAGAGTATATTTATGTTCTTCACATAGCTGTTTCATGCAAATTGTATTTTATGGCTTCTTAGTAATGCAGAACGCAGGTAAGTTTTAAAAAAGGTGTGTGAATGGAAATATACTTACATTATTTAATAATCTCTGTTGTTTAATAATTTGATTCATGCTTGTGTTAAGCTATGCACCCTCCTTGAAACATACAAAGTGGAATATAGAAATGTTTACAGCTTATCTCCATTCCATGGAATTCCAATGAAATCCAAAGTTAACAAATACACAATTCAAAGAGTAATCCATGGAAAACAAAAATCTTGCTAATATTATAAAATTGCTTCTCAAAAGTCCAAAAAGAAAACAGACTTAAAATGTAAGTGTGGTATACTTTTAGCAAACTAAGGGGCCGATTATGATAGAGGATTTTCCGCCTCGGAGGAGGCGGAAAATCCTCTGCGGAGTCACCAAAGACCCACCGCCGCATTACGATGGCTGGTGATATAGTTTATGACATATTTCCTATAGGCCGCTGGATCAATTCCCTGGTAGCAGATTTGATGGTTGCTATGGTAACCAACATACTATATGGTAATTACATAGGATCAATGTCTAACATATGTTGAGTTCGTTCTCGTGTTATACGTAAGCTGTACCGGTACAAAATAGTGTGATGAGAAGGTAGTCACATAGCACATTTGATCTGTTTTAGAGTAGTGGTATCGCCGTGTATCACGAGTGTTGTCGCCGTGCAACACAAGTTAGGGTTAGGAGTGAGTGTTGTATAGTGAGGATTATCTAAGAAATTTGAGCAGCATGAGTATAGGGACAATGAGCCTGTTGTAAAACTCACTGTGATAAAAGTAATAGTATATATTGGAACTTGGGTGAAGGGTAAGATAACGCCGCTTATTTTACTAACGGTGCATGATATCTATAAACAGATGAGAGTCCTGTACGGATTTCATGTGTGTTTGATTAGGGATACTTTCCGTTTGAAAGTGTGTAATTGTTTTGTAATGGTGTTCAAGTTAAACTTTGAATTGTCACTTGAATGTGCATTCTGAGGGAAACAAGTTCATTATTACTTGTTTGAAGGGTAGTGTAAAAGGATTACTTTATCGGCAGATGTATATTCTGTGAGAATAGCGTCGTCTATTCCACGCATAGAATTCTTGTATGATCGAAATTCTATCACTTTATTAGAGAAACAGACAGATGAGTCTTTCTTGTGGTTGTTGAATTAATTTTCATTGAAAAAGCGTTCTTAAAATGGCGCTGTGAAAAAGTTTTTGTAAAGGAGGGGTGAGCGCTGAGAGTGAGACACGAGAAACCGCAGCAGCTGTGTACGTCACACAGGTTCGCGCAGTGATTGGGTAGCATACGTCACAGGCTATGTTCTGATTGGTTCTCGTGACTCTGATGAGCTGTAAGCTGATTGGTTCTTTGAGAAAACACTATTTCTATTGGTTGAGCAAGGTGGTGACATAGCTTAACCGTGATTGGCTTGTTGGTGTGTTTCGCGCACGGATTGGCTGGTGTAACGGAACATCCAGGAAATAATTTACGATCATTTTCACTAAACGAATTTGATTTGAAATATGAGTTATTATTTTAAACATGTTAAAAAAAAAGCCTACAATGCTTCAGAAGTTAAAATATTTTATTTCACCTGACAAGAAAATAAAAACGAGAGGTGGTAAATTACTTCATAAATACAAAACACCTGCAGCATATATGGAAGATGAATATGGTTAGCATACTGTTTTGTGGTTTGATGTCTGGAAGCATTATACAAAGGACGATGGTGTTTTGACTTGGCCAGAAGATGGTTCATTTAATATAAAAATTTTAAGAAATTTGAGGGAAAAGATGAACGCTCTTGTACCAAAACCAAGACCTACTCAATTTGAAGCTTTAGTTGAATGGGAGGATGAAATGTTTCAACTACAAAGAGAAGCGAGTGGTATTAAAAGACCTCCGAAAATACCAAGCTATAGACGAGAGACGCATGAAGATAGAATGCGAATGTGGAGACAGGGAGACATGTGTGACGGTCTCTACTTAATTAGAGAAATGGTTTTAGGATCTCCTGGTGAAAAAAGATCTGAAATGAAAAATAACGTAGTCACAGAAAGTGAATCTGAAGATGCAGTTTTAGAAGAAATTTTTACTTCTAATAAAAGGAATGAACCTTTGAGACCTCCTCGATCATGGTCTACTCCGATGGTTTCTACTGAAACCACACCAAGTGCACCTCCGATTAATGAATCTTCCAAATTGTACCCAAATAATTCTGAATCATTTGAAACTCCAGAAAGATTTGAAACAGGTACTAATGCTGATGTTTATATTGGAGGTAAACATTTTTCGATAATTCCAAAGGAAAGGGAAGCCCCTAAAAATTTAATAAGAGAAATTAGAGATGAGGAAGTTGTAAATACTTCAGAATATTTACGATCAAAGGAAGAATTAATTCGACAAATAACTAAAGGCATGGAAGCTGTGACAGTTCCAGTAACGATTGGTCCTGTTCAGCCTGTTTTTGATCAGAAAGAAAATAACAGGACAAGTTTAACAATTCCTTTAAATGCTGAAGTTCAAAAAGTTGCTGAAAAATTTTATTCAGATTTATCTCAAATTAATCATGAGAAAACAAAAATGCCTGATTTAACTTTCAATGAAGGTTCTTTTAACAAATCACCAATGGGTGCAGAATCTGATGCTGAAACTTCTGAAAGAAGAGGGTTAAGTCCAAAACTTGATGTTGCAAAATTAAAAGCAAATTTAGAGGAATTAATAATTGGCACAATTGGTTCTGACAGTTTAAAATTTTATCGTGATGATGAACTACTGTTCATCTGCAAGAGTATTCAGTGGAAAACAAAAAATAAATATGATCAGTTGGAAGAACTGGCAGCAGAACTTGAAATTGATTTAAGCAGACAAAAGAACTTTGGACAGCATTACAGATTAGATTTTACAGAAAAAGACATTGAGAACTTGAACTCAATGGGAAGGATAATGCACATAAAGGATTTGATTGTTTACATCAAAAAACTAGGTGAATTGAGCAAATGGAGAGTGAAGTGGACAAGAAAGAAGGAGGATGAAAAATTAGAGAAATTATCCAAACAGTTTCCAATGAGAGAAATTGCTGGTGGAGGTTATGTTCATGTCCCTTGGTCGAGACAAGATATTTTACTTTTCACTAATGATTTTCCAAGACTGAGAGAGAAGCCTGTTGAATGGTATCGACAGGTAGATAGGTTTATCAAAGTCTCAAAAGTTCTGTGGATTGATCTGGATGGATTTTTTGATATCGTTGTTCCATCAGATCTCTGGACAGAATGTAAAATTGCTATAGGTTGGCCAAAAGAGGAACCGGAGCGAATTAAAGAAACAGGTGCTCCAGCTCCAATAGTGATGGACTTTTATGGAAAAGTGATTTATTGGTTAAAACAAAAAATTGCCCCTAAAGAAGTTGACTGGGTTAAAATATACCGAACGAATCAGGAACCGAAAGAGTCAGTTCATTCATTTTATGAAAGGTTACTGTTGGTTTTCAAACAATACAGTGGCTATGAAAAATTAGATGAAAAGGATATGAGCCATTTTATCTACAGATTTGTTTATGGTCTTAGACCAGAAGTTGGAGAAATGATCAGGAATAGTATTGTCGGATGGCAATCGCTTTCAGTTGACGATATCCTGAGAAAAGCAAGATACTGTAGTGATGAACTAGAGGTCAAACAAAAGAAGTTGAAAGAGAAGGCGATGTGGGCACAAGTGAAAGTAGCTGAGCAACAAATTGCCAGTCTTGAAAATAAAAATGCAAATTTTATTCAAAATCAGAATCAAAATCAAGGACAAGGAAAATGTAAATTTAATAATAATAATAAAAGATATAATGCTAAAGTTGAAGATTTGAAACAGAAATTGCCTTGTTTTAATTGCGGCGAGATTGGACACTGGAAAAGTGAGTGTAAAAACCCACCCAGAAATTTTAAAAATCCATTGTTAAACCCACAGATGCAGAACGATGTTGATCTGCAGCAACAGCTACGGTTGCAGCGTAAACTGAATGACCTGAGTCTTCAGCGACAGCTACAAAATCAATTGATTCAGCAGCAGAATCAAATTCCACAACCTCCCTTTCCTACTTCTGGGGGAAGTCAAAAATATAATCCAGGTGTGGGATTTGAAGGAGATGATCAGGTAATAAGGACTCAAAGACAAATTGTGCAAAATGCTTCAGGACAGTTTTTGTTAACAGAAAATCAAGGAAGTGATTCTGATGACTGCTTCGGACGGTGCCCGAGAGAGGGGGAAGAGTGTGTGATTGGAGCCACTCTTGAGGTTGACCAGTCTGGGCCATTTGTAAATGGGAAAGTTAATGATGTAGACATCACTTTTCTAGTGGACACTGGTGCTACCCGTTCTACTGTTAGATCAGTGGAAATTGAAAACTTACCTCTCTCTGGGGAAACCATCCAAGTAGTCGGAGTAAGTAATCAACAAATTAAAACTGACTTAACAGATCCAGTGCAAGTTGAGATTGGAAATTTTAGAGACAAGCACAGATTTGTGGTTTGTAATAGCAGTCCAGTGAATTTGCTAGGAAGAGATATATTGTGCAAGATGAATTGTAGAATATATTGTTCTCCTGTGGGAGTCGAATTACAAACAATGGAGGAAGATGGTTTATATAGAATGACAATGATGTTGGTGGAAACAGAAGAAACTAAATTGTTTCCTGTATTTGAAAAAGAAAATTTACCTGAAGAACTAAAGGATGCAGTCAAAGCTGAGATTTGGGATTTGACTGGAAATGAGATGGGTCTGATGAAACATATTGATCCAGTCAAAGTTTCAGTGAAGCAGGGAATAGAATTTTCAAACATTCCTCAGTACAAAATGAAAGCAGAAACCTTAGAGGGTGTTATGCCTGTGATTATAAAATTCATTAAACAAGGCGTTTTGAAAGAAATTGAGAGCAGCCCTTGTAATTCACCGATTATGGGAATTAAAAAATCAAATGGAACATATAGAATTGTTCAGGATTTGAGAAAGATTAATCAAATTGTAGTTCCTTGCTGTCCAGTTGTTCCAAACCCAGCAGTCATTTTATACCAGATTCCACATGATGCTGAGTGGTATACTGTCATTGATCTTTGCAATGCATTCTTTACTGTTCCAATGCATCCAGAGAGTCAGGAAATGTTTGCTTTCAGGTTCCAAAATAGGACCCTCGCATGGTGCAGAATTCCTCAAGGGTATACAGAGAGTCCTTCTATTTTTAATGAGTTGTTGAAGAGATCTTTAGAAGATCTAAATCTACCTGGCAGATCGACATTAGTGCAATACATTGACGATCTACTAATTGCAGCAAAGACAAGAGAAAATTGTGTGACAGACACAATTGTACTTTTAAATCATCTAGCAGATGAGGGACATAAAGTGTCTCCTGGAAAATTGCAGTTTTGTAAACAGGAAGTGAAATATCTTGGTCATAGAATTGCAAAAGGAATAAGACAGGTGACAATTGAAAGAATTAAAATGATTCAAGGAATGCAACCTCCAAGAACACAAAGACAGGTCAGAATGTTTCTAGGAATGGTTGGTTACTGTCGACAATGGAAAAGTGGTTTTTCAGTAATTGCGAAACCTCTACAGAATTTGACTAAGTCAGGTGTAAAAGATCCAATTGTTCTTAATGAATCTGAGTTAGAAGCTTTTGAAAATTTAAAGAGAAGTTTGTGTGAAGCTCCAGCTCTAGGTATGCCAAAGTATGAAAAAGATTTTGAACTGTATTGCAGTGAAAGAGAAGGATGTGCATTGTCTGTATTAATTCAAAGGCATGGGAATCTGAGAAAATCCATTGCATACTTCTCAGCAGTTCTTGATCCTGTTGCAAAAGCCTTACCTGGTTGTTTAAAAGCAGTTGCAGCAACTAGTGTTAGTCTGGAGCAGAGTGAAGGGATCATAATGGGGTTTCCTGTAAAAGTATATGTTCCCCATTCAGTTGAAATACTCCTAACAAGGAGTAAAACACAATATCTGACCAGTAATAGGTTGACAAAATACGAGAAAATCATTCTAGGAGCAGATAATGTTTCTATTGCAAGATGTGTGAATTTGAATCCTTCTACATTATTACCTGATTCTGAAATTATTGATGAAAATGATGTGGAGCATGAATGCTTGGATGTTATGGAATACTGTACTAAGCCAAGGCAAGATATTAAAGATGAACCTTTGCCTGAATCAGATTTTGTCTACTTTGTAGATGGCTCCTGTTTAAGATCAGAGGGAGGTGTTTTAAAAGCAGCATATTCAGTCTGTACAGTTGCAGATGTTGAAGAAGCATCATGTCTTGAAGGAATTCGTTCAGCACAGGTGGCTGAATTAATTGCTTTAATTCGTGCTTGTGAAATATCAAAGGATTTGAGAGTTACTATAATAACTGACAGCCAGTATGGGTACGGAGTTGTGCATGATTATGGACAGCTCTGGTCTCAGAGAGGTTATTTAACTTCAGCAGGATCTCCAATTAAAAATGCAGTATTTATTAAAAGACTAATAGATGGCATACAGTTACCAAAAGAAATTGCTGTCGTGAAGTGCGCAGCTCACAAAAAAGGTGAGGATTATATCACCAAAGGCAATGCTTATGCAGATGAAATGGCAAAGTATTGCGCAAGAAATGGTCGTGCATTTAATCGGGAAAAGAGTAAAGAACGTGATTCGAATTCATTAATGCTAACAACAGTGGTTGAAACATGGCAAGAAATCAGGGATTTGCAAAATGAAGCTGATGATGAGGAGAAAGACACATGGTTAAAGGCAGAATGTAGACCACGAGATGAGGATGGAGTTTGGACTTACAAAGATGGCAGAGTAGTTTTACCTAATTGTATGATTGCTGATATGGCCAGATTGTATCATGGCCCTGGTCATATTGGAAGAGATTCTATGATCAGACTTTTTAAAGAGACATGGTTTAATACCAAATTCAGAACAATTGCAGAGTCTCTTTGTGTCAGAGGTGTTTAACTTGCCAACAAATGAACCCAAACAGGAAATCAGTTGTAGGTACAGGAATCATAGGTCGGGAGGGTGGCCCTTTCACCAGATTACAAATGGATTTTATTGAAATGCCCTTACATTTATTTTTATTTATTTATTTTATGGAGTTTGTAGAGCGCGCAGCTACCCCCTAGGGGGTGTCCCGGCACTAAAATCCAGGGGTACCCAAGTGAAAAGGGGAAGTGAAAAAGAAGGAGATGAAGGGGAAACTAGAGTCCGGAGAAAAGCCAGGTTTTAAGTTTGGCTCGGAAGATGGTTTCAGAGGGACAAAACCTCAGCTCAAGCGGAAGGGAATTCCAGAGTCTGGCAGCAATGACACCGAAACCTCTGCCACCGGTTCTGGACAGTCTGAAACGGGGCGAGATCAGGAGGCGGAGGTCATTGGATCTCAGGGATCTGGTGGAGCGGGATATCGAGACCCGATTTTGCAGGTAAGTAGGACCGAGGTTGTTGACGGCTCGATAGGTAAGAGTGAGGACCTTAAACTGGATGCGGCTAGCCACAGGGAGCCAGTGGAGTTTCCTCCGGTATGCAGAGACAGATTGACGGTACGGGATATTACCGATCAGTCTGGCTGCAGCATTCTGGACGATCTGCAGCCGACCAATCAGGTACTGGGGGGCCCCTGCATAGAGGCTATTGGCATAGTCCAGGTGGGACGTGATAAGGGCCTGGGTAACTGTGCGGCGGGAATCCATGGGGAGGTACGGAAGGATCTTTCTTATCATGCGTAGTTTCATGAAGCAGGCGGAAGTAACTTTGTTGATCTGAGTTTTACATGACAAGGAGTCATCAAATTGGAAGCCAAGGTTCCGTGCCGAGTGAACCGGGGATGGGGCAGGATCAAGAGCCGTAGGCCACCACCAAGAAGAGGGGATAGAGGTTTTCTGATTAAAAAACAGAACCTCTGTTTTATCTGCGTTCAATCTAAGGTGGTTCGTAGTCATCCAGCCACTGATGTTAAGGAGGCATTGGCGGAAGTTGAGAAATGCGGAGTCCGAGTGGTCCCGAAAGGAAAACACCAGCTGTGTGTCGTCAGCGTAAGAGACCACCCTGACTCCGTAAGATTCCACCACGTCCGCCAAGGGGGCCAGATAGACGTTGAAGAACAGGGGGCTTAGGGCGGAGCCCTGCGGCACCCCACAAGATAGAGGTTTTTTCTCTGACTTAAAAGGGCGTAGCAGTACCCTTTGACTTCTGGATGAGAGGAAGGACTCGATCCAGCCGAGGGCAGTGCCACCGATGCCTATCTGCTTGAGACGATCCAGGAGGATGGGGTGCGAAACCGTGTCGAATGCCGCGGACAGGTCGAGGAGAACCAACATGGCCTCCTCGCCCCTGTCCACGCACTCCCGGATGGTCTCAGACACCTCCAGCAGGGCCGTCTCGGTACTGAATCCTGCTCTGAAACCGGATTGGGATCCATGAAGCAGAGAGTGGTCTTCTAGATAGTCCGTAAGTTGGAGCTGTACGGCTTTCTCCAGGACCTTGGCGGGTTTAGGAAGAAGGGAAATGGGACGGTAGTTGGAAAAGACAGCGGGGTCTGCATCTGCCTTTTTCAGAATGGGAATCACCAATGCCTCCTTACAGGTGGTTGGGAAGAAGCCATGGTGAAGGGAGGCATTCCAGACGGAGAGGAAAGGGCAGGCCAGTGAGGGCGCCAATTCTCCCATGATTTTAGCGGGGATCGGATCGGAGGGGGCACCAGATTTACAGCCGATGAGTAGTCTGATAGCCTCGTCCTGGTTGAGTTTATTGAATGCAAGGAAGGATGGAGACTCAGGGGGACTGATAGGGGAAGATGGAGTGACAGACTCTGTGGGAAAGGAAACACAGAGTTTGTTAATTTTATCCAGAAAGAAATCTGAGAGTCCCTCGCAAAGAACCTGACAGGCGGTGTTCTGGGGGGCCCTAGCCGGAGGGTTAATAAAGTCTTTGACGATGTTAAAGAGCGTTTTAGATGAATTTTTGGCTTTATTAATTTGAGCGGCAAAGTGGTCTTTCATCGCGCATTTTTTAAGTTTAAGAAATTGTTTTAGGGCCGTTCTGTAGAGATGTTTGGCTTCAGGGTCGTAATTAAGTCTCCACTTGCGTTCTAGAGCCTTACATCTGCTTTTCTCCTCCCGAAGGGGGGTGGAGAACCAGGGAGCCGAGGGTCGCGACCTGGTGGAGGAAATGGTTATCTGGGGGGCAATAGAATCAATTGCTTTGATGAGAGTAGAGTTCAACCTGGAGACATTTTCATCAATGTCCGGGGAGAGGTGCTCCGACTGATAGTGGAATAGTGGATCCAGGGTAGCGCAAGTGACCTTATGCCACTTTCTTCCCAGTTCCTTCCTATGGGCCATTGGGGCAGATTTGCGTCCTAAAGTGAAAGAAAATGGGACGAAGTAGTGATCGGTCCAGGTCAGAGGGAGAGGCTGAAGGACAGTGATGAACGGGAAGTTGGCGAATATGAGGTCCAGGGTGTGGCCAGCCACATGAGTGGGACCTACAACCAGTTGTTTAAGATTGAGGCTATCCATGGTGTCCACCAGGTTGGTAGCCTTGACGCAAAGCGGGTTGTCGATGTGGAGGTTAAAATCGCCCAGGACAATGAAATTTTGATGTTTAATAGATAGATCGGCCAATAAGTGGACAAGGGCAGTGAGGGAGGGGGCGGTGACGGGAGGGGGACAATAAACTAGAGTGCCAGCTAGGATTGCTGACGCGGAGTCGGAGATTGAGAAGTACATAGCTTCGATTGTACCTATTTCAGTAAGTTTAGTGAAAGTCAGCTGGAAAGAGGATTTGAATATGACAGCTAGACCACCACCAGACTTACCTCCGGCCCGATTCAGGCATTTGATGTCATAACCTGGGGGGGTAGCCAGATAAATATCCGGCGAGGAAGAGTCTGTGATCCAGGACTCAGTTAGGAAAAGAATATCCCATTCATCAGACGAGATGGACATCCAAATGTCATTGGCGTGACGGGGAAGAGATCGGCAATTGATCAGACCTGCTCGTAAGGTATACTGATTAGAGGAGGATGGCTGTGAAGGTGGGCAAGGGGAGAGACGAGGTTGGCAGGACGGGAGTGTAAAGTTGCATAGTGGGCAAAGATAATGAGCGGTTTCCAGGTGATTGGGGATGCAGCGAGGGCAGGTCGGGCATGAGCGCGTATTAAGTAGGTATAGTTGGGCAGTAGTCCAGCAGATGCGGGTGGGCTTAGAGGAAGAGGCAGGGGGACTGGCCCTGGGCCCGGTCCAGGCCCGGACGGGCCCAGACGGGCTTGCCTTTGGCGCGCCTTCGGCGCGCTGACGGCGCGCCCGCTGCGCCCGTCCGCTGCGCTTCCTGGCAAGGCACATCTTTTATGTCCGTGTGAGAAGGAGCATGGGGGTGTGGCCAGCTGAGGTGGGCGTGTCCGCCGTGGCGCCTCGCCCTCAGTGATGGCGGCAGGTAGCGTTCGTTGCAGCGCTAGGAGCGCTGTTTAGGTGCACAGGTAAGTGAAGTTTAAAAGCAAAGTATCACACAGAAAGGTTTTTAAAAGAACATAATTCACTCCCGGCTTTCCGCCTCAGGAGACTCCCAAATTAAAGTAACGCGCTTCCAGTCGCGCGCACTTTATAGTGTCGGGGAGGGGGCGTGGCCAGCTGAGGTGGGCGTGTCCGCCGTGGCGCCTCGCCCTCAGTGATGGCGGCAGGTAGCGTTCGTTGCAGCGCTAGGAGCGCTGTTTAGGTGCACAGGTAAGTGAAGTTTAAAAGCAAAGTATCACACAGAAAGGTTTTTAAAAGAACATAATTCACTCCCGGCTTTCCGCCTCAGGAGACTCCCAAATTAAAGTAACGCGCTTCCAGTCGCGCGCACTTTATAGTGTCGGGGAGGGGGCGTGGCCAGCTGAGGTGGGCGTGTCCGCCGTGGCGCCTCGCCCTCAGTGATGGCGGCAGGTAGCGTTCGTTGCAGCGCTAGGAGCGCTGTTTAGGTGCACAGGTAAGTGAAGTTTAAAAGCAAAGTATCACACAGAAAGGTTTTTAAAAGAACATAATTCACTCCCGGCTTTCCGCCTCAGGAGACTCCCAAATTAAAGTAACGCGCTTCCAGTCGCGCGCACTTTATAGTGTCGGGGAGGGGGCGTGGCCAGCTGAGGTGGGCGTGTCCGCCGTGGCGCCTCGCCCTCAGTGATGGCGGCAGGTAGCGTTCGTTGCAGCGCTAGGAGCGCTGTTTAGGTGCACAGGTAAGTGAAGTTTAAAAGCAAAGTATCACACAGAAAGGTTTTTAAAAGAACATAATTCACTCCCGGCTTTCCGCCTCAGGAGACTCCCAAATTAAAGTAACGCGCTTCCAGTCGCGCGCACTTTATAGTGTCGGGGAGGGGGCGTGGCCAGCTGAGGTGGGCGTGTCCGCCGTGGCGCCTCGCCCTCAGTGATGGCGGCAGGTAGCGTTCGTTGCAGCGCTAGGAGCGCTGTTTAGGTGCACAGGTAAGTGAAGTTTAAAAGCAAAGTATCACACAGAAAGGTTTTTAAAAGAACATAATTCACTCCCCGCTTTCCGCCTCAGGAGACTCCCAAATTAAAGTAACGCGCTTCCAGTCGCGCGCACTTTATAGTGTCGGGGAGGGGGCGTGGCCAGCTGAGGTGGGCGTGTCCGCCGTGGCGCCTCGCCCTCAGTGATGGCGGCAGGTAGCGTTCGTTGCAGCGCTAGGAGCGCTGTTTAGGTGCACAGGTAAGTGAAGTTTAAAAGCAAAGTATCACACAGAAAGGTTTTTAAAAGAACATAATTCACTCCCGGCTTTCCGCCTCAGGAGACTCCCAAATTAAAGTAACGCGCTTCCAGTCGCGCGCACTTTATAGTGTCGGGGAGGGGGCGTGGCCAGCTGAGGTGGGCGTGTCCGCCGTGGCGCCTCGCCCTCAGTGATGGCGGCAGGTAGCGTTCGTTGCAGCGCTAGGAGCGCTGTTTAGGTGCACAGGTAAGTGAAGTTTAAAAGCAAAGTATCACACAGAAAGGTTTTTAAAAGAACATAATTCACTCCCGGCTTTCCGCCTCAGGAGACTCCCAAATTAAAGTAACGCGCTTCCAGTCGCGCGCACTTTATAGTGTCGGGGAGGGGGCGTGGCCAGCTGAGGTGGGCGTGTCCGCCGTGGCGCCTCGCCCTCAGTGATGGCGGCAGGTAGCGTTCGTTGCAGCGCTAGGAGCGCTGTTTAGGTGCACAGGTAAGTGAAGTTTAAAAGCAAAGTATCACACAGAAAGGTTTTTAAAAGAACATAATTCACTCCCGGCTTTCCGCCTCAGGAGACTCCCAAATTAAAGTAACGCGCTTCCAGTCGCGCGCACTTTATAGTGTCGGGGAGGGGGCGTGGCCAGCTGAGGTGGGCGTGTCCGCCGTGGCGCCTCGCCCTCAGTGATGGCGGCAGGTAGCGTTCGTTGCAGCGCTAGGAGCGCTGTTTAGGTGCACAGGTAAGTGAAGTTTAAAAGCAAAGTATCACACAGAAAGGTTTTTAAAAGAACATAATTCACTCCCGGCTTTCCGCCTCAGGAGACTCCCAATATATAATAATAATTGTTTAAAATATGTTTTAGTGATTGTATGTTTGTTTTCAAGATGGGTAGAGGCATTTCCAACACGTCATTGTGATTCGATTACAGTGGCAAAATTGTTTCTTCGAGAAATTATCCCAAGACACGGTTTCCCTGTCACTATTGAGAGTGATGGAGGGGGACATTTTGATAATAAACTTTTGAAATTGATCTGTGAAGCTTTGCATATTGAGCAGAAAATACACTGTGCATACAGACCAGAGGCATCTGGAGTAGTTGAGCAAATTAATGGAACGATTAAAAACAGGATTGGAAAAATGTGTCTAGATACAGGTATAAAGTGGACAGATGCTCTTCCACTTGTTTTAATGTCTCTGAGAAGTATACCTGATAAAAAGACAGGTCTGAGTCCTCATGAAATTCTTATGGGAAGAGTCATGAGACAAGCTTTTGTACCAGTGGGAAAATTGTTGAGCATTAATGACAGTGCTATTTTGAAATATTGCAAAAGACTGTCTAACGTAGTGACTTCTGTGTCTAATCAGGTGGGAACTGAAGTACAATCAAATGACACAGTACAGACTCATGATCTGAGACCTGGAGATTGGGTCAGAACAAAATTACATCGAAGAAGAAATTGTCTAGTTCCAAGATGGTAGAAACCTAGACAGATAATTCTGGTAACAAAGAATGCAGTGAAAACTCTGATGAAGAGAGTGATTCTACAGATGATTCAGATACTGAAGTAGAAGGTGAAAGAATTCCAGATTCTGAAAATCGACAAATAGGTCGACATCTGGAGATTTGAGTAGAAAAGATTTGGAAATCATTGAAATAGACTCTGAAAGTGATGAAGATCTGCTAAAAAAGAAATCAGCAGAAGAGTCTGTCAAAAAAGTGAATGGAGTGGAGACTACTGAAAATTTTGAAGACAGAGAAGCTAAATCAATAGAAATTTCTGACCAGGAGAGTATCGAAAAGCAGAAAACAAACTCTGGAAGAAGGAACAGGGTACCGGAAACTGGGAAGTTGAAGGTAATTGAAGAAGAGAATGAAGATGAATTGCCAAGTACCAGTGATGGAAAACTGAGTATAGTTCCTAACAGAGTGAGACTGCCGATTAGAAAAGTTCCTGAGTCGAGAATAGAAATTTCTGACAGCAATTCCGAAGAAAGTGATGTAGATGGTCAAGAAGGAAGAGTGAGAAAAAGATCTTGGAAAACTGAAACAAACGTGGCCGAACCGAAAAGAAAGATCTTGAGAAAAGAAGAATCACGGCCAAGTGAAAATGGAGGATTGAGAGTCAGGTTAATTAAAAAGTCAAAGGAACAGGTGAACGAAATCACTAGTCAAAAAGACCATGAAAAGAAAGTTGAAAAAGGGAGGAAAATAGAAGTAGTGACTAGAAAAACAAAAAGAATTTTGAGACCTAATCAGAAATATAAATCTCCTGAGTGGACATATCTGATTATTCCTCCTGTTATTAAAATAAACAGCAGTAGTCAGGAGGAGGTTGAGGAAATTAGTGACAATGATTGAAGTACTAATCTGGTAAAAATGTATTGGTTTTTATTTTTGGCAAAAGGCTGAAGATATTGTGTTAGGTGACACAAGGTCGAAGAAAATTTGTTTAGATGGAAATTAACTTGTGACATAAGGTCAAAGAAAAGTTGTTAGAGGATATAAAAAAAAAAAGATTTTAAAAAAGGGGGTATATATTTTAGTCTGAAATTTAGATAATTTTAAAATTTTGTTTTCTTTTTAATTACCTCTTTGAGATAAGATTTTCTTTTCAAAGATGCCTTATGTTATGGAACGGAGTACTTCAAAATGTTCCATTTTCAAGAAATGCTGGAAGATGACTCTGGTGTGTGTGCTCATGTTAATTCTGCTCTGGTTGGTTTTAGCTGTTGTCATTCCTTTTGAAATTAGTAAGGATTTGTATAAAGTTAACATGACAAGCAAAGCTTTAGTTAGTAAAAACAAACATAGTGCAACAGATATAGCTAACAAAGTAATTGATCACAAACCTGAAATTCATCAAGATAAATCTGTTAGTGATTTTTCAAGCAATACATTCTCAAGGCTTCTAGGAGAATATGTTAAAGTAATGGGCGTCAAAGATTGCTACATCTGTGTAAAATTACCTGCTTCTGTTTCTGAGGGAGTGACATACAATATGCTTCCTCTCACATATGGGATAACTTGTAGTGTGTTAGCTAGCTTATTTTATCAGACTGGTCGCTTAGAATATTACTATTCCAATTTTGATGAGATTTTTGCGAATTTAAAAATTGAGAGTGCTTTGAAAAAACATAAAAAAGCTAAACAGATGAGGGAATTCTTTTTAGTTACTATTGAACTCACCTATGAGTATGCTTACAAGAATAATTTAACCTGCAAATTAAGAGCTGAAGAAAAATCTTTCCTGAATCTTGTCGAAGAAAGAAGAGCAATCTATAAGAGAAATGAAATAGTCAAACAGACTAAATCTAAATTCTGGCAAAAAGAGGATGAGAAGCTTAATGGCAAGACTTTTGATAATGTTGCAATTCACATAGACAAACCAATTAGTGGTAAGCTTTGCATTAGAAGGGATAATACACTTTTTGATAATTATTTTGTAGGTGCTAGCAATTGTGAGGACACTTATCAAATTATGGGAGGTTGGGGATTCAAAGGTGGCAAAGATCCAATTTTTCCTGGGATTTATTTTATTTGTGGTGACAAAGCTTATTATAATCTTCCAGACCATTGGTACGGGACATGTTTTGTTGGGCTTGTTTTCCCAAAGGTGTTTCATGTTGACAGAAATGCAGACGGACTGTTCAAAATTAATAATCATGTAAATAGGTATAAAAGAGAAAGTTTCACAGAAATTTTGGGAGATATTTTTGAAGCAGTAATACCTTTAGTAGGTATAACCTTGAATGCGGGAAGGATCAGAAAATTATCCACAATTGTTGACAGATTGTCAACTGACACAGCAGATGGTTTCCAATTAGTGAATGTTGAGGTCATTGCAATTAGATCTATGGTGATGCAAGATCGCCTTGCTTTAGACATACTCCTGGCAAAAGAGGGAGGAGTTGTGGTATTCTACATGTTCAGCACTGCTGTACTTACATCCCTGATGAAAGTAAGAATATTGAGATGTATATCAAAAACATCACAGAAATGCACTCAGAAATAGTTCTATTAGAAGAGGATAATTTTTCAGAGCGACTTTCAAAAAGATTTCAAGCTATTAAAACCTGGTTTCAAGAAATTGGTGGTTCAGTTCTTGGCAAGATTTTAACACCTTTGTTTGTAATAATATTTATAGTAGTTTTGACAAAAATCAGTTGTATGTTACACAAGAGAAAGAAACACATGAAGGAAAAGAAACGAATTTATAAGATCAAAAAGGAACAGGAAAAGGAAATTGAGTTACAAGAATTACGTAGAGCTCAATATGACAGTTGCAAAGATTTTGCAGAGACAAATTTTTAGAAATACTAATACAAATGAATTCTAACCATTTTCGATTAGCTAAATTTTTCTAAATTTTGGGTGTGGTGTGGTGATTTGTTAATCACCAGATGAGGGAGTTGATGGAGCGAGATTTAGAAATAATTTTATATCAACTCGTGAAGTCACACTTTTATAATGAAAAATAATTCTATTAACGTTTGGTGCTGTGTTTGTATTAATTCAACTTAGATTAAAGTTACATTACACGCGGGATAATTAACATGTGTGCTCATAAACGTGCATTATTGTTGCATCTTTTTGTTCGTGCAAATTAATAAATTAATACTGTCTATTTGTCATGTTATAACTAATTGCGGCTGTTTTTTTTTAAAAAGTATCATGTGCTTGTTTTGCTTTCCCTGTGTATGTGGTGTCACTCTATTCTCTATAGGTGCATAAAGAATTTCGATGGATTAATGAAGACTGGTAGATATAAATGCTGCTTTATTTGTTCGCTTTAGCTAGGTAATTTAGACTAATGGGTTAATTATTAGCAATGGTGGGTGGCAACAGAACAAATAATATTTCCTACATTAATTATTCTTTTGTGTTTGTTTATACATTAGTGGACGATAAATTGACTGCTTTGGGCCTAGTTTACTCGAGTTTACAAATAACTTCTGCACGGAGCAAGAAAAAGTCCATTCTGAGAAAAAGTTTCCATCACTGTATCAACGTCTGGTGAATGCTATGTGGCTCTGACAATTTCCTTGTCGGACAAGGCCAAGGCCAGGAACCGGCAGGAGGAACATTTGATAACTTTGCATCCGAGGAAGCAAAATGACATGATGACAATTTTATGCAAGAAAATGTTGCAACCTGAGGAAGCGTCGTTGTTCGAATGTTAGAGACAATGGACTCTAAGAAAGTGACGGAACTGATATTTTGAAAAAATGAGGTGACACGTCGCCTGTCACTTCTAATCCAATGAGACTCCGAGTTTGCAGAAAAGAATTTCTTTTGCTAAGATTAGTTTAGCGTAGAAAGGTATAAAAATCCATTCCCCGTGGAAGGGTTATGCTTATGCTGACCTTTGGATGAGGGTGTCGTGCATGACGGACTTCACTTGGAGCACGTAAGAGCCCTCAAAGACTTTTCTTTATTTCCATTTATTTAGCTTAGTTAGGGACTTAGGTTTTAAAAATGCTAATCTGATATATTCTTTTGCAAATAATAATTTATATGTTTCATAAAACTGTCTTGAATCAATTGCAATAATTCTAATAAAATGAATAAATAAAAACTTCAATTATAATTTCCAAACAAATAAGTTAATAAAATCTTACTTTGGAAGACAAGCTGGTCTTGTTATTTCATGAGTTTAGGTTACCGTTAGCTAGATTTATCGCCAAAAGTGGCTTTATAATAATAGGGTTTGTTAAGTATGATAATTTCAATTACTGCGGTTATATATAAATGTATATAAATTGTGAATAGGTTTGTTAGGCCACATGATTCAGTAGGTCAAAATATGTCATGTTTGATTAATGGGCCTTGTGTTTGAAAAGTGATTTTTTTGTGTGTATATTGTGAAGATGATAGCGTAGTTTATGACATATTTCCTATAGGCCGCTGGATCAGAAGCACCTTGAGTCTGGGGGGCCACAGGGGCATCCTTAAAGCAACTTGGGCACTTGATTGTGCATGCTACAGTATTAGATACACCCTGGGTTGCACTGATGCTGCCCACTGATACAGGGACTGCAGGAGTAACAGGCTCAGGAGAGGTTATCTGCCCCGTCTACAATGCCCTCCAAGCGTTAAACTAAGCCAGGATATCTAAGACTCAGGACTCAATGTTATTTAATCTGGACATAATTGGGTAAAGCTTAGCATTTAGTGTCCCCTTAAACTCAGAGAATAGATCCTCACTAGGCAGGTCACCCCCAGAAAGGCAAGGTGGATTGAGATCAATCAGGGCATCCACATTGACACAGGGGTTCCCCAAACCCACATCAGCCCACATCTCCACTGCTTGCAGCTAGGACTGGTGGACTAAGGGGGGTTGAGTCCTGCCCCAGAACACCCAGATCCTCCCTTGAGAGTGAAACTCTAACCCCAGGAGGCCTCTCCTGTCTCCCCCCTCCTGAGCCCATCAGATCACCAAAATTGCTCAGGTCACATGACACCTCCAGCCACCTGGAGACCTCGGCAGAAGATGGGGGGCAGAAATGGGGCAGAGGAGGACTACCCCGAGACAATGATAACTTTCTTTCTGACAGCTCAATTTCTTTTGTTGCCACCAACACTGAACAAGTTAAAAATCCCTCAAGGGTGGTAGCAGTGTACAGCAAAGGTACCTTAGCTGCAGGGGTTTTTCTCTTCCCCATATGCACACCATTTAAAATACACAGCACTCCCCATATCAAGTACTCCTGAGGCTGATGAAAACCCTAGCACCGTAGAGACCCCAAGTTTATAGACTCGTGCAAACTGAACGTTCCTGCCTCTAGTAAACCACCCGAGTTTAGTTGAACAGTATCAAACAGTCTGCCCAGGCAAGCCCCGAATAAAGTCACAGCAAGGCAAAGCCAAATGCTTTGTTCATACCCTCGAGGCCAGGGCCGCCCGTGTTTGCAGCCTCCCACTGACTCTCAGACCTGTCAGGAATAGAGCAGGGTGCTCAGCCTGCCTCACAAGCCCCGGGGAACTCCGTGACGGTGCCAAATAGTTTATGTCCAGCCATATTTAGTAACAAGTGTCATTCAATCAATCAATCAATCAAGGATATTTGTAGAGCGCACTACTCACCCGGAGGGTCTCAAGGCGCTTGGGAGGGGGGGGTGCTGCTACTGCTCGAACAGCCAGGTCTTGAGCTTCTTCCTGAAGGAGAGGTGGTCTTGGGTCAGGCGCAGGTCGGTCGGGAGGGAGTTCCAGGTCTTGGCGGCCAGGTAGGAGAAGGACCTTCCTCCTGTTGTCGTTCTTCAGATGCGGGGGACGGCGGCGAGGGCGTGACTGGCTGATCGGAGGTGGCGCTTGGGAGCGTAGAAGTTGATGCGGTTGTTGAGGTAGCTCGGGCCTTGATCGTGCAGGGCTTTGTGTGCGTGGGTGAGGAGACGGAAGGTGATTCTCTTGTTGACGGGGAGCCAGTGCAGGTCTCTCAGATGTCCGGAGATGTGGCTGCATCGGGGGATGTCGAGGATGAGTCTGGCTGAGGCGTTCTGGATCCGCTGGAGTCTCTTCTGGAGCTTGGCGGTGGTTCCGGCGTAGAGGGCGTTGCCGTAGTCCAGTCGGCTGGTGACGAGGGCCTGGGTGACCGTCTTCCTGGTTTCGGTGGGGATCCACCGGAAGATCTTCCGTAGCATGCGCAGGATGTTGAAGCACGACGAGGAGACGGCGTTGACTTGTCTGGTCATGGAGAGGGAGGAGTCCAGGATGAAGCCCAGGTTGCGTGCGTGGTCTGTCGGTGTGGGTGCGGTGCCCAGGGCGGGGGGCCACCAGGAGTCGTCCCAGGCGGAGGGCGAGGAACCCAGGATGAGGACTTCCGTCTTGTCTGAGTTCAGTTTCAGGCGGCTGGTCGTCATCCACTCGGCTACATCTTTCATCCCTTCGTGAAGGTTGGCTCTGGCAGCGGCGGGGTCGTTGGTCAGGGAGAGGATCAGCTGGGTGTCATCGGCGTAGGAGATGATGTTCAGGTTGTGTTGGCGTGCGATGGTCGCGAGGGGGCTCATGTAGACGTTGAAGAGGGTGGGGCTCAGGGAGGATCCTTGAGGGACGCCGCAGATGACTTCGGTGGCCTCTGACTTGTACGGTGGTAGACGGACTCTCTGTGTTCTTCCGTCGAGGAAGGAGACGATCCATTCCAGTGCCTTCTCCTGAATTCCGACGTTGCTGAGGCGCTGCACTAGGGTGCGGTGGCAGACAGTGTCGAAAGCCGCGGAGAGGTCTAGGAGGATGAGGGCCGCTGTTTCTCCGTTGTCCATCAGGGCTCGGATGTCATCGGTGGCAGCGATGAGGGCGGTCTCGGTGCTGTGGTTGGCACGGAAGCCAGACTGTGAGGGGTCGAGGGATCCATTCGTCTCGAGGAGGGCGGCCAGCTGTTTGTTGACGGCCTTCTCGATGACTTTGGCTGGGAACGGGAGGAGCGAGATAGGGCGGTAATTCTTGAGTTCGGTGGGGTCCGCAGTGGGTTTCTTTAGTAGAGCACTGAGCTCGGCGTGCTTCCAGCCCTCCGGGAAGGTGGCGGTGTCGAAGGAGGTGTTGATGATGTCCCGCAGGTGGGGTGCGATGACAGCGTCGGCCTTGTTGAAGACGTGGTGAGGGCAGGGGTCGGTCGGAGATCCGGAGTGGATGGAGTTCATCATGCGGACGGTGTCATCGGTGCTGATCGGAGTCCAGGCGCGGAGGGTGGTGGTGGGCGGCGTTGCTGCGGTCGTTGTGTGCGATGGTTGAATGCTGAAGCTGTTGTGAATGTCCGTGATCTTGTTGTGGAAGTAGGAGGCGAGGGAGTTGCAGAGGTCTTGCGATGGGGTGATGTCGTTGTTTCCGGCGCTGGGGCTGGAGAGCTCTTTCACGATGTTGAAGAGTTCCTTGCAGTTGTGTGCGTTGTTGTCCAGCCGGTCCTGGAATGCAGTTCTCTTGGTGGCGCGGATCAGTTGGTGGTGCTTCCGGGTGGCGAGCTTGAGGGTGGTCATGTTGTCTGGTGTTGGTTCCCTTCTCCAGTTCCAATACTCCAGCTCCAAACCTGAAAAAGGGCCCAAAGGAGGTTGCCCTGCCCCACCTTTTCCTGCTGTTGACAGGCACACCTGTGGCCTGGGCTTTGCCTGCGCGTACAGGGAAGTGGGGATGCGCTTTATAATGCCAACACAGCCCAGGTGCTGCTGACTGCAGGTGCCGCATCCAGGCTCAAAGGATGCTGGGACTCATGGTCCATCACCAGCACCACCACCAACAACTCCAGTACTATGGGAAGTAGGAACGCACTTTATAGCGCTAACAATGCCCAGGTGCTGCTGACTGCAGGAGCAGCCTCCGGCCCAAAGAATGCTAGGACTTGTGGTCCGTCACAGTTTCAGGAAATTATGCAAACTCAATCTTTCCCAAGTAACCTACAAATTTAAAAATACAAAAGAAATGTCAAGAAATTAATGAATGGCTTCTTTCCAGAGTACAACAATATGCCATGTTTGGTGGTAATTCAGAGTACCAGGAAAACAATACCTACAATTTACATTGCAGATATTTTGCTATCAACCACCTTATTCACCTGCCTTTCCTATAAAAAATGCTATTGAATACAACCCTCTCCTACTCTCCAGCACCTACCCTTCCAAAATACAAAAAAGTTATTAATGCATAACGATGCTATTATAAAATAGAGGTAAAATCAAATCTTTCCTAGTGATGTTGTCTTTCTTTGAATGAATGTAGAAATGTGTTCAGCTTATCTCCATTCCAGGGAATTCCAATGAAATCCAAAGTTAACAAATACACAATCCAAAGAGTAATCCATGGAAAACAAAAATCTTGCTAATATTATAAAATTGCTTCTCAAAAGTTCAAAAAGAAAACAGACTTAAAATGTAAGTGTGGTATACCTTTAGCAAACATAGATTTTACACATGGAGAAAAGAACACCTCCACTGCTTCAAAATGCAATCTAAGAACACGACCCTTCCATCAATCAATCAATCAGGATGTTTGTTAAGCGCACTACATACCTGTGAGGGTCTGAAGGCGCTGGGGGAGCGGGGGGGGGGGGTGCTGCTACTGATCGAAGAGAGTAGATCGTGGGTCTGCCGTAGGTTGGTGGGGAGGGTGTTCCAGGTCTTGGCGGTGAGGTGGGAGAAGGATCTGCCACCGGCGGTCGTTCTTCGGATGCGGGGAACTGTGGCGAGGGCGAGGCCGGCGGAGCAGAGCTTGCGGGTAGGGGTATAGAAGCTGAGTCATCTGTTGAGGTACGCTCGGCCGGCGTTGTGGAGGGCCTTGTGTGCGTGGATGAGGAGCTTGAAGGTTATCTTCTTGTTGGCGGGGAGCCAGTGTAGGTCTCTCAGGTGGGGAGTGATGTGGCTGCGGCGGGGATGTCGAGGATCAGTCATGCTGAGGCGTTCTGGATGCATTGCAGCCTTCTCAGGAGCTTGGTTGATGTTCCTGCTTAGAGGGTGTTTCCGTAGTCCAGCCTGCTGGTGACGATGGCCTGGGTGACTGTTCTTCTTGTTTCAGTGGGGATCCACTTGAAGATCCTGCAGAGCATTCGGAGGGTATTGAAGCAGGATGAGGAGGCGGCGTTGACCTGCTTGGACATGGAGAGGGTGGAGTCGAGGATGATCCCTAGGTTGCGTGCATGGTCGGTGGGTGCCGAGGCTGTTCCCAGTGATGTCGACCCTCAAACAAACAAAAAATATATAGTTTTTCTAGACTAAAACAAATGCTTCAGTACAACAGATCCTGATATAACAACCTGCGGTTTGTTGATACCGATGGAAGTGTTCTCACTATGGTTCATGATTGAACGAGTCCACAGGTCATTGGCCCAGAAACCTCCTCCTGGAGCACCCCTCGGTCACTGATCACCCATATCTTGACCTACCAGGACAGCCTGGAAATCAGGAAACCTGAAGTCTGAATCCTCACGCATCATGATTTTCACTGGGTATACGACCCAGGTACAATGTAGGAGGAAATCCTTTAACAAGGTCAAACAGAAACTGCGGGCAATGAACTTACAATATAGGTTACTATTTACAGCCACCCTCAAGGAGATACATAATGCATAAAGACAAAAAAATTCCACCTTCTGCATCAAATTTCAGAATTGCTCATAGATCTAAAGTAATCTATAAATCCAACAGTGCAATGTCGAGTCCAAGTAATACACAAAATATCAGTTCAGTTTCAAAACTTTATTCGATTAAAAAGAATCAATCATAAAAGCAAACAATACATATGCTACATGATATACGATCTATTATAGTTATAAAAGAGAATTGAGTGCAGCTCAGTACATAAAGATAAAAATGATTAAAAGATCATACTTTTCCTTGCTGCCACAGATTTCAATATAAACGTAGCTGTATGAAAACAGATATCAAAATCATCAAGGGAAAACAACATCTTCATTGTCGAATTTACTGTTGTAGTTGCCCGTTTAATAAGTAATGGTTTTAAATAGGCAACGCGTAGATGTTTGTAGAGGTCACACAAAAATAAAAAATGTACAGTACTCTGTTTAGTGACCCCATCACATGGGCATGGAATAGAGGGGTAATTTTTCATGACTGGGAACGCAACCAAATGGTGGACAATTCCAAACCTCAATCTAATAAGGACAAAACGGTGGGATGGTCTAGTCACACCCTTTAAATATTCAGAAAAACCGGATGAGTCCCTATTGGAGAAATAATACTGAGGGATAGATAACTGCATAGTAGAATCTCTACGCACTTGAGCTTTCTTATATAAATAAGAACGCTTAAGCTCTTTCTTAGAGAAATCAGACAAGCTCTCCTGGTCATCTAAAAGATTAAGATTAAAAGAATCCCTGGCTGTTCTCACAACATAGTTAATCCAGGGGATCAGGGAGCTTTTATCTAGGCGGAGACAATCAGTAATAATACTCCTGGTAAAACTGGTTTATTTTTTATGCCAGATTGCTCTCCACACCAACAATGGTCTTAAACAAATTAAATCTGACAGAAACTCCAGGCCCAGTTCCTGGTGTGCTATCATATTGGAAGCAGATGTAGGCAGACAAAGCAATCTTTTTAAGAAACAGTTTTCTTCTATTTGCAGATCCCCGTGGCAACAGTGCCCCCAGACACCAGATCCGTAGAGCGCAATTGCAACGCATCTACATCGGTATATATGTAACATGTCATATATACGGCGGTCACCAAGTTTATTAGCAAATTTAAAAACTCCATGGGCGCTCTTGGACATCTTAGCACGTACATTGGATATTTCCTGTGACCACATACCATTGCTACTAAAAGTAATGCCCAGATAACAAAACTTATTTACAGTTTCTATTTTTTGCCCCTCTATATAAAATGATTTCAAATTCCTAGTTTTCTTTCCACAAGGCATGATGAACGTTTTAGTATTATTAATTTTCAGTTTTTTATCCTTGATAAAACCTGCAAACTTGTCCATCAGTTTCTGTAGGCCACAAGGGGTTCTCGATAGGAGCACTGAATCGTCGACGTAGAGCAGGATGGGAACAGCCTGTCCGTCCACCAACGGTGCATCAAAGTTAACCTGCTTAAGCTCGGAGTCTATGGCATTAATAAAAAGGGAAAAGAGAAGGGGCGCAAGGACACAACCTTGCCTAATGCCTAGCCTCACACTGATACAATCAGTACATTCCCCTCCTTGGCCATATCTAATGCGGGCTGAAAGTTTGGAATAAAGTCTGGCCAGGAAATATACTATCTCTGTTGGGGCTCCTTCTTCTAACAAGGTTGCCCATAGCAGCGCGTGATCCACAAGGTCGAACGCGCTGCTCTGGTCAGCGAACAGAGAAAAAGTGAGCCCTGCTTGGCACGGGTATACTTCCCTATTAAGAGATCTAGATTTATACATTGTTCTACGGTTCCAAGGCCCTTTCGGAATCCAAATTGGGACCGCGCGAGAATACCACGGCTCTCGGCCCACTCTTCTAACCTGGCCAGCAGCACCCGGCTCATAGTTTTGAGCGAAGAGTCTAAAAGAGAGATAGGGCAGTAGTTTTTGGCATCCGACCTATCCCCCTTTTTATAAATCGGGATAATTACTGATTCACCCCAACTATGCGGAGTGCTTTCCATAACAGACGCATTAAAGACCCTGGTCAAGACGGGGCCCCACAATTATGTATCTGCCTTAAAAAGGTTGATGGGGACCCCATCAGGGCCAGGGGCCTTGGCTCCTTTGCTAGATCTAATAGCAAGGTCTACCTCCGATACTGTAATACATAGAGGCGCTGTTGGCCATGGATCCGCCTCTGCCGTGTGTGAAGCCACCCCTCTCTGTGGATCAAAGATACTAGAAAAGTGAGTAACCCAACAGTCGTCACTAACATGGGCAGTGAGGGCCGGGGATTCATCACTTTTGAGGAAAGGACAGTTAACCGTTTCCCAGAAAAGTCAACTGTCCGATAATTCCACAGCCTTAGTCAGATTACCCCATGCCTCTTCCCGCAATTCCAATTTTCGGCGTTTTAAATGCCCCTTATAAGTAGCCCTAAGGGTTATAATACTCAGCCTATCTCTGGGTCTACAAGATAGGGCCTTCTTAAGCATCTGTAGTGACTTGGTAGACTGTGAATCGAACCAACCCATCATTGGTTTATGGTTAGTATGTTAGGTAATCGTCAGGGCATTTACAACTATCTTATTGATATTATCAAAACTAGTTAAAATACCACAAGAGTCTGTATCATCATCCAGACAAGTATGCAAGTCAGGTAAGCATGCTGCAACAATTTTAGTCAACAGTTTTTCCGAGTTGTCAACCTTCCATTTTATCCTATGACCATTAGGTCTACAGGGGGCAATGTTAGCGATGACAGGTTGGACTACTAGTGTTCTATTACCCCATACATACAATGTTACAGTGACACAATTATGGTCGCTTGTCGCTAGGTCCAATACGACCGGTGCATCATAGAACATACGAGTGTCATCTGATACCAGAAGATGGTCGATGACTGTGGCCGCATTCCTCCCAGTGAAGGTGGGGACGGGATTACCGTCACCATCGCCTAAAAGTTGCAACACGACCAGGCCAAATTTAGCAAGGGCGGTATTCAGAGACTCTCCATAGGGGCTATGCTTAAAATGAAAATACCCATCTCCTCTATCATCAGATACCCCGCACACTTTGGTCAAGGATAAGGGACATAACGGCATATTAAAATCCCCACCCCACAGAAATACAAAATTAACATGACTAGCCCGAACAATCCCCTCCAGGGTCTTAACGACCTCACATGCCGCAGACATTCGCATAGAGTCAGGCAAGTTATTATAAAAGTTGATCAGTAAAACATTGCGATCATTCCTGTGTCTCAACCACAACAATTGGACGTAACATCCAATCATAACATATCTTATGACTTGCACAGGGAGGTTAACAGAAAGCAAAATAAGTAGACCCCCTTTGGCTCTACCCATGTTCGAGCCTTGTGCTGGGAGATTATAAGCGACATAACCATCATAGGAGATGTCGTCTACACTCCAAGTTTCCTGCAAGCAAAGGATGTCATGAGATTCCAAAGTTTCTTTCCAGCCCAGGATACCTGATTTGTTATTCCAGCCAGCAATATTCCAGCTTGCTAGCTTATACCCTCGTCTATCATTGTGTAACCCTACCATAGGTAAAGTGTCCCTATCCTGAGATGGGGCATCTACTGCCTCTGTGTTTGCCCGGTTGGGTGATGGATAACTACGTCCTTGCTGGTGGGGTGGAACTATATTGATTATATTACCCTGTTCTACATACTCACACAATACAAAATCTTCCCCGCCACTACATTCATGGTCCTCACTTATGTTAGATACTATACAATCTGGCAATTTTAAAGTATCCCGGTATCTTTCTTCTACTCCCCCTATTACCTTGGGGTTTCTGTCTCCCTGATTGGGGGGGTTCCGAGGGATAGCATTTAGAGCTTGAGGGGTATGATCTAAATTCTCCCCGGGTTTCTCTCCAAGTTTCTCCTCTCGTTTCTCCCTCCGTGATGGTCAATCTACCATCTCTAGACAGCTATATCTGTTCATCAATGGGATATTACTCCATCCATCCCAGGATGAAATCTCTCTAGGCCTGTTCCTGGGAAAATTACCTCTCCGCTCCTCCCAAGCTGGACCCCGAGGGTGGGGGCCCATTGTATGCCAAATTCCCTCACAAGGCGGTCTATTACAGTTTCTAGAGGGATAGAAAAAGGAAAGATGTTGCGTACCTATGCCATTATTTATATCAGATTGGCCCCATGAGCAAATGTAATCAACTGTTCGGGGGTCTTCAAAAGTGACGATGACACAGTCTCCTAGTATTGATTTCCTTCCGTGCCCCACCCAAGTGGCCCTACGGACCATAAGAATCTTACTCGACCAGATAGGAGGTAATGGTCGATTCAAGTTTAACCAGTGTTGGACTTTATTATTTAAAGACCAACTAGATTCTGTGGCTGGGTCGGCCAGTTCTGGTACGCCGGTCATCACAACCACATAGGGGCTAGCCTCGGGGGGCAGATTAGCGGGGTATCTATTGTTAGATGGTCCCCTATCCCAGTTCCTGTTGGCATTTAAGTCGGAAGGCTTAGGAGTCTTATTACTTTGTGCCTGATTTATCTGTGGTATTGGGTTAGGGGAACTTTCTACAGTCTTGTTATTTTGTACCTGAATAGTCTGTGGGGTTGTGTTAGTAAGCTTTTCCACAGTATGCCTTTCTTTTGCTAACAATGGTGTCAATTTGACGGCTGGCCCTGGGGGTACTAATTTTTTAACTGGTTGTGCAGATGGTTTAATACAGGTCTGCTTGTTCTGCTTTTGAAGCCCAGGATTTGGTTTTTTTTAATGAAAGCTGTCAGTTCTATTAACTGTTTTTCAATTAAAGATAATCTCGCTTCTACTGGGATAAAACACGATTCAAAAAGATCCTGCATAGTTTTTAATAGTTGGCCATCCACCTCATTTACCTCTTTACCCTCCTAAGAGTTAACCGATATATCCTGCAAAGTGGGGCCGGGGATCTCTTCCAGGACTAAATTTTGGGGCATCCTGCACCTCTCTCCCTCCCCTCTCCGTTCAGTATGATCTTGCTTCCCTGCTATTATTTGTGGTGTCTCTCTAATTGGTTGGACTTTGGGTTTGTTGTTTGTTTTTCCCTTTTTTTCCGCACTGCACCCTCCCTCCTGCCTCTCAGCTGTCTCGCTTCCTCTGGTGTAATTTGGGTAGCTAAATCGTTTTTTTTTTCCAAATCCGTACTTAACTGAAAGTCGGATAATAAATGTGAGGCCGATAAATCAACTGTATTTGGGAGGGTATGAATATCAGCACTGACTTCCATCGAACCATGATCCCCTGCGCGCTCGGGTGTTTTAGCGGTTGCCAGGAGTCCCAGAGAAGATCTTTTAGCATTGGCCAGGGCTAGGTCCTGTGACACTCTTCGCTCCATAATAGAAATACCTTGGTCTATAAAACTATTTGCCCTGATGATAAAGCTGTTCAGGGGGCCTATCAGCTGGGTCTCTCCTGCAGCTGTCTTACTTCGGCTTCCTCGTGTTGACATGGTTTAGGCTTTTACAATTGGGTACGAATCACTAGCTAGGACTGAGGTAGCTAATAATAAATATTAAAATACATACAAGTTTACATCAAGTCCAATAAAGAAGCCGTTAGGGGGGTGGCCCGGTCCGGTCTCACCCGGTCTATAACGGGCTAAAACGGGCCCGCCCTTGGCCAGGGCTTAGCCCCGTGCTTGGTCCCGCGCGCGTCCCGCGGATGCGTGATAGGTCCGCCCTAAATAAAGTGGGAGGAGGGGTCACAGGAAGAGGCGGCAGGTGTGCATGGTGATTAGAACGCACTGCCCTGTGGGCCTCGCAGTCCCGTTCCCTCTGCTCCACAACGGTCCCAGCAGCAAGCACAGTTATCCCAATGAGGGAGAAGAGTAGTCCCGATGTCCACAGAATCCGACTACGAGCGGCCTCCACAGAGCGGGGGCCGCGAGTCGCGATTTAAAGGGCAGGGCAAGGCAGGAGACACGGCAGGGAGGGGTCACGGGAAGAGGCGGCAGGTGTGCATGGTGATTAGAACGCACTGCCCTGTGGGCCTCGCAGTCCCGTTCCCTCTGCTCCACAACTGTCCCAGCAGCAAGCACAGTTATCCCAATGAGGGAGAAGAGTAGTCCCGATGTCCACAGAATCAGACTACGAGCGGCTCCCGCGGAGCGGGGGCCGCGAGTCGCGATTTAAAGGGCAGGGCAAGGCAGGAGACACGGCAGGGAGGGGTCACGGAAAGAGGCGGCAGGTGTGCGTGGTGATTAGAATGCACTGCCCTGTGGGCCTCGCAGTCCCGTTCCCTCTGCTCCACAACGGTCCCAGCAGCAAGCACAGTTATCCCAATGAGGGAGAAGAGTAGTCCCGATGTCCACAGAATCCGACTACAAGCGGCTCCCGCGGAGCGGGGGCCGCGAGTCGCGATTTAAAGGGCAGGGCAAGGCAGGAGACACGGCAGGGAGGGGTCACGGGAAGAGGCGACAGGTGTGCGTGGTGATTAGAATGCACTGCTCTGTGGGCCTCGCTGTCCCGTTCCCTCTGCTCCACAACGGTCCCAGCAGTAAGCACAGTTATCCCAATGAGGGAGAAGAGTAGTCCCGATGTCCACAGAATCCGACTACGAGCGGCACCCAAAATATCAACTTTTATTTATTTATACAGACACCTTCCATTCCATTAATATATAAAAAAAGTTGGTGAACTTCATTATATAATACAAGAACATCGAACCCCATCCAATTATTTTACTCATCAACCTCCTCAACTGCATCTCCTCAATCATACATACACAAAAAGTGTTAAAACCCCACTCTATTATCTCTTTCATCCATTCTACATTAAATTTGCATGTATACAATATATCACACCGTACTAAAACCTAAAAATTCTTGGGCAAAGCACTAACACAATACCTATATTCTTAACAATTGATTATTAAAAGTACAATTCCTTCACAGTTTGAATGACCTCTGGCTTGGGTCAACTCTCTCCCCAGCAGCTCCGCAGTACTGTCACTACGCTGCAGTGTTCTGTCCTCCTCCTGGTGAGGGCTTGTGCCGTCAGCCTGATTCCTGCCTGTCTCAGAGCTGCTCCTGTCCCCTGGTGCCCCCTTCTTGCCCTTATTTTATCTTCATTCCCCTAGCCAATCTAATTTTTAATTTAATTTACTGCCGGTCTTCCCGCGGCTGCTGCACCTGTGGCCCCTCCCCCCTGCCCGGCCCCCACTCCGATCTCCCAGCCTATCGTCTCTCCCCCTCCCCTACTCAAACCACACAGTGGACGCGTGCAGTGGGTGCACCAAAGGCATGCCAAAGACAAGCCCGTCTGCACCCGTCCACGACCCTACCGTGGCCAGTGCCAGGAATCCTGGATCTACGACCCCCCACTGCTACGCCGCCGCCCTCCTCGCACTCAACCCCGGAAGTGACATCAACTGTCAGAGAGTGATGCCGAACACCACCCACGGCCAGTTCTCCTGCATACACTGCTGCCAATCCTTCACTATAGACAACTCCCCCACGACGGCTCAACACATGCCGGATGCCCATACCATCGAAACCCTGAAGTGCATCCTCCTCAACGTGTATTCCATGCAGATACACCGTAGAGATCTGGGACCTGCCAGACACCCTCTCGCCAGATGTCGACTTCATCACGGAAACATGGACCAATGTTACCTTCACCCACGACATCGCCACCGCCATCCCCGACAAATACAAGATCCAGAGAAAGGACCGCCTTCACCACCCAGGAAGAGAACTCGCCATTGCTCACAAAAATTCATCCAACTCTCCACCTCCAGCACAAGCGCCCCCCGCTCCAACACAGAGCACATCCACTTCCAGATCCAGACCAGCCACGGAACCACGCTGCGTGGGACCCTAGCTTACAGACCGCCTGGGCCATGCTCCTCCTCTGCCCCCACCATTGCTGACCTCGTCGCACCCCACGCCGTCGTCTTCACGGACTACATTCTCATCAGAGACCTGAACTTCCACCTCGACAACCGCAGTGATTCCGACTCCACCACCCTCCTTGACAACCTCGCCAACCTTGGACTGAACCACCTCGCCACCACCCCCACCCACAGAGCCGGAAGCATCCTCAACCCTATCTTTGGAGGAGGGACAGCCACACAGCCCCTCTGGACAGACCACCATTGTGTAAACTTCACCTTGAACACCACCACCGCACACAAACCCGCTTGAGCCCGCCACAAAGGAACTGGAGTAAGATCACAGAGGAACACCTCAGCACCACACTCCTCCACAATCCCCCTCCGCCACAACCAACGCCAACTCCGCAGCCAAAGAACTACACGACTGGATCTCCAGCTGCTAAGACAAGCTCGCACCCCTCCGTCACCCCATCAAACAATGCCCCCTGAAGGCTGCCTGTTTCACCACCGACCTTCAAGAAGCCAGGCGCTCCTGCAGATACCTCGAGAAACTCTGGAGGAACAGGAAAACCACTGAAGATCAGAACACCTACAGGAAAGCCATGCCTGACTACCACCAGCGCCTAAGAGCCACCAAGCGGACCTTTATCAAGAACAAAATCCACACCAATGCCAGTAACGCACAAGAACTCTTCAACGTGATATAGCAATTCACCAAACCCCCCCAGCGAAGCCACGGACATTGCCCAATCCCAGTACCTCTGCAACAAGCTCAGCTCCTACTTCCACCTAAAAATCAAGGTCATCTATGACAACTTCAGCGAGCAGACCCCAGACACCACCCCCTCCCTAACACCAACAATCTGCCCACCATCAATACCTGGAAACCTGCCACCACGAAGACACCGCCATGACCATAAAGAACACCCACTCAGGAGCCCCCATGGACCCCTGCCCGCTGCATATCTACCACAGAGCTGTCGCCACCGTAGCAGCTGAGCTAGGTCGGACCATTAATGCCTCCTTCGAATCGGGCATCTTCGCCGGTATCTGGAAGCGGGCCGAGATCAAGCCCCTCCTCAAGAAACCCTCGGCCGACCAAACTGACCTAAATAACTACCGGCCCATCTCTCTTCTTCCCTTCAAAGCCAAAGTCACTGAGACATTCATCAGTGCCCAGCTGACCACCTTCATTAAAGAGAACACCATCTTGACCCCTCACAATCCAGATTTTGTAGCAACCACAGCACCGAGACCGCCCTCCTTGCCGCCACCGATGGTATCCGCATGCTACTCGACCAAGGACACACTGCGGCCCTCATCCTACTACTCCTCTCTGCAGCCTTCGACACCGTCTCTCACCGCACTCATTCAATCAGACTACCCGACGCTGGTATACAAGGAACCACCCTCGACTAGATCTGCTCCTTTCTCTCCGGCAAAACGCAATGGATCAGACTCCCACCCTTCCTCTTCAACCCCACAGAGGTCAACTGCGGAGTACCCCAAGGATCCTCGCTCAGACCTATGTTCTTCAACATCTACATGGCCCCCCTCGCCGCCATCGTCAGACAGCATGGACTCAGCATAGTATCCTAGGCTGACGACACCCAGCTCATCCTCTCCCTCGCGAATAACCACAAAGACGCCAGACTCTGCTTCCAGGAAGGAATGAAGGACATTGCAGCCTGGATGAACAACATCTGCCTGAAGCTCAACTCAGAGAAGACAGAGGTCCTCGTCCTTGGACCCTCCTCCACCGCCTGGGACAACACCTGGTGGCCTCCTGCCCTCGGAAAACCACCCACTCCATCAGACCCTACCTGTAACCTCAGCAGCATCTTAGACTGATCTCCCTCTCCATGACCCGCCAGATCAACGGCGTCGCCTCCACCTACTGCAACTCCCTCTGCATACTCCAAAAGATCTTCAAGTGGATTTCCCCTGAATACAGAAAGACCGTCCCCCACGCACTTGTAACCAGCAGACTGGACTACGGCAACACCCTCTATGCCAGAATTAACCAAACCCGCTTCCCAAGCTCCACACCATCCAAAACACTGCAACCAGACTCATCCTCAGAGCCCCTCAACATGAGCACATGCTCCAGCACCTAGGAGACCTCCACTGACTCCCCGTCGACAAGAGAGTAACTTTCAAACTACTCACCCACGCCTACAAATCCCTCTACAACATCGGATCCAAGTACCTCAATGAGAGAGTCACCTTCCGCGTTCCAAAAAAGAACCTCCACTCCGCCGACCTCACCCTGGCAGTGACTCCACGCATCCGCAGAACCCAAGTAGGCGGAAGAGTCTTCTCCTACATCACAGCAAAGACCTGGAACAAGCTCCCAGTCAACATCAGACACTCCCCTACTCTGCACACCTTCAGGAAGAGACTCAAGACCTTGATTTTCGACTGATGCGGAGCTGCGCCCCCCTCCAGTGCCTTGAGACCCTCGTGGGTGAGCAGCGTGCTTTACAAACCCTGAATGATTGATTGATTCAATGATGGTTCTTGAACACATCTCCATATTGTCATCTTCTATATTGATGACCTTCTCATTCATTTGGCCCTCGATCAAAACCATAATCAGTTTCACTAGGTCTTCAGCACTGTGCCGTTATGCATTTTAGTGTGAGACTCTTCTTCAGTCATACACCTTCCATCAGTCATACACCTTCCATAGGGCACACTATATATGCTCATCATTTAAATGGGTGAAAGGGAGACTTTGGGGAGAGCAGAGAAACACCTACAAAAATGGATAAATAAATTCTTTAAGATGAACTCCAAAAAAGGGCTAGAATTTTTAAATGTATAACCTATCGCTTACTGATTTTATATGTGCACTCAGCATAAATTAATCCAAAAAGCCAATAGAATCCACAACCATATTCTCCCATGACAACACCCTAATAACATCCTTCACCAGCCTAGTAAAATCATAAATTAATCAACCACCTCAACTAAATAACTGGGTGATGGTAAACATGCTTTTATTCCTTATTTTGTAATGTGATTGCCAACATCAAAGGCCATGCCAATACCCTTTCTGAACCAATTATTGAAGGCAAGAAATTATTTACAGGAAGACATGCTCCACAGATATAGGAATCTGACTAAAAATAAAAATAAACATTATCCAGCAAATTACGAAAATAAGAAACAAAAACTAAATTAAGGAAATATCTTGAAAAAGAATCTGCTCTAAATCCAGTCCTGCCTTTTAAAGATAGTCCCAGGAACAATTGCTGATACCATAATCAATGCCATTATCTTGTCTCAAGAAACACAAAGGCATGTCCGATGTTCGAATATATTACTGAGCATTGCACCTATTGGTGATAAATTACTGTTTGAACAGAGAGTGGGGAGATCTGGCTTATGAAAGGGAGGTATCTGTTTTGGTTTAGATCATGTTTTGCACATTCTAAGGGGAGGGGCGTGCCCACAAATCTCCCTGAACTAACCCGTCAGTTAATCCGGATATGGAAGGTGGTGTTTACAACTGACAAAAGGTCCACAAAACCTACTTCTCTTTGAATGTGAAGATGGCGACACCCTGTGTCACAATTAGTTGGGTTTACCAAATGGGATACAATCAGGATCCTGGGCGATGTCTAGCACCAGGGAATGATGAAATTTCACAAGTATCTGCAGCTCAGACACACTTTTGCTGCTCACCAATAGAATTTGCTTGACTACACCAAGTTTAATCCTCTCGACAACAAGGTGTTGATGGACCCCCCTGGGGAAAGGCGGAGTGTCTTAACTCCATAAATCACTGATCCTCAACTCCCCGTATAAATTCATGGCCCTTAAACACAAATGGGAAGTGTGGATAGGCACACTGGATAAGGGTGACTGGAGAGGCACCCCAAACATTGCACATTTCCTCACCTTTGCCCCTCATCCAACTATGCTACTAACTTACCACATATTACACACCACGTCAACTCTGGCTCACCTGCAGCATTGATTCACCAGATTGTTTCCAGTGGTCTGCACTGAATACATATGTTTTCCTTATGGTTTGCTCCTGCCCTATAGTGATGAAGTACTAGAGGTTCTTTGAATTGGTGCTGTGGGAGGTGTGGGGGAATTTACTTGTTTTAAACCCCCCTAGAATAGCTCTGCTAGGTATCCTAGAGGATGAGGGAAGACCACATGAGGAACGCACCAATGTGGGTTTCGCCACCCTATTGGCGAAACAAGATATTGACCGACACTGGAAGTGGGAGCTTCCGCCCAGATTTCAGAGTCATCATGAACTGGTGCGCCAAGATGAAGGAACCAATTTATAGAGCCAGAGGCTCCCTGCGTAAACACAAGAAGATATGTTGATAATGGTGGGAATACAACGGTTTGGAGATATGTAAGATGCCTTATCTTTTTAATACTGGATCATTTTTTATATGTGTTTTCCCCTTCTAAGGGTACCATTGGATCGTGACTGTAATGTTATGTCCTTGATCTGGGAATCAATAAAGTTGGTTATAAAAAATAAAACAAATTCTCCAGTCCAAATGAAGAAAACAAAGAAGGGGGGTAAGTTAGGTTTTACACATGATACCCCTACCATCTAAATCCAAGTGCCAAGAAGCCACAGAGGGACTGCATTCAAAATCTTAAGAAAGGAATACAAACACTGCACTGCACAGTGAAAAGGCAGTAATCCCACTGCTTTAAAAAAAACCTCTGTCAAACAGCAAGACTGTACAGAAAAAGTGGCAAAAACCCTAAAAAACATACATCTAACAACTAGATATATCCAAACCAACAGGTTTTTTACACGACCGCTGCAGCCACTCCCATCTGTCATCAACCAAGACACTCCACCAATTAAATAAACCAACAACAACAGAAAAAGGATAATTCTGATCATAGAAAAAATATAACATGTGGGGGGGAGAGAAATAATTAAAAAAAAATGCTTACTATGTTATAGTATTTTTTCGAAAAATTTACATATTTTTTTAATGTTCACACAGTAGTTTAATACAAATATATAGCTATTTTAATATAAAAATAAATTACAAACGTATATAAACATATTTATTCAATAAATTGAATGAAACATTGTTAGAAAACCATGTGTCTCTATTTACTTAATATGTAAATATATTAAATATGTATTGTATTATTATAATTATATATGCCACTTATAACCCATCCATAAAACGTTATTCCAAAGCTTGCTTCCAAACCCTAAAATAAACCAAAACAAATCCTGCACCCCAAAATGAATCCTTAAATACAATAACACAAAACTCAAATGTTTAGCCTGAGCCCTAAACCCCCCCAAAAAGAACACAATTCCTGCCCACTGCCCCATATCCTCAATGACCCACACTAAAAGCAAACTTGGAATCCTAAAATGAAATTATAACCCCAAACTCCTCACAAAATACACCCACCCTGAACTGTAAAAGTAAATAACTCAAAATTACATTTCAAATCTGAAACCTAAAAAATATTCAAGATTAATAATTTACCCACTCAGTACAACCACTCTGAAACCTAACATAAAATAGAATACCTACATCCCCAAAATGAATTCCAATCCAGTACATTAAAATACAGTAACACTAAAATTTTATCATAACCCTTAACCCTAAAAAAGTACCCGGAAATTAATACACTACTCACCCAGTGCCCCTACAAAGCCCAAAACCCATCCCTAAAACCTAACTCTGAATCCTAAACAAGAATAAAATACCCATGCCTCAAAAAATATATACACAACATTGTACACTAAGAGACTAAAAACAAAACTGAAATCTCAACCTTGGACTTTAAAAAAATAAGAAGAAGAAGAATACACTGCCCTCCCTCAGCCTCAACATTCCCAATAACCCATCCCTAAAACCTATCTATGAACCCTGAAATAAAAAAAATAAACCTCCAGAACCCACCCACAATTTATTTTTAGATCAACTGAGTACCATGAAATTCAATAACCCAAAACTTAAATAGACACTAAACCCTTAAAAACAGTAACTCAGAACATACAATACAACACATTCTGTCAAAATCAAATACAAAAAAGTTGCCTGCATACAAAATAACAACTCCTAATGCAAAGCTTTGTGATTTAATGATTAACAATTTAACTTTTACGTTCTTGTTAAAACATTGTAGTAAATATCTGCAAGGTGAAAACTGATGCAAAGGTAACATACCGTCCAGGAGACTTTATCAACAAGACTGGGCAACATTAGAAAGTCATTGGGAGAAATTGGGTTTTGATTGAGGTGGGCCGAAAACCATTCTCAAGCATCATCCACAGTCACTGTGTTAAACACGTATGCAGTACACAAACAGGAATAAAATTAAAACACAACACCAGAAACATCCAACATCATTTTAAATGGATTAAAAAGTAACAAATAAAATTAGACCAAAACAGCAAAAATACAATCAGTAGAACTGGAGATATGCAGTTTTAAAGGTTTCAGTAAAAATCGCGGCAAGAAGCAGAAAGTGCTAACTGTGGCTATCTGGTCATGACAGACTGGGACAAAGGCACAGGTTCAGGCTGACTGCAATGAAGTGTGGGCCGGATACAAGGACCAGGTTAGTCCTACCTAAAAAGTTACCTTCTCAAAGTCTGGTGCATAGAGTTTTTGGGCCATATGTATCATACTTCCGTTTTGCGAATTCCAAATAGCGAATTTTAAGGAATCGCTATTTGGAATTCGCAATACGGTATGTATGTACATATTCGCTATTTAATAGCGATTTCTTACCATTCCTAATTTGCGGTTAGCAAACTGCTAATCGCAAATTACCCATTCATTTCTATGGGCCAGGAGGCCCATAGGAATGAAGGGGCAATTTGCGATTTGCAATTTGCTATTCGCAAATTAGGAATTTTTTCAAGGGTGCAGGGGTGTCTCAAGAACACCCTGCTGCACCCCTGAAAAAGACATTTGGGGGCATATGGCGCACATACATGCCCTAAGGGCATGTATGGGCGTCATATGGCACCTTTTGTTTTTTGGAAAAATGCTTTTTGAAAAGAATTCGCAAATTACTACCAACTAGAAGTTGGTGGTAATTTGCGAATCCTTAATGACATTTTTTGAATATTTTTTGTTTGATACATTGCATTTAAGGAATCGCAAAATTTGCGATTCCTTAAGTGCAATCGCAAAATAAGGAATTGCAAATTTTGCTATTCCTTATTTTGCATCAAACATGTTTGATATATACCATTTGTCAAATTAGCATTCGCAAAGGCCGAAATTCACACAATTTCGGCCTTTGCGAATGCTAATTAGCTTGATACATATGGCCCTATATCTTCAGGATTTCACAGGAGACGCTCAGCTGATGTCAGCCAAGGGGCCAGGACCTGGGGTGGCACCTTTTGGGGATCATAAACTCACTCCAGCACAGGCCAGTAGGGCTCTGGGAGGCCGAGTTGCAGGTCCAGTTGTGGGTACAGGCAGGGAGAGATGCAGCAGGACAGCTTGGCAGTTGTAGGTAGGCCTCTGGAGCTCTGTAGTTCAGAACAAGGGTCAGCCATTGACCCTTGGAGTCACTCTGGTAGTCCTGGTTTAAGGAAATGGTCCTTTCTCCTTCAAGCATCAAGGTAAGTCTCAAGCAGGAGAGCAGTCGTCTGAAGAACTAGGCAGGCCTCAAGAAGCAAGACAGCCCTCTGGTAAAAGCAAGGCTTTCTTCTGAGAAGAAAGGTAGGCCTCAAGCAGCAGAGCAGTCCTCTGAGAAACAAGGCAGGCTTCAAGCAGCTAGGCAGTCCTTTAACCCCTTCCACGCTCATGACGAGCTGGGCTCGTCATGAGGTAGCCTCCTCGCACGCTCATGACGAGCCCAGCTCGTCACGTAACATGCGATTTAAAAAAACTCAGCGTACGGGCGGAATTCCGCCCGCACGCATGCAGTTAACGTACATGCCAGTCCCTCTGTAGTGTGTGTTCTGCAAGCCCAGGAGTGTTCTGATGAGTGGGTCTGAGTGTCCACATTTTGCACCTGGTGCCAGTTTTGAAGTGCAATAAACTTCTGGAGTTTTTCCCCACAGATGTTTCTGGAACTAATATGGCAGCATAGCACAGAGAGTAAGACCCTCCACATACACATTCACATCAATTTAATTTCACAAGCTCGGTCAGCCAAGGAAAACATAGTGAATATAATATCAGCAGAAACAATATAGGAGGCTATGATTAAATGAAATATATGTTGTACTGCAACACACTGCAAAACCTTTGTGTAAATGCCCAGAGTTAAAAATATAACCCCTCAAACCTCGCATCATACCTAACACTCGACAATAATGCACTAATCTCATTATGCCTCCTTACTCCCTCAGCACTGCCCACCACACCCACACATTCACTAAATCATTTCCCATCCAACATTTTGAATATCCGTCCAAAAAAATGACAGGACAATACGATCCTCCACAAACACTCTGCAGCCTTACCTACAGACCGTGACACAGCCAGCTAACCTGAAACACCCCAACATTTGCAGCATCTCACTCTGAAAGGAAACCCTGTTAGACAGTATTGGACTCCCACCACCCATTGCTGAAATTTGGCTGCTGTGTGGACCTTAAAGCCTATTTAGAGACGTACTTTCAACCCTCACAAGACATTTATCATCTTTACCAATGACTACAGTAGTGATGCGCTACTCCATGCCTCCAAAATGTGAAACATCACTGCAAAGACCCTGAAATTGTGATCGTGTGTAAATTGATCACTTAATTGCTTGGATGGCTATAACAATTCCACACAATAGATGAAACTTGACCAGTGCTCTCTGCTTTCCCACACAGGCAGTAAACATGGCTGCCTAGGTGCTATTGATCTGGTATTGAATGCACGCATGCGGATGTTCTGTGCCATTGTTGGTCAGATTTGTCGTATAAGGTTTTATTTTACTTATAAAAAACAACCTATCCGCAGGATCGAACTGGGGCGGAAAATAGGCCCGGTCCCAACATAAAAGTGGCCTCCATTTGTGAATTATATAGCGAACGAAGTTGCCCTTGTTTGCAAATTGGGACAGCTCGGAACTTGTAAAGCATGCTGTATACATTTTTTGCAAGGTATGGATTTGAGCTTGCTGCAGATAATGTTTGTTTTAATATCAGATAAATCAAGCATTGGCAATGCAAATAGGTCTGGTAATATGAAGCACTACAAGTAAATAGCATGGACATTGAAATGTATTTGTGCAGAACCAAACAACTGTAGAATGCTGTTGGTTTAGATTAAAAGATCAAGTGATAGTTTCATTTTCAAACCAGACCTAAATGTCCATGTAGGGTAATGATTACCCTCCTCCCATCTTTGCTGCTCCCAGAGAGAAACACAATATATTATCTAGTATCTAACACAAGTTATAGCATTACAATGTCATGTGTGTGCCCCGGGAAGTTCAAGCTCTGGCAACTGGATACACAAAGTGATAGCTGTGTGGAGGACGATCACTTTTTCTGTGAAAGTACACAACGTCTGCCCAGTCAAAACATTTACTCCTGGCTCCCAACATGTGGACTAAACCAAGGCCCCTTTCTACTGATGCTCACATACTTTTCTGGCAACAACTGCGCTGTCAAGAAAGCCAGAAAACTGTCCCACCACTGGCCTGTCAGATCAGTCTTCAGCCACTACCTGATTGTCCTATTGGCCAGTCCGACCCTGCCCATCCATTAGTAGACACCAGAGCATGCTTCACTGGTGATGTAGTGCTCTCCTGATGCTACTGGAACAGTACCATGCACTTGCTTATATATGACTTGCAGTCAAAGAGACTCATCTCCTGATGTAAGTCACCAACCCTGTCTTCGCCTTGATTCTTGACTATGTAGCAGAAGGATGGATGTGGTTTATGGTTTCATTTGACAAATCATTAGATGGAGGGATGAATGAAAAAACTGTATTACAAGCTACAATGTAATTAATTATGCTAAGATAGAGTCTTTGCTGACAACAGATAAAGTCAGTGCATTTCCCTTTATTGGGAACCTGTCCCATGTCTGTTTTTTCTCGTGAACGAAGATGTTATATACGTTCTTCTGCTGAATTTCTGTGCTTCTGTAGCCTTATTTGGGGTGCTTTCTGAGAGACTGCACATGTTCTTCATTTCACTTCTGGATGAGGATCCTTGTTGAGTGGTGAAGTCATTTTTGTTTGGCATGCTGCACCACGGCCTCCTTGTATATCTTGCAAGGGTGCAAGGATTGGTCCTTTGGTGATGTAATACATTGCATGAACTGATGTGAAGGTGTTCTGACATTTGCAGTTTCGTTTTCATGGAGTGCAGACAAAGATATAACATTCATACGATATTTTGTGTCTCACAAACACTGACAGCAACCTGATCTGCAACAAATGACTCATAATACATTGTCACCAGCAATGATTGTAGGCAGGATTGCTACTTTGTGTTATCCAGACATAGTTTTTTAGATGTTTCGGATGGTGGAAACTACATTCACTTTACTAGTTTCTAGTCTAGTGCTTTTTAATTCAAAATGAAGTACTACATGACTGTAAAATTACTTTTAGAGGTATTTTTCCTATGATTTGCGGCTCCTCTGCATTGGCGGAGGAGCGTCATCCCACTGCCTGGCTCAGAGCCAGCAATTGTAAAATAAAATGATGTTCTTGCATTGTTTTATTTGACATTTGCCGGCTCTTAGCCAGTGGTGTTGGGAGGGGCGTGGCCTAAGGAATGGGAGGGGGAGGAGGAGTGCTAGTGCACTCCACTCCATAAGTGCTCATGTGTGTTTGGCCAGCTGTCTCAGGCTGACCGAAACACACATGCGCACTTAGGTTTTCTCCAGCCCAGCTGCAGTGAGCAGCCAGGCTGAGAAACTCCACAGACTCCCTGGTCCGAGCAGGGTGTCTTTCCTGCCTGCTCAGACCAATCGGGGATTGGACAGGGAGTCTGTCCCAGGGGCTGCTGGGACCAGCAGGCAAGAAGAGGAGAGGTGGCACAATCAGAAGCAACGCTGGAGGCGGCCGGTGGCTAAAGATATGTTTTTCTTTTTAATACTGTAACCTCCCCCCGCACAACGCCTCCTGCCAACCCCACCCTTCGTTTATAGCGGCAACCGCTGGAGTTACTGCACAAACTAGCGGGGTGGTGATTAAGAAGACTTCCGCCCATGCTGGGCGAAAGAGAGCTATTTTGGGGTGAAATATTTTGTAATGATATGAATGGAAAAATCCTTTCTATGTCCGTCTGAAGAGGACAACACCAGATGTAGGCAAGAGGTAGTGGGGGAAGAAAGACTCTGATTGTAATGTGGGTGGGGAATTAGCACCTCAGCAAGACTGCACCCAAAAGTAACTATGGCAAAAAGTACTCAAGCCAGCCTTGCTCCCTTTGTCACTTTGCAGTTTCTCTCTTTCTATCTATCCATTCTACCTCTCCTTCTCTCCTCTCTCTCTCTCTCTCTTCTCCCTCTCAGGTTACTTTCTCTCTACATTGCCCTTACCTCTCTCTCTTTCTTGAAACCTCCCTGTGCCTGCTGTAATTGACCTCTGAGAGATGGAGAAAGTGGCAGAGACACCAGGACCAGACCTGGGCTTTCAAAACCAGTCTCCAAGGATTCCAGTCCACTGGGGAACAGGCTATTGGAAAAAAGGCCTGTCTGTCCTTGATTAGTTCTGCGGCTGATATGGAGCGGAGATGGGGAAGATACTTGTCGCAAAATGCTGATAAATGCCTCAGTGATCAATTTTACATTTGAACTGAATACACTGTCGCACATATATTTGTTCAAAGAAAAACGAGACACCTTCCTGGAGATTGATAAACGACAATACTAAAAGTTGAAACTGCAGAATAGATTCAATGGAACATTCCAATCTTTGACAATAAATTAGTTTTACTCTGAAAGTATCCTTGTATTCCAATCTTTAGAATCCGTGTGTGTAAATTATATTTCAGAAAAATACTTAAAGATATTAGATGGTGCATTTTAGTCTTTCAGGACTGTGCACGATGGCAGAAAGTGAATGCCTGCCACTGTGTTTTTAGTTTCTAACCCCAGGATGCCACGGAAACACATCACCACATCTTAATGGATCTCCCATGGTGATAAATCAACAAAGTATTTGTCTACCCATGACTTCAAGTTTCATTTTCTTTCTTTATGGGCAATTTTAACACATCAGAAGGAAAACCAATCTGGCTTTCCTTCTATTTTCTAAGTAGTAGGCTAAACAGCAACCACAAAAGCGAAAGGCTCGTGCTAGTGGCCGCAGCAAAACCCAACAGATGGTTGAAAAATCAATAACAATTCTTAAATGTTTCTCGTTTTCTATTTTTTTTAATTAAGAGCGGTTTTGATAAAATATCAACCACTTAGCGTGCAGCACCTGATATGTTTAACTTGAAAGCTGATGTTTAAAACACGCATTTGCAGAGTATACTATATTTTCCTAAGCCATGTCCGGTTGTGGAACTTTATTGTGTCATTGCCTGCATCTAACTAAACACTCTGGGGCTGATTTACAAGCCCCTTGCGACACTTTTCGTCACTTTTAACATGGGAGAAGTGACGCAAAAGTGGCTCAAGGGGCATGTAAATCTGCCCCTCTATACCTAATTATTACCCACATTTGAAGTGCTCCTTTAATTTCTTGCCAGGCTTTACCCACAGATGTCTCCTGTTTTAGCAGCTGTTATGTCTGGATGGCAGTTTTTTAAAGGGTGGCCTCGAAACGGGTCCTATCGGGCTCTGTTTTGTGCCCTGACACAGGCGGTCCATTTTTTCCCCAGACTGTAGTGACAGCAGCAGGCACATCGATGTGAGCTTGCTAGCTTGCTCACACTGCTCACTTCTCACTATTGGAGAAATTACGGCATGAAGTCATGCCTTGTGAGAGTTGTAGTGGAAGGGAAATTCTTTAAAGAGAGTCATGTTCACTCTGGATTTCCCTTCTCTTTTTGAAACTCAGGAGCAGCAACATTGTCGGGGTGTCACCAGGGCGTTAAGTGGATGCTTTTTCATTATAAAATAGGCATAGTTGCTGCTTATTTATCCTATGCAACTAACAACCAGTGACAAAGCCAATAGTCCTGCCTTGTTGTAGGTATGATGTTACTTGTTGTATCATATATCTGGATGCAATGACAGAAACAGCAAAATTCAAGTCGGGCAGGACACTATGCTAAGCACAGATTTTTAGCTGACGTGTCTTTAAGCCATGCCCTTAATTACATTGGTCATGCACCTTTGAGAGACCCACCAGTTTTTTCATCCCACTTAAAGCCCTGCCCAAATGTGAAGTCCCTGTTATATTCTGTTATTTTAAGGTATTCCCTCTGGATTTCAATAGGAAAGTAACTCATTGTGCAAAACAAAGTAATCGTTCACTGCAAAGTTTTGTTATTTTATGTTCATTGCATTTTATGCACTTATGTAAAGATAGTGTTTTTGAGTTTTTTTAATATAGGTTTAGATGCAAAATATGACCCTCTTCTACGGGTTTATCTGATAATTGCATTTTCTCAGCACTTTAAATGAATCTCTCCACATAACTGAATTTTCCAGCTTTTTCTGCAGCAAATTCAAATTTTCACAGAAGAAACAAAAGGCCTAGACACACAGCAGACCACAAACTGCAATCTGACAATCGTCGCCTCTCTATGAAATCATTGCAAGGTGGTAGAGAAAAATAAAAGACAGCTAAGTTCTGAAATAATAAATAAAGCAGATTCAACCATGTCAGAATTCATAACCAAACACTGCTTGGGGGAAGAAGTCCACTTTAGTCCTGAGGCCCTATGGAGGCAAGGGTATGTCATCCCCCACCAGCAGCAATTTCTCTCTCAGCAATCCCACTTTGTGGGGCTTACTTGGGTTAATAGGAGGTCTACCTGGCCCCTAAGGGCCCTCAGCAGCCAAGGGGACTTCATCCCCCAAACAGGAGTGCACCAGGAGACACATTTTCAGAGCAGTGGAGAAAGGGGGCGGGGCCTCCCACGAGTTGTGTTTTTTTTGTTTTGTTTTTTTTAGGAAGGGGGGTGTGTGGCCCCCTTCCCTGGACCATTTTAGGCTCTGGGGACCCCATCCCAGGGCCTGATACTTTTAAAAATAGTTTTTTATTAAAAACTGGGAAGGGGGCCCATGGCCCCCCTCCTGGGTCGATTCTGGACCTGGGGACCCCCTCTCCTGAAGTCCAGCCTGTTTAATTTTATTGGTTAAATTTGAAAGGGAGGGGGGCCATTGTCGGCCCGGGGACCCCATCTCCCAGGGCATGCCCATTTAAAAAAAAAATGATTGGGAAGGGGCCCACATGGCCGCCCTCCCAAGGCCTATTTGAGCTCCGGGGACCCCATCCCCAGTGGCCAGGCCTTCATCATTTTTTTTTTAAATGGGGAGTGAGGCTGGAGCCCTCCACGTATTATAATTTAATATAACCCCGGTGAGGTGGTGGTCCGTGGGAGTGAGGGGGGCAGCGGGGCCTACCTGACCCCTTCATTTTATTTCTCCTTAGCCTTGAGGAGGTGGCAGTTCCTGGAGGTGCGGGGGTCCACACGGCCCCCCATCATTGTTTTTAATTGCCCCCGGTACCTAGCCCACCCGGGGGCCTGATTAATAGAAATGGGTAAACCCATGCTTTGTTTTCTTTAAATTTTGAGTGGAATTCGCGGATCCACCACGACTCCCGCTGAAAATAAAAATAAAAATAATAATAATTGGGTCCCTGGGGGGTCCCTGTGGGAGCCCCCAGGAGGCCTAGGAGGTCAGGATGTTTCTACCCTGCCCACTTTTCTTTTTTTAAATCTTTTCTTCTTGTGACTCGGTTCAACCGAGTCACAAGATGGCTGTGAATACTTCCTGTTTTAAAGTGTTGGCAGCCAAACAGATCTCAGGCATGAGAACAGGTGGAGTCAGGGACCCACAGCGGCCTCAGTTGTATATCTGGGAAATCTTTTAATTTCTCAGCAACTACTGAACTAATTTACACCATTTAACAAATAGGTCACTTTCTGGACCAAGCACAACCTTTTTACCAAATTTGGCAAAATTCCGTTTTAGCAGTTCAGGCTGTAGCTGTGTCTAAAATTTACTAAGGAAATTAACATGGAGAAAAAGTGTTTTGGGACCCCCCTTTTTCTAGGCCCCCTCTTGACGGATCACCCCAAAACTTTCAAGACAGCAGCTGAAGTGACTGGTGTATTAGTTTTTATCATTTCGCGAGGATTTGTAAAACAACACCAAAGTTATTGGCAAATGGAAAAAATGCTCTTCCTATGGAAACTACATCGTAACTATAACTACCTACTCGTGTATATATATATAGATATATGTATGTATGTGTATATATACATACATACAGACCCAAAGACACAGACACACACACATATGTTATCTACTTGCAGTTGCCAGTAGGTAGTCCTAGTTAGGACCTAGTTTCCATAGGAAACACCTTTTTTGACTTGCCTATACCTTTAGCTTTGTTTGACTAATCTTCATGAAATTTTCACAAAAAATGTGTGAAAGTAGGTTGAGTGCATCATAGAAAGTTTGGTAGTGATCCGTGCAGTCGGGGTGCGAAATAAGGGTGTGTTTGTAATGTTAATTTCCATAGGAATGCGTTGTAGAACCTACAGCCCAAACGGCTACATGGAATTACACCAAATTTGGTGGAAAGGTAGGTGTTGTTATGCAGATTGTGCTTTTTTTATTTGGTGCAAATCTGTTCAGTCATTTTTGTGAATTTAAATCTGAACTATATAGTGATATCTCTCGGTTTCGTGGTGATTGCAGTTAATTCGAGACGAGTTCGAGGTAAATCACAAATGCATGCACCAATGGGAATGGTCTGTTTGGATAGACACACTTGGAGCAACGGGAAATACCACTGGCCTTACTTTGGTCAGTTAGGAAAGCCCTCACTCATCGAACTGGTCAATGACATGCTTCATCATCGGGCCCGACTGAGGAGGCCAAAAGCATCTTCAGAGTACTGCGACGCCAGATCTACTGCGGAGCAGGTTTTTTTGTGAGTTCAGGCGTGATGTGAAAAATAGTTAGTGGTAGTGTGAATTAAAAAATGTCTTAGATGTATCAAAAATTATTTATTATATGATCACTAGGACATTGATAAAATGTTGGAAGATGAATTAATTGTCAGGTTAATTCCAATTGCCTGGTAAAATTACACCGTTTCAAAGGCAGAAACATGTTGACTGATGTAAATATTTATTGGAATTAACCTGACAATTAATTTGGTTTCATGTTCCAACATTAAATTTTATCAATGTCCTAGTGATCATATAATAAATAATTTTTGATACACCTAAGACTATTTTTAATTCACACTACCACTAACTATTTTTCACATCACGCCTGAACTCACAAAAAAACCTGCTCCGCAGTAGATCTGGCGTCGCAGCACACTGAAGAGGCATTCGGCCTCTTCAGAGGGGCCCGATGATGAAGCATGCCATCGACCAGGTCGATGAGTGAGGGCTTTCCTAACTGACCAAAGCAAGGCCAGTGGTATTTCCCGTTGCTCCAAGTGTGGTTCTCTATGTACCATTTGAACACTCTTTTTTTTGTTTGCAAAAATTTGACCGGGGACTAAGAGTGGTTCCTTATTCTCCCTACCTCTCTTTTTGTTGTTCTGTTTGGATAGACGCCACCCAAACAGAAATTTGAGGTTATTTTGCAGTGATCGTGGTTAAATTGCAATTAGTTTGAGGGAAATCATGAATGGGCGCGCCAGCAGGAATCCTCTGATTGGCTGGACGCAACTTGAGCAAAACGTTACAGCTGCCATTTTGTGATCCAGGAACGATTCCCGGGGCTGAACATTTATGTCAAAGCTCACATAAGGGGTCAGGGTGCAGCTACTCTGACCCACTGTTTGAGAAATGGGGGTATTAGTGACACAAGTTATATGTACAAAATAGATTTTTTTATCACATGCAATATTTGCAATGACACCATGACTACCAGCAGGGGGCCCCATGTGCTATTGTCGGGACATCACATATATCATGGCGACACTGTGAATATTGGTCAAAATATAACAGAAAACTATATATATATATATATATATATATATATATATATATATATATATATATATATATATTTGTACACACAGACTGCTGTGTGCACTAACAAACTCACGCTGACACATACATTCTTTCACATACCCACTCACACACTTATACATTCAGCCACATACCCACTCAGATACTCATGCACCCACTCACAAACTCATTCAGGTACTCATGCACCCACTTACAGACTCTCTCGTAGCATGACGCATCCAAGTACAGACCCACTCAGAGACTCACACACCTACTTAGAGACCCACTTATAAACTTGTGCACACAGTCTCACATCCACTTAGAGACTCCTACACCCACTCACAGACCCACCTTGGCACTCATGCACCCACTCACAGAACCACTCAGCTACCCATACATACACTAACAGACCTACTAGGAGAGTCACATGCCCATGTACAGACCCAGTCGGAGATTTACACTCACATACAGACCCACTCACACACTCATTTTTGTACTCACAGACCCACAGAGACACTCACACACCCACTGAGGACCCAATAAGACACTCATATACTGACTCAAGGATCCACTCAGATACTCATACATCCACTCAGACCCCCATACAGTCACTCACACAGTCAGTCACAGTCAGTCACAGATCCTGTCAGAGAGTTATGCACACAGTCACTCACTCATATACTCAGAAACTCACACACCCACTCACAGACTTACTCAGATGTACACGCACCCACTCACTCACCCACTCAAAGACTCACAAATCCACTCACAGACCCACCCAGACACTTGCCCTCCCAGTCACAGACCTACTCAGACATTTATGCATGCACCAATTCACTCACCCACTCAGAGACTTATGATCTCGATCACAGACCCATTGAGACACTCATACACCCACTCACAGATACACTCAGACACTCAATAAATAAGATGAAATAAAATGATTAGTGTACTTTTTTAATTAATAGTAAACGTCAATAGAGTCACTAAAGGTAATATCTATATATATGTGTTTTACACTTTGCGAAAAAAGACACGCACTATTCACGATTGTCAACATCATTGTGACTTCCGGTGTCGCCGCGAAGAAGCAAAATCCATTTCAGATGCACTTTTTTCGACAAAGGGGAAAGTAAAACCAATATCCTACTAAACAGCAAAGGACGTACTTTAGGTTTTTCGACAAATCAATACAAAGGAAAATGGTAAATAAATATCTTACTAAATAGCTAGACTCAAACTCAAAATAAAACATGTCTATATATGTGTTTAACACTTAACCAAAAGGACGCAGTATTCACAACTACTGACGTCTTTGCAACTGTCCACCGTCGCTGCGAAGAAGGAAAATGCATTTCAGATGCACTTTTTTTGACAAATGTATACAAAGGGGAAAGTTAAATCAATTATCTAATCATAGAATCAATATTTAAATACAGAAAAAATACAAGGACATTATAGTTATGAAATAGAATTCTTTATTTTAATTTAAATTCACTGAAAAATCCAAAGATTACAGGGAAGTTATAGTTAGGAAATTGATTTTGAAATACCATAGAAATTCACTGAAAAAAACAAAGGTTGCAGGGACACTATAGTTAGGAAACGGAATAAAAGAAAACTGTCAAATTCACTGAAAAAAATGAAGGTTACAAGGATATTATAGTTAGGGTGATATTTCACAAACACAAAACCATTGAAATTTAGCGGTTATAGTTAGCTAAGCTAATTATAACCCACGCACCCGCAAAGCACTGCTTATGACCTCACATATTATATCACTCATGACATGGTCAGTGACATCAGTGATGACATCACTGATGACATCTCAAATGACCTCACTAATCACATCACTGATGACATCTGAAATGGTATCACTGATGACATCATCCAGTGATTGTGAGCACTGTCAAAAAGTTACTGAGTGTTAAACATCTATAATAAGGTAGGTTACTGTGGAAGTGCCTCTGAGTGGGTGTGTAAGTGGTGTATAGTGTAAATGGTGTATAGAAGAGTGACTGGGTATATAAGAGACAGTATGCATGAATTAGGGGGGTGTGAGCAGGGCATTGCGGGGGCGCAAGTTATAGTTACCTAACTATTACTGATGAATTTCAATGGTTTTATATGAGTGAAATGTCACCCTAACTATAAAGTCCTTGTAACCTTTGTATTTTCAATGAATATATATATTTATATATTCATTGAAAAAAACATAGGTTTCACACACGTTATAGTTAGGAATTAGCATTTTAAAAAACATGAAAATTCATTGAAAAAACCCTAGTTTTCGCATGCTATAGTTAGCTGAACATTTCTCTCATACAAAACCTTTGAAATTCCTCCGTTATAGTTAGCTCAGCTAACTATAATTGCGCGCCCGCAATGCACTGCTGATGACGTCACATATAACATCACTCATGACATGGTCAGTGACATCACTCATTACATCACTGATGACACCTCAAATGACATCACTGATGACATCACTGATGTTGTGTTACGTTATGTTATGTTAAAAGATTTCTAGAGCGCGCAGCTGCCCCAGCAAAGGGGCGTCCCGGCGCTGTCAGACCTGAACAGAGAGAACTAGAAAAATTACAGCACAGGGAAACTAGTCCAAAGTCCTATACTGAGGAGAACAGGGGGGTTTTGATAGCTTTGCGAAACACAAGCAGGTCCTCCATGGCCCGGATGTGTAGCGGCAGGGAGTTCCACAGCTTGGCCGCTAAATACCGAAAGGATGACCCTCCGGCCCGGATCGTGTAAACCGTGGGACATTCGCCATGTGCTGTCCGCTAGAGCGCAGCTGTCGATATGGGACATACGAGCTCAGCAAACCGCACAGGAGCGTTGGGCTATTAGACTTTAAGATCTTGAACGATAAGCAAAGAGCTTTAAACTGAATCCGTTTATCGATCCGAAGCCAATGTAGCCCTTGAATAGTAGCCCCTACCGAGCAGTGTCGAGGAAGACTCACCAGCGCTCTGGCTGCGGAGTTCTGCACTCGTTGTAATCGCCGTATCTCTGCTTTATTAGCCCCTAGAAGCAGAGAGCTGGCATAATCCGAACGAGACAGTATCGTGGACTGCACAATAAGTTGACGCACTGCAGAGTCAAAAAATTTCAGACAAGGCATCATCCACTGAATGTGTGTCTTTCTGAAAAATAAATATTTTTATATATGTATATCTAAAGGTCGATGGAAGAATAAATGGGTAAATAAGTGTCTAAATGGATGTTTTCTTTGTAAATTTCATTGTATAACTGACTTATTAAGTGTGTCTTAGTGAATACATGTATTAGCGAGTAATGTTTAAATATGTAAATATCTGTATCAGTGTCTCACTTTGTGTATAAGTGGCTGCATGGGTTGGTGAGTAGCTACACGGGTGTCTATATGGGTTATTAGTTGGTTTTTTGAGTATCAGAATGAGTGTCTGTATGGTTTGGTGGCGGGTATTACTTAGGGCACAGATGCATGAATGACTGACTCACTGTTTGTATGTGTTTTGAAGACAGCATGTGTGCAGGACTGCACGGGTGGATGAATGTGTGTATGGGTGTGCTAGTGAGTGAATGACTGCCTCAATAGTGTCTTTATGAGTAAGTACATATGTTTTAAACATGTGTGAGTATCGATGTATATAAGTAAGGATATATGACAGTGACAAATTCAAAAAGTTCCAGTATAAATAAGTATGTGTTTCTATCACTGATTGTTTAAGAGAGTAAGTATGTGTACGTTTCTGTAAAAGTAAGTGTAGTGGTGTGTGTATAGCTGTATATGCAAACAAATGGATGTTTGATCATTTATTTGCATATGCGAGTATGTGTGTGAGTAACTGTATGAATGAGTGTCGGTGTGTAACAGTATTTATAAGTATATGAGTACATATGATGAGTGAGTACATGTATCAGTGACTATATAGAACTGTTGGTGAATGAGTGCATGGGTATGTAGATGGCGGATTACTGAATAGGTTGTTGGTAAGTAGTATTGGTATCCCCATTTTTTTATTTTTTTTATTTTTACTTTCTATTTCTGAAGGTGTGTATCAAAGGTTATATTACGCCAAAAAGAGGTCTGCCATTCTTTCACAAGGATGATATCATCAGTGATGTCATCAGTGATGTCATTTGAGATGTCATCAGTGATGTCATGAGTGATGTCACTGACCATGTCATGAGTGATGTTATATGTGACGTCATCAGCAGTGCATTGCTGGCGCGCAAGTTATAGTTAGCTGAGCTAACCATAACGGAGGAATTTCAAAGGTTTTGTATGAGAGAAATGTTCAGCTAACTATAGCGTGTGAAAACAAGGGTTTTTTCACTGAATTTGCAAGGTTTTTTAAATGGTAATTCCTAACTATAACGTGTGTGAAACCTATGTTTTTTTCAGTGTATTTCAAAGGTTTGGTAAATGATAAGTTATAAATGTATTAATTATTATGTCTTTCTTTTTACACTAATTTCTTATATTTTTAATTTAAATATTTATATGTATTTAATTGTTTTTGTTTATATTTCATATTCTTATTACAAAATAATAACAAAACTAAATTGCAAAGTAATTTTTTGATTAATTATTACTTGACTTTGGTTGCAAGTATAACACAACTCCAGCAATGCTCTGGGGCCCAATGCTCACAAAGCTGTATCAATCCTTACACCTGCTTCAAGCATGTGCAAAGTTTTGACGCAGCATAAGCTTAAAAGTGACTGAATGGAATATTATACATTTCACTCAGTCACTTTTAGGAGGCGTTGCTGCACCCCCTTCTGCACAGGAAAGCCTCTTCTGGCGCAGGGCTTTACAATGTAATGCACCCTCCAGATGCGTCACATTGTTAATAGCACACACCATGGCACATCTTTTGCACCATCGCTGTGTCACAAAAGTGACGCAACGGCTATGTAAAAGAGGCACAAGGGGATTGTAAATCCGCCCCTAACACATACAAATTCACCTAGGCAGTTTCACCAGCAGCGCAAATTGAAGCATAGACTTCTAACATATTTATGTACATATGCTACATTCAAGTGCTTCACACACACTACAGTATACTATGGGTAAACACCTTATAGATTTATGCTGTGGCACTTCCTTATAGCTCTGCACTTTCACATTCTCCATACACTAGTAATATAGGAATTCATTCATTTATGAACTACACATTCATTCTGACAAACTTTTACACACTAAGATAGAAATATAGTTCTTTCTTTGACCAGTGAAGGTAGTTCTAAAAAGAACTGTTTTTTTTGTTTTTGTATTTTTTTTGTGTTTTCTCAACAAATTACAAGCGGAACAAAAGAATGAAAAAAAGAACAACTAATGTCGAGGACAGCAATGATTTTGTATCCTGCGTTTTATCAGATCGATAGACTGTTCCCCATAACACAAAAGTTTATCGCAATAAATGCAAAGAAATTTAACTTTAGCAAAGTCAGAATCAATATGTGGGTGTGGACTGCTTGCTGAAAATACTGCCGCAGATGATGTGCTTGGTGTAGCAGCAGGTGGGTTCTCGTGCAACCTCCGTCTTTCAGCTCAAGCAAAGTTCTTGGGGTGCAAGTTCACATCATATTTGCTGTACCAAAGGAATATTTTTTACATGGATCACCCCTTGAAAGAGTTGTGTGGCAAATTTTACAGGTTACTTTTGCAGCATTAACCTTTTTTTGACCTTCTGGAAAAGTGAAAAACTTCCAAATTAGAGCTTCTTTCCTCTTCTTTGGAGCTTCTTCAGGAATGATATCTCCCTCTGAAGAACTGCTAGAAGATGACTCCATTGCTCTTATTATGTTGAACTTCCTTCTATTTGAGAAGATTCTCACAACAAATGCTTCTTCTTAGAAAGTCAAAGTCAAATAATTATAATGGGATGGAACTTTCAACACTCTCAATAGGAAAAGTTACAAACCAATCAAATCTCTACTTTTAAAGTCACATGGCTTTGCGTACGCTTATGATGCGCTTGCACAGCTCTTTCGATACAAGTACGCATGATCTTCTGCCACGATTTGTGTAATTCTGTAATATAGGATTATTAAAAGTATTTAAAAAAAATCATAGTTATCCCAAATGTCTGCCCTTAGTATCTACATTAAATACATACATGTTTTAAACCAAGTAGAAACATTGCCCCCTTTCGCGTACAGAACGCCGTACATGACGTCACACCGAAGCTTTAATGCGACGCGTAACGTCAAAGCATATTCATACCGCATGCGCGGGTACACGCTGAGTATGTTAAGCAGTACAAACTATGGTGCGATCACCCTCTCAGTGACAAATCAGAGCTCGGGGCGCGCTAAGGAAAATGATTAGAATTGCTGACTCATTGCAGAACCAATTCTGGGCCTGCCTCTGTGTACATTATAACACCGCCCCCATCTCTCTCTGTTGTTAATTGTTGGTGCACACAGTCATACTAGCACATGCGCGGTGCACGCCCGCCCACACTACCCACATGCCACCACCAAGCATGCTTGCTATCATTTAGCCTGGAAACCAATACATTAGCCAATGTGATGTCCCACAGTGCCATCATTCTTATAGACCGCAAAAACTCTACCAAGGACGGCCCTGGGCTTGGTTTGGTCAGCCCCCGCGTTTCCCTTATAATGCTGCACTGACGTGAGTACGCTCTCTTTTGCCTGCCTCTGCTGCAATGACAGACAGACTGTCGAAAACACCCCAGACTCAGCAAAACTGCAGCCTTTCAAGACACGACAAAAGACGACAGAAACAAAGGTAAGAGAAGACGTCACAACATCAGCCTCCACTGTAAATTGTATATGCATAATACTATTTTTTTATCCTTCATATGGCTTTCCTACCCCTCAATGGTTTTAAATTGTATGCACATAATTGAAATATTTCTTTATAAGTCACGAGGTCCTATACACGGTAGTCAGACAAAATATCGAAATTAAAATATCGATATACAATAATATCGATGTTTTAATATCGATGGTATAGAATATCGATGTGCCATAATATCGACAGACAGAATATCGAGATTAAGGTATGTATGTTAGTAATATCGAAATTTTGTTGTTTAGTGTTATGTATTTTATTTTGTTGTTTATATGTTTGCTAAATATGTTTAGAAATGTATGTTTGAAAATTAGTAATTTTGTTAACATTTTGCGTTTTAGTATTAGAGCGGGTTGTCGGTTTATAGGGGAATAGGGTGGGAAGTAATTTAATCATAATTAATTAATTAATATATGTTTGTAAATATTTTTAATTAATAATTAATTGGTCATTAATTAATATTAATTAGTTAATTAATTAATATATGTTTGTAAATATTTTTAAATAAAAATTAATTGGTAATTAATTAATATTAATTAGTTAATTAATTAATATAATTTTGTACATATTTTTAATTAATAATTAATTGGTAATTAATTATTATTAATTAGTTAATTACATTATTAGATTAATTGTTTAATATATATATATTTTTTTTATTGTTAATTAATTATTTGGGAAAAATTAATATTAATTAGTAAATTAAATTAATTATAGCTATTGTGCTAATATATTTACTTTATTGTTATTGTTAATTAATAATTAATTGGTAATTAAATAATGTTAATTAATTTTGGGTAAAGGAGTATTTTTAGGGTTCAGGGTCAGTTTTCAGTTCTTGGGTAAAGGGGTATTTTTGGGGTTCAGGGTCAGTTTTCAGTTTTTGGGTAAAGGGGTATTTTTAGGGTTCAGGGTCAGTTTTCAGTTTTTGGGTAAAGGGGTATTTTTAGGGTTCAGGGTCAGTTTTCAGTTTTTGGGTAAAGGGGTATTTTTAGGGTTCATGGTCAGTTTTCAGTTTTTGGGTAAAGGGGTATTTTTAGGGTTCAGGGTCAGTTTTCAGTTCTTGGGTAAAGGGGTATTTTTAGGGTTCTGGGTCAGTTTTCAGTTTTTGGGTAAAGGGGTATTTTTAGGGTTCAGGGTCAGTTTTGGGTTTTTGGGGTACAGGGGTATTTTTAGGGTTCAGAGTCAGTTTTGGGTTTTTGGGGTACAGGCGTAAAAGGTAAAAATAAAATAAATGTAAATTTAATTTAAATCAATGAAATGAAATTTAAAAAAATAAAATTACATTAAATTATTAAATTTTTAATTTATTTTAAATGTATATGTATTACTTTTAATTTTTTAATTATGTTTTAATGTTTTTATTAATATTTGTTAAATTATATGTATTTTAACATTATTTTTACATTATTATTAATACATTTAAAAAAATGATATTTTTAATTTCGATATTTTTGTACTACGATATTATTTTTTCGATATTTTTGTACTTACCTTTATGAAGATAGGATCCCGATATTATTGTCCTCGATATTTTTGTAGCGATATTTTTGTATTGCGATATTTTTGTGGTCGATATTATGTCATACATTCCCTATACACCTCTAATCTTAAAAATTGTGTGTGCATACATTTCTGTGTCGTATATCTGTACTACGCCACGTGCTTAGGCCTCTATTATTATTAATTGTGCGTCCATGATAGTATTTTTTTTTCTGCGTCACGAGGCCGTCCCAGGCCTTTATTAACTTATTGATCTTCCTTTGTTTGCTGGAGTTGCAACAGTCTTAACTACGGAATATTAAGAACCCACATTCAAATTAACTTTTGATAGTAGTTACGCAACTCAGTTTAAGATGACTAATCAAAACGTCCTTTTGTTTCCTTCCACAAACATCCTTCAGAAGCAACCACGGCCTATAGAGCAACAGCAATGGAATTCTCTGCAACTTATTGAATATACTTTGACGTATAGAGGCAGAGTTCAAGTCGAATGGTGAACTCCGGTGGCCGCACAGCAGCCTAGATGTACAAAGCGTTCATAGCAATGCATTAGAAATAAGTCGCCATAACGGGCGTCGGTAACGCAGTAGGTACTTCCATATAGACACCACTTGAACGCGGCACTATAACAAGTAAAATGTACCAGGTACACTGCACTCGTAAAACTGTAGTGTAACTTTTATTTATGAAACCTTGGCAACAGAATTATCGCCACTTTATCGGCAGGAAAGTGGCGATAATGGTTTTGATAATATACTCTATGGAATTCCAATCGAAGCTCATGTTAGATGTGAAGGACATCTGACATGAGCTTCGATTGGAATTCCATAGAGCATTTTATAAAAACCCTTTATCGCCACTTTAGCGACATTTTCCTGCCGATAAAGTGGCAATAATTTTTGTCGTCCAAGCTTGATATTATGGCCCAGAGTGCATAGTGTACAGCAGCTTCTCTGTAAAATGTATAATTACCTCAGAGAAGTGACAACAGATAGGTTATAACAGTCTGACAAACAGATCATCAACCTTATTACGCCACTTTTGAGACACTTTTAACATGGGTAAAGTGATGGAAGGAGCAAGTAAATCTACGGCTGGTTCAACAAAAAATCTCAACTACAGACTCTGCGACACAATTTTAATGTTGTTTTCTCTCTCTCTCACTCTCTGTGACATCATTTCTCTTTCTCTCTTAAACTTAGACACTGCTGTCTGCTTGGACGTGTAGAAGAATTGTTATAGTGAAGTTGTGAACTCCACTTCGTAATGTGTTTGGGCGCAAAGTTTACACAACGGTAAGCACAGAGGCCTAGATCTACAAATCCTTCATAGGAATGCATTAGAAATAATTCGGCATAACAGGCGTCAGTAACGCAGTAGGCCCTTACATATAGACACCACTTGAACGCGGCACTATAACAAGTATAATGTACCAGGTACACTGCACTCGTAAAACTGTAGTGTTAGCTTCATTTGTGAAACAAGAGAGGGCCATATTATCAACCCTTGGCGACAAACTTATCGCCACTTTATCAGCAACAAACTGCCGCTAAAGTGGCCATAATAGGTTTGATAATATGCTCTATGGAATTCCAATCGAAGCTCATGTTAGATGTGAAGGACATCTGACATGAGCTTCGATTGGAATTCCATAGAGCATATTATCAAACCCATTATCGCCACTTTAGCGACACTTTCCTGCCGATAAAGTGGCAATAATTTTTGTCGCCAAAGGCTTGATATTATGGCCCAGAGTGCGTAGTGTACAGCAGCTTCTCTGTAAAATGTATAATTACCTCCGAGCAGTGACAACAGATAGGTTACAACAGTCTGACAAACAGATCATCAACCTTATTACGCCACTTTTGAGTCACTTTTAACATGGGTAAAGTGATACAAGGAGCTAGTAAATCTACCTCTGGTTCAACAAAAAATCACAACTCCAGACTCTGCGACACAGTTTTAATGTTTTCTCTCTCTCTCACTCTCTGTGACATCATTTCTCTATCTCTCTTAAACTTAGACACTGCTGTCTACTTGGAAGTGTAGAAGATCAGCCCACCTGAAGTTGTCCATCCCAGTGGCTGCAGTGTTTGGCCGCAAGCTTTATACAACGGTAAGCACAGAGGCCTAGATCTACAAATCCTTCATAGGAATGCATTAGAAATAAGTCGCCATAACGGGCGTCAGTAACGCAATAGGCACTTCCATATAGACACCACTTGAACGCGGCACTATAGCAGAACAGAAATATACGAGTCACATTGTACACGTAAAACTGTAGAGTTACCACAACTTGTAATGCTTCAGCTCATTTACTCACATCTACATAATTGTAAACTCTAATTTTCTTTTTTCTTTTGCAGATTACCAATCGGACACCTTTTGGAATCCATTTCACAATTTCTTTATAACATTGTTTATCTTATTTTGCCAGTTCTAATATAGTTATAATTGAGTTTTGTTTATATTTATTGTTTATTAAAAGTTAATTGAGTTTCGTTTATATTTATTGTTTAATAAAAGTTAATAAAAAAAACTACATACTTCTTTTATTTTGTGGGGGAAGGGTTTGACGGTCCACAATAAAAATAATGGTTTTTTTTTTTTTTGTATTCCTCATATACCAGATTGGGTGTTCTAGCTAGGGCATCTCCTCCTCCCTACATTACGATGCACGAAACCTCGAGGATTAGACCTTTGTAGGGAAGGAGGGCGAAGACCCCGCTCTAGACTTGGCTGTTTGCTTTGTCCGCTCCATACCATTTCGACCTTGAAAACCCTTTCTTCGGCAGGAGAACAAGCACCAACAGTACCCAGGTGAAATCATAGGAACACTGTCATCGGTTCCACCAAGCCACAAGGGCCGCCCAGATCTTATCTTGGCTAGAACTATCACAAGCCATATCGGACTCACACACATAGATAATATATTTCAGGCATTCCGTGAATGTAGGGGCATTCTCTGACTTCCAGGCCTTACAAATTTCACGCCTTGATAGAATAATTATATAAAAGATGAATTTAGTCATCAGATCCTGAAGCTGGTATTCTGCCCCTAACCCAAAAAAAATTATCCTAGAGGAGATCTCAATGTTTATGCCTAGTACGTCAGATAAGAACTCTCCAATTTTAGTCCAATAGGGTAACAAACTTGGACATTCTGCGAACATGTGTATATCGTCTACTGCAGGGGCCTTACAACGTGGACAGCTATATTCCAGCTTTGTAATTTTAACCAGTTTTTTTGGAGTTATGTAGACTCTGTTTAGGGTGAACAGATGATTGCGCTTTAATGGGGCAGATTTCACCACTTTATTTAAACATTTAAATGAGTCTCCCCATAATGCTAACAAGTTATCACATTGCAGGTCCTCTATACCTCCCCAGAGTTTGTTAAGTTCACTCTCTGACATTTCATCCTTCTCATTTAAAGCCTCATACCAAAAGGAAATTTCCTTTTTCCATCTACCCTTTCTCATCACAGATTCAAATTTTGGGTTGGTTGTGAACTCCCATGGAATGGTAGACCACCAGCTAGATAGCTGATAGTCTTTGAATCTGGTGAGAGTTCCATTTGTCAACCTGGAGAGTGAATCCCACCCCAGTAACTGGGAATTGTCCGTAAGATCCTGCCAATGCATAATACCGGCTGTTTTAAGAGGAATTGATAATTGGTCTCTGAGACATTCTGGCGTCCCGGGCGAATCCCATATAGGGGCCTGCGGAGTGTAATAGGGAATACCCAGTTTCTTTCTCACAAACACCCAGTTTCTCAGGGCAGTTCCTAGCACCTTTAATCTAACCTTCTTGTAGAATCTCGGATCCCCAAATTTAAACAAAAAGAATTCTTGCCCTAAAGGGGTGCCATGTAATAACGCCTGGAATAGCCGTCCTAAAGAAGATGTATCAGCTTTGTCTGCCATACACCTGAAGTTTTTAAAGTGAAAAGAATGACAATAATACAAAATATCTGGCATGGCAAGTCCTCCAGCTTTCAATTTCCGTCGCAACTTTTTAAAAGAAATTCTGGGCGATTTACAATTCCAGATGAAGGATCCGATTCTTCCCTGTAGTTTGGCAATTTCTTTAGGATCAAATGACAAGGGTATTTAATTAAAAAGGAAAGTAACCTTTGGCAAAAATAACCATCTTAATTAAATTAACCCTTCCAAAGATGTTTAGTGGTAGGCCAGACCAACGTTGTAAAGTCCCACAGATGTCCTTGTAAACTCTATCCAAATTCACCTTGGAAGTTTCTACAATGTTCTGAACTAAGTGGATTCCAAGGTATCTCATCCGGGGTTTAGATTCAGGAAGTTTATCCTCATAATTCCATTGCATGACCTCCGTTTTTTCTTTATTAATTCTATATCCTGAGATCACCCCAAAACTTTCGGCATGACAAATAGACGGTGGATGGATATCTCAGGATTAGATGTATACATTAGGAGGTCATCAGCAAATAGTGCAAATCTCAGGTCTAACTCATTAATCTGGAAGGGTTTAATCAGAGTATCAGATCTTAACTGGTTTACCAAAGGCTCTATATAAAGATTAAACAATAGAGGAGACAGGGGGCATCCCTGTCTGGTACCCCGTGTTATTTGAACCCAATCTATTAGCAAATTATTTACAAGGAACTTGGCCTTAGGACTATGATATAGCGCTTTTATGGATGCTATAAAATTAGCTGGAATGCCAAACTTAGACAGAGCCTCCCATAGATATAACCAGTGGACCTGGTCAAAGGCCTTAGCGGCATCGATTGCCACGATAGTCAAGGTTTTTTTTTGCTCTGAAGCATAGTCTATTGCAGCAATGGCTTGATGGGTCAGTTCATTTAACTGCCTGCCTGGCATAAAGCCCCTCTGATCCTCATGTATTAAGGACTTAATTACTTTGGCCAATCTCGCCGCCAAAACCCCAGCAAAGATCTTATAATCTATATTTAGCAGCGAGATTGGCCTATATGACTCAACTGTCAGCGGGTCCTTATTGGGCTTTAGAACTAACGTTACTGTGGCTTCCAGCCAGGTCGGTGGGATAGACTGTCCCTCAAAATGTATCTTATTAAATAGAGACGTAAGAATTGGAACTACTATGGCTGCCCCCATTTGATAAACTTCAACTGGAAGCCCATCTGGGCCAGCTGATTTTCCTCTGGCCATTCTTTTGAGCTGATCATGAATCTCCCCCTCTTTAAACAAAGAGCCTAGCATTAAACTATCCTCATTCGTTAAGTGTGGGAGGTTGAGCTCCTCCAGCCAGTGAGCTGCTTCTTCAGAGGAGGTTTTATTGTCAATACCTGTATATAGGTTCTGCATATATAGCTTAACTTCTTCCAATAGCTCTTCATTATTAAATGTTATTTCGCCAGAGCTCTGTATCTTTAGCCTGGTTATCTGGTTTCTAGTTCGATCGGACCTGGCCTTCCAAGCCAAAATACGACCACATTTTTCGCCATAGGAGAAGTTTTGCAATCTACTAGCATCCCACCTCTCTTTGATGGTCTTGTCAAGATTTGCCTGGTATTTGACTTTTAAGTTCTCTAGCTCCTTCTGAATGGAAGGCAAGTTGATTTGTTGCTCTAGTGAGGCTCTCTGTAGCTCTTGCTCCTTTTGTTTGATTTTATAGAGCGAATCTTCCTCTGACTTCTTCCTACTTATATTTCTCTGTATCATTATGGTAGAAAGTACCCCCCTTAAGTAAGACTTAAATGCTTCCCATACAGTTTGTTCTGACGCAGTGGTGTTATTTATTTCAAAATACTCCTTTATATGCTTTAGTAGGTCATTTTCTAAACCTTCCTGTAATAGGAGGGATCTATCTAGGGTCCAACGTCTTACCTGGACACATTGAGAAAATACAACTGTTAATTCTACCATAGAATGGTCGGATAAGATAGCAGGAATGTAGGTGGTAGATACAGTCTTTGGAAGTAGCCCTTGATCAATAAGGAAAAAGTCTATACGTGAGTGGTGTCTGGGTCTATGGCTATAGAATGAATAGTCTCTATTATTCGAATTCTTTACTCTCCAGATGTCTAGTAAGTTAAAATCCCTCATCATGTTTCTGAGCTCTCTTTTGGATTTATATGATGTGGCAGAGGTAGCTCGAGACGTACGATCCAATTTAGGATCAAATACTAAATTAAAGTCGCCCCCTAATATAATTGGAGCATTCAAATTCTGAAAACTAGTGTTTAGATTAACTAGCGCTTCTGGAGAGTCCTGATTCGGTCCATAATATATAGCACATGTCAACCGTGTGTTTTTTTATAAATAAGGATGCTGTTAACCATCTACCTGTGTAATCGGTTTGATGTTTTTCCACGCTTATCCCACTGTTGGATCTAATAATCATAGCCACAGCTTTGGTACTACCAGTCTGTTCAGAGCAAAGAAATCCTGAACCCACTTTTGATTTTTAAATGCTGCCTTGCATTCCTGCTGCTCTAGGTGGGTTTCTTCTAGAAATATAATGTTAGCTCCAGACTTGTTCATAAATTCACAAATCCTATTGAATTTCCTATTTTCCCTTAATCCATTGACATTCCAGCTAATTATCTTTGTCTTATTCTCCATCATCCAAATTTATTATAACCAAGGAAAGGGTATTTTGCCTCCATTTCACTCTGCTTAACAGGTCAGTTTAATTTAACACAGGTATATGAGGAAAATATTTTCTCTTTTTATACACCCACCTCCCACCACCTCCCTCCACCCACGAGGAACATAATGTTGACATACTATAGTAAGATATTCAAGACTAGTTTTGAAAACTACTGAGTTCTAACTAACTTATATAATAAATACAACGGTGAGAAACTACTAAAATGGCGGTGGACGGAGTACGTAATCAACGTTTGGCGCCTCGGCACTACCTTTCAAATAAATATATAAAAAATATGACTATTAATACGGTACAAAAGTACAGCACCGGATGAATCACACGAACCGGGAAAAGAAAGCGACAGATTTACTAACTAATATAAAGAAAGGTTTGCTTGTTGAACTTGAAGAAAAAAACGTGAACTTCGAAACGGCGCTGAGCATGCGAACGGAGTACAACTGCTACACCAAAAAAAAGGAAAGCTTTACATACAAAAGGCGATACATTATCGCCGCTTTTATCGACAGGAAACTGCCGATAAAGCAGCGATAATGTGCTTGATAATAGGCCCTTGTAACTTCCCATAGCATCCCAGGTTCTGATCCTAACCTAGGCTGCTATGGTTATTCACACGTACATATTATCAAGCCCATTATCTCCGCTTTATCTGCAGTTTCCTGCCAATAAATGCGACAATATTGTATCGCCTTTTGTTGACAATATAGACCATTGCTCTTTTTTTTTACCAGTAAACTTAGATGCATATTATCAAGGACCGATGTTAAAATTATTGCAGTTTTATTGGCAAGAAACTGCTGATAAAACGGCGGTAATGAGCTTCATAATACGGCCTTGTTATTTCCCATAGAACCCCCTGTTAGCACCAGAACATAGGCTTCTATGGGAACTAACAAGGACGCATTATCAAGCCCACCCTCCCAACATTAATAAAAAACTCCAGACAATGCAGATGCCTGGAGCTGGAAGGTCATTTTACATATCACTGCCCCAGAAAGGTGGCGTTCCCCACGACGTGTAGAGAGAGAGCTCAAAACATATATCTTTTTTAAAAAGACCTGAGGGGTGCTGCTCCCCGTGACTGCGGGTAGTAGCACCGTAACCCCCCCCGCATACTTCAAAATAAAGCCAGAGGAGTGCCGTTCCCCAGTGCTCGGGGCACCTTATAAGCCCCCATTATGCCGAAAAATTGCCCCCGTAATTTACTCCCCCAGGACCTAATGAATAAAAATTGCCTCCGTAATTTACCACCACGAGACCTAATGAATAAAACGGACTTCTACTTTTTTTCACCTTTTCCACCGCGTACAAGTACTGCACGAGTACCCCGCCATTTTATTTAAAAAAATATAAAAAATAGAGCCTAAACATCCATATACGACCCCCTAAGCAAGCCTAGAGGGTCAGAATATCTCTACCCTACCCCCTTCCCTTATTTCTCAACCTTGTTTTACTGTTTTCTTGTGACTCGGTTCTAGCGAGGCACAAGATGGCCGCCAACACTTCCTGGTTTTGAGTGTTGACAGACAGTTCACAGCCAACCAGCATGCAGCTCGCGCTCGTATTTGAACAGATTTCAGTGCGCATACTGAACTCCGACTCTAGATATCGCTATAATTTTACTTGCAATTTTCTCAGAAACTACTGAACGGATTTACACCATTTCACAAAAAGCACAATCTGCGAACAGAACTCTACCTCTCTGCCATATTTCGTGTAATTCCGTTCAGCCGTTCGGGCTGCAGCCCTGGCTAAAGGTCCCTATGGACAATTGCATGGGGAAAACACATTTTGGGACCTCCCTTTTTTCTCAGCCCCCACTTGACGAATCACCGCCAAACTTTAAGGGAAGGAGCGGCACCGAGCAGGCCATTTCCTTGGAGAAATTCACAAAGATTCGTCCACCAGGGCCAAAGTTATTCCAAATAGAATGTTGTGGATTTCCTATGGAAACTAGGTCCTAACTATAACTTCCTACTGGCGACCGCCAGTAGGTAATGTATGTATGTACGTATAAATATATATATATCATATATATGTGTGTATATATGTGTGTGTGTATTTGTGTGTATATATATATATATATATATATATATATATATATATATATATATATATATATATATATATCCATTCCAGTTCCGCCGAAGCAGTGTCCCGCGCACACTCAGGCTTTCATAAATCACATGTGACCAAGGCCTCTGGGTAGGCCGAAACGTTATGCGGGTGGCGATGCACTTTATTCAATAAAACAACGTTTTCACCTGATGGCTGGGTCGGCTTTCGTTTCTTGTTGGATCGGTGGTGCCCTGAGACACTAGGGTTCCGGTTCCTGACGGACGAGTGCAGTTTTCATATATATAGATATATATATATATATATATATATATATATATATATATATATATATATATATATATATATATATATATATATATATATATGTTGTAGCAAAAGCCCGTGAGCTTGCGAAAAGGCACACACCGCTCTCTCGTGCCCTCCGGCTCTTAGCGCCTCGCCGTTCCATGCCTTCTGCTTTCCTGTTAAGATTGGAATCCGACGCGTTTCGAGGCAGAACGCCTCATATTCATGGATGGGTGGAGGGGAGTGATGTCTCCATGTTTATATTCACTTTAGTTGATGAAATTGTTCCGCCCTAAGTGGGCGTGGGCTTCTAGTTGCATGCTACGCATGCTGGTTGCTGAAGTCCATCTACATGGAGTGTTAGTATAAACCTTAAGTAGGCTCAGTCCCCCCTACTGTTTCGCTTCCGTTAAAACCTTGAGTAGGTGGGAAATGCAGAAGGCACCTCGATCTCCTATCGAGAGTGCGGGCTTCAGGGGAGTGGAACAGTTCGTCTCCCAAGCCGCTTCCTGTGGACTAAGAAGTCTTCGAGGATGCTGGTGCTCTTTCCCACGGCCAGGGCAGCCGTGTAAATGTTTGTTGTAGCAAAAGCCCGTGAGCTTGCGAAAAGGCACACACCGCTCTCTCGTGCCCTCCGGCTCTTAGCGCCTCGCCGTTCCATGCCTTCTGCTTTCCTGTTAAGATTGGAATCCGACGCGTTTCGAGGCAGAACGCCTCATATTCATGGATGGGTGGAGGGGAGTGATGTCTCCATGTTTATATTCACTTTAGTTGATGAAATTGTTCCGCCCTAAGTGGGCGTGGGCTTCTAGTTGCATGCTACGCATGCTGGTTGCTGAAGTCCATCTACATGGAGTGTTAGTATAAACCTTAAGTAGGCTCAGTCCCCCCTACTGTTTCGCTTCCGTTAAAACCTTGAGTAGGTGGGAAATGCAGAAGGCACCTCGATCTCCTATCGAGAGTGCGGGCTTCAGGGGAGTGGAACAGTTCGTCTCCCAAGCCGCTTCCTGTGGACTAAGAAGTCTTCGAGGATGCTGGTGCTCTTTCCCACGGCCAGGGCAGCCGTGTAAATGTTTGTTGTAGCAAAAGCCCGTGAGCTTGCGAAAAGGCACACACCGCTCTCTCGTGCCCTCCGGCTCTTAGCGCCTCGCCGTTCCATGCCTTCTGCTTTCCTGTTAAGATTGGAATCCGACGCGTTTCGAGGCAGAACGCCTCATATTCATGGATGGGTGGAGGGGAGTGATGTCTCCATGTTTATATTCACTTTAGTTGATGAAATTGTTCCGCCCTAAGTGGGCGTGGGCTTCTAGTTGCATGCTACGCATGCTGGTTGCTGAAGTCCATCTACATGGAGTGTTAGTATAAACCTTAAGTAGGCTCAGTCCCCCCTACTGTTTCGCTTCCGTTAAAACCTTGAGTAGGTGGGAAATGCAGAAGGCACCTCGATCTCCTATCGAGAGTGCGGGCTTCAGGGGAGTGGAACAGTTCGTCTCCCAAGCCGCTTCCTGTGGACTAAGAAGTCTTCGAGGATGCTGGTGCTCTTTCCCACGGCCAGGGCAGCCGTGTAAATGTTTGTTGTAGCAAAAGCCCGTGAGCTTGCGAAAAGGCACACACCGCTCTCTCGTGCCCTCCGGCTCTTAGCGCCTCGCCGTTCCATGCCTTCTGCTTTCCTGTTAAGATTGGAATCCGACGCGTTTCGAGGCAGAACGCCTCATATTCATGGATGGGTGGAGGGGAGTGATGTCTCCATGTTTATATTCACTTTAGTTGATGAAATTGTTCCGCCCTAAGTGGGTGTGGGCTTCTAGTTGCATGCTACGCATGCTGGTTGCTGAAGTCCATCTACATGGAGTGTTAGTATAAACCTTAAGTAGGCTCAGTCCCCCCTACTGTTTCGCTTCCGTTAAAACCTTGAGTAGGTGGGAAATGCAGAAGGCACCTCGATCTCTTATCGAGAGTGCGGGCTTCAGGGGAGTGGAACAGTTCGTCTCCCAAGCCGCTTCCTGTGGACTAAGAAGTCTTCGAGGATGCTGGTGCTCTTTCCCACGGCCAGGGCAGCCGTGTAAATGTTTGTTGTAGCAAAAGCCCGTGAGCTTGCGAAAAGGCACACACCGCTCTCTCGTGCCCTCCGGCTCTTAGCGCCTCGCCGTTCCATGCCTTCTGCTTTCCTGTTAAGATTGGAATCCGACGCGTTTCGAGGCAGAACGCCTCATATTCATGGATGGGTGGAGGGGAGTGATGTCTCCATGTTTATATTCACTTTAGTTGATGAAATTGTTCCGCCCTAAGTGGGCGTGGGCTTCTAGTTGCATGCTACGCATGCTGGTTGCTGAAGTCCATCTACATGGAGTGTTAGTATAAACCTTAAGTAGGCTCAGTCCCCCCTACTGTTTCGCTTCCGTTAAAACCTTGAGTAGGTGGGAAATGCAGAAGGCACCTCGATCTCCTATCGAGAGTGCGGGCTTCAGGGGAGTGGAACAGTTCGTCTCCCAAGCCGCTTCCTGTGGACTAAGAAGTCTTCGAGGATGCTGGTGCTCTTTCCCACGGCCAGGGCAGCCGTGTAAATGTTTGTTGTAGCAAAAGCCCGTGAGCTTGCGAAAAGGCACACACCGCTCTCTCGTGCCCTCCGGCTCTTAGCGCCTCGCCGTTCCATGCCTTCTGCTTTCCTGTTAAGATTGGAATCCGACGCGTTTCGAGGCAGAACGCCTCATATTCATGGATGGGTGGAGGGGAGTGATGTCTCCATGTTTATATTCACTTTAGTTGATGAAATTGTTCCGCCCTAAGTGGGCGTGGGCTTCTAGTTGCATGCTACGCATGCTGGTTGCTGAAGTCCATCTACATGGAGTGTTAGTATAAACCTTAAGTAGGCTCAGTCCCCCCTACTGTTTCGCTTCCGTTAAAACCTTGAGTAGGTGGGAAATGCAGAAGGCACCTCGATCTCCTATCGAGAGTGCGGGCTTCAGGGGAGTGGAACAGTTCGTCTCCCAAGCCGCTTCCTGTGGACTAAGAAGTCTTCGAGGATGCTGGTGCTCTTTCCCACGGCCAGGGCAGCCGTGTAAATGTTTGTTGTAGCAAAAGCCCGTGAGCTTGCGAAAAGGCACACACCGCTCTCTCGTGCCCTCCGGCTCTTAGCGCCTCGCCGTTCCATGCCTTCTGCTTTCCTGTTAAGATTGGAATCCGACGCGTTTCGAGGCAGAACGCCTCATATTCATGGATGGGTGGAGGGGAGTGATGTCTCCATGTTTATATTCACTTTAGTTGATGAAATTGTTCCGCCCTAAGTGGGCGTGGGCTTCTAGTTGCATGCTACGCATGCTGGTTGCTGAAGTCCATCTACATGGAGTGTTAGTATAAACCTTAAGTAGGCTCAGTCCCCCCTACTGTTTCGCTTCCGTTAAAACCTTGAGTAGGTGGGAAATGCAGAAGGCACCTCGATCTCCTATCGAGAGTGCGGGCTTCAGGGGAGTGGAACAGTTCGTCTCCCAAGCCGCTTCCTGTGGACTAAGAAGTCTTCGAGGATGCTGGTGCTCTTTCCCACGGCCAGGGCAGCCGTGTAAATGTTTGTTGTAGCAAAAGCCCGTGAGCTTGCGAAAAGGCACACACCGCTCTCTCGTGCCCTCCGGCTCTTAGCGCCTCGCCGTTCCATGCCTTCTGCTTTCCTGTTAAGATTGGAATCCGACGCGTTTCGAGGCAGAACGCCTCATATTCATGGATGGGTGGAGGGGAGTGATGTCTCCATGTTTATATTCACTTTAGTTGATGAAATTGTTCCGCCCTAAGTGGGCGTGGGCTTCTAGTTGCATGCTACGCATGCTGGTTGCTGAAGTCCATCTACATGGAGTGTTAGTATAAACCTTAAGTAGGCTCAGTCCCCCCTACTGTTTCGCTTCCGTTAAAACCTTGAGTAGGTGGGAAATGCAGAAGGCACCTCGATCTCCTATCGAGAGTGCGGGCTTCAGGGGAGTGGAACAGTTCGTCTCCCAAGCCGCTTCCTGTGGACTAAGAAGTCTTCGAGGATGCTGGTGCTCTTTCCCACGGCCAGGGCAGCCGTGTAAATGTTTGTTGTAGCAAAAGCCCGTGAGCTTGCGAAAAGGCACACACCGCTCTCTCGTGCCCTCCGGCTCTTAGCGCCTCGCCGTTCCATGCCTTCTGCTTTCCTGTTAAGATTGGAATCCGACGCGTTTCGAGGCAGAACGCCTCATATTCATGGATGGGTGGAGGGGAGTGATGTCTCCATGTTTATATTCACTTTAGTTGATGAAATTGTTCCGCCCTAAGTGGGCGTGGGCTTCTAGTTGCATGCTACGCATGCTGGTTGCTGAAGTCCATCTACATGGAGTGTTAGTATAAACCTTAAGTAGGCTCAGTCCCCCCTACTGTTTCGCTTCCGTTAAAACCTTGAGTAGGTGGGAAATGCAGAAGGCACCTCGATCTCCTATCGAGAGTGCGGGCTTCAGGGGAGTGGAACAGTTCGTCTCCCAAGCCGCTTCCTGTGGACTAAGAAGTCTTCGAGGATGCTGGTGCTCTTTCCCACGGCCAGGGCAGCCGTGTAAATGTTTGTTGTAGCAAAAGCCCGTGAGCTTGCGAAAAGGCACACACCGCTCTCTCGTGCCCTCCGGCTCTTAGCGCCTCGCCGTTCCATGCCTTCTGCTTTCCTGTTAAGATTGGAATCCGACGCGTTTCGAGGCAGAACGCCTCATATTCATGGATGGGTGGAGGGGAGTGATGTCTCCATGTTTATATTCACTTTAGTTGATGAAATTGTTCCGCCCTAAGTGGGCGTGGGCTTCTAGTTGCATGCTACGCATGCTGGTTGCTGAAGTCCATCTACATGGAGTGTTAGTATAAACCTTAAGTAGGCTCAGTCCCCCCTACTGTTTCGCTTCCGTTAAAACCTTGAGTAGGTGGGAAATGCAGAAGGCACCTCGATCTCCTATCGAGAGTGCGGGCTTCAGGGGAGTGGAACAGTTCGTCTCCCAAGCCGCTTCCTGTGGACTAAGAAGTCTTCGAGGATGCTGGTGCTCTTTCCCACGGCCAGGGCAGCCGTGTAAATGTTTGTTGTAGCAAAAGCCCGTGAGCTTGCGAAAAGGCACACACCGCTCTCTCGTGCCCTCCGGCTCTTAGCGCCTCGCCGTTCCATGCCTTCTGCTTTCCTGTTAAGATTGGAATCCGACGCGTTTCGAGGCAGAACGCCTCATATTCATGGATGGGTGGAGGGGAGTGATGTCTCCATGTTTATATTCACTTTAGTTGATGAAATTGTTCCGCCCTAAGTGGGCGTGGGCTTCTAGTTGCATGCTACGCATGCTGGTTGCTGAAGTCCATCTACATGGAGTGTTAGTATAAACCTTAAGTAGGCTCAGTCCCCCCTACTGTTTCGCTTCCGTTAAAACCTTGAGTAGGTGGGAAATGCAGAAGGCACCTCGATCTCCTATCGAGAGTGCGGGCTTCAGGGGAGTGGAACAGTTCGTCTCCCAAGCCGCTTCCTGTGGACTAAGAAGTCTTCGAGGATGCTGGTGCTCTTTCCCACGGCCAGGGCAGCCGTGTAAATGTTTGTTGTAGCAAAAGCCCGTGAGCTTGCGAAAAGGCACACACCGCTCTCTCGTGCCCTCCGGCTCTTAGCGCCTCGCCGTTCCATGCCTTCTGCTTTCCTGTTAAGATTGGAATCCGACGCGTTTCGAGGCAGAACGCCTCATATTCATGGATGGGTGGAGGGGAGTGATGTCTCCATGTTTATATTCACTTTAGTTGATGAAATTGTTCCGCCCTAAGTGGGCGTGGGCTTCTAGTTGCATGCTACGCATGCTGGTTGCTGAAGTCCATCTACATGGAGTGTTAGTATAAACCTTAAGTAGGCTCAGTCCCCCCTACTGTTTCGCTTCCGTTAAAACCTTGAGTAGGTGGGAAATGCAGAAGGCACCTCGATCTCCTATCGAGAGTGCGGGCTTCAGGGGAGTGGAACAGTTCGTCTCCCAAGCCGCTTCCTGTGGACTAAGAAGTCTTCGAGGATGCTGGTGCTCTTTCCCACGGCCAGGGCAGCCGTGTAAATGTTTGTTGTAGCAAAAGCCCGTGAGCTTGCGAAAAGGCACACACCGCTCTCTCGTGCCCTCCGGCTCTTAGCGCCTCGCCGTTCCATGCCTTCTGCTTTCCTGTTAAGATTGGAATCCGACGCGTTTCGAGGCAGAACGCCTCATATTCATGGATGGGTGGAGGGGAGTGATGTCTCCATGTTTATATTCACTTTAGTTGATGAAATTGTTCCGCCCTAAGTGGGCGTGGGCTTCTAGTTGCATGCTACGCATGCTGGTTGCTGAAGTCCATCTACATGGAGTGTTAGTATAAACCTTAAGTAGGCTCAGTCCCCCCTACTGTTTCGCTTCCGTTAAAACCTTGAGTAGGTGGGAAATGCAGAAGGCACCTCGATCTCCTATCGAGAGTGCGGGCTTCAGGGGAGTGGAACAGTTCGTCTCCCAAGCCGCTTCCTGTGGACTAAGAAGTCTTCGAGGATGCTGGTGCTCTTTCCCACGGCCAGGGCAGCCGTGTAAATGTTTGTTGTAGCAAAAGCCCGTGAGCTTGCGAAAAGGCACACACCGCTCTCTCGTGCCCTCCGGCTCTTAGCGCCTCGCCGTTCCATGCCTTCTGCTTTCCTGTTAAGATTGGAATCCGACGCGTTTCGAGGCAGAACGCCTCATATTCATGGATGGGTGGAGGGGAGTGATGTCTCCATGTTTATATTCACTTTAGTTGATGAAATTGTTCCGCCCTAAGTGGGCGTGGGCTTCTAGTTGCATGCTACGCATGCTGGTTGCTGAAGTCCATCTACATGGAGTGTAGGGGGGACTGAGCCTACTTAAGGTTTATACTAACACTCCATGTAGATGGACTTCAGCAACCAGCATGCGTAGCATGCAACTAGAAGCCCACGCCCACTTAGGGCGGAACAATTTCATCAACTAAAGTGAATATAAACATGGAGACATCACTCCCCTCCACCCATCCATGAATATGAGGCGTTTTGCCTCGAAACGCGTCGGATTCCAATCTTAACAGGAAAGCAGAAGGCATGGAACGGCGAGGCGCTAAGAGCCGGAGGGCACGAGAGAGCGGTGTGTGCCTTTTCGCAAGCTCACGGGCTTTTGCTACAACATATATATATATATATATAGATTCACTGAAAAAACCATAGGTTATAGACCATATATAGTTAGGAATTAGCATTTACAAAACCTTGAAAATTCACTGAAAAAACCATAGGTTATAGACCATATATCGTTAGGAATTAGCATTTAAAAAACCTTATTTTACTCACACAAAACCATTGAAATTCCATAAATAGTTAGTTGCAATAACTATATATCGCGCACCCGCAATCCACTGCTGATGATGTCACATATTACATCATTCATGACATGGTCAGTGACATCACTGATGACATCACTGATGACATCTCAAATGACATCACTGATGACATCACTGATGACAACATCCAGTGACTGTATGTTTCTGTAAAGTTAAAATGTGTCTTACATATTGAAGAATGAGTGGAAGTATAAGTGTCTGGACAAAGGATTTAGTAGGTGCATGACTGAATGTATGAGTGAGTGATTAAATGTGTCTCACTGAGTGCATGGGTTAGTGACTAAACTGTCTTAATTTGTGCATCATTATGTCTGTTGTTCTGTAAACTGCTGCATGTGTTGATCAGTAGCTATATGATTAACTATATGGGTTACTGATTGATTGTCCAAGTATTTGTATGGGAGACTGAGTGTGTGTGTGGCTGGCTGGGAGGTGTGTGACTCTGTGCAGATCAATGTGTACTTGTATCAATGATTGTATAAGAAGGTAAGTATGTGTTAGTATATGTTTGAAAATGTAAAGTGCTCTATGTTTAACTGTATAGACAAGAAAATGGAAGTGTCATTGATTCTTTACAGGACTGACTAGGTGTGTGAGTAACTCCATGGATGAGTGGCAGACTGTGAGTGTCTGTATAGGTGTATGAGTGCATATGATAGTGTTGTAAAGATGAGTGATTGTATGTATGAATGATTGTATGGGTGAATGAGTGAAGGTGTGTGTAGACGTAGGAATCAGTGAGTGCGTATGTAGTAACTAGTATTGGTGGTTCAATGGTTTCAAAAATTATACTCTGTATTTAACACTGGGTGAAACAGAGGTTATATTAAAATGTGAGGAGATGCATTGTATTGTCACATGAATGATATCATCAGTGATGTGGTCATTGATGTCAAATGAGATGTCATCAGTGATGTCATCAGTGATGTCATTTGAGATGTCATCAGTGATGTCATCAGTGATGTCACTGACCGTGTCATGAATGATGTAATATGTGACATCATCAGCAGTGGATTGCGGGTGCGCGATATATAGTTAGTGCAACTAACTATATATGGAATTTCAATGGTTTTGTGTGAGTAAAATAAGGTTTTTTAAATGCTAATTCCTAACGATATATGGTCTATAACCTATGGTTTTTTCAGTGAATTTTCAAGGTTTTGTAAATGCTAATTCCTAACTATATATGGTCTATAACCTATGGTTTTTTCAGTGAATTTTCAAGGTTTTGTAAATGCTAATTCCTAACTATATATGGTCTATAACCTATGGTTTTTTCAGTGAATTTCAATGGTTTTTTAATAGCAAATATCATAAGCTGTCGAATGTCAAGTACGTGGTAAGTAAAAACATTTTCGTGTTTATGCACACTGATCTGCTTTGAATGCTGCCCCCCTCCCCCTCATTTCTATTAGGAGTACTCTCTCTTTGCAGATAGTGAAGGGTAGTTAACGCAGGCCTTTGCCCCCGTTGTAATCCGTCGTGCCTGCTTCTCTCTCCATTTGATTGATTGTTCTCTTTGGTTCATTCTCTATTTACAAACAAGCACAGAGTCGCAATACTCTGTTTAGTCTTTGCAGATAGCGAAAAATCGTGTAAAAAAACAAAAGGAATCGAGCAAAATCAGTAGGCCACTAATGGGATCTCTTTTTGACCTCGCTAAAATAGAAACATTAGGAACAACCTGTAGAAAATAGCAATGTGTATGTACATAAGCGGCGTTCATTTGTGTTCACAGTACCCCTTGTTGATTGTTTGAATCGAGCATTGAATTGTTCGAAGTTGGTTCTCTTAAGGATCTTCTCTGCCTGCAAACGAGGAAGAATAGGAATATTCTCTCTCCCTTTTCAGATAGTGAAGGGTAGGTAACGCAAACCTTTAACACGTCGTGCCTATTTCGTTCCTCATTGATTGATTGTTTGCCCGAACCTTGACTGTTTGGGAATTGGTTCTTTTTGGAGGTATTCCCTGTTTGCGAATAAACGTAGGAAAATCTTTGCAAGTAGTGAAAAGGTACGTAATGCGGACCTTTCTCCCCCGTTGTAATCTGTCATGCCTATCTACTCCCCACTGATTGATGCACCTGTTTCACCCGGACCATTTACTAGAGATAGGTCATCTGGCCCGACCAGAGAGCACCCCTAGTGAAAAGGACATATGCAATAATAACGAAGTGATCACTGTATCCTGTTAACAGAAACTTTAGCATGAAACAACCTGGAAAGAAAAGAATAGGAAAACGAAAATCAGTAGGCCACTGATGAACTTTTTATTAAATAACAAACAAAGAAACGATAACAATACGTAATGATAAAACCTATTATTGTCCTAGAAACAAGAAACGTTAGAAGTAAGCCCGTAATAAGAAACCTGAAAACATCGCCCCTCACTGCCCCAAAACGTGTCTGTCCCACCGCCTGCCACGGCCAAATAACGGCAAACTGGGAAAGATACAAGTCAGCAGACATCCGCCCCATTCTAGAAACTTCCAAAGTGCAACAGGTTTTCGGCTACGCCCAGCCGGAAGCAACACATATAAGGCGGGTCCTGCTGCCAACCGTCGGCCAGGAGATCATCACGTAGGGTGTAGCCGGAGGAGAGGCCGAGGCCAGCGGGACCCGGCCAGGGGGATTGACAACACTGGAGAGTTTCAGGGGGGGGAATGTCCGTGTCCTCGACCCTCCCCTCTCTCTCCCAGTCCGGCCGCGGTGGCCCTTGAGAGTTGCAGGTTGTCCCCCCACACTCTCTCCCGGACCGGCCACCAACGGCCGGGGGCTGGGGCCGACGGGATCTGGCTGCAGCCGATGAGCCAAGGAACCCGTTCATGGGGCCAGAGCAAAGGGCGCCCGGCCGCCAACTGCCGGAAGCCCGGCCCGAAGACGGACGGGACATTTCTTCTTTCTTTTATAATGGCTGCGACAACACTGGGGGGGGATGTCTTGCACATGCCTCCGACCCCCCCCCCCTCGTCCTCATCGCCTGGTCCGGCCATAACAAATGTCAAGCGAGACGCCGTGGGGTGCACTGGGTGGGAGAGACGGTGCGAACAGGCCTTTCCCGCCTCCCCAGGTGGAGGCTTCCCAGCTGCACCCTCAGCGCTCCAGGTGCCCGGAAAAGTGTTCTTCCACTGTGGCGATGCTGCAACGTCTCGCCCGGCAGGGTGAAGCCCGTCCGCTCATTTGACCCCGCGATCGCCAGTAGCTACCGAACTCTCAAAATGGCGGTCGACCTGGCAAGAGCGGGCCCAGCATAAAGAAATGGCCCGGTCACTGGTTGACTCCACCACCGTAGTCCTCCACGACCTTGAAGATTCTAGAGGAGCCGCGGGAGTCCCCGACCCCGCAGACACCCCCGATGGGGAATGACTGCCATGATCGCCCGTGGAGTGACGAAACTGTAGCCGCAGGACGTCGGCGCTCCCATGCTGGCGCCAGCCTCAGTTTGAATGACTAGAATCCTGCAGACCTCAGTTCCGGTGAAAGCACAGTGTGACCCGGTAGGAGAAATTGTTGCACCCCCTCCCCTTTTTGACTGATGGTTCAAACCACCGATCCTTTCCTTTGCCCTTTTAACGGAACTTTGGACTGCCTCCCCCCCCCCCGCGGCGCCCCACGCCGTTATTTGCTGGGCGGCAACTTGCTAGACATCACCTTCGTGACATCCAGATTTCAGCGCGTTCTGCTGCCTTGGAACTATTCGCACAACAGACCGCTACTGACAACCCACCCCCCGGGACGCCCCACGTAGGATACCCAAATCAGTGCGGCACCCAGGCAACATCTTCTGAATTTTCATAATTTGAAAGAACTAGTAACATGTCCTCATCAGGAATTTCCTCTTCAATCATCTCATCAGGAATTTCCTCATGAAAAGTCTGCAATGATGATTCTTGTAACTCTATGGTCTCCAAACATTCGATAAATTCGCCATCAAGAGATTGATCAAAAAAATCATTCAAGTCATCTCCTCCTTGTGAGAATATTTCATTATTGGTGCTGTCAATTTCAATAAATGTAGTGGATAATTCAAAATAAATTGCCACGGTCTCTTCGTTGTTTAAATGTTTTTACTGTTTTTGTTTTGTTGTATATATTTATAAGTTATTAAAGTTTTATATTCCTACTACTTTGTTGGAGTGCTATATATTTTTAATGTGACACATAATTGTAAAAACTTTGATGTACAAAGAGTCATCCCTGGAATCTTCCGCTTCAGGCTCGGTCCCCTCCCCAATCACAATACAGGATGGTTTTCAGATAGTAGGAACACGTGTGGTGTGACGGATCTCATCGGGTGTGGGCCTTGATCTACTATAACTCCTTTGAAGAGGGGTGATTCTTTACAGCTGGATCCATAAACTACATCTGCAGGGCTAGCTGATAGCCTGGACAATCGGACACAGAGGAAGAGGAGTGTCAGAGGGTGCGGTAGTGAATAGGGCGAAAGGGAGGTGTCGGGCGGGCACAGAGTGTGATTCTCAGGGAAGAGCAGCGCGGATGGGGGGAGGTTTATTGCCCATGCATAAGACAGAGAGCGGGGGTGACCAGTGCCTGGGGAAGATGCTTGCGAGGGTGGGGAGCCATGCTACGAATCGACAGCGTGCAGAGAGTGGGTCTGGTCAAGGCATCTAAAATGGCTGCCGTGCACGACAAAAGTGTGGCATTTCTAAAATGGCAAGATGGCGCAGACAATGTTTTTCAACACTTCCTCATTTCCTTCGAATCGAACGTTAACAGACGTTGGTGCATATTACCAAAGTTAAGCGATATTTATCGCTAACGATGCTTAGCAACTAATTTTTTACCGCTAAGCATCGTCAGAAATTATCGAAGATAAACCTTGCTATTATCAAGGTTTATCGCAAATGCGATAAAAAACGGCCGCAATGCATGAATATCGCTAAAAAGTCAGAGATATTCATGCATTACCGAGCTAATGCTCTTAGCCATGTTATCCACCTCCCATTGGATAACATGGCTAAGAACTGCTCAGGGCAGGTGTTAGTTTTTGGAGATATTCGCGCTTAGCGCGAATATCTCCAAAAGTTGGTAATAGGAGATAGATATCTTGCATGTTGTAATGCAAGTTATTGTGGTATATGGAACTCATACCATAATCTCTCAGGAAAGCAGAAACTGATCCTTTTGGGACCGCCTGAGAAGGCCTAGGGGGTGAGGGGTACTCTACTTTGCCCCCTTTTCACGTTCCGAACTATTTTATTTTACTCTCTTCTGTAATTACACAAAATGGCAGCGATAAGATGCATCAGAGACAGACAGCGAGAGAAAGGAGGCCGGAGATGAAGAAGAGATGTCAAATACACATTGGAGATAATATAGTGGGAGAAGGGAAGTAAATATGAGTAAACTTACCATGTAACATAAAAATGTTGCACTCTATACTATAAGTCTCATTTTATACTACAATCACTTCGCTACAACCTCATAAATTAAAAATAAAAATGAATAATGTCTCAAACAATTTTTGATTTCTAAATATAAATTTATTCTTCTGAATTTTCAAAATTTGAAAGAACTAGTAACATGTCCTCATCAGGAATTTCCTCTTCAATCATCTCATCTGGAATCTCCTCATGAAAAGTCTGCAATGATGATTCTTGTAACTCTATGGTCTCCAAACATTCGATAAATTCGCCATCAAGAGATTGATCAAAAAAATCATTCAAGTCATCTCCTCCTTGTGAGAATATTTCATTATTGGTGCTGTCAATTTCAATAAATGTAGTGGATAATTCAAAAGAAATTGCCACGGTCTCTTCATTGTGAGCCATTTTATTTTGAAATTGCTTGCTGTAAATTGCAGAAAAAAATAATCACTTTCATTTATCGTTTTTAGTAATACATAATATAAAACTAACTTTATCAAGTATTTAGTATAACAGAAGGACTGTAAATAAATAACAGAAAACTTTTTTCAAATTATCTTCAAGTGTACAACATAGTTCCCCTTACAAATTAACAACTCACCTTTTTAAAAGTAGGAGAAGTGTTAGTACTGTGTAAATCAAACACCAGAAATTGACCACCAAAAATTCCTCACAAATGTACCTCAGACAGTAGTATCACAAAATGGCTGTGGTTTCCTCTCATTTTAGATATATACATAACCAATTAACTTTCATCACACACAAATACAAAACCAAAGTAACATTTTAATTGGTTCTAAATTTCAACACTTTCAAATGTGTTTTCCCCATGCAATTTTCCATAGGACATTTAGATACGTCTACAGCCTGAATGGCTGAACGGAATTACACCAAACTTGGCAAAATGGTACATCAAACCTAAGAGGTCAGGGAGGATCTACTATGCCCCCTTATGGTCATTTGCCCCTTCGCTTTGGCCTCCTCATGTCTCTCGATCCTACCGAGAGACAAGATGGCGGCCGCTACGGACTGTTTGGAATGTTTACAGACGCCGGAGAACCAATCAGCTTCGCAAAGCTCCGTAACGCGAAAAGTACGCGAAGCGGAGCGCTGTTACAGATATATATCTTTTTTTGAACGTTAATTTCTCAAAATCCACTGGAGCACATATATTGAGACCTAGCAAAGGCACATCGGGCTACCAGTCCCTAATATTTTGCCAAGTTTCGTGCAAATCCATTCAGCCGTTGGATTATTATTATTATTTTTTTTTTTTGCCCCGCGGGGCCCTTTTAAAACCTCCACATCAAACCTAGGGGGTCAGCGAGGATCTACTATGCCCCCTTATGGTCATTTGCCCCTTCGCTTTGGCCTCCTCTTGTCTCTCGATCCTACCGAGAGACAAGATGGCGGCCGCTACGGACTGTTTGGAATGTTTACAGACGCCGGAGAACCAATCAGCTTCGCTTCACAAAGCTCCGTAACGTCAAAAGTACGCGAACTGGAGCGCTGCCCGGTCCGCTGTTACAGATATATATCTTTTTTTGAACGTTAATTTCTCAAAATCCACTGGAGCACATATATTGAGACCTAGCAAAGGCACATCGGGCTACCAGTCCCTACAATTTTGCCAAGTCTCGTGCAAATCCATTCAGCCGTTCGGGCTAAAAGTGAGGCCAACCGCCCTATGGAAAACTCAATGTTAAAAACACGTTTTGGGACCCCCCTTTTTTCTCGGCCCCCCCTTGACAAACCCCCCCCCCAAATTTCCAGGGGCTGCTCAGAAACAAAATGTTCCATTTTCCTGAAAATTTCAGCCAATTCCGTCCACAAACGCCAAAGTTATTAGACATAGAATTTTCAAAAATCCCATAGAGAAAAAATCCTAACTATATATACCTACTGGCGGCCGCCAGTAGGTAATATATATATATATATATATATATATATATATATATATATATATCCATTCCAGTTCCGCCGAAGCAGTGTCCCGCGCACACTCAGGCTTTCATAAATCACAATCACCAATTCCGTGCGATCTTCATTATTTTTATTCCATAACAGCCATATCCAGCCACATATCTCGCCGCGTTTCGGTCTTGCAGAGACCTTGTTCAGGAGATTAGTTTCAACTGTTTGGATTTTACCGCCATTTTAAATAAAGTGAAGAAAAATAAAACACAAAGCAAAGTGACATCATTTCCTTTTCCGGGTATTCGCAAAGCATTATGGTAATTGTAGTGATGTTTCTTCATCAATATCATTATAATTCTGATATATGCACTGTATAATGTTGCTAAATACTCTCTACATTCAATTGTACAAATTGTATGTGCTCATTTATCCCCTCTGGTGGTTTTTCTAATTTATAACACATTATAATTATTTGTAATGCCACATTTTTACCCTCTGGTGGGTTAATTATTTCATGGTGAGCATAATTCTACCTAGGCAACAAACATCATCATTTCTTTATATATGTTATATTGCTTTTCATCCCGATTGTGATCAAAGGAAGAAATTTAAGAAAAAAAGTGAGAAAAAAGTGAAAATGTTACAATTGTTAAAATATATTACAGTTCATAGGGGGGCCATTTTTCATTTTTTTGTATTATGGCAGTTTCAATGGTTCTTGGGAGAAGTTCAAAGGTGGTAATGCAGTTCCTCATCCTGGTTAAGTCCATGCGGGGTCAGAGATCGGAAGCTTATAATACGCTTGGACTTCTTTTGTCTAAGTATCTTTTCGCGGTCTCCGCCGCATGGATGTTTTCCTACTGTTTCCACCGCATAAAATTTCAAATCCTTCCAGTTGCCACCGTGTGCTTTCTCCATATGTTTGGCAACTGCGTTGCTACGATCAGTGTTCACTGTATGTGAGAAGTTGGCCTGATAGGTGATGTTTCCAATTCTGGAACCACCTGTTATCAGACCAAACAATCCCTTATGGTGTCTGGTTGTAAGTCAACCTTATTAGACAAGCTATCCTAGGGGTAGCATGGACTAAGCAGCCTAAAGGCTTAACTTAAGAGGTCCTGTTAAGCGAGCTGTTTTACCACATACAATCCTGTAATATCAAATGAAAGGACACCACACAAGTATATATTATAAAAATATATGTATTTATTACTAAAAACAATCCCCAGTATTCTTTATGAATAAAGGGGCACAAGCGTTAAATCAAAAGCACAGTATAACATACAAAGTTGCACAAATATGGATGAGGGCGAGGGGCCACTCAGACCATATACTAAACAAGTGGTATAAGAGATACCAATGGAACAGTGGTTAGGCCTAGGGCCTAGGGAATCGCTGGGAGCAGTCGGGACAAGCAATGCTGAAGTCGGGAAAAGCCCGCGGGATTCGGGTGCAGTGCGGAAAGCGCACGCATGCACCAATGTTAACCAATGGAGCGTAAAAGTTACAAAGTTACAGTTTAAGGACACTTCCGCTGAACCTAGAGGAACAAAACTTAAGACACAGACCCTAGAGGTGTGTACCAGTGTGGGAACACCGGCGTTGCAATGTTACCTCACCCACAGGAAGCGGGTGCACAGGGTCGAAGTTGGGTCGGGTTTCGTCACGCAGGCTCTTGGTGCTTGGAGCTGAAAGGGCTGAAGGCAGGGTGACAGAGAAGTGTCCGGTGGAGTCCAAGGGTGGACTCAAGTCGAAAAGTACCTGAAAGCAGAGGGGACAGAGTCTGGGTCACTCAGCAGTGACCAGGGTGGAACCAGGACGGAACCAGGCAATGTCGGGCACAATCAGGTGGTTGTCGAGGAGCTTCTCTCCGCTGTCACGTGGGCTCTGGGGCATCTACGAAGTCCAGGAGCAGGTCACGATCTGTCCCACGCAGGCTCTCGCCGTCGGCGCTATCGGCTTCAAGATTGGAGCAAACAACACTTGGCAAAAGCAATCCACGCGGAACCGGGAGATTGCTTCTCACTCAAACCAGGAGGGTCAGAGTGGGGGCTCCTTTTCAGGGGAGCTGGTGCAAATCTGGAGCAACCAGAATCGCAAGTCGAATTTCAAGTTTTGTCGGCACAGGGGCCACAAGCCAGCTGGCAAGTGACCGGGCCAACACATTGAGCCAAAAGAAGCAGAAGGGCCCCACGCAGCACTCGTCGAGTGTGGAGGGCTGAACTTCGGTGCAAGAGTTGCTCAGGGTTGGGGCTTCTCAAACCCCGGTGTACAGCTTCCAGGGTCACTCGTGGGCTGCACGGTCAGCGTCTCGTGGTCTTTCCATGATGGCGTGCTCCATGCTTCCGGTCGCCTCCACGGGTCTCAGCTCTGCAGGGACTGTGAATCGGAGTGTTAGAAGGCAGGCAAGCTTGATCTCGTCGATCTCTGTCGCTCGAGTTCCGGCGGGAACTGCAACAAAGCAGACATCGATGGCTGGATGGTGCCTGTTTGCACAGGGTGGTCACTCCTTGACCACAAGGGAGATTCTTCGGGCTTCTACGTCGAGTAGGATGTCGAAGGGTCCAGAGTTTCATTTCTTATGTTTCATCAGGATAATCTGAAGTGCTTTGGCACTGCTCCCAGTCTTATACTAATTTTGGGGGCTGGATTACCTGCTAGGTCCCCTCCTATGGGTGGGACCCAGGAAGTGGGTGGATACACCCCCTTCCTTTGATCCAGGCCACCTTGGCACGAGGGCTGGAGTGACCCAGAACCGGTTTGGCCGGATTATGCAAGGGGCAGCCTTGTGCTCCCAATGCAGTGTCTGGTTTCTTTCAAACCTCCCTGCTACAATCCACTATCTCCTGTCTGGGGGGGTGTAACACCTCCCTGCGACAGGAAACCCTTTGTCCAGGCCCCTTTGACTGAGTTTCGGTCAGCTTCAGGGGGTCAGACTCGTGTCTGTGGCAGAGGCATCCATTTTGTGGATCCAAGGTCCTTTTAGAAATTAACCGCATTTAAGTAAAGTAACATGTCTTACCCCTCTAGAGGGGTGGAATGCTATCCCCGTCGCCAGAACTGGCGAGGGGATAGTATTCCAAATCGTATGACACCTTACATGACATGTTTTGATAGAGCCAAACCAAAGTTGCTATATAACCGCGAGGATTATAATGCACTTAAGAGTATATGGTATGGCATTATCCTGAAACAGCTTACGGAGTTGTTCCCGACAGCTGCAGACAGGCTCAGCTCATGCTAGAGCTCCATCTCACATTAAACCACGCACTCTGCCTCCAGGATTGATGAGGCCTTCCATAGGAGTGGCTCACAGATTTATATGTGTCCAGATATAGGTTTAGATATAGGTATACTATATCTAAGCAAGGGGTGATTACACCACCTTACCCCAGCTGAGTGATCAGCCATTGTGTCAATTTAAGAACCAGCCAGGGGTGGCAAAAGATATGCTGCAGCCCCTGGTAGGCCTTGGTGGCCCCTATGCCCTGGGCACCTATAGTGCATTATACAGGGGCTGACAAGGAGTCCATTTCCAATTGTGGAATGTGCCTATAGCACATGTATCATCAATTTAGTGAGAAAACAGCAGGCTGGGGGTCTGATCAGCAGGCCCACAGCCTCAGTAGTCGAAAACCAGTGAAGCAAAAAGCAAAAATTTGGGGTGACCATAGGATAGCAGACCCTACTCTCCTACACAACCCCCCCCCCCCAAACGCAGGGACATTAAACTAACCTTGACCAGATAAGTCTTCATGTTCTAAGTGGAAGTACCTGGAGAGACCATCTGCATTACCATGGTCAGTCCCTGGGCGGTGCTCCACTGTAAAGTCCATCCCCTGTAGGGAAATGGACCACCTGAGCAGTTTGGGATTTTCACCCTTCATCTGATTGAGCCACAAGAGGGGCTTATGGTCTGTCTGAACTAGGAAGTGAGTTCCGAACAAGTAGGACCTCAACTTCTTCAGGGCCCAAACCACAGCAAAGGCCTCCCTCTCAATGGCTGACCAACGTTTCTCCCTGAGGGTCAGCCTTCTGCTAATAAAAGCAATGGGCTGGTCTTGACCATCTTGATTAAGTTGTGAAAGCACAGCTCCCACCCCCAACTCAGAAGCATCTGTCTGTACAATGAACTGTTTGGAGTAGTCAGGACTCTTCAGGATAGGTGCAGAGCACATGGCCTTCTTCAGGTCATCAAATGCCTTTTGACAGCTAACTGTCCACTGAACCTTTTTTGGCATCTTCTTGGATGTCAAGTCATTTAATGGTGTCACAATGGACCCATTGTTTTTCACAAACTTTCTGTAATACCCAGTCAGGCCCAAGAAGGCTCTGACTTGTGTCTGGGTAACTGGAGGAGCCCAGTCCTGTATGTCTGGATTTTGCTCTCCAGTGGTTGAACCTGACCCCCACCTACTAGGTGGCCCAGGTACACAACCTTACTCTGCCCTATCTGGCACTTAGTAGCCTTGATAGTCAGGCCTGCCTTTTGCAGGGCCTCCAAAACCTTCCTCGGGTGGATCAGGTGATCCTCCCAGGTGGAGCTAAAGACAGCAATATCATCTAGATATGCTGCACAAAAGTCATGCAACCCAGCAAGGACTTGATTCACCAACCTTTGGAAGGTGGCAGGTGCATTCTTCAAACCAAAGGGCATTACCACAAACTGATAATGTCCACTGGGGGTAGAGAATGCTGTCTTGGCTTTTGACTCCTCAGCTAGTCTGATTTGCCAGTAGCCAGCTGTCAAATCAAATGTGCTCAGAAACTTGGCAGAAGCCAATCTGTCAATGAGCTCATCTGCTCTTGGAATGGGATGTGCATCTGTCCTAGTGACAGCATTCAGACCTCTGTAATCCACACAATACCTCATTTCTCTCCTTCCATCTTGGGTATGAGGTTTTGGCACAAGGACTACCGGGCTGGCCCATGGGCTCTCTGATGGCTCAATCACTCCAAGCTCCAACATCTTTTGCACCTCAGCCTTGATGCAATCCCTGACATGATCAGGTTGCCTGTAGATCTTATTCTTGACAGGCAGACTGTCACCAGTGTCCACCTCATGGGTGCACCAGTTAGTCTGGCTGGGTGTGAGTGAAAACAAATGCCTGTGGGCCTGCAAAACTTGTCTGCAGTCCATCTGTTGCTGGTCAGTGAGGCTGCCTGCCAAGGCTACTCCATCAACTGAACCATCATCAGGGTTCTGAGAAAGCAAGTCTGGGAGAGGGTCACTCTCTTCCTCCTGTTCCCCATCTGTGGCCATGAGCAAGCTCATGTCCTCCCTGTCCACAAATGCTTTCAAACGATTCACATGGAGCACCCTGTGGGGGCTCCTAGGGGTTCCAAAGTCCACCAAGTAGGCGACTTCTCCCTTTTTCTCAATGATAGGATAGGGTCCACTCCATTTGTCCTGGAGTGCTGCTGGGGCCACTGGCTCCAGTACCCACACCTTCTGTCCTGGCTGGAACTCAACCAGAACAGCCTTTTGGTCATGCCAAGCTTTCTGTAATTCTTAACTGGCCTCCAGGTTTTTGGATGCTCTTTCCATATACTCAGCCATCCGGGAGCGGAGACCAAGTACATAGTCCACTATATCTAGCTTAGGCTTTTTGAGAGGTAACTCCCATCCTTCCTTCACCAAACATAAGGGACCCCTCACAGGGTGGCCAAACAAAAGTTCAAAAGGGCTGTAGCCAACCCCCTTCTGTGGGACCTCTCTGTAAGCAAAGAGCAAGCAGGGTAAAAGAATGTCCTATTTCCGCCTAAGCTTCTCTGGTAATCCTTTTATCATTCCCTTGAGGGTCTTGTTGAATCTCTCCACAAGCCCATTGCACTGTGGGTGATAGGGTGTGGTAAACTTGTAGTTTACTCCACACTCCTTCCACATTGCCTTTAAATAGCTAGACATGAAGTTAGTACCTCTGTCTGACAATACCTCCTTTGGAAAGCCCACTCTTGAGAAAACTGCAATGAGGGCTTTTGCCACCACAGGGGCTGTGGTGGTCCTCAGGGGAATAGCTTCTGGATACCTGGTGGCATGATCCACTACCACCAGTATAAATCTGTTCCCAGATGCTGTTTGAGGATCCATGGGACCCACAATATCTATTCCAACTCTTTCAAAGGGTACCCCCACCACAGGTAGTGGTATGAGGGAGGCCTTTGTTGTGCCACCTGACTTACCACTGGCTTGGCAAGTGACACAGGAGCGACAAAACTCCTTGACATTTTCTGACATATGAGGCCAGTGAAAGTGTGAAACAAGCCTGTCCCACGTCTTGTTCTGGCCTAAGTGTCCTGCAAGGGGAATATCATGGGCCAAGGTAAGAAGGAAACCCCTAAACTTCAAAGGTATGACCAACCTCCTGGTTGTACCAGGCTTGGGGTCTCTAGCCTCTGAATAAAGGATTCCATCATCCCAATACACAGTATGGGTACCTTGGGCATCCCCAGCAGCCTCAGCAGCAGCCTGCTGTCTGAGGGGTTCAAGGGAAGGGTAATCTAATTGAGCCTGCCTCAGGTCTGCCCTTGAGGGTCCCCCTGTCCCCAGAAACTCAACCTGGTCAGGTTCAAGCTCCTGAGAGACAGTCTCCTCTTGGACTGCAGAATCAGTTTCCTGTGAAACCTGATCCTCAACCTGGGGCAAGGTGGAAGGCTCAGCCTTTCCTCTTTTGCTCCTTCTCTTGGGTTGTGGTTGGTCTATTGTTCCAAGATCCACCACTGGTTCAGGAAGGCACTTCTTAGACTGAGTCCTTGTCACTGCAAGGACATGTGCTGAAATCCCTAGCATTTCTGCATGAGTCCTGTACTCCACTTCTGACCAAACTGAGCTTTCAAGATCATTGCCTAACAGACAGTCTACTGGGAGGTCTGCACTCACAACAACTTTCTTTAGGCCATCTACCCCTCCCCAGGAGAAGTTCACAACTGCCACACTATGGGAGGTAGTGGAGTTGCTTGCATTGGTCACTAGGTAACTTTCACCTAGTACAATCTGTCCAGGGTCCACAAAGTCAGGTGTCACCATTGTGACACTGGCACATGTGTCCCTGTAGGCCTGAGCCAGTTTCTCATTGATTAAAGGCGTCTGCCTATATTTGCCCAGGTTACTGGGGCTCACTGTAGTGGACAAAGCTAGGTCCACATCATATAGGAGAACTGCCTGAGTAGGGATTCTGACTAGGCCAGATCCTACTTCAGTACCCAGGGTTAACCCTACTACACCCTTTGGCTGTGTTCCACCACTGCTTACTGAACTAGGGGGTGCAGGTGCTTTAGGACCTGCAGTGGTGGGGACTGGATTTGTCTTGGTGCATTCACTGCCCCAGTGTGAAACTGATTTGCAGGTATTACACCAAGGCTTCTTTGGGCAATTATTCTTCTTTTTCTTGTTTCCATTTTGGGAACCACCCTCCTTATTACTAGTTTGGGGGCCTGAAGACTTCTGGTCCTTTTCTTTATCTTTCTGATTTCCACCCTTCTGGTCTGTTTTCTTCTGGTCACCACCTTGGTTCTGGGGTTTCTGCTTAATCCTTGTTCTGACCCATTTGTCCGCCTTCTTTCCCAATTCTTGGGGAGAGGTCAGATCAGAGTCAATAAAGTATTGATGCAACAGCTGGTTTGTACAGTTATTAAGGATCTGTTCTCTCATGATAAGATTGTACAATCCTGTATAGTCTGAAACTTTACTTCCCTGCAACCAACCCTCCAGAGCTTTAGTGGCACAATCTACAAAATCGGTCCAGTCTTGAGTCTGTGCTTTTTGGGTGTCTCTGAACAACAACCTGTATTGCTCAGTGGTTAGGCCAAACCCTTCAATAAGAGCACTCTTCAAGACAGAGTAGTTTTTGGCATCCTCAGGTCTAACTGTGAGGAGCCTGTCCCTCCCTTTCTCTGAAAAGGAGTACCATAAAATTGCAGCCCACTGGTCCTGAGGAACCTGCTGTACCATGCAGGCTCTCTCAAGAGCAGTCATCCATTTGTGGATGTCATCCCCTTCCTTGTAGGGGGCCACAATGTTTGTCAGGTTTCTATTATCATAGCTCCTGTCTTTTTCTCTAGGAATATTGCTGCCACCAGTGGCATCTAAGCCACACAATTTCTGTTCTCTTGCCAAGGCAAGTCTAGCTTGAGCCAGGGCTACCTCCTCCCTCTCTATTTGGAGTTTGACAGCTCTCATCCTGGCCTTATACTCTATCTTTTGAGAGGCAGTCATACCTCTCTGAGATTCCCTTGAGGCACTAGAAATATGAGAGTCCCCTGAGGGAGATCTCACTCTTCTGTTGCCTGGGAGAATGCTCTGGTGGGATCTGGGGAGGTGCTGGCCCTCTCCATTCCCAAGTAGGTTTAAGTTAGCCTGGTTAAGCCTGGCAACTACAACCTGGTTAACCCCTAGTTCCTGATCTTCAGGTTCTTCTAAGTCTGAACCATCCTCCTCCTCTTCCTCTTCTTCTTCCTCCACTGGAGTGGTATCAGTTACAGGGGGGTTCACTCCATCTCCTGACTCGAAGGGAACTGCATTCGCCTTTTCTAAGTCATCTTGTTCTAGAATGGCTATCAGGGAAGGACTGGTGGGACTTCTGCCCCTTTTTAACCCTCTTGAGATGCACAAGGCAACCAAGTCTTTGTGGGTTAGTTTGTCATATCTGGAAGTTGCCTGGGTAAGGTCAACTGTCACAGGAGCAGACCCTGAGGCTTTTCCTGTGTCAGACATGACTCTAGTGTGGTGTAAGTGATGCACCTACCTACACTAAGTGTTTCCCTACTGTACCTTGCTAGTGAGTTGCAGTCAGGGTGTGCTAATCCCTTTACTCTACAACTACTAAGTTCAGTAGAACTTAAATATGCTAAGCTTTTGATTTATATGTTCCTAGAGGTACTTGATGTGATCTTTGAATTTGATAAAAGATTGCAATGGTAAAACAACAGCAAGCTCAAATCCGCACCGCTGCTCACCAATGTGAGAAGTTGGCCTGATAGGTGATGTTTCCAATTCTGGAACCACCTGTTATCAGACCAAACAATCCCTTATGGTGTTTGGTTGTAAGTCAACCTTATTAGACAAGCTACCCTAGGGGTAGCATGGACTAAGCAGCCTAAAGGCTAACTTAAGAGGTCGTGTTAAGCGAGCTGTTTTACCATATACAATCCTGTAATATCAAATGAAAGGACACCACACAAGTATATATTATGAAAATATATGTATTTATTACTAAAAACAATCCCCAGTATTCTTTATGAATAAAGGGGCACAAGCGTTAAATCAAAAGCACAGTATAACATACAAAGTTGCACAAATATGGATGAGGGCGAGGGGCCACTCAGACCATATACTAAACAAGTGGTATAAGAGATACCAATCGAACAATGGTTAGGCCTAGGGCCTAGGGAATCGCTGGGAGCAGTCGGGACAAGCAATGCTGAAGTCGGGAAAAGCCCGCGGGATTCAGGATGCAGTGCGGAAAGCGCACGCATGCACCAATGTTAACCAATGGTGCGTAAAAGTTACAAAGTTAAAGTTTAAGGACACTTCCGCTGAACCTAGAGGAACAAAACGTAAGACACAGACCCTAGAGGTGTGTATCAATGTGGGAACACCGGCGTTGCAATGTTACCTCACCCACAGAACGCGGGTGCACAGGGTCGAAGTTGGGTCGGGTTTCGTCACGCAGGCTCTTGGTGCTTGGAGCTGAAAGGGCTGCAGGCAGGGTGAAAGAGAAGTGTCCGGTGGAGTCCAAGGGTGGACTCAAGTCGAAAAGTACCTGAAAGCAGAGGGGACAGAGTCTGGGTCACTCAGCAGTGACCAGGGTGGAACCAGGATGGAACCAGGCAATGTCGGGCGTAATCAGGTGGTTGTCGAGGAGCTTCTCTCCGCTGTCACGTGGGCTCTGGGGCATCTACGAAGTCCAGGAGCAGGTCACGATTTGTCCCACGCAGGTTCTCGCCGTTGGCCCTGTCGGCTTCAAGATTGGAGCAAACAACACTTGGAAAAAGCAATCCACGCGGAACCGGGAGATTGCTTCTCACTCGAACCAGGAGGGTCAGAGTGGGGGCTCCTTTTCAGGGGAGCTGGTGCAAATCTGAAGCAACCAGAATCGCAAGTCGAATTTCACGTTTCGTTGGCACAGGGGCAACAAGCCAGCTGGCAAGTGACCAGGCCAACGCATTGAGCCAAAAGAAGCAGAAGGGCCCCACGCAGCACTCGTCGAGTGTGGAGGGCTGAACTTCGGTGCAAGAGTGGCTCAGGGTTGGGGCTTCTCAAACCCCGGTGTACAGCTTCGAGGGTCACTCGTGGGGTGCACGGTCAGCGTCTCGTGGTCTTTCCAAGAAGGCGTGCCCCACGCTTCCGGTCGCCTCCACGGGTCTCAGCTCTGCAGGGACTGTGGATCGGGCTGTTAGAAGGCAGGCAAGCTTGATCTCGTCGATCTCTGTCGCTCGAGTTCCGGCGGGAACTGCAACAAAGCAGACGTCGATGGCTGGATGGTGCCTGTTTGCACAGGGTGGTCACTCCTTGACCACAAGGGAGATTCTTCGGGCTTCTACGTCGAGTAGGATGTCAAAGGGTCCAGAGTTTCGTTTCTTATGTTTCATCAGGATAATCTGAAGTGCTTTGGCACTGCTCCCAGTCTTATACTAATTTTGGAGGCTGGATTACCTGCTAGGTCCCCTCCTATGGGTGGGACCCAGGAAGTGGGTGGATACACCCCCTTCCTTTGATCCAGGCCGCCCTGGCACGAGGGCTGGAGTGCCCCAGAACCGGTTTGGCCGGATTATGCAAGGGGCAGCCTTGTGCTCCCCATGCAGTGTCTGGTTTCTTTCAAACCTCCCTGCTACAATCCACTATCTCCTGTCTGGGGGGGTGTAACACCTCCCTGCGACAGGAAACCCTTTGTCCAGGCCCCTTTGGCTGAGTTTCGGTCAGCTTCAGGGGGTCAGACTCGTGTCTGTGGCAGAGGCATCCATTTTGTGGATCCAAGGTCCTTTTAGAAAGTAACCGCATTTAAGTAAAGTAACATGTCTTACCCCTCTAGAGTGGTGGAATGCTATCCCCGTCGCCAGAACTGGCGAGGGGATAGTATTCCAAATTGTATGACACCTTACACGACATGTTTTGAGAAAGCCAAACCAAAGTTGCTATTTAACCGCGAGGATTATAATGCACTTAAGAGTATATGGTATGGCATTATCCTGAAACAGCTTAGGGAGTTGTTCCCGACAGCTGCAGACAGGCTCAGCTCATGCTAGAGCTCCATCTCACATTAAACCACACACTCTGCCTCCAGGATTGATGAGGCCTTCCATAGGAGTGGCTCACAGGTTTAAATGTGTCCAGGTATAGGTTTAGATATAGGTATACTATATCTAAGCAAGGGGTGAGTACACCACCTTACCCCAGCTGAGTGATCAGCCAGTTGTGTCAATTTAAGAACCAGCCAGGGGTGGCAAAAGATATGCTGCAGCCCCTGGTAGGCCTTGGTGGCCCCTATGCCCTGGGCACCTATAGTGCATTATACAGGGGCTGACAAGGAGTCCATTTCCAATTGTGGCATGTGCCTATAGCACATGTATCATCAATTTAGTGAGAGAACAGCAGGCTGGGGGTCTGATCAGCAGGCCCACAGCCTCAGTAGTCGAAAACCAGTGAAGCAAAAAGCAAAAATTTGGGGTGACCATAGGATAGCAGACCCTACTCTCCTACACTGTAGCTCTCACATGTTCTAGTATGCGTTTTTTCAGTTCGCACTTGGTACTGCCCACGTATTTTTAAGGCACATGGGCATTTAATTATGTATATGACGAATTCACTTTTGCAGTTTATCAGTTGTTGGATTTTCCAAATCCGTTTGTTAGCCATCACAATATTTTTTTTTTTCAGCAATTGCACATCCCTTGCATCCTGTGCATTTATAGAATTCAATTGGTTTTGGCCATGTATCCGGTTTTTTTGGCAACTGAAAGTGACTGTGTACCAATTTATCACGGAGATTTTTTGCTCTTTTGTAGGTAATGTTTGGATGATCACCTATTATGTTGGCTACTGTCGAGTCTAGTTGTAAAATGTGCCAGTTTTTTCTCAAGATGTGCATGATTTGTTTATTGCCAGTGGAATATGTGGTTATCAGTCATATTTTGTTTTCTTCATTCTCATTTGGAGCCCTTTCTTTTAACAGATCTGTTCTATTTTTCATATCCGTTCTCTTGGCTGCTGTTTCAATTGCCCCAAAATTGTACATTCTTTTCTTGAATCTCATTTCTGCATGTTTTTTATGTTTCTGCCATTCTTCCTCATTGGAGCATATCCTTTTTATCCTTAGAAACTCTCCATATGGAACGTTTTTGATAAGACTAGGCTAATGAAAACTCTGTGCATGTAGCACCGCATTTGTGGCTGTAGTTTTACGGTGGAGAGTTGTTTGCACCTGATTCTCCTCAATATAGATGATTGTGTCCAAAAACACCACTTTTTGTTCACTGATCTCACAAGTGAATTTTAGATTGAAGTCAGATTCGTTCAGTATTTTGAAGTATTCAATAAATTCTTCCTTTGATCCATCCCATACAAGCAATAGATCGTCTATATACCTTAGCCAAGCCACTGTCTTATTCTGGAACCGTTCATTCTCAATACTCCAGGCCCATGTTTGTTCCCAAAGGCCCATTGTGAGACAGGCGTATGATGGACTAAATGAAAAGCCCATTGCGGTGCCCTTGACTTGCCTGAAGATTTGGTCTCCAAACATGAAGGCATTTTGCTCCAAACACAATTTGATCATTTCCATTATCATTAGGTTATGGTCAGTGTATTGTATATTTCTTTCTGCCAAAAAATGTTTGCAGGCTCTCAGTCCGATTTCATGTTGGATATTTGAATATAAGGATATTACATCCATGGTTACCAATTTGTAAGTGGATTGCCACGGGGTTTCCTGTAGACGCCTCAATAAGTCCCCGGTGTCCTGGATGCATGACGTTAATCCCTTGACATATGGTAGTAGAAAAATATCTAGGAAATTAGCCATAGGTTCTAACAGCGATTCTTTGGCTGAAATAATTGGCCTCCCTGGTGGTTTAGTGGGGTGTTTATGGACTTTTGGAAGGAAGTAGATGGTTGCCAATTTTGGATGTGTTGTCTTCAAATATTTGACTTCATCATCGTCCAGTAATTTTTGTTTTTGCCATTGATCTTATTTACCATCCAGTTCTTCTTTCAATTTTTTGGTGGGATTGCTTGGCAGTTTCTCATAGTATTCTTTGTTTTTAAGTTGTGAATATGCTTCTCGCATGTATGATTCTTTTTCCAGAATGACGACATTGCCGCCTTTATCGGCCATTTTTATCTCAATGGTGTTATCCTTTTGCAGCTCGTTAAGCGCTTGGCGTTCTTTGTTAGTGAGATTGTCCTTGGTTTTAGGATTGGAAAGTTGATATAAATCCTTAATAACACATTCATGGAACATGTCGATTTTGTTCCCTGGAGTTAGCTGTGGGTAAAATTATATTTAGGTTTCATTTTACTACATCCAGCTCCTAGTTGTGGACAGTAAGCTGCAAGTCCTTCACTCTGAAGTTGTGGATCTCTGTCCAATTCCATGAGGGTTACGAAATGTTCTGCATCTCTGGATGGTAAGGCCATGTCTAATGGAGGTAATTGTTTTTCATGTTTTGCCATTCTAGGATTTTCCATGAACAGTTTAGCTAACTTGATTTTGTGAATGAATTTGTAGAGGTCTACCCTGATTTCTGCTAGATCAATATTGTTTGTGGGGCAAAAATTAAGACCTTGTTTCAAAATGTTAAGTTCTGAGTCAGTCAAGATTTTTTGGGAGAGATTGATTATTTGTAATTCTTGGTTTGGACATAATTCCGTTATGTCTGGATCTGATTCATCTTCATTAGTTTTTAATTCCATTTTTGTCGCATGCTTCTGGTCATCGTTCCCACTCGATTTGCTCCAAAACTTTGGTTTGTACTGCCGCTTGCCTCTTCTGGTGCATTTCTTCTGGCATTCCCTCGTCCTCTTCCTCTGACCCTTTGTGTTGTTCCTGAGGATGAGCCCATTACTTTTTCCCAGTTTTTCTGCTGGAGTGCCAGCTTCATCTTGTCTAAAAAAGTAAATTTAGTTCTCTGTTCTCTTTGGTCCCCCTCTCCTTCACTTGTACTGGCTTCTGTTGATGTTAATGAGGAAATGCTCCCTGTATCCATACCATAACCTGGATTTGCATTGTTTTTGAGCCGGTCAAATTTCCGTGCGTACGTGAAGATTCGACCCTCCTGATAATCCTTTGTCTCTTTGAAATTTCGACTGCTTACGCATTTTAACTGTTTTCTCATGTTTTCCAATATAGTATTCAATTTCCTCTTTAAACTTTTTGGCATCTGCATCCAAAACGATAGTTGACAGCTCTTTTTCCATTTCCTAAGTTGTTTTGTGATTTTCTCCAGTGCTATCTCAATATGTTTCACTAAAATTTCCATCAGACCTAATGAGGATTTTAAGATGTATTCACCCCATTCATTTAATAACTCATTACTGGTGTCTTGATGGTTAGGCATAAGATTAATTCGCAATCCACGTGGAACACGCTTTACCTCTAGATATTTTTTCAGGGAAGCCACTTCCCACCATTTGTTTATTTCTTTTTTGGACAATTCAAATACAGTTTCTATGACAGCGTTTCTGTCTGCCTCCCTTTTATCCATAATGTGCTGGTTTCTAAATTTTATATGCTGAATGTTTTATCACAATAAAGTGTCTTTGTCTCTTTAATTCAGCCTGACTCCAGGTGTGGTACTCCTTGTTTGAATATAATGTTCAGGACTTGGTTCCTCGAGTGCTATTTTTCAAACACTTCCCACACACGTTAGAGACCAACCGGCATTCTCAATAAGAAGAAATGACAGGATTTTAGCTGGCTTACCGGTCGAAGATACTCCGAGTTCCGCGTTCCCTCCGGTCCGCTTTCCCTCGTTCCTCTTCACCGTTTCCACCTTTGCTCCCGATAATCCCAACTTTGATTGTTGCCGGTGTTCGCTCGAGTCCAAAAGAAATGTATTCCTCTGTGGCTCCGATGCGGACTCACGAGCGCTCTGTAAGCGGTGCGTTCAGGGTGCAGCAGAGCCAAGCTGCAATTAATCCATTCCAGTTCCGCCGAAGCAGTGTCCCGCGCACACTCAGGCTTTCATAAATCACAATCACCAATTCCGTGCGATCTTCATTATTTTTATTCCATAACAGCCATATCCAGCCACATATCTGTACGCGTTTCGGTCTTGCAGATTCCTTGTTCACGAGATTAGTTTCAACTGTTTGGATTTTACCGCCATTTTAAATAAAGTGAAGAAAAAATAAAACACAAAGCAAAGTGACATCATTTCCTTTGCCGGGTATTCGCAAAGCATTATGGTAATTGTAGTGATGTTTCTTCATCAATATCATTATAATTCTGATATATGCACTGTATAATGTTGCTAAATACTCTCTACATTCAATTGTACAAATTGTATGTGCTCATTTATCCCCTCTGGTGGTTTTTCTAATTTATAACACATTATAATTATTTGTAATGTCACATCCGCAACATTCTATTTGGAATAACTTTGGCGTGGGTTGACGAATCTTGGCAAAATTTTCAAAACTGGTGGGGCGCTCCGGTCCGCTCCTATCCTGAAAGTCTCGGGTGATTCGTGAAGGGGGGGCCGAGAAAAAAGGGAGTCCCAAAACATGTTTTCTCCATGCAATTTTCCATAGGAACCGCTCATTGCGGCTACAGCCCGAACTGCTGAACCGAATTACACCAGATTTGGCCAAGAGGTAGTCCTTGATTCAGAATCGTGCCTTTTGCTTAAATGGTGTAAATCTGTCCAGTAGTTCCTGAGAAAATTACAATTAAAAGTACATATATATCTATGGCCTCGATGGATCTGCATATCCTGCGCGCACTCTAAGCGCACCGTCCGGATCACGCGCTGAATGCTAATTGGCTGTCAAGTGGTTGTCAACATTCGAAACGAGGAAGTGTTGGCAGCCATTATGTGCCTTGGTAGAAGCGAGGATCTAGAAATTAGTGGAACAATGGTTCAAAACGTATAAAGGGGGCAGGTAAGAAATATTTTGACCCTCTAGACCTGCTTAGGGGGTCCCACAACAGATAAATGTGTGCTGGGTGGATGGATCCGCCATAAAAAAGAATAAAAACGAAGCACAGGCTCCTGTGCTTGTTTAAAAATTAGCTACCTGGGAGGGCCAACTCCCAGGGTCTAAAAAGTTACTTTTGATGGGGGTAAAGTAGAGGCCCTGTAGCCCGGGGACCACCATTCCTCGGTGCTATAAAATAAATGGGTGAGGGAGCTCAAAGGTCCGTCTAAACCCCGGGGATTACCACCCTCCGGATCTTTTTATATTTTGGGAGGGGGGCCACGTGGTCGAAAGCCTTGAGGAACACCACCCAGCAGGAGCGGCTCCTGATGTGTCTTGGGGGCCTAGCCCCGGGACACTGCTGTTTGCTATGGCAGGGTGGGATTCGATGTTCCCACTCTGTCATAGCAAACTTGAGGACATATTATCAAGTGCCATTTCACCGCAATTTTTTTTAAAAAGCCAAAAATGCTGTGAAAATTGCATCGCCCTATTTACTAGGCGACGCTAAGATGCATTAACGCATGTTAGCAGCCGGTTTGCTAACGGCTCGCCTCGTATCACCAATGAGTTGCAATGTAGGCATTCCCAGTGGCAAGGTAGGTATTCCTATGAGAATATAACGTGGAAGAGGGAGGTATGACAACAGCGTTGTATTTCAAGGCGGCCCTGGATTTGAGGACTGATAGCAAAACTCTTGGTAATTGCTGTTTATGTCGGATCCTAACATTTGTTCTGAAGTAGACTTAAGCATGTTTAATATGCGAGGTGGATTGATATGTTAAGTCCACTGTCTTATATTAACACGCTTTTCACTTGCAAACATTAATTATCGCTGTATTTCTCGCGATATTGGGGGCATATTTACAAGGACAGCATTAAAATTATTGTCGCTTTAGCGTTAGGAAAATTCTGTTAAAGCGGCCATGGTGGGCTTAATAATAGGCTTTTGAGAATTTGTGAAAATTCCAATAGAAGCCCAGGTGTACACCATTTTAACGCTGTCCTTGTAAATATGCCCATTACAGACACCTAATTTTACCGTAAAAAAAATCACCTACTACTAATTTTTATTCTTCCTCGGGATCCCATCCCTTGGGCGTATATTCAAAGTTGGGGACTGAGGTTGGAGGCCCAGTGTCCCTACGGTGCCAGTCAGCTCCCTGTGTCCTTCAAAGCCACCATTACTTTTCCACATGTGGGACCTGCTAATATGCAGCTCCCCGTGAGGAAAAGCATTTTGCTTTGCATTTTAAAAGAGAGAGTAGGTTTTTGCATTCTCTCTTTCAAAATGCAAACCGAGTTTGCTACGGCAGGGCGGGATCCCATGGCTCCCACAGCAAACAGCTATGGGAGCCATATGCTGCCATTGCTGTTTGCTATGGCAGCCTATGGGAACTGCCATAGCAAACAGCAGTCTTGTAAAAATCTTCCGGTAAGAAAACAAAGGATTTTGAAGTCCATTATCGCCGTTTTAGCTGTAGTTTGCTGCTGTTAAAGCGGCTATAATTTTAACGCCGTCCATGTAAATATGCCCCTAAGTTTTGGAATGTCGACAATCCCGTCTCCCATTTAAATAGGCACGAAGTATTTAGCAAAGTGCACACTTTGAATCGTGAAGCAACAGTGTCTGATTGTGATCGATAAATAATTGCCCATTGTTGAGTACAGAGTAGGCAAATTGTACATGGGGTTTTGTAATGTCAGTGGCTATTCCTCAAGGCTTCTCTTAAGGTTAATTAGAAGAGTTGCGTACTTCTTTTGCCCGTAATGTACATAGTGTTCTGTCATCTCAGTTTGCTTTCCCCTCTCTCATGTAGAGAGAGGATCCTGGGTAAATATAACAGCTTTTGTACAGCCAGTACCATTCAACCCTACCCCCAAACAGCTTACTGCCTGTTACCAAAGTAACAATTCATGAAACACTTAACTGAGCACACAGGTCACAAGCTCACCATACAATGTTGTGTGCTGGACTTTTTAAATTTTTCCATAGGAACCGTTAATCACAGCTACAGACTCTGGTAAAGAACTGGTAAAGAGTTGGCCTCAGTATTATACTTCTAGTTTTAAACATCATTTCTACTCTTCTCTAAGCATATGATTATCACACTAAATAATAGTGAAATGTTTTTAGAAAAAGAAGACATATACACTCAGTTTTTTTTATTAACTTTTATTAAAACAAAAACAAATAAATAGAAACGTAACTTTAACATAACAGTATAATGAACAAAATGTGAGATGGACTCCAATGGTAGGAGTGTAGGTAACCCGCAAAACAAAAATGAAAATAAATCTTTAAAATTAGATCGATGTGATTGAATGAGGTGAGATATCACATCTTTACGAAAGGCAAGATCGTTTTTTCTCACATGCACACTCAGGGTAGTGTACCCTACCCCTCCCACAGAATCACCCGCAACAGGTGTCTGTAGGCAGCGCTGCTTGTAGGCTTAGGCCTATCTTATGGTATAGATGGTATTTAAAATGAGACAGAGATGTGACTGAACGAGGTCAAAGATCACAAATTAACATAACACTTGGCAATATTGCTTACTCGCACGTGTGCAGTGTGCCTGATACATCCCACCCCTCTCCTAGGCCCGCACTGAAGAGGTGTCTGTAGGGAAGTGCCTGGTGGACATGCCCTCTCCCTTACCTGGACCAACCACTGCTTCATCGCCGTCAGCCTGCACCTTCCTCAACAATGTGTAATAGCACCCTCCAAAGCCATTTAATGCGACTGGAACAGGGTACCAGAGGAAACATGGACCTCAGAGCTTTGAACTCACCACCCATCACACCAAGACCGAGATGTCTTCCAATTCATTATCAACATCAATGCCTGGATCACCCATTGCGCAGACTCTCTGGCTCAAGACTATCACCACCCCCAAGACCAGACCTCCAACTAGATGGTACACAGAGGAACTGAGAGCCTCTAAATGCCATTGTAAATTACTAGAATGATGGTGGAGACACACCCATAAAAATGACAGAAGCACCTACAAATCTGCCCTCCAAAGCACAGCTAGCATCTTAGATCCTTCAGATGTTCAACGCTGACCGAACGCATTGAGAACAGCTATAACAAGGCAAAATAACTTTTCACCATATTAACTCGCTTCGCCTTCCCTGCTGCCAGGATCAAGACCATCACCCCATTACTGGATCTCTGCAGGCAACTTTACTAGAACTTCAACTAAAAAATCAGCACCATTTGCAAAAGGTTTGCTTCCCAATCCGACCCATCCCGCTTACCTCCCTCCAGCCTAACAAGATGAACACCCCAGTTACTGTGATGGCCTGCTGGCTCACCATCACCTTGACGGAGACCAACGTCACTCTGTGCTCCATCCACTCAGGAGCCCCATCAGATCCCATCCCACAATTCACCTTCATCAAAAGATTCAGAACCTGATACTCAACAACCCTCACCACAGCCACCTTCCAGAAGACTGGAACCACACCATCAAAGCATCCCTCCTGAAGGAACCCTCAGCAGACCCAAAGATTCTAGCAAACTACAGACTGACCTTCCAGTTCCCATACCAATCTAAAGTACTAGGAAAACTTGTAAACAGATGCTCGGCTGACCCACTCAAGGTCAACCACCTCCTAGACCCTTTTGAAGCTGGCTTCATGGCCAATCACAGCACAGAGAGGACCCTCATCACTGCCATTAATTACATTGCATGATCATGGGCAGAGAAGAAACTGCAGCACTCATCCTACTCAACCTCTCACCTGAATTTGACACCGTCTCTTAACTCACCCTCATCCAACCCCTCTACAAAGCCGGCATACAAGGACCCGTCCTCTCACATGGCATACTCATGCTGCCAGTGTGATGCCATACAACTCCTCTGCCGCCAGCCTGATCTGCAGAGTATCGCAAAGATCCTCACTACATGGCACCACTAGCCAGCATCTGGCGCTCACATGGATCCATCATCATTTCATACGCTGATGACACCTAACTCATCATCTCCCTCTCTACCCCCAACACTGGGACGATGTTTGCCACCTGCGTGTCTGAAGGCACAAACTGGATGAATACCAACTGCCTTCAGAAAGGACAAATCGATGTGGACCCGCATGTTGTGGCCTGCCAAATTGGCACCAAAACCCAACCAGTCCTATCAAGCCAGGAACCTGGGCATAATATTGGACATCCAACTCCCCATAACCAGCCACATCAATGCAGTCACTTTCTTCTGATTCCTCTCCCGCACGGTCTCAGGAAAATCTTTAGATTGCTCCTGCTAAACACCCATGGAACTGTCTCACGGGGTCTGGTCTCCAGCAAACCAGACATTGGGAACACACAGTTTGTTGGCATCAACACACATCTCACAAGAGATTCCCAGCCATTTAAAATGCTGCAGCCAGATTCATGCTAAAATTCCCAGCCTGCACTCACATGTAACATACCGAAAAGGCCTCCACTGGCTCCCTCTTCACACGGGCACACTTTTCAAGCTCCTCGCTCACATATTAAGAGCCCTACACAATCTAGGCCCCACTTACCTAAACAGCTGTATCTCCTTCCAGGCGCCAACCATCAGCTTGCACTCAGCCAGACTCCTATTTACGTACATCTTCTGAAACAATCAGAGCTGGTGTTCATGGTTTCTTGTGCCTGACGCCTAAAGCCTGTAATGACATTGCACATCAAAGGCAGTAGATCAGCCCCGAATTTTGCAAGAAGGTTAAAATCTTACTATTCCAATTGCCCCAGCCAAACCCACACTGTCCCTCTTTAGGAGACAAGATGCCCGACTGGGTGAGATGCTTACCATACAAATATGTGTAAAATAACATAAAAAAGCTCGTGGTAGAGGAGAGAGCAAGGCGCCAACCAACAAAAAGGAAAACAGATGTCTCAAAGGTCAAAAAGGATACAACCAGGCACCAAAAACACCAGGCCAAAGTGAACCTGTACTTCTCTACCCTCTAACTCACTTTCAGAGACCCTGCACCAATGGGGGCGAAACACTGAGCTCCCCAAATGCCAGAACCTCATACTGAAGCTGTGTCTGAGGCAAGTATTTGGAAGGTGGTGAACTGGCTAAACTTAAACATGAAGTTGGTACCAGGGAGAAAGATCTCCTAAACATTATGTTTTAGAATGGGATACCCTCACACTCATCCTATGGAGCTATTGTGGTTCCAAATGTACTGGAACGAAATGCTAGGTTGTATCCAAGCATTCAACCAGCAAGATGTCCATCAGTGATCATATTGGGGCCGGCCTTGAAAGAAGTGTACTGTACCCACTATATAGTTCTAAGGGAAAGACTAGGAAGATCACATCTTGCCTATGCCTCAGAGCAAAGCAAATGACCAATACTTTGTAGGGAAAGGGGGAACAACCGATATACAACATGTGGTCGCAAAATATATGGTTACCTTTGGGAATGGAGAAGCTAGCCTACTGCTTGTCTATAAAGAATGATGATTCCAGAAATTGTGGGTGTCGTTGCTTCCTCTTCATGTGGGAATGTGTTAACATTACCTGTCCTATACCACTTAAGATATTGGAGATTATTGGAAGCGGAGGTACAAGGATAATAGAGAATAGCTGTACTGCATGTAATGTGCCTATAATGTTTGAACAGAATGGCTGTTGGCGGAAGTAAGGAGGTGGGGTTTGCATAGGGGATTGGTAATAATGATGTTTGATTGTGGTTGGTAACAAAACTATGATGTGAAGTAAAAAAAAAAAAGCCAACATAAAAGATTGAAAAAAACATTTTTTTTCTTTTATGCTTCACTAGAGAAATATCAATCAATCAATCAGACAAACTTGTAAAGCGCGCTACTCACCCGTGAGGGTCTTAAGGCGCTGGGAGGCGGGGAGTCGCTACTGCTTGAACAGCCAGGTCTTTAGTTGTTTCCTGAAGAAGAGATGGTCCTGGGTCAGCCGTAGGTGGGTGGGGAGGGAGTTCCAAGTCTTGGCCGCCAGGTAGGAGAAGGATCTTCCTCCGGCGGTTGCTTTGCGAATTCGTGGGACGGTGGCGAGGGCGAGGCTGGCGGAGCGGAGCTGGCGTGTGGGTGTGTAGAATATGAGGCGGCAGTTGAGGAATTTGGGTCCCATGTCGTGGAGGGCCTTTTGTGCGTGGGTGAGGAGTCTGAACCTGATCCTCTTGCTGACGGGGAGCACGTGCAGGTCTTTCAGATGGGCGGAGATGTGGCTGTGACGGGAGATGTCCAGGATGAGTCTTGCCGAAGCGTTCTGTATGCGTTGGAGTATCTTCTGTAGTTTGGCTGTGGTTCCAGCGTAGAGGGTGTTCCTGTAATCCAGACGGCTGGTGACGAGGGCCTGGGTGACCGTCTTCCTGGTTTCGGTGGGGATCTACCGGAAGATCTTTCGGAGCATTCGCAGGGTGTTGAAGCGGGTAGATGAGACGGCGTTGACTTGCTTGGTCATCGTGAGGGAGGAGTCCAGGATGAAGCCCAGGTTGCGTGCGTGGTCCGTTGGCTTGGGTGCGGTGCCCAGGGCAGGGGGCCACCAGGAGTCGTCCCAGGCAGAAGGGAATGGTCCCAGGATGAGGACTTCCGTCTTGTCTGAGTTCAGTTTCAGACGGCTGAGCTTCATCCATTCCGCGACTTCTTTCATTCCTTCCTGGAGGCTGGCTCTGGCGGTGGCGGGGTCGTTGGTGAGGGAGAAGATCAGCTGGGTGTCGTTGGCATAGGTGATTATGTTAAGGTTGTGTTGGCGTGCGATGGCTGTGAGGGGGCTCATGTAGACGTTGAAGAGGGTGGGGCTGAGTGAGGATCCTCGCGGGACGCCGCAGATGACTTCGGTGGCCGCGGATCGGAACGGTGGGAGGCGGAGTCTCTGGGTTTTTCCGGCGAGGAATGAGATGATCCACTCCAAGGCCGTTCCTTGGATTCCGGTGTTGCTGAGGCGCTGTATCAGGGTGCGGTGGCATACAGTGTCGAAGGCTGCTGAGAGGTCCAGGAGGATGAGGGCAGCTATTTCCCCGTTGTCGAGCAAGGACCTGATGTCGTCGGTTGCTGCGATGATGGCGGTCTCGGTGCTGTGGTTTGCTCTGAAACCGGACTGCGAGGGGTCGAGGGAACCGTTGGTCTCGAGGAAGGTGGAGAGTTGTTTGTTGATGGTCTTCTCGATGACTTTGGCAGGAAAAGGGAGGAGCGAGATGCGGCGGAAGTTCTTGAGGTCCGTGGGGTCTGCAGTGGGTTTCTTCAGGAGGGCTGAGGTTCCGTAAAAATTGTTACGACGTTTTAAGAAGGACGAGAGTGTCTCTGATTTCTTTACTAGATTCGAAGAGGCATTTGTCGATCATAGTGGTCAGGATATGGGCACTGAGGGAGGCCAACGGTTGTTTGTTGACAAATTCGTGTTGAATTTGTTGCCTGAACTATGCAACAAATTGAAAAATTCAGAAAGTGCATGGGCTGTTTCAACCACTGCACAGATATTAGCAACGGCTCAATATTATGAGAATAGGGAAAAAGAAGAAAGTGATCGTGTAGATAAGAAAACGAAGGAGCTCAAAACGAAGGTTTTGTTGCAGCAAGCGTATCCTCCGCGTTCAAATCACACTGATTTGCAACAGCAATATAGACCACAATCGCAATCCTCCAGAATACAGTCACGTCCTGACTCCTCTGACTTTAGATCTATGCTATGGGTATAACCAGTGTGCATATTGTAGAAGAGAGGGACATATAAAATATGATTGTCCCGCTTTGCGTGACCGCCTTAATGGTGTGTCGGCACGAGGGGGTCGTGGTGGTCCTCAACAAGCATCTCGAGGTAGAGGTCGCGGTGCCTTTCAAAATCAGACTGAGCGCCCTAATACGTCCTCGGACGCGAATAATTGTTTTGACCAGCGAAATGTAAGGTCCGATAAATCAGCGCAGTATTACACGGACGACTATTACGTTGAACATGAGACTGTTGTAAACGATCGTTACTAGGACAGCCACCGACAGAGAGAGGGAGTAGTATCAGTTCCGGTTGATCAGAGTGGGCCTTACGTCGCAGTTGCTACATCTGGTGTAGTTGAGCCTTTTCTGCTAGACACTGGTGCGACGAAAAGTTCCATCATGTATTCGAAACTCCCTGGCGCACCTTTGTCCGGCTTAACAAATGTTTCCGTTGGATTCTCTGGCGCCCCTGTTAGCAATCCTGTTTCTAGCCCTTTGCCCCTTGCAATTGGCCCTCGTGAGCTGGAGGCTCCATTAATTCTATCTACTGGTTGTGGTGAGAATCTTTTGGGTCTGGATTTGCTGAAACGGTTATACGCGACTCTGTATTGCTCTCCTGAAGGAGTGGAGCTTACATTAGGTCGGAGAGTAATCTCTCCTATGTACTTGTCGATCGATAAATTCCCACCGGAATTGAGCTCCCTTCCTGCGTCTCTATGGGCCACAGGTCCCAATGACGTGGGTCTCTTGGACATCCCACCTTATATGATCAAGCTGAAACCAAATGTGCGATTGCCACGTATACCACAGTATCGTATCTCCATTGAGGGAGAACGGGCGCTATTAACGATTGTACACGATCTGATCGAAAAGGATGTCACTGAAGAAACTCGGGGAAATGTGTGTAATAGTCCTGTGTTACCCATTTTAAAACGAACTGATCCATCTAAACCTCCTGTGTACCGTTTCATAATCGATTTGAGAGAAGTAAATAAAATCGTGATTCCACAATACCCCGTGGTCCCTGATATCACGACTTTGTTGACACTGATTCCAGTGTCTGCCTCCTGGTTCACGGTGATCGACCTAAAGAATGCTTTCTTTAGTATCCCGATTGCTGAGGAAAGCAGAGATCTATTCGGATTCTCATTAGGCGGTCGCAGTTTTAGACTGAAACGCGCACCACAGGGCTATTGTGAGAGTCCGTCGATCTACAGTCAAGCCCTTAAAAGTCAACTTGATTCATTTATATTACCGGCAGGCGCAGCCTTGATTCAGTACGTTGACGACCTGTTGGTCGCCGCTGATACCGAAGATATTTGTAGAACTGCTACAGTATCATTGTTGCGGCATTTATGTGACTTACATCACAAGGTGTCACCTTCCAAGCTGCAATATTGTTGCCAAGAAGTAACCTACTTAGGTCACTTATTGTCAAAAGAAGGGAGAAGGTTGACCCCAGAGAGAATTGCAGCGATTACCCGAATGACTGTGCCAAAAACTCAGAGAGATGTACGTGCCTTTCTAGGTATCACGTCATACTGCAGACAATGGATCCCAAATTTTTCATTATTGGCGAAACCATTGTTAGCTCTCACGTGCAAGGATGTTCCGACTCCTTTGCCATGGACTGGAGAGTGTCAAAAAGTTTTTTCTGAATTACGTGATGCGTTGTGTTTGGCTCCTGTGTTAGGTACTCCTGATTACAGTAAGCCGTTTACACTGTACGTTCACGAGAGGGATGGTTGTGCGTTGAGTGTTCTGGCGCAACAATTTGGTGACAAACAGCGCCCATGCGCATATTTTTCTTCTACCTTAGACCCAGTAGCTAGAGCTTTGCCGAGTTGTTTAAGAGCAACAGCGGCAGCTGCGGCGTCCATTCGACAGTCCGCAGGTCTGGTCATGGATAATATGCTTACGGTGATGGTTCCGCATGCAGTTGACACTCTCTTGAACCGAACGAAAACTCAACATTTGATGAGCGCAAGGTTGTCTGGGTATGAGCTGACGTTACTGGCTAGTCACATACGGATAAAACGGTGTAATGTGTTGAACCCAGCAACATTATTGCCGATCCATACGGAGTTGAGTGATGTAGCACCACATGACTGTTATCTGAGAACCGAAGAGGAAACGAAAGGTCGTATTGACCTAAAAGATACTCCATTGGTAGATCCCGATGGTACTTTGTATGTTGATGGTTCCTGTTTTAAGTTACCGAATGGTGATGTGACGACTGCGTATGCTGTAGTGACGTTGAGAACGGTTGTGGAATCTACGAGATTAAATCAGAACTCGGCTCAGGCAGCTGAGTTGGTCGCCTTGACGAGAGCGTGTGTGTTGTCCAGAGGAAAGCGGGTGAATGTGTTCACAGACAGCCAGTATGCTTTTGGTGTGGCACATAGTTTTGGGCGATTGTGGAAAGAAAGAGGATTCTTAACGTCGCATGGCACAAAGATTCAGCATGGACAGCTTGTGAATGACCTTTTAGATGCACTCACATTGCCTAAACAGGTGGCCATAATTAAATGTAGTGCGCATCGAAAAGTGACAGATGATGTTGGTCGTGGTAATGCGTTTGCAGATGAGACTGCTAAGGAGACAGAGAAAGATCTGACAAATCGAATGTATGTTACAAGTTCAGTGAGATGGCCTGCGGAAACTAGTATGTGTGAGGACACCGTGGAGAGTGTGAAGGAAATACAGAATGAGGCCACTGAAATGGAAAAGACTAAGTGGAAAGAAAGCACGGGAAAATTAGATGAGGATGGATGTTGGGTTGATTTGTCAGAGAAACAGAGATGGATGTTACCGGATGCATATGTGCTTGCTGTTGTTACAATGGCCCATGGCACAGCACATATTAACTCGAAGGGCATATGCAAGTTGTTGTCTCCTGTATGGAAGAATGATGGGATTACTAAATGTGCAGAGAGAGTGGTTAAGAACTGCATGGTATGTTTGATGCATAATCCCGGTAAGGGCACCCACACTCCACCTGGTCATTTTGCCCCTCCTACATGTCCTTTCGAAGTTATCCAATTAGACTTCATCCACATGGAGAGATGCAATAATTTAAAGTATGTGCTGGTTGTGGTTTGTGCGTTCTCCAGATGGATTGAGGCTTACCCTCTTAAGGATAATACTGCCCTATCCACAGCTAAAATTCTGCTCAAAGAGTATTTCCCCAGGTACGGCATGCCTCGGATTGTATGGTCGGACAACGGAAGTGAGTTTGTGGGAAGCGTGATGAAGAGTGTGTGTCGTGGTTTAGGAATATCCCAGAAATTTCATAGTGCTAATCATCCTCAGTCAGCGGGTTTGGTGGAAGGATACAATGGCACCCTGAAACTAAAACTTGCTAAAATTCAGGCAACAACTGGTTTATCATGGCCTGACACTTTGCCTCTAGCTCTCTTATCGACCAGGGCTACTGTACACTCTCGAGTAGGGCTTAGCCCATATGAGATTGTGTTCGGCCGCCCTGCGAACATTTGGGGGGTTCCGAGGCCTAAAGAATTGAACAGACTTGAATATCCAATGTTAATTGATTATCTATATGATCTGACTGCTAAATTGAGTTTGATTCATCAACAGGTCTTTGAGGCTCTGCCGTCACAAACAGAGGGTCCTGGTCATCGGCTCCAACCAGGGGACTGGGTCCTCACTAGAAATTTCGGACGAAAACGCCATCTTGAGCCGAGATTTGTGGGACCCTTCCAGGTGCTACTAGCAACGAGGACGGCGGTTCGACTGGAGGGACGGAAACACTGGGTGCATGCCACCCACACCAAGAAGGTTCCGCTTCCTCTGCCGGCAGACACATGGATACGTAAAGGTTTTTCCTCGTCTGAAACTGACATTCCCCACCGCTTTGTCCCATTTAGCGAAGCTCAGACCATAGGGAACACTTCAGTTTTATCTGACACCCCTGTTGATTCCTCTCGAACAATTTCCCTTCCTTCAACATTGGGGAATACAAGTACTGAACAATTGCCTGGACAATCGAACACTCTTTCGCCATCCAATCCACTGTTTGAAGATCAGACTCGACCCGGAAGAAACCGATACTTTCTTCGTACACGCAATAAGGATGAATAAATTGTTATCATTTTGATTTCAAAATACCCCCTCACATTCTGCCTTGACCATTGTGGACATTTTTATTATGTATGTATTTCTTTTCCAGAACAGCTAGGAGACATATATGAAATTGATTATTTAACTGATTAAAACCTGCCATCTGGGTTGGCCGTAGGGCCGCACGGGCACTTCCTTCTGTTTAGCAGTTATTGACATTAGGTCAATTTCTTTTGTCGATTTCCGGGAACCCCTGGGAATTGATAATCGCTACCCAGAACGAAGTGCGTCAAGAACGTTGCGGACGGTTGTTAGAGGATGGAGTTCTCCAAGCTGACGAAGATAGAGGAAAAGACGGTGCAAAGATCTAAATTGTACAGCACATTTCGAGCAAAGTGTTTTTTATTACAGGTTATCATGTTGTTCCTAACTGTTTCTATGCTGCTGGTGGGTGGACTATATTTTGGTTTTCTATCATTGCTGCCTTCTGCCTTACCCACCTCTCCTTCTCATGATCTAAATGTCGTCTCTACTGTTTCTCCACATTCTTTTCACCTACTGCCTCAACATGAACAAGTCAGACGTGCGGAATTTAGAAACAATTCCTTTGTGCAACTTTTGCATCAGCATCAGTTGGTGGTAAATACTACAAACTGTTGGGTGTGTGGGCTAATGCCACATACCATGGACAGGGGTATCCCATACTTGGTCCTTCCGTACAGCCCCCAAGGGTCAGTTCGGGCATTCCAAACCATGTTCCGTAGTGCACTAGATTCCTACCCCCATCGAGAGCCACGCTCAGCAAACTTTGGTCCTGGCCCGTATCACAAGTCTCTAATGATAGCTATTGCCGATCTAAATAGAGATATCTTCGATACGTCACTTATCCCAGAAGAGGAGGTGCAAACCTATAAGTACCTTAGTGAGGCTGAGTATAGTATATCAGTGGGTGATAGGCAGCTTAAAAGCTCATCTCCAATCTGGATTGTACCTCACCTTGCCACTTTTGTCTGCAAGGTCGTGGCCGAAATCCAAGAGCCCAGCTTGGGAAGAGTGCTTGTGTGGATACTTACGTTCTACCGATGCTCTCTTCCCCTGTCCTTCTGACTGCCAACGGTACCTATTTTGCATGTTATGACTGAGCATATACGTGGTTCCACATGACTTCTCAGGTACCTGCTATATTACAAATCTCTTGCCCCCGACTTTCACTGTTGCTGCCGACTATCACAAAACCAGTGTTGTGAGAGGTGTCATTAGTAAAGAGGATACTTCCGGTCAAGAAGCAGGAGACTTCTTCAAGGGTTTTCTACCGTTTTGGGGCCCCATGGTCAATAGCAGAAATCTGAGACTGTTAACTCGTGTAGTAGAGTCAACTGCTAACATAACTGCAAGTGCCCTTGGTAACCTGACAGCAGAGCTTCAAGCGGATAGGCTTATGACGTTACAGAACCGTATGGTTCTAGACGTTGTACTAGCAGATAGAGGTGGTGTGTGTAAGGTCATCCATTCGAGCTGCTGCATTTTTATACCTGATAACGCTCCAACTGTCTATCAAGCCATCTCAAAGTTGCATAAAATCTCGGAGTCCATACACGAGGACGAGGGAGATTGGACGCTTCTAGGATGGTTTTGGGGTCTAATGTCGACTTGGGGTTGGAAGATTCTGATGATTATAGGGGTTGTCGTGACATTTCTGTTCACGTGTTGTCTTTGTGTACAGTGTGGTCCTGCCTTATGTGGCCTTTGTGCTACAACGTGTATAAGAAGGCCACCTGTTTCCAAGGAGGCATTGATGGATAGGGTTATGTTCCAACAACATCTGAATGATCTGATGAATATCGAGATTGACTCCGACTTCGACTAGTTCTTGCCTACATGAGGGCAAAAGGAGCGTCTGAGGTTCCGTAAAAATCGTTACGACGTTTTGGGCACCGCCGAATATGGACGAATGTGGTATCAATGAACCGTAAATGACGAGTTGTGTAAGTGTACGCGTTTTTCGCCATACTACTCAGAAGAGTTCGTCACAATTACAGGTTTCTTTAAATGTACGCTCGGGTTCCATTTTAGATACGGCATCCATTTTGGTGCTTGCCCTCACGTAGTCAGCGAACAGGCAACTGTCCATATTGTGACCCTTTTGTTCCTAAGCTTCACGGAAGAAGCATATGCCTTTTCATGCTTCTTTTATGAGTAGGGGGAGGACACTGCTAAAGCAGTTTTCTCCGCTCGGAGATGATCCTGCCGTGCCGGCCTATTGTTTCAGCCTTGCACGTGCTGGGATCAAGTCCTTTTAGGCTACGATTACGCATCCAATATTATCCTCACACTCCCTCTTCCCTGTTGTCTGACTTCCTTGCAGCTGTTCTTGTCTCTTTCTCTTGTTTATTTACAACTCAAGTGGAATGTACCTAATGGTGGGAAGATGTGCTTTTACAGTTGGAACTGGTGATGTTAATGTAATTATGTTCCGGTGCTCTGAATACATGAAAGCGATCCTTTGAATTTTACTGTGGGAAATGAGTTGTAACCTTTTGCTCACATATTGTGCAATGACAAAATCCTGTATAAAAGAGAGCGACTCACATATGCAAAGGGAGCAGACTCTCAGAACCTACACTCTGTTGTACTTCTTGTGACTTTTGCCTCCCTGCAGTAATAAACCCTGATCTTTGACGCACAAGGAAGTGTCCCGTGTCTCTGTCTTTAGTGCGCCAGAACAGGTATCCCACGAAGGTTCTAGGTGTTGTCCCCTGGCACCGCTGGGCCTTAAATATCCCAGTCCTTCAGGGCACTCAGCTCGGCGTGTTTCCAGCTCTCCGGGAAGGTGGCGGATGCGAAGGAGCTGTTGATGATGTCCCGGAGTTGGGGTGCGATGATGGAGTCGGCTTTGTTAAAGATGTGGTGTGGACAGGGGTCGGTTGGGGAGCCGGAGTGGATGGTGTTCATCGTGCGGGTGGTGTCTTCGGTGCTGACCGAGGTCCAGGCGCAGAGGGTGGTGGTTGGGTGTGCTGGTTCGGCGGTTGGGTGCGTGGTCTGTGCGTCGAAGCTGTTGTGTATGTCGGCGATCTTGCGGTGAAAGAACGAGGCGAGTGAGTCGCAGAGGTCTTGAGAGGGTGTGATGTCGTTGTTGCAGGCGCTGGGGTTGGTGAGCTCTTTGACGATGCTGAAGAGTTCCTTGCTGTTGTGGGTGTGGTTGTCCAGTCGTTCTTTGAATGTTGTCCTTTTGGTGATGCGGATCAGCTGGTGGTGTTTGCGGATGGCGTTTTTGAGGGCTGTCATGTTTCTGTTGTTTGGTCGTGGCGTAAGACTTTCTCAAGGGTGCGGCAGGTTTTCTTGGAGTTTTTGAGGTTGTTGGTAAACCATGAGGCTTTCTTGCTGCCGGGTCTGCTAGGTGGGTTCTTCAGTGGTGTGAGGTCATCGGCGCAGATGGTGAGCCACTGTGTGAGGTTGCAGGCTGCTTCGTTGGGGTCCGTTGTGTTGGTGGGAGGGTTCTGGCTGAGGGAGGTGTTGAGCTGGTCGGCGGTGATCTTGCTCCAGCTTCTGCGGGGAACCTGTTGCGGGTGGTGGTGGGTCGTAGTTCTCCTGAAGTCGAAGTGGACGCAGCTGTGGTCTGTCCAGTGTAGTCCGGTGGAGTGGCTGAAGGAGATGTGCTTGCTGGAGGAGAAAATGGGGTCAAGCGTGTGGCCGGCGTAGTGGGTGGGGGTGTTCACCAGTTGCTTGAGTCCGAGGTTGACGAGGTTATCCAGCAGGGTGGTGGTGTAGCTGTCATTGTTGTTCTCCAGGTGGAAGTTGAGGTCCCCTAGGAGGATGTAGTCTGGGGAGGTTAGGACGTGCGGGCTGATGAAGTCTGCGATGGCTTCGCTGAATTGTGTGCGTGGTCCCGGGGGTCTGTAGATGAGAGTGCCTCTGAGGGTAGTCCTGGGGTTGGTGTGTATCTGGAAGTGAAGGTGCTCGGTGGCGGTGAGGGTGTCGTCGGAGTTGATCCTGATGCGGATGGTGTTTCGGTGGACGATGGCGATGCCTCCTCTGGTTTGGTTAACGCGGTCCCTCCGAGTGATCTTGTAGCCATCCGGGATGGCTATGGTGATGTCGGGGGCTGAGGAGGCGTTCATCCAGGTTTCTGTGAGGAAGGCAACGTCTGGTGTAGTTGTGTCAAGGAGGTTCCAGAGTTCTACGGCGTGCCTGTGGACGGAGCGGGTGTTGAGCAGGATGCACTTGAGGTGATTGTTGCTGGTGCTGGGCTTGGCGGATGTGGTGCAGGTTCGGAGGCAGGTGAAATTGCGTTCTTGGCAGCTGAAGTGTCCGTGGGTGCGTTTCGGGGTGACTCAGTAGCAGGCAGGGTTCCGGCCGGTGTTGAGTGCGTGGAGGGTAGCGGCGTCGTAAGTCCGTCGGGTGGGCTGGCAACGTCGAGGGCCAGGGGTCCTGGTGCTGGGCGCGGTCCAGGCGCGGATGGGCGCAGACGGGCTTGCCTTTGGCGCGCCTTCGGCACACAATTGGCGCGCCCGCTGCGCGGTCGCACAGTGGTCGCCATAAGAGGGCAGGAGGGGAGCAGGGGTCAGCTGGGAGGCGGGAGGTGGGAGGGAAGGAGATCCAATGGGGGCAGGGGGCGGGCCGTACGGGAGGCAGTGGCGGGAAAAAACGAGCCCGGTGACGCTCGCGAAAGGAGCAGGAACAAGGGTAGAAAAAAGGTGAAAACTCAGTCAATCATCCGGGGTACAGAACAAAAGATGGGGTGAGGGCAGGCACACGGGGGCACAGAAGGCAAGGGGTACAGGCAGACAAGTGCGGCGATTGTGCAGGGAAATCGGCGCCGAGCTGGGTCGAGAAAAGCAGAGGTAGGAACAGCTGTCAGGAGCAGGCGGAACTGCAGCGGTGGGGGAGCGACCTACCCGAGGGTCATATAAACATATATCCTGACTATTTGGGGAGTTGTTTTCCTATGTAAAATAATTGCTACATGCAATCTGTGAGGCAGTAAAAGTGCATTTCACGTGTCAATTTTGCTGTAATGTGGGAATAAACTACAATTTGTCATTTACACTGTAGTTACGTGAATGCAAGTGTAGTTGTACAGTTGCTCCAAATAACATGCCTTACTGACCGACATTTAGTTTCACTGCCATGGCATATTACCTACTGATCGTTGCCAGCAGTTAGTTATAGTTACTATGTAGTTTTCATAGGAAGAGTGTTTTTCCATTTGCCAATAACATTGGGGTTGTTTGATGAATCTTCATGGAATATTCAAAACTGGTTTGCCACTCACTTCAGCTGCTGTCTTGAAAATTTCAGGGTGATCTGCAAGCAGGGGCCTAGAAAAAGTAAGTGACCCAAAACTCTTTTGCCCCATGTTAATTTCCATAGGAATTTTAGACACGTCTACAGCCCGAGCTGTTGAACGGAATTACACCAAATTTTGCAGAAATGTAGCTGTTGGTCCAGAAAGTGCCCTTTTTGTGATTTAGTGTAAATTCATTCAGTTGTTGTGGGGTCATTTAAAGAAATTTCTAGTTGTATATATAGGGACGCGGAAGATCCACGATCCCTTCCGATCTTGTGCTGAGATCTGATTGACTGCCAAAACTTCAAACCAGGAAGTGTTGTCATCAATCTTGTGACTCGGTTGAACAGAGTCACAGAAAAACATGTAAAGAAAAGGGGGCAGGGTATAAATACCCTGACCCCTAAGCCTCTTGGGCGGTCCCATAGGGACTCCACAGCTCCAAAAAAAGCATTTTTTAAAATTTCAACAGGATCCGCAGATCCTGCTGAAATTTATTTTAAAGATTTAGCGCAGGCTTTCGCGCTTCGTTACTAATCAGCCTCTGGGTGGGCCAGGTCTCAGGGGCATTCTAATATAGGAAAAGGGGGCATGCCCCCCCTGGGGCCTATTGATGCCCCGAGGTCCACCACCTTCCCAGGAATTGATTTGAAAAAAATGTAGGGGAGGCCCGTAAAGCCTAACACATGTAGACCAGGATGTGGGAGATCATAATGTCTCTGTTCACATCAAACCTTGTTGTTATTAACCTTTTACAAAAGGGCCCGCTAATAAAATCAACTAACTAGGGAGTTACACTTGTAGGTAATTTAATTATTGGATCCCTGAAACAAAACAGCTCGACTGTAACTAGTGCGTAGAAGCATACACTAAGTATTCTGGGTGAGAACCCTATGATGAAGCATGCCTCTAACGGACATTAGTGGGTGAGGGTTCTTCTATAAATACTAGAAGAACCCATGGCTAGACCAAGGGAACTAATATGACATATGATACAGGCTGTCTCTTAGTTGTTATTTAATTGTCTCAAGAAGAGCAACAGCAAAGCAGCAGCAAAGCAACCTTACTGTCTCCTCTCTGACTATAACTTTTTGGGAGGAAACATGCAAACTTAGGCAGTTGAACTCTTCTTCTTAAACCAGAGAGTGCTGTAATGAGCCTAGTGGTTTTCCCCGAGCAACTTACAATAGCAGAAGAATTTATGATAGTCTCTGATTAACATAGGTTAAATGCAATCTCTAGAACTTGCATTGATATTATTGGGAGAGCTGCAAGCAAGGTAATGGGCCACCAAAAGCTGCAAAGACTATAATATTTCTTTACTGATTGTTTGTGTGTTCTTTTTCCTTTTTGGTTTATGTTTTGCTCTTCATTTGTTACATTCTGAACAGGGAAACAACAACAAACTATTCTTACGCTCATTTATTTTAGGTTACATTGAATTGAAATTGAATGCGATGCTTATATAGCACATGCTGTCACCCTACGGGTATCCTGGCGCTTCAGACTAAAAAGAATTGACCAGAGTAGAATTGGTCCGAACAAAAGATCAGGGGAAAAGTAAATAAAATCTTAGGAACGAGCCAGGTTTTGAGAATCTTTCGAAACTCAGTCAAATTCCTCTGGCTCACTATGCACTTCCAACTCAAAACAATAAAACTAGTACCTGCAAACACTGATCTGAAGTGGTGATGTTAAAATAATTAAAATATTATCCAATAGCGCTTTTATAGTAAAAATGAAAAAATTATCTAATACAAATGTACATTTTCAAATAAGAAAATTAGTAACCACCTTTATAGAAGTACTTTTATTTTTACAAATATGTTTTGCTCCAGAAAATCTTAAGCCATATTTTACGCATATTTTCAGGAAGTATCTAGTCCACTGTTGTTTTTTTTAAATATATTTTTATTGATTATAACACAAGAAAGAAAATATACATATCAGGTGTCATTTGGTGAAATACAGTCCAGCGGGGGACAGGCAAATACGTTGAAGAAATACACCACAATCATAGGCATCGAAAAAAAGGATCAATACCAGCTTAAAGCTGAAGCAAAACAATAAGATGCAAAGAACCACAGTACATCGCAACAGCACCCTCCCACCAGCAATACAGGCTATACGAATTGAGCATGCGACACCCAGATATGATGAACAAAAGATCAGGAGAGTATGCCATATTTCTTGTGAAGAAAGGAAAAGGGAATAGAAAGGTCATAAAAAAAATAAAGGAAAAAAAAAAAACACAACCCCCCACCCTACACCCCTGCCGATGGCTACGACCTAACCCCACTAGCAGCATGCATGTCGCCCACTAAACTACACCCCAAGGAAGGGAAAAGCTGGAGGAGGAGATATGATACAAAACGATACGGGCTCCCAGATTCCCATCCCGCACCAGAAGCAGACATCCCCCACCGCAGCGATAAACAAGTTATAGCAGAGCAATAAAAATGCAATAGGGGAGCCACAAACAGAGGCCCTGGCCCTGACCATCCATAACGCAGACCCCATCAAGTACGACCAGGCCGCTACGATTCTTCATACGAGCCCTGACCATTCGATCACAACAAGAACATCCAAAGTCAGAAACAGCTCAAAGTCGCCACAGAAGGGGTGATACCAGGAAAAACGCTGATAAAGTTCAAAAGTCAAACCAGGTCCACTGCCCACCAACGATAAGTCAGCAAAGCGTTTTTGAGCATTCTCTGAAAGAGGCGAGGTATGAGTCAGATAGTCCGTGGAGAAGACACACTGAAGTACAGAAATAGTCACATCCATCTCTGGCGGTATCGACAGAGGGCAGAACACACAACCAGTACTTTCGGGCTCGCTCGTCGCCATCTTAGGGTCGCAAGAAATTTCCAAGTCCGACGTCCGCACAGGGTACTCGGTAGCATTCGGAGCTTGCTCCGCGGGTAAGGCATCTCGGCTCACGACCAACAAAGGGTCGGAATCCATCCGGCAGATGTGATCAACCGTTAAGACCATCCTCTGGAAGGTGGTGGTGACTCGTTTGTGGAGCTCCCCAATGGCGCCCATTACATTTCGCAGCGACGGTGTAGCTTCAGCCCGTTCCATCGCCCCTCAGTGAGCGACCGGGCGGGTATCCGAACCCCGGAGGTCGACTTCTCCGGGGCACCAGGCAGAAACAATGTAGATGACAACTGTGGGCGCTACCAAAGCACGATCGCAGTGCCGTCGCCGCCAACGAGGAACCAAGCCCATCAACCCCGGGAGCTCAACGGGGTGTCCGGGCAACGGATCCCCGGTCAAAGCAGTCGATATGGAAAGCCGCCGTAGTTGCAAGAGAAAGCTGCCACCAGGTCACCATCCAAAACGGAAAAGAAAGATGCCACTTCGGGAGACCGGAACCACTCACGTCCCGCGGCCAATGTTGTTCAACTCCAACCCGGCCGGGTTATAACTCGAGGCCCCGGCTGCAACTCTGAGTTAGGCCAAGAATGGCGCACGACGTATCTTCGTCATCCGAGCAGCTAGAAATTCCGGGAGTGCACCTTTAGAATCAGGCACACTTCAGCTGCATGGGGGTCCGGTGGGAAATCAGGATGGGAGTCAGGATTCATGAGCCTCCGGCGGAGGTCGGCGGAGCCGGGAGCTTATGCGGCCATCTTGGATGCTAGCGTAGCTCCTCCTCTAGTCCACTGTTGAGCACGAGACAGGTCACGTGCATGCAGTCTCTTCAGGAATACCCATCTCTACTAGTCGTGTCCAGAAGTCTGCTCTTGGGACCAAATCAAAAGCCACTCTAAGATCTATGAACACAGAGGATAATCTACCATCACCAATAATGACTGTCTTCCAGTAAATTAACTGGAATCTAAACATTTGGTCAATGGTCTAGGTGCTAGAGCGAAAGCTGGCCTGGAAGGGACATAAAGCCTCATACCATCTAACCATTGCTGGAGTACAAAGAGAATAACCCTGCTAAAACGTTTCTGAATGGTATCGATTAGGCTAATTAGCATATAATTTGCAGGGTCGAAAGGAGAACAATTTTTATACACTGAAATATTTTGGCTCCAGCCCAAGAGTGTGGAACCTACAGGCCTTTTAGTATAGCATTAAGGACGAAGGTGAGATAGGGTCCCTAGATTTTTATTTCTGAAAGGAACAAATCTGCTGTTATTTTATCAACGCCTGGGGATATATGGGGGACAGACTTCCTGATTGCTCATTCCACTTCTTCGCAAGGGATAAGGAGAAACACATCAGAATTCGTAAAATTAGTTGTATTTGGGACTGAAGGGTTCCATAGATTCACTGGAAGGGGTCCTCCGCTTTGGGGTGATGGGTATAGACTTGTAAAATGGGAGAGCCATGACTCCGCTGCTATATTACTATTTTAGCTAATCCTTTGGCGTTCCCCTTCGCAACCATATTCCAAAAGGTTCTGTGATTTTTTTACCTGGTTGCTGCCAACAGGAGCGCTTAATTTCCATGGTTCCAACCTTTCTTAGCTTGCGTTAATATTTTGTCTAACAAGCCAAAGACCAACATGCACCTGTGGCCAGCTTAGAGAAAGAGATAACCAAAGGGCATTGCCAAAGACAAAGGCAGAAATGCTGTTATAGCCATCAGAATAGAAGCCAATCTGTCCCGGTGGAAGCCAACCAAACCAAAGCAGGTTGATCAAGCCCACATAGGAGGTAAAGAGAGCCCCACACAACCAGTAACATGGACAAGGAAGAATAGCATGAGCCAACCCCAAAATGCCCCCCACAACAGAGCACCAAGAAGGATCTAAGACTATTGTCAATACCTCAAAAAGGAAGGGCAGAAAAGACACCTAACAAAGAAGTAGAACCGATAGGCAGTAGCCATCTCAGTCCAGCCCTTCCCCAGTACAGTTCACTAAATCAGGATAAGAACCAAAGACAATCAACTACACCAAAAACCTACTTCAACCAAGATGAAACGGAAGTCAGGAAAACCTAATTCTGGGGCCAAGCCCAACACCCCAATCCAGCAGGTAGAACAGAGGAAAGCCCATGCCTACTCCATCAAAAACCAAAAGTTCAAGACAAACTTCTGCCTCTGTGAGCACCCAGAACTGGCAAGCAGCCAGAAATCAATCGCAACATGGTGGGAGGGCCAGCCACTATCCAATCTCTTGTCTCCATAAACAAAGGGGAAGAAAAAGGCCAAACAACCCAGCAAAAAAAGAGTTGGAGACTGGACTGAGCCCACCATCAGCCCGAAGTCCAGCAGGGAGAAGCAGGAAAAGTCCATGCTATCAAGATCAATGAACCTGGCCCAAATGACCTTTAATGAGGGCTGAAGGGAGCATGGAGACACAAAAAGGCATTACCATAGTGCCATGGTATGAATAGGAAGAGGTCCTGTAGTGAGGACGAGCCTTACATTCACACAGTGTTAAGTTAGCATGGGTTTATTAGAAGAATAAACGCCATTTTTGCTTTCCTGCTCTGCTTTGCACACGACACGCACTTGCGATATTGTTTAGAGAAGGCTGGGTATTTTGCTTCACATAAGAATAGCTTGTTATGCTACATTTATAAACTGCCTCGCTAGTTTACTCTGCACATGGAGAGCCGAGACTGTCAAGGTTATCTTGGACACTGTGTCTGTTATTCGGAATTTATTATTTATTTATTTTCTTGTATAGCGCAGGAATTCGACCCCCGGAGGGGTATCTCCGCGCTTGTGCCAAAAGCTATGTTGCTTGTCAGACGCAAGTAAGATGTACTATAGTTATACAGACGGGAAAAGATGGGTTTTAAGAGACTTTTTAAAAGTTTGGAAGTTGGTGCCCTGTCTCAGGGTAAAGGGGAGTGAATTCCACATTATGGGACCCTTGTAAGACAGAGCTCGACCTCCCTGTCTTACTTTCTTCACGCGGGGTATCCAAAGAAGCATTTGGTTGCTGGAACGTAGAGCACGTTCAGGACGGTAAGGGATGAATTTTTCTGTTAAGTATTTTGGTCCAGAGCCAGAAAGACATTTAAATATAGTGCAACAAACCTTAAACTTGATACGTTGTCGCACTGGTAACCAATGAAGTGTGTCAAGGAGAGGATGGGAGGGAGATCTGGCCGGGGCATTAAGGACCAGTCTTACCGCGGTGTTCTGGACCACTTGTAACATACTGAGTTGTTCCTCATTGGCAGAGATGTAAAGGCCATTGCAGTAGTCTAGTCTACTTATTACAAGGGTCTGGACAAGGGTCTTTCTGTGTGAATCAAGCAGGAATGGAAAAATACGCCTTAGAAGTCCGATGGTATGGAAACAGGATCCAGTCACCTGACTGACATGTTCTCTTAGCAGCAAGGCCTGGTCAAAGCGTATTCCAACTTTCTTTGCTATCTGCTTAGGACAGGGAACCGGCCCCAGGTCTAGGGGCCACCAATCTGGTGACCATAAGAGAGGTGCCCCCCCAAACAACATGACCTCAGTTTTGCCTACGTTACATTGGAGGCAATTAGAGGCCATCCAATCCGACACAGCTCTCATCCCTTCAACGAAGGAGTTCCTAATTGAAGGTGTACGGGTTTGAAAAGGGAACAAAAGCTGGGTGTCGTCGGCGTACGACACCGGGGTGAATCCATATGCTCTCACAATGTCTGCCAGGGGGGCCACATACACATTGAAGAGTGTAGGGCTAAGGCATGAGCCTTGTGGCACCCCCTTGGTGAGCTCCCTAGAGATGGAACGTAGGGAGCCCAGCCTGACACTTTGAGAGCGGTTGGAGAGAAAACTCTCCAACCAGGACAGAGCCTTGCCTCCTACCCCCACCTTTTGCAAGCGACCGAGAAGAATGCCATGTGACACCGTGTCAAAGGCAGCGGAAAGGTCTAACAGCACCAGAATCATAGAGCCCCCCCATCCAGCGCCATCCTGATGTTATCGGTCACGGATAGGAGGGCAGATTCGGTGCTGTGGTTAAGTCTGAACCCAGATTGAGATTGGTCCAGACCTCCCGCCGCCTCGATATACTTAGACAAATGGGTGTTTGCATGCCTCTCGGTCATCTTGCTGAGATATAGCAAGAGGGAGATGGGGCAGAGGTTAGAAAGGTCTATCCAGGGCAATGTTGTGTTCTTACGAATAGGGTTCACCACAGCTTTCTTCCACTCTAAGGGTACCTTTCCCTCCTTAAGGGAACGATTCATTATCAATTGCATTTCTGACCTGAGCAACGTGCTCAGGGAGGCAACCATTTTGGCAGGTATAAAATCATTAGGGGACCCTGTTTTGATATGACTGATTAAGGATGTAAAATCAGAGTCATTAACTTCTGGGAACATCATTAGCGAACTATCACCATACAGGGATAACTGGGGCAAAATATTAATGGTGATACTACTGGGTCTGGGGGCCTGCATTATTTTTCCATATATCATCTCGATTTTATTCTCAAAAAATACAGAGATGTTATCGCAAAGGGGTTGGGAGAAGTCATCAGGGCTTTCACAAGCTCCTGGTTTAACAAAAGTCTGTAGAATTTTATATAGCTCTTTAGAGGAGTTGCCTGCTTCGGCTATTTGCATGGTTAAACAATTTCTTCTAGCTGATCTATTGTGTTTATAGTAGGTGGATTGGGCTTCTAAATAGGCTTTCTTACTTTCCTCCGTCCGAGTTTTCCTCCATGCTTTCTCCAGTTTTCTACACCCCTGCTTTTCTGTTCTAAGCTGTTCAGAATACCATACCTCTTTTTTAGAAGTAGGGTATTGTTTATGGAGTTTAAGGGGGGCCAAGTAATTAATTGCCTCTACTAGGGAGTTATTAAACTTAAGCAGTGCAGATTCCACATCATCTGTTTCTAAAACATCCGGTTTCTTCCATTCCCTCTGTAAATCTTCCACAGTTACTTTATGCCATTGACGGCGCCAGAGGGGTGGAAGAGAAGACCGAAGAGAGGGCTTACCTATGCCTAATAGGAAAAACTCAAGTAGGAAGTGGTCAGACCAATTTACACTTCTATGGGGACAACATTGGATTTTGGAACAGTTAGTAAAAACCAAATCCAGAGTGTGACCCCCTATATGTGTGGGCCCATTGTTTTGTATGTGGAGTCCTAGTGTAGATAAGTCTGAGAGCAAAGATAGAGTGTCCGGAAGTGTGAGGACGACTGCGTGAATATTAAAATCTCCTAAGAGTATAAAATCTTCCTTTGCCTTAATATATGGAGCCAGCAATTCCATAACGGACGTTACAAAACCCTGCACTGACCCGGGAGGGCGATAGACTAAAGCTCCCTTCCAGTGAGTTTTAGCAATAGAGCTAACCTTAAATATCATTATTTCCATCAAAGTGCTGCTACGTTGTTCAAGTACAGAGAGTTTTAAGTCCTCTTTGTATACGACCGCTATGCCCCCCCTGTTTTATCAGGGCGGTCTAAATGCAAAATCTTATATCCCACAGGAACCCCCAGCATTATGGTTGGGACTGTATGTGGTTTGAGCCATGTTTCAGTTAGGAAACAGATGTCCGGGGTAGCCGAGTAGATAAGATCCCATAATTCACAGTAGTGTTTTGGCAGGGAGCGAATGTTCAGAAGAAAAATCTTTAGGCCATTTGGAGAAGGACATTCCAGGACAGTATTACGGCAAATGAATGTGTAGTGATGGGAAGCTTGAAAATGACAATTCAAGCAAGAGAAGGGGCCTTCCGGGCATGGCCAAGAGTCTCGAGCACATCCTATCAGCGGAGTAGGTCGCAGCTCCTTTAGTACTTGGGCAGTATAAGTAAAGCCATTTACCTTCACCAGTGGAACATCTATTTGAGCAGAACCTATAGCCCCGGGTCCCGTCCAGCCGCGGACGGGCGCAGACGGGCCGCTCTTTGGCTGCTCTTCGGCGTATCTTCAGCTGCGATGGATCGCTGCGCACTCGGAAAGAGGCGAGGTCTAAATAGCCCTTGAAGTGAAACCACTAGAGCGATAACCGCTCCAGTGATTACCGGAAGTACCTGGCTCTCACCTGACCCGCCCTCTGCACAACGGTACTAGCTACCCTGTCGGACCGGGGCGGGCAGGAAAGAAGGTTGAGCCGAGGCTTCCCCGCTGCACTTAAGAAATGATTCCCCTCCTGTTAGATCAGGTATGTGAGAATCGGCACAATAGCACTCTATAAGTGCAAATCCTGGCGTGGTATAAAATCAGTACAACACAGAATGAGCAATTTAAAATCACCGCAACACAAATACAGTGAAATTAAAATTATTTTGACCAGCACAGCATAGAGCGCAGTTAAGCAACTTTAGCAAAAGCAAGCGGATCGGGGACACTGCCACCGTCGCCTTAATGATCCTCGCACGTTCTAGCCATAACACATATGCAGCTGTGGCCACCTCTGATACTGGCGCGTTTAACAATGCACTGTGCAGGCATGATCAGACACACTTGGAGAACATTCGTATCCTGACAGCTTGTGCAGAACTCGATGTGATCCACCACTGCTGAGTACCAGAGGTAAGGGGCCGCCCAAGTAATCCTATGAGACCTTCATTAGTTATAAACTAACTCACTAACTAGAGAGGGAGAAATCTAGGTACTTTTTATACCTGTTTCCCGTTAGCATTATAAGATGCTTTCTCCTTTTGTATTTTATGGAATAGTAACAATGCTGACAACCTTGTTTCTGATAATATATTTGCTTGTATTATCTAAGGTATTGCGCATGAGATTACAGCGTTTGAAATAAACATTTCAAACTTGCACATGTCTCTATTTACTCCTTGTTTTGGACAGATGTAAGACTGTAACGAAAGAGTGCTCTTGTTATCCACCTTACCTGAGGTAACCTAAGTCGCATGTTCTGGGTTGACTAATCATTGGTGTTTTTGCTATTGGACGAAGAACCAATGAGTCACTGATTGCTAGTCTGGTAGGGGGTTTGGGTACTAAGGTGGGTTTTGGTACACCCTAATTCACTGAGGTCCTAAGTCTGTATGCACAGTTCTGTGTAGGAGCAGAATCCCTGCAACAGTCCCAACCAAGGTGGAGACAGGGAACCCATTATTCAAGTATCTGACCAAGAAACCAGGGGACTCAGATGCAGGCAAAATGAAGGAACTCGTTAAGCTCCCATTAAATTCCCAAATTGGCACCCCAGACCTACAAGAGGCCAACAAAGGAAAGTCTATGCCAGCAGGCAGCATGATCCCCAGAACACAGATAAACAGAGTGCAGGATAACAGACGAATACGGCAACGTGCCTTCAAAGAAGAACATCACTAGAATAAGGCGGTAAAGGGCACAAAGAGCCACACAAAGACCGTAAACAGGAAATGATAATCCTCAAAAAACTTGAATAGCATGAATTAAAAAGTCAGCAAACACAAGTTAGTAAAACATCTTCAGACAAGGATAATAGGAGGGAAGAAATAAAAGTGAAGATGGAACCCGCAGCCTTGACTGAAGCAGAGGCAAGCTGAACAAACCCCACCCCAGCCCCAACCTAGAAATGAGCTGAGAAGAGTATGCTAGAAAGAGCAGGGGCACTACCTAACTTTATCCAGCCATGGGAGACAGAATCCTAAGAAGACACAAAACCACATCCACCAACCCCGCAACAGAAATTCCAGCTGATAGGCCGATCCCAAGCCCACAACCCAACACCAAAGTGTAGGGGAGAGATAGACATAGAGTTACCTGAGCACACGCTCTGATTCACAGAAGAGATATCAATGCCTTCCTGCATGCTTCTGGAGCCCAAGTGACAGTACAGCACAGATCCCTACCTTCACTAACGGGTAAGAGAAATGGGTGAGGAAAATGTCTGCTTCTTAAGAAGATGAAAAAGGTACAGGCCAGAGATTTATCCAGCCCAAAGAATAGCTCACGTAAGCCACTAGCCCTAAGCCCAGCAAGTAGCAGTCATGGGGAAGCCCAAGACTAGTCTGCATCTAGAGAACAGGGGGGCAGACCTGTACACCAGTGAAAGTGTCCCAGCTGTAACATCTAATTCCAAGCCCATCAGGGTCAGTAGGAGATACTCCAGAGAAAAGGGGGTACACTCATCTACCATGGAAGTACCCTAATCATATTACCCAGCTGCATGCCAAGCACGAGGCAGAAAAGGAGACCAAAGGCAAGCTTGCACTCCAGAGAAAAAGGGGCGCACCAGTGTATTAACAGAAGGACCTAAACAATAACCCATAGCTCCAAAATCAGCAGACAGCTCCCAGCCAACACACAATGCAGAAAAGGAGACTAAAGGCCAGCTTGCATCCCAGGGAAAAAGGTGCACATTGGTCCACTTACGGAATGACCCAAACCATTACCTCTAGCTCCAATATCATCCAGGAGCAAAAAATGAAAAACACCATAGAGAAAGGGACACACACACACACACACCCACACACACATACCCCTAGAAAAAGGGCCCTAGTCATAACTCTCCAGTATCAAGTACAGAACATAGCAAAAGGTGACATGTCTATGTCAAGGCACACCAAAGCAAATGGTCAAACAGTGCATACTGCGCATTCATTTTCCATTCCTGTTATGAAGACGCAACGGTACTTGACCTAAATAATTTAGGCTTTGAACAGGGTATTCACTGACTTGGCACGGTAGGTTGGAAACCTATTCGGTTCAGCATAGAGCCATGTGTTCCCTCATGTCATACAATCATCTTTTAAGACTGGAGTGCATTTTGTTGATATTGGTAATCATGCTGGTAATATGTGTAATATGTGTATTGTTATATGTTGTGCTCGTGTCCCCACTGCAGTTGTTTTTGAGTGTTGTTTCGAACATAGTTAATAACTGCAATTGTTGTAGTTTCTGAGGTTTTCCATGAAACATGAGCCTCAGTGTCATTGTGTCGTTGCCTTCATGCAAAGTGGAAACACAAAATATTGAGCTTGAGTTTTGGGCTTTGGCACACATAGTTGTATTAATATATACATACCAGGGTGTCACATGTTACTGGCATGTCACTTCTATTCATCTTTAAATTTGCATATTTCATCCTGAGGCTTTCTTACAGCTGGTATCACATTTTGTAGTTTGCAGAAACAAAGTAATATTGGTTCGCAGTTACACCCCGACCCTACATGGCCTGTCATTCACCCTGAGCCTTGTTTCTCTCTGCTGTGGATAACATGCAGCTCTGATTTGAACAGAGCGATACAAAAGGGGGTGATGGACGGAGCGTTTGAGCAAATAAAACACTCACCCCCAGTCAACTGATCTGGGTTTAATCCATCACCATTCTTTAGCCCACTCAGCCACCCCAGTTCAGACATGGCCATATGCAAATCAGTCTGACCCTGTGCCTCATGGGAACAGTCCAGCCTGAACTGCCAAGCCATGTCTTCCCTGGACCGGAAACAAGCATCCTGGGACCGGTTCCGGATTCATAATCCTCATCAGCCAGGCTATCTTGAATCCAGTGGCCAAGTGAGCAAGGGACTCACATCTGAGCATACCCTGCCACACTTAGGGCGAACAAAGCGATACAAAAGGGGGTGATGGACGGAGATTTTGAGCAAATAACACACTCACCCCCAGTCAACTGATCTGGGTTTAATCCATCACCATTCTTTAGCCCACTCAACCACCCCAGTTCAGACATGGCCATATGCAAATCAGTCGGACCCTGTGCCTCATGGGAACAGTCCAGCCCGAACTTCCAAGCCATGTCTTCCCTGGAACGGAAACAAGCATCCTGGGACCAGTTTCGGATTCATAATCCTCATCAGCCAGGCTATCTTGAATCCAGTGGCCAAGTGAGCAAGGGACTCACGTCTGAGCATACCCTGCCACACTTAGGGCGAACAAAGCGATACAAAAGAGGGTGATGGACGGAGCGTTTGAGCAAATAAAACACTCACCCCCAGTCAACTGATCTGGGTTTAATCCATCACCATTCTTTAGCCCACTCAGCCACCCCAGTTCAGACATGGCCATATGCAAATCAGTCTGACCCTGTGCCTCATGGGAACAGTCCAGCCCGAACTGCCAAGCCATGTCTTCCCTGGACCGGAAACAAGCATCCGGGAACCGGTTTCCACCCCTTTTGTACCGCTTTTGGCCGCCATAAGTGTGGCAGGGTATGCTCAGACGTGAGTGAGTGAGTCCCTTGCTCACTTTGCCACTGGATTCAAGCAAGCCGGGCTGAAGACGGCTGTAATGGCAGAAACCGGTTCTCGGAAGCTTGTTTCCGGTCCAGGGAAGGCATGGCTTGGCAGTTCGGGCTGGACTGTTCCCATGAGGCACAGGGTCAGACTGATTTGCATATAGCCATGTCTGAACTGGGGTGGCAGAGTGGGCTAAAGAACGGTGATGGGTCAAACCCAGATCTTTTGACTGGGTGTGGGTGTTTGATTGGTTCAAATGCTCCGTCCATCACCACCCCCTTTTGTACCACTTTTGGCCGCCATAAGTGTGGCAGGGTATGCTCAGACGTGAGTCCCTTGCTCACTTTGCCACTGGATTCAAGCAAGCCGGGCTGAAGACGGCTGTAATGGCAGAAACCGGTCCTCGGAAGCTTGTTTCCGGTCCAGGGAAGGCATGGCTTGGCAGTTCGGGCTGGACTGATCCCATGAGGCACAGGGTCAGGCTGATTTGCATATAGCCATGTCTGAACTGGGGTGGCAGAGTGGGCTAAAGAACGGTGATTGGTCAAACCCAGATCTTTTGACTGGGTGTGAGTGTTTGATTGGTTCAGATGCTCCGTCCATCACCACCCCCTTTTGTACCGCTTTTGGCCGCCATAAGTGTGGCAGGGTATGCTCAGACTTGAGTCCCTTGCTCACTTTGCCACTGGATTCAAGCAAGCCGGGCTGAAGACGGCTGTAATGCCAGAAACCGGTCCTCGGAAGCTTGTTTCCGGTCGTGGGAAGGCATGGCTTGGCAGTTCGAGCTGGACTGTTCCCATGAGGCACAGGGTCAGAATGATTTGCATATAGCCATGTCTGAACTGGGGTGGCAGAGTGGGCGAAAGAACCGTGATGGGTCAAACCCAGATCTTTTGACTGGGTGTGAGTGTTTGATTGGTTCAGATGCTCCGTCCATCACCACCCCCTTTTGTACCGCTGATTTGAACAGAAGCACATGTACCTCCCCCAACCCCTGTCAGGCCCATGCAGGTCATATGAGCAGTGGGGCTGAGGCACTTGGCAGACACATACACAGGTCAGAGGGAGGGCAACATGGAGAACTGGGCTTTGAAGTTGTTTGTGTGATGAGTCTCTGGCAGTAGGGCAATGCAGACCTGCCTACTCACACAATGCCACTGTGTGACACACAATATTGGCTCCCATCACATGGTTACCCAGTGTAAAGCTGATATAACACGTTGTGAACACAATTAGCTGGAAACACTGCAGAGGGCAGGATTCCAGCTAATTGTTTGATTGCTCTGCACAGCCATTGTCCATTAAGGGACATGAGACCTCCCCAGCTCATTGGTGTGAGCATCAGTAGCTTAGTTTTATGGAGTTGAAGAGGGGAGGCTGTGAATTTAAAATGCTATGGGCTTTGCTGGGTACTAAGCCCCTACCCTTCAAGCCCTCACCTCCTTCCTCATACCGTGAAAAGTGTTTGTAAGTAGGCAAATGTATAATGTCTGTAGCAATGTCTTCCCCTATATTTGCCAAGATGCAGCATTATGATTGTCAAGACCTGTATGCATCGTGCCAATGATGAATGTTTATTGACAGACCATTTTCATCATTATATTTGAAATGTGGTTTTCACAGCGACTCCTCCCAGTTGCTGCGGGCACCCTGGTCCACAGTGTGTGTATGCAAAAACAAATAACATCATAATTAATATCACTGCATGTATGTGTATTTGTGAATACAAGGAACAGCTGTTGTCATTGACAATAGTTACTTTTTGACCAATAACCTCTATGTAAATGTTGGGATGGAAAAGTTCTCCGTATGGTAATGGACATGCACCACTTCTATGAGTGCCCCAGCTGTACTGATGTCTGGATCACTAATGCTGGTTTTTGTTGTCATGAGCAAAAGTGGATCAAGCACGTGCGCCATGAAATAGGCCTGTCTCATAGATTGCTTTCTTGTTGGACCGAAAGCAGTGCTCAAAATGCTAATCTCACAGTGATGAAAGGCTACTGCCATCACCTTGAGTTAAGCATTATGAACTTGGTGGTGGCAGCATATCGTGTAGTGATCAGTAGGAGTCGACAGGTCCTTATAACCTAGGTCACCAGTGTTAGGCCTGCAGGCTCACTCAGTATAGGCTCTCCGGTTGTGTTTAACCTAACCCTTGGCCTACATCGGGTTAGTGTTTAGCGCAGCACAAGAGTGGTGTATCTGCCCTGGGTGTATGTGTGTCTTGACAGAGTACAATACAGGGATAATGCAGTACCATGCAGTGTGTGCATGCTAAATGCATGTGGTGGGTCTTTGTGTGCCTGTGAGTGGCCCAGTACATGAAGGATGCAGTGCTGTGCAGTGCTTCCATGTTAAATGTATGTGCTTGATGTATGTGTGCCTATGAGTGGTACAGTACAGGAAGAATAAAGTACTGTGCAGTGTATGTATGCTGTATACATGCACTAGGTGTTTGTGTGCCTGCGAATGGTACAATACAAGGAGGACCCTTGGTTTCTTTTAGGGAGACCCAGGTGTGCATGGTGAAACATGGAGTGTAAGTAGAGAAATCCCCCAAACAGATTTGAATATTGCTGCATTCCTGTAAGCCACACACACACTCCAGAGGGGAGAGCCAGGTTTCCATTGCACATGTCATAGGGTGCTCTTTAAGATGGGCCTGGTAACATCTCAGGAAGGATTAACAACCAAATACCAATGGCGGACTCAAATTATCACACCTCACATAAAGTTCCAACCAATCGTAAATCGGTATGCTTCTTTTAGTTGCCACTGCCAAGCAGAAATTACATTTATGAAAGAATGGAATGGCGCACCCGAAAATTTTGTAGTACTCAAATCCTCAGTTGTGTTAAAAAATATTTGTATTCTTCCTTCAATTCATTTTCATAAACTTTCCATGGACATCCAGCCAATGCGTTTCATTTAAAATTATTTTGAACTTTGTCAGGGCTCAAATATATGAATATCCTTTATACTCCTGGTACAGAGATTACTGGAGGCAATCCACAAAATTATTAGATCATATGAAAACTATAGTCAAAAAGTCAGCCAGAAACACATTCCACTGGTCTGATAATATGTGGGTTAAGAGTGTCCCCCTATGACACCTCAGTCTGTATAACACTTCACCCTCCATGCTTGTTTCTAGAGCATTTTCCCTTTATGTTAGTAGCGGTAGAAACCAAATTATTCTCTTCTGCACAAAGATGTATTTCTGCTGCTGCATGCATTTTGAGTTGCGAGCCTATATTCACTCCTTTGTAACCACACCACCTCCCAAGGGAGCCTTGGACTGCTTGGTCCATGCTAACCCTGAGAGTCAAGTGCTGAATGGTACTTTGGCTAGCTGCTCACAATCCATAATAGAATGGGCCCTGGGACATCATGAGTAAAAGGCCGTACCCCCCACAGTTGGGCCCAGTAACCTCTGCTTGCCCCAAGGCCCTCTGGGAGGGGATCTGACAGTAGACATGATTGAAATGCTGTGGACTGAAACCAAATGTGATAGATAACCCATGAGCCAAAGGTTTAAGGGGGCTTACCCAAATGAGACAATGGCTGAAGGGGGCTCAATCAAAGCTCTTCTCTCTGTATTGTATGATTTAGGTTAAATGTGGTGTGTTGTATCGCCACAAGACTTAGCAGACAGATATAACTCTGTGTAGCCATACCTATAAAGAGACCAACAATTAGGTGCTACACAACAGCAAGATTATTCATGCTTCAACTTCCGAATGTACCTACACCACTCAGCAGACACCTTTGCTCTCACAACCAGTTACAGTCCAGGGCTATGATGTTTACTTGCTGTTAATCATAGTGAAGTGCAGCCTTCAGGGACAAAAGGAAACATTCACACTTTTATATTTGTCTAAACAGAAGCTATACTGTGCCTGCCACCCACCAGTCAAGAAACCACTTCAAAACAGCAATAGAGGAATATCAATTAAAAAGACCACAATTGAAACATTTGTGACCTTTTCTCTTCCAGACTCTTCAATTCTCTTTTCAATATTTGTGAGAAGATTGAAGGACTTTGAGTATACCCTTTTGGGATTCTACACCACACAAGAGCTTTATTCAAAAATGGAAATGCGAATACAAATTGCAGTTCCTCGTGAAAAAGTATTGAGAAGAACGATTTGTACAAGTGATGACTGTATATCATTTTGCTTCTGATTACATTTAAAATAGAATCACTGCTGGAGTCAGTACCACTCGACAGCAAGGAACAACAATTTTGTTTATCTATTGGAGATCGTGTATGATTCTTCATTTGCCATTCAGCTTTTTAATTCCCAATAAATAGAAATTGCAAGGATTACCAACCAGTTCTCTAAGAATTCCCTGCTTGACCAATTTTTTCAATCACTGGTTTATTCCCTCTTCTGCCTCTTTTGTAAGTCTGTAGTGCCTCGTTGTAAGAAACATTGCATCTGGTTTCATCTTTATTTCGACCGAATTTGCTCCTTTAATCAAGTCAATCTCTTTACTAGTGTTGTCCCATACCTCTTCTCTGATGGTATGTCTTAAATCCAGAGGTGTGGCCTCTTCTGTAAAAACTGGAAACAACACAACTCTCGAATCTTGTGAAATGAGTTTAAAAAACAAGCCGTCATCTTGCATTTTAACTGCGACATTATCTGTTGTATAATAAAATATGCAGTTCATCTTGCAAAGCAAATCCCTTCTCAGTATATTCACAGGACTCAAGTCACATTGTATAAATGTATGTTTATTCTCCATATGACCAATTTTGAGTGAAACATTTGCTGTAACCTTGTTAACAATTTGTTTATTACTAATCCTTACAACTTGGGCTTCTCTTCCTGTGATGGTTAGGTGTGGAACTTCAACAGAACGAACTGTAAAAACCGGACACTTCGTATCAATCAATAATGAAACAAGATGGCCATTAACTTTTCTCTCAATGTATGGGCAACTTGGGTCTACTTCCAAGACTGCTCCATGTAAGCAATCCTCCCCCCACACCTCAGGCACTGTCATTGTGAACTACTCCCTACCACATCATCAATCAGAATCATGGTATTCTGACGATACCCTGGATTTAGTAGCCTCTTATTTCTCATGTTTTGTTGCATTACTGGAGCTGTTGGCTGTGGCACTCAAAATAAGTTCTCATAATGCACATTCTGTCCTGAACTCCATATTCAACTTCATATTATTTCTCTGTTTCTGTGGAATTTGTTATGAGTTTACCTAAATTTTATTAGCGTCCTGTTGACACTCCCTTTTACAATGGCCAATCTTCCCACAGAATTTACTAGCTGTATTCCTCTTCAACATCTCAACATTCATATTCATTCCATCACCTTCACCCCCTTACATTGCTTGATTTATCCTATTCACATCATTCTGCACAAGATTTATAGCTGGTCTCAATTCCAAGATACTTTCTCAAACCGTCTTAAATTAACAATCATTAGCTTTTCCTTAAGCTTTTTTCTGCTTTTCTTAGTAACTACTTTTTTTTAGACAACATCAAGATCTCATCCATGCCCTTCGACAGGCAACATACTTCACTTTGCAGAATATGAGTACTAATCTCTGCCTTTAATCCATTCACAAAAGCAGAACCAAAACCACTAATTAAAATCTTTTCAGAATTGTCAACTGTGCTATGCTTCTTCTAAATATGCATCAACCTTTCTTGAAAGAAATGCACTCATGCCTTCTGCTTCTGTGTGATTCTCAAAATGTTATGCCAATTTATGTCCTTCATAGGAACTCGCTTTTTCAAGTTTTCAATTATAGCTCTGTATTTGTCTGCTATCTCTGTAGCTGGAGCATTATTAGGCTGAAGTCTAGCTGGTTATCCAACAGCAACCTTACATTCTAGCCATAAGGTTCCAAGGACCAAAATTTCCAATCATGAATTAAAATCATCAGAGAAATGTGTACCGATTTATGTATTTCATCATAGCAATTTGCCAGATCTCGCAACTTCCAGAAATGATGCGTAAGCGGTAAATACATACAAATCTGCCCTTTTCCATGTAACATGCACAAAAGTCCCTCCATGACCTTCCCATAAAGGAAACGCCAAAACTGAACTTGTCCCTACTTCAGATTCACTTGCGATATTTCTTGCGGATCACTGAAACAATGTCAATGTCAAAAATATAGAACTACAAGAATATCGAGGTAAAAATATAGAATACAAAAATATCAAACTCCTATCTCCAAACAGGTAAGAACAAAAATATTGAATCAAAAATATTGATGTAAAAAAGTTAGGGGTCGATTAGGATTGAGGTGAATCCGCATCCTCCGGGCCGGCGGAAGCCACCGCCGGCTCGGAGGATGCAGATTCACCGCTGCGGTAAAGGAAAAGACCCCCCCGCCACATTAGGATTGCTGGGGGGGGTCATTGGCGGGCGGGAAGACCGTCCGCCGCTTTTCCGCCGCGGTTGCCTTCCAACCGTAGCGGAAAAGCTCTAATATGGTGGTGGTGTCTATCAGACACCGCCAGCCATATTAGGATGAGCTTCAGGACATGCCTTTCCGTCGCGGCAATGCCGCCACAGAAAGGCATACGGTCTTTTCTTTGGGGACCTGTTGTGGGCCCCCAGGGTTAAGGGGGGATGGGGGTGCACATGGGGGGTACCTATGGTACCCCCCTGCATTTGCATGCACAATGCGGCAGGCACCGCGCGGTGCCTGCCACTTTGTGCCTGCACATGCACAGCATGCATATTTAACTTTGCGGCGGGTGCTGCTTCAAGCAGCACCCGCCGCAATGTTAAATATACGGGATGTGACCGCCAGGGTGGCGGTCACATCCTAATTCCACCGGAGGGACCGCCGCTGCACCAGCGGACGGTCCCTCCACCTCGGGGTGGCAGACGGAAGCAGGTCCGTCCGCCATCCTAATAGGCGCCATAGTTAGTCAAAATATCGAATTTATTTAAATGCTTTAAATTAAATAAAAATTAATAAAATAATAAATATAATTAACTTAAACATACGTAAAATACTTAAATAACTTTAAAATTAATAAATAAATAATGTAAGTAAAAAAACATACAAATTGATTTGTTAATACATATATATATATGTATATGTATATATATATATATATATATATATATATATATATATATATATATATATATATATATATATATATATATACGTAATATTAATTAAAAAATTACAATATTTTTACCGTAGGATAGCGGAAAGGGTAAAATTTACTATTACCACTCCAGTGAGTGCAGCAGTAGGGAAAGCGTTGGATAGCGTAGGGGTAAAAATGGCTATTCCCAGTCCAGAGAGTGCAACAGTAGGGAAAGCGTTGGATAGCGGAAGGTTAAAAATTACTATTCCCACTCCAGAAAGTGCAACAGTAGGGAAAGCATTGGATAGCGTAGGGGTAAAAATTACTATTCCCACTCCAGAGAGTGCAACAGTAAGGAAAGCGTTGGATAGCGTAGGGGTAAAAATTACTATTCCCACTCCAGACAGTGCAACAGTAGGAAAGCGTTGGATAGCGGGAGGGTAAAAATTACTATTCCCACTCCAGAGAGTGCAACAGTAGAGAAAGTGTTGGATAGCGTAGGGGTAAAAATAACTATTCCCACTCCCGAGAGTGCAACAGTACGGAAAGCGTTGGATAGTGTAGGGGTAAAAATTACTATTCCAATTCCAGAGAGTGCAACAGTAGGGAACGCGTTGGATAGCGGGAGGGTAAGAATTACTATTCTCACTCCAGAGAGTGCAACAGTAGGGAAAGCATTGGCTAGCGTAGGGGTAAAAATTACTATTCCCACTCCAGAGAGTGCAACAGTAGGGAAAACGTTGGATAGCGTATAGGTAAAAATTACTATTCCCACTTCAGAGAGTGCAACAGTAGGAAAAGTGTTGGATAGCGTAGGGGTAAAAATTACTATTCCCACTCCAGAGAGTGCATCAGTAGGGAAAGCGTTGGACAGCAGGAGGGTAAAAATTACTATTCCCACTCCAGAGAGTGCAACAGTAGGGAAAGTGTTGGATAGCGTAGGGGTAAAAATTACTATTCCCACTCCAGAGAGTGCAACAGCAGGGAAAGCGTTGGATAGCGTAGGGGTAAAAATTACTATTCCCACTCCAGAGAGTGCAACAATAGGGAAAGCGTTGGATAGCGTAGGAGTGAAAATTACTATTCCCACTCCAGAGAGTGCAACAGTAGGAATAGTGTTGGATAGCGTAGGGGTAAAAATTCATATTTCCACTCCAGAGAGTGCACCAGTAGGGAAATCGTTGGATAGCGTAGGGGTAAAAATTACTATTCCAACACCAGAGAGTGCAACAGTAGGGAATGCGTTGGATAGCGGGAGGGTAAATATTACTATTCCAACTCCAGAGAGTGCAACAGTAGGGAAAGCGTTGGATAGCGTAGGGGTAAACATTACTATACCCACTCCAGAGAGTGCAACAGTAGGAAAAGTGTTGGATAGCATAGGGGTAAAAATGACTATTCCCACTCCAGAGAGTGCAACAGTAGGAAAAGCGTTGGATAGCGTAGGGGTAAAAATTACTATTCCAACTCCAGAGAGTACAACAGTAGGGAAAGCTTTGGATAGCGGGAGGGTAAAAATTACTATTCCCACTCCAGAGAGTGCAACAGTAGGGAAAGCGTTGGATAGCGTAGGGGTAAAAATTACTATTCCCACTCCAGAGAGTACAACAGTAGGGAAAGCGTTGGATAGCGTAGGGGTAAAAATTACTATTCCCTCTCCAGAGAGTGCAACAGTAGAGAAAGCGTTGGATAGCATAGGGGTAAAAATTACTATTCCCACTCCAGTGAGTGCAACAGTAGGTAAAGTAAAGATTTAATATATTAATAGAAATTAATTAAATATCAATACCAAGAAAATATTAATTACAATAAATTACCAATGTAATATTATATAATAATTAATCAATTACAAATACAAATTAATATTAATAAATAGAATGAATTACCTGTTAATACAAATTAATTACCAATTAATTAATACATTAAAAATAAATACCAATTAATAAATAAAAATGATTTACTTAATTACAATTACATTACTTGCCCCCCTATTCCCCTATAAACCCACAACCCACTACAGAAAATAAATTAATAAAATTAACTTAATTATCAAATAAGCAATCAATAAAAATAAATTACCAATTAAAAATTAATTAACTAATAATTATTTAACAATTCAAACTAAATATCAATAAATAAATTAACATATTTAATTAATTACAATTAAAGTACTTCCCACCCACTCCCCTATAAACACACAACCTGGTACAAAAAATTAATTAATTAAATGAACATAATTATCAATTAATCAATTAATAAACATTAATTACCAATTAAAAACTAAAAAATTACCAATTAAAAAATAATTACAAATAATTCAAAATAATTACCAATTAAAAAATTAACATACTTAATTAATTACAATTAAATTACTAGCCACCCTATTCCCCCATAAACCCATAACCCGCTACAGAAAATAAATTAATAAAATAAACATAATTATCAATTAACTAATTAATAAAAATGCATTACCCAATTAAAATGTATTTATTACCAATTAAAAATTAATTAACAATTAATTCAAAATAAATACCAATAAATAAATTAACATTTTTGATTAATTACAATTAAATTACTTTGCACCCTATTTCCCTATAAACTTACAACCCGCTACAGAATTAGATTATGCAAAAATTAAATAAGATAAAAAAACACTTTAAAAAATTTGATATTGTAAAAAATTCAATATATTTAAATACCTATATTATATACTTTTATATATTTTGACTTTCTATATTTTAAAATTCGATATTACTTACTTCGATATTTTGACTTTCTATATTTTAAAAATCGATATTACTTACTTCGATATTTTGACTTTCTATATTTTAAAAATCGATATTACTTACCTTCCATTCGATATTATGTCCATTCTATATTTTTACTCGATATTATGTCCATTCTATATTTTTCCTTCGATATTATGTCTGTTCACCTCTCGTTACTTTTCCCTTGGCACCTTTTAATCTCTTTTTATTTGCTGCCCTTTTCTTTCATCTTTCTTAATATTTCTTCAAAGCACTCCAGTCCAGTGTTTTCTCAATTAAATATTTAATATAGTACCTTAAGGTATTTAAGTCAATTCCTTTGATTTTATTGTGTTAAATGCATTTCATAATTTAACTTTACATTTTTTTCTTTTGCTAATGTCAATCTCTAAATCATCAGCTAATTCTTCCAATTTGTCACATGCTTCCTTGGCACATCTAGTGACTTATTTTATTAAATATTTCTTTTCCTCAGCATTGTAAGTCAATAGTCTGCTCAAATCCACATTCCCTAGCCAAATATTGCCAAATTGAAATTTCAAAACAACAATACTAACTTATTTTGAAGACTGCTAAATTACCACTTAAATTAGCTGGATCCCGACCAGCTTACTGCAGTACTCCTGCTCCGACAAACTCTAAAGGATGCCTTTAAAGAGCTTTTCTCACCTCTGCTGTGTGCCAACAGGAGGAGGAACTGTTGATCAAAAATACACTGTAAAGGATGAGAGGGGCATTTGCCAATGTATGTCTACTACTGATATCAGACTAAACCTGAACACACACACACTTTCACCCCAAACAAAGTAGAAAGTACTCTCTGAGAGAAATAAGTTGACATCTCATGCATACCCCTGAAGTTATAAACCTGCCCCAAAAAATAAAAGTGGGGTTTTTAGTGGCCTGGGTCCTTCTGGGTCTCAGACATGATAGCAATTAAAACAGACATTGAAACTGGTTCTGAGGGAGCGCGCGACGCGGCAGCCAAGATGGCCACCCCTCTGTGAGCTCCGCAACAGCTGCGGCGCTTCGCGCATGAAGGATCTCGCAGAAGCGGCAACTCTGCAATTTGGACGCTGATTCCAGCGTCGGAAGTCTCCCTGATTATGAGGGTATGCTTGCTGACTTCCACGCTTCGTTTTTTACTGGAAAAAATGCTTTTATGTGCCTAATCAAATTCCGGCCGCCATTTTGATTTTCTTCATATCGTTTTTTCTGGCCCCGAATTTCGTTTTAAGCTAATTAGCTTATTCTGGCACGTTTTTCTTCTCTTTAACTGGTGGACTTGTCATGTGGAGCACCATACTTCCCCTGGACATGTTTGCCTCTTCAGTTTTTGGATATTAACCTCCCCTTTCCCTGTGAGGATCTGCCAGTCAGGATAATGGCCGCCATTTTGTATATTAACTTTCTTTTTGTCTGAAGCTGCATGTCATCGCAGTTGTTCTTCTCTCACTATGTGGCCACGCTCTCATCTCCTCCACTTAGTATTGTTCCACGGTCTCTGCATGCCACATTTATCTGCTCCTTCGTCTGTTATGGGTATTGCGTTTGCTGACTTTGCTGCTCTTGTTTATTGAGCTTATGGATTAGAGCAATCCCGTCACTGGACCTCATTTAGTTGTTGCCTGCCTTCTTTGCCTACACGCCTATTTCTGTCTGCTTTCAATTTCCTCTGTTTTCAGTGGCTCTCCTGTCGCTTTCAGCAAAAGCGCATTTCGGTGTGGTTTTTAAAAAATAAAGGGAAAAAAAACATCTGCCTTTTTCACAATGGAGCACGCGCAGAGTTCTAAGGCCTTATCTGTGACTCCTGTGTCTCGCAAAGAGTCTGCTAACACCAGTAAACGCGTTAAGAATAATCCTCCTTCGCCTTCCAAGTCTCCTCCCCCCATAACGCTTGAGGATATTATGGAGGAACTTCGCCTTATTAGGCCTTTTATGGCGGACACTACTACAACATTACAGAGAATCGATGAGAAATGGTCTTCCTTAGACAAAAGAGTGACTGATGTTGAACAACAGATTAGTGATGTTCAAGATGTTGCTGCTAAGGTCGAAAGTCTTACTAAGGAAGTTGTGCTACTTAAAAAAGCCACAGAGGATTTGGAAAATAGAAATAGGCGCAACAACCTGCGTGTTTATGGTGTTCCAGAAAATTCAGAGGGGTCTGACATCATCGCCTTTCTGAAATCTCAAGTTTTGCCAATCACAGGTATCCCTAAACATCTGGACGTTAACATACAGAGAGCACACCGCCTTGGTCCTAAACACTCTTCTGCTTCCTCGAAGCCCAGGGGCATAATTGCGTACTTTCTTCTTTACTCTGACCTCATGGAAGTCCTTCACTCTGCTAAACAACATAAGCAGCTAGTGTGGTCTGGTTATAAACTTTTCTTCACCCAGGATGTATCAAAGCCGACAGCCGACCGTCGCAAGGAATTTTTGGACTTAAGACCCACACTTCGTGCTATGAATGCCAGATATGGACTCATTCACCCTTGCTTCTTCAAGGTTACATACAAGGAAAGGTCCTACAGCTTCGACGATCCTGCAGACCTTCGCAAGTTCATCGCCACACATTGGGTGGACAACATGGAACACAGTGGCTCTTAATGTTTCTCTTGTGTTTGTTTTGTTGATTCTATTTTGTTGTGGCCCGTCTCCTTTTCTTCTTATAACATGATGTTTTGCTCCCTTCTTGTTTTTTAGATTGGGTGTTCCGGTCCTGGTTTGTTGGCCTCCCCCATCCTCCGTTTTGTTGTGTCACTATTTGACTGTCTCTGTTCTACCCCAGTATGCCGTCCTCCTTCATGGTTGTTTGGTAAGTCTCCTTCATTTGTATTAAATTGTCGGGCCTGGTCTCTCTCCATATTTTCTGTTATTCTCTTACTTCTAGCTTTTCTTTGAGTCCAGATTCCCGCATTACACTTATTTTATGCGGCTGTCTCTCTTTGCTGCTCCCGCTCTCACTCTATTGTTCGTTCTGTTCTCGTTGTGCACAATCTATGGCTAAAGTTCTCCGACTTTTGGCCATCCTCTCTTTCCTATCTTTTTTCTCGGGAGGTTTCTCCTCCCTTTTTCTCCATTCTTTTTCACTCTCTTCTTTCCCTCCTCTCTCTATCCTTTTTTCCCTTGTTCTCTTCTTTTCTTTTTTCCACTGCTCTTCATTCTGGACTATTCCTTCTCTTTTAGGTTTTTTCTTGTCTTCTTCCCTCTTCTCACTCTGGCACTATGGCATTAAATTCTGCACTCTTTTTCTCGTTCGTATATTTTCCTCGTTTTGCATGTTTATCTGATACTCCTGCTTTGTTTTCATTGCTTTTCCTATTTCCATTTTGCTTGCTCTCTTACCTATTTAGTCTTCCTTCCTACTTTGTATGCTACTCACTTCTTCCAATTCTTCCTTTGTCTATTTTCTTCTCTTACTTGTCTTGTTTCCTTTCCCTATTTCTCTTTTACTCTCTCCTCATGAAAGGTTTCCGACTCATTTCTTGGAATGTTAAGGGTCTTCGGAACCCTATTAAGAAACAGCATGTTTTATCCCACCTTGCCCGGTTGCAATGTCAAATTGCCTTTCTTCAGGAGACACATCTCTCTACACTAGATTTGTCAATGTTACGTCGACAATGGGTTGGCGAAGTTTTCTGTTCTCCTGCTGTTAATCATAAAAATGGTGTGGTTATACTCTTTCATAAGACTTTATCTGTTCAAATACATAAAGAAATTGTTGATGCTGTTGGTAGATGGTTGTTCCTAGACTGTACTGTAAATAATGTTCATCTCTCCCTCTGTAATGTTTATGGTCCGAATGTTATTGATCCCTCCTTTTGGCACGATTTTTCCTCCCTCCTCTCCTCCAATGCTAGTGAGGACATGATTGTTGGGGGGGACTGCAATCAATTGATGGACCCATTTTTGGACCGCAAATCACAAACGCGTTATGTTCCTAATAAAATGCAGAAATCCTTCCATACATCCATCTCCTCCAGAGGTCTCATAGATTCTTGGAGAATCTCTCATCCTGATTCCTTGGAATTTTCTTTTTTTTCTCCTGTGCATACTTCCCTTTCCCGTATTGATTATATCTTTCTAACACATCACGCTTTTCAATTCATGACTAATTCCGAGATAGGCTCCATCCTCATTTCTGACCATGCCCCCGTTATTCTGGATATGGACTACCCTTCCCCTACACCTCAGTCTTCCCGATGGCGTTTTAATAATTCCCTTTTACTGGATCCTGCCTTTACAACACACTTCACTCAATGTATGGATGAGTTCTTTACCAATAATTCTCACACTTCCTCTGATTTTCACTTCCTTTGGGATGCTTTTAAAGCTACTGCTCGTGGCTGTATTATCGATTATGTGTCACGCAAAAAGAAGACAGCACTTTCCCAAGCTTCTTCCTTTCTTACACGCATTAAAGAGCTTGAACATCTCTATTATACCTCCAATTCCCCCGATTCTTTATCTTCTCTCATCTCCGCTAAAATGCAGTTTAATAAACACACCTGGGACTCTGCTTCTAATCAACTTCTCCAATTTAATGCAAAAATTTATGGTGGTTGTAATAAAGCCGGTAGAGCTCTTGCGAATTATCTTAAAATCAAAAAACAAAAATCTAAAATAGTCTCCATCAAAGACCCACAAGGTTCTATTCACTCTTCTGATGCTAAAATCCTTGATTGTTTTGTACAGTTCTATTCCTCTCTTTACACCCCTGAATCCACTCCCTCTACTGATCAATTAGATGCTTTTTTCAGTCAATTCCCAAACCCTCCACTCCGCTGATTGACTTTTCTTCTCTTGATGCTCCACTTTCAGAAAAGGAAATCCTTGCTGCCCTCTCCCTCTTACCCAAAGATAAAACTCCTGGTCCCGATGGTTTTACAGTTCGCTTTTTTTTTTCATTTCAAATCTGTTTAACTTCCCTATTTACTCCAGTTGCTCAATCACTTTTTCATCACCGGTGAGTCCAAAGGTTCTTTCACGCAGGCTATGCTTGTCCTTTTACCCAAAAAAGATAAAGATCCCTCCCTGTGCAAGAATTACCGGCCTATTTCATTAATCAATACTGATTGCAAGATTTTTGCGAAACTCTTGGCTCTTCGCATCAATTCCATTATTCCTGAACTGGTTAATATCCACCAATCCGGTTTTGTTAAAGGTAGATCCATCACCGATAATTCTAGAACTTTTCTCAACATTATTCACCTCTCCGCTAAACTGAATACTCCACTTGCTGCAATTACTCTTGATGCTGAGAAGGCTTTCGATCGGGTTAATTGGGACTTCATGTTTGGTGCTTTGCGTTGGCATGGCTTTAGCCCCACTTTCCTTAAATATGTCCAACTCCTCTATTCCGCTCCATCTACCTCTATCTGGATCAATGGTATGCAGTCCAAATACTTTCCCCTTTATAGAGGTACCAGACAGGGTTGTCCTCTTCCCCTCTTCTTTTCATTTTGGCTTTGGAACCCTTCCTCATAAAGATTCGTCAATCCTCTTCTTATTCTGGTTTCATTTTTAAGGATGTGGAAATTAAGTTCACCGCCTATGCGGATGACATTTTGCTTTACATTTCTAACCCTTCGGTCTCCCTTCCCGCTTTTTTTTCTTTGCTACACGACTATTCCTCTGTTTCTGGATATAAATTGAACATTGACAAAACAGAAGTTCTCCCTCTCAATAAATTTTGTCTCCCACATATGTTTCATGGTTCTGGTTTCCAATGGACCTCTAGCCATATCAAGTGTCTTGGTGTTCTTTATGCTAACTCCACTAGAGAGACTGTTAGAATCAATCATTCTGATATTCTTAAAAAACTCTCTTCACTTATTGATCGCTGGTCTCCTCTTTTTCTCTCTTGGTGGGGTTGTCTCTCTACTATTAAAATTATGCTCCTCCCCATTGTGAATTTCTATCTCTCTATGCTTCCTATTCCCCTTCCTCATTTCTTCTTTAAGTCCATCAACAGTCTCTTCTCTAAATTTTTATGGAATAATCGTAAAGCCAGAGTTGCTTTATCCCGTCTTCAACAGCCTAAACATCTCGGTGGTGTCAACTTTCCAAACATTTCACGCTTTCATTCTGCTTTTTCCCTTAAGCAAATCTGGTCTTTTTTACTTGACTCTCCTCCGCCGCTTATTACGTCCTGGAGCTCTTTAGAATCAGCGCAAATCTCCCCTTTCTCTCTTCTCACCGCTTCTAACCTTACTCAGCCACCTTCAAGATTTTCTTCGCCTATTTTCAAACATTCAAAAGCCCTTGTACTTGCTCTTTTCCGCTCCTTTTCCTCGTCCTCTACTCTTCACTTGAATACCCCATTGTGGTACAATAAATCTCTTAAATTTCGTAACCGTGCCCTTTTTTGGAAGGAATGGATTGATAAAGGAATCCTTACTTATAGTCATCTTCTTCTTAATAATTCTCTAGCGACTTTTCTGGTACTTTGTGATTCTTTTGGTATCTCCAATAAATTCTCTTCACAGTTTCTTACACTTATTCCGCCTCTACACTCCACTATCATACAGGATGCACCCACTTCCTGCACTCCTCCTCTCTTATCTTCCCCTCCTAATTTTCACATTCCCTTTAAAGCCTCAGCCATTTATAAATTCCTTTCTCCTTCACCTTTAGTGAGACCCAAAACGAAACTTGAACTTTCTTGGGAATCAGACCTTGGCCAAACCTTGCTCGTGTCCACGTGGGATTCAATTTGGTCTAAACTCCATTCAACTTCCCGCTCCGCTAGTACCACGCAGACCCTATACTATTTTTACAATAGATTGTTTTACACTCCTTGTGACCTTTTTAAATTTAAACTAATCAATTCCAAAAACTGTTGGTCCTGTTCCTGTATTACAAGTGATTTTAAACATATGTTCTTTTTATGCCCTAAGGTACAACTGTTATGGTCACGAATTTGGTCTTCCCTGAACAAAATTTTATCTAATAATATACCCTTTGATATTTCTTTGTTTTTTTGGGTGGTTTGGCTCCAGTCTGGGATGTTCCACCTTTTACTCGCAAATTCATTGACCTATGTATTGCTTTTCAAATCATTACTACCAATTGGAAAGATACAAAGAATGTCGAATATGCTGCATGGTGGAATTTAATTTGTCATCACCATAGATTAGATCGTGCATGTGCCTCTTCTACCTCCCTTCTGATTAAACGTGATTTATTATGGTCCCCTTTAACAGACTACCTATCCAGATGTGCCATTTAGTTTCATATTCATTTGTCTGCTATATGATGTTTTCTTTTCTTTTTTTTACATACTATTATTATAATTATATTATGTATTAGCTTTATTATTGCTCTATTATTGATGTTTCTTTCCCCCCCTCTCCTTCTTTCCGTCTCTCTCTTTTCCTGCTTCTTCTTTCTTTTCCCTCCCCAAAATTCTAAAAGTTATAAAAGCATTTTCCCTTGGTATATTCTTTACCTCTTTGAGGTTTTTATTTATAAACGCAAGGTTTACTTTTGTTTCTCCTTCTACTGTATTTTACCTTTTTGCAGTTGTACTGATGTTTTACATTGTCTTTATTTACTCAATAAAACTTTTCAAACTTAAAAAAAAGAAACTGGTTCTGAGCCGGCTCTATATTAATGTCCTTAACTTCACTGAGAAAAACACTGATTGATTTCTGAATATGAATGTAAAAATCATTAAGGTAATCAACGTAAGCAATTTAGGGGATCCTCTTCCCTTTGTGAATGGGTTGCTACCAGTTTTAAACTGGTGGTAAAGAATTACAGTAATGCAACTGGTTGCAAAACAGTAATACATACCATACTGATTCTGTATTTGGAAGGAACACCCTAAACATGGTCCTTCCAAATACTGATTCGCAAATGCTAAATGTGATTCAGTAAAAAGTTACTGAATCACAATTTTCATTTTGTACATTTTAAAAAGCATTTTTCCAGTCTGCGAATCGGACCGTTGGAGACCGGAAACATGCTTTGTACATCGGGGCCTTAGTTCCTGTTTATAGTTCACGTTTTTCTTAATCTTGCATTCCTTAAGTGTGTTAGTTATTTCCATGATGTTGTGTTTCTGTATTTTGTTTTGTGTATCATGTTACTCTTGTTTAATGCAGACTTTGAACTGAGTGGCCAAAAGATATTTATAAGGGGTTATGACTGAGGGCTCTCTCGAATTGACACTGATGGCAGTATGAGTTTCTTACACTGTCTGTCAGTGGGCCATAAAGGGATCAGAATACATTGTCATCCCATCCTTGCCACTTTGCAAATCATTGGTCAGGTATTCCAGTTGCAATTGTGATTCTATGTAAATGTGTGTGAAGTAGGTACACAGTTGTCAAAATATTTGCAAGGTGAATGTAAAAGAAAATGCAGTGCTCACATGGTGTGTTATTGTCTTTTGGATGGTGAAGTGAAGGAGAGTTGAGGAAGTGCATTCAGGAGAGAGTGAAAAGAGGGCACTGAAGACAAAATAGGTGAGGTGTAGTATATGCAGATGGACAAGATGCATAGATAAAAAGGTAATAAATGTCTAACATATACTGAACACAACAGGACTGATAGAGACACCCTGAAGACCACTACCCCTTCTACAGGCCTCTATAATGTTTAATTCACAGACTCGCAATTTCATATTTGAAGCATTTTTAGTATTATTTATTTACAACATTATCCTCGTTATTCATATATTTTAAACACCTGTCAACCACTGTCGAAGCCAAAAGTCCGTGTTGCACTTTTGTTATACATCTGGATGCAATAACAGAAACTTTCAGGGAGGTACCACCAGGGCTTTAAGTGGGCTGGGTCTTGACGGTGCTCAGCACCGGCAGTTCTGAAAAGCAGGTGCCCAAACGGGTCTCTATCGGGCTCTTCATTTTGGCCCTCACCCTCGGGGTGAAAAAAATATATTAACTCTGCAGCAATTCCATCCTTCATCGCCTTTGGGGTAACTTCAAAGAGACTCTTTATAGGTCTTCTACTGTCTCATCATTTCAGAACTTTATTATTTTCAATATTAATGCAACAAAGCCATAGTTGTTGCTTATGTATCCTATGCAATTAAGAGCCATTGACAAAGCCAATAGTCAAGGCTTGTTGTAGGTAATATTACTTCTTGTATTACTATCTGGATTCAATCACAGAAGTAGCAGAATGCCAGTCGGGCAACACACTATGCTAAGCAGTTTTTTAGCTTATGCGTTTTAAACCACGCCCTTCACTGCATCGGCCACGCCCCTTTGAGACACCCACCACCTTCCAAGTTTATTCATCCCACTTAAAGCCCTGGGGCCTCATTTATGAGGCCTTGCGTGTGTTTTGCGCTTCCGATGCGTCACTTTTTGTGACGCATCGGCGGCGTAAAACATGCCTCCTGATGCGCACTATTTACAAAGTGACGCCTCTAAGCAGATGCGTCACTTTGTAAACCCCTGCGCTACATTATACCTGCGTCAGGTATAATGTATGCAGAGGGGGCGTTCAGCCGCAAAAAGCCTCGTAATAGTGACGCAGTGAAATCTATGAGATTTCACTGCGTCAAATTTAGGACGCTGTTGCGTCAAAATATTGCGCCTGCCTCCCAGCAGGCGTAAGACTGACGCAAGCCCTTTCACATGGGGCATTCCCCATGTGAAAGGAAGCATTACTGGAGTTGCATCACTTTTGTGACACACTCCACCAATGCGTCACTTTTGGGCCTACAGATACGTCAGAAATACTGACGTATCTGTAACTCCTTGCGACATGATGCGCCATATTATAAATATGACGCATCAATCATGTCGCAGGGAGAGCGCAGTGAAAAGTGACGCATCGCTGTTTTCACGCAGCGATGCGTCACTTTTCATAAATGAGGCCCCTGGTTACCACGAAACTTGTCGGGTGGCACGCAACATGTAATTTACATGTTTAAGGTAGGCACTGAATTACGCAGGCCATGCCACCTGGAGATACCTTCCTCACTTTTTTCAGCCAGCTTAAAACCCTGGGACCCATTCATGTAAATTCAGAAAAAAACTGTCCACCCGGGCGACGCTCAAAGAAACTTCATAAATGAAAATGCATAAATAACTCAAAGTTCCCGCACTCGGCGGTTCGAATCAAAAGCAGTGCCAGACAGACCTCGCGCCACTGTAATTTTTCTGAAGATCAAGCCGAGATAATATACTTTTACTTCAGCCCGTGATTCAGAGGCACAAATAGGTGCGGAGCGCGGAAGTTAAAAATAAAATCACATTAACTCGAGGCGGTCATAAATTCCGAGTTAAGGAAATGGGTTTGCCAAATGTCTACAAATCAGCACGGCTCTTTTGACAGACCCGCAGCGCAGTTATTATCTTCTGGGTACACACCGGAGAATAAGTCACATTGCATCCTTCAGGTTTGGGATTTGAATCCCCGTGGGCTGAGCCCGCGTTCTCTTTCTCGCGCGCGCCAGGGACGGGGACGTCGAGGACAGGAGCGGAAAACATCATCTCTGCCGTCAGGATGTTCTTCCTTCGACAAATGTTGCAGTTGTCGTCTATATTTCACTGCATGAGGCACCCCTCCCCCACCCCGCCCAGTCTCTGAAGGTAGAACCAACCTTGCTTCTCAGCAGGTTCACGGTGACAACGACACGGGGTGTTTAGAGTGATTTTGTAGGCACATTAGTTAGTAAGAGCGTTGCAATTGAGCACTCGCATATCAACACTTAATTAGTGTAAATCTGAGTGATATAATTGTCACCATGCATGCATTTACCCTAATATGATGTAATTTCATGCACTGTGAACATTTTAAATGCCTAGTTTCTGTCTGGCAAATGTAGGTTTTTAAATCAGGAGTTTGGCTGTATCAGGAAACAATGTAATCGAGCTCGGTTTTTGATCTGTGGGCGACGGCGTGCAGGGGACGTTCAGGCAGGCAGCTGACTTTGAGGTGCAACTTCCAGGCTTGAAATGTTGTTCAGTTTGGTTTGCCCTCATCCAAAATAGGGCGACAGTTTCGTACTAATAATCGGCGTAATCACCGCTATTTGAATAGAGAGTCATCCTTTGGCCGAACGCCAGCTGCCGATATGTTTTGAATGATTTTGCAAAATAATGTAATTTTACAATTGCGTGTGTTTATTTACTCATGGCCCAATATTTTCATGCCATCAATATGTATCTTTGAATAAAGGCCTTGAAAAAACAAGTCTCATAAAAAGGTGATCAAACTCACTCCTTATTCTGAAATTGAAAATGCTTTCTAGTTCCAACCCTTTAAACATTCTGTAATCATCATGCTTAACCCTACCCCTCTACTTTTTATTCCAGGATTGCTGAGATTTCTTTACGCAATGAGCATTCCGTAGAACGTGTATGTGGGAGGGAATTGGAATAGTTCATGATGTTATTGGTTAACTGATGAAAATGAGAACTCTGTACCAGAGTCCCTGATAGAGAATACACTTAAGCAAAATAAAATCATGCATGACTAAGTAGACTATACTCTTCTTTCAAAACTTATAAACATACATTCCACGTTTCTGTGCCCACTCTTACCTCGTCTCCATATATCAGGGTTCATCACTGACTCCGTCCTCACTGTCTCTATTGGCTGGTGACCCCTCCCTATCATTGTCCCGGTATGTCCTTGTCTTATCTCTCTCAAGAGTTCCATGCCCCTGTTATTTCGTGTCTAATGGATCCCTGGGAGAGTATCACAGCCACCCAATACTATTCTTTCCTAGCAAGTTTCTCTCCAGCCGCCTATTAACTTGGCAAATGCAATCCGCAAAAGAGGAAAGTCAGAATTCAGAGATGTGTGTGAAAACCCTTGCCCCATCCCGGTAGGAATAATAGGGGGGCCTACATGTCTCCATTTAGTGTGTGGTGTAACCCACTGAAGTTCCACACTGGATTGGGAGCACAGTGGAGTCCCTTGACACGTGAATATAGAGGCAAGCCACCACCTGCTGACTATGCGTCACTGAGAGAGACATGGGCAGCAGCACTGTCTCCACTCATGATGATTTTGAGTGTGTGCTACTGCTCATATTCTCATTGATAATTGTACATTACTGACAGCCAAACATACATTTCTCCCCAGAAACTCAAAAGATGAAAAAGACCTAACCTCAATTTACCATCTACTCATTGTCTAACATCAGAAAAAATCCAAGTGGAAGTGTAGTATTGCCGGATTATTTTGCCTGTAATCCAATTGCAAAGTCCTTTAGCAAGACTTAGGAAAATGTCCGACCTATGCTTAAAGCCAGCCCTGCACTGCCATTCTTTGATCTATAGCCTAAAGGGCCATCCATGACCATGTATGCCTGTTAGTATGCTGAGGGTAGCCCCTTCAGGCTTGATAGCATCCATAGCACACACCATAGAGAATGAATACTCCATCATTGTCTCTGCTTCATCCTTTTTTGAAATACTGAAGTGTCGCCACACCTCAGTTTCCTTCGCTCATGTCTCTTAGATGTATTGCCCGATGACTGGAATTATATTGTGGGCAGTGGCGTAGTTAGCCACTTTGGGCGCCTGTGGCGGTCCCTGCATTTGCCGCCCCGTGGGTGGGAGGGGTGGCGATTGCTACCCGAGATGGCAGGTATAAACGGGAGGAGACCACCGCCCCCAAAACTCCTGCCGCCCAGGACGCACCGCCGCCGCCGCCCCCCCCCCCCCTCCCCCTGCAACACCACTGACTGTGGGACAATGTAATCCATCACAACATCATGTACATCATTATATCGTCTCCTGGGGGATATCTCTATTCCCCAACTTTTTTATATATTTATGCTAGCCTTATCCTTTTTCAAAATGAATTGTTGCCCTTCATATATTTATAATAACGTTTGTAGAGCCCAGTGCACTCCTGAGGCAGTCTGTTAGCACTATTGACAAATAACATGTCTATTGCTACAAACTCATTTTGTAAAACTCAGAAGATTGAAAGGCTGCATGCACCTTCTGAGAATCATACCTTTGACAATGAAGTGAAACAATGATGCGTAGAGTAAATGTTTGCCTCCACAGTCACCACCAGACCAAATATTACTTACAGTTAATTATGTAATGCCCCAACATGCAATGCTGGTGAGGTAGTGCCCCAAAATGCGGATGACGTGATGTAGTGGCCTATCCAGTGTCAATACAATTATATAGTATTGTAGTTGCACTTATATAGTGCTTCTCACCCCTGACACGGCACTGAAGCAGGTTTGCAGTGAGCAACATGCCACTCCATTGGAGTGCTGTGGTCAGTGGAAGAATTTGTGTCTGTCATATTGCCAGCAGGAGTAGTGTTTTAAGTGAAGTTAAGAGTTGTGTCCTTAACATATTTTGCAGTTGCAAATACACATGAGTTAGAAGCAGGGCTTTAAGTGGGGCAGGTTCTGCCGGTGCTGAGCAACAACAGTTCCAAAAATTAGGTGCTGAGACGGGTATGTCCCTATCAGGCTCTCCATTTTTGCTCTCACCCTCAGGATGAAAAAATAAATCTTAACTCTGCAACAGTGCCACACTTCACTGCCTTTGATGTAACTTCTAAGAGACATGTTATAGTTCTTTCACATTCTCATCATTTTAGAATCAAAGCATTTTCAATATTATGTACAACGTAGCCATAGTTGTTGCCATTTATCTTATGCAACTAACAACCACTGGCAAAGCCAATAGTTTTGGCTTGTTGTAGGCAGGGCCGGACTGGCCATAGTGGGCACCGGGCATTTCCAGAGTGGACCGCCAGGGTTGGGGGCTGGTTTTGGGCCCCTGAGGGGCAATTTTGTTACAGGGCCCTTTTTGCAGCATAGCTGCAATATCGGCTGCTGTAACGAAATCGGCAGAAACCAGCCCTGGTAAACAGCTCGTTTATTTTGAATAAATAACCTAGGAAAGTGCCCAGTGCTGGAAGGTGATAACCTTGAGAGGTGCAATATTACCATGCTATATTCTTTCTGGTTGATTAACGAGGAGCATAAGAGCAACCCTTAGGAATAAACATTTTGCAACCAGCTTAGGTATATGAGCAACGGGGAGCAACCCATTAAAGAAGGGACTATAGTATGACTGAGAACTATGTCATGGAGCAACCAGCTCTAGTATGTTGTGTCATGAGCCCAATGTGAGGACAGAGAGGAGCAACCATGATGTCACCCGCCATAGTACATGCCAATGGAGCCCACCTATACGTAAAACAGAGCAATCCATAGCAATGAAATAAGACAAGTAGCCTATGGTGTATGTCACAGATGTGGTGGCCTACCGGGGTCTTCAGAACACCATGTATTTGATTGCTATTTCATAAAACACACTGTTTTAATTTTTAATGCAGCCCGTTTTTCTTAAAGGAAACAGTGCTGCACTTAAAAAGAAAAGCTTACTTTTTTGTTTGTTTAATTGTTGGCAGTGGGCCACTGCCTACACTTTAAGAAACATTTTTTTTACATTCACGAAGAAGAAGGAATCCAACGGGACCCCTTCACTTTTGCAAAAGCATTGCCACCTCCTTTGAGGTATCTGTAAAATATCAATGTTTTGTGACCAGATTTGGGTCAGAAAACATTGATTGATAAGATAGTGATTTGGTGTTTGAAAGGGATCCCTACAACACACCCCTTCGAGATACTAAATCAGTATGCATTTAGTATATCATTTTAGGAGCCAGAACACCGTTTTCACCTCCTACAATGGGATTACATAAAACAAGGATTTTAACAGACGCAAATGCCAAATTAGAGTAATTATGAGTGTTAAAATGCTTAGGGGCAGATTTATGTTAACTGGCGCATCCCCAGGGATGCGCCAGTTAATGTGCGCCACAGTGCGCCACTGCTCCGCCACCCATGGTGCGCCACATTTACAATGCGACGCACCATGGTGCAAGGCAGTGAAGATGCGTGACGCATCTCTCGGCGTACGGGCGGCGCATTGCAGGAGTCATGTCGCAAGTGCGACATGACTCCTGCAATGCACAGGGGCCACCTCTTCAATGCATCGTGCGTCACCCTACGCCTGCTTCAAGCAGGCGTAAGGAATTGACGTAGAAAGTGACTGAGTGAAATCTCATAGATTTCACTCAGCCACTTTTAGGAGGCTTTCCTGCGCAGGAACGCCCCCCCCCCCCCCTGCGCAGGAACGCCTCCTTATGGCGCAGGGGTTTCCAACGTAACGCATCTCCTAGATGCGTCACGTTGTAAATAGGGTGCATTGTTTGCGCCACCGTTGCGTCACATTACGTGACGCAATTGCGGCGCAAAGAGGCGCAATGGCCTCATAAATCTGCCCCCCAGTACTTCTGGCACAAAGTTCTGTTGCACACTCGTCTGTGCCACTGAAGTGCTGCTTCACCTCAGGTATGCACTTCAGTGTCCACCAAGGGTGATGGTTAGAGATGTATTGTGGTATAGTTGGAGGCAAGACTGCAGCCATGCAGGAGGCCTTTTATGCACAACTAGAGTTAGAGAGTTGTTTATTTCAGTCTGGAGTGTAGACTCTTTCCTGGAAGCTGTGGACAAATACCAGAGGTATAATCTTTCACAAGAGACTGCACATTCAGAGTTCTGCTATCTGATAGAGGCAAAGTTCAAGGACCACCTGCAGCTAATAGTGTGCATTCGTCAGGTGCACCATAACAATGCAGAATTTTTGGACACCGACTGACACAAACAGGAAACAGATAGAAGGTAATGACCCAGAAAGACCACTGTTTGCAGCAAGAGTTTGTCAATAGCACCACCTCAGATTTGTCTGGGTGTTAGAAATTGGGTCTGTAGTTGGCAGTGGTTTGCCCCAGTCCAAATGACCCTCACACTAGTCAGACCCCATAGGATTTTGTGATAAATCGCGAAATCTGCGCTTTAGTAAAAATGCAGCAATGTTTACAAAAGTGCCCGCAAAATATGTTTTTAAAAAAAAACTGCTGTTCACCCTCTCTTTACTGGCTCTGTGCTGCCACTGAGCCAGTAAAGAGAGGGTGAGTAACAGGCCAGAAGGAAGCGTAGGTGTTAAACGCCTCTGCTGCCTACCTTTGAAACGCAGGTAGAACCCCTCCTGAGCAATTAGCCAGCCGCCTCACACGTTTGTGTGCCCCCTGCAGGCTAACCCCTAACCTCCCACGTCTCCTATTGTTTTTTTTAACCTACCCTCAGCCTTCTCTGACTCCATCCCCGCCCCTCCCAGCCCTTCACCCCTGCTGCCCTGCACGCATAAATTGTCTGATGCCAAAAAGAGCAGCTTTCATATGGTAATCTGCTCTCTTTGGTATCAGACACCCTCCAGTTCCAGGCTCTGCGCTACTGGAGACTCTGCAAAGTTGCAGACTGTGACATAGCACAGTTTCCAGCAGTGACAGAGCACAAGTCTTCGGTATTTTTGTAGCGGGCACATTCTTTGCCCACCGCAAAAATTTTGATGTTTTGGGCCACAAATTGTGCTTTGTTTCACCGCGAAATTTGCCACTCAAAGCAGCAAAATCCTAGGGGGTTTGTCTAGACAGGGTAAGGGAGTCACACAGTGGAAGATAACCACTGCTTACCCCCTTGGTAGCTTGGCGCGAGCAGTGAGGCTTTTTTCAGAGGAAATGTGTGAAGTATTTGTACACACACACACAAAGTAACACAGTGAAAATGCTACCAAAGGAGTCCACACCCGTTTAGAAAAATAGCCAATATTTATCTGAATCTAACAAGAGCAAAATGACAGAATTCCAACATAAACAAGTCAAAATATCACTTTTAAAAGATTAAGCATGTTTAGTCCATAGAAATCAATGGATCCATTAGTGTTTTTTGCATAAAGTACCTTAGAAGTGTCAAAAGTGAAAGACGGTGTGAGGTGCAGGGGAGGTGAGGCGTCTGAAAAGCAAAGCAATGTGTCGGTTCCTTACTGCATAGGGGAGGAGGTGTGTTGGTTCCTCAATGTTAGGTGAGGTGATGCGTTGGCTCCTTGCTGATATGCAGGGGAGGTGGTGCATCAGTTCCTTACTGGCAGGGGAGGTGATGCTTCGGTTCCTTACTGGCAGGGCAGATGATGTGACGGCTTCCAGGCACGTGGCCTCGGTTCCTTAATGTGGTGCGGTGTTGATGAAAAATCATCACCCAGGAATGATGCGTCAAAAATCCAGATGTGCTGAATCGATGCAACAGTGGTGAGGCAGGTGCAGCTTTGATTCCACAGCTGCGAAACAGGTGCTCTAACGAAGTTGGAGCAGGTGTCACGGACATTGGTGACTCAGTGCTCGAAACTCATGCCGCAGCAATTTTTCTGATGCTCTGCGAAGGCAAGCTGGGTCCTGCCGTGGTCAATGCATCGAGTGGGAATCACACTTTGGGGCAGAAAGCATAGATGCGTCCATCTTTTGCAGCGATTCATAAATAAAACAGCCACTGGAAGTCAATGCGTGGATTTTATCCTTAAGATCACCAATTTCACCATTCCAAGAGCCCAGGAACTGGATTTGACACCACTTGGCAAGTCAGGACTCACAGCAGAAGTACACAGGCACTAACAGGTGAAATCTTTGATGGCCCTGAGACTGCTTAACAGGAAGCAGCTTGACTCAAGCCCTTAGAGAACCTTGAAAGCAGGATACAGAACACAATGTCCAGTCATTTCACTCCGAGGACAGAATCAGCAAGCAGCAGGCCAGAACAACAAAGCAAACAGCAAATTGGCAGTCCCTCCTGACAGCAACACAACTCTTCTTCCTGGCAGAATGTCCTCAGTCCAGAAGTGTTCTAGTGTATGGTGTCAGAGATCCAGTTCTTATACCCATTTCAGCTATTGAAACAGACAAACTTCAAAGAAAGGTCTTTGTAGTGCAAAAGACCCTGCCCTTCCTGACCCCAGCTCCAGTCACACTACAGGGGAATAGAGACTGCTTTGTGAATGGACAGTTACAGCTGTATTCAGGTGCAAGTGTCAGCTCCTCCCACCACTCTAGCTCAGAAAGACCCATCTGCCTGCATGGATATGCAGGGCATCCATCAGCACCCTTTGTGTGTGACTGTCTAGAGTGAATACACAAAGCCCAACTGTCATCCAACTCAGACGTGTATTCTGAGACAGGCAGAGGCAAACAATGGTTAAAGTAAGAAAACGCCAACTTTCTAAAAGTGGATTTTGCAGACCTGATATTTAAAAAACAAGTTTACTAAAAGATCTATTTTTAAATTGTGAGTCCAGACACCAAACTCCAATTTTCCATCAGCCTCCAATTGAAAGATACACTTGTAAGATGGTACAAGGCAGCTCCAATGTTAACCTATGGGAAAGTTAGGCCTTGTGATAGTGAAAAACATGTTTAGCAGTTTTTCACTACCAGGGCATGTAAAATTCAACAGTACATGTCCTACGTTTTAAATACACTGCACCCTACCCATGGGGATACCTTGTGCCTTCCTTTGGGGTAAATGTAATAAAAGGGAAGGTTTGGTCCTGGCAAGTCAGTGCACTTTCCAGGTCGAAATGGCAGTTTAAGCTGCCATTTCGACTGCATACACCGACATAGCAATGGCAGGCCTGAGACATGTTTTCAAGGTTACTCATGTGGGTGCACAATCTGTACCACAGGCCCACTAGTAGTTTTTGATTTACGGGACCTGGGCACACCTGATGCACTGCACTAGGGACTTACCAGTAAATCAAATAGGCCAATCATGAAGAAAGCAAATACTATTACATTTTAGACATGGAGAACTGGCACCTTAGCACTTGTCAGCAGTGGTAAAGTGCCCAGAGTCCTAAAGCCAGGTGTACAAAATCCAGCACACAGTCATAAACAGGAGGTCAGAGGCAAAAAGACAGGGGAACCCTTGTCAAAAGATGGTAGGTCTAACAGTACCATTAACAATTTCTCCCAATTCGACTTGAAGTCTAACAGTATCAATTGCTTTTGCTTTCACAGTGTTGCTTTCACTAATGCATTGGTACTAGGCCCCCAGTAGCATCCGGCACGGATCGGGACTGGCAGGGCGGGCAAAGGGGGGAATGCACACATAAACATACATTACTGGAATGTAAAAAAAAAAGAAATATAGTATCTTATCGCCTCTCTCCCCCATGTCGTCGCAGTCACTCCTCTCCGGGGCCAGAACAGGAAGCAGCCAGGCTCCCTCCCATAAGCCAATGACAACGATGCAATGCAGCGCTGTGATTGGTCTGAGTGCCGTGGGCCTGGGCATATTCTCTACACTGGCTGTAATGCAGTCTGCCTGAAGAACATGCGAAGTGCGCATGACTCTTTGACCGGCCCGAGAAGGCTGGAAAAAGAGTCATGCCCACTTGGGGTGGGAAAACCACTCCTTCCCTGCCCTGCTTTCTGAGCAGAGCAGCTCCGCCTGCCGCGCAAAGCTGCGCAGCAGGAACAAATACAATGATAATAATCCAGAGTTATTATCATGTTGTTTGTTGGGGAGGATGCTCCTCAGCCTTAACGGAGGAGCCGCCACTGCTAGGACCTGACAAAACAGATTCAGTTCTCCAGCTCCTCTCTCTTGTACCTGCAGACACTGATCATCATGATTCAGAGGTGGCCTCAAATTCAACAAGTCATTTAAAAAAATCCCATCCCTCTCATCAGACTCACTTGCAAGTTATTCATTTTTTTCTTTCCATTTCTCATCTTTAAGTTAATTTTGTCAATATTTATTCCTTTTTTCTCCCACATACCACCTATCCAATCACTCACTACTTTTCCGACCTGACCTTTCATAATGTTCTTATGCACCTTCTCATTCACCCCAAAATCTCATTCATTTAATGCCTCCAGCTGGGCAGGTCTAGGCTCTGGTCAATGGCGGTTTTTGTTCATGGTCATCGGGGCTCTGCCCCCATTACATTCAGCAATAATACCACCAATGCTGAATGCTCATTTATTGTATTAATTTAAAAAAAATCCCCCTTTTGTCATTTTTTATGTTGTTTTAAACTGGGCACCACTGTCTGCCCCATTCACTGACACCGGCGTAGTCCAAAAACCATATGGACACCGTGATCGAGTGACTCATTCGGAAAGTCACGCCCTCTGCTTGCTTGCTTCCCCGGGTGGGTCCAAAGAAGTCTAAGTGTTTTGCCGGGCTAACAATCTCACAGCCCTGAAGCCTGTGAGCTCATCAGCTCGGCAAAGACCTTGTAGTGTAGTTCCTATATTCCCAATAGGCTCTGCACATTGGAATGATATATCCTATAGATGTGACGTAGGACTTAGGTCGACTAGGTCTTTATCGAATATATTAGACCTAATTGTGAGTGCCAGCTAGCTCAGAGGTCACTAAAAACTTTCTCGAATAAACAAGAAGGGATTAGTTTCTGACACCCGCATAAACATGACAACTTTGTTTCCCCAAGATAAAACTTTTCTTCAGAGTCATGAAAACAATAGATAGATATTTCACTCAGTCATTCGTGCATGCTTCGTTTCACCAGAGGTGCAGAGAAATAAAAAGACGGGCTTTTTCAATAAAAGTATTTATTGAACAGTCTTCTTTCTCAAGCAGAAGAAATTAACTGCTACAATCGTAATACTGGCTGTAAAGTATAATGCATACAGCAAGAAGAGTATTATAAAATAATACTGTAAAAGCATGGTATGGTTTCTAAGCCATAAAATACATACATAAATAAATAAAGACTAAAAGTACTCAACTGGTGCTTCTAAAATACGCCTACCGCGATGTACCTAACCTAAGTCTAGTACGAGGGAAGGAGTAAGTGTGGTGTAGCATAAGTTTAGCATTCTTTTGCCAAGAATCTATCCAAGATTTCTCTTAGGGTCTAATCAGCTCCGTACCTTGGTATAGAATGAAGGAGGTCTGGTATATCTTTGTCTTCGGACTCGATTTCCCAACACCCCACGAGGGGAGCTTGGAATCACTGGAGCTGGATTTTTCGGCAAGAGAAAAGACAGCGTCTCTCTCAGTGTGTTTGCTGGAGGGTCGGCTTCCTTCGGCACTTGCTGTAGCGAGATGCGTTGGGCAAGTAGAGAGTCGAACTGCTCTAAACCACCGTGTGTTTGCTAGGGCAAGTGTGGCATATTTATACCTTGAAGGTGCCGAGTTTGACGTAAAGGTGGACATAATAACGTCATCAAAGAGTCACAGTTCTTTGAAAACTCCATGAGTTCTTGGACAAATCAATATTCAAGCAAGGGGAAGTCCCTAACTGCTGAAGCCGAGTTTTCCAAGAAATCGTTGTGGCTTTTCGGAACTAGTGGAAGTATCCATGCCTGTATTTGGACTGCATGGGCTATGTCTAAATATGGTTATGATTTCTATGCCTTTATAAGGACAAGGTGATTTATACCTATATAAGGGGATGAATCTGGAAAATTACACTAGGGCCCTAAAATGCTATACAACAACCTAGTTTCAAGGCCAAGTCTCCACCCCCTGATGACATGGAGGTAAAGTTAGCCCCGGGCGTTTTAAATACAAGCCCGGGATCGCTAACCCTCCACGTCAATCAGAGAGTGGAGAGCTTGTCACCTCACCCTTTCCAAACTCGTGGGACCCACCCTGTGATGAGTTGGGAAAGGGTGTGGCAGGTGGGCAGCAGGAATCGAGTCTGCGCATAGCTTCTGCACATTGTGTGAGGTGTTAATGTGTGAAGTCAGGCAGTTCACCAGCCGGTAAGGCTCAGGCCCATTTTTTTATACTTCTATTCAGCGGTGCAAGGTTTTGTCACAAGCATGGATGTTGATGCCCAGTCAGGGCAGACACAGTCACTCATCTCCTCTAGCGCCAAGCAGCAATAGTTTGTATAGTGCAACATAAAATGTATTGCCGCTTTGCGCCAGAGCAGGTGAGGCCAGAGGCTTATATTGAAACAGAAATTTTCGGAGCTCTGCTGCTAGGAACGCTCCCTTTTTTGTAAATGAGGAGAAGCATTTACTAATAGGGGTAAGACGGAGTTGCTGGCGGCCGAGCTCAGGTACGTGCTGCGCATACATACCAGCAGTCCCGATTTTGCCAGTCACCCGCCTGAAATTGTCTGTTTCAATACGGATTCTGTTGTGAAGGCAATTTTAGGCGGGAGACAACCAAAACCGGAACTGTGGTATGCACACATACTGGAGCTCTGCCCCCAGGAATTCCGTCTGTTGTAAAAGAAAGGGCATATGCAAATGTCACCAGCCGCCTCTGCCCACTGGCTGTGTGACCACTGTTATATTAATCAAGTGTCATTCCATAACAGAGTGCCCCTGTCTACTTCTTTCTTTGAGTCTGCCTGTCCCATATTTCCCTGTGCAAAAGATTCCTAGTCCGAAAGGAGGAGAAGTGTTTACAAATCGATGAAAGGCAGAGGTGCAACTAGAGCCACATGTCGGGGGGGTATAAAAATTTTTCGGGGTGGGTGTTGAATAAGCAATAGGCAGAGTGGAGCTGCAGGGGCTCTTAGAAGGGGTGAAACAACAACAATGCCTCATTAACATACACATGATATTTTAAAGACTTGTGAAGTGCTCGGGTGCAGCTGTGTGTGTGCACGGGAAGCAGTCTCATCCCGGGCTGCCACACACAACGGGGGGGGCTGAAGCCCTTTGAGTCCAATGGGTGTTGCGCACCTGATGAAAAACAGAGTTCCTAGGGGAAGAGCCCTGGCAAGTACATAAACCAAAAGTCCCGATTTTGACAGACACTTTTAAACTTCGAAGTTCCCCTCTTAAAATGTGGCAGTGAAAGAATGCACTTTGACATTCCCAGTGATGAGGGCCTCGTGCTGGGCACCAAGATAAGAGCAGCAGGCAATGTAATATACCCGAGTTGTTTGCATAAAAATAAGAGTACCAGGCACTCTATTATTTCAATATACAAATTAATACAGTTTAGCAAATTAATTTTCAGTTAATGCTCTGTCAATTATCCTTTTAGCTTGTATGTTACTATGATTGCCTTACCCTAGTACTTGGATGGAGAAATATAAATATATATGTACCCTGGGACACCTATGTCTAGTAGAGTGTACACCCACAGGGCTGGGCACAGTCAGATGTAACTCCCCATACGCCACCCCCCCACTACACCAAGCCCAGCCTCACCACTCACAGACCGCACCAGCCGCCACTGGCTGTGGTATCTCCTTATACATATTGTGCCTCAGAGAATGGGGGCGCAATTCACAAAGGTAAACTTAGACTTGAAGTCTAACGTCCCAATTCACAAAGATACACTCAAATCGGAAGTCTGAGGGCCTGATTCACAAAGGTAAATGTACACTTTTGTGTAAGTTTGCAGTTGTTTGGTATTTACAAAGGGATTTACAAGTAGTATTTTTACGAGTGCGAAGTCTACTCACAGAAAAATATGAGGACTGTCCGATCTATTTATGTACGGCGACTGCACTCATAAAAATACTACTCGCAAATCCCTTTATGATTATCAAGCAATCCCAGACTTACACAAAAGTGCAAGTTTCCCTTTGTGAATCAGGCTTTAAGTTTAAACCTGAAGTCTAAGTTTAGACCTGAAGTCTAAATGCCTGATTCACAAAGGTAAACTTAGACCTGAAGTAAGAAAACAAACAACAAAGTTCTAAAACGAAAAAAGTACTACAGTGTACTTCTTGCCGGCCTAACATATCCTGCTATCTTTTGGATGGGTTCCTGTCCTTAAGAGTTAATTAAATTAGAAAGTGTTTAGGTTCTTTTTTCAATCATGGCCAAGCTTTATTATTTGGCCTAAACACATATTTATTTTGCTTGATAACAGCCTTTTGTATTCTGTGGTATAAATTACCCCAATCGTACATGGAAAAGATATTGCAAGTAACCTTGCAGTTTTCTGAAATTATAAAAGCACTTGGTATGTGGTCTCGCGCCTCTGACTGTTCATAGACTTTTTTGGTGCATTATAATATCCTTATATTGTATGGTTGGCATACCACAATTAAAATAATTACCAACATAACATAATATGTCCCGTTGGTACTACTACTGCCACTACTACTAATATTAATTAATGTTGTTTATTATGTCTTTAATCATTTCACCAAATCGGTATTATACTTTTTAAATCCCCTAGATTACGTTTAATAATTCTGTGAACCTATTTCTGTGTTTCATCATCATCACATGCCCTACCTGATAAAGAAGTTGAAGGGGCGAACCAATACAATGATTAATTGCTGTATTAATATTGTGTCCAAAGGTCTCATCCTGCCTGGCCAGTGCATCGATAAATTACACCAGGATAATTAAACTTCTGAATATTGCGCCTGGCACCAGTGTATCCGTGGACACTACATGTTAGTAATTAGAGGAGCTCCATTACCACATTAAGACCTTGGAGCTTTCTTTACTCATTTCTCATGATATGATGTAGCACATGCCAGGCTACCTGGATAATTATCGCCTGGCGAATTTTAATTAAAGCCGCGCGCTGCAGCGCGTCACGCCAATCTGAAACTTACAATGCATTCAGTAAATTCTCATTAAGCAGCCATAATCGAATAAATCCGACTCTTGAGGAAATATTCCTTGATAGGCTAGCGCTTTGCACATGTGTGGTGGGAGCCAACGCTTCCTTAACTAAAAGCTTCCTGCTGCTGCTGCAGCCTGCTGTGGCATCTGTCTTATGGCTGCGCGTGCTGTGCGAAAGTCAATGGTTTTCTGCACAGGAGAGAACACTTTTCAGGAGTGATGGTGACAGCCAAGATACTACCTCAATGGGAATCTGCATGTGATGAAGCAATTGAAGGTGCAGACATGTTCTAAGAGCTGTGATACCTGGACACTTCTGAGGATGTGTCATGTAATCATTTTGTAATCATCTTGACTCGTTATCTTGATGTAGACATTACTGATACCCTCGGGTCTTGCCAGCGCTATATCAAACTCTTAAATAAATAGATCAATAAATTAGTGGAATTTGAATTTGTCAGAGGAAAGAGCTTTCGTCGACAATTGAAATTGTCACTAGCAAATTGTGCACCAATTGATGTTAGCACCACAAGGTATGTTTTATTATTGTCAATGGTATTTCAACAAATAACAGTTTGCCAGATAATTTAAAAAGCCACCAACAGGTGTAACAGACATGAAAAACCTGTTTAAGTGATATTGCCACTACCACTCGATGCTAGTTGTATTTTAGTGATCAGAAGGTATGCTGGCATTGTCTAAAGGGGGACACCCAAGGCTTTGGTCACTACTGGTCGCTCACTACCTGGATAGATTTTCTCTTTGTACACACCCACATACATACATTTACATATATTGTTTTATTCTCTAAATTTGAATGAACTTAATATGTATGTAAACGTCTTAAAAGACAATTAAAGCAGCTGCTGCTGAGACTAAACGATCAGTGTGTGTTTCCTGTGATTGGACTCTGGACAACGATGTGAGTACTCGAGCTATCGTCAGTGTCTTACAGACCTGTCAAACAGGCCTGTCAAACACGTCTGTGGGGTCCTAACCTCATGCGGGGCCCCTCTCTTGTGCACGAGGACCTTCATCAAACAAAAAGCAGTGTCTTTGTACAGGGTGGCACCACTCTAGCTCAGGCCCGAAGGGCTGGCAGAGGTCATATATAGGCTGTTTGTGGGCCTGCTAATGATCTTGTGGGTCGGTTTTTACTTTTGACTTCCCTGGTGTTTTCACAAACTGAACCTGCAACAAACTCAAAACAGTGCAGTCTCCTATATCCTGCAAAACACATATACAGGGTGTTTTTATAAGAGCAACAATGTCCCGATTTGCAAACATATACCACTTATAAGCTACCCAATTCACTAGTGGGGCCACTTTTATTTTGAGGCAGCGACAGATAATTCTTCCATCTAGATGCTGCAGGCGTTACCTTCCTCATCACAAGTATATATCACAAAAATAGGTATAGTTATGCCTGCTTTTGTGATATATTAATAGTATCCACGTGGATGTACCATTGGTTGAGTGTAATTCTTCAAGGTTACGGGATAAGTACAACATGTGCAGAATTAGTGAAAAATACCAAATGTCCAGGAAGTAAGCACTGAGTACTGCTACCCAGGTCTCACCTCTTCCTTTTTTAGGTCTCGCCTGGCGTTAGCAGCACACATGCGCTCCTCTCGCCATGAGAGGGCCTTTTGGAATCAATACAGTTTCGGAAGGGACTTTAAGCCCCGCCCTTATTTTCAAGTGGCACAGGTCATCATTTATGTTAAACGCTGGCGAGTGATTGAAAATCGGACTTTTGGGTTACTGCCTTGTCCACTTTTAGTACGGCCCATCTGGCCAGGCCGATGCCATCTTTGTTTGCGTGACGTGTGAGGGTTAGGTTTCTGGCAAATGCTGGCTTGTGATTGGGATTGAGCGCGCATGCCCACTTTCACTTTCGAAGCGCAGCACTTTCAGACACAAACGCCACCTCTCGGTCTTGCGTCACCCGTTCAGTCCAATGCAGCAGTGTTGTGCCTCAAACTTCTGTCTTGGACATGTGTGGCTGCCTATGTTCAGTGTGTTGCCTGGGGGCCCGCTGGGAGTCAAGGTAGTGTGTTTCCCCTCATAGGCCTTGCACTGATCGGTGGCTTGGGATTGTCTGGTGTCCCTTGTCTGCTATGGTCTAGGCATCACCCTAGTGCCTTACTTCGTTCCGAGTTGCTTCCTCAGGTGTTTCTGCATCCCCTCCTCCGCTCCCCGTCGTCTGGACCCTCCCCCATCACCACCTCGACCCTGTGCGGTTTCAGAGGGGCGGGTGCTACTTCGGGCTATGGGGTCGCTGTTTCTCACCCACTGCCTCCTGTCCGCCACACTTTGCGGGTTTCTGGCCGCACTGGCGTAGAGCGGGGTCATCCGGGGTTTGTTCCGTGTCCCTGCTTTGACTTTGCCCCCAGGTGAAGGGTTGGCCCGAGTCAGTGAGCCTCTCGGTTTTCTCTTCCTGCCGTTAACAGGGCCACGCCACTCCGGTCTGTAACTGCCACTCCTCTCTTCTGCGACGGAAGAGGGGGCCCTGGACGGCGAAGTTGAGCCGGTGGAAAGGGACACTTGGGCTAGTCACTCTTCCAAAGGAGTTCCACATGTCCACCTGGGTAGTGGGCCACTAGGCTTACCTCACCAACACCGGCGGCCACTGCTGCTGGGAGCCGCCATTTTGAGACCTCAACTTTGGGTGCAGGAGCGACTTTCCTGTAAGTAGGCTTTGCTTTGCAGTTGTTAGAAGTGTGCTTCTGTCTCAGGTTTACTACTTTATAACAAACCGATTGACCCTAAGCATACCTTATTGACCCAGTGTCATTGCTAACTATTTTTCAGTTCCGTGAAATGGGCTTAAAGGAAGAAATCAACAGGACAGGCATATTCCCAGAACAAAGACGTTTTGTTCGTACATTCGAAGGAACTTTATAGACAGGTGGCAGGACTTCATTTCAATGCTTCGCTTTGGCAGATACAGTGTTAAAGGTACACAGGCGTTCTTGTAAGTGCAGTGCAATACGTGCCAGGTGCAAAGGCGTAGCGTGAATGCACACTGTGTGCAGCGTGTGTCTGCCTCAGGGGGTGCAAACAATGGTGGGTGTGATGCCCGAGACTGTTCTGCTTAATATGTCGGGACAGGCAATATGTGTGATGCAGCATGGGTTGTGGTCTAGTGAGAACGGCAATTCAGTCCTGCACAGGCGGTTAATTGTTATGTTTTCATAGTCAGCTGGGGATTGCAGGAGACCGGGAGTTAGGCACGCAACACCCATTGAGCTCAAAATACTTCAGCCCCCCTCGTGTGTAGCATCATGGGCTCACACAGCTTCCCGGGCACACACACAGACGCACCCGAGTACTTCACAGGTCTTCAAAACACCAATTGCTTGTTAATGAGGCTTTGCTGTGTTTTCATCCCTTCTTTGAGCCAATGCATCTCTACTGTGTATATTGCAAGACACAGCCCCTCCCACCGAAATTTGTTCCTAGCCCTCTCCCCCCCGAAATTTTGCTCTAGTTGCGCCTCTCCCAGGAGTTGTTGTGGGACAATGACAAAGCAGGGCTGTAGGTGGGCACTAACTACCCAGGAATCCTATGTATCTTTGATGCAACAGAAAAATGCGCAAAATCCCTCTCTCTAAAATTGTTATATTGACATAGAAGGGATGTATGACGTTATAACGCATACTTTTACAACGCCTACCTTTACCACGCAATTTTTACAACGCAGGATCCATTACAACGAAGTACCATTACAACGCATGTATTTACAACGAATATACTTTTACAACGCATACCATTACAACGTAAGTATTGGTAAGTATATAATTTTTTTTTAAATGTAAATTAATTAAAATTATTATAATTTAATTTAAATTAATTTAATTTAATTTAATGTAATTAATTTAATTTAATGTAATTTATTTAATTAATTTAATTTAATGGAATTTAATTTTTAATTTTTCTTAATTTTTATCCTGTACCCCTGTACCCCAAAAACCCAAAACTGACCCTGAACCCTAAAAATACCCCTTTACCCAAAAACCCAAAACTGACCCTGAACCCTAAAAATACCCCTTTACCCAAAAACCCAAACCTTGCCCTGAACCCTAAAAATACCCCTTTACACAAAAACTCAAAACTGACCCTGAACCCTTAAAATACCCCTTTACCCAAAAACCCAAAACTGACCCTGAACCCTAAAAATACCCCTTTACCCAAAAACCCAAACCTTGCCCTGAACCCTAAAAATACCCCTTTACCCAAAAACCCAAACCTATAATATTTTTAATAAAATTATATACTTACCAATACTTACGTTGTAATAGTATGTGTTGTAAAGGTATCTGCGTTGTAAATACATGCGTTGTAATGGTACTTCGTTGTAATGGATCCTGCGTTGTAAAAATTGCGTGGTAAAGGTAGGTCGTTGTAAAAGTTGCGTGGTAATGGTTGTATACCACATAGAAGCCTGCTTTTGTTGAGTTTGTTCTATGATTCATGTGCTTGCTTTACTTGTTTCCACGAGAATGTTTTTTTAATGCTTTTTTTTTGCATCTCTGGGTAAAATGGAAACCCCGTCATTTAGCTATTCACATGCGTATAGCGCTCCATGCTGCATATGACCGGTTACACACTACTCACCACCATGTCAGACCATTTAAAGTTGAAACAACTCCCTTCTGTGCCCCATTATTAAATACAGTAATCTGTCTTTGTGGCTAGACTTTTGTACAGTGGTAAAGTACACGTTCTTTTAGGGGCTAGTGAGATAATTCCAAGATAAAGCTGTAGGCGCAGGTGCGCCAACAGGGTTAGAGGGGACGGGGATTAATCTAGCAGGGAATAATCAGCCTCTCATCTTTCAAGAATCAAATGAGTACCAGAGGGTTCGGTAAGACCAACAGGTGTGATTCAAGCGCTGGCAGAAAATGCTTGGTAGGTATTGTGCAATGTGTACGTGGTGGCTGTTAAAATGATTCTGCCTCTAGTAACTAACTTTTTTTTTTTTTAGAAATAGCCGTTGTTATTTTTTACTAATATTTCTCGAATCTCAAACACACTTTCGCCAATGTATTTATCCTATCGCCTCAATTTCATTGTCTGCTCAGGCGAACAGATGCACAAGAAAGTGATAAATTTGTTCTTTTTCAGTGAAGTTTCTCTTCGGTGGATTTCGCGAGTTTCACTTTCTCAGGACTATTTTACCCATCACTACATGAGGTGGTGTCCATGCCTGTGCAGTTTATTGATCATTGTATTAAAGCCAGGATGCCTAGATGTGTCCAGAAGTACTGTATGCACAAGTGAGGTGCTGTGCAAACAAACACATTCTAGCGCACAAAACACTGTCTTGGTTCAGAAACCTCCAGGGCCGGAATGGCTACCGGGCGTTTTGGCATGCTGTCGAGCTAGGGGCTGATTTCGTTGATGTGGACCTGCGTATGCTTAACAAAATTTGTTTGCTTTGTTTATTTCACAGCACACGCAGGTCTCAATCAACAAAATTAGCCCCCACTGCAGTGACATTAGCCCCCAGCTTGGCAGCGTGCCAAAATGCCGGGTAGCCAGTCCGGCCCTGGAAACCTCCAGCCTTTTGATCAATAGTTGTTACAATGGGCCTGAATGACCCAAAGTGCCTTGTACAACTCACAAATCAACACTCTCGAGACATCTAGGGAATGGTCACATGCTTTGTAAATTCTCAGCGAGCTCGGACCCTCTGTGGACTGAGTTCACTTCCTGCTTCACTCCAAGGGGCACCTTGCAAAGAGGAGGGCACAGCCCCGGTTTTCCCCCTCTAAATATTTTTAATGGGAAACCTTTGGTGGTAATAGGAGCCCCTTCTGAACATTAGGGGCATTGATGCAGTTTTATTGTTAAGATCACCTTCACTGTGTGGGCAATAATTTACACCCCCAGTTTTGCAATAGGTCTCACATTTGCACGAGTTTAAGTTATTGGCATTATATATAACAATGGCTTTTTTATGTTTTAAAAACGGAAACAAAAATAAAAGGCATTGTCATTTGCAATGTCAATAGCTCATACTCATGTAAAGGCGAGACGTAGTGCATAGTGGGTTATTAGATGTTTTTTTAGTATCAGTATGAGTGTCTGTATGGTTTGGTGGGGGTGTTACTTAGCACATAGATGCATCAATGACTGACTCACTGTTTGTATGTGTTTTGAAGACAGCATATGTGCAGGACTGTATGGGTGGATGAGTATGTGTGTGTTAGTGAGTGAATGACTGTCTCACTAGTGTATTTATCAGTAACTACATATGTTTTAATCTAGTATATGTGAGTATTGATGTATATAAATGAGTATATGTGAGAGTGAGAGATTGAAAGAGTTCTTGTTTAAATAAGTATGTGTTTCTATAAGTGATTGTTTAAGAGAGTAAGTATGTGTAAGTTTCCTTAGAAGTAAGGTGGTAGGTTGTGTATAGCTGTATATGCAAATAAATGGATGTTCAATAGTTTATTTGCATGTGTGATTATGTGTGTGAGTAACTTTTGGATGACTGTCGATGTGTAACAGGATGTGTATAGGTGTTTCACTACATATGATGAGTGAATATATGTATGAGTGACTATATAGAACTGTTGGTGAATGAGTGGATGTGTATATAGATGGTGGTATTACTGAATTGGTTGTTGTAACTGGTATGGGTATCTCTATTTTTTTGAAAATTTTAGTTTCTATTTTTGAATATGTGTTTCAAGGGTTACATTACACTGAAAGGAGGTCTGTCACTCTGTCACAAGGATGGTGTAATCAGTGATGTCATGAGTGATGTCACTGACCATGTCATGAGTGATGTAATATGTGACGTCATCAGCAGTGCATTGCCGGCGCGCAAGTTATAGTGAGTCCAACTAACTATAACGTGGGAATTTCAATGGTTTTATGTCAGTAAAATTTCCAGCTAACTATAACTGGTGTCAAACCTATGGTTTTTTCAGTGAATTTAATAGGTTTTTTAAATGCTAATTCCTAACTATATAAGGCCTGAAACCTATGTTTTTTTCAGTGAATTTCAAAGGTTTTTTTAATGCTAATTCCTAACTATATAAGACCTGAAAGCCCACCAGGAATCTCCAGTATGCGCCAGGGGACTGCATTGCAGAGAGGTGTAATGAAGCCACGCCCCTTTTTACACCTCTGCAACGCAGCCCCCGTGCATGTTTGACGAGGGGGAACTAATTCCCCTTGCATACTGGGGGCCCCTGTGGGCCAACTAGCCCACCTGGAACCTCCAGTATGCGCCAGGGGGCTGCATTGCAGAGGTGTAATGAGGCTATGCCCCTTGTTACACCTCTCTGCAACACAGCCCCCTGCCGCGCTTGCAGAGGGGGAGCTAATTCCCCTTGCATACTGGGGGTCCCTGGGGGCCAACTAGCCCACCAGGAGCCTATAGTATGCACCAGGGGGCTGCATTGCAGAGAGGTGTAATGAGGCCACACCCTTTTTTACACCTCTCTGCAACGCAGCCCCCGTGCATGTTTGAAGAGGGGGAACTAATTCCCCTTGCATACTAGGGGTCCCTGGGGGCCGACTAGCCTACCTGGAACCTCCAGTATGTGCCAGGGGGCTGCATTGCACAGAGGTGTAATGAGGCTATGCCCCTTTTTACACCTCTCTGCAATGCAGGCCACTGGCGCGTTTGCAGAGGGGGGACTAATTCCCCTTGCATACTGGGGGTCCCTGGGTCATATCTGCCCAAACACCGATATTCCGAACGATTGAAAATGACTTTTCTTGAGAAACATTTGGATTTGGATTATCATGTCCTATACTTTGGAATTTTTGAAAGACTGACTTTGAGGATACTATAAATTACTCAAGTCTGCCCGAATTGTGTGGGTAAAATTGATACCTAGTCACTTTGAATAAGAATGTACTTACGTCTCGTCTAACATTTGGAAGAAATATCTAGTTATATGACAACAGGATACCGACATAACTTGAAGGAAATAAGAACGCCCTGAAGAAGTTCTGTTGTACAGAACGAAACGTTTCGGCTGGCTGTGGTACATAAACTTAAGGAAAATAAAAGCATTTGAATATACACCAAGATTCAGCGCTTCAATAAGGACTCTAAGTGATATGATTTGATTGGACTTATTGTGCAAGTGGTGCTGTGTCAAACTTTGGAATATTCTCCACTACTCTTTACTACTTACTCTCTCCTACTCCACTACTCTCAAATACTCACTCTCTACTACTCATTCTCTACTACTCTACTACTCTCTACTACTCTCTCTCTACTACTCACTCCCTACTACTCACTATCTACTACTCTCTACTACTCACACTCTACTACTCTCTCTCTACTACTCAATCTTTACTACTCACTCTCTACTACTCTCTACTACTCTCTCTCTACTACTCACTCTCTACTACTCTCTACTACTCACTCTCTACTACTCTCTCTCTACTACTCACTCTCTACTACTCACTCTACTACTAGTCTCTACTACTCACTCTACTACTCACTCTCTACTACTCTCTACTATTCTCTCTCTCAATCTCTATTACTCTCTACTACTCACTCTCTACTACTCACTCTCTACTACTCTCTACTACTCACACTTTACTACTCTCTACTACTCACTCTCTACTGCTCTCTACTACCCACTCTACTACTTACTCTCTACTACTCTCTACTACTCACTCTCTACTACTCACTCTCTACTACTCTCTACTACTCACTCTACTATTCACTCTACTACTCTCTACTACTCACTCTCTGCTACTCTCTCTACTGCTCTCTACTACTCTCTACTACTCACTCTCTACTCTCTATTACTCACTCACTACTCTCTACCTCTCTCTACTTCTCTCTCTACTAGTCTCTACCTCTCTACCGCTACCTCTCTACCTCTACCTCTCTACCTCTACACCTCTACCTCTCTACCTCTCTCTACACGCACACATATACACATATATATATGCATATATATGCATATGCATTTATATATATGTATGTGTATGTATATACATGCATATATAAACATATATAATCTGTATATCTATATAAATACAAATATAAATGCATGCATACATATACATATACAGATGCATGTTATTTACATGAAAGTTTAAAAAACACAAATAAAAGCAAAGATAAAAAGCCACCTCATTACAAACAGAATGGCTTTAACTTTAACGAGGGCGAGATCTATTGCATTTTCAATGCTTGTTTACTTTGGTTCCATCAAGAAGGCATTCAGATGTGTCACACATTTGCCATAAATTCTGAATGTTAGCACTCTAGTTGCTCATTAGATCACTGTAGTAAAGCTACTGCTCACCAGGGAAGTCTGCTGCTGGTATTCAAAGTGCATGTTTCAGTCTGCATGTCAGAATTCCTTTAATGAAATTGAAGAGGATTTGAGAAATCACTCAAAATGTGCCCTAATTTTTCTTTCTGCAGCACTAATCATACTTTCTATGGCAAAATATACCCCCTCATTTTGTTCCTTTTTAAATTAAATGTTTTAAGAGTTACCACTTTATTCCAATCAAGATGGCTTCAGGTGTGCCATACCTTTGTAATAAGTAGGACTGTTAGCGCTCTAGTTGTTCTTTAGAACACTCTGGGACATTCTGTCATTGGGCTATACTTGGGCTACATCTGGGTGATATTTGGGCTACATTTGGGCTCTTTTGTCTCTGGTGGCCATCTTGGGAGACTGCATGTCAGAATTTTTTAATGAAATAGAAGAGGATTTGAGAAGTCACTCAAAATGTGCCCTAATTTTTCTTTTTGCAGCACTAATAATACTTTCTATTGCATAATATACCCCCTCATTTTGTTCCTTTTTAAATTAAATTTTTTAAGAGTTACCACTTTATTCCCATCACGATGGCTTCAGGTGTGCTATACCTTTGTAATAAGTAGGACTGTTAGCGCTCTAGTTGTTCTTTAGAACACTCTAGGAGGCTGCAGTAGAACACAAAGGAATCAACTGACAGTCTCTGTCCTTGTTGGATGTACATGTTTTACTGAGAATGTCAGACTTCATTCTCACATGACTGAGAAAGATAATGTGAATTTACAGAACATATGCTTTCAGTTTAGCTTATAGATCCCATTCCAAACCACTGTGGGATAATCATGAGATATTAGTTTTCTTTCAAACATGATTCATGATATCACAGCAGAAGGCTTTTTCACATGGTAAAATCACCTTAGAACACACCACAATTCCTAAAATGAGTATGGTACCATCAACAAATGATTTATAATGTAACTAAAGTCCTAAAACCCTCTATTAACTACAATGCTTTTTAATGAGGTGCTATCATGTATATTGGTCCCAAGATGGCTGCCAACACTTCTTGGATGAAGTGCTGACAGCCAATCAGATCAGATGTGTGGTTAGGCTCCACCCAGATATATATATATTTTTTAACCTAAATTATTCAAAATCCACTGGAGCATATATCTTGAGACATAGCAAAGGCACATCGGGCTACCAGTCCCTATAATTTTGCCAAGTTTTGTGGAAATCCATTCAGCCGTTCGGGCTAAAAGTGAGTCCAACCGCCCTATGGAAATTAACAAGGGGAAAACACGTTTTGGGACCCCCCTTTTATCTCGGCCCCCGCTTGACGAATCCCCCCCAAACTTTCAGGGAAGGAGCAGAGCGAAGCGGGCCATCTTCTTTGAGAAATGTGCGAAGATTCGTCCACCGGCGCCAAAGTTATTCCCAATAGAATGTTGCGGATTTCCTATGGAAATCAATCCTAACTATAACTACCTACTGGCGACCGCCAGTAGGTAATATATTCACTGAAAAAACCATAGGTTTCACACGTTATAGTTAGCTGGACATTTCACTCATACAAAACTAGTGAAATTCCCCCGTTATAGTTAGTTCAGCTAACTATAACTCGCGCGCCCGCAATGCACTGCTGATGACGTTACATATTACATCACTCATGACATGGTCAGTGACATAACTCATGACATCACTGATGACATCTCAAATGACATCACTGATGACATCACTGATGACATCTTCCAGTGAATGTGTGTCTTTCTGAAAAATATTTTTTTTTATATATGTATATCTAAAGGTTGATGGAAGAATAAATGGGTAAATAAGTGTCTAAATGGATGTTTTTCTGTCAAATGGATTGTATGACTGACTTATTAAGTATATCTTAGTGAATACATGTATTAGCGAGTAATGTTTAAATATGTAAATATCTGTATCAGTGTCACACTTTGTGTATAAGTGGCTGCATGGATTGGTGAGTAGCTACATGAGTGTCTATATGGGTTATTACTAGTTGGTTTTTTAAGTATCAGAATGAGTGTCTGTATGGTTTGGTGGGGGTATTACTTAGCGCACAGATGCATGAATGACTGACTCACTGTTTGTATGTGTTTTGAAGACAGAATGTGTGCAGGACTGTATGGGTGTATTAGTGTGTGTATGGGTGTGTTAGTGAGTGAATGACTGTCTCAATAGTGTCTTTATGAGTAACTACATATGATTTAAACTAGTATATGTGAGTATTGATGTATATAATTGAGTATAAGTGAGAGTGAGAGATTGGTAGAGTTCCTGTATAAATAAGTATGTGTTTCTATAAGTGATTGTTTAAGTGAGTAAGTATGTGTACGTTTCTGTAGAAGTAAGTGTAGTGGTGTGTGTATAGCTGTAAATGCAAGTAAATGGATGTTTGATAGTTTATTTCCATGTGTGAGTATGTGTGTGAGTAACTCTATGGATGAGTATCGGTGTGTAGCAGGATGTGTAGGTGTATGAGTACATATGATGAGTGAGTACATGTATGAGTCACTATATAGAACTGTTGGTGAATGAGTGGATGTGTATTTAGATGTTGGAATTACCTAATAGGTTGTTGTAACTGGTATTGGTATCTCCATTTTTTTTAAATTTTAGTTTCTATTTTTGAATGTGTGTGTCAAAGGTTATATTAGGGTGAGAGGAGGTCTGCCACTCTTTCACAAGGATGATGTCATCAGTGATGACATCAGTGATGTCATTTGAGATGTCATCAGTGATGTCATGAGTGATGTCACTGACCATGTCATGAGTGATGTAATATGTGACGTCATCAGCAGTGCATTGCGGGCGCGCAAGTTATAGTTAGCTGAACTAACTATAACGGGGGAATTTCAATGGTTTTGTATGAGTGAAATGTCCAGCTAACTATAACATGTGTGAAACCTATTGTTTTTTCAGTGAATTTCTAAGGTTTTTTAAATGCTAATTCCTAACTATAACGTGGCTGAAACCCATGTTTTTTTCGGTGAATTTCAAAGGTTTTTTAAATGCTAATTCCTAACTATAGCGTGGCTGAAACCTATGGTTTTTTCAGTGAATTTCAAAGGATTTGTAAATTATAATTTTTAAATGTATTAATTGTTATATTTGTTTTATACTAATTTACTACATTGTTTTAAAGTATTTATTGAATAATATTGAAAAATATAGAAATTGTAATATTTTTTTAATTTAATATTTTTTTTAATTTATATATATATTTTATATAGCAGGCAATGATATCCTATGGAAGGAAATTCAAGTTACTGGTAAGTACAATTAAATTTAATTTTCAGGAATAGTAGTGAGCTGAAAGATGCAGCAATGAAGTCTCTCCTGATAACAGGTGAGTAAATCAGAAATCGTAGTTCGGCTGATTTTAGAGGAATATTTTAAAGTTCCAAAACATAGACAAAGTAAAACATGTCAATGTTAGCCTATGGAAGGAAATTCAAGTTACTGTAAGTATGGTTAGAATTACTTTTCAGGATCAGTAGTGCGCTCGAAGATGCAGCACTGACAGGTGAGTAAATCGGAATTCGTAGTTCAGCTGATTTTACAGGAATATTTTACTCAATAGTGAAGGGAAGGGGGCGGGGCCTGAGGTAACATGTGTGCAAACACAACCTGTGGCGCGTTTTAGGTTGGTGAATTAATTCCTCTTCAATCCTGAGGTACCCTGTGAGCCAACTAGCCCACCAGGTAGCTCCAGTATGCGCCAGGGAGCTGTGTTGCAGAGAGGTGTTCAGAGGGCTCGCCCCCTTTTTACAACGCTCTGCAACACAGCTCCGTGGCCCTTACTGGAGATACCTCTTGGACTTGTTGCCCCCCTAGGGGACCTCTGCATTGAAGTGGAATTAATTCCCCAACTTAAAACGTGCCACGGGGCATATTTGCACTCACATCACCTCAAGCCCCGCGCCCTACCTTCACCACTGTGCAAACGCACCCTGTAGCGTGTTCTAGGTTGGGGGATTAAATCCCCTTGCATATTGGGGGTCCCTGGGGGCCAACTAGCCCACCAGGAACCTCCAGTATGCGCCAGGGGGCTGCGTTGCAGAAAGGTGCAAAAAGGGGCGTGGCCTCATTACACCTCTCTGCAACGCAGCCCCCTGGCGCGTTTGCAGAGGGGGAACTAATTCCCCTTGCATACTGGAGGTCCCTGGGGGCCAACTTGCCCACCAGAAACCTCTAGTATGCGCCAGGGGGCTGCCTTGCAGAGAGGTGTAATGAGGCCACGCCCCTTTTTACACCTCTCTGCAACACAACCCCCTGGCACGTTTGCAGAGGGGGAACTAATTCCCCTTGCATACTGGGGTCCCTGGGGGCCAACTAGCCCACCAGGAACCTCCAGTATGCGCCAGGGGGCTGCGTTGCAGAGAGGTGTAATGAGGCCACGCCCCTTTTTACACCTCTCTGCAATGCAGCCCCCTGGTGCTTTTTCAGAGGGGGAACTAATTCCCTTTGCATACTGGGGGTCCCTGGGTGCCAACTAGCCCACCAGGAACCTCCAGTATGCGCCAGGGGGCTGCGTTGCAGAGAGGTGTAAAAAGGGGCATGGCGTCATTACACCTCTCTGCAAGGGAGCCCCCTTGCCCATACTGGAGGCTCCTGGTGGGCTAGTTGGTCCCCAGGGACCCCCAGTATGCAAGTGGAATTAGTTCCACCTCTGCAAACGCACCAGGGAGGTGCAGGGTGGGGGTGTGGCCTCCTCCCGATCCTATTTTTTTAAACTACTTTTAAGAAGGGGGGCTGTTTAGCCCCCCTTTTTTTTTTTTTTTGCCCTGGGTACCCCATCCCACAGGGCCTGCCCCCGATTCTTTTTTTATTTTTTTTTAATTGGAAGGGCCCGCGTGGCCCCCTTCTAGTGGCCAATTCCGGCCCCGGGGACCCCATCCCCCAGGGCATGGCCAACCTTTCTATTTTTTTGTGGATGGGGGCTGCATAGCCCCCCTTCTATGCCCCCTTAAGGCCCCAGGAACCCCATGCCCTGGGGCCTGCCTTTTTTTATTTTTTTGTTTTATTTTAATGGTGGAGGGGGGCCGCTTGGCCCTCTTCCTGGGCAACGTATGGCACCGGGGGGGCCTCCTGGGCAACTTATGGCCCCGGGGACCCCATCCCCCGGGGCCTGCCCTCTCGGTAGAAATAGAAGAGGTGTTATCAATCCCCAATGACACATCCTGGCTAGCTATTGTTAACGTTTGTTGATCATTTGCTAAAACACCTATTTTGATGTTTGGACATGCAATTCCAGCAGTGCATAATGTTCATGAGTACATGCATAAATGCATTTTTAAACAGCAAGTCATGTAAATTATATAAATAAATACATATAAAAATACATACATCATCTACAATAAATACATGGAATAGAAAATATAACCTTGCTGATTTTTGTCCCGGTTTAAATACCTAAAATCAATCATAAAAACATGTACTGGAGCAAATGCTGCTGGTAAACAAAATTGTTTCTTTTATAAAAACAGCGGCAACTTGCCCTCTGTTAGTTTGTATTTCCTTTTCCCTATTGTTTCTATATACTAAAGTGTCTGTAGAAAGTGACATGTGCTGTATACCCCACTCTGTGCCAACTGTGCTAAGCTAAATAATTAAAAAGAACAATAGGGATGGGATGGGCGGCTTGGCTGTGCTATTGAGGAAGTTTAGAAAGTGTATATATAGATGATTTAAATTTTGAAAATCCTTATTCGGGTCTCCTAGGAGGGATTTTGTATGGTTTTGATAACTGAAATGTTTTACATATTTGTAATTTAATTACTGTATACCTGATGTGGGCCATGTGGGAAAGTTTATGATCAATACAGAAGGCCTGGTTTGGTTATGGTGACAAGTCAGTAATAAATATTACAGGTCTGATGGATTCACTGGAACAGGTTATGGCAGATGCTGTAGATCTCATGTGTTCATCACTTATTTTGTTATGTGGTATTCCTTAGAGTACCTTAAAAGGAAAGGGTTTTGGTATTTATTACCCCCTATGACAAACTGGTGGGAAGATCTGCACTGTTATAATTCTTGCTAGAATGTTTGGAAGGCCTGACGGACTCAGGTGCAGGCCTGGATTTTGCAACCAAAAGAATAATTTTATTTAAAGATACATAGGGAGAGATTAATCTGTAATATTGGCCAATATTGCAATTGAGCGGTTCTAGTGACACCATAAACACAAGTGGTTTGTCAATGTCACCAGAACCCCAAGAGGGCACTATTCGGTCATATTATATTTGGCATCATTCATGTCTTTTTTGTGTGACATATTTTTTGGGGCAGTTACAGCGAAAAATCTGTTTTCTTAAAAGTGCAGATTATATTGGCCAATAGGAATTAGAATGTGTAGGCTTTGTTTACATTTATTAAATTAATTATTAATAAAATAATGTGCAAAGGGGAGGGTCAGTGGATTTAGGGGATTCTGCAGTTGCAATGTTTACTGCATAATTAAAGACTTACAGAATTTGCCATATAATCTGCCGCAAAAATTTGCAAATTTCCAGATTTCGCCAGAAATGTTTCTATCTCAAATGGATAAAAATAATACTGACAGAGAATATGCTGCATAAATAGCATTTTGGCTGCATAATTTAAATAATCTTGCAGCATAATTTGGTCCTCTATTCAGTATAGTCCAACTCATTCTGACAATGTTTATGCAGTGCAGAGTGGTTTCGGGCTGTCATTATGAGAATTAAACCTGTATTTAACAGGCAGCTATGAAATATTTCCCATATTTCATGCTTCCTTTGGAAATATAGGTTTTTAAACCACAGCACTTTGTGCAATGGATAAACACACTTCAACCATTTAGCCATTGGCTCCATTGCCCTGTGAGTGATAGAATTTGTCTGAGCAGGTCATTCACCTGAAAATGACTGTGCTTCAGTTTTAGGTTTGCTGGCTCTATCCTTCAGGCTTCAGGCTTTTATAGGTCCCTTTTTGTTTTTCTTTCCTTCTTCTCGTTTTAGGTAATTTTTTCCAGCATACTACAGACTCTCAGAGAATGACCAGGGGCCCTTTTCTTGCTGCAGCCACTGTCTCTAAACCAGGTGACTATTAATATTCCAAGACTGCCATCACGTTGGTTCTAAACATGGAAATCATGCTGGAACTTTAAGACAATGATATATTCTATAAACATCATTGCAGCACAACCATTTGCTGCTCTGTTTAATTTTGTTATTGCAAGCATATGCTTACCATAGTTTTGGTAGAAATATTAATTATTTTCTCTATTTTTCCTTTAATTTATGTTGCATGCTTTGTTGAGATTGTGTGTGTGTGTGCATGCGTGTGTGAGTGTGTTTGCATGAATGCGTGATTGCAAGGATGAGTCAGTGGGTGGCTAAATGAATGAAAGAGTTCAAGTGTGAGTGACAGAGTGCATGTAGGACAAAGACTAATAAAGCGAGAGGATCTATTAATGACTGAAGAGGAATTTTTATCTGTGCGACAAACCTGTTGCCATTGTCAGTGCTTGTTATTTTCATGAAACCCTTTTCCTTTACGTTTCTTTTGTGGGAAGCAGCTGGTAAGTTCAGAAACAGGAAGGCAGACGTGTGGCAATAAAATAGGGCTTGTTATCCAAGAGGGAGTTCAGAGAAGGCTAATGACCACAAAGAAACCAGGATACAGAACATAAACTTATATTTCAACCATGAAAAACTAGAAGAGTGCACAAACTAGCTCATGATAAAGACAACGATGTAGCAGTAACAGTACGGCTGCAAGAAGAAAAATATGAAAAAATAATATTCTTTAAAATAAAAGGTACAGGCCTGTGGGCAGCATTAGATAAAAGGTTTGAAGCAGCAAAGAAACAAGTGGGAACAATGTTTTCTGTGTCTTGGGAAAGATGTATGTGGAACAAAAAACAATAATAGTAAATGATTTATTCTATAGTCAGAAAAATGTTAAAACAAAATGCCCACTAAAATCTTGATACCACTTTTTACTTTCAAATATTTAAATCAGTACTCTAAAGAGCTCAGCATTTAGAAATAGACCAGGGGTTAAGACGGGAGGAAAACCTATTATGACTTCTCTTTCTAGTATATGAAATGCCTTAAAACCTGAAAAAGAATCTATGGATATGCTGGGTTCTGTAGTAATTACAAGACCTGTTGGATGTGTAAGAAATTGAGAATGGGTAATATAAAACATGGGCAGCATTGAGAACTCGTGAGTTTCAAAATTGATTTAAACATGATATGAAGACCCTAATTATTATGAAATTCGGAAAGCGCTCGGAGGCTTTCCGAGTCTCATGGCCAGTTTCACTTTTGACCTCTGCATTACGATGCAGATAGTCAAAATTGAAACTGGACGGTCTTTCCAGCTGGCCAGACGGAGGCCTGCCCGTAATCCGTATGGATGGTGTTCCGCCGTAGGGATTATGACGTCGGTTTCTAACAGGCTTTGCATGTCGGGCTTTCCGACATGTAAAGCCTGTTGAAAAGTGTCATTGGGGGACCCTAGCAGAGCCCTCTTCACCCTGCGACTTCCAGTTGGGGGCAGAGGGGGCACCTATGGTCACCCATGTTAAACCCTGCACCGTGTGGCAGGCACCCTGTGCGGTCGCATTGTAATACTGACGTCGGGACCACCAACCGGAGGTAAGTCGGTCCCAATTCTGCAACGGTGTCTGGTGTCCTCCCGACATTGTAATAAGGCCCTAAGTTGTAAATATATGGTCTATAGTAAAACATTTAAAGATGGCCTGCTTGTTTACTAAAATATTTACATTATGTAAATACAGGTATGAGAGGTGTGTGTGTGTAGGTTTGTGGGTGTAAGTTTTCACAGTTTTCATGTTTGAGGGCAACTTAGGGTTGCTCGAAGCAAAGTGCATTGGGATGAGTGGCAGTGACTGCAGGGAGCTGATTGGATTTGCACCTGTAGGGGAGTGGTTGTTTTATGGATGACAAGAGAATGTTCAAGAGGGTCATCTTTGTTTTCTGGTGGGTGGTCACCTGTTAATGAAGGCAATTGGTTGATCTTGGCAGTCTTCATTTACGTGTGCCCGTACTGCCCCAGCCCTTTGCTCTAAAGCATCTGTCTGAACCACAAACTCCTTATGTAGTCAGTGGCCAGTATAGGAATGGTGCTGAATGCATAGACCCATATTACGAGTTTGGCGGTTCAATGGACCGCTGAACCCATGGTGGCACTCTCCAGAATGCCAGACTGAGGGTCCGCCTGCGCATTTGAACTGTGACGATTGTACCATTACAGCACCGCTGATGCCACCAAGGTTCCAAAATACCTGGCAGTGTCACAGCGGCCTGAGGCCCTTAATATCCTGGTAGTACCGCTGTGGCAACGGCAAGCATATTAGGAGTTCCCTCACCACCACACTTTTCACGGCAGTGCAATTGCCATAAACGTATGGCGAGAGGAAGCAAAGGGGGCCCTACAGGGCCCTCTGTTGCCTCTACAGATGGGGTGCATGCAGGATGGCACATGTGCCCCCTTGTGTGCATGCACCCCCAGTTCCTGCAGGGCATGGACTTGATAGTCCATGCACTGCAGGAACTTCCTTTGATACTCTCATTTTGGTGCCCTTTTCAAAGGCACCGCAGTGGGACCGCCAAAGAACCGCACACCAGAGTAAAAATAAATCAGACTCTGGCAGGCAGTCTTTAATGGCTTTGGCGGTTTCAGAGTGGGTGTCAGCATGGCGGCCCCACTCCTAGACCCCCAAAATCATAATGAGGCCCTTAGCCTCCTTCTTAGTGTCAAAGAGCTTCTGACACTCTGGGGTTCAAATGGCATTTTTGGGCTGCTTCGTTGCGGTACGTTCTGTCAGTGGAGCCACAATGGTCCCACAGTTCTTCACAACCCAGTCATTCCAAGAAAGGCTCTGACTTGTGCCTGGGTCTTAAGAGCTTCCCAATCCAGGATGGTCTGGATCTTGGGCTGGAGAGGTTTTACATGGCCTCCACCTACAAGGTTGCCCAGGTACACCAATGAAGCTTACCCTATCTGGCATTTGCTTGCCTCAATAGGCAGGCATGCCTTCTGCAGAGCCTGAAGCACTTCTCTCAGGTGGAGCAGGTGCTCCTCACAAGAGAAACTGAATACAGTGTTTGGACAGAATACTGGAAATAAAATATCGCAATACAATAATATTGTGCCAAGAATATTGGGACTTCAAAAATATCAACAATAGGAATAGCAAAGTTAAAAATATCATTTTTGGTGTTGTTTTTAATATCGTTGTGAACAATTTGATGGGGAAAATATTGTATGTAATATCATTTGTAAGTATTAATTAGTATGGAATTTATTGTAGTGTGTTAATTTTCAAAATATTTTTGTTCAGCATTACTTTTATGTATAAAAATGTTGCAATTTGTTGTTTTAGTTGTAATAATGTGTATAATTAGTTGTTGGGTTTCTTTAGTGGCAGCATATTGGGTTTTAAGGGGATCATGGTGGGGAGATTTTCAAATCTTAATATAAAAAATACATGTTCTAATGATATGCAAATTAATAATTGGGAGTTTTTAATTTTATTTTATGGGGATACGTTTTTTATGAATTTTGATTTGATGTTAATTAAGATATATGTTAAAGAGAAATTGTCGTATATTTATATAGACAAAATATGCCGCACCGGGCAACTGATTATATGCATTGATGCATAATATTGTTATGTTGTACAACGCATGTCATATTTTGTTTCACAATATTTTTACCATGAAGCTCGACAACAGTTATCATTTAATCATTTGAATTTGTCAAAACGTTAAATTTGTCATGCATTGTATTATATTGTTGGGCCAACCGGGGACAGATTAGTGCCTTGGGGCTCCTAATAACTAGTCGTGCACTCCAACCGTTCTAACATGTCAGCCAGAAATATTCATATTTATGTTATTTACATGTTGAAAATATTGGTTAACCAATTTGCCCCATGAAAATCATTCATGAATTGTTATTTACTAGGGAGGCCCGTTTGTGATATTCAACAATACAGGCGACTAATTGTGTTTTATATTTTCCGCAGTGAAGTACTATGCATTGGACACCATTCCAATATGTCTGCCATATATTCTCTTGTAGTCCGACCTTCATGTTTACCATTGGGTTGTAGCATGGAAACTTTATTTAATAGTTGGTGTTCCTGTGTGAAGGTACACGTGAACAAGCCTTTTTGGTGAAACGCGTTGTGTATTAAACTGCTTTCCTGATACTTTGGATCCCCTGTCGCCTTTTTGCCTGAGAGCGCAAGACATTCATTTTTTGAATTTACTTTGGATATATATATATATATATATACATATATAAGTATAAAAAATATATGAATTCATTTTTAAATAGGTAGAATATTCAGAAATATTTGTATATAAAAAATTAGTTAATGAAAAATCAAATAAAAATGGTGTCACTTTTTATATTTTTTAAACAAAATTATTTCTAAAATGTATGTAAATTCTTTACATAAAGTTTCATAAATATGACATTCATGCAAATGTTTACAAAATATTTTATTGTTAATATACTGATTCGTTTTTTCTTACTTGTTTAATTATTTAATAGTAATTTAAATTGTACTTTTATAAATTACAATTTTACTATGAATATAAAGAAATGTAGTCAGATTAGTGGTTTTAATATAATATATGGGCCAATTTTATACTGCATAACAATGTGAGAATATGTAGTATTGTTTGTCTTTGTAATATGCTTATTATGCAATAGCTTATGTGAAATGTTATATGTTTAACATTTACATTTTATATATTTATATTTGCAACATTATTTTCACATATATTTTATTAGTATGTATTAAATAGTTGTATATATTTTATATACTAATATTTAATGTATACTTTACTATTTTTTTTATAATATCTTATAACATTGTTTCATATGGTTTACATGTGTAGTAATTTGTAACAATTTTTTAAACTTGTATTACACTTTTTAACAATGTTTTCTATTTATTTGTATGGGGAGATAGGGCCTCATTACGACAACGGATGTCCTATTGACCGCCGTAACTGTGATTGCAGTGCGGCACTGCTGCACCAGCGGTCTGACTGTCCTATTGCGAGTTTGGTGGTCGGAACACCAAAGGACCGCTGCAACTGCTGGGCATCCATGATCCCTCGGTGGTGTTGTAGCGGTGTGAGGCCGCAATATGGTGATGGTTTCACTTGTGTCAACACCAAGCATTTTACAAGTTTCCTCACATCCACCGTTTTCATGGTGGTGAGCCCACCATGAAAATTGTGGCAGTGAGGAAACTACCCCTGTTGACTCTGGGTCATTGGATACATGTAGGGGGGCACATGTTGTGCCCCCTTGTATGCAAACAACCCAAGTTCCTGCATAGCATGGGCAGCACAGTCCATGCTGTCCAGGAATGTGCTTTGGCTCCCATTGCAGTGCCTTTCTATGGTTCAGATATGAGCTTTAGAAAGGCACCGCCATGTGAATGCCAAATCACCGCCAATGCACCACTCACCAGACCAGAATTAAACTCCTAATTTAGCTGACGGAGTGCGGGCAGCTTTGGCAGTCTCGCAGCAGGGCACTGGTGTGGCAGCCAGCTGCGAAGACTGCCAAAGTCGTAATCAGGACCTTAGTCTCTTTTTAATGTAATTTGGTGGCCATCTTTTATACAGCTACCTTCTATTTTGTATTCTAGTTGTCATATTTTCCCGGAACCAGGTCATGGTAAGGTGCTGCAGTTTATCAGGTATGTCCTGTTTTAAGGATTCTTTAGGGGCTTTGAGGGTAGGAAGGATTTAGGAGGAAAGTTTAAAAGTTAGTTACAGCCTTTGTTGCTTTTTGGTGTTTTTAAAACTATTGCTGTGACTATTTTGTTGCATTTTTTACAATGATTTAATAATGTAATACTACATTACATTGTGTTGTGTTGGTTATATTTTGATGATTAACTATTATGTTTTTTGGGAATGTGATGTGTTTTGCTGGTGGGTTTGGTCAATTTCCTTTACAGAATGTTGTCAAAGAATGCGTTTTATTGGCATTTGGATTTTTGTGTGCTTTTTAAAAAGGAAATCAGTTTGGTTTATAATAAAACAATTTTTTTATTTTGATTGCCTTTTTTTCAGTTCTCCTGAAGAGGTTGTTTCTTAATACACTTTTTCGTTTTTTTTTATTGGACATTGATGCTCTGTATTCCTTCGAAGGATTTTGATTGCAATCATTATATTTTTGCATTTTTGAGGGGTATTTTTGGATTCATCTAATTTTTGGCGGATTACAAATTTTTGTTACATGGAGTCAGTGAAAGAGCTGCAGCTATAGAACCGTAAGTTATAATTATTTCATTTATTTTGAGTGTGAAATGTAATATTACCTTGTTTATATTAAATATCTATGATCGCTACGCGGCATTGTTTGGATTATGTGTTGTAATTAGTTTATGTGATCATTGATTTTTATTTTATCTATTTTGTTTGGTGAGTATTCTTTTGAAATGATATATATATATAATTTATAATATCAGTCATTATTAATATTGTTATTTTTAACAGTTGTTTGACTGATCTAATAAAATATTAAGTTATTATTAAAAAAAAAGATTTGGTATGTTGGTTTAAAGTTTGTTGTACATTTTGAGGTCTTTGGTAGGTTTAAAATTTGTTTTAGAGTATGCTTTTGGCTATCATTTCTAAGTAATTCAGTCCTTCGTTATTTATGAAGAATTTGACTATAAACTGTAGCATGTCATACGGTTCACTGATAAAATATCGGCAGACAAAATATCTCCTTACAGAAATATTGTGACCAAAAATATCGATATCCTATACTTATAATTACGTACAAAAAGATTGATTTAATTAATATAGCTGTACTAAATATCGTTTTTTGATTATATATAGAATAAAATGTTAAAAATGAAACGTAATAAATAGTAAAATTAATTTTAAAAATATCAATATTGAATATATATTTTAACAAATATAACAAATTAATTTAATGTTAAAAAAATATAAACAAAAATATCTAATAATTAATATATATTAACAAAAGCAAAAAACAAATATATATATATATATATATATATATACCTGTTTTTCTAACTTTAGTATTTATATATTTTCAACATTATTTTAACATGCAATTTTTTGTATATTTAATACTTGTATATATTTTATACTATTATTTAATTTATACTTTACAATTTCTTCACATTTTATCACATTTTGACAAGGTTTAGATGTTGAATATTTTTTTTAAATCACGGATATTCAACATTTTTACAATATTTTCCATTAATTTCTATGGAGAAATAGTATTCTTTTTAGTTTCTTTTAGCAACAACCTTTTATTAATTGTTCTCTTATACATTGCAACCGATATGTGTTATTTTTAGTCTAATATCCCAGAACCAGGTTGCGGTAAGGTGCTGCTGTTCATTGGAGCAGGTAAGTCATTTTGTAAGGATTTTTGGAACGGTTTTGAGGGTAGGGAGGGTTTATGGGGGAGGTCTTGAAGTTAGTTATTGTGTTGTTTGTGGTTTTTATATATATATAGATATATTTTTGAAGCTCAACTTCCTTCGCTGCAGGCAAAAGAATAGACCGCACTCTCGTGGTTGAAGTCAAACGGGTTTATTTTCCGTATAAACCAGCATATATATTACCGTATTTCACTAGGTTGTAGTTTTGGGTTTTCATACACTATTTAAGTAATGTATTGCTATGTTATGTTAAATTGTGTTAGTTAAATTTTAAAGAGTAACTCTTATGTATATGTATTTTTGGGAATGGAATGTGTTTTGCGAGTGGGATTTATTATTTACTTTACAGGTTTTTGTCTACAAAAGTTTCCTATGGGCACTGTGATATTAGAATATCTTTTAAAGAAAACATTTTTGGTTTCTAATAAACCAATGTTTGTTCGGGTTTCCAGATGTGTTTCTTATTTGAAAACATTTTTGGGGGGTTTTATGGTTCCTAAATACTTTACATTGCTTTGAGGGACTACTATTGGATTTGTTTAATTTTTGCATATATTGGGAAGCTTTTTGGACAGTATTGTTCCCATTTTTGGTGGCTTTATATTTTTTATTAGAAAGAACTGCAGCTTCAGAACAGTATGTTTTATTTGGATCACTGACATAATATCGAGTAGAAAAAATATCGTTGACAAAATATCGACAGACAGAATATCGAGTTTGTATCTACAAACAGGTAAGTACAAAAATATCGACTACAAAATATCGTTTACAAAAATATAGTTTATTAAAATATCGACTTTATTAAAAACAGTGTTAAATTAAATTAATATTAAAAATTAATTACTAAAATATACTTAAAAATACTTAAATTACCTTATAAAAATTAAATATTAATGAAAGTTATAAAAAAATGTACAATCATATTTGTTAAAACATATATATATATAGTAACATAATATAATTAAATAATAATCAATATTATTACCGTAGGATAGCGGAAGTGTAAAAATTACTATTCCCACTTCAGAGAGTGCAACAGTAGGGAAAGCGTTGGATAGCGTAGGGGTAAAAATTACTATTCCCACTCCAGTGAGTACAACAGTAGGGAAAGCGTTGGATAGCGTAGGGGTAAAAATTACTATTCGCACTCCAAAGAGTGCAACAGTAGGGAAAGCGTTGGCTAGCGTAGGGGTAAAAATTACTATTTCCACTCCAGTGGGTGCAACAGTAGGGAAAGCATTGGAAAGCGTAGAGATAAAAATTACTATTCCCACTCCAGTGGGTGCAACAGTAGGGAAAGTGTTGGATAGCGTAGAGTTAAAAATTACTATTCCCACTCCAGTGGGTGCAACAGTAGGGAAAGCATTGGAAAGCGTAGAGATAAAAATTACTATTCCCACTCCAGTGGGTGCAACAGTAGGGAAAGCGTTGGATAGCGTAGAGTTAAAAATTACTATTCCCACTCCAGTGGGTGCAACAGTAGGGAAAGCGTTGGATAGCGTAGGGGTAAAAATTACTATTCCCACTCCAGTGGATGCAACAGTAGGGAAAGCGTTGGATAGTGTAGAGGTAACAATTACTATTCCCACTCCTGTGGTTGCAACAGTAGGGAAAGCGTTGGATAGCGTAGAGGTAAAAATTACTATTCCCACTCCAGTGGGTGCAACAGTAGGGAAAGCGTTGGATAGCGTAGGGGTAAAAATTACTATTCCCACTCCAGTGAGTGCAACAGTAGGGAAAGCGTTGGATAGCGTAGGGGTAAAAATTACTATTCCCACTCCAAAGAGTGCAACAGTAGGGAAAGCGTTGGATAGCGTAGGGGTTAAAATTACTATTCCCACTCCAGTGAGTGGAACAGTAAGGAAAGCGTTGGATAGCATAGGGGTAAAAATTACTATTCCCATTCCAAAGAGTGCAACAGTAGGGAAAGCGTTGTATAGCGTAGGGGTTAAAAATACTATTCCCACTCCAAAGAGTGCAACAGTAGGGAAAGCATTGTATAGCGTAGGGGTTAATATTACTATTCCCACTCAAAAGAGTGCAACAATAGGGAAAGCGTTGGATAGCGTAGGGGTAAAAATTACTATTCCCACTCCAGAGAGTGCAACACTAGGGAAAGTAAATACTTCATATATTATTTAAAAAAATATAAATTAATCTCTATAATTTTTTTTTAAAGTAATTACCAATTTATTATAATATAACAATTAATCAATTAAAATTACAAATTAAAATTAATTATTACTATTTGTAACCTATTAATCCAAATTAATTACAACTTAAAAATTAATTAATTAACAATTAAAACTTATTTATCAATTATTTCAAATTAAATACAATTAAATAGATTGAATTATTTAATTAATTATAAATAAATGACTTCCCACCCTATTCCCCTATAAACCCACAACCCGCTACAGAAAATAAATTAGTAAATTTAACATAAATAGCAATTATTCAATTAAATAAAATTAATTGCCAATTAAAATTTAATTATTTGCCCATAAAAAATTAATTAACAATTAATTAAAAAAAAATACAAATATATATTTTTACATATTTAATTAATTATAATTAAGTTACTTCCCACCCAATTCCCCTATAAACCCACAACCCGCTACAGAAAATAAATTAGTAAAATTAACATAATTAGCAATTAATCAATTAATTAAAATTAATTGCCAATTAAAATTTAATTAATTACCAAATATAAATTAATTAACACTTAATTAAAAATTAATACCAATAAATAAATTTACATATTTAATTAATTATAATTTAATTACTTCCCACCCTAGTCCCCTATAAACCCACAACCCGCTACAGAATTTAATTACGCAAAAATTAAAATAACAAATGTTATTATTTTAAATTAATTATAACATAAATACACAATTTTCACACATATAATAACATAAAAAACACTAAAAAAATTGGATACTATTAAAAATTCGATAATTTTAATTACCTATATTATATACTTCGATATTTTAACTTTCTACATTTTTAACATTCAATATTACATTACTTACCTTAAAAACGATATTTTTGATGTCTATATTCTGTCCAGTCGATATTTTGTCCAGTCTATATTTTGAACTCAATATTATGTCCATTCGATATTTTTTAGTCGATATTATGTCTGTTTACCGTTTTATTTCTTTCATTCTTTGGGTGAGAAATGTGATATAATATTGTTTGTGTAGCAATGATGTGATTGTTATGTGGAATTATATGGTTTATGTTTTGTAATTATTTTATGTGATGGATTGAGTTTGTTTTTAACTTTCTTGGTATGTGATGGTAAAATTGTTTTTAAAATATTTTTTATATAATTGTATTATATCAGTCTACATTAACAGTGGAATTTTAATTAATGTTTCAACTGACGTAATAAAATATCATTGGTTAGTTGGTTTAGAACACCATAGTTTTTGTAGACTTTCGCAAGTTTCTATTTATTTAATAATTTGCTTTTAGCTAGGATTTCTAAATAATCGACTTCTTTTTTATTGATAAAGGGTTTGATTTTAAATTGCAGCATGTCATAAATTCTTTTAGTTTGTTTACTACGGTTAGCACCAATTTGGTTAACAGATTACTCCATTCATAGTTCTTGGTTTACATAAATATGGGCTGCGTGACACTGCGTACTGCAGGAGATAGGGCTGACTTTGCACATCTTGCGTGGGCTTGTGGCAAGATACGACTGTTCTAGGAGGCGGTAATTCACCATCTGAGTATTCTGATATCATGTTAAATGTGCTGCACACCACAATTATGTTTGTTAGGCCTTCATATACCTGTAAAGTCAACTAAGAAGAAACTGATTTTGGTGTTGCTACTGTTAGCCAAATGCAGGGTTGCAATGCATTGGGATAGCAGGCAAACCCCCACGATTGCTCGCTGGATATTAGATGCCATCTATTGTAGAGACAATTTTGCAACATATGCAGAAGAATTGTCAACTGCCTCCAAATCATTGGATATCTGCCTGCCATTTACTGATTATTTACGGGAGCATCCTGACCTGCTCTAGAATTGTCATTAATCTTAATATTTGTGCTTTCATTATGAACGCTGCTACACCGTATGTATGAAAACTGCACACTATTTGGGGAAGTGGTGTATGTATACCTCCTTTTTTTTTACTCTTTACTCTGTATTATGACTGATTGGATTATTACAGCGGTGATTACTACTATGTACGATTATCAAAATGTTTCAATAGAAAAAAAATCATAGTTCTTGGTAGCTTTGCTCTTTTTGTAATACTTCCATACATTTGTAGAGTGCAGGTTGAGTTCTGCCTAGAGTGGATTGGAAGGAATGAAGGTGCTGTCAGAGACATTCCATGTTGGTATTAGTAATTTAGGTTGGCGTCTGTGCCCTGAGCGATTCATCTGCCAACCCAAATTTCTTCGAAACAGTCCATTCAGGGGCTAAGTTTGTATTAATTTTGTTGGAAGAAAAGGTTTTCTATTAATAAATTGTGTGATTGTCTACCTCTGTGACTGGGACTAAGGCTGCTGCTATCATTTTTTTTTATTTCAAAGGCAAATGACTGTTTGTAGAATATTCTACACTAAGGGCCTGATTATGATCACCATGCTGGCGACCTGCTCCCACACCACCAAACCTGTGTGCTCACACCCACCAGATTATGACATTTGTTTTGTCACTGGTGGGTGGTTCTTTGGCGGTCTCATGGCTGTGAACATCAAAGACAGTACTGGCACCCCAGTGACTGGTGCAGCCCATGCCGTGCAGGTACTGGGGTGCATGAATGCAGGGGGCACAACATGTGCCCCCCTGCATGTACCCTATGGCCCTGAGGCAACAGGGGACTTTGTAGGGTCTCCTGTGTTTCCTATCCACAATGGTCTAGGAACCGCCATGAAAAGCATGGCAGAGGTAAAACTCATAATATGCTTGGCAGGATAGCAGCTGTCCTGCCAAGAATATTGTGGCCTCAAGACCACCGCGCCATAACCGGGGATCTCTGATCCCTGGCATTTGCAGCAGTGCAATGGCGGTCCAACTGCCCAAGTTGTAATAGGGCGGTCGGAACTCCGGTGCGGTGGTGGCTAGATTGCCCCTGCCGCGCTCCCATGAGTCTAACGGTAATCAGGCCCTTAGTGGAGATATTTGGAGGTGTCTCCATATACTTTGGTTAAAATGATAGTAACAGCCTTTTATGGCTGTGTGAGGTTACCTTTCTAAAATAGAATAGTGGTATGCTCAACTTTTCTTGGTGGTAGTAGTTAAATGTTTTATGTTGTATATTGTTTAACCCCTTGCATGTGTGGCGAATTTTCGCGCTGTGCGGCCGTTTTAAAGAGTGGGCGAGATCATAACGGCCCCCAGCCATCATCAGCACATGCCCATCGTGATGCATGACGGACGGGAGCCGTTATGGAAGGGGTTAAGAGGTTGTAGTAAGTACTGCTTTGTTTATTTGGTAGCAAGGCATATATAAAAAGGATATTTGTGTTTTGATATTCACCATTTATGATGTATATCTGTGTGAATGGTTTAGGACACATTTTTATCTGTTGTAGAGAATATTTAAATTTGTTTCTCAATATTTGGGTTGTCATGTAAAAGGAAAGGTTCCTCATTATGTGTAATGTTTACATTTTCAGGTATGTGTACATCTTAGTATCATCTAGGGCAGGTGGAGTATTGCTGCTGGCTTTTTTTTACTGCAATTAAATGCATTACAGTGGGTATAATTGGTATATGACCTGTTATGTGTCCGGGGACTTTAGGTTGTATATGTTTAAGGATTTCGGTTGTGGGTTCATGGGAGTTAGTTGTTTCCTAGCTCATATCCTCCAATATCTCCCTTATTTCTATTTCTGTCACATTTAGGGGATGGTTGTGCTCTCTTAAATTAATTACTACGTCATCATTTGTAGTTGCCCTACCATAGCCTGCATTAGAATAATGTTTCCAGCTTATATTTTCTGATGATGCACATTCTTGGCTGTAGGTGTAGCCCATGTGATCTAGTAACTGCTTTCCTTTCTGTGAAGTGATATACTTTGCAGCTTCCGTCACTGTATCTGAAAGTAGAGTAATAGTATAAATACAAATCATATTTTAAATTCTGTACATTATTTACGTATAAAAATATGCAACTACTAATGTTTTGTATACTTACATATATGTTCTGTTACATGTTTCACACAGTTTTGCAGCTTTTTCATTGGGGTGTTTTAATGTGGAACATGTGCTTTCTTTTCTATTAGAAAAAAAAAATAAAGTTTCAATTGAAATGTTAATTTGTTAATAGTTGGTAGAGGTTGAGGTTGTTAGGGTTATTTTTGCTCACTATTCAGGTCAGTTTATAATTTGGTATTAATGTATGTATACTAACTCTTTTATATTTTTGGTGGTTTGTGATAGTTGCTATTTTCTGGCAGTTTAGCGTTTTTTCAAATAGTACATTTTTCTTTTACGAAGTCTATGTAAACCGATAGAAGATGGAGAGTATATTAATATTTATTTGCTATTTTATGTTTTTAAGTTTAATAACAGTTACATTTTAGTTTAAATATAGGTTTTACTACTGTGGTTAGGTAGTTGTTTAGCTGTATATATTTCTTCTTTAAAGTCTGGTGAGAGAATCTAGCAGAGATTTCTCATCTTGCAGTGTTTGTCATTTTTGCAGCATTTAGTTGTTTAAATTAGTGTCCCTTTTATAAGGTTGATTTAGTTGTTCATTTGATTTTATTGGGTAAAATTGTCTATAGGTTTATTTTATTGGCTGGTTTAGTTTTTTTTGTTCAGTTGAGTCCTTCTATGATAAACACTAATATAGGTTTTATTTTTCATGGCTAATATAAGGTTTTGAATATAAATGTATACATATATATTAATATTTAGGTTGAGGTTTAAATGTTTATAGTTAATGTTATTTTTGTGGTGGTTTTTATTACAATATTTTAGTTACAGCAAAAAGGGACTTATTACGACTTTAGCGGTCTCGCAGCAGGCTGCTATTCCAGCGCCCTGCTGCCAGACTGTTAAAGCCGTCTGTGCACTCCCCACCAGATTAGGAGTTTAATCCTGGTCTGGCAGGCGGTGCTTTGGCGGTCCCACGGCGGTGCCTTTCTAAGTCTCATATCTGAGCCTTAGAAAGGCACTGCAATGGGAGTCAAAAATGAAAGTTATGCTGTTCCTGAGTGATAGAGTAAAAGAGTGAAAGAGTCAGGGAGACCGTGACCAACTCAACCCAGAAGGGTTTTAGAGTTGGAGATCCATTTATTGGATTGTAATGCCCTCACACACCCTTTCAGGTGTCATGCTTCATCATCTGGGCTGCTCCTCGTTGGGTCAGCGGTGTAATACCCATCAGCCTGTGTACCAGAGTAACCTGAATGATGTCACATTTTGTTTCCCCGTACAGGTAGTCGCAGGTTTTAACAAGTACACTAATAGATAGATATTTAGTTGATGTGAGTATGATTCCATGTCATCAAATGTTCAAAGTGTAGGTAGTTTTACCTCTCTGGTCCTGAAGAATCGCAGGTAGAATATACTTAAAGCGAGAAACATGTTGATCTTCACTCACCAATAGGTACACTCTAACCTGAGACATTAAGCTTAGGAGAGCGCCTTGTTGCTTGTTTTTACTTAGGGTAGGAGACCCCTAGAATAAAGTTTGACTTTCTTGGTATGCCCAACCCTATTTTAAGTCACTTCCCAAAACTTCTACATCTGCACAGTTCTGGCCCCTCACCCACACTTCACCACATGGCTATTGGAAAAAGATCTCCGACAAAGTGCCCTTACTACAGGGAGATCGTTGGGTATTGCACCGCTGACCCAACGAGGAGCAGCCCAGATGATGAAGCATGACACCTGAAGGGGTGTGTGAGGGGATTACAATCCAAAATATGGATCTCCAACTCTAAAACCCTTTTGGGTTGAGTTGGTCACAGTCTCCCGGACTCTTTCCCTCTTTCACTCTATCACTGAGGAACAGCATAACTTTCATTTTTGAATCTTGTTTCTGGGGCATTTATGCTGGACCTCCCACTCCTGTGAGAGAGGAAAAAGCCTTTTGGTGCCTTTTTTGTAGACAAACCACAAAGGGAGTGCCAAAGCATATTCCTTCATGGTACGGACTGTGCAGTCAATGCCATGCAGAAACAGGGGGTGCATACAGACATGAGGCACACCATATGCCCCGCTGCATGCACTCGATGCCCCAGAGGGAACAGGTCCCCTTTATTTCCTCACCACCACACTTTTCATGGTGGGCTCACCACCATGAAAACGGTGGCAGTGAGGAAACTCGTAATATGCTTGGCAGTGCTGCTGTGGCACTGCCAGCATATTGCAACCCCACACCAAGAACCACTCTCTGCCTAACTAAAGGTTCCATCAGATCCAGCTTAAAGCGACGAAGTGTCCCACTAAGATTTGCAGTTCTGAACCTAAGGCTTCATCAGAACTGACGCAGAGTGACACAAAGCCTCCCAGACTTTTTGTGGTTCACCCTAGCAAGGATAGTGGTTGCTGCCTGAGTGGGGCTTTCACCGCTCTCAACCATTTGCCCAGTTCCTTCCATTGGTGTTAAGTGGTGGGATGCAGTACGTGTGTCTCTGTAGTGCCACTCAGTGTTTTGTACAAAACTAAAAATCCCTAAAATAATCTGATAACAGAATGTACCTTTTTTAAAGCCTCCTTGATTGGCTATGCTTTCCTTTTTTTCCAAAGTCAATTTCTACTCATTTGTGTACCTGTGATACTTGATTGCAAGCATGGAGATGGATCTCAGCAACTTTGAAATGTACACTGTGGCAGAGCTGATATGGGTTTGCAGGGAGAGGGGGCTACCAGCAGTACAAAGGGGGTCAAGAGTTCATAGAACCAAGTCCAGAAAGCCCTCAGGGCCTCAGAGGAAGCCAACCAGCTGCTATCTACAGCACAGGGGCAGGAGGGTGATGCTACAGAAGAGAAGGTGAGTAATTGAGAAGTAGGATGAAAACCTCCTGACCGTGGCCTCGGAGGAAAGAGGTATACCCAAAACAAAGGCCCCTTGCTGAGTTCGGAGCAGACAGCACCATATTATCTTGCAATGTGTTCCCTGAGAAACTACAGGACACGAGGGCAGAGAGGGAATTCTAACTACAGCTGGCCAAAGGAAGATGGCTGCAGATGAAAAAAAAGTCAGAAGCAACCAGGGAGGAGGCTGCTGCACAGAGGGCCTTGGGGAAAAGAAGGTTGGTCCTGAAAGAGAGGCTGGACCAAGGAATGAAAGGCTGAGAAATGTTATTGGCTCATGAAGTGGGTCTTAAAAAGACAAACAGCGCACAGAGTCCTGCAATAATGGTGTCAGCCACATTCGAGTGTCCCATGGAGAAAAGAGACTGCACATCCCTAAAGGCCTGGTGCCTAGTTTTGTGGTGGGGGATTACATAGACAAATGGTTTGAGGCCTAAGAGGTAGCCCTAGAGATGCACAGGGTCCCTTGGAAGGGTTGGGGAGCCAGTCTTTTGAGGCACATCCCCATAGAAGGGAGGGATTCTGTGTTGGGGAAGGGTGGCAGGATAAAATTCTCACTGCTGAAGGCAGCCCTTGTTGAGTATTTCATTAAGGTACTGGATGGTTGGGTGAAGGGTGATGAGGTAAACATTCAGGAAGTGTGATACAATCTTTTTTCAAAAGAGCACATGTTCAGTCATGGTTTTCCAGAGCTATCCCAACACCTAATAGTTAGCAAGCTCACTAATCCTAGGGAGATTTCCAAGGAAGCGGGTCTCTGGCTCTGTGCCAGGGTCCACAAGACAGCACCTGGGAGTGACTCTAAGAAGGGTGTTCACGTTCCCCCAAAGGTCCCATTGTAAAGTGGGGGGATAGGGTTCTTGAAGAAAGTACAACTCAACAGAGGTAAGCGTAAGTCTTTATTGTGTAGAGTCCTCTGACAGAGTTCACAAACTGCTGTCGCTCTTTCAACATTCTAACCTGAGCTTCATTACATCATTCTAAAATAGAACAGGTAAAGTTCAAAGGAAGAAGAAGTAATTGGGGGTGGAAGGACTATACCATTAGTACATTACAACAGTTCCCTTGCGCATTCTGAAAAACAGGGCGTAGGTGTTGGTGGGCGGTGGCCCAGGGCATCCCATTTCCAACACCAGTGCTTTTATTGTTTCCAGTTAGGACACAAGCAGGAGTACACTGCACTAAGAAACCATACACTGGCAGGGACTCTACGGGGGGGGGAGCAAATGTGGCCTGAGGGGGAGGACTGCTAATCGCCTCACATATTACATCACTCAGGACATGTTCAATGACAGCCCTGTAACATCACTGATCGCATCTAAAATGACATTATTTATGATAACACTGTGCATGGTGGGGTGCAAGTATATATATGACACAAATGTTTATATCCACTGAAATTCACCAGTTATAGTTATCCCAAGTAACTATTACTCGTGCTCTAACTCACATCCCATCCATGCACAGTTTTCTCCTCATCAATTGTTTCATTGCAGATGTTGCAGTGATGTTATCAATGATATCAGAAAAGATTTCAAGAGTGAGTTTATAGCTCGGGGTAATTAGAAGTGTATGACGAAGGTCTTCATCACTTTCTCACTTCATTGTTAGTGACTGCAGTGGAAAACATGTGAGTATCATGAGTGTTGTGCAACGGGCACCTTTATTATTATACAGGCATACCATCGTAAATATTCAATTATTGTTTTTTTTAACATCTATATGTTTTGTTATAATGGTATTTTTTTAGTTGCTCATCTTTTTGGGTCAACTTGAATCTCAGGATGGTCTTGAGTACTACTGACACTGGAGACCAAAATATCGGCACCTGCTTCACTTCTCACATATAAATCCTTGGATCCTCAGATCAATTGATGCATACATTGGACTGATTACATATATACATAGAGTGGGTTTTTCATACATTGATCTATGGTCTCGGAAAAAGATTCTTTGCTTACCTTATAGGTACATGATTAATGTATGAAGGGTTGTTTATGTTTTACGTACCCTATCTATGTTGCATTATTTCTAAATATAAATATTATGGATAATTCCGTTAAATTTGATGCTGGTCATGCTTGTTCCAGTTCTGATTAATTCATATGGTCTTCACTTGCCATTGATGCCTTGAGTTGAATTCAACTTGTTATCACTTTGGAACATACTATCTATGTTTACTTTTTGATTGATACATTTCAAATGATCCCCTTGTCAAATTGACTTTACTTAGGTTGATATCTAAACTATCAAAGGGTTATTGGGCTGCCCACCTTTTTGGCATGCAAGTTTAAAATAGCGTATTCTGAGGCGCCAAGAGGGATTTATTTCTCATCTGACATTTCAGGGCAGAGGGACCGCCACTGGTCCGGCAGGACTGAGAGATCTGATTGCCTGGCCATAAATCAGAAATGTAGCGGGTGCCATTTTATGACTCAGGGGCTCGGTTTTGAGACCCTGACCCCTGGCCCTTGTGGGGGGGGGAACACTATCTGTGGCCAAAATTTGAAAAAGTCATGTTGAGGGCCCTGCTATACTCCAGCGAACCCAGTGAGGTCTACCATGTGATTCTGTATGAGACTACCTTGGAGTGCCACTTGTGTGGAAGTACAACTAGAATACTGCAGTCCTGCGGAAGAAAAAAATATAAAATGAGGGGTGGGGGTACATAGGGGGTTGTCCGACTGGTGGAGAATAGACATATATGCTCTGATTGGCTCATTCAAGTGGATGGACGTTTCCTGATTGTCTGGCCAAAATATGGAAAATATATTGCGGCATCCACAACAGGACATCAACAGCTATGAAAAGAAAACATTGGAATGCTGATGCTCCGGTCTTCTACCAGCCATTAGAAGCCCAGAGCACTTCATTGTCTTCAATGGAGCACTCAACATTCCAATGTTCTAATAAGAGCTTAGCTCACATAAAAAAAGGGTTAAAGCAAATCTATAATTAGGCGCTGAAATGAGATTAGAACTGATATTAAAAAAAATTTAAACCACTGAAATTTGCCAGGTACAGTTCAGTAACTACTAACTATTACTTGTGCTCCCGTCACGAGCTGCTCGTGACCTCACATATCATACCACTCATGAAATGTTAAATGGCATCATTAATGACATGACTGATGACAACCTGCGGTCATGGTGACAGCAACAACCTACAGGGTTTGTGAACTTGAAGTAATTGAACAAGCTACATCTGTGCCAATTTTTTTATCACCTATCAAGTGATAATGGGCATAGCTTCTAGCCACATGCTGGACACGAAGCACATTTGTCTAGTGACCCGCTTTTGTTTTCTTCCCACATTCTTGCCATAAGATTTTTATCAAAACAAAATCTCACTTATACCACGAGGTATGATAGTGAAATCTCAGGCATTTCGCGTAACAATCATAACGCAAGATGCTGAAAATGACGTGCGATTAAGCCGGTGTAAATACATTTGTGCCCATGCACTCATTTTTACTTTCTTTAACTTGTCACATTGTATTGACTGGGAGTGGCTGTAGTCCAACCTTTATGGGCAAATCCATTCCTTCCCAATTGCCCATCCACGGTTCCTCTATGAACTGCTGATTCTTTTACATATAAAGACAAAAAAAAAGAGCGCACAAACATACATGTGCACTCCACTTCTTCCACCAGCTTTATAATATAACTCCCTCCTTGCTTCACTCTGAAACCAATCCCCACTCATCTCTCTTTCTTCTCTCTGCTTGTCAGAGACCACAGGTAAAGATGGAGACAATGATTGCAGTGTGATGGCTGCCGCAATGATGGGAGATGGAGGAGATAGCTCACTCCAGACAGGGCAGGCGTGATTTGTACGGGCTTCCAAAATTAAGCTGTTCACTTAAAGTGACCACCGTCTGCGTGCCCACGATATTGCAGCTTCCTTAATAACCTTCATCTGCACTTGTGAGCCAAGTGAGCGGAGCACGTTTCCCATTACCTGTCAAGCGAGTATGTAGAGTTCTTCTGGCCCGCAGTAATAGCAGGCTGCCGGGGAGCAGGGTAATAAACACCTACTGAGAGGGATGTAGCGTGAAAAGATCTCATCACCTGCCATTAGGACGCTGATGAATAATGCAGCATTCTCGGTGGCAGATGTCAGGGGTGGGAGGGAGAATCACTTCTGGAAATGCTCTGGTGAGCACTTCAGCACAAAGTGAGAGGTGACGGCAACAGATGCATGTGACAAAATTACACTCTGCATTGTGTTTTCAAAGACATGGGAACATTGGCTTCAGAAATAGCTGGCAGGCTGGCTGCCTTTCTCCTTTTTCCTTCCTTCCTCATTTTTTTTTTGTTTTGTTTTTTTGATGTCCTGGAGGCGGGCACAGAGGTCGGTAAAGTGATGAACAATGTTCTGGGTGCTGTTGTCTTAATGACTGATTTATATGTTTTTTAAAAATATATGTCCTTCACAGACCCTCACACCGCTTGCCTCCCCTTAAATAAGGATAGGGGTGAAACTCCGCAAATAAGGGAAATGCCTTCTAATTTCGAGGAAAATTCAAAATCCAGCAAAAGTGACACAATCAAAACAAGACCCGCCTACTTCATAGATGAAGGACAGACCATGCAAAATGAGGACAAGTGCAATCCTGTAAATAAGAGACGGGCTTCTTCCCATAAAGAGGTCACGTGGTCAACCTTAATACATGGCAATTATTTTAAACTCTTGGATTGAAGCTGCAGCTTGCCACAAGAAGGAAATCTCCAAAAGCAGGACATGCAAAAAATCTAGAAATGAAGGAAGGAGTGCATCGGTAGCTTTGGTTGCCTCTTCCTCTCCTCCTGGTCCCTGATCCTGACAGAAGGTCACCTTTGTGGCTGCCTTATAATCAAACTAATACCCTGTTGCTTTCTTTCGCACTCTCTGCAATGTTTCCAACTTCATTCCTTTGCGCTCATAGCAGCTTTGCCCCATTCCACCGTGCCTTGTCTGGTTTTGAACCTTAAATATTTGTGCTCATTAGAGCCTTTTGAACTGTGGCAGTCAGCAAACCTACAAAGTAAAACAGCTTCCTCATGATGCTGTAATGATTCGTGTATTTACTACCACCACAATGTCCAGTAGAACCACGAACAACATTTAAATGGCCCATAATTTTAATAAATGTCATTCAAAGATGTTGAAACATGCCCCAGCCATGGGTAGTGACAATATTTGAAACTGACTAAGGGCCTAATTACGAGCCTGGCAGTCCATCGAACCGACAAAACCTGCGGTGTAGGTGCGGTGGGGGTCGGGGACTGCCGCACTGGTGGTCTGACCGCCGTATTATGACTACGGCGGTCGGACCACCATAGTGCCACTGCAACTGCCAGGATCCGCAATCCCTGACAGTGGCATCGGGGTATGAGGACAAAATATGCTTGGTGGTGCTGCAGCACTGCCAAGCATATTACAACTTCCCTCAGCCAGCGGTCTTATTCCGGTGCTCACGTCATGAAAACGCTGGCAGTGAGGAAACTAAGGGGCTCTACAGGGCCCCCTGTTACCTCTGGGCGTTGGGATACATGCAGGGGGACACATGGGGTGCCCCCCTGTGTGCATGCACCCCCTTTCCTGCACAGCATAGACTGCGCAGTCAATGCCATGCAGGAATGGGCTTCGGTGCTTCTATTGCGGTGCCTTTCTATTAGGCTCCGCTGTGGAGCCGCCAAACGATCGCCTGCCAGATCACGAGGAAACTCATAATCTGACGGGTGGCCGGTGGTCGAGTTTGGTGGTGTGGGAGCAGGGTTCTGGTGTGGCAGCCCGCTCCCATATCGCCAAACTTGTAATCAGGCCCTAAATATGTAATGGTGCAACAACAAAAGAAGCGCACCATGTTATTCAAAGAGGAGCCTTTCCTAAGATAGATGGGTTGTGCATTCTCTTTGGGACAAAGGTGTCCATAGTTGGTTCATTTGGCCAGGAGCCATGCCCCATTCTTGACCACACCAATATCTATATAAATGATTATCATTGAAATTATTTAATATAAGAAATCTCATGGCAATATCCTGAAAATCTGGCATGCTTGTGGATATTTTAACCAATTTCTTGCACACTTGCTTTAGACAGAACAGTTCACTTTGTCCTATGGGAAGCATTGCGTTTTCCTCTGTATATGAACAATCAGCCCTAAATCGTTCCTGATGTCGCACTAATATTTGTAGTAAGTGTTTTTGGAACATTTTAAAATTGAAACCAACTCGGAGTTTCTGGCCTTTCAAGAGATATCTGAAAGTAGCACAGTGGGACAACGTACCTTGCCCAAGATTACATTGTGTGGCCAAGAAGGGAAGGCGTAATTTGACAAGAGACCTTTTGGAGTCTGCAGCTTTAGGCCACATTGTACAAATGGGCAGATTTGTGATTTAGTATTTGCAAATGTCGCCAACTCGCAAATTATAAATCACAAAAATCAATGTACATATACAGACACCATGATCTAGTGATACGGGGCTAGAGGTACAAAGTATTGTACAATTCACAAATGGCCCATCTGGTCACATTTTGTTTTTGCAATTCAGTATTAGGAAGGAACGTGTTTAGGGTGTCCCTTCCTAATACCGAATATCACTGGTAAGTATGAATGTTTTGTGATGGGGAATGCGGTTGCATTACATTCGCAGTTACCACCAACTTCAAGTAAGTGGTAACCCGATCCCAAATGGGAAAGGGACCCCAAGGAACCCTTTCCCCTTTGTGAATGTGCACAGCTCCCACAGACTACACCCTAGCTTAAAAAATGAAAAGGTAGCTTTTCATTTTTATTTTTTAAATGTGTTCAGTTTCACTTTAAGGAAAACGGGCTGCATTACAAAAAAAATATTGCTTTTCTTAAAAAGCAATCACAGGCATGGTGGTCTGCTGACCCCAGTAGGCCACCATCCCTGTGATGGTAGCTAATTGTGACCTGCCTCATGAATATTGATGAGGCAGGTCCATTTGCAACCCAGTGCAAACCGCTAACAGTGTCAAATACACAGTTGTACATCGCAGTTCGCTATTAGGAAACGCAAACGCAATTTCATACATCTGGCCCTGGGAAACCTGCACAATTGCTAAATAAGGCATCACACATTATTATTGGGAAGACATCGCAAATTTCAACCACTGCATCGACAGTAGAGGACGACCTCATAAAAAAGTGTATCAACTGTAGGAGTCCTCAGTGTAAGAGAACACAGGGGAGCAGGGCAGCACCATCAAACACTCATGTAGCAAAATGGCGAGGCGGGAGGCATATGGTAGAGATAGGCCTGGCAGGAATCCACAAAAGAACTATTTGGACATTAATCTAGCAAAAGATTAAAGCAGCTGGCCTCACCAAATGAAGAGTGGATGAAATTAGAAGCATGCCTTAAGGATCAATCAAAGAAGGAAGGATCAGCAAAAAATCACCACCAAACTACATGAATGAATTGATTAAAAGTGCCTTTCAACCACAAGCTGTTTCTGAGTGTAAGAAGCGTTGACACATATGCAGCTGAACTCTCTGTGCCAGATGTGCCTTTGTGAAAAATAGGTTAATGTGCACCGAATAGTCCAACATACCATACCTCATACATCAGTGCCAAAGAATAATTGTGGCACACAGCGAAGACTCACACTGTTCCTGCATCAGTCACTCCATTTCTGTGCACATGTTAAACATACCCAATCTACCAAGGAACTTATAGTCCGAAGGGATGTAGAGTGGCATATGTGCATAAGTGATGTGGCATTGCATCTATCCATTTACACATAGCTTTGACGTCTGGGTGCAGACGCAACATGCCTATGATACATCATGTAAGTCGCATTTTATGTCCAACAAATGAAGTCATGATGGGCAGCTTTGTGCAATCTGGTCACATTTCAAATAGAAACATGCAATTTAACTTCCCGTGTTCTTTGACGTGCCTGCTACTCTACCACCTTATAGATCCAACCATCAAACTATGCTTGATGACACAGAAAAAATATAAACAGAAAAGGAGGATGATGTCAAACAGATTGAGAAGGAGGAGTGATGACTACACCAAGCCATCCGAACCATCTCACAGCCTATCATGAATTCCCCAACCCCGCTTCCCTTATCAGCAGCACATGCAGTGTCGACCTCATTCCTGTATGCTTTAAAACCTCACACATGGAGAATCCACCAACAACAGACATCAGGCAGATGACCATGGGCCAGCACAATGAGACAGCTCCTGCTGAGGTTGGTACTCTAGCAGATGCGAGACTCATAGGGCCACACGATGTGTAGGGATAGCCTGGCCACTTAGTTTCTGTGTGCCTAGCACAGGCTGTAGGTCTGCTATAGCTTGCCTGGTAAGCACACCCTTGCCGTAAACGTCTTCCTGTTGGTCCAAACAGCCAAAAAGTGTAGCTTTCAGCCTGAATATTCTCTCTCTTTCCACCTTTACCTCTGATGCAGTCTCAGAATTTGCATGCATCTCACTCTGGCATAGATGGTTGCCATTTTGACAGCTAGTGTTGTATTTTTGGTCACATTTAGTAGTTTGCACCTTGTTACCACTTGCTTCAACTCCACCATAATTTGAAAGTGCAATTTACTGTTTTGTAACTATCTGTTTTAGTGAATGTTAAGCAGTGCTTAATTTGAGCCGGTGGTTGCCATTGGGTTGCTCATTTGTGGAGACTTCACACATTTTTCCTCTTCAGACATTTCCCAAGAGCAAGAGAAGGAAAAAGTGTCACCAGCCGTAACCCTCAGCATAAAACTCCTTTAACTGTGAATCTGCACTTCAAGTGGTTTTTGGGTGCTTTCTGTTCACTTGTTAGCAACAATAATTGCTGCATTGTGGCACATGCTGCCTAGAAGCGAAAGAGTCAAGGCTCATTAAATCAAATGTGCAGGATCAAGCTCGCATGTGTATGCTTGATGTATATTGTATATATTTTATGTACCTTGTTGCATGCAGCATGCATTAATCAGTTGTTTTATATGTATAGGCGGAAAAAAGCTTTAAAATATTCTCACTGTCTTATTAAAAATTGGGATGATCAAATGCTCTGTCAAAACGTGACGGATAGCCTGTCCACCGTATTAAGTGGGAACATCTGCCAAGTTTGTGATGGAGTATTAGGTCTGCTAAACTCTAAACAAGACCCTATATCTCTTTTCTGTATGCAGAAATTGCTGTGTCACTGACTTAGTCAAATGTTTCACCCTTGAGTGACAGAGCAACTCCAAGCCAGTGGTGAGTGAAGACGCTGCTAAAGCAAATACAAGGGCAGCAGACACATGGCCGTGTTTGCCACCGTCATGAATCACAGAAGTAATGCATTAGTCAAGAGCTGTAAAAATTGGATCTGTTTTATGAGTGATGTCAATACGTGATTCATAAGTACTGTGAAGTGCCTTGCTGCATTACTTTAAAATTGAATGGATGCTTGTGTGTATGTCCTTGTGTGTGACAAGCGTAAAGCTGTCTTTATGTGCCAACAGTTCTCCAAATAGTCAACTACCACACATGTACATACATGTTTTACATCCTTCTGGTCCTATGATCTTTCATGCAAAAGGCAGAATATGTGAATTCCTTTCAACTAAACCACTGATGTAGGTTGTTTACTCTAATAAAAAGAGAAACAATTAAAGGTTTAAGTCAATGGTGATCCTAAAGGGCTATATAGAGCCACAGAGATGGTATCAGTTTACTATACAGAGTGTCCAGACATACAGCCCGATTATGAGTTTGACACAGCGGTGCCGCCTCAACACCTTCTCAGCTGCACCAAACCCGCGCATGGACCGCCAGCCATAATACGAGTTGTAAAAGTACAACTCGTAATACGGTAGGCATTCCTTTGGCATTTCCCACGGCGGTGCCTTGAAAACAGGCACCGCAATAGGAGCGGTCAAATAGTTCCAGCACAGCATGGACGCTGACAACCATGCCATGCTGGAACTGGGGATATACAGGCAGGGGGGCACATGCTGTACTCCCTGAATGTATCTCCATGGTGGGGGGACATGGGTACCCTGTAGTTGCCCCATTTGTTCCTGCACTGCCAGCCTTGTCATGGCGGGGCTCCGCCATGAAATTCCTGGCGGTTAAGGAACTCAAAATATGCTGAGCGACACTGTGCTAGTTCCTGCTCAGCATAATGCATTTTGGCTCTCTTGCACCAGTGTCAGGGACGACTATTCACTGGCGCAGCCAGCAGTCCACCGACGATACGACTTACAAAGTCGTAATCAGCAAAACTGTGGACCACCACTCCTGTGTCACCGCGACTCTGGCGGGTTGCAAGACTGCTAGACTCGTAATCGGGCCTTTTGTGTGAACATTAAAGTATATACCAATCGGCGAAAATAGGCTTGGAAAGATTCTAATAAACCTTTTCTAAGGTAATTTTATTTTATTTAGTTATTTAAAATTATATTCTCATTTGGTTGCAGAAGGTCCACCAGCACTACCTGCTTACAAACTACACCCTGTATCAAAACTAAGGGCGGGTGGAGCTGGCGTAGCGTGACTACACGGAGGTCCATGGAATTGGGAACAAACACTGTGGAACTCCGCTCCGCCTCCCGCCTCCACCCCCAATAAAAAATATGTACACATTAATGAAAAAATAAATAAAAACACACTTACCTGAGCTGCCTGAAATCTTGCTTTAGATCGGTGAATTGAATACAGCAGCTTGGGGATACTTGCCATCTGCCAAAGATAAAATCGTTTTTAAAATTAAAAGCTATCTTTTAATTGTTTGTTACCACATTGATTTGAGCACATTGACCTTAGTACTTTTAAAATATGATGCCTACATTTGAGTGACTGCTGTGTTTTGAAATAAATACCTGCATTTGTTTTGGGGCAAGTGACTTAAGAGCCACACGCCCGGACAGAGATCCACTTCCTGACGGTCCCGCATTTCGTGGGCGAGCCGCCATTTTGGGGAGGTCAGCATTCTAGTAGCTGAGCACTTTCCCATCAACCTTATCTTATAAGAAGGCATACTCTCGCGACCGCGCAGCGAACGCGCGCAGTGGGCGTGCCTGGCAAGCCTGTCTGCACCGGTCCGCGGCCGGATCGTGCCATGCGCCACACCCCCTGATCAAATTTCTAGAATTACCTATGCCAAATCAACATTGATGAATCTACAGTATACAGCTAAGGGCAATGTATGTCAGCCCATCTTTCCAGGGAAGGACTCTCAGGCACTGGATTGTCTCACTTGCAATCTTGTCTTAAGTAAAAGCCACTCTATGCCCCTTTTTCCAGAAGAGGCCGACACTGCTCGGTTCGACACATGTTTCGGTAATAAGCGTACCTTAACAAGTGTCCTACTGAACACTAGATCTCTTCCTAAACATAGGCATGAACTTGCTGATTTTATTGAGTTTCAATCGCCAAGCATACTGTTTCTTACAGAGACTTGGACTCACTCCGCCTCTGAACCAGACCTTAACGTCGCCATACCTTTTGGGTTGCCATTGTTTACTGCTCACACATTAAAGCAATCTTCTCCGACATTCCCCAGTTTAAAGAAGAGGCCATCTTGTTTAGCTTCAAAGCTACCAGTACTGATGTCCTTAATGGGCTCTTAGTCTATAGACCACCGGGACCTAGAAACACGTTCATCGAATCCATCTCAACTGTTATGGAATCATGCATGGTACACTCTAATTTCGCTGTGCTAGGAGGCTTTTACTTTCATTTGGAAGTCATTGATAACATGGACACCAAAGAGTTAACAGACCGTTTTTTTGGGTTAGGTCTAAAACAAATAGTCAATAGGCATACACATAGAGGTAGACACACCCTGGATGGTATTTTTACAAATCACCCACTTGCTAAGCTTATCCGTTCCTTTGGCTTTACAGCCATCTGCTATGCTGACGACACGCAAATTGTTGTCTCACTGACTGCCAAATCAGAGGTCGTGGCAGTACGTTTTAACCTTTGCATGAGCCATATCAATAACTGGATGCAAAACAACTGTCTAAAATTGAACACCAGGAAGACGGAGGTAGTTATGTTTGGTAAGGACTTGAAAGGGCGGGATTTTCCTTCTAGTGTCTGCATACCATTCTCCAGAATCCCGTCTCAGGTCGACTGGAACTTTTTACCTGTCATAGAATGAATTAGGCAATCTATCTACCAATAGTCAATCAATTCCAACAATTCCCACTGTTTCCCCCAAAGAACCACCGACTAAGGACTAAGTTTGAAGATTTATTACAAAGCCAAAAACAACTGGATGTATAAACACCTCAGCAAAAAGTTTAGAAGATAAACAGGCACTAATACAAACATAATCCTACGGAAGAGTCTCAGACGGCTCAGGAATAATACAAGAATCAATTCAAGAATCATCAGGCTAACAAGAATTGCTATAACCTGAGTTTTAGTATGCATTGATAAAAGGTATAAATTCAGGTTAATCTGTCCCTACACTATACTAAGTGACATCCCTACTCAACAATAGCCCAATCTAATAAAGGTGTCAGCAGTGGCGACTTCCAAAGAAGTTCACTCACTTTCTCTTACGTCTTAGTCTAAAGACTCCTCAGTCATAGCTAAGCTCTCTGCCTAGTCAACCGCTCCCTCTCGCTCCTCCGCTCATCTACTCTGCCTTCTCCCTCGGGGTGCTGTCCCTAATACAAAACCCCACAATGCGGACGACACGCCTTCAGGTACGCCCCTCTCGAAGGTGTTGGTTTTCAGATTTTTCCATTATGGCTCCTCTCCATCCTTGTCCGTTAAAACGTCCTTGGGTCCCAGGTTTTCCTTCGCTTCAAGTTGCTTCCTTAAATTCCTCGGCTACTCCTCCACGTCTGAGCCTAGTATCCTAACACTCATACACAATGGGCCCTTCTACTCCACTATCTACTTGGTCCTGCACCTGCAAAGGAATACATGTGAATCGGCTCACAAATTCTTAATGTTGCAATTGACTTTAGCAAAAGGCAGCTTTCCCCAAAAACATTTCTACGATTCAATGCTAAGCAAGGCATCTTCGATCAGGCCTACACGATTTTCATGAACTGGGCCTCTGCACGTTTATGTGCCCAACATCCTAGCATAAACAATATCTTTCGTTCTTTAAGCCTCCATCTTGAAAGTAAAATACATTTTCTACCTCAAGCAATTTTATCACGTTTAAAAGGTACAACTATGAATTTTAATAAAGCAGATCTAGAGTCACAATGATGATCTATTAAAACACATCTCTTATTAGTGAAAGACTTCACATCAAACGACATCTCTATGTTAAAATGGCATTATTGATTTTTAAACTCTTAACATTAGCTCTCCATGTAATTCTAATACCAAGTACATTAGTTCTCAGCCCTACATTGCTTTGGAACACAATTAGTAAATCCTCTATATATGCGGGTGTTAACTACTTGTACATATGATACACCCCTACAAATTTTACTTCTGTTTGGCGCTCTCTCAGACTCTTCACTCCGGAACTTCGATTGGTGGCCTGATACAGCGGGGCCCTTCCCCCAACCCCTAAAGAAGGTAAAAAACCTTGGAGTTCTAATTGATGATCATCTTTCCCTATCAGACCAGGTCAACAGCATTACTTCTTCCTGTTTCTATACCTTGAAAATTCTCAGGAAAATCTTTCCTTTTATTACTATGCCCCTCAGGAAAATGGTAGTTACAGCCCTGGTTTTGTCAAGAATCGATTACTGTAACTCACTCTACCTTGGAGCCGAAAAGAGTGTGACACATAAACTGCAGACTCTGCAGAATGCTGCCGCACGATTACTGCTGAACCTACCTAAATTCAGTTCCATCAGTTGAGTAATTAGAGAACAGCTGCACTGGCTCCCTTTTATGGCTAGGATCCAATTCAAGTCTATGTGCATTCTACATAAGACATTGCACGGAAAGGGACCCGGACAGATTAGCCAATATGTTGAGCGCTATGCCCCACAGAGATGTCTCTGCACTGCCTCAGCGTCCTTGCTTATAGTTCCAAGGATGAAGACGCTGAGGTGGGGCAGTAGAAGCTTCCGACATTTAGCTCCAAAGCTATTGAATTCCATGCCCTTGCATCTTAGAACCCAAAGAAATCTACCTCAGTTTAGGAAGGATCTTAAAACCTGGCTGTTTACCTCTACATAACCGGCTGGATGTCTCCCTGTTTGTATTTTATGGCAGCAAGCGCTAAGACGCCACGGCAGACACGCGCTCAATAAAAACCAATATTTCATTTCATTCATTTCATTTCACCTGTACTGCGGTGTCCCCGGTCTGCCCTCCTCCGCCTCACCGACTTCAAACGTACATCTTGCGAGAACTGCACATGCGCGCACGCATGCGCAGCTCTCGCAAGACATCTTGTGAGGAATGTGCATACACGTGCATGTGCAGTTCTCGCAAGATGTACATCCAATGTCGGCAAGGAGGAGGGGGGCTGCCTGGGGACGCTGCAGTACAGGTAAGTGTGTTTATATTTCTTTTTACATACATTTGTACAGATTTCTTTTAGGGGGTGTAGAGGTGGGAGCTGGCTGACTCCACTCCGCTGCGGAGTGGGAGTTTTGCCCTCTACTCCGCGTTCTCCGCAGAACACGGAGTAGGCAAATCTCCGCACACTCTGCTGGTGGAGCGGAATTCACTGCCCGCGCTTAAGCAAAACCCACTTTATCCCATTCAGTCTCAGAAATTGCGCCTATGATCTGAAGTGAAATAAGAAGAAACATTAGGAAAAGGTCCTTCCTTCCTTTCCTTCCACACATTCAAATCTAGACTGAAAGAAAATCTGCTTTAAACAAAAACCCCGACATTTCTTAAAGTTTTCCTTCACTTAACATATTCGGACGATTCTAAATCGCTATTGATTGGCACTATTTCATGGTCTAGGTGGTAAATAAGACTGTGCTTGGTGCAAAAACCTTTTACATGTGAAAGCAGATTTCTAGCGGTGGTAAAGTTTGACACAAATATTTGTGAATATTTGTTGTGCCCATTCTTTATATTTTTGTGCTATTGTGCTTCTATGCTGCATTATATCAATATGATTTGTTTTACCAAGGCTGTTGTGTTCATGTTTGACCGTTTGGGTGTCTTGTCATGTTTTAACAGCGTTGTTATGGTGTTTTCTGAGTGTTACTGTGTTACTGTCTGATGTATACTTTAGAAATGTGTGTACAAACGCTGATACATTTCCAGCCAACTGCATCATGTGCCTTTAAAGTTTCTGTGATGAGCAAGCATTTACCACGGCCTAAAGTGGTACAATAATGCTTCTACAACTATTCAAGACACATATCAGCCCAAAACAGTGGTAGAGACCTATCTTAAATTAGCACTTGCTGTGCTCACTTTTAGTGACAGAAAATCAAGTCATTTTGCCCTCTCTGTAGGCTTCTATTGATGCCCCCCAACTGAATTGTGCCCCAGATTGCAGTGCTCCAAAGACCAGGAGGTGGTAAGGAGGCAGACTAGCACTGTCTCTTTCCTAAAATTTAAAAAGCAATTTTAGTATGACAAGCCAAATATGCGCCATCCAAAAACAATCATCGCTGGCCTACAAGCACTGAACCTTCATCAGATCGTCCAAAAACCCACACACATTGCTGGACACATCCTAGATGTCATTTTTGCGAATACAGAACTAGTTAACTTTCAAACAATGACTCCGGTCACATGATCATACCACCATTTGCTTCCCTTCCAGCATAAAGCAACACTAAGCGAAGCACCTAAAACTAACTTACGTGCATCCACCTATCGGCCGTGGAACAAACCCAATTTGGAATACTTAGAAACACAACTAATATCCAACACAGATCTAGAAAAAATCTATTCTGTTAAAAAAAATGTATGAGTGGCTAAAGGAAGCTTTTGATATCCTGATGCCACTAAAAACCACACAACAGAACAAAAGAAAAGAAGCACCTTGGAGAAATACAGAGATAAAACAACAAATTAGTAACCAGCAACGTGCCTGGCTCAAAACAAACACCAAACATGAAAAAATTCACCTACAGAAACGTAACAGATTGTACAAGTCAGCTGTCAAAATTGCAAAGAAAAAATACTATTCAGACAGAATTCAAAATGCTAAATGTGCAAATAAAGAAGTCTATAAAATTTTCATTGAATTTCATAAACCAAATTGCCTAGAAGGAGCTCATCCCATTAGTCAAGAGTTCACAGACAATCTTGCAAATCATTACACGGACAAAGCAGACACATTAGACTCATACTTAAAACAAAGCATCAGCATTAACCCTTTTACAAAGGGTTAATGCTGATGTCAAGAATGCTCTAACCCAGCCTCTCTGTTCCTTCCAACGCATTTCACACGATGAATCTATGGACCTGGTCAAAGGAGCAGGCCTGCCGGAAGCCCTTCTGACCCGTGCCCACTGCAAACCTTCAGAGGCGATTCTTCTAACAACCTCTGCTGCCAATCCAGTAAGAAGAATCATCAACAACTCCTTAACTACCAGAACATTTCCAGAAGAACTCAAAATGTCATACATACACACATTACTGAAGAAAACAAACTGAACCCTGACAACTACAAAATTATTTCAAATGGACCTTTCCTGGGCAAACTGATAGAAAGAGCAGCGTTCACCCAGATGTCACAATTCATTGTAGAGATTGCCATATTTTCAGACTTCCAAACAGGATTCCATCCAGGAAGAGGCACAGAATCTGCCCTCCTTGCTATCCAGGATGGCCTGAAGAACACAGTTGACGGCAATGGGGTTGTTGCACTACTTCTCTTGGACCTTTTGACTGCCTTTGACACTGTTGACGATCACACTCTGATACTAAGACTTCACGAAGCTGGCATAAAGGGGACTGCTCTAGACTGAATCACGCCCTACCTTTGCACCAGGACTAATGTCCTCCATACCCCACCTTTGTCATCCAAACCATGCTTCACAAAAATAGGGGTGCCTCAAGGCTCTATTGTATCACCCATGCTTTTCGACATCTACATGGAGTCATCTACTGGCACAGATCAATCAATTTGAACTCACCTGCTATAACTATGAAAATGACATGCACATACTGCTTCAACTGCAATGCCCCAAAGACATTGGAAACTCGACAATTTTCTGTTGTCTCAGAGCTGTGGATCAATGGATGATGTGGAGCCATCTCAAATTGACCCGTTCGCCATGTGGCCTGACGATCTGGGAACACTGTAGGTCCGGTAGCAGGAGACGCTAGGTGCTGAACGGGTGGCAGGCGTTGCGGGCGGTGTGCCATTGTTGTTTCCCCCCCCCTCCCGAGACCCATGGGGTGTGGATCTTGTGCATTACAAACAGTACAGGTACCTCAAATTGAAGGTATCCCACCACTTTTTGTTTGTTTTCTTTTTTGCACCTTATTTTTCCACACCTGCTTTTAACTTTCACGTCCTCTGGTAAGGGTGGGCCTTAGCGTGCCCATACCGCCGAGGTACACTATCTTACGGTCCTGATGAAATCCCAGTAAATGACACATAGATGGGCAGAAACAAGTTGACCCCACTTTAAGTGGAAACAACCAAGTCATTAACTGGTAAGTTTCCCACACATATTTTACTTATGTCAAACTGACCATTAAATAAAAAATGTTGTATGGTACAGTTTCTGACATTTTTAATTCTCATTTCTTTTTGACACCTTTGCCACAAAGAACCAGCTCCGCAGTAATCTGGCGTTGTAGCACACCAGGGAGGCACTCGGCTTCTCCTGGTGGGCCCGATGATGAAGCATGTCACCACTCAGGGTGGTGAGTGAGGGCTTCCTGAAAAATCCCCACTGATTTCCAATGTGACTTATTCAGGGTGATTCTTTCTTCTCTGTGTCTAGTGCTTATACACTTTTTTCACGACACTCTTCTGTTGTTTTACAAGATCTGGGAACACTGCCTAAAATATTGAAGGAAGTAAGAAACCTCGGAATGATCATGGACTCCAAGCTATCAATGAATGCAAAAGTGGACAAACTAGCAAGATTAAGCTTTGTTACTACAAAGACTCCGCAACAAATCTTCCGCCATTTGGGATTTCCACACAAGGTCCAGGCTACCATCTCCCTTGTTTTGTCAAAACTTGATCACGCTAATAGCCTCTACCATGGATCACCTTCAACAACCATGAAAAGACTACAATGGATTCAGAACTCGGCTGCCAGTCTACTCTTAAATATTAACTCATGAGAACACATCTCCCCTGCCTTGAAAGCCCAGAATTGGTTGCTGGTTGCCAAAAAATCCATGTTCAAGCTGCTTTGTATCACCCACAAAGCGATACATGGGATGGGACAGCTCATCATCAGGAATAAAGTCCCCAAACATATTCAACAAAGGAACCTCCGCTTTAGAGTGGCACTTCGCCTCAAAATCTCAAGATATAGGAAAAAACAATGGGTGGCTCATCCTTCTCCATTCAAGCAGCCAAACTATGGAACTCTTTACCCCTAACATAAGATCCACAGATAACCACCTTATCTTCAGAAAACTACTCAAGAATTGGCTCTTCCCCACATAACCACCATACGCAAACAGATAGAAATACACAGCATGTTTCTCTGTATATAAGTGTTTATTTGTACTATAGGTATGTACATATATATATGTGTGTGAATTGCTATGTATAAACGTGTCGAATACTTATGTTTTATGTTGATTATGTTTTATGTTTTAATTAAAAAAATATATATAAATATATTATATATAGATATTCATTAGTTCTGCTTAACAAATGTACATATTACTAATAGTTACAATGTCCTATGTTTTTAACATATATAAGTGACTGCATGAATAAGTAAATCTTTTTGTCATAACTGTTTATCTACAATTGCTTCACTGTTGATCTACAAAAAAATATATCTATATAAAAATAAATAAAACTAATTTAAAGTAAAACAACACTTGAGAGGCAGAGTGTATTTAATGCCTCCTCAATCTACATATACTACCTTCCTTTAAGCATCTATATACCTTCCTTGTACTTATGAATCTATACTTTTATTACTTTGGGATCTATATATTTATTACTTTTACTTATTTATTACTTTTCTACTAATTCAGCATATCCAATGCACTACCCTATTTTCACCCTATATCGCTCTCAATATATCCTCTAGCTCAACTCTCTGACTCATCTCAAACCTATTTCTACTACTCTTTCCAGGGCACTAGCCTATTTCTCACCCTATACCCCATCAATATATCCATTGCCTCCACTCTCTCATTCATTCCAAACCCCATATCACTACTATGATCCCCAAAATAAACCTTTCGAGACTCTTCCCTACTTCACCTCTCCTTGCATCATCTCATACCTCTTTTACTATTCTGATCCCCCAAAACAAGCCTTTCTAAACCCTCCTCTGACTCTTCCCCCTCCAGCTCCCTTTTACCCACCACCTCTACCTCCTTTTTACTCATCCCAAACCTCCTCCTGCAGCTATGAGCTCCAAAACAAAACAAAACCAATCTAAATCCTTCCCTTCTATCCCTACACTATCGTTTTCAATACAAATAACAGACTAACATGCCCACCACTCAAATTAATTTCATTTTTCACTATACTAATTCACCACCGATCCTTTCTGGGTTCCGGAATAGCATGCTACTCACCGAAAAATGCAATTCAACACCTTGTCAGGGGTAGCAAGCACTATTCAAATGCAAACCGTTTTCCCTTCTCTACCACACTTCTATCCTTCTCAATCCAAATAGCTGACTAAAATATCAACCACTCAAATTACTCCATATTTTCACTATACTAATTCACCACTAATCCTTTCTGGGTACTGAAGTAGTGTGCTACTCGCCCAAAAAAAGTGCTTCAACACCCCAAGGGTAGCAAGCGCCATATAAAGGCAAAACGTTTTCTCTCTTCTATCGCTCCACTATCCTCCTCAATACAAAATAACTGACTAACATATCCACCACTGATATTAATTTCATATTTTCACTATACTAACTCACCACTAATTCTTTATGGGATCCGGAGTAGTGGGCTACTCGCCGAAAAAGCGTGTCAATGCCTTGTCAGGGGTAGTAAGCGCTATATAAACGCAATTACAATACAATTACAATACAATTAGAACAAAGCTCGTCCATTGGCTCCCTCGTTCCTCAGAACTATACAGCTCTCATTTTCAGGCCTTTCCTTCCAACATGCCATCTTTTAACTTTTCTGCTGGCAAGATAGCACTCTGAAAGGAGCGCTTGCTTTAGAGATCAGTGTGTGATTTACAGGTCGAATCTGAGCACTGTTAACTCTGCCTTTTATCCTTTTGATGTCAGTCAAAAGCTAACCAATTTTGAGTGAGTAATTATAATTGTATAACACGTTCTCTGCATAAAAGTGCTCAATAAACAACAGATTATTTTTCTTGCAGACCTCTAAGGCAACTATCGTGAACTTCACATCCCAGGAGCCCTTTAGCTGAAAGATGAATAATTGATGAATAATTAATGTTCATTTTGCTGTTTCTTCAGATAAAGTAATTATATTGACTCTCTATAGACATAAGCCATTATCCTTTCATGAAGTCCTGGATGGAACACTCTGAATTAACATCCTATTATACTGTCGAGAATGAGTAATTCATTTGCTTTCTTTATTTTTTACATAATTTTCTTTAGTTTTTTGCGTTTGACAAAATAATGACACAAACTCTGTAATCAACTGCTGTATGTGGCAGCTTTGAAACAGAGGTGGAAACAAGACAAGCAGGTAAACCAGAGGCAGTAACATGTATGCCTAGCTGTTCCAGCTACACAGACCTTTTCTGCAAGCCTCCATCTCTGTCACTCATCACAGTCTTTTTGCCACAGTGGCCAAATCTTTTACTATTACTTGGGTTATCCCCTATTCTCTTGAACTAACTTTTTAGAGCTACGCACCAGTCCACTACTCTCACCCACCTTTCTCTCACTATCAGAAGAACCCCCACCACGATGGCCAACTTCGAGGTGCATGACAGGCATAGCCGATTGGATGAAAGACAACTGCCTAAAACTCAACACTGACAAAGTGTAAGTACTGATCTATGGGAACAACACCTCAATGTGGACTGGCTCCTGGTGGCCTCCTGAACTACGGCACAGAGAGAACGATTCACAAAAAGTACAAAATGAGAAATAAAACAGAAGTTGCATATATTCGTCCCTGTTTCTGGCAGGCACAATCTGACTTGAAATTAAGGTAAAGGTACATTAGAACATATCCACAAGAGAAAGGTATAAGTGATTTAAAAAAAATAAAAAGACTAGTGAAGGAAAGCAAGATTTAACCGAAGAGCAGAGTAAAACCATGAAAACATACGGCTTAGGATAAATGACTGCATCAACATATTCCATAGAGAGGCTGCAGTAACAGTCAACAGAAAAAGGAAAAAAGAAGATGTAGAAGATGTTATCAAAGAAATGAACAACGGAACAATTATCTTACTGAATTCTTAAAAGCATTCTTACCATTCTTGGCTCCGCTGACTTGAGAGCGGACACGAGACCTACCAGAGCGCCTCTTGGCGCTTTTCTAACCTGACGCGCGTTCTTGGCAGCGCTTTTAAAATTTAGCTGTTGCTTATTTGTTTTTCTTTCATTTCCTTATCCCTTGTTCTTAAATCGATAGCGCCCTCACCTGCACTATAATTGTTTGATCCACCGCGTTTTGCGGGTCCCGGTTCCTGTGGGCTGGTTGTAGGAGCCCAGTGCTTCTGTGGTGGCCATATTGGATGAGGGGCGCGAGCTGCACGCTCTAGTGGCTCTGGCCTCGGACTCCTTATAAGGGAGTCATGCTCACGCGCAGCGGTCACGCGCTGCGGTTGCGCCGGATCACCGCCGGAGTCACGCCAGAGTCCAGCCCGTCTGCGCCCGTCAGCGTCCCGCAGGCAGGCAGGGCGGTGGGCGGGGCTCCACCACCGTCTGACTCCGTCGTAGAGTCCTCTTGGCACCATTTTTACATCAGGTGAGCTACGCTCACTTCGCCCTCTCCCTCCCCCTCAAGGGGGCTGCCGTACCGTTTATCCTGGTCGGTTCAGGGGTAAGTGCTGCTGCCCTGGATGCGGTTGGCGTCCGAGCTGTACCGTGTTCTCTTCCCCCAATAAACTGATCGAGCATGCTGGCCATCTTTGCATGCTGCTTAATACCAGATCTCTTGCCAGACATGCGCAGGAGATTTTTGACATTTTAGAGCTGGAAAAGCCCCTCTGTCTCATGTTAACTGAGACTTGGCTATGGGATTTTTCTAACCCTGATGTGGCAGCGGCTATCCCTCCTGGTTACAACATCTACAGGCAGGATAGACCCAAGGGTAGGGGCGGAGGAGTGGCCCTGGTGGTGCAGGAAAGTGTGGTTTGTTCCACCTTGCCGATTGATGACATCCGGGGCTCTGAGTCCCTTGCTTTTTCCATCACCCTGGCACCTCACCAATCCTTCAAGGGTCTGTTGGTGTATAGACCACCTGGCCCTTTGGGCACTTTTTTTGAAGACTTTGAGTCTGTCCTTTCTGGGCTGGCTCTGAAAGCGGCTCAGTGCATTGTCGCTGGAGACTTCAACCTCCACATGGATATTCCATCAGACTCGGATACCATCAAACTCTTGGAGGCTACTGCCCCCTTGGGCTTAATGCCGTTTCTCGTGGGACCCACCCATGTGAAGGGGCATACCCTGGATCAGGTTTTTTCTACCATTCCCCTTGAGGTGAAGGAGATAATTCCGGTGCTGTGGTCTGATCACTGGCTGGCCAAATTTTTGGTCAAAGGCGCGATGAGACCTGTTAACATGGGGTCTCAGCAACAGCGACGCGCCCACCGGGCTTATCATTCTGTAACACCGGCAATGCTCGCGCAGGCAGCTCTTGATCACCCGTGCCCTTTTACGGGCGATCTTGAGAAGGACTTGGAAGCTCTGCAGGGCTGGCTATTGGACAGACTTAACGATCTCGCCCCAGTGATGGCCCCCCGTCCTACTTTGAAACGGGTTTCGGCCCCGTGGTTCACGGCGACACTGGCGACTGCCCGGCAGTCTTGCAGGGCGGCGGAAAGAGCTTGGCGTGCCCAATACGATTCTGAGGCTAAACTGCTTTATAAATCTGCGGTGAAGGCCTATCAACGGGACATTCGTTCCGGGAAAAGGGTCTACCTTGCTGGGAGAATAGAGGCGGCCTCTAACTCCTGCAAGGAAATCTTTTCCATTGTGAAGGAATTTACAGCTCCCCGCTCGAATGTCGCCCACGATATGCCCTTAAAGTCCTGGGCCGCGGACCTTGCCAAGTTCTTTACTGACAAGATTAAGCTTATCCAGGACTCTCTCCATCTGGTGGTGCCTGCGGGTGTAACCTGTATAAGGGAGGACCCCCACCTGGCGGTTACATCTGGCCCGTTGCTGGCAGCTTTCCCTCTCCTGTCGGCCGCTGAGTCGCTAGGACTCATGGGCGCACTCAAGTCCGGCTCGCCTCTGGACCCCTGCCCGGCAAAGTTTCTTTCTAGAATGGCGGAAGTCTTAAATCCCTTGGTCAACCCTCTACTTAATTCATCACTGAGCCAGGGCTTGGTCCCATTAGCCTGGAAACAGGCTATGGTGATCCCCCTGCTGAAAAAGCCTGGCCTTGACCCGGAGGCCTTGGTCAATTATAGACCAATTTCCCTCTTGCCTGCCTTGATGAAAATTTTGGAGAAGCACATTCAAATGGTGCTCTCCAATTTTTTGGAAGTGCATGAGCTTTTGCATGCCTCCCAATTAGGCTTCCGCCCTAATCTCAGTACTGAGACAGCACTCCTGGAGGTGTCGGAAGACATCAAAGGAGTTCTGGACTCTGGAGGCAGGGCCATGCTGGTCATGTTGGACCTGTCGGCGGCGTTTGACACCGTCCCCCATGATCGCCTGCTCTCGAGACTTTTCGAGATAGGCCTCAGGGGGACGGTGCTCAGCTGGTTTTCTTCATTTCTAGCCGACCGCCGACAAACGGTCTGGACCCCGCCGGATTCTGCTGTGATGCCGCCACTGGGTGTTGGGGTCCCTCAGGGCTCTATTTTGAGCCCGACCCTTTTTAACATCTTTATGACCCCTTTGGCGGCACTGGCGGAGTCTTTCGGGGCCCGGATCGTGTCCTATGCAGACGACACTCAGCTCCTCTTCTCCTGTGAGAGGGGAGGAGATCTTAATGGGGAGAGCATCCGGGATTGCCTTGGGGCTGTTTTCAGATGGTTTCATTTGAGTGGCCTCAAGTGCAATCCCGAGAAGTCTGAGGTGCTCTTCTTTGGGTGTGCGTCTGACCCTGACTGGCATGGCTGGTGGCCTATCAACATGTTTCCACCTTCTTCCCCATCCGTAGTTGCCAAGAATCTGGGGGTTAAGATGGACAAGGGCTTGTCGATGAGAGCCCAGATTCTGGGAGTGACGGGCACCTGCTTCGGTCTCCTGAAGGTACTAAGAAAGTTTCTACCCTTGTTGTCGGAAGAACATCGGAAACTGACTGTGCAGGCTCTGATCGGGTCCAGGCTGGACTATGCCAACGTCCTCTACCTGGGCCTGCCGGAGTATCTGCTACAGCGCCTCCAGGTGACGCAGAACGCGGCGGCAAGAGCCATTTACGGCTTAAATAGGCGAGCTAGGGTGTCGGGCCTCTTGCAGGCCCTGCACTGGCTGCCTATTCGCAAGCGTATTATTTTTAAGACGCTGACTTTGACCTATAAGGCCCTGCACTCTGGAGGCGCAAAGTATCTCCAAAGGAGACTGTCTTTTTATCATCCGGCCCGGGCGCTTAGATCAGAGTCACAGTTTTTGGCTGTTGTGCCGCGCGTCCAAAAAGCCCGCATTGGGGGTCGCTCCTTTGGGTTGCGTGCCCCCCAGCTGTGGAACGCCCTGCCGCTGACACTTCGTGGTGCCACTAGTCTGCTGGCTTTCAGGAAAGGTCTTAAGACTTGGTTGTTTACTTTATAGGCTTTTCTTCTCCGTTTATTTTATCCCCTCTCTGTTTTTATTGTTGTGTTGTGTTATTCTCTGTAGGTCTCGCTGTGAAAGCGCCAGGATACTCTTTTTGAGTCGCTGCGCGCTATACAAAAGAAACGTAACATAACATAACATAACATTACTGATTTCAAATGAAGGGCTTGGTAAACGAGTGGCCGATGTGAAGCAACAGGTCTCAGAAATATTGTACATGCACAGAAAGAGGAATCTCAAAGGTTAGAACAGCTTGAAAAAATGGAGGTGAGATGGGAAAAAGAGGTGTTCAGATTGCAGCCATATATAAATGGGAGTTATTGGCAGAGCATAGCGGACGTTACAACGAGGATAAAAGGATGCAAATGAATGTTGTTAGAGGCTCATTTCAAGAAAAATGTGGGGGAGCTTGATTTCACGCCTTACGGGATGAAATGATTAGCATTATGTGGGTATTAAGATTGTGACAAATTTAATTGCAGTTTAAGGAAATATATTTGTACAGATCACTGAACATACAGGATGGCTAAATAACAAATGCTTGTTTTCATTGTTACTTGTAGTGACCCCTGACGAAGGGCCCCAGTAGCCCGAAATGCATTGGGTTTTTAATAAACGCTGCTTCTGGATGAAGAAATGCGTCTGTACGGGTTATTGAAAAGAGGCCTGGATGGGCACATCAACAACATAAAAAAACCTGGAAAAATTGCATCATTCCGTGCATGTGGATCAAATTGGATGAATGTGACAAGATGGTTTAAGTACATGATTATATGAATGAAAAATTGAGAACAATTGGGTTTAAAAATGAAAGCAGCTAAGTAGCAGCAACGCTGTGCCTTTGGATTGGGGTGAAATGATGCCCCTATATGTTGATTTTACATTAGAATATATCCACGAGAGAAAGATATGAGATTTCAAAAAATAAAAAGGCTAGTGAGTAAAAACAAGATTTAAGCGATGGGCAGAGTAAAACCATGAAAACATATGGCTTAGGAAAAATGACTGCATCAACATATTCCATAGAGAGGCAGCAGTAACAGTCAACAGAAAAAAGAAAAAAGAAGATGTAGAAGATGTTATCAAAGAAATGAACAACGGGGCAATTATCTTACTGAATTCTTAAAAGCATGAACATTACTCATTTCAAATGAAGGGCTTGGTAAACGAGTGGCCGAAGTGAAGCAACAGGTCTCAGAAATATTGCACGTGCACAGAAAGAGGAATCTCAAAGGTTGGAACAGCTTGAAAAAATGGAGGTGATGAATTACAAGAACATGCATTGGCAAATCTAATAGGTGTGGCTTTATTGTAGCAACGAATTCAAGCACATTTGCATGCATTGTATGCACAAATATTGTTTATCACAATAAAGCTTGTTCAATTGGCTTTGACAATGCTAGGAAAAATTAGTAAACATATTTCGTTCTGTGTACAATGCATTGATAAACAAATGGTCACAGCTAATAGAGGGCAAGCGTGTTTTGTGTGGAATCACACAACTTCTTCCCAATCAAAACATGTTCTCTTGTCCCCCAACATGTGCGCCGAACCATATCTTCTCTCTATGATACTCCTGAAAACCCTTTTTTTTTTACATTGATCACACAAGGTCTGGCAACAACTTTGATTTCAGCCAGACCTAGAAAGGACATTGAACATCATTACAGATGACAGAATTTCACATTTGTTAATTTTTCTGAGGAAAAGGGACTTAATCTTAATACAAAGCATGAGTAAGCTGATAAAAGAGACCATATTTCCCCTACCACTAGTAGTCGACCTCACCCTCAATCACGCAAACACAGCAAATTTCTTTTCAGTCTGCTACCAAAGGTGGGTGCTGAGAATGAAAGCAGCATATTTTGTGGATGGATTTTCTTGTAAAAGTAAGGACATAGGGGAAAACATGCATAATAAAATCAGTCCAGTCCAGTTACAAAGTTTCGTCATCATATACAATGATATGAGTGATGAATCATTTTAAAGGAAATCCGAGATTAAATAATTGATTGAAGGCTTTAAATCTGCAAGAGCTCAGACAAAGCAAAGCAAATCTGTGATAGGAGAATCCATATACTTCCTAAGATATAAGAGGCATGAGATTTTTTTAAGGGCTACACAGCGGAAGTGGAAAAAGTGTTGTGGTGCTGAAAACGAAAGCAAAGTAATTTATGGCTGATATCTGAATGGTTTTAATGTTGCGGCACCCAAAACCTGCTTGTCAAAATACCAGAGCACCTAGAGCAAAATCATCACACTTTTATTTGCCAGGGGGTTTTACCCTGTTTTCGTGCTGTAGAGGGCGAGCAGCAATGAGCAGGTATGCACCGTTTTCTTCAAGAGGGGTAGATAGAAAGGGAGGGCAGGAGAGCAAGCAATAGAGAAATGATTTCCTCTGTTATGGAGATAAATTACCGATGCATAGGAAAATAGTATAATATTGAAATGCTCGTGTTGGGGTGGAGAGAGTGTACATGAGCGTATTAAACGAGAGACATCAAGGAGAGCCCTGCAACTCACTTGATTTTGTTTCAATTGATTCAATAATATCAGAACGGAAAACATGTCCCAACTAAAAGGGGCTAAAGTTGCTGCAATAATTAATATAAGAACGAATTTCACAGGAAATATGAGTAATATTTTTAGTAAATTTTCTATGTAATGTATGGATGCACATATATGTGGATCGATGTAATGATATAGCTCAAGCCTAGGTGGGAAGCAATGTATGATTTCATTGGCCTCAGCATCACAGAGGCTCTAATTGTACATTCCCTCAAGGTGTTGAGATACCAGGGCCGGAATTACTGATTATGTTAGATATTTTCAGACCTAAATTCAGCCATTTTGAGTGTAACTCCCCTGAATGGCGAATAACCTACATGAATTTGAATTGCTAGATCCTTTGCAGGCCTTGCCTGATTTTGTCCCTCAGATGTACCACCTGCTCTAAGCAGGTGGTAAGTGTGAGTGTAGATTACAGTGGGTTTATGTGCTGGTGGATGAGGACTGGGTGGGGGGGGGGGGGTCGGGCATCAGTCAGGCTTCAGGTTTGGTGGAGGAGCATTGCACACTCCCCTGTGCTGTTGGAGGGCCTCGGGTGGCAGCAGGGTTGAGTTGCTCATACATTAGTAAGAAACAATATTCATTCAAAGAGATATCCTTAGGAAACAACGTTCATGAAACCAAATTCCAGTTATTTTCAGTAGCCACATGACTGCCAAGTTTGAAGTTTGGGAACGTGTGACATTTCCATGATTCCAATGTGCTTATGTGTGATATTGTTATCCATTATATGTCACACTTTGAGTGACACTTTATTGTGAGGCCAATGTAGTCAATTCCATGGAGCACGTTATATTTCTTAAAATTACTCATTTTGAAAAATATGATGGTCTGGCACCGTCATACATATTTGGGAAGTTGTGCAGTGGTTTTCATCTCTCTTTGCCTTTGTGTAAATATTACAATAGGCCCGAATCATTTCACACGTGGCCTTAGTGATGCCTGGCAGGGTGCTTGGTGTGCAGCTGTGAGGATGGCCTAGCACAGAGCCCCGAGGTTTCACCCTCATGGAAGAAATGTTAGTCTCCTATGACTGGAGTTGATTTTCATTAATAGAGGTGGGCAAGCCACTGAAGCTTGAGCTAGATGCCTGGGTCTGGATCAACTCCCGGTCCTCTTGGATCCACGAATCCAAAACAAACCAAGACTTCACATGGGTTCTCTCTACCATCCATTCTCTCACTTCAGATGCCAACAATTTAACACAACTAACCTATGATGTAAAACAGGAAAGCAAAGGATATACACATATAGTGGCTGATTACACAATGTAGATCCAGCATATCTAGAATCCTGATTCACCACTTGACTAAATTGTGTGATACTAGGCAAATATTTTGCTCCATAGTGCCTCCTTTTTCATCATTACATAGGAAAGCACCTTTAATTCATGAGTTCACTACGTGGGATGTTTAAAACACCCGTTGTTTCTGTTTCGACTATAATGTTGGCCCATGTACAATCAGAATGTAGGCCACATATAGGCCTGACATGACAGATGACTTGACTCTTAAATAACTAATGGCATTGTCTCCCGGGTTGGGGGGGGGGGTGGCATTAATGTACCTATGTTAAGGTTTTGAAACTGCCGTTTAGTAAATGAAGAGATGTAATCTGATGTACTAAGGTGAAAAGCATCTCCATATTAAAAAAAAAAACAACTTTTGAGTTCTCACGAGATATAATCATATTTTACAGACTGTTTCTTGCAATCTCTCCATGGCGAATATTTTTCCGGCTCATGTCGTGCATGGGCTCCTCGAGCCAAGCCTATCTGACCTTTGCTTGGCTCTGGCTTCCCTGATAATAAATCACTACACAGCTCAGGAGGGAGAGGGCTACTAACGCAGTCTGTATGAAACACTGCAGGCTAGTGCCGCAGAGTAAGCAGAGGGTGTGTGCGCATTATGGCCCATTCTAACTAAAAATACCTGCCTGCCAATCACCTGCAAGGAGCACTGCCACCCGGCAGCACGGAGCAGCATTATTTTCTCTTAGATTCAGCATCCAGATGTCCAGCCAAGTGCTATGCATTTGTGTGACAATTTTCAAAGTGTTTTGGGATGCGACATGGCACTAATAAGAGTTAGTCTAACCGTGATGTGTGGTACTTGGCACGGTCTGGATAGATTAGTGACCCCTTATTTAGACTTTCACTTACATAAACTTGAAAACGTTTCCAACGTGGCTTAAGTCAGTATTTTTTCTCTGTTTTGGGGTTTGGTGTCAGTTGTATTTATCATGTCCCTTGTATTTTTTCTTTGTCTGATGACTAGCATGGGTTAGGTAGAATCTACCTGATCTCATGGCTTTGCCTTAAATATTTATCGACGAAAATGTGTCTAACATTATAATGTATGATTGCTTTGCTCTCAGTTGTTCATCTCGTTGTTGGGACTTGATTCTCTCTGTGGTTCTCGATGCTCTATCTGGCGTGCATCCCCCTCTGACTAAACTTCTGTGTAATTTTTTTTTCACGAAAGAAATACTTTTGAATCAGAGACAATCCTCTTTACACATGTGAAAGTAAGGATGATTTCCTATTAAACTGGGAGGATGGAAACTTTAGCCAGGTGAAAAATTATCCCCGTCTACCGCTTTTCAAAAACAGAAGTTGTTGTCCGTCTATTTCTGCTACTTCTGGCTTTTATACCAAGAAAATGTAATTCTTCCACCAAAGACTACAATAAAAAGTTTTGGCCAATAAGGCCAATACACTGGTTAAGACACTTAAAACAGACACAATAAAATGCTAATGCTGTGCGACAAATTAGAAAGTGTTAAAAACGAACAGCATTAAACGACACGGTGCATTTTTGACAGGCAAGCAGCCAAATTAAGATGAGTGAGGCTGTTTAACAAAGAAACATTAACAGGCATTTGTGCTGTTCTGATGTACAACTCCAAAAGTACTGAGGAGCTAACATAGGGGAGTAACGCGAGCCCGTACGGCATGGGGGTGGGGGGCTCTTTCAGAGTAACGCCACTGAGCTAATTGTGTCTCTAGTGCCAGCCACTGATCTAATAGTGTCCCCAGGGCCAGCCTCTGACCTTTTTGGGTATTTTACATGGTTTTATTCACATCGCACAGTCAAGAGGAGGTCTGACACCTGATCACGTGAGTTTTGGCCTGCCTGCAAAAGGAATCCCAACCAGTTTCCAATCTAGTCCCGTATTCATGTTTGGTTACTTAAACCATTGACATGATTTGACTGCAAACATTGAAAGAAATCTACAACGTGCAGAGTGAATTAAAAATGGCGAAATCCCATGGCTTCATAAATGTATTGCCATCTTAAAGTTACAGAGCAGTTTGACTCTCGATGCACAGGCTTATAACTCTCGTCCAGTGAAAGATTCCACACACACATTTTTATACTATTAGTTTCCTTCGGCCAACATCAGAATTTTCACCCAACCCATGCTTAACAAGCATTTTCAATGCAATGGTTTCGACTTTAGAAAAGTTGGAGCTATTGGCATTGTAAATGTCAAAATTTGAATTTATGTGTTTGTTTTGAGAATAGCAAAATAGATGGCATTGTCATTTACATTGCCATTAGCGTAATCTCTTGCAAATCTGAGACTTATGGTACCCTACGGATGAGCTCAGCAGACAGCAATAGACTTGTTGTAGGTGTAATGTTACTTGTAACACATATCTGGATGCAATGACAGAAACAGCAAAATACAAGTCTGGCGGCAGACTATGCTAAGCACAGATTTTTTCACCTATGTGGTTTTAAGCCACGCCCTTAATTACATTGACCACGCCCCTTTGAGAGACCCCCCCCCCAGTTTTTTCATCCCACTTAAAGCCCTGGCCAGGCCCATCCAGACTGCTGTTTAAAGAAGGTGCCAGGCCCCTCCTGTCTGTGCTTAGTTAAAGAAGGGTTCAGGTCTGCCTCGAAGCATTAAACAAAATCAGTGAAAATGGAATCTGTGTTGAACACACTGAAGCGTGTGATGGGCAGGAGGCATATACCACAGTCAGTAGTGCTACTACAATAAACAAGTGTAAAGGCTAGTGATTCCCCTGATAATCTCACTGTGCAAGGGGGAAAGGTGGCTCAATTGTTAGAGCGGCAGACCCTGATGCAGAGGTCTAGCCCGGGACCAGGGTTCAATTCCCCGCCTCGGCGGGTCTTGGGCTCAAAATTCCACGGACCTGATAATTCTCGCCTCGGTGCCTATTCCAATCATGGAGTCCCACTCTGCAATTCTGGGCAATAGCTTGCTTAATCTCCACAACGGCCCCCACAACGCTAAGGATGCCTGGCCTCCACCTTGGGGGTGCCCAGGAGTGGACACCTCACAGGGAAAGCCAGGATGGGTTCCACAGCGGTATTCGTACAAGCGCCTTGAGACCCTTGCGGGTGAGTAGTGCGCTATACAAGTATCAATTTACATTTGAGGATCACCCGTCGTCTCAGATTTCAGCAGAGAGCAGTAATACTCCTAAGTGTGGTTTCTAAATGGAGATCCCGAACAGGTACTCCGTCAGGGGCCTCTTGGCTGGGATCGCAGGCAGATCCTGTTTCAGCAGCATAGCAAGGGGGGGTGTGGTCCGCCCCAGGCCGTGACGGGCGCCTAAGGCCTAGCTACGCCACTGTCCTGTTGAGGGAAGGCCCGGGCTCCCAGAAGCGGCGTTTCCTGTTCTGCCTGCTCAGGAAAGCCGTAGCCCCGAGCCACATTCACCGCATTCTTCGCAGAGTTTCCACACGCTGCCTTCGGAGAGGAGGCAGCGGAACACTTGCTTGGGACTGCCTGCCTGTCGGGGAGGGAAAGAGAACCGAGAAGTGAGGGCGGCGGAGGCAATGGGGTAAGGAGCCTCGGGGAGAGACCATGCTGGAAAACGACAAAAGCGAAGTCGCATAGAAAACAGAGCGAGAGAAAATAGGGCTATATGGGGGAAAACAGAAATGGAAGGGAGAAAGACGGGTGAGGGGATGGGGGAGGGGCGAGACAGATAGCAGAAGGAAAAGAAAGACAGTGCGAAGTGAGACCGAATTAAAAAATGCACTCACCTGGACTTAATCCGGCCGCGGAATGGCCAAAACAAACCTCGACGAGCAAAAAAAATAAACCCCGCCCACCGCCACACTGACGAGACAAAAGGGGACGGATGAGAAAAATTCTCCAGAAACGCCCACGAGTCGCCTCGCAGGATGACGGACGCCTCTGTTTGCCAATGGCTAGCGTCCATTTATGGAGCTAGCCAATGGGATACAGAGGTGGGACGACCATCCATACTGTTTACAAATATTTTCGCCCTGGGCGGAGCACTGCGTGCTACGGCCAGGTCGAAACCTAAAAAGGGATCATTCAGATCTAATGGCCTAATAACAGCTTGCAAGCATGTTCCTAAACGCCTCAGATTGACCTGTTACCATACCAGGTTCCATCTTTTCCCCAGGAGTCCCAGTCAGATTTAAATTTGATGAATTCATGAGATATCTGCTTTGATGCGCAGACGGCTTAGTATATGATCCCTTTCCTTGACCCATCTCAGAGTTTGGGCAGGAGCCAGAAAATAGACTAAATGGTATTGCACAAATTTGTGCTTAATGTAGCATGAGTAACCAGGCAAAATCTGCGAATACCCACGTAGTGCTGTGTAACTGTTTATGACCATCCATGCATGATATCATTTAGTTCAGGCCAATTGATCCTCATTATGCAAAAAGTGTTCTCATGTCGCGTTGTAAAGTGACCAGTGCATTCCAAAGTTCTAATGCTCCTAAGTAGGTCCAAGTGCTTTCTATATACTGACAAACAGGAGAGTCAGCATTTCTGAGTGAAAATTCGACCCAGAGCAGGAGATTTAGAGAACTGACTTTTGTTGATCAGTGTTTATTAGTGAGGTAGCTTAGCGTTAGAAATTTGCAAAATGTGATACCAACATGACACTTTTCACAGGGCTTAATACTCAGGTAAAAAATGAGTGATGATATAGACCCACGAACATTGTATGGCTACTTTGCCCTTATAACACCATAAAAGAAAAAAATGGCCGTCGCTATTATTTGTACAGCGCTTATGAATTTAATGTTAGGCATACATCACATAATTTCAAATGTTTTTCTGGTCGGGAATGCCGAAGGTGGTAGCAATTCTGCACTTTAGTTGACCACTGATAAAGTATGGGAATTTTTTAATGGTTCCAGTAAGTAAATACCTTATGATGTAAATAAAAACGCATGTTGTATTGCCCTTCTAAACTAACAAATTATTTTTTTGTTGTTGCAGGTTTCTGAAATTGTGAAAAGATCATCCTGTCAATGAGTAAAAATGTCTATCAAAGGAAGATGTGAATTTGTAAATATTAATGTAGAATTTATATCTAGTACACAAAATGTTGGAACTGAGATTGATTGGGATCTGTGTGTAATCAATATGTGATTAATTCACATTAATCTATAGCATGGTATTAGGGGAAATTGTAAACTATCTCGAAGATAAACTTTAGAATTCTGAAGTATCACCAGTATTTATTTTATCACACATCAAATTGCTTGTAGTACATCGTATTACAGAATTAGATGTAGAAAATGCAGACAAATTTGTATACAGCACAGATTAAAAGAAAGATTCTTGCGTTCATATCAGAACTTGTAGCTGAACCAAAAGGTAGAGATATTCTTCTAATATGCAAAAACGATATGGGAGAAAATATATTCAGTATCTGTAAACAAAATGCTCTTTGTGGCGGTCTCTGCATGGCCAATGCAGCTGCTATTGTTCAAAATGAAATGTTTCTACTTGAAATAGATGCATTTAGTGGACAGTTTGATCAAAATTGGCAAGAAAAGTCAGTAGTGACAGCTATGCTAAATCTAATACAAATGATTATGGAAGGTTGTAACATTTCACAAGCACAATAAATGGTAAGAGGAGTGCAGCTTTTTCGGTCTCACAGCTTGTTCTGTATCATACCATTAAGTGTAAGAAGACAAATCCTAAAGGAAACATCTGCCACAAAAAAGATTATTTTAACCCTGCAAACGGTATCTCCTTGCTATGGACAACACCCACTATGCCAGGTGGATGCCAGTGTTCATTAAAATACAGACGACCTGAAAATAAGAACTCCAGATGTTAATGAAGAATTTTCAAATGGATATTCTGTTGCTTTTAAAAGTGGTGGACCTTATTCCTGCATATCTTATGATCAGATGCATGAGCAGTATAACAAGGATATAAAATCAGACGGGGCAGTTGGTATTCTTGATAATCCAAGTGCATTAATGAAATGGATGGTTTCTGGAAACTAATTGCCAACTTACATGGGCAATTCGATGAAGAAATGGGATTCCTAGTTTTGCTTCTTAAATAGACTTTCTAATTTACAAATCTGAAATATTTGGAATTATCAGAGGACATCTCAATTTAAGTTTGTAAATGAGGCTTTCCTAATCAAACAACATTCAATATAGTACAAAGTGTTTGTACTCTTCTGAAACCCCAAAGACCTGACTGTGGAATGTGTTTTGATTAGTCTTGATGAAACCCCCATACCCTCTAGAAGTGCAGTTTTGAAAACAATCTTTATTCACCTCTTGGAAATACTTATTATCATTAAGTGCCATTATCTGCATGAGTCTTTAGCTTGCACAATCCTACAATTTTAACCAATTGAGACAACTGTTTATGCTGCCCTGGAAAAAAAGCAATTTTATGTTTTGAAGTATTTAACCTCGAGTTGTGTCCAATTCCACCTTCCATTGCAGAATTTCTATGAAACTGATATTGTGCGGAAGACATTCCTTTACTAAGTATATCACAGAATTACTAGTAGTTATTCAGAGATAGTATTCCATGGTAACCACACCCAATGCCCTAGAATTGTGGCAAATTAACCCCTATCAATCAGATAAAGTTTGAGGTCTCTTCTCTTTTTTAGGTAAATATCACACTGGAGATGTCTGCACTTCTCAAATTAGGTTAATTATTTTATTGAAAAAAATTTCTCCACAAATTAAATTCTTTATTACACAGAACCATAGGCTAATACGTGTTTCGGATATGCTAATGTCGCTTCATCAGGGTTAAGATAGCAATTAGATGACTTATTCAAAACAAAGACCTTTTGGCTAATAAGGCAACAGAAAATGTTTAAAACCCGTAAAGAAGAAAGAAATAACAGAAGAAAAGCAAAACAATTTTTTTAACACGAAACAACAACGTAAAATTACAATAATTAAATTAAAAACATTTTTGTGTGATCCTTCAATTGCAAAGGCAAATGGTTCAATAAAGAAACCATAAAACCAATACATTCTTGTGTCCCAAACTTTTTAGATTTTGTGAATCATCTCCAATTACAAAAAAGGAAGAAAGAAATATTTATTTTTCATTATCACAAATGTGGCCCTTAACTCCTCCGACTGTGTATTCATCCAATGAGGAGTAGGACACCCATGTGAAAAAAGACAACCAGAGACAAAGAAAAAATGGTCAAAGAAAGGTTTCGAGAAAGGCGAGACTGATGTCCAATATGTGACTCACAAAGAGGAACCCATTGCCAAGGAATATAAATGTAAAATATTGATATAGAGATCTGATACATAACCTTTTCCACAATAAATTATCAAGTTAAAAGGTCACACCTCAATTCAAAGTGAATCAATAATCTAAAGGTAAATAGAGCAGTAAAAGAATAACTTGGGGATTTAAATCATTCAAAAGCATGTTGCTGTTAATCCTTCATAAATAATTTAAATGTCCAACATACCTCCTAAATAGACACATGCAGGGTAACTTTAGTTATGCAATTCAATATCTTGTTTGCGTACATCAGAATTCCATTTACTGAAAACAAATGCTATGAGGACCACCTTTATTTCCAAACTGTCAGTACACGGCTCAATTAATTATGCATCGGCCTATATGAACTGCTGGTTCCATAGATGCCTCTATTTCTACTTTGGGCTCTACTACGAGTCTGGCGGTCCATGGACTGCCAGTCTCGTGGTGCGTGGTAGTGGCGTTCATCCGATTAGAGTGGGGTTGGACAACCATTGCCCTGCGCAGCCACCAGGAAACTGCTGTTCCCTGGCGGTGCGGTTACATGGCAGTTCCTATTCCATGAAAACTGTGTGAAAACAAAGGGGGGGCCTACAGGGCCTCCTTGTTCCTCTGTGCCATGGGATGCATGCGGGGGGGCGCACCTTGTGCTTCTCTGTGTCCATGCACCCCAGGTCCTGCACGGCATAGACTTTTCAGGGCACCACCATGGGAACATAGAAAAAGCCCACCAGACATGAGAAATACTCATAATCTGGCAGGCTGCCCAGCCACAGGTTTGGCAGTGTGGCGGTGGGATGGACCCAGCGCCGCACGGCCAAACTCATAACCAGGCCCTTAATGATCTACAGCCTAAAGCATTGTGGCTTCATGATAGCCCTTTTTAGCTCCTTTAGGTTACAAAAACCTACCCGGCTCACAGTTATGCAAAATGTATCACCATTAATTCTAAGCTGATTCCATTTGAAAAAATCTGATTTCTCTGAGACTCCACACTCCACACTGCTTTAAGTCAACCGTTTGACTCCTTGGACTGAGTATTATTTCTATCACAAAGTCATCCAATTATGTTCAAAGTCACAGGAGTTCCACTGCTTCTACCTTAATCAAATACTATGGTGGTGTCATATAATCCTGAGCGTTTTGCCCATTCAATATGCGATGTTGCAATCTGTTCCCTAAATCAAACAGCCTTACTGTGTACATTGTCAGACATAATATGGTGATTCCACCATTCAAATGCGTAATTAGAAATGCTTTCTGTTCCCACTAATCACATTTCCCAAACCAAACAAACTTACTCCGCCCGCTATATAACATTAAATTACAGCACCCGATATAGTAGTCTTAAAATCTAAACACCTTAGATACACATTTCCTATGTCAACTAGCAATCCTTTTAACAGTGAAACTCAGCTTCATAATAACCGAATCTTCCATTCTTATTTTGCCTGCATTCTACCTCAAACTCTTTAAGACCCCTTTTTATTCACCACAATGTCCCTATGTCATTAAGGGCCATATGTATCAAAAAGTCATTTTGTGATTCTCAAATAGCGATTTTTTGCGAATAGCTATTTGAGAATCGCAAAATGCTATGTATGTAGGATTTGCAAAACATTTTGCGAATCCTACATATTCCTTAATTGCGAATCTCAAATTGCTATTCACAATTAAGAAATACCTCCCCATTCATTCCTATGGGCCTAGAGGCTCATAGGAATGAATGGGAAGACATTCTCAATTTTGCAAATTGAGAATACAATTTCAAGGGTGCAGGGGTGTCCAAAGGACACCCTGTTGCACCCCTGAAATAAGCAGGAGTGCACATGTGGCGCACATACAGGCCCTAAGGGTATGTATATGCTTCACATAGCACTTTGAAAAATGCATAAAAGTGAATTTTTCAAAGAAATCGCAAATTACCACCAACTTTAAGTTGGTGGTAATTTGCCATTCCTTAAGGCGAAATTGCACTTTTTTTGGTACTTCTTACATTGCATTTAAGGAATCGCAAAATTTTCGTTGCATTTAAGGAATCGCAAAATTTGTGATTCCTTAAATGCAATGACAAAATAAGGAATCACAAATTTTGCGATTCCTTATGTTGCACGCACATTTGCTTCATACATACCATTTAGCAAAAATGCGTTCGTAAACGCCAAAATTCTGCAAATTTTGGCGTTTGCGAACGCATTTGTGCTTGATACATATGGCTCTAGGTCACGTGGTGTGAGGCACAATCCTATCTATTACATCCCGAATCGTCCACCGTTACCATATATCCGCAGTACAAAAATTAGTGCAATTCATAACGAGCGTTGGAAAATAAACTTTTTTCAAAAAGAAGACTTGAGAGTTTAACCTGGATTTATAGACAACAGTCAATACCATTGATAGTTAGAAGTAGACCTACCACTATACAGATGAGACACCACATACTCACTATGAATATGCAAAACAAATCTTACCAATATATATAATCTCAAAATAGCCGCTGCCAGTCTAAATAAAGACAGTGCCTATTTGTGACAACTAGAGGCTCATTAAAATGAACCCAATAATAAATGTACTCTTGCACTCAGTTGTCCAGCATTGTCAACTGCCTCGGGGAGAAACCTTAACACATATGTCTGCAAGAGTATTATAAACATATAAAGAATGAGAACTATGCTAACATACTTTAGTTCATTTATTCCTAAAAGCTTCTGGCACTTACTCAATTGTCTTGCTGCCATGTCTATTGATCACATCATCATCTCAATAAATAATGCAGCTCTTCTTCGTTGCTAAACCCAGGCATATATGCTTATAGCTTAAAATCCAAACATTCTCTCTTTCACGTAATTTTAGCATTTGATCACCTCCTCCTCTGTGATGCTTTATACTTTCAATAGGTACAAACCTTATTTCTTTCAAGTCATCTCTACGTGTAAAGTTCCTCAGGTGCAACGACATGGTTTTTTTATGTGGCATTTCAAAATGCTTTTAAAGGTTCCATGCATCTCTCCTTCACAGGGCAAATAGTGGAGCCCACATAAACTTTAAGACAAGTGCAAGTTCCGATGCATTCACAAAACTTCATATTGCAATCCAGAAATTCTTGCATGAGGTAAGTTTTTTTCCTGAGGCAGTCAAAAAAAGTTGTCTGTTTGCCATTAGTAAAGTTAAAACAAATACAGTGGGCACATTTGAAAAAGCCTGTTATGTTTATTTTCTATTTGGCAGCTTTAAATAACCAATAATGTCATTGGAACATAATATATCCTTCAATGGTTTGCAACACCTGAAAGTAATCACAACCTTTTAATTTAAATGTTCAGAATGCCTTTGTCTATGAATAGCAAATGCCAGTGTTTCTTCAAGAACTGGTAGATTTTGAACGTTCATGATTATATTTTGCAATGAACTAGACCATAGCAACCTTCTTGAATTTTGCCTTAAGTTTGTACTTTGATTGCATCTATAACAACTCATTTCTTGAGCATTTACTAGCGTTCTCTACTGGTTTTAGATAATATTTTCCATATAATTCGCCACCACGAATCTTCTTTTTGATATGGGTTACTTCTTTCTGATACTCCAGTTCAATATTGAAAATTCTATGTGCTCAAAGCAGTTCACCATAAGGGATATTCAGCTTTTGGTGTGAGAGATGAGCTGAGCTTTAATGTAAAGTGATATTCACTGAAATGATATTTCTATAAATTCTGTTCAAAACTTTTCCTTCATCTACTATGATCTTGCAGTCCAGAAAGCAGTTTTTCTGTGCTAAAGTCTAAAGATAATTCAATATTCGATGAATTGTGATGTAGTAAGGAATGAAAGTCACACCGTCTCTTCTCATCCCCTTCCAACAGGGACGTAGCTAGAGCTTGTGGCGCCCGGGGCTATCCCTCAGGCTGCCGCCCCTTGAGGGGTGGGGGGGGGGGTGCTGGGGAAAAAGGACGGTGAGCACTTGAAAGTTGTCCGAGAGACACGTAGTATTGCTGCTAATAGTTACCTCGATCATGCAAGTTACATGCTCATACATGACACGGTCAAAGGCTACACAGTTAAATACACCGGTGACTGGCAGTACAAAAGAGAACACACAGACTGCATGATCTATCTGGGGACTGAGAAAAACCACGTAACATCCATCAGAGAGCTGTGAGAACAATTACCCCTCAATTTAAGTATTGTACAAATGGACCCCTGGCCCCAGCCCAGAATTCTCTAGGACGTGAGGCTGTTTAGTTCATTAATATCTTCCTCAAACGGGGTCAGTAAACTTTACCCGCAGAGCCAACTAGCCAAGTGTAGCACACTGAGCCCTAGGCAGGACAGATGCCCCCAATGTGCAGGAACCCTGAGGCTTCTGGAACACTTTGTGCCACTCAGACCCTCCTTGCACCACCACCCATCTTGTTTAAATGTATGCTCCTGGACAAGTCCACAAATCTGTTTACAGTTAACCCTGACCCTGAATAAAAATGCGGGACCTCATTATACCAGGACACCTGTTTACTAATGAGTACTGCTACTAGTCTCGCATTTAATATACTGACCCTCCGCTAAGAAGTCCCGGCACTCTCCCTTTCTAAAAGTAGTGCAGGTTTTCAGCACCTGACAGTACTTGCCCAGTTAAATCACCACGTCAAACGACTCCTATAATTCCCTGAACTGCATCAAATATCAACATAGCACATCTGTCGTATGCTCATATACGTGCTCTATGCAAATCGACTGGTCCCACCCCAAAACCACATTTTAAGCGTGCTACACGGTCAGACCCGATCAAAAGTCACTTGTAAGTCGACAATTACATGTCGAACACATGGCAATCTCAACAATGGCAATGTATGGGCGCCATCCAATCACTGCCACATACAGCACTCTGTTGGTAGCTAGTGGGAGCACTGCCACTGCTACAGTGTAACCCAGGTAAATTTACGCCAAACCCATAACTGGATGTTAGAGGTTAAGAATCGAACTGCCACACAAATGTTCCCATCCCTAGAGCGGAGAATGTGTTTGGTTGTTTCTAGACTGCATACTACATAGGAACTGGATATCAATAATTACAATGTCAACAAGCGTCTGTAACCACCAAAGGCTGCAGTCCTGTCCAAGTCAATTAGCTGAGTCAGTGAGAGTGAGTGCATGGCAGCCAGCCTCGGCCGGAAGGGCGATGATTTTAATTCATGAACATTCATTTCATGGGAACAACAATCAATGAGCTTGCCGATGAATGATAATTATCTCTCACTACTCACCTCTTGAATTTAGTCTGTCTCTCTGAAAGCTGCCTCTGCCTAAAATAAAGCACTGCCCAGGGCCCGCCGGCCAGAATTAACTAAACCTGCTCCGACACGAGTCACACGACGAGAGCGTAGCGGTGAGCGCGTAACGCGTCACTGCTACGTTCTGATCGCGACTCGGTGAGGGCTGGCCAAAATGTCCATACAGGGCCGTCATTGGTAGCACTCATGCGCGCCGCGCATGCTACACCTGATTGATGGCCCTGGAGGACTTCTCTGAGCGAGGCTGAGGGGGGGCGGCCAACAACAGTCCGAGGAGGACGAGGCAGCCTAGTAGGCAGGGCCGGACGTCACTAACGAGGCGGCGGGACTTAGGCCGCGTGCGCTGCACTGAGTGAGTCCTGACCACCGGCTTTTAAGTTTTAACTACTGTTTAACTGTCTACAGCGCAGCAGGCAGGCACAGTGCAAAACGCTGGACTTTTATTGCCAAAAGTAAGTCCCGCATATGTGTGAGTGTGCTGCTTGCAGTTACGAAGCAGCTGATGACAGTCAGTCACGACTCACAAGGGAGGAGTGCCGGTGCGCGCGGCTTTGCATTAATTTGCACTGCTACCACAGCACCACTTGACTTACTGTGACAGTAGTAATACTGAGTGTCACAGACTCTGGGAGGCGGGTCGCGGGCACAGCCGCAGCACTGGAAGCCCGTTGCTGCCGCGGCCGCCTTAATAATTTATGTTATCTGTCACTTTAAAATCGTTCCCACTTCCCAAATAAATTATAAAGGCCGCCGCGGCCGCAACGGGCCTCCAGTGCGGCGCAGCCGCCTATAAAATGGTGCCGCCTGGAGCTGTCAGCCCCCCCGCCCCTTCCTAGCTACGCCGCTGCCTCCAAAATGACAAAAATATTGTCAATAAATAGCAGCCATAAGGGCATGTTATTTTTAAATTGTTGTAGATTCTAATCAGACAAATGTTCTGTTTCAAATTTACCCATGAATAATGAAGCATACGAAAGGGTGAAGTGTGAGCTAATTGCAGTTACGAGAACTTGTTGATAGAAATCATATTCATAAAGGAAAAATTTGTTGGTCAAAACAAACTCTATCATTACTAAAACATTCTATTATGTAATAGCAAAGTGGCTGGTCTGCTGTTTAGAAAATGTTCCATATGCAATAAGCCGTCTTTATGTTTTATACATGTATATAAAGACTTTACATCTATAGTACTGGGATCAGATCATCTTTTCACAGTACATCATCTACTGTTCTGTAGAAGTCTGTGATGTCCCTAATATATGAAGGAAAATTCCTCACTAAGGGTGCTACGTATATATCAATTAATTCAAAAAGTCTTTCAGCTAAGGAACTGTTACTCGATACTATGGGTCTGCCTGGGGATGAATAAGGGATTTGTGCACTTCAGGAAACAATGTTGAAATAAGAATTTTAATCACCAACAATCACAGCCCCTTTCATTTAATCAACAGAGTTGTTAAGCTCTTTTCTGCTGATTTCACTACTTCAATTGTCACATTCTTGTAGCACTCTACATCTGATAACTGTCTTCTGGCTTCATTAATATAATCCTCATAAATCATCACTACCACTGACCCTCCTTTGTCAGCTTTCCTTATGACAATATCCTTATTAGTGTATTGTAAGGCTGATTTCTGCTTCTAATTGATATTAAATGGTTTCTCATTAAATGTAAGCACATTCATGCCTCTCAACACACATTTTTCAAAAATGACAATATTTTTCTCATTGGAAAATTTTGGGGAAAACTTTGATTTGGATATTAATCCGCTCTCTAGGGGATGATCAAATACAATATCTATATCTTGTGCTATTGTTTCCAAATATTATGGGGCTACATCTGTGAGTGTCATTAAGGTCTGAATATCAATTAATCTATAATGGTATGTAGGACCTTGAAAGCGGTTTTAAAATGTGTCAGGAGGTTTTCTACCTTCCTCACAAAACTCAGTAGGTCAATTCTAAACTGAAAAAAAACAATGTGCTATGCAAGAACACAATTCAAACCTTTATTAAGAAGCCACAATTGCTTTTTGTTTGACAGTTGATTAGATAAATTATACACAATATTCAATTCTTGCTCATCCTTGTCTGGATTGTAGTCTCATCTTCATTCCATTCACATTTCTCTCTTCTTCCAGATTTCTTTTATCTTCTGGCTGGATTTTTTTCTCTGAATCTTTCCCTGCCATAGTGGTTGCTGTCCTTTCTGTCATTTGCATCCTCCATACCTCTTTTAAAAAAGAGATCTTAGAAATAGAGAGAAAGGAGCTGGTGGGCCGTTCAGTGCTCTGTCTGATACTGTATCATATTTTGGGGCATAAGAGTAAATACATCCTGAATTATAATAACGTAAGTCTCATTCCAATTTGGACTGTTTTAAATTTGTCATCTCTTTTTGGTATTTTTCCAAGATATTGTCTAAAATTAAATAGTTCATCTCTGTGAGATCACCACATTTGAAATCTTCAATTTCCTTCTTTAACTCATTTATTTCCGAATGTAATCTTGTAATAGTAATGTCTGCCTGCTCAACCAACATGTAAATTAGACCAAAGTATGTATTTTACAATTTCTGATGCCCCTTTCCAGCCATCTCTTCAGTCATATCTTCTGCTGATGGGAAAAGATTGATCACTGACAAAATATAGAATGCCAAAATATCGACCTACCAAAATATCAAGGTAAAAATATAGAATACCAAAATATCGACCTCCTATCCCCAAACAGGTAAGTACAAAAATATCGAATCAAAAATATCGATGTAAAAAGTATAGTTAGTCAAAGTATCACATTTTTTAAAATGCTTTAAATTAATTAAAAATTAATGAAATAATAAATATAATTAACTTAAACATACTTAAAATACTTAAATAACCTTAAAATTAATAAATAATTAATGTAAGTAAAAAAAAACATACAAATTGATTTGTTAATACATATATATATATATATAAACGTAATATTATTAAAACATTTACAATATTTTTACCGTAGGATAGCGGAAAGGGTAAAATTTACTATTACCACTCCAGTGAGTGCAACAGCAGGGAAAGCGTTGGATAGCGTAAGGGTAAAAATTACTATTCCCACTCCAGAGAGTGCAACAGTAGGGAAAGCGTTGGATAGCTTACGGGTAAAAATTACTATTCCAACTCCAGAGAGTGCAACAGTAGGGAAAGCACTGGATAGCGTAGGGGTAAAAATGACTATTCCCACTCCAGAGAGTGCAACAGTAGGGAAAGCGTTGGATAGTGTAGGGGTAGAAAAAATTACTATTCCAACTCCAGAGAGTGCAACAGTAGGGAAAGCGCTGGATAGCGTAGGGGTAAAAATTACTATTCCCACTCCAGAGAGTGCAACAGTAGGGAAAGCGTTGGATAGCGTAGGGGTAAAAATTACTATTCCCACTCCAGAAAGTGCAACAGTAGGGAAAGAGTTGGATAGCTTAGGGGTAAAAATTACTATTCCCACTCCAGAGAGTGCAACAGTAGGGAAAGCATTGGATAGTTTAGGGGTAAAAATTACTATTCCCACTCGAGAGAGTGCAACAGTAGGGAAAGCGTTGGATAGCGTAGGGGTAAAGATTACTATTCCAACTCCAGAGAGTGCAACAGTAGGGAAAGCGCTGGATAGCGTAGGGGTAAACATTACTATTCCCACTCCAGAGAGTGCAACAGTAGGGAAAGCGTTGGATAGCCTAGGGGTAAAAATTACTATTCTCACTCCAGAGAGTGCAACAGTAGGGAAAGCGTTGGATAGCGTAGGGGTAAAAATTACTATTCCTACTCCAGTGAGTGGAACAGTAGGGAAAGCTTTGGATAGCAGGAGGGTAAAAATTACTATTCCCACTCCAGTGAGTGCAACAGTAGGGAAAGTAAATACTTCATATATAAATAAAAAATAAAATAAATATTAATACCAATTACAAATTAATTAAAATAATTAACACTTTTATATAATATTTTAATTAATCAATTAAAAATACAAATACAAATTAATTAATAAAAATAATTACCTACTAATACAAATTATTTACCAATTAACAATAAATTAATTAACAATTAAAAAATAATTAAAAATTAGATAAAAAATAAATTAAAAATAGAATTACTTACAATTAAATTACTCCCCACCCTATTCCCCTATATACCCACAACCCACTACAGAAAATAAATTAATACAATTAACATAATTATCAATTAATAAATTATTTAAAATTAATTGCCCATTATATTTTAATTTACCAATTAATAATTAATTCAAAATAAATACAAATAAATAAATTAACATATTTAATTAATTATAATTAAATAACTTCCCACCCTATTCCCCTATAAACCCACAACCCGCTACAGAAAATAAATTACTAAAATTAACATAATTATCAATTAATTAAAATTAATTACCAATTATATTTTAATTAATTACCAAATAATAAGTAATTAACAATTAATTCAAAATAAATACCAATAAATAAATTAGCATATTTAATTAATTATAATTAAATTACTTCCCACCCTATTCCCCTATAAACCCACAACCCGCTACAGAATTATATTACGCAAAAATTAAATATCATAAAAATAATTAATTAATATAAATAATAAAATAAATATACACTTTTCAAACATATACTAACATAAAAAACATTTTAAAAATTGATATTAACTTACTTACCTCAAATTCGATATTTTTGTAGTCTATATTGTGTCCATTCTATATTTTTGTAGTCTATTGCCCACATGCATCAATGTAAATTGCATTGCAATCGGTGCGATTCGCATAAATCGTCCGTTTGCGAATGCAAATCATGTGTTTTGGATGCATCAAGTGTAAAGTGTTTTTTCGCAATTTTAGGAATCGCAAATGCATATGCGATTTCTAAAATTAATCGCTAAAGTTGCGAATTGCTTTTTTTTGCGAACAAAATGCTATGCATGATAATTCGCAATTTGCGATTTGTTAGGAAATCGCAAATTGGAATTCTTAAAATTAGAACAAGTCAAACCTGGTGGTAATTTTTCAAACTTTATTCACAACAGGTGTCAATCATCAGGACTGCATGTAAGGATCTCAGAGACCATTAATTTGCTTTTCAGAATGGCAGCACTTTTCTTTTTGGCTCGCAGGCAGTGGTTGAGAGTAGCTGCAGGATGGAGGAGAAGGCTGATACAAGAGAGAATCTTCAGAGTGCGCATAATCTTACTAGGGCAGACTGAAGCAGAGATCTATGATAGGTATAGGCTCAATGCTCATTTAATTTTAGATTTAATTCAAGAATTGGACCCAATCTTACAGAGGCAAACACGCAGGACACAAGCAATACCAACCCATGTTCAGGTATTGTGTTCACTGCACCTCCTTGCTTCTGGATCATTTCAGGGTGTAATAGCCATTGCTGGTGGTGTCTCCCAGAGTTCTCTTTCCAGATTTTTTAATGCCTTCCTAAATGCCATTTTGCAAAGTATAAGGCATTACATAAAATTTCCTAGTTCACAGCAGGATTTGGTGAAAACCAAGTTAGATTTCTATAACATGGCTCTTTTCCCACATGTCATTGGCTGTGTAGATGGCACACATGTTCCCATTTGCCCACCCTCTGAAAATTAGTATATTTTCCGCAACAGGAAATGCTTCCATTCTCTCAACATTCTAGCCATTTGTAATTCTAAAACTATTATCACAGTCATAGTTGCAAGTTACCCTGGAAGTGCCCATGACTCCTACATTTTTAGACACAGTGCCATCCATGCTCGTCTGCTTGCAGGTCAATTTGGAGATGGATACTTGCTTGGTAAATATAATTTTTCAAATTGTAACACACTCTTCCTTTAAATAGACACATGTCTTCCTTGCATATAAACTGTCTTTTTGAATTTTTTAAGGTGATAGTGCCTATGCACTGAGGTCTTACATTTTAACTCCATACCTCAATCCAACAACCAGGAAAGAGCAGCAGTATAACCAGGCTCACATAACAACCCACAATGTGATAGAGAGAACCTTTGGTGTGATGAAATCTCGCTTCCGCATATTACATAAGACTGGTGGAGCATTACAATATCGTCCAGAGATTTGTTGCAAAATAGTAGCTGCATGTGCAATGCTGCACAACTTAGCAACCGAGAGAGGCATAGAACTGGATGAAGAAGATGTATTACCTCAAAATGACAATCAGCCTCCACAACCCCCAGCAAGACTACAAGGACCAGAGGCAGCAGAGGGAAGAAGGAGAAGGGCAGAGATAACACAACATTACTTCTAAAAGAGGTAGGAAGCATACAAGACAATGTTGGGATTACATGTAAATTATTTATTAATGTAAAATCAAAATAAATGCATTTTCTTTATGTAATGTGAATGTTTCATCATGAATCTAAAAATGCTTTAACCTGCATTTTTATAGTGAAAAACAGTAAACCATAAATGATTTGGGCATTTTCCCCACAAACAAGTGGCTTTCCAGAAATGATGTTATTTCTTATGTCCACGCACACCTAAGGCCTTCCCTGCATTTTTGCAATTGCCCATGGACATGTTGCTGGCATCATTCTGTTTTCTATTGCTACGGCGTGTGCCAGTTAAGCAATGCTCAAGTATGCCACTCACAGTACTTCCTGCTCCACTATCCTCCATTGGTAGCTGGTTATCATGAGCTGCATTGCTATGTGATTTATCAATAGATTTATGGAGAGTCCCCATTCCCTTGGCAATCTCTGCAAATATTTTCTTCATATCCAACTGCATGGAAAGTGTCTGCTTGCAGAGCTGAGCTGTACAATTAGAAAGGCAAGACATTTGCCTGTTATGACCCTGCATGCAGGTCATTAGTCGCAGGTGCCTTTTTCCACTTTCATTTTGCTGGTTTTGTATCACTGTGCACATGGTCTCTAAAGAAGTGGCAATGCGGTCCAGCTTCTCTGACGATGTTTCATGGCCTGTCTTAATTACATTTATCATTCTGTTCATACTGTTGTGCATGGCACCAATTTGTTTGCTGATATGTCCAAGTTTACCTTTCATGATTCTAATGTCTTTGCCTTGCAGGCGCTGCACCTTGAGGATTTTGTCTTCCACAGGACTGCTGGTGCTGGTGCCCTCTCCTACTCTGCCACTATCTGCTACATGAGCACGGCGTCTATAAAACTGCTGAAGTCTCCTTCGCCTACTCAGCCTTGTGTTAGTGACTGTTGGAGTAGATTGAGGTTGCCTTTCAGAAACATTTTGAATGTGTTCCTCTTCAGAATGACTTTGAAGCAGTTGACGCACTCTCTGTCTTTCACCTCTTTGAGAAAGGGATGCTGATGTGGTTGGTGCATTTCCCTCATCTGTTTCTTGGCCTTCCTGGGTGTTGAAATCCCTCAAATCACGTTCAATTATTTCCTGAAGTGTTTCTATGGTTGAAAAAGTGCAAACATGATGTTATTAAAAAGTTTGCACTTTAGAAAAATATTTCATTTAAAGGTTGAGTAACATTAAAATAACATGTTCCCTGTCTAATTCTGTCTCATTTTTAAATGAAAATGTATTCATGTGATTTGTATTGCTAAATAAAAATAAGGACTAAACAAAACTACATCTCCCATGATGCACTGCTTTCAGACTTCCAACTATTAATATCTTGATTTGGAAAACGAAAAAGAAGTACGACAATACTGAAAATACATTTCAGCAAGTACAACTACTTTGACAACCCGCTTGCACTCTCATTGCTCACTTCAGAAAACCAAAAACAAAAACAGTACACTTACCTTCAGAAGGGGTAGGAAGCTCTGAAGTATCAATGTCTATCACTCCAACTACAGCCTCAGTCAACAGTGTGCCTTCCACCCTGTCTTCCAGGGGGGTATTGGGTCTATCCCTGGGGGTGCCACCACCAGTTTTTTTGCAGTTTTAATCCTGGTTGCTAACCTCTCTTTTGCACGACTGCGCAGGTCATACCATCTTTTTTGTAAATTATTGATGTCACGATGTGCTACACCAACTGCATTAACCTTTGCTTGGATAGCAATCCATAGATTTATTTTAACAGCTTCTGGAACCTTCAGAGATTACTTGCCAAAAAGTTGTTCCTGTCTCTCAGTCACCTCCTCAATGAGAATTTCCAACTCTTGGTCTGAAAATTTAATTTTCCTTTTCCTGGCTGGCCCCTCTTCAACAGGATTTTCATTTGCCATTTCTCCACAGATTTGACAAACCCAGACTGCAGCAGCAACCTCCAGGGAAAGCTCCAAGAGCCAACTGCCAAACCTCAAAATCAAACCAGGGAGCAGCTGTCGCTAATTGCTGTACTGGCTTCCAGGCTGTTAACTCAATGAGATTCATCATGTGTGCGTTTTCGCAGTTTGCAAATTCGCAAATAGGAATTCGCATATTTCTTGCGATTCGGTAAAAATTGCGATTTTTACCGATTCGCAAAAAAAAGCGAAAAAATTGATGCATTAAAAATTGCGATTCTTTATTTGCGATTCCTTAATTATCGCAAATAAGGAATCGCAAAATAAAAGGTTGATGCATGTGCCCGTATATTCTGTCCATTCGATATTATGTCCATTCTATATTTTTGATTCGGTATTAATGCTATCCTATTCGATATTTTTGTAGTCTATATTCTGTCCAGTCAATATTGTGTCCATTCTATATTTTTTAATCGATATTAATGCAATTCGATATTAAAAACTCGATATTTTAACTGTATACTGGAAAAGATTGATCTGTAACACACTTGGGATCAACTTTCCCTCAAGATATTTATTAAGAGTTTGGCTCTCCTACCATTTTGAGCTTTCAACACACATTGGCCCTTGGTTTTGTTTGATAAAGAATTTAATTTGTGGAGAAATCATTTTCAATCAAATAATCAAAGTTATTTAAGAAGTGCAGAAGTCTCTAGTGTGATATTTACCTTAAAAAAGGAAGAGACTTCAAACTCTGTTGTATTTTGTAGAACATTGTTTCAGAGGTGTAGGTGCAACCATATTACTTGAGGTCTGAACCATCTGATGTATAGAGCCTTCTTTACCCTCATTTTGCTTCTCCCTATCAACCAGTATTGTGCAAAATGTACCACATTACACCCTTTTGTGCATAACCCCCATATGAACCTCCTCTTTAACCTGCCTGCTAATTAGATATACCCCCGTTACTTACTCGTATATGAGGCCATTCAAATCACACTCATTCTAAAAACAGCAAATCATAGAAAATGAGTTCAAGAGGGACAACCAATTGGAATTGAGTCCAGCCTTAACCAACTGTACATGCTTTTCCGTAGATACAATTGTTCTTCACCAACAACAGTCAAAAACACAGGATTTAATCAGTCATAACTTCTAAATGCACTGTTATTGTGTGTAAGGTACCTTATGGACTAACCCCTTCATATCTATTTTTCAGTATATATTTATATCTCCTAACACAGCTGATAGGTCAATTCAATGTGAGCTTGCAAATATACACAAAAAATACACAAATCAGTTTTCAGAAAGAACATCTTACATCCCAGTCAACATAGTTTTGTGCTTCAACCACATAGAGCTTTCCCTGCCGGAACAGAACTCCTACTCATGGGAGTAATGGGTCGTTATCTCATTGCACTCTAGCTGGCTTTCCACCTTGGGACGCTACTGTCATCCTCCCAGAAAGTAGGAAATCTGAGGATGATCATTTGGAATAGGCCTTTACTTTGCACTTCAGACCAAGGCAAAATCTTACCACTAATCTGATATTACCAACAGGTGATGCTGACAAGTTCTTTGGTCACGCCACATCTGGACTACTCCAGCATCATTTACACTGGTTTCCTCAGAAGCCTCAGTACCACACAGAGGCTACAAACAGGACTGCTAGAGACTGTGTAAATCACTGGGCCTGAACCACTACAAGCACAACCACACCAAATCTGCATTGAGCTCTCGCTACAGACTCTCTGTTGAAGCCATGATTATATTAAAATACCTTTGCATCATCCACAAAACACACCAGGCAAAACATCAGCTACTACAGAAGCTGGCAGCTCATTATGCACCTCCCATTAATAAATAAATATTAGGTAATGATATCAGATAGTTGTGTACAAAGTAGAGGAACACATTGAAGTCAAGTATTTAATGTCCATTAGCATAACACAAATAAAGAAGATTGGGCATAAAACATTAAGTCATAAGGGAGAAAAACATGAAAGGTAACAATGTGGGTTTAAAAAAACAGTTATGCAGTGTGAAATATAAATAACGTTGCAGATATGCATGTAAACAGTAGCTTGGGTATGCACAATCTACGGCAAGTAAGAGTCCTCGGTCAAGCTTGTATATGTTTCCCAAAACCTATGGGTTATGTAAATCATTGTTTCCAAAATAATAAATTAACTCGTCTGGAAACTCAAGACTGAGAAATTCATCCTAAAATAGGGACAGATTTGAAAAACGTTCTGATAAAGTATAGTAAAAAGACAGTGTTCAGTGGCAAAAGCAGGGAGTCAGAGAAAGGAGTAATAGTGGCAGTTGAAAAACAATATTTGCAACCCATTTTTGAAGGAGTGGTGGGGAGAATAGTATGGATAAAGAGGGGTGCAGTTCAAACAAGTTTGAACAGAACTAGAGAATGGTTGGTTCAGAAGTCGTCCTAAACGCTTCAATTTCTCAATCAGATAATGTGCGGAAGTAGATTGTACAAATTTGTGAACTAATCAAAATATGGTGTTGTACTCCAGCCCTCTACAAGAAACCATTTCGGTGACATTAGTACCAGGGTGATATGGCTGAAGTATTTGCTTACCCTAGACAAATTAATCCACACTGTTCAGGGTCACCTTCAAAGGCGTAAGGTGAATTACAAGGATTCCCAGCGGATGGAAATTCTATAGCCTTTAAGGAAAACGGTCACATTTAGAAAACAAAAAGACTGCTTTATTAAAAAGCGATCACAGACATGGTGGTCTACTGACCTCAGCAGGTCATAATCCCTGTGATGGCTGAGATTCGTAATGCGTTTAGAAAATGCGACTTGCCTCAATAATATTCATGTGATAGGTAGATTTGCAACCTACTAGAAATCTGCGTGAAATGGTAAATCTAACTTAAGGGCTTGCATTGCCTTAAATGCAAGCCCTTGATAAATCTGCCCCCAATGTATTCAGAAGGCACTGCATCATTGCTAATAAACAAAGATAATAAACAAAGAGTTAACATGTTGTCCCTTATTGAATATTACAAGGATTAAAAAGCTGCTGGATATTCTCTTTGGAGTTGTCATGTGGATCGAAGTATGACATGCCTCTTTAATGCTTACAGCCAAATAAACTGAAACTCCAATAGGGGTCTAATGTACAGAGATGGCATCCATTACTTTAATAGGACCAAAATCAGACTTCTGATTTTGACAGCCTTATAAAAAGTACTTTATGCTACTCTGAACACTCGAAAATAAAATATGGCTTTCACATAGTACTTTCGTAAGACAGAGATAGTGTGCTGAATTTTAAAAAGAAATCTATCTATTTGCAGAAGGGAACATGGAATATACAGAGCCCATGTGTAAACCAAAGTAACTCAATCAATATTGTTCAAAATCAATCAGGATGCATGTATACTTTTGAACGCTTATTTTACCTGTCATTGCTCTTGTAGCTCTCCAATATTACAAGAAGCTGTGGCCAGATGCTGTGTATGTCTACTGGATGGGATGATTGAGTTCATTGGTCAGCCTGCTGTGGTACTTTTCACACTTGGACCTTTTGAGACCTAGGCCCAGATTTTCCAAACTGTCACATAACATAGTGGAGCAACCAAAGCTGCTCTGCTGCGTTGTGTGATGGGGAGAGAGCAGGACAGCATCATACCTACAGAGATATGGCACTTTGCTGCTCTCCCTACTGCTGGTGCACAATTTAGCTGTCGAGCGCAATGCACACACCGTTGCACCATAGAGCAAAGATGCCTGCATGAGTCTAGCAAAGGTTTTGTACTTGAAAGATAACCTTCCAGTAAGTACAGAATACTATAGCTAGACAAACTTTAAAACTTTTCCTATGTTAAATGTGCTGCGCAGTGCAGTACACATGCAAAGAGGGAAAAGTAAGAAAAAATAAAATCATAGGGGTTTGGGTAAAAAAACATGGGTGGTTGCACGGAAGGCCCATGCACCACCCATGGACCACCCCTTTCAAGCCAAGTAATGCAAAGCACTGCTTTGCACTGCTTTTCGTTACTTTTAGACAATTTTCTGGTTGCCTAGGGATAACTTTCCAGTACAAACTACTATGCCTAGACACAGTTTAAAATTGGTCCCATGATTGATGTGTGCTGTACATTGCAGAACACATGCAAGTGGGAAAAGTTAGGAAAAATAAAAACGTTCGGTTTTGTGCCAAAAACCATGGATGGTTTCATCCATGTACCACCTTTAGAGCATCCCCTTAAAGCAGAGTAATGCAAAGCAGCACTATCAGGCAACTTTCCACTGCCAGACATGTTTTGTGCTGGAGAGTAAATCTAATTAAAACATTTTGTGCATGTTTATGTCACTTTTTCAATGCAAACCCATTGAAACATACTTGTAAATTTGGGCCCAAATGCCTGTATCTGACTGAGGGCTCCTGCAACACACATAGGATCTATCCTGTAGTGACCACCTGACTCAAGGTTATTGGGGACACTGACTGAAGACCTGAACATTTCATCTGAAGATCTTTGATATGTGGTGGGCTAGTCAAATTAGTTCAATTGACACAAAGCAAGATGGTGACAACCAAAATGCATTAGGCTATGGCTCAAATGTCAAGGACAGTGTGCATAAGGGCCTGGAGGGAGTTATTCACTCTCATCAACCTGAAGCGTACATGTTGACTCCACTAAAGATTTTTGATAACCAATATTTCTTCTAGACCTTAATATAGAAGCCTCAACTAGGAGGTAGGACCAATTTCAAGCCAGCCCATTCATTCGTGCATCAGGCTTACTTTTTTTATTGTTGTCCTAGGACCTTATAAACTGCATGTTTCGACCTCACTAAGAACTGCCATGAGACAAATCTGATCCCCTAATATAACCTCTACCTGTGACGGTAGAGTCCATCATCCAGACAACCCCATAGCTCATGGTCAACTATAAGGGGTGCTTATTAGCCAGTCAACTCCCTGAAGAACATTACAACTTCTTTTGCACTTCTGATTAATGTAAGGACTTTATATGAAGTTACTCGTCCTCTACAGTTTACTTTTGATTTCCCTTATCTGTTTTTCTTAATTCTTGCAATATTTTTCTTTCAGTTTTTATTCTTTAACTTGATCTTAATGTGGGCATTTAAGGAACCATTCCCAGCTGGGCTGCTCAGAGAAAACGTCTCCTTAGAGGTCCCTTTGATTTCTAAGCTTAACAACTATTCCATCTCAGAAGTTGCTGCCCCCAAAAAAGGGATCATCAGACCCTGTTAAAAAAAAGAAGCTATTTTTGACCCTATAATATTGAGAAACTTCAGGCCCATCAGCAACTTACCAATCCTAGCAGAAATGGTGGAAAAAAACTGCTACCAGTCAGCTTCAAACCTGCATAGAAATCAACAAATGCCTTTGTCCCATACATTCCGGATGCAGACCTTTAGATTGCACAAAAATTACTCCGACAGGATTTGAGAATGGCTCCTTCAGAAGTGCCGAAGAAGGGCCATGGTGCCTGCTGGATATGCTGGATCGATCCAAGGCATTGGAAGCTGAGGACCATTCAGTCCTCTTAGACAGACTTGCCTAAATTGCCCACACACATACGCATTCACTAAAATGGTTTAGATCTTTCCTTTCTGAAAGATCACAAAGAGTTCACCTATCAGGATATTACCCCATGTGGAGTCCCTCATGGACCCCTTCAGTACCCAACCTTGTTTATCATCTATCTTGCCTTTTCATTTAACATCTTTGAGAAACGTCAGGCCAGGGTACAGTCAGTGGCAGACAATGTCCTAGTATATGTTAAGTTCTCAGGGGTTCATACCATTTACTTTGATCTACAGAGCACCTTGGAAAGGGTAAAAACATGAATGAGCCATAATTATTTACATCTAACCTATACGATATATTTTTGTTTTTTGGGGGTAAAGATAGCTCCAATCTGATGGCAATCCCTAGGCAGAAAGATTTGGGTAATCCATCAGGGCATTTGCAACAGTTACGAACCTAGGTTTTATTTTTGTGTTATTCCACCTCATTATTTAATGCTAAATATCGAGGGATCAGAATAGTGTTAAAAATATCAAGCGCAAAAATATCAAGATGGTGAATTTATATATGTAAGAGTAGATTTACCTTACTTAACTCCCCATATCTATACCTTGACGATATACATCCTTAAAGTTTGCAAATGTTGAGTTAAGAATAGTAAATCTATATTTACCTAAATGCACTTACCTTCTATGTATTTTTCTCCTCTATATTTTTGAAGCAATATTCTGGTACCACAATATTTGAGCAGTCGATATTTCAGCATAAACCAATTATTGACTCAGATATGATGCTTCATAATCAGATATGAAAAGCAATCCGAAGTCGTCACCCCAGCTGGCTAAATGAAGATTTAACTTGTCTTTACTTTCTCCTTCGATGAATCTCTAATTATGGGCACAGCAATAAACACAAGATTGGACAACTCTGACTCTTTGTTCGCATGCCTTCCCAATACATAGGTGGGCCTTTTGCAGAGGGCACACAATGCAGCAGCATGCTACATCATAGGCCTTGGCAAAAAAGATCATATTTTGTAAGCTACAAGTTTAGTTTACTGGCTACCAGTCCGGGATACAATATAGCCTTATAGCCCGCCGTAGCGGACTATACCGGCTATTAAATGTCCGCTCCTGTGTTAAAGGCCTGAGCCGAAGGTGAGGGACTTTAACAAGGGACGGGACTTTACTAGCCGGTATAGCTCTGCTACGAAGGGCTATAAGGCTATTCGAACATTCTGCTACTAGAGGGCAGAATGTCCTGACAAATAAAAAAAAGGCTTCTGGAAGCTCAAGAGGATTTTATTCCCCTCGAGCTCCGAGAGGCCTTTGTAAAACATTGGAATGTTGCTCTGCGGGTCTTTACCGGCCCGTAGAAGCAGGGAGCACTCTATTGTCATCAATGGAGGTCCCAACATTCCCATGTTCTAATTCACTTTAAAACAGGCGGCAGGGTGGCTAAATTTATGAACAACCTGGCTTCTACTTATCTAATTGATTGCTTTATCCAATGCCATCCTTCATGCGTGTTTTAAATCTGTCACAAAACCTGTTCTATATCCCCAGAGGTCAAACCAAAAAGCAAGGGGAGCATCAGGGCCGGCTTTAGCACTGGTGGCATCTGGTGCCACAATTATTTTTGGCGCCCCTCAGCCAAGAACCAGCTCACTGGATTCTCTCACTACCACCAGGCAAAAATACCCCTCATCTATCCAATCATACATTATTGCTAAACTCAGCACCCCACTGAGGTCAGCGCCCAGTGTGGCCACACCGGTCCGGTCGCACTCCCCTAAAGCTGGACCTGGGGAGCAGTTTAAGTGTACATTTTTTCAATTCCTTGCCTAGTCATCAAAGATAACTACCAGCTTCTGGGCCTTCTGGAGAGGCCTGAAAAAGTACCTTTTTAAATAAGATAACGAATTATAAGATACTCCGTGAGATAGTGTGTGTCACATAAATGCCATCATCATTATTAAGATGTCTATTTTCTGCCTTTCACATACCTCATATAATTTTCTTTGAGGATTGATTTACGGCTGAGGCAAAGCGACATTGAAAGCTCTTTCCTCTGATGGTCCCTCTGTTGTAACAATGCAGGATCTCAGTCGAAGCTCACAAACAGGTGCCAATCAGCTGCTCTCTAGACCATGACGTCTGCTATAGTCTAGGAGGTTTAAATAAAACGTGTGAATAAAGTCACCTGCTCAATCTGCTGAAAGGCTGTAAATTTATGTAAATTAGCAATTTAATCTGTACAGAGAAAAACATTTCATACGTTTATGATACAACAAGGAAGCACAACTCTAACCCATTATGAAAAAACGTACCTTTGCGTGTATGTCACTTGATTGTTTGCATGTCACTCACTAATGCTAATTCACTGGTTTTGGGAAGGATGAATGATGGACCTCACCGATTCAGGAAGAGTTTGAAAACTGTACTGTTCTTAGAGGCATGGGGGTTGCTCTGAGCAGGTCACTTCGCTCTCAACTGGTAATGGACGTCCGCTGATAGCGCTTAGAGACCCCTGGGTGATAATGCGCTTTATAAATTCATTTTAACATAACATTTAAATCGTTTGATTGTGTAAATTATATCCCACCCTACTTAGGGGTCTATGAGCATGGCGGTTGGAAAACGACCCGACCGCCAAGGAAGCGGAAAACAACCGCCCGCCAGTATCGGGAGAAAACGGCGACTAAATTAGGAACAACCACCAAAAAACACCAACCGTGACAGAACGAGGCAAAGAAAAAATGCCCGGAGCGGGCGGAGATGGCCAAAACCCGTTCGCCGCGGTCGTATTTGCGGCAGAAACACACCAACCAGCTGCCAGGATAGCTGAGACACCGCACAGTAAATTAGGATATCCCCGATGGCCCCACGGTACGTTCTGCTGTTTCCAACTGATGTGGTCGCAAACAGTGATGAACGGAAGAGCCGGCGGAATAGCTGCAGCATCGCCACTGCTGCGGACACTCCGTGACAAATATGGCGGCCGAAACAAAACACCCACAATAAGGCCACAAAGTGCACGCAGCAAACTAGCCATGCCACCCAAAAACACAGAACACACCCCAATGACACACCAAATGGCAAATATAAAAATGCAAATCCCAGGTCAACCCACACAACACACCTGACAGCAATCCCCCATTTGGACACACCCACATAGCTGAGTATAAAACCAGCCCCTTCCCTGACCACAATCCTTTGCAATACTCCACAACTGAAGGGCTCAACACCAGAGCACAAAGGAGAGGCAAACAGCACACCATCACTACTCACACCACCACCAATTCCACACCTACACCTCTAACTCCACTGCACATCACACACCATACACATCACCACCACACCCACCACTCACACCCCTGCACACATAACCACTTTGCACATCACACACCATGGCAACACAGAAAATGCCCAAATTCACAGAGAGTAAGTTGAAGAAAATGGTAGATGAGATAGTCAGAGTGGAACCACAACTGTTTGGTAGCCTGGTGCAACAGACACCATTAGCCACAAGAGCACAAATGTGGGCAAGGATAGTCGAGAAGGTCAATGCAGTAGGGACCACCCCGCGCTCAAAAAATGAAATCATGAAGTGGTGGCATGACCTGAAGAGGGTTGTCAAACAGAAGAGGCGCAAAAACCGTGAGCGGTGGCCCTCCCATTGCACCAAAAACATTTCCTGCATGGGAGGAGAAGGTGCTTGCCATATTGAATCCAGAAAGTCTAACAGGAGTAGCTGGGGGAGTGAAGGCTGGTAAGTACAAACAAATGACTACCACCACACTGCTATGTACTGTCTTGCACAACTGCAAAGTCACACCTCCTAGGAACAATTCCATTCATCTGCACCACACACTCCCCAACACGTGTCTCACAGATCCAACATTCACTCCCTCCCATTCACCCCAAACGTAGCTAGCAACATTACCATGGGGGCATGTGTACAGGCAGCCAGCACTACAACTCCCACCAGGCCCCCTTGCCCACCAGCTCAGCAAGATGGAGCACTCTTCCCACCCCACCCACAACCATGTGTCAGCCAATACATTACCCTCATCAAACAAACAGGTAGGTCGCCATCTTACCATAGAGGGCTGTTTGGGGGTGGGAGGCCTGCACTACAACTCCCACCAGGCAGCCCTGTCCCACCCCTAAGCAGGATGGAGCACCACCCCAACCCAGAGCATGTGGCAGCCATTGCAGTACACCAACCAAACTTACAGGTAGATAGCCATCTTGCCATGGAAGGCTGTTTCGGGTGCGAGGCCCACACTACAACTCCCACCAGGCTCCCTGACCCATACATGAGCAGGATGGAGCACTCCATACCAATCCAGAAGCACTTATCAGCCATTGCATGGTTCACCCTCACCCAACAGGTAGGTAGCCAGTTACCAAGGTTGTACTGTTTGTGGGTGAGAGGCCTGCACTACTAGTCCCACCATGCCCCCTTGTCCCCTAGCCCATCAAAATGGAGAACTCCCCCCGAAGCAGTCGGAAGCCATTGTAACTCTACAAACAAACTAACAGGTAGGCACCCATCTTCCCAGGGAGGGGTGTTTGTGGGTGGGGAGTCTGTACTACAACTCCCACCAGGCCCCCTTTCCCACAGCTGAGCAGGATGGAGCACTCCACACCCAGAGGCAGTTGGAAGCCATTGCAGTACACCAACCAAACTAACAGGTAGGCAGCCATCTTCCCAGGAAGGGGTGTCTGAGGGTGGGAAGACTGCACTACAACTCCCACCATGCCCCCTGTCCCACACCTGAGCAGGATGGAGCACTCCACACCCAGAAGCAGTTGGAAGCCATTGCAGTACACCTACCAAACTAACAGGTAGGCAGCAATCTTCCCAGGGAGGGGTGTCTGTGGGTGGGAAGACTGTACTACAACTCCCACCATGCACCCTTGTCACCCAGCTCAGCAAGATGGAACACTCCCCCACCCCAAAAAGAAGCAATTATCAACCAATACATTGCCCTCATCAAACTAACAGGTAGGTAGCCACCTTGCCATGGAGGGCTGTTTGGGGGTGGGAGGCCTGCACAACAGCTCACCCCAGGTCCCCTTGTCCCCCAGCCCATCAAGATCGAACACTCCCTCCCACCCAGATGAACGCGTCAACTATTGGATCACTACAAACAAACTAACAGGTAGGTAGACATATTATGCTGTCTTGTCCCACCCATGAGCAGGATGTAAGCCTCCACCACACACACACACACACACACAGATGTGTCACAAAACAAAGCCAAATGGGAAAACATAACAGGTAAGTAGCCAGTACATTCACCCAGCCATTCGTATCAAAAAGCATGGTGCCATATGAAAACACCAGACCATACACACAGATCATATTGCCACTCTCAATGTGTAGAAAGCTAAGCAAATGAAACTGTCACAGCAACCAAAGTGTGACACACCAATGCACATGTAGAAGAAAGTCTGTGCACAATCATGCACAGCACTGAATGACATGTGAAAGGGCCATGGGACCCGAGCAACAAGGACCATATGAAAATAAAGAAAGCATGGTTGGTGGTACAAATCCAGATATGCACATGACAAGACAAAGGTATGCAGGAGATGACAATGGCCTGTTCATGCCCAGATGTAACGTCTGCCAGGGCAGAGTAATCAACTAAGAGTCCTCACAGAAAATCTTAGTTGCGCTAGTCCCTAAATGGCAATATGTCCCTGTAATCACAAATTATGCATGTGGAGCATGATATGTATTGACACCTCATACCATTGACAAGAAATGCATGTACCACAGAATCATGTCAGTAGGCACAGTAGTGCACATAGAAAACAATGTGTTGATAGGTCAACTGTGTGGTATACAAACAGTGAATTATACAAAGCTACCACAAAGCTTGCGGGGTGCACTACAATGACCATTTCCCATCAGACCCACAGGTGACCAAGAACTCACTGCAGAGCACAACACCAGCAACCTGCAGAGCCAGTCTCCACCCCCGGAACATGGACTCACGGATGTTGACTCCCGGGATTCTTTGGACGAGAAGCTCAAAGCCGGCCCATCTGGTGTGCCAGGGCGCAACAGGTCCCAGGACCCCAACGTCCCCCCACCACATCGGCAACAATACCAACGTCTCTGCAGACCCCTGCTGTTACAGCCGGTGCGTTCTTCGCCAACATCACCACCAGTGCTGCCTGCAACACTCTCCCTGTCCCAGAGGATGACCACCCCACCCCACCGACTGAGAAGGGCAGGGAGAGGATGCGGGTGCCTACATTGGTGAGGCAACAGGTCCGTGGTAGCAGGGCAGGTGGGAGGGGTTGGGTTACCCACAAACAACCAGAGCCTGGGACTGAATCCCTGGACCACATAAACAGAGTCCTTGGGTCATATGAACAGGTCCAGGGATGACAGGCCGGTCAGAACAAGATTCCTGTGAGCTCCTCCTGCTGATGAGGTCCATAGACACCCGCATGGGCCGAATTGTGGACATCTTGGGCCAGCTAGTGGCGGTACTGAGGGACAGGCCTGCACCACAAACAACACCTCCACCTTCCTCTGGTGGGCCACAGTATGACAGTTTACCATCCTCCCCCAAGGCCACAGAGAGGGGTGAGTCCTCAGACCCCACTGGCCCTACAGCAGAGGCCCCCCCTGCCAAGCGACAAAGTGGCCCTCCTAAAAAAAACCTGGGAGTCTCTGTTGGCATAGCACCTGCCAAACGCCAGTCACAGAGACAGTCATTATGGCAACCCTGTTCACCACTGAATTGACTTTTTGGACTGTCCTCCCCCACACTGCCTTGTGAATGTCATCTGTCCGTTGGACTTGGTCACCACATCTATGTGTTGACTACTCGATTATCCATTTACCATAACTGTCAACTCACTGCTTCACTAATCACCTCAATGTGAATGTTCACCCCCTCAAATGTCACCATTGTAAATAAAAAACTCCTTACACACATGTTGTTGTACCTGCTTCGTCTTTATTCCAGGATGTACAGTCTTCACCATGGTTACAATGTACCAGGAGTATGGAATGTATATAGGCAAGGAGAGGTTGAAGGCACATAGGAAAACACAACAGAACAACATTCACTAGTCTGTGTGTGGCATCACAGACATCATACAACACTTAACATCAAGATAATCCTACATGCACACATCACAATGGGCAACATGTGCCAACATAAACATCCTGTAGATGTTCCTAAATGAGTTGTCCCAGAAACATTGTCAGCCATCACTGAGTCAACAACCGGCTGCAGTCACAAATCTCACATACACCTTCACAACAACAGCAACATCATCAGTCAATGGGTCCATTGTACATTGTCACCCACCTTTAAGTGAAGTAGCGGGTGATGAGCTGTTGACGCAGGTCAACACCTTCCTCCTCTCCACTGTCATCATCACTGGACACAGGTTGGTTTGCAGGCGGGGGCCTTGGCTACTCATCATCCTGGATCAGGGGAAACTCCTTGCGAATGGCTAGGTTGTGGAGCATGCAGCATGCCACTAAAATCTGACATACCTTCCTGGGCGAGTACATCAGTGCACCTCCGGTCTTGTCCAGGCAGCGGAAACGTGACTTCAGCAGACCAAAAGTACGCTCCACCACACGACGTGTCCTCCCATAGGCATCATTGTAGCGGTCATCAGCTGGTGTCCTGAGATTCCACAGTAGGCTCAGCAACCAAGGACGGTTGGGATATGTAGAGTCACCTAGGTGTGATAAACACAGATAAACATTGGAATGTCGCTGTGGCAGAGGACAGCAGGTTACACACACAGCACGCTATTTGACTTGGTATACTCATCACAATCCATGCACGCTCGGGAAGCAGATTAGCCATCAGCAGGGCAATGTTGTTACGCAGGATGTATGAGTCATGGGACGATCAAAAAAGAAGAAGCTACACCAGTGCAAAGCAAAGGGACAGGGTAAACACAAAGAGACAAAAGTAAACAAAGTCCCTATAATCTAATATCAGGAGGGAAACCACCTCACCATGGACCAAGTGTCTATGTCAGTCTCCTATTTCATCTTACACAAGTATCTATGTGAGCAAAACACCTGATCTAGCGTGAAGCACAGAACCAAACAATGAAGGCTTACTTCAAAAATGTCTCCGAGCAATTTATTGACAATAGAAATATATTTAAAAACATACAATTTAAGCTACTTATAGCTTTGATGAACACCATAATACTCCTCCCACTGGAGGTTACAATCTAAAAATGTATCACATAAATCAATTAAAAAACGTTATTAAAAAAACAGTTGATGCAGCGTTTCGGTGACACCTTGATGTTTTTACCTTTTTCAGGACTAACACATTTTTCGAAAAATCTAAATGGCAAAAAAATACTTAGTTTAGACGGTATACTTATCTACAAGCTAGTCATATTACACAAGACAGTTATTATTTTTACTCACACTCTTTTCAATCTATTGCGTCCTAGTTTAGACACTTGTGCTAGGTAGGCAATATACTATTCTATCTTTATACATTTACATCTCTTTTCTGACACTTGGTTCCTACTGTTTCATCAAAATATTGTGTCACAGTTATGCATCACAGCTTACCACATACATTATCCTTACAGTAACATTAACTTATTCATGTACTAAATTTTGCTAGATGTCATTAGTACTAAATCATCTACCGATGCTTATAACATGACTCAACTTCTCACATGTTCCACTCTAATTGGTTTTAAGTGTGCTCTCCATCTTTAAACATAAATGTATTTATTTTGCTACGTTATTCCTTAAATTCACAAGGGCTAACTAGCTCTATGACTAAGTCCATTCTATAACGTTGCCCCCTGAGTTATTCATGGTACATATATAGGCGTGCAGTACCTTATATTGGGTTAGATTAGATTTTGGTACCATAATCTGTGGTGTAATATACCCCACCAAAAGGCCACAGGGATCAAAGCCTATGGATAAGAGAAATTCGTCATTATTTGAAGGTCCCTAATCGCAGAGAAACCTATTGTAAATATAATTTAAAAACTATAGTGCAATGGGTACCAGTCTTGCTTCATACCTTTAGAACTTGACAATTGGTCTATGGTCTTTGTCCGTTAGAACCACCGTATTATGTAGAGATTGGAAGTTATCGTAAAAATGCGGTAAAATTGCAGCTCAAACTTTTATTTCTGCAGAAAGGAAAACACAACAGAATCCAAGTCACTTAGTTTCCTCTGTTATTATCAATATTCAGAGCTTTGCTTTTGTAATTAAATGAGTCAAAAACAACCAGGCTGTTGCCACTTACCCCTTAGGATCAGGATATGAGCCGTGTTATATGACGGAATCGTACCATTCGTAACCATTGGAACATACCTACAGGACGGAAGTAACATGCAAACAACGTAGCATCACCAATGCTCCTTTTCCTGTGGGAAACTTTCCGTGTAAGTCTTGCAAGAATTGTAGTAACATCATGAAAGGGAGTGTGTTTAACCACAATGGGATAACACATATTGTAAAAAATTTAATTAACTGTAGGACCAATAATATGATCTATCTAATAGCATGCCCTTGCAACAAGGGATTGATTGGCGAGACATCGCGAGAAATAAGGGTCAGAATTACTGAACATAAATCGGCAATCAGGACAAAGAAAAAACGGCCCCCTTAGTCGAACATTGGATGGAACGGAACCATAAAATTGATGAACTGAAATGGTGCGGCATTGAAGTCATCCAGATCAATGATGAAGCAGGACTGGTACCCCTGGCACTATTATTTTTAAATTAAATTCATAACAATAGGATTCTCTGAGATAAGGGACGTTCAAATAATGACAAATTTCTCTTATCCATAGGCTTTGATCCCTGTGGCCTTTTGGTGGGATATATTACACCACAGATTATGGTACCAAAACATAATCTAACCCAATATAAGGTACTGAACGCCTATATATGTACCGTGAATAACTCAGGGGGCAATGTTATAGCATGGACTTAGCCATAGAGCTAGTTAGCCCTTGCAAATATAAGCAATACAGTAGCAAAACAAATACATTTATGTTTAAAGATGGAGAACACACTTAAAACCAATTAGAGTGGAACATGCGAGAAGTTGAGACATGTTATAACCATTGGTAAATGATTTAGTACTAATGACATCTAGAAAAAGTTAGTACATAAATAAGTTAATGTTACTGTAATGATAATGTATGTGGTAAGCTGTAATGCATAACTATGACACAGTATTTTGATGAAATAGTAGGGACCAAGTGTCAGAAATGAGATGTTAATGTATAAAGATAGAATAGTATATTGCCTACCTAGCACAAGTGTCAGAAATGAGATGTTAATGTATAAAGTTAGAATAGTATATGGCCTACTTAGCACAAGTGTCTAAACTTGGACGTAATAGATTAAAAAGAGTGTGAGTAAAAATAATAACTGTATTGTGTAATATGACTAGCTTGTAGACAAGTATGTACCATGTCACCGAACCAACGCCCTGGTATTTACCACAAAGTCTCCCATTCCGCTCTATGACTTGCCATATATGACGGAATTCTTCTGTTCAGGGTCAACGGGCCTCGTTCTATATATGGACACGCTCATCCCAGCCCTCACCCAGCAGGCTATATTACAGTAAAATTACATGCAATTGTTTACAGGCACTTTATTTGATAGACCTGATGATGATCCAATATCCTACAGATAAGGATCGAAACGCCTTTGACATAGTTGTCAACCTTATACACAGTGATTCTCGCATGTTATTTTGTGTAAAGGTGACCTTTTCATACTAGTTGTTTCGCCATATATGTATTACCTTATAGAAACAACCACAAACTGCCTGAGCCTTTTTACGTTGTTTGTTTGTTTGATATGTGGGTCTACGGATACAGGCTTCTGTCCCACTGTTATTTAACTTGCATTCTGTGTTCTATTTTCAACTATTTTGCATATTAAAATTGCCTTTATCCAGCTGTTTATTGGCATAAATATAGTACTGATTGGGGCTATATTCATTTTATATGCATTCTTTACTGTCACAGGGACCACTGTCTCCTGTAAAAGGGAATGATCCAGTGGCAAGAAAATGCAGGGCCGCCATCACCTTAGACGTTGGGGTGAAAGCTGTTGGATATGTTCTGCGAGGCTGCAGTTGGGGCTCCAACATAGCACAAAGGGTCTGTAGGCTGGCTCTATCCAGATGGAAATTCCGGATGATCGACTCACCTCCATGTCTGCCAGCACTGTGAAGGGATGATGCAGATTTGGTCTCCTTCTAGTTGAGATGAAAGTCGGCACATGTCAACGCAATGCATCATGAGATGGGCACAGCTTCTCACGTTTTGGCTGACACAACGCCAACAATTACTGTCATCAAAATTGAGTTACAGACAAGCTTACATGTAGGGACACCATCAGCTACACTAATCGCACACTTGTCAACGTACACATAGCAAGTACCTCCAAAACCAAATCGATCTATGTGAATGCACATAGGGAGGGATATGGCCACATTTACCCTGGGCACGCCTGGGAGTAAATCATCCAGCATATGTGTAACAATGCAACCCCACTGTCTCATACCTAGCTGCTGTACTTGACACACCTTCAGGGATCATTTGAACCTGGCACACATCAACAACACAATGACCACAGGCTGAACATTAATGACGAGTGTGTGCATGATCAAACATAATCTGAACATTATTCATTGAGACAAACATCGCTATGATTTGCACTGCACTTTAACACATTGTATACACATTGTAGAGTCCACTACAACACTGTCTTGTGTACAGGCCCATCAATTTCACAAGTGACATGTGAGGGAGTACATGCCAATCTACAAAATCACATGTACAAACATGGCATGTGTAGTTAGCAGTGGTGTCAATGGAACATTGGCATTGTGTGCATAATGATGTGCCATCAACCATGTGGCCACCGTGTACTGTTGATGACTGCCTGATGGCCATTGACACAGAATGATGTGTCCATTGGTGCTGTCAAAGTAATCCGCCACACCAATCCCAGCCACCCATGTCACTGTATGGCACCCAAATCGCGGTAGCTACCGCCAGGCCCCAGCGGTGTGTCACCGCCAATGCCCAAGACACAAGTGCGGTAGCGATAGCCATAGAGACATGCCCAAATGGCGGTTGGCATGCTCCGCCAGACCCAATCCCGGCCATCCAGTATGACACCCAAATCACAGTAGCTACCACCGGGCCCCAGCGGTGTGTCACTGCCAATGCCCAAGAGACAAGTGAGGTAGTGATAGCCAAAGAGACATGCCCAAATGGTGGTTGGCATGCTTCGCCACCCCAATCCTGGCCACCCATGTCACTGTATGGCACCCAAATCCCGGAAGCTACCGCTGGCCCCCAGCGGTTTGTCACCGCCAAGGCCCAATACACAAGTGTGGTAGTGATTACCACAGAGACATGCCCACATGGCGGTTGGCATGCTCCGCCACCCTAATCACGGTGACTCATGTGAATGTATGACACCCAAATTGTGGCAGCTACTGCCTGGCCCCTGCGGTGTGTCACCGCCATGGACCATGCCCTTACAGCCAATGGGAACCTTAATCGCGGTAGCATGATACAATTTTGAAAATGGCGGTAGGGGTGCTCCGCCACCGCGGAGCCGGTCATTGGATGCATTTGAAAGATGCACCACCGCGGTAATGCCCTCCTGGCCCCTGCGTTGTGTCACCTCCATGGACCATACCCTTACAGCCAATGGGAACCTTAATCGGAGTAGCATGATGCAATTCTGAAAATCACGGTAGGCATGCTCCACCACCGCGGAGCCGGTCATTGGATGCATTTGAAAAAGGCAGACTAGGAACACCAATTGCAGCAACTTAGCACCACTGAGACGACCCCAGGGGGCTATATATGTGTGGATGAGAGCCTCACATTTCCACTGCTCCCAGAGCTTGCTGCCTGAGACCCCTCATCTGCTGCTGCCTCCAGGGACTGCTGCCAGAAACCCCTCATCTGCTGCTGCCTACAGGGACTGCTGCCAGAGACCCCTCACCACCCACTTCTGCAGCTGCTGTCTCATGTCCACAGTGATGTTGAGGACTGAGAAGATCCGTGCCAGTCCCTTCACAAAAGAGGAGCTAGAGGTCCTGGTGGATGAGGTGCTCACACAGTACCCAAGGCTATATGGTGCCCCAAATGTCATGGTAAGCCTTCAACAGTGGGGGGGGGGGGAAGTGCAGAGGGGGCACACATGTAGTTGGTCTGATGCAGTCTGTGTCTGAGAGTGTGGGGTTGTGTCATGCACTGCCTAACATGCCGTCTCCAGGGGGACGGTGGGTGTACACTATTCCACACGTTTCCCTGCCTGCACATCAATATTTGAGTGACATGTGTTGTCTTGCCAGCCATACAGTGACACAGCAAGTTGGTAATGCAGTAGTCTGGACAGTGATTGCTTTGGTGAATGGCTGTGTGGGTCCCTGTTGTACATCTCAGTGTTTGCCAACCTTGCCTGCACAGACACTGCCCAAAATGACAAGGACACATCACTGAACTTTGAGAGTTTTACATGTGTCTTTTCACATTGCACTCCATCAATGAGCCATCTGAGCCCTGTAGATTGCACACAACAGGCCTTGTGAAAAGGGTTTTGGTGTTGTGAGATCATGTCCCTCAATGTGACATCCAAGTCACACTGAGCTATTCACAGGGCAGGGACATTGAGGGCATTGAGGGCTGCACAGTGAGTCTACCCCCAAACACGTTGATATGTGATGTATCTCTTGCTCGACCTAGAAATGGACAGTAGATGTGGGCAGTCTACACATGGCTTTCCGTGCTGGAATCCTGCATGTGTGTGAGATGTGCATGTAGTGTGCCCCCCTCACACCTGCATGCATTTATGTGTGCTTTTCCCATGCAGATGTTCCATGTGAGATGCATTCTTGTCTCTGTTAGACATATCTGTGGATTTGAGAGGAATTAGTATTATGCTACTGTACTGAGAGATATTGGTACACGACACTGTGTCACTGATGTTTTCCCCCTCTTGTCTCCCATGCCTGCAGCTCAAAGTCCACTTGTGTAAGGCCGTGTGTGGGGCCATTGCGACCAAGATGCGGGCTCTGGGTGTCTCAAACTGACGGCACACCCACTGCCACAAGAGGTGAGAGGACATGAGCCGGCTGTCAAAGAACGTGGCAGAGATGACATTGGGGCTGCTCCCTTGCACTGGCAGGTTGGCACGGCACAGCATGACACCACTAATGTGCCGCATCTTGGCCGTGACACAGTCTGAGCTGGATGAACGTTTGAAGGAGCATCAACAGCAAGCTAGGGATGAGGATTCTGGGAAAGGTGACTTTGGCTGTGAGTGGCTGCATGTGTACACAGCCTGTGACAGCGCTGGCCTATGTGATGTTTGAGGTGTGATGCAGTGACTTGCAAGTGGCCTCTGTGCTGGGTGCAACTGTCATGCATTTGCCCTACCTGTATTTACTAAGGTAATTTGAGTACTGTGTATTTCCATAGCATTCTGAGGCATGGTCTTCAGGTATCGTCTGCATTGGGGTAGTCTGGGAAATCCCATCGAAGGGAACAACAGTGTGCCCAAATTGAGTGTGCTTTCATCAATGCGTGCATTGCCTGACCTCAGATTTGTGAGGCTTTGACATCTGACACCAATGTGCAACAGTAGTTGTGCCCCAAAGTACAACATGGTGGATGGCATGGGCTCATGGCCATTGTGGAATGTCATTTTGTAGTCTGTATCTGTGTTGTTCCCTCCTGCTCCATCCAGAGCTGTCAGTGGCCACTTTTTGTAGGGTTAATCCTTTCCCCCATCATGGCTCTAGGTGTGCTCTGAGCTATTTGTGTGTCTGGTTGAACGGAGCCACCAGCAGGATGTAGTGCTGAGTGGGTCACTTATGGCTGGTTTTCTTGTTTACACACACTGGTTGAGTTATTTGCACAATGTTATTGCACAGGATGGTGTGCAACATGTAGATTTAGTAATCTTCAGTGATGCTTGGCTTGCAGGTGTTTGTGCTGTTGCTGCCACTGAACTGACCCTACTTCTCTCTCTCATGCAGCATCTCCCGTGGTCATAGAGGGGCAGGGGAGGAACACCAGAGGAGACGCAAACGCTCAACGTCATCTGATGCAAGAGGTGACGCATCTATGTTGGCGGGCACAGGGAATGAGGACTCTGCCTCATCTTCCACCACACAGCGAAGAGTGCCCACCCTCCCAGCCACTTCCTCTGGTGCTGCCCGTGTTCACACCAGTAAGAGGGGAAGAGTGTCCTTCACCCCAGGCACCGCTGCCCCTGCCCCTGTCCTCCCTGCTGCCATCAGTGCTGAGTCTGTGGACCTTTTGTGCCAGTTGTGTGTGGGCCAGACAGCTCTCCTCAATGCATTCATGGACCACGACAAAAAATTGGCACAGGTGGTTGCTTTCATACATTCAGATGTGGGTGGGCTGCACCGGACTGTCCAGTCTTTGTCCTCCTAAGTGATGGCAGCGCTTCAACTGAGACAAACACAGTGTCCAGCTCCAGTCCCTTTGTCCACCCCACTGACAGTGTCCACGTCTGATGATAGTTACCACATTCCACAGACCTCAAGGTCACAATACAGCACACGAAGCACGTAGCAGCCCAAGTGGTCCAGGGTGCAGACACCATCCCCACAAAAGACTAAAGCCACCCCAGAGCACAAAGACAAAAGCCCATCAGGCGACAGCAAGGGCCAAAAAGCAAAGAAGCAGACCTCAGGCTCACATGCCTCAGAGGCATCCCCAGCCAAGGACTCTCCTGTCCCTAAAGCATCTCGCAAAGACAAGCAGACAGTTTCCGTGCCCACTGAGAAGGTGGTGCATGCCAAGGGTACACATAAGAAGGGCTTCAAGGCTTCTTCACCCACCACCTCGACTCCCATTCCAAGCCCAGTGAACCAGGGGAAGGAGGGCACTGTAGGGGTAACACCTGGTAAACAGGGGATAGAGGGGCAGAGGCAAGGCCAGGCGAAGCGTACAGCTGGATCCAGCACATCCCCAGAGGGAGTGCCAGCATCAGCACCTGATGCAGCTTTATTGGTGAGTGTGCCTGTTGTGGCCACAACTCTTCCCATTTGATCCCAAGTCAGGGAGGCCAGTTAGAATATCCAAGAAGTGGAAAGGCACCCCTCCACAATCTCCCACCCACACTGTGTCTCATGTTAGTATGACTCCACCTCCACGTGCCACTACACCACCTGGTCCAAGCAGCCCTCCGGCTTCCCAAACCACTGATAGATCTACCTCAGCTGGCCCTCTCTCTCCCCGGTCAACTGTCCCCGACAGTTAGAGCTCCCAGTCCAACTGACAGCCTAGTCTGAGTGGTAGTCACCCTCACATACCTGTCTCTCACACAGCGGGCCTGTACTGCCCATTGTTATCCCCTGACTGTGTTGCTGACCATGGCAGGGTACAGACCCACACAGTCCCTGTGCAGCTTCTCATGGACTCACTTTGCACTTTGTCCTGCCCACTGGCCTTGTCATTCACTGCTGTGTGCCCCTTGCCTGTGCAGCTTCTCATGGATTCACTCTGCACTTTGTCCTGCCCACTGGCCTTGTCGTTCACTGCTGTGTGCTCCTTGCCTGTGCAGTTTCTCATGGACTCACTCTGCACTTTGTCCTGCCCACTGGCCTTGTCATTCACTGCTGTGTGCCCCTTGCCTGTGCAGCTTCTCATGGACTCATTCTGCACCTTGTCCTGCCCACTGGCCTTGTCGTTCACTGCTGTTTCCATCATCCCCTTTTGTATCGCTTTGTTCGCCCTAAGTGTGGCAGGGTATGCTCAGACGTGAGTCCCTTGCTCACTTGGCCACTGGATTCAAGATAGCCTGGCTGATGAGGATTATCAATCCGAAACCGGTCCCAGGATGCTTGTTTCCGGTCCATGGAAGACATGGCTTGGCAGTTCGGGCTGGACTGTTCCCATGAGGCACAGGGTCAGACTGATTTGCATATAGCCATGTCTGAAATGGGGTGGCTGAGTGGGCTAAAGAATGGTGATGGATTAAACCCAGATCAGTTGACTGGGGGTGAGTGTTTGATTGGCTCAAACGCTCCGTCCATCATCCCCTTTTGTATCGCTTTGTTTCCCCTTGCCTGTGCAGCTTCTCATGTACATACTCTGCACCTAGGACTGGCCACTGGCCTTGCTGTTTTCCCCTGGCCTGTGCAGTTTCTCATGTACATACTCTGCACCTTGGACAGGCCACTGGCCTTGCTGTTTTCCCCTTACCTGTGCACCTTCTCATGGACATACTCTGCATTTTGTGCCTTGCTCTTCTCTACTCTTGGTGCCTACCTGTGCAATATGCGAATATAGACAGTTGCTCCTATTGTCTGTATTGTAAGTGTCCTTAATGATTAAAACATTTTTCCGTGTGTATCTGGTTTACTGTGCCACATGCTCTGTGTGCCACTTCAACATTGCCAATGTCTTGTCTCAGTTATTCTATTTTTTACAGGGGTGACAGAGACTTCAGTTCTTGCAATGGGTGCAATGATGTTATTTTTATATGGAATACCGTTACCATTTTAATTATTTGTTCATGTTGGCTATATGCCAGGTTGGGGGTCACTGCCAGCACAGAGTGGGATTCTATCCACAGGATTGCAGTCAGGCTGGCCAGGGTCATCATGAATATGTGTTCTTACTTTATGTGTGCCCAGGAGTGTAGGTGTAGGGTCATCTTGTGATGGCCAGTTATCCTAGTCACATGGGTTACTTTCAATGTGTGCACTTGGGTGGTCAAGAAGTGTGCAGTGTGAAGGGGGTGACTTTATCAGGAGTGTTGATGTGTGTGTGCCCCTGCATTGACAAATACACATGTTTCACCCAGGAGTTGAGTGCCTGTTGTTTGGATTGTTCAGCCCTGCGGATGTGGTTGTAGTGACATGTGTGAGTTGCATGTTGTGCACTGTGCAGTGTGTTGGTGTGTACTTGCAGTTCTGGCTGACTCCTACTTGTTGTTTTTGTCAATTGTGAGTATACAGAGTGTGTGACTGGCAAGTCAGTGTTCTGTTTTGTTGATCATCCATGTGTCTTGATACTGTTTGTGGTGACTGTGCAGACCTGCTGATCCACACTGCGATAGTGGGTGTGTTTTCTCATGCATTGCTGTCACATGGTGCTTTATTATCTCCAGTATGTCATGTTGTGTTTGGTGTCATACCATCCCTTATCTGTGATTCAGATGCCTACCCACTGTGGGTCTGCACTCCCTCTTTTTGTGTATGGTACACTCCTGCCATGTCCGCTACTGATGTGCACAACACTTCACTTTGATGTCAGCTGTCCCCTTGGTTTGCATGTGGGTGTGCCTCCCCATAACTTCATTTGTGACACTGTGCTTTGTGGTGCAATTCTTTGCGCAGGAGCAATGTGCCACTCATGACATTTCCCCAGTTGGTTATATGTGATGTTCTTGTGCTGTTTGGCAGTCATGGTTGTTCATATGCAGTTCAACTGTTTGTGCTGCCCAGTCCTCTGGTCAAGTTGTTTCCACTTTTCTGTCCCAGACTTGTGCTTATGTGGGTGTTGTGTTGGGTGTATGTGTGTTTGCTGTGGTACTGCTTCACTTCCTGAGTGTGATGTTGTCTTCGTGCTGTGCTGATAAGTGTTGTGTGGGTTCATGTTGTGTCACTCATATCTGTGTGGGGCTGGTATGTTTGGTGTGCACACGCTTCTTGTTGTGCATGCAGTGCTATAGGTGTATGTTGCCTTGTCATTGCCTGGTGTGCATCCCCTGTTGTCCTGCTGTGTTTGTTATGTGATTTTATTGCCTGTGCATCTGTTGTGTATTTGATGTGGCTGTGTTGTTCTGTGAGGGTGCTCTTCCTGTCTGTGTTGTGGTATGTTGTCTGTGCATTGTTCCTGACTGATGAGGTTGTGCACTCCTGTTGTGTCTGTGCTCCCATTTCCCTTCCACAGTTTTGTCTGTTTTTGTTGTGGTTCTGTGTGTGTTTCTGTTGAGTTATGTGTTTGTCTGTTGTTTTTGTGCAGACATTGGCTCTGGCATCCTGTGTGTGTGCGATGTTTGTGGATACCCCCAGGGAGAGTGATTGTATGTCTGTGTGTTGACTGAACATTATTCACACCCTTCTGTATGTTTGACACTTGGGTTGCGTGCTGCAGGTGTGAGGGGGTATGTGTGTAGATTCCTACTTGTGTTTGACAGTCATGGAGTGTGTTAATAGGTCTTGTGTGTTGTGCTGCTGGCATACTCATGTGAAGTAGTTGTATACATATGTGTGGCTGTCTCCCTGGGTTGTTGCACTGAGATGACTGTGGTTTGACTTCACTCACTGTGCCAGCCATGTGTGCTTTGATGGGATGAGGGTGCTGTGCTATGTTCCTTGTCTTGCATGTGATGTACACATGTTTGGTGGTTATCTCCTTAACCTTCCATTTGTGTGCACCTCACTTTGGCTTTCCTATATGTTGTGCTCCATTGCTGGTGGCATGTGGTCTGTGTATGTGTCTGTGTGTCAGTGTGGGGTATATCTGTGTGACTTGGCGGGCTGTGTCCAGTGGATGTTTGTTCATTGTATTTGTGTGTGCGCATTTTGTGCTTGTTTTCAGTTTTCTTGCCATGAGTGTGGTGTTGTTGTGGTGTGTGGGTTGCCCTGGCCCTGTGCTTCTGTGCTGTGTGTTCCTCTGCAGCCACTCCTGCTGTGGCTGTCTCCCTAGTTGTTTGGTGTGCCGTGCAGGTTGTAGATTCGCCTGTCTTGTTGTTGTACATGGGGGTGCACAGGAGGAGCACATGGCATGTCCCTTCATGGGGGGCTAGTGGTGAAGGGTGGAGGTGTGGCCCTGTGGTATTTGTGCCCCGCCCATGCCTGGCGCGTGCCCTGCCTTCTGCATTGTGCGCATGTATTACCTTGTCCTCACCGCTGTGGTGACGTTACTGAGACATTACTGCAAGATCGTGGAAAATCTGTAATCTGGATGCGGAGGAGTGACTTGGGGGCAGGTAGGACACGTGTGGGTATACTTGTGGATGTGTTCCTGTCCCCACCATGGTGTCTGGTGTGGATAGGGACCCTGGATCAGTCCATGAGGTGTGTGTTGTGGTTGTGTTGTGGTTGTGTTCTTGCGTACCTGCGACGTCGTCCACGACCGCCCATGCGTTGCTGGTGAAGTATCAGGTAAAGCACCGTAAAGACGTATAGGGCTGGGTCCATTCCGGTCGTGACCTTGTGGAAGGGACTGGGACTCTAGTTTCGTGCTCCGCTGTCGAGCTTCCGCCGTCTCTGGTTGGGCGACTGGTTGTTTGGGGCATCCTGATTTGTCGAGCGGAGCGGACGTCATTCCGCACAGCGGTGAGTCTCCATTGGCTCCCACTGCCGCGGTGGTGGGCGCACTTTGATGGCGGTTCGCGTCGCACCGTGGCGGACGGGAAATGGGCTATGTTTGGCCATACTAATACGGCGGACGTGAGTACTGCTGCTGGCGTGCGGTAAAAGGCATTTTCCGCCACCGCATGCTACGCGGTGGTGCCACCGCCCTCCATACTAATAGGTCCCTAAGTGTTTCTAAGTTAAAACCCTTTGGAAATGGTCTCAATTAAGAATTTCTCAGAAAGAAATCCACAGAGAATTAAAGTAGCGCCCGCATAAAGCATCTATGATAGCAAAGCTGAGATTTTTAATTGACAGTGATAAGCTATGTGCTGCCATATTTGTGTTCGTTTATTAAAATATCCATATTATTAAGCAGTGAAGGAACAAGTTCGAATTTAGTCTTCATTTAAGATAACAGCTGGCAGAATAGTGTTCGTAGAAATTCAGTGAAAGTGATGAATTATTCCACAATTCATATTAAGAAACCCATTGCTGAATGCTCTGTTAATTATGCTTCTATAGTAAATTCCTATGATCTTATTTTTCATCTTTAAATACATACAAAATTAAATATGTGTGCTCATTCATCCTTATTTATTAATCCATGTAATTTCACTCCAAATAAACTAAACTCTTTACGGAGAGGTTAAGTATACTCGATTTCTGTTTACTCAGCGCAACAAGTTGGTGTTCAAAGGATTCTACCCTTTTGCTTTAATTTTTCAGGGATAATTTGAGGTAACAGTTAGTTTCCAATACCATGATAGTATTCAGCAGCCCAAAAAACAGTACTCAGATAATGGTAAGTGAACCTCATTAAAAACATAAACTATCTTTTTCACTTGACCAAAAAAATGTAAACATTTAAGGCAAAGAATGAGCAAAACTTGAAATATGTGCATAGCTAACCTAAAGAAAAACTATATATTTTAAATACTATTGGAGAATGTCCACATGTCACAAATGACAAGACTTTCACCCTTTTCATTCGAAACTATAAACACCTCAGGCAGGGCTTTAAGTGGGGTATAAAAACTGGGGGGAGTCTCTCAAAGGGGCGTGACCAATGCAGTTAAGGGTGTGGCTTAAACAGCGTACCCTAAAAATCTGTGCTAAGCATAGAGTGCCGCCTGACTGGCATTTTGCTGCTTATGTGACTGAATCCAGACATATAATACAAAAAGTAAGATTACCTACAACAAGCTAGGGCTATTGGCTTTGTCAATGACTGTTAGTTGCATAAGATACATAAGCAACAACTATGGCTTTGTTACATATAATTTAGAAAATACTTCCGTTCTGCTGAAATGATGAGAATATAAAAGAACTATAACATGTCTCTTTGAAGGCAGTGAAGGGTGGTATTGCTGCAGAGTTAAAAAAAAAATTCACCCTGAGGGTGAGTGCAAAAATGGAGAGCCCAATAAAGACCCGCTTCAGCTCCTGCTTTTGGGAACTGCCGGCAAAAGACCCAGTCCTCTTAAAGCCCTGCCTCAAGGCAGAATTCTCAAACTTTTGTCACCCATTTACGAAAAAAACAACAGAACTCTACAAGCCTTATGAACTAACCCCGATGTTGTATTTTTACAGGCCTTGCCTCAGTATGACATCGTAAGATGTCCATGAACAACTTGTTATCATCTCCTCAATGGCCCTTTTATATGAGCCAACAGCTCTAATTCATGGCAGTATGCAGACATTATGGGCCTGGCTTTCCTTATGTGCGGTGTTCATGTTTCACTACCAACCAGCATCGTCCACAGCGCACACTAGACAAGTAGAAAGATATTACAGGTTGGACAGTGCACATGCTGCATATTCAGACAGGCATAGTCAAGCATGGCCATGCCTCGTACCATCCTTCAACCTGTTTATTCCTGTCACAGGACACATTTTCACTTCACAGCCATGCTGCTTGTTGTGAAAAGGCAATCTACATCATTATACATTTCTGTGTTTTGCTTCATCTTTTATTTTTATATTAATTGTTAAGTGCTGGCTGGTGACCAGCAGCAACTTTGATGTTCCGAGGATAGAGGTAAGGGCAGTTTATGAAAATCCAATATGAGATGATCACAGATTGATATACTAATAAAAAAGAATATAAAGGTTCATACTGGCATCAAATCCGATCCCGACTGGGTTAAAACTGATCACAGAGGGCATGGTTCCTTTTGAGGATGGATTTAGGTGGGTCAATCTAAAGTCACTGGAAGGCCTCACTAAGAAAAGGTTTCTCTTCATTTGTTCCTGGGTGCCGATAGGTTTGGGTTTTTCCCTCACTTCTAGTCTAAGAGCATTCCAGTACTCGGCCTCCAAAAACCAAACCAATCCATCTATACTTGTTTTATGGATAAATGTGGCCTGTGCACGCAGTTTGGCCATGCTCAATCTCAGATTGTGACTGGGTGTGTAATTGACAAATATAGACGGTAAGTATTGTGGGCCACACGCAGCATTGGTTTGATGGTGATGTTGACAAGGTTGAACTTGCTTCTATGAGCCTCCAGTAAAAGTAAGAGGGCTGGAGTGATACTGCATGATGCATGTTCTAGTTAGTTGCTTTTGAAGTCCACAAAGTTTCTAATCTCGTTCTTTGGTACACCAATTGAGGCTACAATAGTCTAATCTCAATAAATTCAGGACTCTTGTGAGTTTGCTGTGATGTGAACGCTGCATCGAAGGACCATTCCCAAGATTTATGTCCTGTTCTCTGGCCACTTCGGCCTTTTGTAATATCTGCAGTGTCAAAAGTAGCAGACATGTTGAAAAAGATATATTTTGTATTTCCTGAATCTAGGGAGGAGAGCAATTCTTCCATATTACCTTGAGAGGGTCAATCCGAATGCAAGTTGAAACACCAACTTTCCTGAACTTAGGGGCCGATTATGATGACGGTGGGACCGCCACCAGCAGCCCATTGGTGGCGGTCCTACTGCCATCGGGACCATGTTATCCACCCGCCACCATGGCGGGAGGATAGTTGGCAGTCGGAAAGACTGACCGCCACACATCCCACAGGCTCCTTGAACCCCCCGGTGCATCGGAGGGGAATCATATACCTACAATGGTGGTGGTGCCTACCAGGCTCCACCGTAGGGATTATGATACCCCTTTCCGCTTGCCTTTTCATGGCGGGTAACCAGCCATGAAAAGGCAAGTGGAAAGGGACTTTCCCCCCAGGCCCTTAGCTGTGGTACATATCCCTGCACCATGTGGCAAGTACCACATGGTGCTTGCCACATAGTGCAGGGATATGTCAAGTGTCCCTTTAATGCATTGCGGCGTGTGCTGCAGCCACCAGCACCCGCCGCAATGCGAAGGATAGGCATTGCAACTGCCCTGGTGGCGGTCGCATCATAATGCCTCTGTCGGGTCCACCGACAGACTGTCGAGTGGTCCCGTTTCCGATAGGGTGGCGGGTGGCATCCTAATCAGCCTGTTAGTTCTATCATCTGAATCTCATTGTCAAAGAAGGACCAACGTTTTTCACATACAGGAAGTTTGAAAAAACAGTACATTTGTTAGCACCCCAACTAAGTTTTTCCCCAAAATATTTTGAATGAACTCATTTGGTTTCAGGAGAAATTGATTCTATTCACAAAATGGTTTTCGCCTTCTACATTGCCCAGTGATATTCTCCTCTTGCCTGTTTCTGACACAGTCTTTTCGTTTTCTGCATTGAATCGCTTGTTGGTGGCTTTCCCAGCTTGAAGTTGTGCTGAAGGAGAGCCACTATGTCAAGGATTCATTACGTTTTTTTTACTGATTACAGTAGAGTATCTGTGTCATTCTTTATTGATGAGAGTGGAGTATCATCAGATAAATAATCTGCATGATACTTGTTCAGGAGACTTTCACTATATGGGTAAGTTGGCTTTTAGAGGATGTCTGAATGCGTTTTTGGCTTGCATGATTGTATTTGGTTATTTTGGTGAAAGAGATTAAACAAAGGTCTGCCCAAAAGTAGGATCTGACCATTGTATTGGTGGAGAATACAACACAGTTTATACCAGTTCCAGTGACCTGCTGAACGTGTGGAGTCTGAGATCAGCTGAGAAAAAATTAGCTACTGTATGTCAGTGTTTAATTTGTGCAAGAGAGAGTGCTGGCACCCAAAGGTCTGCTAAGAAGACAGAGGCTGGTTCAATTAAATGTTGGCACACCAAATGCTAAGGCTGGTAGTCTTTAAACCACCACCAGATGCTCCTTGCACCTTTTTTCTTGTGTGTTCCTGCTTTCTCCCTTTAGTTGGTTTTGCCATAATGCTCTTCCTCAGTTGGTCCGAATTGTGGACCAGCACTTATTTTTTCCAGACTAGATTATGGAAAATAATCTAGTCTGGAAAAACAAGTGCCAGCCCACAAAAATAAGTGCTGGTGGCACCATCGACAACCACCAGCTCAAATTAAGCACTGCTCTAGTTTATCAAAGACTTCTGCAGCCTGTTCATTGGTTGGGTTACTTACCCAAAGATTGAAGTTGCATCAAAGAAGGAATCTTTGGGAAAGTATTTAGCTCAACAGGGCCATGTAAGATGTTGGGTTATTAGTTGAGATGGGCGAAGGCCCCACTCAAATAATAAACACAATCCTTGTCAGGGTAAACCACGAAGGTCATTATATCAACCTTTGCTTAACCCTCTGGTAGCTTGGCACAAAAGTAGTCTGGCTTAACATAGAGGCAATATGTAAAGAATCTATGCAACACACAAACATTAATAAAGTGAAAATACAACAGAAGAAAAACCCCAAAGCAATTTTGAAAAACAGAGTAACTTTTAAATACATAAAATGACACCAACACAATTAAAATCATTAGAAACAGTGATATGAGCTTTTAAAGTTTTGAGTAAAAATAGCGTCAAAAGGTACAAAGTGCCAACTGGGGGTAGTTGGTTGCTCTGGACTGGGACAAAGTCATGAGTTGAGGCTGACCGCGATGGAAGGCAGGCCAGTTACAGGACCAAATTCAGTACAATAGGAGAAGTACCTTCTGTCATTGAAGTGTAGTCCACGTTGTTCGCTGTTGGTTAAGATGAAGCTTTCGGCCAGGTGGTGAGGCTTTGCAGGGCTTTCTGTTGCTTTGCATCAGATCTGACAAGTTTTAAGGTGAACTATGCGTTACTCTGTGTTGATTCTAGAGATGCTTTCAGTTTGGTGCTGAGTGGCTTTAAAAGGCCCCATGTTGCTTTGCAGCAGATCTGATGAAACCTTCACTCAGGCAGAGAGGAGTGCTCTATGATGCCAGCCAAGGTTCCAGTAGCTGGGGGAATCTCTTGGGGATTAGGTCTCACTCCAGTAGAGGCCAACAGTGGGGCTCAGGCAGGTCCAGGTGCGCTCAGTTGGTGCTGGTCAGCTGGGCAATTGCAGGGCAGGCCTCTGGAAGCTTAATGTGTCCCTGCAGCTAAACAGGAGGCTAGCCAACTGACCCTCGGAGCCACTCTGGGTAGTCTGGAACGAAGGCTAGCTGCTCTAATCCTACTTCTTCAGACAAAAAGGCAGGGCAGTTCTTCTCCTGAATCTTCCCCAGGTGTAGGAGTATTCTGATGTGTGTTTCTGAATATCCCACTTTTAAATACGGTGCCAACCTTCGTGTGAGGGAATTTCCTGACCTAGACCAAAAAACTAGTTCTGGTCTGTTTTTCCACTTTCCCCGGCCATGGCTCCAAACTGTCTAGGATGAAAAAAGCAATAGCAGTCCTGGCATCAGGTTCCTTTGTGTATGGTATGGGCAAGGTCCTTTGAAATGTAATCAGGGCAGGGTATAGCTCCTCCCCAGCCATTCTGCCAGGAAGACCATCTGCCAGTTACACCCAGGTACCATTGTTCACTGTCTGGGTCAATACACATTCTTGATGGGGGAATCATTAACAGGCCCAGGCAGCTGTAAACTCAAAGAAAGGCCTTAGACACTTTGAGCAGGAAAATGCCACTTTTTCAAAATTGTCATTTTCAAAATTATTATTTAAAATCTGACCTTACCATTAAAGAGGACTTCAAATTACAATTCAGTTGGGTGTAAACAAAATTTCTCTATCTGCTTCCAATCTGCTGTTAGCACTCATTAACTAAAAATAGGGGAACCCAGTATTAGCCTATCGGAGAGATAGGCCTTACAACAGTCCAACAAAGACTTTATGAGTTTTTCACTATCAGGACATGTAAATTGGGATCACTGACATAATATCAATGCATACAATATCAAAACACAGAAATATCGGAAATTAAATAATAATAACAAAATATCAACTTCCTATACTTAACTAGTAAAACCACAACTATTGTCATTAAAACATCGATTTTTACCTATAGCAAAAACAAAAGTATCCGAAGGAAAAATATTGCTAACTTTAAATAAACATATAATATGTAAAATATATCGATTCAGACAATATCGACTACAATATTATTGCCAAAATAATTAATCATGAATTAATATTAAAAAAACACGTTTTACATAGAACAATGACTTTAAATAAACCCAAAACATTTCTAACACATATTTAAATTATGTTAATATATGTTACATCAACAAGATATTTATGATTAACCTCAATAAATTATGTCATTAAAATATTATTATATGCAAATATGAAAATCCGTTTCTTGGCTTCCCTGATGTGTTTCGGCTTTTGCCTTGGTCATGAGTCTAAAGGTGAAGCAGTCATAAACATCTACAAGTAAATGCCACGTAAACTGGAAGTGAAAACAGACACAAATGCAACATGGTCCCATGTTAGTGACTAAGGTAGATGCTATCTTAAAACATAACTGAGCCCATATCAATATATTTGTGCCAGTGGGTAATTGTACATAATCTGCAAATATTTTATGCAAACATATTTCAAATGTCTATATGTCAATACGATGAATACACTATGAAATATAACATTTTAGATAAATAAACAAAATATCTTCACAGTGGCCAAATGTTATATTAATGCACAACATAGCTTGTGATTCTTTATAATGGTATCACTTTGACAATCACTGCAATCTGGTCAGTCAAATTCAGATTTCCCAATGTATCCTGCCATATGAAATACAGTCATGCAGTGCAAATATAAAGCTTGTAATGCAAGGCACATAGATCCTGAAATCTGTCAAGCTCAGAACAAAACTCAAAAATCACCAAATGAGCAAAGTAGCTATGAATGTTGAGGGGAGGCATACCCATTGTATATAAGTGATGTAGGGTTATGGAATATGTCAGTTCCATCTACCCAAATTGCAGTCTGGCCACGTACGTTTCATCACGATTGGGCTTGTAGAGCATGCATAGGGTAACTCTTATCCGAATGCATTGTCGGTGTGGAATTAATTACACAAAGCTGTCACCATTGCAGTTGAGTAAATTCCTGTGATGTTTATCTTCCCCATGTGGGCTCAGCCTAGTCATACTCATACTCAGCTGTTCCGAAACTAAATCATAATCAGGCCCATGTGGGCAAGTGCATCTTACAGTTCTTAGCACTGATAGGTGATGTGATCAGATGGCGACTCCCAACATCAAAATGTGCAGACACCTAGGTGAAAAACAAGAAAACAATTGCAATTAAAGTCAGTTCGGATTAAACTGCCTAAACAGTACTGCAACAAACTGCTTCACCAATAGCCAGAAAGAAAGAAACAGCAATATCCTATCAACAATAAAAGAGTCAAAGAGTATCATCCCAAATATACGAACATCCCTTTACTGGAATACAAGCCCATCGTTGTCAAGGTTTTGTAAACAATAATGTACCTGGATTCAAGTACCCTCAATTTCTGTTGTCTATTACCACTCCTCATACCTGTTTCCACAGTATCAATAACAATGAACTTCAGGAGTTTCTCATCTTGAAGGTGAGTGTCAAAGAAGTGACATGCCATTGGGTAATGCTTGTCATTATGGCATATCGCCTGAATACTTTCCAATGCTCTCTTTTTAGCCATACGGATTGTGTTGCTGATCTACATCTTAGTCACAAGGGCATATCAAACCATGAACACAGTAGGTGGTGTCGCATGTGATTCTCTTCCTTGTGGTTTACTCCCTAGATGTATTCAGAATTTGGATTTTGGAACAGTATGTGCTACCCTTACACGCCTTACCATTCATGTTGCAAATGAAACCCACTCTGCCCACATTGCCTTGTCAATGGCAAGAGAGGTAATGCGGTTGTGGCTAAGGCTGTCCCTTAAGGACCGGGATCTTCTGAAAGTAATTTAGAGGCTTGAGAGTAGACACTTATTAAGAATCATGTTTGTCTTTAGTACGTGCCAATGTTTGCTAAAGATGGAACATATGTTGAAGGCCTGATTGGAGAAAGTGGTGATAAAACGCAGACTCTCAGTGTCACCAGCACCTTGCTTGTCCCCGAATATAGTATTTGTGTTCTAGGCACATGGACTACTTTGGCTATAGCCTGATTGATGACTTTGAGCCTGTAGCCTCTCTCTCTAAATCTAGTACCCATGGTCTGCCTTTCTTTGGCTTAAGCTTCCTCTGTGCTGCAATTGCGTTTCACATGGAGTAGCTCACCGTAGGGGATGCTGCATATTAGACTAGATGGATGAATACTGGTAGTGAACAGAAGACTGTTACCTACTGCCTCTTTGTGAAAAAGTCTGGTTTCAAGTCTTTCCTTGTTGATAATAACCTCATCATCCAGGAACTCAATTCTAGATTTGCTGAAGAGACCCTCAAAATGGAGAATGTACTCATTATTATTGAGTTTGACTATGAAATCTTTAGCAGCGCTCTCCTCACCCCTCTACATCACAAAATAGTGCTTATGAATCTGGCCTACAGAACCACTCGGTTATCAAACTCCCCCAAATCGGTGGACATCTGCTCCTCCCACCAGCCCATGAACAAGTTTGCTTAGCGGGAGGCGAAGCAGGTGCTCATTGCAGTGCCCTGTCTTTGGCTGTACAGCTGATGATAAAAAAAGAAAACAATGTTGGATATACAATAATAGATCATGCCCATGATCGTATCTGGATAGAGTTAAAGAGATACAGATCTCGCCCTCAAAAAGTGTCTCACTGCTATGCTGCCAAGGTCATGGCGGATGCCTGTGTACAATATCAAGAGTCACAAGTGTATATTCATCCTCCTAGTGTACATCATCTATCATAGTGAGGAAGTGAGTGGTGTCTCTGATATCAACAGGCAGTACAACTACAAAATGTCTCAGGTAATGGTTTATGTACCATGATGTTTTCTCTAATAATGAGCCTATAGAGGAGACAATTTGTCTCCCCGGTGGGTTGACTGGGTCTTTGTGTAGTTTAGGTAAGAGATATTAAATCAGGATCCTGGGGTTTGTGTTCTTCAGGAAAAGGTATTCTTCCCATTCAAGAAACCCTTTGCCCTCTCCAGTAAACCAACATTTCCCTCTAGCATGCATTGGAATAGGTGACGTCAATCCTATTGGATCAACACTGAGCTGTCTCATACCCTCTGCCACAAACTTGGTTTTGGAGAGCACCACCATGTACCCACCTTTTTCGGATTACCAAATCACGATAGAGGGGTCAGAGTGTAAGCTCTCAAAGGCTGCATATTGGATCTGGGTGAGATTTTTCCTAGATCTACAGGATGAACTATACATGATTTTCTTAAAGTCTTTCACCACCTCAAAAACCTCTACCGTATCACAATGTATCATGGGTAAGAAGGTAGATTTAGGTTTAAATTCACTAGGGCAGTTAGCCCCCACATCAATATCAAAATTCATACGGTTCAAGAAAGGGTCATCATAAGTATAGTCAACCTCCAGAGTGAATAGTGGGAGCAATTTCTCAATGTCACCAATACGTAGATTAATCAAGATAGAAGGAGCATTAGGAGTAAGTGGCCTGGTCAATTGGGTATGAACCAATTCTTAAGTTTCAACTTTTGTAGAAAACAAAACAAGTCAATTCTAGTTTGTGTATAGTTGAGATTGGCTGAAGGACAGAAAGAAAGCCCAAAAGAGAAGTTCAGTCTTCACTCTAGTCTATATATGTGGAGAGAGATTTCCTACATTCATGATTTGTATTGTCTGCCCCCTGTTGTCATTCCCATGGCTCCCTTTCTTCATTTCGTGAGTCTTTTCTTTGCCTCCTTGTTCTTACTCTCCCTCTACCCTTCTGAAAATGTTGTTCCAAGTGTAGCTCTGTCCTTCTGTTGTTGAGCAGTTGAAACTGTTTTAAAAACTTCTTCCCAGGGAACGTCAGTCTGAAGCCCATGGGCTAATGGGAATATTCTACAAAAAAACAATTGTCCTTTGAAAAAAAATGATACCACTAGCCTATGCCCCTGTCACAGAGGTAGCCAACCACTACAATTTCATAATAGAAAGCCCTTTCTACCAACAAAATAAGGACGAACTTAGTCCCATAATAGACACTTAGGTTGGTAGACTGCTTCATTCGGGATACAGACGCCAACCCAAATTCCAAATACATGGAGGAATGTCCATGGCAGCAGCTTGGCACTGGAAACCAAATCAAACAACGCAGTGGAAGGATAGCACAACACCTCCCAATCCACACTAAGCAGAACTCAACCTACACTCTACAAATTTATAGAAGCATTATGAAAAGAGCAAAGCTACCATGAACTACAAATGGAACAATCTGTTCACCAAATTGTCCCTAAACTTAGCAAACAGAAACTCTAATAAATAATGGAGTAGATTACTTAGACATCAGAGTCAAAAGCATATTATAAAATAAATAGCAATCTACCAAACTCCTTAAAAACTATGACAAACTCCAAACCAACACATCAAATATTTATTACATCAGTCAAAAAATGTGTGTAAATGACAAAGGTAATGAAGGCTGATATAATACAACTATATATACATTATATTAGAATAATGCAACCATCCCCAAACAAGAAAGTTAAAAACAAACTCAGTCCATCACATAAAATTATTAGAACATATAAACAAAACAATTCCACATAACAATCACATAAAGCTTATGCAAGCAATATATTAGCACACTTCCCACCCATCAAGGAACCATAACAAAACAGAAAAAGTGTTTGAAAAAAAGAAACACTCCAGGAAACCTGGAAACCTGGAAAAAAAAGGCAAGTATTGGTTTAATAAAAACCAAAAATTATTTTCTTTAAAAAAATAAACTCCTAATGCATATAGGATATGCTCGTATACAAAACCCTCTAAAGTAAAGGAAAGAACACACCACCAAAACACATTACATTTTTTATTTATTTATTTTGCAGTTTTTATATAGCGTGAACTTGACCCGAAGGTATCAGAGCACTTTACATGAGCACCAGTTGCATTACAAACGGACACATATTTATTTTTTTATTTTGCCATGGTAAGATTAAGTGATTTGCCCAGAATCACAATAATGCTTGAGCCTCCCACCATACTCGAACCTTTTTCCCCAGCTTCAAAGTCAGTTGCTCTAGCCATTAAGCCACATCTGCATCCAAAAATACATATACATAACAGTTAGTAATGGAAATATAACTAGCATAACTCAATTTAATATAACATAGTGATACATTACTACAACAGTGTACGGAAAGTCAAAATGACAAACTAGTGAAAAACAGTAACACTAATACATTTAAGTATACCAAAAACCCATTAGCAACACTGCAACTAATAGGTAGACCTTCCCCCAAAATGCCACCTACCCTCAAAACTCCTTAAAAAATCATTAGAAAATGATTTACATGTTCTGATGAACAGCAGCACCTTACCATGACCTGGTTCCAGGAAAATAGACTTCAAATAACAGAAACTGGTTAAAAAATAGAAGATAGTGGTGAAAAATGCTGCTGAATGAAAGTAAAAAAAGACTATCTCCCAATAGGAATGAATGGGAAATGTTACAAACATGTTAAAAAAAATCTATAAAAATGTAAACAATTATTAGGCATGGAAAACATGTCTGAAAATGTTGTGGTGCAATGTTTAAAAAATGTAAAGTATAAATTAAATAATAGCATAAATATATACAGTTATTTAATATATACTGAAAAATTGTATGTTAAAATAATGTTAAAAACATTGCTATGAAACAATTAAGAAATGTAACAAATACGTAAAAAATGGAAAATAAATGTTGAAAATATTCATCATACAATAGTATCAGGACATAATTTACATAAAATAAAATAAAATAAATGGGTGTGGGGAAAGTGGAACATATACAGGGGAAATATCTGCACGTCCCCAGAAGAAGACAGCGACTCGGACGAGGACCTGTATTGTTGTTGAAGTCATATGTGTACCGATGTAGAAATGTATATTAAGTGACTGTACAGAAGTAACATCAAGATTGTAAAATTATACATACAGATCATTGTTGTTTTAATAAAAAACTTTAATAATAAAAAAAATGTAAAATGTTGTATTTATTGAACTGCATATAAATGTTTATTTTTAACTTGAAGCAGATATTATTAGAAATGTACAAATATATAATACATAAACTTGGGAAACATAAATAAAATCTGAAAAACGTGTCACACATCTCTATCATACCAAACATGTAATTAATAATATTATTGGTTACAAACCTACAATAAACTATTTTATTATATTTCTAATCACCTACAATAATACCAAAATACTAAAATAACACAAACTATTTCTACTACATACAACTAAAAATAGAATAAAATATTTCAGAAAGAAATCTAAAATTAAATATTTATACTCCAACATAAATAATTAAAAAATAATCATTAGACACCAAAGGGGTGACATTTACTATTCCCACTTCAATCTAAACCAATTTGGGGAAGGTGATGGACACTGAAGGGGTGACATTTACTATTCCGGCCCCCAGCTATAACATTTTGGGGAAGGTGTTGGACACTAAAAGGGTGAGATTTACAATTCCCAATCCAATGTACACAATATTGGTGGAAGGTGTTGGATACTAAGGGGCAGATTGACAAGCATGTTGCGCCACTTTTGCGTCACTTTTAACATGGAAAAAGTGACACAAAAGTGGTGCTAGGGGCTCTGCCCCTAAAGGTGTTGAATGTAACATATCCAATTCAAAGTCTAACATTTTGCACAAGACAATACTAATTAAACATGTAAAAAACACAATCAATACTCATAGCATAAAAAAATTATCTAAAAACACACAAACCAAAGCTACGAACCTATATATATTTATTTAAATATTAGAATATAAAATAGTCATTACAATTAATAATTTATATATTTTTTAACAACTTTACTGCATTCATAAAATTTAAACCATAAAATGATAACACAAAATCACCGTTCATAAAAAAATATATATTTAAAGAAAGTGTATAATTTAAAATAATTACAATATATTTTAAATATTGTTACAATTTTAAAACCAAAAGAATGTAAAAAAGTTCTACAATTTGAAAACGTTTTTAAAAATGTAACCATTATAGGTGACTTTTGCATGTTGAATAGGAAGGTTTAGGCCTCGCAATAGGTTTATTTTACCACGTGGAAATGACACTTTAAGTCTGTTCTACAGGCTGCAGTGGCCGGCTTGAAACATGTTTCTACATTAGTGGGTGGCACAATGAGTGCTGCAGCCCAGCAGTAGCATTTAATTTACAGGTACTGGGTACATGGTGTACCATTTACTAGGGAATTACAAGTAAATTAAATGTGTCAATTAGGTATGTACCAATTGTACAATTTTTAGGAAGGGAGCACAACCACAGTTGCTACTGAGTAAATCAACCCACAGTGGAATATACAAAAAATATTCCCTAGCACCAACAACCCTTGCTGAAGACGAAGAAGGAAATGTGACCCAGAACAGGACTAGTACCATTCAAACTTTAGCACAACAAGCATTTCTGGACTTGCCAAATGATCTTATAATGGAGCTATACATTTTGCTGAAGCTTTAGCAAGAAATGAAAGTTAAACGTCCAGCAACTGCTGTTACTTCCCCACATTGATACTGTATACAGACAACTGTAGCATCATATAAATACAACATATAAATGTGGTAAATGTAATTTTAAGGAGTAACATCACAGTACAGTAATAAGTACAACATATGTGTACGTAATATGAAATCAGGCATTTCTTGATGAGCGTTCTTTTGAAAATTGAAAAAGAGACAGTATTTTTAACAGAAGTAGAGAGGGCCTTCCATTTTTGGAGCTTTGCATACAATATACATGTAGGGCCTAATTACAAGTTCAGTGGTCCGACTGCCGCACTGCTACAGCAGTGGTCTGAAGAAGACTACTGTGGCTGTGGTCTCCCGCCCGCCGTATTACTATGTTTCCTATGAGCCGCAGTGGTCTTTCTGATGTTGGTGAATGTTTTTCCTATTTGTTGATGCATGTGTGTATATTCTGACTGCACAAGTGTCGAATCTACACATATGCATGACAATTGTGAAAAAAAGCCTACTGCTGGAGTCTGGAGGATATGTGCCCAGTCTAGTCAATGGGTAAATACTACAAAATGGCCGTACCTAGATTTTGGCGCCAAAAAGGTAGTTTTCTTTAGAGTAAAGATGCTGATGTGAAGGTGGGACCTGAAGGAAGGGATTTATGTCGGAGACTGAAGGGAAGAAAAGGAAATGGGTGAGTACGCTCCCCAAATACTTCATTTTCATTTCATTTTCGAAGCAGGCGTTCCCACCACCATGGTTGTCTCACCGGAAAGCCAACTCATAATTAGGATGACAGAGAAACCTTTCTGTAATACCCTATGACAGCTGCTTTCCCCCGACTGATGCTGTGGCCATCGGCGAATGGCTGGCGGTGGTGACAGTGCTCTGGTTGTCTATTATTCTGAATTCCAACAACATCGTATTAAGGCAGGTGGACCGCTTAATCCAACGCATAGGCGGCTGTGGGACCGCCAAACTCATAATCAGACCCTTTGAGTGGCCTCTGTGTTAATTAATTTTCTCAGGATTCAATGTCTTTCTTGCCTATCTCACTTTCCTTCTACTGATTAAAATGCTTTCCTTCCTATTTTTCTGTTCATTCCTTCTAAAGGAAGCATTTTGCTCTCCATGGGCCAGATGCACGACCGCTGAAATTAGCGACTCGCAAATTGCAACATTTTGCGACTCGCAATCTGTGAGACACTGGATATTATTACAGAGGAATGCTGCAACCACCATAATGAGCTCTTTGAGAGTGCCTAACACCATGTGCCAGAGGCAGACAAATGGAAGATCTGGCGTTGTAAGCAGCAGCGCATCAATGAGCTTGGAGTGGCACACAGGTCCCTGGAGGACATAAAGATGCGCTGGTATGATCTGTGCTTCAGAGCCATGGAGAGGGTGGCAGCACATCTGCAAGTGGCACAAGGGACTGGAGGGGGGCATCCACTGCATCAGAACCTACTGCATCTGAAGCCATGGTGGAAAGTACTCTGGAGAGGGCAGCTGTTGTAGGCTTCGGGAGCCTTGACACATCACAGCCAGCAACAAACCCTGGTAAGTGAGAAAAGTGTTTGTGATGTGTGAATACCCAATAAAGCCTGTCCTGTGAATGCATACTAATCATCCATTCCTACCAAACAAGCAACACAAATGCTGCATCATGGGTGATGTAGTCTGTGACATATACAGTGTAGTTAAGGAATGGTTGGAGCTGATAAACATTGCAACACCACTGAGATAGTGACTCACATATTTTCTTTTCTTCTTCCAACTTTTGCCACATAAACACACCACTGGGAGGAGAGCACGGAGACGATGACACCGCGGGTAGCTGGATTCAGGCCCAGATGGAAGGATGGGGGAGATTCAAGCGGGTCCAGTTGTACAGTAGTCCCAGCAACAGATGCATCAATAACAGCACATTGTACAGCTAGTGTGACACCAGCCCCACAGCAGTCACCTACATCTCTGACCACCAGGGTGTGGATGTCACAGCCAGCACAGCAGTTCCTACAGCATCTGCAAAGGCAGTCCTCTAATGGAGCAGCCAGTCAGCTCTTGCCTGTAGGCCTGTAACAAGCAATGTTGAAAATACAGCGCCTGCAAAGAAGACACAGGGGTAAATGAATTTGAGAATGGCACAGGGCTTCCGCAACATCACAGACAAACTGTCTGAAAATCAGAGCCCGCTTGAAGCAAAATTGGATGCCCTCACCAATACAGTTGCTGACCTAGCCAAAGAATGGGCAGAAGATAGGGCGCAGCTAAGGCGCATGGAGCACAGCTGGGGCCACAGTGAGTAGGGCCGTTTGTAGGCTTGCCCATGCGACAAGCCAACACAACAAGCGCACCCTGGGGCTCCAGGCGAGATGGGCCACTTAATTGGGGATGTTGCTCGTGGCCTGGAAAAAATCACTGCAGCAGTGGAAACGCTGCAACCAAAAATGATTGTTGGTGAAGGTGCGATGGGAGGCACAGATAGTGAGGTGTCAAGCCACAGTACCGTATCCTCTGTGGAGCACCATAGCAGCAGCCGTCACCTTGGATTGGGAAGTCGCAGCTCTGGCCAGGCTGGACGGAGAGGGAAAAATGAAATGTGTAGGGTCATTCACAATGTTTGGGCCACACATAATTTCCATGTTGCGGTGATGTAACCACAATGGAGCCACTTTGTTATTCAGGCCTGTATTTTCTGATGGACAGGGTGTCTTTCTTGGGTGGATGCTTGCACAATAAAGCACAAAATGAAAGTCACAATTTGTTTTCTCTTATGTATAGGAGAGTGGGTAATTAAAGTGTATGTACCTTTAAAAATAGTTATTGGCAATCTGGTCCCTACGCCTTCTCCCCTCTGCGCTACCATCCCTTTGCTGTAGGGCAGGTGGTCCTGGGTCCTCATCCTCTGTTTCTGTGACAGACACATCCTTGGGCAATCCAGCCCTGCAGGCCATGTTGTGCAGCATGGCACATGTTGTCACAATTTTACAACCTGTCTCTGGTGCATACTGCAGAGCTCCGCCACTCATGTGTAGGCACCTGAAGCGCAATTTCAGGATCCCAAAAGTGCGCTTAATCACAGTCCATGTGTGCCCTGTTGTACCGCCTTTCATGGACATTGTTGGGAGACAGGTACAGCGTGAGTATTCATCGCCGCAGGGCATACGCACTGTCACCTGTTGTGAGATATATGATGCTGAGATGACATACATACAGACATACAAGTGCAAATGCTTATCTATGGAGACAGGAAAGAACATTACCTAGGAGTTCTCCATCATCAAAGTCACCTCTTTCTAAACTCTTGTATACGCCACTGTGTCTAAATATGTATGCATCATATTATTTTGTTATCAGGTCTGTGATTATGTTTTTGGCATCACAGACAACTTGGATGTTAAGGGAATGAGTGCTTTCCCTATTACGGAAAATGTATTCTATGCGGGATGGGGGACATATGGGCACATGGGTCCCATCTATGCACCCTATGACCTGTGGGAACCTTGCTAATCTGTAAAAATCATTTTTTCTTTGCTCAAGTTCCTCATCATCATTGGGCATATATATGTGTTGATGGATGTGGTATAGCATGGCCTCTAGGAAATTATGGACAAAACGTGAAAATACACTCTATGACACACCACCAGCCACTGCAATGAAATCCTGGAGCTACCAGTGGTCAAGATCTGGAGGGAGCACAACACCTGCATATGTGTGGAAATTACATTGCTGTGCAGGGTTCTGCTCTCAAGTTGTGGCTTCAAGGTGTCTATGAGGTCTAGAATGGCAGTGCAACTCAGCCTGTACTGTTCATAAATCTCCTCCTCTGTCTTCTCAAACAATGTTATTCTGACTCTGAATATCCTCTCCTGTCTCCTCCTCCTCTGCTGAGCAGCCAGTATCCGCATCCTCCTCGCTATTATGTACAGGGCAGCCATTGTGGGAAGGTTTCTGATGCATTCTAGGGCTGCTTTTTTAGGTTGGGCCTGGTTAACACCTGTTTCTGGTTAGTGGTAAATTGCATGCGCAATTGGGTCTAATAGCGCATAGTTGCTATTTGCGACGGCTCCATACACTGTATTTTGCGACTCGCAATTTTGGATACGCAAAAAGCGCACACATTTTTTGCAAGTCGGTATTCAATCGCAACACGAAATTGAAAATTGCGAGTGCATTTCGTACATTTTGTACAGCCATTTTTGCATGCGCAAATCGATTTGTGACTTATTTTGCGGACGCAAAATGGTCGTACAGCTGGCCCCATGTGCTTTAACTGGATAAAAGCATCTTTCAACTTCTGACACCAGACATTATGTTGCTGTGCATGAGAGTACATTCTTTCCCACTTTCTATTTCTTTATGCTCCCCTGCTCCTTTCCTGCTCAAGCTCTGTTTAATAAAAGCATATGCTCCCATCAGCTGAGTACCCCAACAGCCCACTTGCATTCCTGCTTCTGTGGGTGGCCATTTCATTCATGCCACCATTTTAGAACAAGAAAGCGGAAGATTTTGAAAAAGAAATCAGGTGATTGCATTTCCCCTATTGACTTCAATTGAAGAACATGCAATTTCAGGCAGGAGACAGCTAAAATAAAGGTACTTTTGGCTTCAGAAATCGTGAATTTCTCACCAAAACTGGGTGTGTTGCCATGTATGCAATTCTAAAATTGTTTCACACCAAACGCGGGAAAGACTGAGGTTCTTTTTTTTAATCAACCCTCTCCTTTGGATTCTAACCTCTGGTGGCCAGTGGACTTGAGCCCCGCTCCTCTCCCCAAGGAATCAGTAAGAAACCTGGGCGTCAGATGGGACATGTATCTCTCCTTTCATAATCAAATCCATTCGGTTTCGGCAGCCTGTTTTTCAAAAATTAGGATGATAAAAAAATGTATCAACTACCTACCCAGTAACATCAGGAAAATAATAGTGCAGGCCCTCATTACATCTCACTTACACTACGCCAATGGCTTATATCTCGGTTTACTATCGGGCCTGTGCCACAGACTGCAAATAGTTCAAAATGCCGCAGCTCGGCTAGTCTGTGGCATCTCTCTTCGAGAGCATATCTCTCCTCATCTGCGTAAGTTGCATTGGTTGCCGGTCCATAAAAAGGGTCGAGTTCAAAGCTTTGACTTTGGCTCACCGGGCTTCAAAAGGGCACGGTTCAGCCTACCGCTTATCCTGACTCATCCCTATAGGAACTCCCGAAACCTCAGTTCGAACTCCAAGTTGTTACTTGTTATTCCAAGATTTAAAAAAGCTCGTTCTGGTGGAAGGACATTCCAAGTTTGCGCTACTTCTCGATGGAATAAACTTCCGATCTCTTTACGCATGATCCAAGAAGAATCGGCATTTCACAAATCCCTTAAAACGTTTCTCTTTTGTTAAATGCATTCTCTGGTAATATCTTGTACTCTGAGCTCCAGCGCCGGGACACCCCATTGGGGTAGCTGCACGCTTTACAAAATACACAAATAAATAAATAAATAAATTCCAAGGCGGCCCCTGATGTATGCACCTGCAAGCATGTGTGGCAGCCATCTTTGAATGAAATTTCATTTCCAGATGACTACTATGCATGTGCTTACAAGTGGCCTACTTGGAATGTTTTTTCAAGTAGTTTAAGAAAAATCCTTATGAAATTTCTCATATGTATAAACAGGCATGCATGGCAAACATCTTGGAATGGTCTTTCTTTTAGTTTAAAAACAATGAATATCAACATGGCCAGTGAGCCTGTGCATATATAAATACTGTCTATTATGGCATCATTTTCTTTTGACTTTATGACAAATCATTATAAAATGACTTTGTGTATGTGCATACATGTGTGGTGTCATTTTTTAAAATGTGTTTATTAAACTAAAAGAAAACCATTCCAAGAAGGTCACTGCACATGTGTGAGCATGCACAGCAGTCATCTTGGAATGATTGTGACTGGCTTTAAAACTAATCATTAAACATAGCCAATTAATCAGTGGGTGCATGTGAGTAGCCATCTGGTTGGGAAGCAAGAACTGATAAACCCAAATACGTTTTACAAGAGAGACCTGTTAGCTTTGCCATCGCTTATTTAAAGGGGTCATCCACTGACGCGAAAAAAGCATTTCTCTTTACTCAGTCCTGGATCACAATTGCACAGCAGTAAACATCCCACAATGTTCCTTTATTTGATAAAGTTTGTTAGGGATTTGAGACAGTTCACTAGATGGCTACTTTTAAATAGAGCGGTACAAAAGTGGGTGGTGATGGACGGAGCATCTGAACCAATCAAACACTCACACCCAGTCAACAGATCTGGGTTTAATCATCACCGTTCTTTAGCCCACTCGGCCACCTCAGTTCAGACATGGCCATATGCAAATCAGTCTGACCCTGTGCCTCATGGGAACAGTCCAGCCCGAACTGCCAAACCATGCCTTTCCTGGACCGGAAACAAGCTTTCTAGAACCGGTTTCTGGCATTACAGCAGACTTCAGCCAGGCTTGCTTGAATCCAGCGGCAAAGTGAGCAAGGGAATCACGTCTGAGCATACCCTGCCAACTTATGGCGAACAAAGCGGTACAAACAGGGTGGTGATGGACGGAGCATCTGAACCAATCAAACATTCACACCCAGTCAACAGATCTGGGTTTAATCCATCACCAATCTTTAGCCCACTCTGATCTGTTGACTGGGTGTGAGTGTTTCATTGGTTCAGATGCTCAGTCCATCACCACCCCCTTTTGTACTACTTTTAAATAGAGGCATGACAAATGTCAAGGCCCAACCCTGATTTTTATTTTATTTATTTATTTTGAAAGTTTTATATAGCGCGGACAAGATCTTTGCAGATATCAGAGCGCTTTACATAGAAGGGGTACATGAGGGAGCATAGTCAAACAGGTAGGTCAGTAAAGCTAACAGAACAAATAGGTGGGGGCAAAGCCAATCATGTAAATCAATAATACAAGTAATACACATAAGCAAGGGGTCGAAGAAGTAATACAGATCGGTGCATAGTCTTTAAAGAGACCGAAATAATAGTTCAGGTGTATTTAGCCATGAGGATAGCTTTTACTTCTTTCTTAAAAAGTGTAGTGGAGGAGATGAGCCTGGTTTCGGGAGGGAGTGAGTTCCAGATCCTGGGTGCCATTCCTGAGAAGGAGCGTTTATAAGTTTTTTCCTTCCGGAATCTTCGAGGCTTCAGCAGAAGATTGTTTGTGCCTCTAGTGTTTCTAGAGCGGCCAGAGATTGTCAGCTTCTGAGTGAGGTAGCTGGGTGAGTTCAGGTGTACCGCCTTGTGTGTCATGCAGGCGATTTTCAGATGTATTCTGGCTTCAAAAGGCAGCCAGTTCAGGGATTTCAAGTCAGGGGAAATATGAGAGTGCTTTTTTGACCCAGTGATGAGTCTCGCTGCAGCGTTTAGAGAAGCTCTTAGGGGTGCGGTAGTAGTTAGGGGGAGTCCGCAGAGGGACTTTTTGTTTGCCAAGTGTAAAGGAACACTTCTGTTCACTATCATTCTACACCCATCCCATTGTAGAGCATACAACTATAGATCAGCCAGGGATCCACCAGCAGGTGAAGAATCTTAACACTACTCTTCAGACAGAAAATGTTAATGTTTCGCATGCACAGCGCTTGCACTGTGCTTGTGAAATCTAGTGCATTTAAAACGAATCTTAAACAGGGCTAACATCCCGCACCCTTGCTTTCCTTGCTTTTCTTTGGTTTCTGTGCTTGCCACTTACTTTTACAGCGTTTCTATTGGGGCTGTAGCATGGTTTCCTGCATTTAGATATGCTTGTTCCTGTGTTGCTCCTCATGTACCTCTCTTATCAGTTTCCCACTGACAAAGTACTGTTTCCATACACTTTTTATTTTAGGCCTTGGCTACACAGCGAGGCTTGGAACCATCGTTTTCCAAGCCTCTCTTTCAGCCCTTAGTCCCCCTTATTTTTGCATGTGCACCCTCCCTTCCCACAAACATGCTTCATGCACGCGGTGCCCCATTGACCATTCCTTTCTGCCTCTATCCTTAATTGGTGCACTATATTAGCTCTGCGTTATGCAGATGGTTTGCTCGTCATATTCATTTCTTTTTGCGTATTATTTACAATTTATTTGTGGCTTATATGAACTAGCTCATGTTGGACACCACTAGGAGATGGCCACCGTTGTTTGCTGCCACTCGTGCTATTGTCTCTCTTTTATTTCAAATTACTGTATTAGGGTGGGACTGCTCGCCTAAGTCGTTCTGACCCGAGCAACCAAAGCAGGTCGTGTGTGGCGCCCACGCTTCCCTGCAGCAGACTCTTACTGGTGCCCGGGGCATCCTGCCCGCCCTTGCATTCTGCAGAGCCACGGTGACCTCACCCTCCAGCTGAGACTCTACTCTTCACAGATCAGTGGTGCAGGATCACCCTGTTTATTTATTCTGGAAGCCAGGATTATTTACTCGCCGACTTCTCATTGTCAAATGAGGAGATTCCCTTCTATGCACTTAGTGCACTCGCCCCCTTTCTCTCCGAGGCTGAGGCATTTTCCGTTGCTGCCAGTCCAGCTGTGTCTCACTGTGGTTGAATAGCTGCTGTCCCATCCATTTTCCAATGTGTCTGTGCCAGCTGCACTTTAAAAGTGCTAGTGAGAGCCTGAATATGCTTTAATCTATCACTTGAAAACTAGCTATGTTTTAAATTGCTGACGGTGACTCACCAGAACTTTACTGTTTCCGTGCCGCTCCAGTGCTAGAAACTGTAATATTGTGCTGTGCCTACCAGATTTGCATGAATGACTCCCTGCTGGGGTCGATTATTCCTCAATGTCTCACTGCATGCTCTATCACATGCCTTAATATTCTAGAGCCACACAAATTGTAATACAGTTCTGTGCCAGTTGTACATTAACGCTTCACTTCCATGTCACCAGTGCCTTCATTTCAGGGACTGTCGTGGTGTAATGCAGCGCTATACCTTCTGTGTGGTAATGACTCGATGCCATGTCATCTGCGCTTTCATAATTCAGTGACTTCATGCAGCCCTATAAACATGAATTAATGACTCAGTGCCATGTATTCTGCACCTTATGACATGTCATCTATGCCTTAATATTCCAGTGTCTGTCGCAGTGTAATGTTGTGCTGCTCCACCTGTGCAGTAAGGTTTAAAAGACATGTCATCTGCGCCTTAATATTCCAGTGTCTGCCACAGTGTAATGCAGCGTAGAAAAAAGGAGCTTTGCCAGGGCTCTGGATAATTCAATCAACACCCACTATTCCTCCCTCACACCCTGCACTCTCACCATCACAATGCAAAACTGCTCACGAAGCTAGATCTTACAACAGAAAAATAATATTAATAAGATAGTTGAAACCTAATGCATTTACCAATGCTTGTTTCCAAGTGTAGTTCTGCATTGGGAAATGGAGAAAAAAAATCCTTGCCATAGCTCTACAGGCTACTACTGCTCCTGGCATAGTTGTGGTATAGTACATTACCTACATTAGTTGCCGCTACACCAAGCATTAAAATAGTTTGATGTGCTGAATTCAGTGTGTGATAAATATGTGTTTTAGGGGGGCACTTCTTATAGGCATTGCATGTGCATGACAATGGTTTCAGTGCAGAACTGCTTGATTTAAACATTCTCCAAACATTCTCCCCCCAGCTGTAAAAGCTTTACAAGCTCAAAAAAAACTTTGTATAAAATGAACATTTGTCTTGTTTCCCGTGCCCTGGAATTATCCCAATAATATGGAGGGCTAAAAAGGGCCACCTATTACTGCAGAGATGTATCTAAAAAAGTCTCTTGAGCTGTCTGTAATAATCTCCATTATGTATAATGGCCATTTTGATAACAGTCTTTAGAAGAGGTAATGGCGCTGCCGGATGGTTATTACCCGTCTGTTCATGCTGTAAGCAAGATACCGGAGCCAGAGGGGACAGCCGATGTATTATAAGGGAATACGCAATATTTAACACGATGCAAAAAAAACAGACAAGCAAAAGCCCTTTTTCTCAATAAAGCTGTCAGTAATGGTGCCTTGATCTTTCCTAGTTTCAGAAATTGGCAAAATAATGATCATAATGGGCGCAGTCTCTCAATAAACAGAGCAATTTTCTCTTCGTCGTGTCTTTTGAAAAGTAGAAGAAAAGCTGTGGTGAGTTATCACCCCTGTGATGTTCCAGTCGGATGTCTGCTGCTTGCAGTTTCTGTTAAAACTCTTTTTAAAGAACTTTCTCCTAGCTGAGGTAGCTAGAGTGTGACAGGACTCTGAATGTGTTTTACCTGTATCATCATTCCTAAAAGAGGCTTTCCGTTAAGTATTTTGCAATGAAATACTACATAATTGTCCCATAGTGCCTTGTTCCAAGCTGAACGGCAGGTGTGCCTGGCCTGAGGTTTATTTGCCTCAGTCAAAGATATTGTTTTAGGTAGTAATGTTGAGCAGACATTTTCAACCCGATGTGCTTGGGCTAACAGTCAATATGTATTAAAAGTGACTACTTCACTATAAATAAATGGCTGCTTACTTAATTGCAATAGTGCAATATGTTATATTGATTTGTATAGCGCACTAATCACCCGAGAGGGTATTCAGTCACTAATGTACACTAATAATTCATATGAACTATTTTTTTCACACTATAATGGTGATGCATTTACTTCAGATTGTTTTGACTGCATAATGTTTAACTTATTGAATGTAAATAATACTAAATAATGCTCATACGTTTATTGAATATATGCTTTTAGCACACCCTTGTCTTCCCTCCTTTCTTTTTACCTAAATTGTAGTTTGTATAATGTTTTGCCTAGCCACGTGACATTTCCTAATCCATCTGTACCTTGGTGGTACAATCTGTTAATTAAAAAATATGAATATTAGATCAAGAAAGTTTAAGGTCTCTGAAATATTCACAGGTCATGGCACAGTGGGCAGTAGTGGCTGGTAGGGGGACGGTGGCAGGGGTGCTGGGGAAAGCGGGGTATAAATAAATAAAAACTAAAACTTACCTGCTGGTCGCTGTCACCAGCCGCCACCTCTCCTCCCCAGTAACCAGGACCAGGAAGCACCCAGGCTTCCAGTCTCCCCTAGCCAATCACGACACTGCTGATAGCAGCATCGTGATTGGTCTGAGCACCATGGTTGACACTCTGAGAGCGAGTGGGAACCTGGGCATGTTCTCCACCCAAGCTGAAATACAGCCTGGGTGGAGAACATGCACAGTGCACATGACTGTTTGGCCAGCTTGAGACAGCTGGCCAAACAGTCATGCACACTTTAGGTGCAGCAGCTACCACTCCTCCTCCCTCTGGGTCACTGGTGCCGAGCCCCGCCCGCTCTAACCTGGCGGCAACTGCAATACTAAAAACAAAATGATAATAGCATTCAGTTATTAGCATTTAATATTTTCCTTTGCACTGCTTTAAAGCAGTGGGGTGATGCTCCTCTGCCTTAGCGGAGGAGCCGCAGGTGACAGTGTGTAAAAAAGGCGTAATCTGAGAATCCAGAGAGGGATTGTCATAACATATGATGTTAAAATTAAAGCCAGTTTTCACAGGGGTGGCACAATGGCTCATTGTATGAAGCCAAAATGTTGGTTCCCATATATTTATCTTATTGGTAACTGGTAATACCCCTCTCTTGCTAGGATTAAGTTAAAAGAAATAATTTTCATACATTTTTGAGCCACGTCAGGGATATTTCCATCTAAACTAGCTATCAAACGGCAAGTAAATCACTTTATGCCTGTAGGATTGCATTCCATCTTTCTGTAGTACACATCCGAGTGGACGCAAAAATAGGTTAAAATGTAAAAGGTTAATAGTGGATCTTTGTGACCCCCATACACACAGAGCAAATATTTTGGGGGTGAGCGCTAATTCTCCAACTGAAATACTTAGTTCAGTAGGATAAAAATAAAATAACCCATTGTAGAACAATTCCTAGACCTTCAAGACACTGTGGAAGATTAATGGTGTCGAAAGTGGCAAAGAGGTCCAAAACAATGAGAGCCCCACCTGTTGCCAACATCCACCATGGTCCTATGGCCAAATCTAAATCCTGTTGAAAAGTCATATAGAGTACATTTCTCTTGAATAAGATTTTGCAATTGCAAAATAGGGGTTTTCTCAATTACTTTGAATATACATTGCAATATAGAGGAAATACAAGGAAAGGCCTATACTTTGAGGCTCAGTCAGAGCCAGTGAAGGTTTTTTATTTTATTTTTACATGAAGGGGAGATAATAGCGCTTTTAAATTTCTCAGGGAAAATTCCTGTCATAAGAGAAGAATTAAAGCTTTGTCAAATAACAAATACCTGAAACCTTTACATATTCCAGATCATTCCTGGAATTGAATTATCAATGTTGGAAGGCGTGCTCTTTGGAATAAGTGTGGACAGGCGCGGTGCGTTCATTGGGGCGTAGGGGCGTAGCCCCACTAAGCCACATGGACGCACCGTCGTAGTTTTGGCAATTATAATTCTATCTCTAACCTCCTCGAATCATGTTATAGCGCCGCAGCGCTAACGGCCGGGAATCCACCGGGACACACCCCACTCAATCGGGAGTGCGCAGGGGGAGGGGCTGGCTGGGCTGCTGCAGCTTGAGTGACAGTCCACACTCAGCTGCACCAGTACTGCGCATGTGAAGTTTTGGGCTCAAACTAGCCCGAGCATGCGCGTAGACTACTTCCCTACCTTCCCCATAGAGAGGGACCAAGGGGGGTGCTGCTTCTTACAGCAGCCGGGCCGCTGAAAACAGGGTTGAACGGGCGAGTAGCAAATGTGCCCCCCTAGCCAATCCTGGCGCTGCATGCAGCGCCAGGATTGGCTGGTCCACCGCAGGCAATCCATTATTGGATGCCGCGCATGGGTGGTGGCACACTCCCTCGGCCGCACTTTATGGCCAATCACTGTATGACTTCATGTGAAGCAATGCAGTGATTGGCCATTTCAGGACACGCGCGCCACTGCCTGTAGTGACGTTCTCTTCTCTCTATCGCTCTAGGGGCTCGGCTCGTGTCTTGCATCCATTCCGTATCTGGACCGCATCGATCATCGATCTTGAGGCTGAGCGAGTGCAGTCAGTCACTCAGACAGACTCTGACTCTGCCACGGCACTTGCCCTCGGAGAAAAAGGATCGACAAACACTGGTGCACACACTCGACTCTACAGTGAGTGAGTATGCGTGAGTGTGTCATGATTGCTTTATTTGATGTGACTCACCGATAGGCAGCAGTCAGTGAGTCACTGAATCTTGTCTTGTGTGGCCCCCGACTGCTCTGTACTCTGATGGTGACCACCGCACTGTGGCCAGAGGAGACTAGAGCACAGTCAGGAGCTGCCACTGAGCTGACAGTGACTTTACTTTAACTTTACTAGTTTGGAGACGCAAGAGAGAGAGAGAGAGACACCAAAGTCAGCAATGGTGTCTCTTGCATCTCCAAACTAGTAATAAAGTCAGCAGCAGTTCTGTTCTGGCCATTATTACAGCCTTGATGAGTATCTGTGCACTGCAGTGCTGCTGCGTCACATGGTGGTAGAAGGCCCTGCCCTGGGCCTGCATAAGCATAATTTGGCGATGCAAGCCGGCTGAGACTCCATGATTTCCAACAATCAAAAACAAATGCAGCTCAAACATGTTTAACAAACACAGACTAGTATCTTTCAATCACGCGATCTCAGTGTCACGCCCCTCACACTACTTTAATTACCAAGGCTTGCTGCCACAGGAATTTGTGCATTCTGTTTGAAATCTTTATTTCGACCAATAAGATCATAAAAGATATACACAGATCACAATCACAAGAATTTATACAATACATCAAAAGAATAATTTTAAAAATTGGTCTTTGCGATATGAATCGAATTATCTAAAATCAATTACCATCTAAAATTAAAAAAAACATAATTAGGAATCCACGTCCAGCTTAAGAAATCCTGAACGTGCGTGCCACATTGCCGTTAAGTACTTCGCCATTGCAAACACTATCTGTGGGGAAAGATCAGTCTTCAGGATTCTGTATGCAGGTAAAAAGTTTCAAAAACCCATGTTTTTGAGAAGGGGAATAAGCCAGTATTTCCTGATTTTTTTATAAGGCTCGCAGAAAAATACCACATGCAAGTAATTTTCTTGGGGGTGCGCGCATGCCGGGCAGCGCTCAGTGGTAGGGGGCGAAGACCATGAGCTTGTAAATGAGCTTAGAGGTAGGGTACCATGCCTCCACTGCAGAAAGAGTTTCCTAGCGAGCGCTGGAGTCATACCATCCAAAACACATTCGAAAGAATAATAGTCTTTGTTTTGGATGAATAAATTTGTCAGGGAACCCACCCGCGTCTCATTCACGGCAGCCGTTAGCTTTAGGTTGTAATAAGCCTTTGATAGTTCTTTCTGTGAAATCTTGGTGCTTGCTTTCGCCGGATCAGTCCAGAGTTCTGATAAGCCAAGGGTCTCAAGTGATCTTTTTATATAGATTAGCCATGGAATAGAACTAGCGTTTGGTAAGTTTAAGAACTCCTGAAGCTCGGACCTGTATTTAATAAGATCAATGCTGCTCCAGAGTCGTCGCCAGAAAGTGAATGGCTTGAGTCCCAATTCATCTGCGATTGGCCTGATGTCCAAATCAAGTCTCAAAGGGAGCAGTGGTGTACTTGCGGGGAGAGCTACCATCTGCCTGATAAATTTATTTTCTGTGGACATCAGTTTTTGAGCAGTGGTGTGACCCCACAATTCGCCCCCATATGTGACTGCCCCCCGGGCCTGTGCTTTATAAATTTGAATGATTGGACCCAGTTGGCAGTATGTGGAGTTCTTGACCATCCTTGAGATACCCCCCACTAGCTGCACAAGTTTCATGTTGGCTTTAGTCTTGTGTGTTTCCCAGGTCATTTTCTCGTTTAGAGTTACCCCCAGGTACTCAAACGTAGAGACCCTCTCTAAATGGACTGAGCCAAGCATGGGGTTGGAACATGTTGAGGGAGTGGGGTTTAAGATCATATATTTTGTTTTTAGGGCGTTGATCTCAAGTCCCCTTTCCGTACAGAATTCGAGAAAACCATCCAGTACCCTTTGGATTCCCATGGGGGATTTCAATAGCAGCAGGGTGTCATCCGCAAACATAATAGCGGGAACCCTGCTGCCATCCAATTTAGGGGCGTCAATATCTGCAATACTGGACAGGTGGGCGATTACCCCGTTCACAAAGAGGCAGAACAGGGTCGGTGCAAGCACACAGCCCTGTCTTACCCCTCTGTCAATGGGGAATCTGTCTGTAAGGTCCCCATTCCTGCCACACCTGACACGTGCGAAATTATTCCGATGTAATTTGATTAAGATGGATAGGATTTCTGCTGGGACACCCATATCTGCCAAGACTCTCCATAATTTTGATCGTGGGACCAAGTCGAAGGCGGCTCGCAAGTCCACGAACACAGTGTACAAGCTGCCCCCCTCGAGTAGTGCAGTCCTCCAATAAATGAGGTTTAGACGGAATATTTGGTCAGCTGTAGATATCCCCCTTCTAAAACTCAGAATAGCACATTCCTCCAGCCAGCTCTGGAGCTGATCCAATATAAGCCTCCCAAAAAGCTTCTGAGACACATCTATTAGGCTGATGGGCCTGTAATTGGCTGGGAGCAGAGGCGAGCCCCTCTTAAATATAGGAACAACCGCTGCTGCCAGCCAAGTACAAGGCACATCCATGCCCCCCAGAACTGCGTTAAGTAGTACAAGTAGGTAAGGGGTCCATACATCAGGTTCCTGTTTAAACAGATCACCTGGAAGTCCATCCAAGCCTGGCGCTTTACCCAGTGGTAGGGCCGCAATCGCTGCTCTGACCTCCTTTTCTGTAAAGAGGTCCCCTCTAAATAATTTGGGACAATTGTGGGTGAATAACATTTGGCCCCATTTTCCTCTGTGTAGAGGGACTGAAATTGTTCCTGCCATACGCTTGGTGCAATATTTGGTTCTATTGCGGGTGCTAGGTCTTCGGCCCCAGCGTTAACGATACGCAAGAACTTTCGAGAGTCCCTAGTGGCAAGTGAACTAGAAAGTTCCTCCCATTTATTCTGGTCCCAGTCCATCTTAGCACTATTGACCATTTTCTTGTATGCCCGTCTTCTAGACTGTGTCTCTAGTCTACTTTTACCCTCTTTGATAGAAAAGAGAAGATCCCCCTTTGCCTTGCGACATGTGGCATTGTACCATGTGGAACGATGGTAACCAACACCTCTGATATGAATCTTGGAAAAGAGGTCTATCGCCAAGGTCCTGACAAGTTCCTCGTGTAGCAGCCACAATATTTTATGGGTTTCCCCTGAGCTAGGTTCCCCACTGAATAGTCCAACTTTTTCTAGTGTTGGAATTATTCTCGTGTAGAGGCTGGATAGTTTTTCCCTACTGGTAGCCAATTTTTCCCACCTTACTCTTTTTCTATTGTTCTCGAGAAGTAGGCTTGGATTTGGATTTACCGCCACCAAAGCATGGTCCCTACCCTCCTTGCCAGGGATGGCATAATCCAATTCTAGGGCGTTGTGGTCACTATCTGATCTGACTAGGACCCTAAAATCAATAATATGCTGCCACGAGGACAGTTGGACTAGGACGTAGTCTATTCTTGACTCCCTGCCCACTCTGTTAAAGGTATATTTACTGGGATTGTCAGATTTAGTGCGTCCGTTACACGCCCTGAATCCGTATTTGAGGGTTAGGGCGGTAATCTGTAAAGCAAGTGGGGTCCATGCTCTAGGGGGGGAAGCTACCGTTGGGGGAACTAACCATCTAGCATCCTCTTCTAGTGAGCACCCATCCAGGAGGCCAGCAAGAGGCTCATAATGTGAGTTGAAATCCCCTCCCACCATGATTGGGATCCCTGTAGGTAAATCATCGAGGAAAGCTGAAAGTTCCTCAATGGTGGTCGATTCTCGTGCTATGTTTACTGGTCTAGATTAAACAAATTATCAAGACGAGTCTACAGGAATTTGTCCAATCGAGCTGCACAGCTAAAATATCTTCTGTGGTCAGCGGAAGTCGTGTGGCCTGGCATCCCAAATGAGTTGCCACCCATACTGCAAGGCCACCAGAAGGGCGTCCCCTACCCCCCCATTTCGCCGGAATGTAAAATGTAGCAAAACTCAGGGGAGAGTGCTCTTCCCTCGCCCAGGTTTGTTGGAAAAGGCAAATGTCTTTGGAATCAATAAATGATATCCAATCCAGTTGATCCCACTTATTTCCCAGGCCCGTCACATTCCATAAAAGAATTTTCAGGAAGGGCGGCCTGTGGTTTGCAGATGGAACTAGAGAGGGAGCGTGGTCATTTAGCTTAGCCGTGGGCATTGTTGCTGTGTTCATAACTCCTTGTAGTTCTCCTACTTCCCTGTAACTATTAGGGTGGTTAATGGTGGTCTTATTTTCTTCGCATGTGTAGTTCATTTCCCCATTCTGCCTGGTCTCTATCATTATTTCGTTTATAGGGCTACAGGGTGTGGTGGTTCGATCAAGACCCTCTCTGTGGCAATGATGGTACTCCTTGCCATAAGACCTCACCTGTCAATCCACCATTTCTAGTTCGCTGTATCTGTTAAATGTGGGAAAGTAAGTTGGATGGTGGACTCTAGGGCGATATTCTCTTCTGTTTCTTCCACCCCAGCCACCTCCCCTACCATGATACGTTTCCCACCCCTCCTCCTCCAGAATTGGTGTAAAGATTGCTTGTTGTTGAATTCGGGGGTAGTTGAAATTTGTTCTCCCACTGTAGTCCCACCCAACCCCTCTCTCGAGGAAAGTGCCCCATCTCTCCGAGTCCCCTTCATAATTCAGTGGTGGATAGAAGAAAGAAAGGGGTAATGACTTGATGTTACTCTCCTGGTCATCTGGGTGCCATCCGCAGATATAGGCGACAGTCTTGGGATCTCTAAAATTTGTCAAAATACAATCCCCTTGAATGGTTTTCTTTGTGCTGCCTACCCATGGAACCCTTCTAACCATCAGGACGTCGCTAGTTATGCCTTGGGGTAAAGGTCTATACATAGATAGCCAGCTGACCACCTTATTCTTCAGGGAAGATGTTGATTCTCTGAATGTGGTTTTCAACTCCGGGACCCCTGCTAAAATTACTGTGTAGGGGCTAGCCTCCGGAGGTAAATACACAGCTCTGGACTTTTTGGTGTTCCTAGGTGCCTTAACTGTTGGTAGTGTTGGTTGTGTTGGTTTGTGTGAGTCGTTAGGAACTTGCGCATTGTCCTTAGTGTTATTGGGGTTGGTCTGGGGAGGAGGGTGCGGTGGTTGTTGATTTGTGGGAGTATTAGGGTTGTGTGCATTGGCCTTGGGTAGACTTGTCGTGGTTGGGGGAGGAATTGATTTTGCCTTTTCTGCCACAGGGACTACCCTATTATCTTTTCCAGGGTTTGTTAGAAGATCCCTTTTGTTCTTTGTCTCTGTTCCCCTTCTGCCACCCCCACTATCTGCTTTTAGACTGTCAGCTAATTGGACAGTCGATTTTTCTATGGATACTAGCCTAGCTTCCATCTTGATTAACCGTGCTTCTAGCGGACTTAGTAGGGATCTAATGAGAGCGCCTATATCTGCTAGCGTGATATCCTCACTAGAGGTATCAAGGAGATGCTCTATTGCCTCTACGAGCAGTACATCAGAAGATGTTATCTGTGTTACGTCAGTGGGCCTTGTTTTTATACTGGTTAAGCCAGGTCTATTAGCTTCGGGGATAGGATGGATAGGGTTTAGTTTGGGAGTTTTTGTCTTCCCTTTCCCTTTATTTTGGATATCTGTTTTCCTTTTGAGAATGGCCCCTTCCCTTGCCCCCTGCAGACAGTTATTGGCTGTGCCTTTATCAATGATTACCTCTGGAACGAGGACTGCGGCGGTTAGTGGGGCGGGGTGTGGTTGAATCAATGGCAAGTTTTACATGCTCATATCCACATATTCACTGAGGTCCTTTGCAATGCTAAATGAAGTCGAGTTTAATGTATCTGGGATCACAGGAGAATTGACAACACCTGGTGTCTCGTTATTAGGCTCGACGTTATCAATGATTTGTGTGTGATTGTCTCTATTGGCAGGGGACTTGGCATGTGCCAGGGGGCCCATGGAAGATCTTCTTGCCTCTCTAGGACCGTAATTTCATCAATAAATTGTGAGCCGGCCTTAGCAAAATAGTTTTCCAGCGTGCCTTTAGCAGCTCCTGCTGCCGCCAAATTGCTTTTGCTCCGGGTTTCCCTGTGGTCATCCTGCAGCGGTGTTTGGTCAAAACTTCGAGGGTAGGATGGCCAGATACACAGATATTAGGTTTACAACAACGAGAAGTCCCACCTAGTATCTGCTATGTGGCAGCGACTCAGTGTTTGAGTCAAAAGACCTTGTGTCTCAGAATTTATAACGATTATCAAAATAACCATTAGGCCATAATGGAGGCAAGAAGTTTGAAAATACAATATCAGTGCACACACAAATATATTACGTGAGGGGAGTTCTATGTCAAACAAATACGACCACATATAAGTATTTAAAAATTGTGTTACTTTTATTATTAAAAAACATAAGAGGGATAGCCTCAGTCAGAGTGAAGAAATACAATATACACTGTTACAGAATGAATAAAAACATGTTAAAATTTCACAATAGTATCATAGAAAAACCAAAAAAAGTCGACGCGGAGTTTCGGTGCTTGCATGAAGATATGACACCTTCTTCAGGACGGTTAATCTATTGGAAAAATATTTATACACATTTAATACATAGACTCCTCTTAGACCTCACATAACTGCAAAATACATCAATACTTAGATACAGTGCAACTAATACATTGTCTACTAATCAAAAAATATATATACATCTTTGCTTTCTACAAGCGAAACTCAAATTAGAGTTCTGTGAATGATATAAACTTCACATTTTAATCCTTTTCTGTAATGTATGAGTATCAGTCCACTCAGGTCTATTCTTCAAGTGCCAATACATTGTACAGAGATGGGCTATTGACATACCTTGTTAATTAAAAACAAATGTTGTTCAAGTAAGAGATCACTCCGTTTGGTTTCAGGGATAGTGCTCTTATGGCTTCCACTTTGTATGGGTAAAAATGACACCTAGATTGAGACAATATGTACACTTTATAATGTTTGCCACATCGTCCAGAATGACATTGCTATCGTCTGATTTTATGTTTAAATAATACTGTCTCATACCTGTTGTTAAAAATCAGGGCTGGTAATGAAGCTGTATGGAGAATGGCCACCGTATCTTTTTCTTACTGATTGAAATTCCCCAGTGAGTTTACCTGAACAGAAATACACGCCTTTGTTCAAGAAAATTTGGCTTCAATTGTCTTCATGATTACCAAAAAATATTTTCAGAAAGATTGTTACCTCCTTAGTCGCCGTATTTTAATCATGGGGACTTCTATCTTCAAATGGTCGGCAAGTAGTATTGTATCTTTTTACTTTTTCGCCTGGAATTGCCTTTTAGAATTAGCGGTATTCTGTCCAGAAGGGGAAATGTGGGAAAAGAAGACATTCGGGTTAACACCTTCTCTGTCTTTTGTTGTCATTTGGTCAACTTGTCTTAGCGTATCATTAGCGGAATGTAAAGATTACCACTAACTGTTTTAATGAGACATCACATAAGTCTATGAGTGTGTGTATTATCAGAGCTTAGTATTAAGGTATTTTCATGATATACCCATTTAGACATGACTATATGTATTTACTGGTATAACAGTGCGGGCCTTTGATCTATATTCGTTATACTTGTGATATCTATACAGTATCCTTTGTTAGTTCTGATTTTTTGGGTTTATTTTTAAACTGAACCCACGGGGAGATAGGTCGTGTGATTCAGGTCTATAGGTTTGTCCTCCCATTATACTATTTACACCCGGTGGTATGGGGTGGAGTAAGCGGGTATTTTGTAAAAAAAAGAGGTTATTTTATGAGTAAAAAATCCCTCGATATTTAAAAACGACAGTTTCCCGTTTATCCCCAAGGGTCAAGGGCTTGTTCACCACCTACCTTCAGCGCGAGTGTCGGCCTCCCTGCCTTCTCCGTCATACAGCTTCCGGGTCCCGATAGTCACTACTCTCCCTTTTTCCCGCTATTTATGTGAGATTCCGGGGAGGTCAGGGGTCAGGTAAACGATATTACCGGAGTTGTAAGCCACCGCACGAACATTTATTGACTCATTGCGGTAGACGATTGTCTAGTTGTGGTATATGTGTTTCAAGTCAACGAGATATAATTCTAAAATTTAGATCATTTTTTACCTCGTGTTTTTTTATGCATGATTGGCCCACAGATATGTTGTCTAATACTTCGGCCATTTTGGAATGGATAAGACTCAACCTTATTAGTGTCTAAGGTCTTGGATTCCTATCATAAATCCACCTTTATTTTTAGTATGTTGATTCTTAAGGTCGTTACAACGATAACATGGTGTTGGATTTATGATCCGTTATTCACATTGTGTAATCGTAGGTTATCCTAGATCGTGATATAAGTGAGTTTACAATACAGTATTTTTACACAGACCACAATCGTTGGTCTCACACACTTAGAAATGAAGATGTTTTTTATTTAAATGACTTGTTATAAAATATATTTAGTATGGGTAAAGGATTTAGTCCTTCGAGTGGCCCCCTTGTGATTATGGAAACGGAGCGGCCATCTTGGAGCGTGAAAGTAAACCATTACCCCTGACTTTTGTCACTAACCATAGTAATCTCAGTAACAAGATAAAATACATAATAAACCGGAATTGGCACTTAGTGACCAATAAAAACAACGTTATCTTACCAAAACCAATGTTCTCCTACAGAAGAAATAAAACGATAAGGAACAGCCTAGTTCAAACATACAGAGAAATCCCTGTTCCAAAACAACCGAGCATTGTTAAAACTCCACTGCCAACGGGAACGTTCCCGTGTGGTAATTGTGGCATTTGTGACCACATAATCAAAGGCCCTACAATATCAGTGAACGGCGTCACCCACAAGATAGGTGATTTCCACAACTGTAGAACTAAAAATGGAATATACCTGATCAAATGTCCCTGTAATCAAGCCTATGTAGGCGAAACCTCTAGGGAGATTAGAATACGTATCAATGAACATAGATCAGCAATCAGGACCTCAAAAAAATCAGCACCACTAGTAGACCACTGGAATACTTCAAAACACAAAGTGGAGGACCTCCAATGGTGCATATTAGAAACCACTAGAAGCACTATACGAGGAGGAGACCTTACCCTCAAGAGAAAAAGAAGAGAACAGTTTTTTATGTCAAAATTCAACACTGTACGGAAAGGACTAAACTCTAAGGAGGATTGGGAGAGATTATTATGTTAGACCAATCCTGCTCCTGTCCTATTGAGACATACCAACTAGTGCTTAGCCAGATAAGCGATGCCACTGAAAATTCTATATTATAACTAACACATAGCCCTCGAGATTGGACTATTAATTCATCTCGATGGCTAATATACAGGATACCTAAAATTACTTCCATATCTAACAGTATTTGTCACTATTGAATAAGTTACTGATGAGGATCATTAGAATATGTCCGCTCCAAGATGGCCGCTCCGTTTCCATAATCACAAGGGGGCCACTCGAAGGATTAAATCCTTTACCCATACTAAATATATTTTATAACAAGTCATTTAAATAAAAAACATCTTCATTTCTAAGTGTGTGAGACCAACGATTGTGGTCTGTGTAAAAATACTGTATTGTAAACTCACTTATATCACGATCTAGGATAACCTACGATTACACAATGTGAATAACGGATCATAAATCCAACACCATGTTATCGTTGTAACGACCTTAAGAATCAACATACTAAAAATAAAGGTGGATTTATGATAGGAATCCAAGACCTTAGACACTAATAAGGTTGAGTCTTATCCATTCCAAAATGGCCGAAGTATTAGACAACATATCTGTGGGCCTATCATGCATAAAAAAACACGAGGTAAAAAATGATCTAAATTTTAGAATTATATCTCGTTGACTTGAAACACATATACCACAACTAGACAATCGTCTACCGCAATGAGTCAATAAATGTTCGTGCGGTGGCTTACAACTCCGGTAATATCGTTTACCTGACCCCTGACCTCCCCGGAATCTCACATAAATAGCGGGAAAAAGGGAGAGTAGTGACTATCGGGACCCGGAAGCTGTATGACGGAGAAGGCAGGGAGGCCGACACTCGCGCTGAAGGTAGGTGGCGAACAAGCCCTTGACCCTTGGGGATAAACGGGAAACTGTCGTTTTTAAATATCGAGGGATTTTTTACTCATAAAATAACCTCTTTTTTTTTACAAAATACCCGCTTACTCCACCCCATACCACCGGGTGTAAATAGTATAATGGGAGGACAAACCTATAGACCTGAATCACACGACCTATCTCCCCGTGGGTTCAGTTTAAAAATAAACCCAAAAAATCAGAACTAACAAAGGATACTGTATAGATATCGCAAGTATAACGAATATAGATCAAAGGCCCGCACTGTTATACCAGTAAATACATATAGTCATGTCTAAATGGGTATATCATGAAAATACCTTAATACTAAGCTCTGATAATACACACACTCATAGACTTATGTGATGCCTCATTAAAACAGTTAGTGGTAATCTTTACATTCCGCTAATGATACGCTAAGACAAGTTGACCAAATGACAACAAAAGACAGAGAAGGTGTTAACCCGAATGTCTTCTTTTCCCACATTTCCCCTTCTGGACAGAATACCGCTAATTCTAAAAGGCAATTCCAGGCGAAAAAGTAAAAAGATACAATACTACTTGCCGACCCTTTGAAGATAGAAGTCCCCATGATTAAAATACGGCGACTAAGGAGGTAACAATCTTTCTGAAAATATTTTTTGGTAATCATGAAGACAATTGAAGTCAAATTTTCTTGATCAAAGGCGTGTATTTCTGTTCAGGTAAACTCACTGGGGAATTTCAATCAGTAAGAAAAAGATACGGTGGCCATTCTCCATACAGCTTCATTACCAGCCCTGATTTTTAACAACAGGTATGAGACAGTATTATTTAAACATAAAATCAGACGATAGCAATGTCATTCTGGACGATGTGGCAAACATTATAAAGTGTACATATTGTCTCAATCTAGGTGTCATTTTTACCCATACAAAGTGGAAGCCATAAGAGCACTATCCCTGAAACCAAACGGATTGATCTCTTACTTGAACAACATTTGTTTTTAATTAACAAGGTATGTCAATAGCCCATCTCTGTACAATGTATTGGCACTTGAAGAATAGACCTGAGTGGACTGATACTCATACATTACAGAAAAGGATTAAAATGTGAAGTTTATATCATTCACAGAACTCTAATTTGAGTTTCGCTTGTAGAAAGCAAAGATGTATATATATTTTTTGATTAGTAGACAATGTATTAGTTGCACTGTATCTAAGTATTGATGTATTTTGCAGTTATGTGAGGTCTAAGAGGAGTCTATGTATTAAATGTGTATAAATATTTTTCCAATAGATTAACCGTCCTGAAGAAGGTGTCATATCTTCATGCAAGCACCGAAACGCCGCGTCGACTTTTTTTGGTTTTTCTATGATACTATTGTGAAATTTTAACATGTTTTTATTCATTCTGTAACAGTGTATATTGTATTTCTTCACTCTGACTGAGGCTATCCCTCTTATGTTTTTTAATAATAAAAGTAACACAATTTTTAAATACTTATATGTGGTCGTATTTGTTTGACATAGAACTCCCCTCACGTAATATATTTGTGTGTGCACTGATATTGTATTTTCAAACTTCTTGCCTCCATTATGGCCTAATGGTTATTTTGATAATCGTTATAAATTCTGAGACACAAGGTCTTTTGACTCAAACACTGAGTCGCTGCCACATAGCAGATACTAGGTGGGACTTCTCGTTGTTGTAAACCTGTAAAACCCCGTCCCGGATAGGATTAAGGGGGAACTCCCTGTTTTGTTTGAACAGATACACAGATACACAGTTAAGCCAGGGCAAGGGGGGTAGCCTGGTCCCGGTCTCTCCCGTCCTCGAACGGCCTCAAACGGCCCGCCCTTTGCCCGGGCTTAGCCCGGCGCTCGCCCACGCGCGTTCCGCATTCGCGGTGAGTGTCGTGCCAATATTGGAGTAGAAGGGGGCGGGAAGAGACACCAGGTGCGCTGCGTTGTTGATGCGCGGTGATCCCTGGGTCTCGCAGTCCCGGCCCCTGTCAGCGTGAAGATGTGGCTGTTGAATCCCAAATGCAGGCTCTGTAGTAAATCAGGAGAAGGGCAGGGTCTCTCTTCAGAAAACGGCTGCGAGCCGTAAGTAGCTGGGAGCAGGGGGGCGGGAAGAGACACCAGGTGCGCTGCGTTGTTGATGTGCGGTGATCCCTGGGTCTCGCAGTCCCGGCCCCTGTCAGCGTGAAGATGTGGCTGTTGAATCCCAAATGCAGGCTCCGTAGTAAATCAGGAGAAGGGCAGGGTCTCTCTTCAGAAAACGGCTGCGAGCGGCATCCGGTTCACATGGTTTGTAAAGCGCCAAGAGGACACTTTTTGAAAGCTGCAGAGCGCCTCGAGGCTTAATAAAAACATGAAATGCTAATAGCGATGAGATGCGGCGTTTGTGTGTGTGTGTGGGTACTACAGGCTTTTCTTGTCACAACAATGATCTGAGGGAAGTGTATGCAAACGTTGTTGTGGAGTACGCGTGTGAGGAGATCGAGCTTCCTTTACGCTGCACATCTTGTTCTTTGTCAGTCCAGTATTTAGGTGGTAGGTTTCATGGGGATTGATTGGAATATGTTCAGACCCGTTTTCTGCGTGTGTAATAAATCCGAGGCTAAACTTAGTTTAATGAGGCTAAGAAATACTCATTTTAGAATTAGAAAGCATTGGAATCTGCAGAGCCGTGTAACTTACCTGGGGACATATCAGTTCATGAAAGATGTTAAATCTTGAATTTTCTGTGACTGCTGATAGCAGACAATATTTGAAGCAGGCTCTACAACCCTGAATCAGCTTGACATGAAATATAAACTAGAGCCAAGATAAAGAAAAACAGTTGGAGTCACATGATTTCTTCCAATTAGTTCATAGGTAGGGATACTGCTTGTATTATGTATTTGTTTTGTTACATTTCTGTATTTTTCCATTTTTATGCTTATCGTTATTAATATTTGTTTTTGTTTTATGTTAAAAAAAAATTACGTTGGTACACTCTAATTCAGATGCTGCCCATATTCTAGCACCATATGGAGTCCAGTACAATGCACACAAACAGACATTTGAAAATATTCACATTTGCAATTCAAACAGGTGCACCTTTGTTTTTTTAAATGGAAATCTCATTCTTTTTTAATTCAACTTGCAGTAGTGTTGCTGCGCATAGATGTTGGCCTAGCAGCGATGAACGTGTTGCATGCCACAAGTTACTTTGCTTTAGGATGGTGTGATTATCCCCCGGTCTCCGTCATTCTCCTTTCTCTCTGTCCTATGCAAGATGGGTATCGCTAATGCTCCGAGTATTTGAGAAAACGTCAGGAACCACATCCCACTGCCCTTGCATGATGTGCATATGGGGTCTATAGCTCACGGTCACAGCTTTCAAGCATAAGGTTTGCTAGCGCACTTTAATCTCTGCATATATATAGCCAGCATGGCAGGAAGTTGGAGTCATTTGCTATTCAAACACCTCACACTCGTTTGCTACACAGGGCTTCCTGTTCTTTGGTGCATTGTATCCTGACAACTGTATTCGGGTTTTCCTGGATGCAGACCTTTCATATATCGTTAAATTGCTTGTGGTTTGAAAGCTTGCTTGAGTAGACTGTTGCACTAACAGTAATTCACCTTGCCAAGGATTTACGCAAATAGGGTAGATAAGAAAAGGAGGGAGCTTATGGATGGAAAGTTTTGATATTTATTAAAAACGTAATCGCTGTAATAGACTGATAAAAGTAAAAAGGGGAAGGACTCAAACTCACCTTTGGGTTAATTCCTTACAGACTTAGTGAAAGGCAGAGGGAAATATGACATCCCTTTATTAAGAACTGCACTTTAACTATTGCTTCTTGCTTCTCAAATTTGCTTGAAAATGCACAATTTACCCACTCTTTTTCAAAATGTTCTCGGGGGAGAAGCTTAAGATGTTTGGGCTCGCTCGCCACAGTGCACTCCGATAAAGTTTACGCCTTACCACTTTCAAATGTCACCAGCCACCACAGCCACCACGCTGTGTTTGACAGAGCAGGGTCCATTCAGGCCCTGCACTGTCAATCACATTCACACCATGGTGTGCATTTGTGAACACACTCGAATTCAGGCATCCTGCTGACAGCAGCAAAAGGAGCAATTAAGAAAGCTACCTGAGATAAGGGGTGTAAAATGGCCTTTATCCCAACTGAGACTTTTGTGTGAGTGTCTGTCTTGCTTCTGTCTGGGTGTATGCCTGCTTGCGTGCACATATTTGTGTGTGTGTGTGTGAGAAAATGGCGACCATTAAAGCTCTCTAAAGATGCAAGAAGGCAGCATGTGACGCTGTACAAAACCAAATAAGTCGAAGTCCCTGGAATAAGCCATCGTGGTATGAAAGCGTGTACCCCTCCTCCAGCTGGTTGCCCGTCGAAGCAGTGGGGTCATTCGCATTGCAGATGACCACTAACCCCCATTTTAAAAGCAGGATGACCGCCTCTCGGCCATCGGTGTGGCCTGGGAGGCTGCCGCTGCGGGTCATCTGCTGGTCTATTAGCTGTGTACTCCAAAATCTCCCGCCCCCCACCCTTCCTCCGCTTGCATAAACAGATCTGCATAGGAAGAGCTCCCTGCACAGACATAGGACCCTGCATTCACGGTGGTGCCAGACAGCGCACGATACCTGGCTTACCTTACCTGTAGGGAGAGCAGGAGTTACCACCACAGCAAGGGGGCTTGATGGCTCAGTGCTGTTGAGTAACAGTACTACCTAGCATTAAAAACACAAAGAAATACAGCTCTGATGTCATCTGCTTGTATGCCCTTTGGTCCCTTGGTCTGCCGCTCATCTGCTTGTGTCAGAGTGAATGGAATTGTGTTGTTGTGCGGCTGTGGCGATTTTCGCATAATTAGAGACAACCCACATAATTCATCATCTGCTGCCTAACCTGCTGATGGTAACACATTAAAATGTGTTTTTGGCTCAAATGGTTCAAAACGGAGCTACACATATTGCCGTTGAGTGGAAGGCCCTTTGCAAGCTTGACTGGTCAAATTTATGTTGCTCATTGCTATATTAGGGAGTTAAACAGGTACTAATGAGGTACAACAAATGCCCAGACAGTGCTAACAAGTGTAAAATTGAAAAAAATATAAAGAAATACTATCAGAAAATATGCAGCATTACGCTGCATAATTAGCTTTTTCTTGTTGCATAATTTACTAAGCCTGCCACATAATTTGTCCCTCCAATCTTCATAATTCCAGTGACCCTGGCTATAGGACAGTGCAAAGTCATCAAGGAGATGGATTCTTGGGAGACAATATATCCAATTAATTGGTTGGTCTGACACGCGCTTTTGATTAAATGCTGAATCCAAAAATGTGTCTTATACCATGCAAGGTAAGTATTGTGCATAATGTACTGTGTTTATGGTTGAAAAGGCTGTCTTTTGTTCCCCTAGGAGGTGCTTTTAGTGTTTGGCTTGTTTTTGTCCCATGGGCCTTCCATTTGGCACATAGGTTCCCCAGGGTGGCCCTTTGGCAGCTCTAAGCCCCATGTGCCTGACGCTCTTGCAGTTTTGACTCAGTCATAAATTGACTCCAACACAAGGCCCAGGTTACTCCCTGCGATCATTTAGTTGCCAGCGTGGAACTAGGAAGACTGAGAGAGCCCTGTATTATTATTATTATTAATGGTTTTTATTGAGCGCAGACATATCACCCTATTGGGTCTCATGGCGCTGTTATGCTGTTATGTATGCCATTGATTGTTGGAATAAATTTGGAATGAATGACAACAAATTGTTCAGGACGGCATTTGTTTTAGCACTTTGTGAAAGCTGATAATCTAAATCATTGCGACTGACATGCCTTTATTTAATTGCCTCAAGCTGTGCATGGTGCGAGCCACACTGTTAAAACATGGTATTTCAAGCTGGTATTTATTTTCGAGGTGAACTCTGTGTGCCCATAACTTTTAGCGTGATCTTTGTGTGCACCATGTAGCCGGTTCTTGCCACCGAGATACACATATTTAATGCAAGTGGGTGTCTTTGCCATTCAGAAGTCAGACATCACTTAAAAGGAAGTTGGCAGGTTTTGGAGGTTATGTGTGGTCACTCTCCAGGCCCTCAAGCAGTGTCTCTTAGAGCTGAGATTTCCATGAAAGTCTTAAATTCTGAATTCAGCACCTGAGCATAATAGGACGGTATGTACGAAGCTCTGTGGTTATACTGAATAAGCAGCAACCTATGTTATGCCATCTATTAATGTAATAACTGCACTTTCACAATTGCTTTATTAACCTTCCTGCTTTCCCAAATTTGCTTGAAAATGCACGATTTTTCTTCTTTTTTTTCAAAATTTTCTTGGGGGGGGTTATCCCCCCAAACCCCCCTTTTGGGATTTGGGCTCGCTCGCTACGCACGCTCGCTACGGTGCTGTATGCAAATCACTTTGCGCCCCACCACTTTCAAATGTCACCCACCGCCCTTGAGAGTGGAACACACTTAGTCAGTCATAGAACCAAAGTTAAAAAATTAATGATCACCATGAGCAATGCCAGTTGTATCCTCTGAAGTGGAGTAACAGAACTTGAGGGGGCCCCCCTGCAAAGTAGATGGAGGGAGCCTCCCCTCCCCAGCCCACCACCTACCACTTTTGTGTCAGGCGGCCTTGGAGCACGGGCCACCCTGTACCGCAGTGGCTGTCGGGACTTATATTACGCCAGTGATCCGCTGATACCAATTGTGGCTTCGGTTCAAGCTTGGGCAGGAGACAAGGCCATGCAATCTGCAAGGGAACAGCCTGCTTCTGTACTCAGAACTGAAAAATTAACACGTTCAATAAATGACTTCTTGATTAACCTAATTGTGCACTCAAAATATTCAGAGATAGGTTCTACCAATGTTTGACTTTCTGACACCTGATTGCAGACCACAATACATTGAATTAGGTGTTAAATGGTGGCAGAGAGTACCTTGGATTTCATACATTATTTTATTAGAATAATATGAGATTTTGGGGGATCTGATATAAAAAGAATGCTTTCTAAACTAATGGCAGCACACAATTATAGCTTCAGGTTCATCATTTTTAAACCTGTAATGTTCCAATCGACTGTGTGTATATAACTAAGAACAATCCTAACAAAAGGAAGGGTGACTGCAAAAAGAAACCTGTCAATACATTTCAGTATAAAATTCTGTTCTTTTTAATAAAATTTCAAGTTAAAAATAAACATAATATACAAATCACATCAAATTAACACACAAATTCTATACAATTCATAAAGTATTATCACATAATCTAAAAAAAGAGAGGGGGAACACAAAATTCATGGACTATCACATAACGTTAGACCAAAGGACAAAGAGTGGCAATCAATATTTTCGACGCGCGTTTCGGCGTTTCAAAAAACGCCTTCCTCAGGAGCCACAAAATATTTCCAAACAAATTTTTCCTTCTTTCCTCTTATAGTGGTTAATATCCACTTTTAATTAACTCACAATCGATCGATAGCCGTTATGGAGGACCTGACACTAACTTACTGGCGGATCGAATCGCTGACTAAAATAAGCGGTTAGCTGGTTCTAAGCATAACACATTTATTCCACACGACCACTTATGTAGTTCAGATTGTGGCTTCATTTCATAAAAAATCACTTAGCATCTGAGTAGATTCTAGACGTAGTCTTCTTGTTGTAAATAAGAAGAAGGAGGGGGGAGGGCTCAATCTTCTCGTCCTATTTCCTGAATAAAACTTGTAGCATTTTGTAAGGTACTTTGGTTCCCCTTTAGAAAAAAGCAGAGATCTAATGATCTTCGTGGTTCAATTAAAATCAACAAGTTCCTCTTTATCCATAGCCTCACGTCTGGTCTACGTAAATCTAATATATGGCGAGTAAACCAGACAGCCGAGCAAAATATAAACGTGTCCGTGAGGTATTCGATTATCGGATTCCGGGCAAACGATTAACCTGTCCTTTCCTTCACTCCGCGAGATTCGTCAGAGGTTATATATGGAGGGAAACACGGCGCTGCAGAGGATGACTGCCAGCGTTTCTTGGCCGTTAGAAATGGTATCATTTCTAACGGCCAACGGCCAAATGGTATCATTTCTATGGGGGTGAGATCTCTCGAGGCCACCTCCCTCACATTGGGGTGGTAAACCCAGTGGAACAAATGATTGTAGCTGTAGCCTTCTGTGGTGGGGAGATGATAGTCCGGATGCAGTTCTCAAAGGTACTCACATCCCATTTATGGAATAGGTCCAAGACCGTCAAACAACCCCCTTCCTCCAGGCCTCAAAGGGACCGAGTCGTAGGGCTGGGGGAATGCCGGATTGAAGTGTATTGGGGTAAAAGGTGACAGGAAGGATGTCAGAGCCCCATTCCCTGTGACCGTATCCCAAACCCTGAGGACGGTACGAGTAGGTGTGCTAAGATAAGCATTTGGAGGTCGGTCCTTTCGTGTCTTCCACAACACATCCCAAATATTTGACGCCATGAGTGCTCTCTCCATGTGAAGCCAGTGTTCGTCTGATTCACAGGTGGACCTTTCCGGGATGACCCATAAGAGCGCGGCTTCTGGCAGAGCCAGGTCTCCCTTGGGTCTGAGCACCTTAGAAGATAATCTCGCCCTTCCCCCTTGCAAAATGAATTGTGTCATTAAAGAGTTTAGGCGGGAGAAGACACTGCAATCTACGTCAATTGGGAGCCCTTGAAATAGGTAGAGAGGTGAGGGAGTACTGGCATCTTAATGGCATGAATCCTGCCCAGACAAGACAGATATAGGGGAGCCCATCTTTTTAAGTCCACCTTTAATTGTTGAAGCAGTGGGGGATAGTTGGTGCTGAACAATTCCGGCAGTGTGGGTGTGATTCGAATGCCTAGATATGTAATCTTGCGGGAAGCCCACTGAAAAGGTGTTGAGCCCTTTAGGTCGTCCACCATCGCTTGATGGGCCATCAGATTAAGCAGATGTGACTTAGAAAGGTTAATACGAAATCCTGCTACCTCTTCAAAGCGTTGTAGAACCTCCAAAATGTCTGGAAGGGAGGCAGCGGGTACAGTTAATGAGAGCAAGATATCGTCTGCAAAGAGTGACACCTTGTGATTGTCCCCTGCAAAACGTAGTCCACTATTCTTTGGGTCCTGTCGGATCATGGCTGCTAGTGGCTCTATACTGAGTGTAAACAGTAGAGTGGAGAGGGGACACCGCTGTCGTGTTCCCCTTCCCAATGGAAACACTTCTGAGCTCACCCCGTTCACTAGCACTCTAGCTACTAGAGAGGAATAGTTCGCCTTAATGATTGTTACGAATTTATCACAAAAGCCAAACTTCTTCAAAGTGAGGAAGAGAAATCCCCAGTCCACCTGGTCAAACGCCTTCTCGGCCTCCAGCGCCAGAAGGACAGTGGGTATCTTTTTTATGGAGACTTCCTCAATAATGTGTAGCATCCGTCGAATATTATCATGGGTTCGTCTCCCTTTAATGAACCCTGATTGATCGGGTGGATCAATGCCGGGAGCAGGTCATCCAGTCGCGTAGCTAAGATTTTCGAGTACAGTTTGGCGTCTCAATTTAACAGTGCTATGGGACGGTAGGAACAGTATTGTTTCAAATCTTTGCCCTGTTTGGGAATGAGAGACACAAGAGCCTCACTCATAGAGTCCGTCACCCTGCCCTCGCCCGCCATGTAATTGAACAGCTGTACCAGCTGTGGGACTAACTCCGCCATGTAGGCTTTGTAAAATTGGGCTGTCAGCCATCAGACCCCGGAGATTTATGGCATTTCAGACTTTTTATGGCGTCACGGACTTCCTCATCTGTGATCGGGCTGCTTATTAGAGCATTCTGGGCTTTCGATACTTGGGGAAGTGTAATAGTATGCAAGTATTCGGACTGTGCAGCTTCCATAGCTGGCTCTGCTGTATACAAGTCTCAATAAAATTTCCCAAATACCTTGGCCTTCCCAGTGTCCTGCCCCACAATTGCATTGTGTTCATCGTAGATATCCCCTATATGCTCTTTCTCATTTTTCACTCTCGACTTCCTTGCTAGATGGGCACCAATCTTATCACCCTGGTCATAGGTGGTTCTGTGTAAGCATAGTAGTGAGAGTTCCGCTTGGTTATTATGAATCGTGTTGAGTTTCCTCCTTAAGGCTGTGACTTTCCTCTGCAGCACCCTTGTTGGATTTTTCTTATGAAGTCCCGCTGCCTTTTGTAATTCCGTTTCTAGGGCCTGTCGATCTTTATTAAATGACTTGTTTAGGGCGGAATTTTGTGTAATGCATTGCCCCCGTACAATCGCCTTAAAGGGGTCCCAATTATTCAGAGGGGTTGTATCATTCGGGTCATTATATTAAAAAAACACTTATAGTTTTCCTAAGGGAATCATGTAGTGCTCTATCCCTTAACAGCGACTGTGGAAAAACGCATTGCTTGTATGGGGGGTGGGGTGGAGGTGGCATCTCCCAGACAAGGCATGCACATACTGGTGCATGATCAGAGAGCGATGTCTCATATGTTGTCACTGATTGTAGGGCCTGCTTCAAAGTGTTGCTTATGAAGATGTAATCTAAATGGGAATACGTTGTGTGGGAGTGGGAGAAGAAGGTGTAATCGAGGACCTTCAGGTGCAATATGCGCCATGCGTCTAGGAGGCCCAAGTCCACAAAGGCCCTTTTAAGTGAGATGGGAAAGTTGCCTATGGGTGAACATGTGCTGTCTAACTCTGCTTCCCAGGTCAGGTTGACCAGGGCTTCCAAAAAATTGTGCAGAAACTTAGGTTGATTGGTGGTAGGGGCATACGCTGTAGTGAAGGTACAAAGCCTACCTAAAATACACCCCTTGACTATAATGTACCTTCCCTCCCTATCCCTCTTGCAGCCCTCTGGAGCAAAGTGCAGGGAGGAGTGAAAGAAAAGGACTACACCGTTGTGCTTAGTGTGTGCTGAGGATTTATACATGAGTGGGTATTGTTTGTGCTTAAGGCGATGTTCCTCTGTTCTTTTGAGGTGAGTCTCCTGTAGGCCCACCACATTGTGCTTTGTCTAGAATGTGTTTCCACGGTTGTTGTCGTTTCATCGGGGAGTTGAGTCCCCGTTCATTCCATGTGAGGGTTTTGATGACCATTATCTGTGTCTATCAAATCCCCCTCGATGCATATGGTCACCATGTCCAGTGCGCCGTCTTTCCCCTCTCCCTCCCTGTTTTTGCCCCTTCCTCCTGGTAGGTTGCTCTCTGTGTTAGTACTGCCCCTTCCCCATCATCATCTGGTTTCCCCTTGTACTACAATTAAAGAACAAAACTCCTGAACCCACCCACAACCAAAAAACAAACCCCCAAATGAGTGTCACTCTATTAACATTTTGAAAAGTGTCTAGGGATCTGACCCTTCCCCGTTACGGCATTCCTTCGATCAGCTGGAGATAAACACTTGAGGATTAAGGAACAGGGAGGGACCACTAAAAGTTACCCCGGTTTAAGTCAATCAAGCCCGCATTATCCCAGTACCTCACCACTCGGACAGTCGGAAGTCCCACTTCAAGTCGTGAACCCTGTGAGGTCCTTAATCTCCCATGGGAGGTCTCTTTTTGGGCCATAGATCATCCATCTGGTGTCTGCTGTGTTCGATTCTTTGGTGACCTTTGGTATCGTGCTGTCTTCCATTTGGCCTCTTCCCCCTGAGTGGGTCGAGGAATGGACCCTCCGCCGTCTCCATCCACCTCCAGGTGCTCTGATTGTTGTGGCAAACCCAGTGCTCGTCTCGCTTCTTGGATATCAGTGACATGTTGTGGCTTGTTGCGCAGTTCGAAAGCTAGGCCAAAGGGATAGGTCCACCTGTATCGGATGTTGTTCTGTCGAAGTTTGTCTGTGATAGGCTTGAATTGGGCACACCTCGCCAATGTCGCTGGAGTGATATCTTGAAAAAGCAGACATGTCTCCCTTTGGAACAATACTTCCTTTAGCCTCCGGTCTGCGTGGAGGATCGCTTCTTTTACTCTGTAGGAGTGCAGTTTGACCAGCACATCTCTTGGACGGCATTTGTCATCTTGGGGTGGGGGGGCGACTCTGTGCTATCTCTCTATTTTCACTTCGGGCCTGATTCTCCCAACAGTTCTGCGAACAGCCCCTGTTTGCAGGCCTCTAGGTCTGGCCCCTCCACCCCTTCCTTCAGGTTCTGAATGCGTACGTTGTCCCTTCAAGATCTATTTTCAAGGTCCTTGTTTTTCAAGACGGCTATCTTGAGGTGGTCTTGGGGGGAATTGACCACAGTCTCCATACTATGGGTTTTCCCCTCAAGATCCGTGACCTTGGATTCTAGGTCCAGTGTTCGTGTGCCCACTGCATCAACATCCTGTTGTAGGAAAATTAAGCATGTGTTGATGTCGGACCGCATACTCTCTATAGAGGTGGTCAGATCCGCTTTGAGTTCTTCCCTCAACTCTCTTTAGAAGTCCTTCAGTGCGAGGTGCAGGTCCTCTTTCGTGAGAGTCACGGTTTCAGGATCGTTGTTGCGGGTAATGGAGGGCCCTGTCTCTGGTGCTGTGAAATAGTTGAAGACCCTGTTACTCTGGGTCTACTTTGGCAGGATATAGACCGATGCGGAGGGGTGGCCGCTCCTCGTTGCGTCACCCGGGAGGCCTTTCTCATGGCCAGGAGCCCCTGTCAGTGCAGCCCCGTCTCTGCTCTTGCGGCTGTGTAAATTGGCATTTTCCCTAGCAGCCACTCGATCCCTGCATGCTCAGTGGCCACCTGGTCAGCTTAACGTGGCGAGTTGAACTGTAGCCTCACCATCTGCTGGAAGAAACACCAGCTCTCCCAAGAGGATGTCCCATTAGCTGGATGATCTCTCCTGTATGTTTTGTCAGGCTTGCTAGTGTTGTTTTAGGGCCTTGGGTATCCCGCAATAAAGTTAGGCTGCTCCTCCTTCCCTGCTGTCTGCCATCTTAAGGTCAGGCAAGGAATTTGTTACTGCTGATTCCCTCCTCAGCAAGCCTCCTGCATCTTATTCCCCACTTCTGGCTGGGCTCCAACCGGCCACGGGCTGTATACGGGAAGGTTATCGCCTCTACCGACACTTGGTGAGTGATTCTGGCCCGGTCGCAGCACACTCCGGCAGCAGCTCATGCGCGGATCTTTTATTGCGTGCTCAGCACCACAAGTGGTCAATCTGCCCCCTTACTTGCATCCAGCGAGTGCCCAAGGCTGGTCTCAGCTTTTACGTTCTCTCCGGCCTTCCCAGGACTGGCCCTGGCCTCCCGCACTGTCGTTCCGCACCAGGCAAGATGTCCGCTGCCAGGCGTGATCCCGCCAGAGGTTTCGGCTTGCGAGTCCCTTGTCCGTTGCTCTGTTCTTCCCTGTCTCTTCTCCTTGTCATCGTACTCCACCAGTCAGATGGCTTCCCTCGTTCAACGCATCTCTCTAGATCCCGCTGGATGCACATTTCCAGCCTCTCTCGTGAAAACTGCCACCGAGCCCCTGCAGATCACATCCGCATGGCCATCTTGGTTGGCCACGCCCCCACCCTGTTATTTTTATGTTATATTAATTTTTAGTATGTTTACAAAAATGTATCTGTTTTATTATTGTGAAATAATATTTCATTGTAATAAAAGTTTACAAATATAATTGAATGTTTGTAAACGAGTCAACTATTATATTTTAAAATAACATCATATTTAATGACATATGGGGAGCTAGACTTACTCCAAGGCTGGACTGGAGTCCATTTACACCATATTTTGTGACCTTTACGACGGTACTAACTTTAGAAGTGCAGTTTATGGATAGCAATGGTCTTACTCTTTTGTGTGGGAGTGTTAATATTAGCAAGCTCCTTTCTAAACCCCCCTTTCATTTTCCCAAACTCCTCCCACTTAAGATTAGGTATTCTCCATTTTCCAGCCACTCCCTCTTGTCCCACCAACATATACTGCTAAAATGCAAGCTTAATGTGCAGAGATCTCTGGGTTGTGTTGTGGAGATCTACACACTGAAAGCTAGGAGAAAATAAGCTCTACGGCCATAGGTCAGTGAATAGCATTTTGTAGTATGTGAGTAGTACTACTGTAATACTATTCACATACTTCAAAATACAGTTTTGAATATGTCCCTAAATGTCGTCCATTACCCAAGCACTGTTCCTTTGTGGGCCCAAAAAAATTGTCAGTATCAATGTCGGACATTGCTAGTTGATTGAGGATCACCACCATAAACAGAGTGAGAATTGCATTTGTAATATGATTTTGTGCAAATTAAAAATGAACATTTGAAGAGCTGTGCATTGTCATCATGAAAACAAGAGCACCACTTTTAAGGCATGTGACTCCTGCATAGTGCACGTGACATACGTCTGTCTCCTACAGGTTGGCATGCATTATTTGTGAAAACCACACTGCTGGATTGAAACTCTTTGTGAGCAAGGACATAGTAGAAACGAAAGACAAGCCATTTAGAAGAAGCTCTGATAGTTTGAACTTATATTTGGACAAGAAGTGCCAGGTAGTGCATCTTCCTGCCACATGAATTTATTTGTTCATATCCATATCACTACAGATAGGCAGCACATGCATATTAAAAAACAAGCATTGGCAAAGTTAATATTCTGCCTTCTTGGTAGAACTATGCAGTAAGAGTTTGTTGATGTTCTGTGTGTTGTTTGCAGCTGTCATAGAGAGAAAATCCCATAATGGAGCAACATCTTGGGCTTCAACAATATGTAAGTATGAATATGCCGTCTTTGCTGACCAGACTACATTAGCACAGCTAACCTGTACCATGACAAAAGAGTGTTATGAAAAAAAGTGAGCGGTGATCTTAAAAGGCACATACAGCAAAATATTGTAAATTTCACATGCAAAACGTTTCACAAGGGAGCTGTGTTTCTGTTGCATCTTTAAGAAAACCTATTTGTTTCATTTTGTGACCAAAAAACTGTAAATCCATAAGCATGCTATTATGACAGCAAAGTGAAACAAATTAAGTTTGAATAGCAAATAGCACTGTATCGTAATGACAAGCTAAGATTGGAGCAACACTCTTCCTAATGAAAAAGCAATAAATCAGCACTTAAAATGTTGTTTGGTCAAGAAAGTAAATGCTTTTAAAATACACACTGGCTAGCAATCTGCAGTCTAACAAAATGACTACTTTGATGCCTCATCACCAAAACTTAAAGGGAACACAAACTGGACACTATAGGCATACATGAAATATCATCGCTTAGGTGGGCAGCCTATATCAGCAAGGATAAACCATGAAAAACACATGAAAGCCAATAACAAACTCCTACTCTCACTCTGTTCTACTTTTCATACTTGTTTTGAATAATTAATGACAGGCCGTCCGACATACAGACAGCTGAAACCGAGAGGAGCCAAACAAATGTGTATTATCTTCCAGAAAAAAACATTTTGTCCTAAAACATCGGCTTTTCATTTTTTGTAAATTCACATTTGCTTGCCAAGCATCAATCAAATACTCTTTACTACTGCTGACAGAAATGGATAGAATCTGTGTTGCATGACAATGTATCACCATATATGCCATTTTATGCCATGGATGACCCATGATGTGGATATCAACAATAGGTTAGGATTTGCACCAGGGCCTACATTTTATGAGGGTTGGGCATCATCATCCTATGGATGCCGACAAAAGGTCTGGAATTAACACTATAATTCCCAAGCCAGTATTAGACCCACTGTGGGAACCATAATGCTACGTATGCCCAAAATGTAGCAATGTTGGTAAGATTTCAGACTTTGGGGGGCATTTAGATGCTGGTGGGTCACCTACCAGCCCATTAGGTCAGGGTAGGACCAGCTACCCCTTTTAGAATTCTCCACCAGCCCAATACTTTTGCCTCAGCTAAAGCTGAGTGGGTCATCATGTATTTTTGACCTGCTTAGCATTTTAGTTAGCTTTTTAAAAACCCACCCTAATGTGGAGATGTATTTCTGAAAAGCTAAATAAGAACGGCTCAGATGCACATGATGTTTTCTCCCTGTGCATCCAATCATTGTTTTTACCTTGTCCAGTTCACCGTGTTGACCATGGGAGGGGTACTCAAGCATGATGGTCTCAGTGCCAGACAACCCCAACGTAACCTAGTGGTGCTACGCCTGACAGGTTGCTGGGTGAAGGGGTTTCAGCAGTGTAAAATCCAAATCTCTACTGCCAGTAACCCAGCAGTCCCCACATCTAAATGGGCCACCACAAATTCAGCATGGTGGGAGTCCCAGCAGTTAATGGCGGTGTCCCAGGTCTGCTAAACTCTGAATGCCCTCCTTTGATTGCTACATCCACTCAGGAATTAAATAGGAGCAGCCCACTGCATGTAATGGTTATGATGAGCCTTGTTAAATGCTTAAGGAATTCCATACAATAGCGATGGAGGAGCAACCTGCAGCAAGTGATGAAGAGACTTAGTAGAGCTCACCTAAGAGCAACAGAGAAGCAATCTACTGTTGTGAACTAGATATGTCAAGAACACAAGGAAGTGTATGGCTTACCAGACACACACTTGCTCCCACTATTTATGGATCTCTAACAAATAAATAATGTGTAATCCACATCATTTGGCATGTCTCGTAATTTAAAGAGCCTCGGCCTAATCTACCTTCTTGATTCAAATGTGACAGATCTTAACAAAAAGAAAGTTCACATGTATCAGCACATCACAATAAGTCGCAAAAGGCACTCACCCATACCAAACCATAATGAGGAGTGCACTTATTTATGAAAGCACATAAACTGGGAGAGTCGATGCATCCGGATGCTTCCGACTTCAATGGGAGCATATGTTCCTACCCGCATCATAATTGGGCCCACGGTTGAAAAGACACGTTCCCGATCCGATTTGGAAGGAGCAAATGCCGTTAGGAGGCCTTCCCAACGGCTCAGAATCAAACCCTAGGTGGGAATGCTTTCCTAACCACATCAGAATCAGGCTCATAGTAGTAATATATTCAGTTTAAGTTCGTGGAGAAATATATTATTATGTTTTATGTATCTTAAATTAATAATATAAAATTATTTCTAGGGTGCAGCGTTTACCTTTAGGGACGGTATGCAAGGGATAAATGGGTTTTCGGTGCGGGAGTGTATTACTACTCAGATATTAATTTTAATACTTGAATATCGATTTATTTGCAATTGCATATTTGTTAACATTTTTTATTTAATAATTAATTTAAAATATTTCCAATGGTGTGACTTACACCGTTAGGGACAGGATGCAAGGGCATTGGGTAGGAAAGTGTATTAATATTCAGGTATTATTTGCAATACCTGAGTATTAATGTATTTCCAATTAAATATATTCTTATTCATTTTTCAAGAAATGGTTGATTAATTGTAACACTAACTTTCAAGCGAGGGATCCATGGGATATAGGGGTACTGGATGAGGAAGTGTATTAATACTCAGGTAACAATTTTAAAATCTCTACTTGTAATATTTATACATTTTAAAATATTTATATTAATTTAAAAATGGTTAGTCAATTGTTATACTAACCTCCAAGCACAGGATGCAAGGAATATAGGGATATTGGGAGGGAAAGTGTTGCAATACTCAGGCAACATTATCAAGTATTAATATTTATACATTTTATTACTTTATTAATATTTTGTTTTTTTTTAAACTGTGAATTGTTTGAAACAATACATTTTAGGCATGGAATGCAAGGGATATAGGGGTATTAGATGGGAGAGTGCATTATTATCCAGCAAAAAATGTTACTACTGGAGTTACATTTTTAAAAAATATTTAAACTACTCATTTTATAACTAAATTATTTTTTTAATGGAAAGTGTGGACTCTTAGAATTTAGGATGTTTAAAAAAATGTTTATTATTAAAGCCATATTTAAAAAAGAATGCACCATTTTTAATAATTTTAATTACATTGATAAATACCCACACCATGGTTTTAAAAAATATATATTTATTTAAAACAATTTATAAATCTGGAAAAAATAACATTATTACTATGAAATACAATTTCATTTTTAAAAATACAATAAATTTCTTGCATAAACCATAACATATTTTAAACAATTTATTTAACTTTGTCTCATGCTTTCCTTTTGACTTCAATGGGGTAAATTGTTCTTTTTTATTTTTAGCCTTGATGTACACGGTTGTGTGTCTGTTTCTACAGTCAGTGGAGCATCACGGTCAAGATCAGAAGCATGGACGAGCTGTGGTCAGGTAAGAACAATTTACTTTAGTAATTTAAGTCTATGGGGTCCATTAGGATGGCGGGCGGACTTTGTCCACCCGCCACCCTAACGGAGATCGGGACCGCCCGCCATAAGGGCGGGGGCCCCGTTGGGGGCATTAGGATGTGCCCGCCACAGTGGCACAATGCAAAACATAATTTGACGCATTTACAAATGCAAAGCGGCAGGCACCGCGCGGTGCCTGCCGCTTTGCATATGTAAATGTGAGGGGGTACCATAGGTACCCCCCATGTGCCCCCCCGACAGTGGCGGCAACCAGGGGGCCCTGCAGGGGGCCCCCGCAGCAATCTCCGCCTGCCTTTCCGTGGCGGCATTGCCACCGCGGAAAGGCCCCTACATTGTGCCATCGTAATATGGCTGGCGGTGTCCATTGGACACCGCCACAATATTAATCTATTACGGTCTTTCCGTCCACCGCTGTCCCCTCCGCCATCCTAATCTGACGGAGGGGAAAACGAGAGTGGTTGTTGGGCGGATTGCCTCCGCCCCGCCACCCTGGCGGAGGCAATCCGCCCGACATCATAATGGACCCCCATGTGTGGCTAAATTTATTCTGAGGAAAGAGGAAGGAGGTAGTTAAATATTAGTTGAAAAGGGAGATGTATGTTTTTGATGTTTTAACCACATATTCAGTCCCATGCAGGTAGTATGTGTATGCCCATATTGGGACAATTGTTTTTTTTTCAAACTCAGGTTCAAAAAAGGATTTTTAGAAAATGTTATGTACTTTTTTAAACCAATTTGAAACAAAAGCAATATTTTACTTTTTTTGTACAGTGTGTTTTTATAAATAGTTTGGACTTGTGACACATACCATGTGGCTGGAAAAGGAAAATGGATTCCATGGATCATTTCATATTGGAAATACTGCACACACCTCCAATAACTTCTGTGCTCAGTTAACCTGTCCGTACAATAAACGTAGCCAACATACTTAGGAAGCCTATTCCATCTTCTTGAGCTTACATAGTTGGCTCAACAAGCAGAATCCATTGCTGTTGGTTCTGTTAAATATCTCAAAATAAAGGAAACATATGTTAGAATGAATATTTAATGCAATGTTTATTTTGTCCTTTGTTATATTACCTAGTAAGAAAAAATTTAATGCAATGTTATTTTGACTTGCCTGTAGAGAAAGAGAAATGATAAGATGCCATGTACCATTCACAAATGTTTCGCTTTTTATTGCATCTGAGTAATTTTGTTTGTTTGTTGAAGGAAAACATTGTAAGTTACTCTTTGTAAAATTCAATGTTTCTTGCTACTGGTTTTTGGAAGTGAGGAACAGTGAGATGCAGTTTCTTTTTGGTAGGGGTTTTTCTTCAGATGATTTTACTTTCTGTACTTTTGTAAACTCTTGGAAGGAAGAGAGTTATAATGTGTTAATTTTTTCCATACCTTTGAAATTGAGGAGAACTGGATGAGTTTTCTTTGCTTTTTTGCACTTATATATGTTGTTGATTAGTGTGTTGGATTTGTTCTACTGCTTGTAGATTTTACTTTGTTTTGTAGGAGTAAACGTATCTGTCTGAAAAAGAAAAATTGGAGAAATATTTAATTTAATTTGTATGTGTTTTTTTTACTACCCACTCAGTCACTGTCCAGCATATGCCCTGAGTTGTGCCCCCAGTTGCATTAGAATTGTAATTTATGCCCCGTCACTGTCCAGCATCTGCCCTGAGTTATGCCCCAAGTGAAGTTTTAATAGTACATGTTGCCCCAGTCACTGTCCAGTACCTGCCCTGAGTTATTACCCCAGCAGAGTTAGAATAGTTATTTTTGCCCCAGTTAATATCCAGCACTTGCCCTAAGTTATGCCCCAAATGGATTTTAATACAAATGTTTCCCCGTCACTATCCAGTACCTGCCCTGAGTTATGTTCCCATCAGAGTTAGAATAGTAATGTTATCCTCAGTCACTTAACAGCACCTGTCTTGAGTTATGCCGCCAGAAGAATTAGAATAGTAATTTATGCCACAGTCACTGCCCTGTACCTGCCCTGAGTCAAGCCCCCAGCAGAGTTAGAATAGCAATTTGTGCTCCAGTCACAGTCCCGCAAATGCCCTGGGTTATGCCCCCCAGCAGAGTTAGAACACTAATAGTTGCTGCAGTCACTGTCCAACACCTGCCCTGAGTTATGCTGCTGAATGGGGTTATAATCGTTATTTTTGCCCCAGGCACTGTCCAGCACCTACACAGAGTTATACCCCCCAGCAGAGTTGGAATAGCAACTTTTGCCCCAGTCACAGTCCCGCACATGCCTTGAGTGTTGCCCCCCAGTAGAGTTACAATAGGAATATTTGCCGCAATCACTGTCCAGAATCTCCCCTTAGGTGTGGCCCTGAATAGGGTTAGAATAGGTATTTTTGTCCCAGTCACTGTCCAGCACCTGCCCAGAGTTATGTACCCAGGGGAGTTAGAATAGTAATTAATGCTCCAGTCACTGTCCAGCAGCTGCCATGTTTTATGCCCCCAGAAGAGTTAGAATAGTAATTTATGCCCCAGTCATGTCCAGCACCTGCCCTGAGTTATGCCCTCAGTAGGACTTAGAATAGTAATTTATGCCCCAGTCATTGTTAAGCTCCTGTCCTCAGTTATGCCCTCCAGTGGTGTTTTAATAGTACTTTTGCCTTAGTCACTGTCCAGCACCTGTCCTGAGTTATAACCCAGTGGGATTAGAATAGCAATTCATGCCCCAGTCACTGTCCTGCACCTGTCAAGAGTTATGCCCCCAGCGGAGTTTTATTAGTGCATTTTGCCCCAGTCACTGTGCAGCACCTACCCTGTGTTATGACCCCCAGCGAGTTATTTTTGCCCCAGTCACTGTCCAGCACCTGCCGTTTTGTGCCTCCAGTGGAGTTAGAAAATAAATGTAAGCTCCAGTCACTGGTCAGCAAATGTCATGAGTTATGCCCTCAGCAGAGTATTAAAATTAAATGTTGCCCCATTCACAGTCCCGCACTAGTCCTGCGTTATGCAACCAGCATAGTTAGAATAGCAATTTTTGCCATAGTCAATGTCCAGCACCTGCCCTGAGTTATGCCCCTCAGCGGAGTTAGAATAGAAATGTTTGCCCCAGTCACTGTAAAGCACCTACTATGAGTTATTTTGTCCCCCAGCAGATTTTAATAGTAATTTTTGCCCCAGTCAATGTCCAGCACCTGCCTTGAGTTATGCCCCCAGTGGAGTTAGAATAGTAGTGTATGCCCCAGTCAATATCCAGCCCCTACCCTGAGCTTGCTTCTGAGTGGAGCTAGAATAGTTATGTTGGCCCCAGTCTCAGTCCAGCACCTGCTCTGAGTTATGCCCCCAGCAAAATTAGAATAATTAATTTTTTCTTATTCATTGCCTAGCTCCTGCCATGAGTTATGCCCAATAGTTTTAATAGTAAAATTTGCGTCAGTTACTGTCCATCATGTGCCCTGAGTTATGCCCCCACAGAGTTGTAATAGTAAATTTTGCCCCAGTCTCAGTCCAGCACCTACTCTGAGTTATGCCCCCCAGCAAAATTAGAATAGTTAATTTTTTCCTAGTCACTGCCCCGTGCCTGTGTACTTTTGAATAGGCTGATGATTCCATGATACCTCCTATGTCATCTGAGGTCTCTGTTGTCCCACATTGTTTTTCTTTCAAAAAATACATTTGGTATATTCTGTCCATGTAAATAAATTATTTTTCTTGGAACGCATCAGGAGTATGAGTTTGCCCCAACCAGTGCCCTGTCAAACAGTCTGAACTTAGACATGGGCTTTAGCACTTCTTTAGGGTCTGTGTTATATATTGTTGATGTTTGGGTTATTCATCAACTGCATCGGGCCATAATATTCTTCACTGAGCCCCCTCTATTCTTTTTTCTAAATTTTCTCTATATTTTCAGTTTTTGTCTTTATGCACCATACTTTTTTGGAATATATTACCATATTGTATGTTATAAGATGGCTGCCTCTTTGCGTATCCAGTATCTGTCGATACTGGTGGCATGTCCTCTTTTTACCTCTAGTCTCGCTCGCGCCATGTGACGTCTCATCGCACTGCTGCTTGAGATTTAAATTGGGCGTGAAAGAGCTCCCGCCATTCGCGTTTGAACAGCGGACATCCCGGATGGCAATACGGCCGCTGGCAGGAGCACGTCCTATTTCCTTGATATCAAAGTTAGTCTGGGCACGTGGATGGTCATTTAAATTAGTATTTAATTTATATGCTACAGCTTATTGGTCCACGCGGACGGCTCTATAGCATGTATTGTAGGGACCGTGATGTATGTACCCCCTTCCCCGTTCAATGCTGTGCAATCTTTGAGAGCCCGACGTTTGGTCATCAAATCATTACGAGTTACCGATCATAATGGGTGGCCTGCGGGCAGTTTAGACCTTTAGTCCCCAAAAATATATATCATTGATGGACTAATACGCATATTGTGAACTGTCCCGTCCTATTTCATCGGGTATTTGATGATTTAGTTTGAACAGTCTTGAATGGGCCTAGAAATATTGCTTTCCTTCCTACCTTCATTGGGATGACATTTCTTTTTTGAACTTACTCAAGTACGCATGAGGGTATTTCCTCTTTAAACTGGCAGAAAGCACTTCGGCACCTTGGCCCCTCACAATCTGTGTAACTATCTGAGCAGCTTGTCGATTACCCTTTTTCTCAGGAAGTTTGGAGTACTTTCATTTTATCTTCAGCTCGAGATTAGACTCAGTGGTTATATAGTTATTAGTATGCATACAGTATCTCAAAACACATGTGATTCCTTTTTAGAGATCCTACATTGCGACGTGGACCTAACAGATCTCCGGAAAAGTTCCTTCAGCCCCTCGCACTCTGCGATCGAGTTTTAATTGCCAGATAATTAGTCAAAGGGGAAATCCCTGGAGTCGAATAGTCTACTAATCACAAAAGGCCTTTCTTGTTGTAAAAAGAGAGGTCACAGTATGCCATAGGTATTCGGACAAACATAAAAATAGGTTTCCACAAAGAAATAGTCTTGTTTACAATCTAGATTTATTCAAATTGCATATAAATAAACAATAAAGACAAGATAAAATCATACAATTCTTCCAAAACAATTAAAATCCACGATTAAGTATCTTGGAGGGATAAAAATAATTATTCAACAGTGTTACATAAACATAATATTACGGTACGCAATAAATGGAAAAGCAATCAAAATATGTTCACAATAAACAACAGACTAAACATAGTCACAACAAACCCCTCATGTGTAAGTGGCCCACTTGATATCTCTGCCACTATATTTCACTAGATCCAATGGCCATAGACAATTTGGTTACTCTAAAGCTTTAGTGGAAAGATTTGGTACCCATCTAAAGCTTTATCTGGCCCTAACTGGATTCTTTTAGACCAAACAGTGCGTCGACGCGTTTCGGTGCTTAACACTTGATATCGTGGCACCTTCCTCAGGACTTCTTGTTTCTGGGGTTTCAGGGAACGGATGGATATACCGTATCCTCGGGACCGTGTAGGAAACGTTCCAAGATGGGGTCTACTTGAAGTTTCACTTATTGGTACTACAGATATAGTTGTTGGAGCCTTCTCTCTCCTGTAAAAGGAGCTCCTTTTGATGGGGTTCCTTGGTTTTTTGTTTGTCAGGCGATTGCCCACTTGTCGTGTATCTCAAATGTTTTTAAAACGTACTTAGAACGGGCATATATAGTCGTTGGTCTACTCCTGAACTGGATATGTTCGGTTTAGAGCTGTTTGTTGGCTTCTGCCTCGTTCCTGCACTCGATCGAGTGCAGGAACGAGGCAGAAGCCAACAAACAGCTCTAAACCGAACATATCCAGTTCAGGAGTAGACCAACGACTATATATGCCCGTTCTAAGTACGTTTTAAAAACATTTGAGATACACGACAAGTGGGAAATCGCCTGACAAACAAAAAACCAAGGAACCCCATCAAAAGGAGCTCCTTTTACAGGAGAGAGAAGGCTCCAACAACTATATCTGTAGTACCAATAAGTGAAACTTCAAGTAGACCCCATCTTGGAACGTTTCCTACACGGTCCCGAGGATACGGTATATCCATCCGTTCCCTGAAACCCCAGAAACAAGAAGTCCTGAGGAAGGTGCCACGATATCAAGTGTTAAGCACCGAAACGCGTCGACGCACTGTTTGGTCTAAAAGAATCCAGTTAGGGCCAGATAAAGCTTTAGATGGGTACCAAATCTTTCCACTAAAGCTTTAGAGTAACCAAATTGTCTATGGCCATTGGATCTAGTGAAATATAGTGGCAGAGATATCAAGTGGGCCACTTACACATGAGGGGTTTGTTGTGACTATGTTTAGTCTGTTGTTTATTGTGAACATATTTTGATTGCTTTTCCATTTATTGCGTACCGTAATATTATGTTTATGTAACACTGTTGAATAATTATTTTTATCCCTCCAAGATACTTAATCGTGGATTTTAATTGTTTTGGAAGAATTGTATGATTTTATCTTGTCTTTATTGTTTATTTATATGCAATTTGAATAAATCTAGATTGTAAACAAGACTATTTCTTTGTGGAAACCTATTTTTATGTTTGTCCGAATACCTATGGCATACTGTGACCTCTCTTTTTACAACAAGAAAGGCCTTTTGTGATTAGTAGACTATTCGACTCCAGGGATTTCCCCTTTGACTAATTGTCTTCCTACCCTGTTCCCTGGTGAAAGTGGGGTACCCTCTCTTTTTTGAAACCACTTAATTGCCAGATATCCTATTGTTGGACTTATCAACGCCTAGCATTACCGTCCATACTCTGTGGCCTCTAAACATAGGTAGGTATTACTAGCACTGCACGTAGGCCTTATGAAATGGGACATTTTTTGTCCCTCATGTTCTTAGGGAAAGCAGCTTGTTCTAAATATCCCTTATGTTTCCTAAAGAACAGCACTGAAGCAGCAATTGAAGTGCTCCAGTTAGGTGCCCCTTTGGGGGTGTATCTCCTCTTCATAAGGGACTTATCATCTTTTAAAATAGGTAAGGCACTTTCCTTCAGATCCACCTTCAGATTATAAATACGGGGGTGATGGTATAGTATCCTATCCTGCAACACTGTTCACCTATTTCTATCGCAGGTGGCATGTTACTATTTTCAGCCTCATCCTGTGTGTATCGTTTATATCATCTTGATTTCATCTCATTAGATCCACACTTTGTTCTTCTTTACACGGCCGTTGTTTGGTTCCTCTATAGTGCACTTGTTTTTGTCAAGAATATTATTTGTGTGTTTGTTTTGTCTCAGGTCATATGTTGTTTATGATTATGGTTTTTTGGTGCAGTTTATTCCAGGCTGTTTGTGCTTTTTTGTAATCAATTTTAAATAAAAGTTTCTCCTTTGCTCCCCTGACAGTCATGTATCTTGAATCAATTTATAAGCTAAGTTTTTACATTTATATATATCTTTGTTCATAGATGGTGTGTCCCAATTGAACTGTACATCTCCGCCCTGATGAAGGTGTAGTCCCGGCTGGGGCCACACACCGAAACGCGCGTTGGCGTTTTCTTATTGGGGATATTGCGACTGATCTCCCTTCCATCTCCCCAATGATCTGTTTCCATCTGTCCTTCTTTGATCAGTCTGAGGCTGATATGTACTTTTGATATGTAGTGTGCATGTGATATGGTTTGTATGAAATCCTGGTATGTATGATAGCATGACAGTTGATGTTGTATGTGTGGGACTGTATTGATTTTTTTCTGGTATTCTGATTTTAAAAACCCAGCATGTGATTGATATTTATGTATCAAAAATGATTTATATGACTCAATAAAATGTTTATATAATGGTAATAAAATGTTTCTGGTCTGTCCTGGGGGGCTGTGTCTTATATATTGAATGACCTCTTAGTTAGGCATATAATGGAATGTTCATAGGCAGGTACCCTCTCTGACTATTGATGACTGCCCAGCACCTGCCATGACTTATGCCCCCAATAGAGTTTTAATAGTAAATTTTGCCCCAGTCACTGTCCTGCACCTGCCCTCGTATATGCCCTCAGCTGAGTTACAATAGTAATTTTTGCCCCGTCACAGTGTTGCACCTGCCCTGAGTTATGCCCTCAAGTGGGATTAGAAAAGCAATTTTTGCCCCAGTCACTGTCCAGCACCTGCCCTCAGTTATGCCCCCAGTGTTGTTTTAATAGTACATTTTGCCCAAGTAACTGTCCAGTGCCTACCCTGCGTTAGAATAGTTATTTTTCCCCAATTACAGTACAGCACCTGCCCTGAGTTATGCCCTCCCAGCAGAGTTAGAATTGTGATGTTTTCCCCAGTCACTATCCAGCATCTACCCTGAGCTATGCCCCTGAGTGCAGTTTGAATAGTTATGTTTGCCCCAGTCACTGCCCAGCACCTGCCCTGAGTTAAGTCCCCAGTGAAGTTAGAATAGTAGCTTATGCTCCAGTCACTGTCCAGCACCGCCCTGAGTTATGCTCACCAGTGGAGTAAGGATTGTGATTTTTCCCCATTTTCTGCCAGCAACTACCCTGAGTAATGCCCCGCAGCAGATTTTAATAGTAAGTTTTGCCCCAGTCGCTATCCAGCACCTGTCCTGAGTTATGCCCCCAGTGGAGTTAATTAGAATAGTTACTGTCCAACACCTACCCGGAGTTATTCCCCCAGCTGTCGGATTCACCGTGTGTTTCCGTAGACGCAAGGTGGAAGAACCAATGCTGGATCCAAATTTCCCTCACCCACCAGATTATCCCAAAAAGGTCACATCTGATGAGGTGGATGTGGGGAAGAGGGGGAAAAAAAACAAGGAAAGGGAGAAGGAGTAGATCATGATTGGCACATCTGGCACAGGGTCCTTAGGAGATTGATTACATGGTCTCCCTGGTGAAGGAATAATACAATGAGTTTTCTTCCTATAGATATAGGGGTAACAGTTAACAATAAATGGACATATGTGTAGAAATAATGTACCTGATGAACATCTCTCTTCTACTGAAACTGAAGATACATTATATATGATATAATATCCATTAGACCCACAAAACAAATATATATATGTATATACAGTAATGCTAGGAAAAAGCCAAAAAACATATTTCCCTAGACAAGATATTTAAGCAAAGAAAAAATGCCACAAAAAGGGTGCCGAGTCAGATTAGTAAGTAGGCTAATCCTTAAGACTCTGGAAATAACCTATACTGTTCTCTCTAAAGTACCAGCCCAGGAAATAATGCAGAACAATCGAAGAAAAAACAGAAAACACACAGCGTGTATTTCCAAACAATCAGATAAGTATATCTCAAAATGACTATGAATATCCCGATCCTACTGTGTGCAAATGAAGATTAGGATTCTTTAAATAATATTTCTTTGTCTTTTTTTATTCGCAGCTTGCCAGGAAAGAACAAGAAACGGAACAACAGCTGCCTGGGAGCTGCAGAGGAGGTTACCAGCGACGGAATGCCAGTGAAGGAGAGCAACCCAGAAGAGGAATCAAGGGACCTGGAAGAGAAGACTCTTCCGGTCGATGAGGGAATGCGTCAAAGACATCCCCAAACCTTGACGGCTTTATGCAAAAAAACACGTAAGGCACAACTGAAAGAATGGGAAGGCTTGTGGCAACTAAGTTGGAACGCGAAGCCCGCTTCATGCTCAGTCTGCCCATTTTATTGGTGTCCGGGTCTGCCCCGCCCTCCGCCTGTGGTCAGCAAATGGGATACACCAGACACCAGTGAGTTAGCATAGTTATTTTTGTCGCAGTCACTGTCTAGCACCTGCCATGAGTTATGCCCACAGTGCAGTTAGAAAATACATTTATGTTCCAGTCACTGTCCCGCAAATGCCATGAGTTATGCTCCCAGCAGAGTTTTAATAGTCAATTTTGCCCCTCTCACAGTCCAGCACTTGCCCTGAGTTATGCCACCAGCATAGTTAGAATAGCAATTTTTGCCACAGTCACTGTCTAGCACCTGCCCTGAGTTATGCCCCCCAGTGGAGTTAGAATAGAAATTTTTGCCCCAGTCACTCTACACCACCTACCCTGAGTTATATCCCCCAGCAGATTTTAAAAGTAATTTTTGAACCAATCACTTTCCAGCACCTGCCCTGAGTTATGCCCCCAGTGGAGATAGAATAGTAATGAATGCCCCAGTCACGGTCTAGTACCCGCCCAGAATTATGCTCCGGCAGAGTTAGAATAGTATTTTTTGCCTATTCTAATTTCTACAAAAAATGTTTTCTTTTACTCCTTTCTTTGGTATTACATTGGGTTCTATAGTTATATGATTATCCTAGCCACTTGATCCCTCCTGGTGATACAGTCCTTTAGAAATAAATACATAAATAAAATAACCAACCTATGGTTTCCCAACTTTCTTCACTTGGAGGTGTAATGCTGATGAATTTGACTACATGCCCACACTGGATTACCTCTTTCACCCAAGCATCTTTCACATTGCTTCAGCCATATCTCATTGAAGATATCACCCTTGCTCTGGTAAAAACTGCTTGCATTTCCCTAACTCCCAAAATGGGTCCTGTTTACAAATGGCCCACTAATATGGGTGTACCACACCTTGATAGGGCCGTTTCAGCTTTTGCAGTGAAAAGAAGTATAATTGATTGTTGCATGTTAATCTCCATTTGTGCGAGGGTAAAAACTCCCATGGTGTGGTATTCATGCTGATTTAGCTAAGTGAAGTGCAGTTTTACTTCCATGATGAGGCTGGTAAACCCAATAGTCCTGTAGCTCCTTTTAATTGCCTGGTGGTGATTAACTGGCAACTCCTAATGAGGGTCACAGTCAGAATTGGTGATGCATTTATCATAGCAGAAAATAAGATGACCTATGATGATGAAGAGAAAGACTGAGGTCCTGATTATGAGTTTGGCAGTAAGAGAACAGTTGTACCTGCGGTTGCGGTCCAACCGCTGCGAGTCTGTCGGTCCGACTGCCGCATTGCAAGATTATCGGATTGCTTTTGCAAAGACCACCGGCAAACCACCAACTCCGTCAGCCATCTACAAACCTCTGCGTTTGTTTTTGGGGAAAAGCAGCTGCCCTAGAGGGGTACTGAGACATTCACCTCCGTCCATATTATGAGTTGGCTTTCTGATGAGCCAACCGAGGCAGTGGGACTGACAGCTTCAAGTTGGCAGAATCAAAGGATTAGGGGTGCCTACTTACCCCTTTCCTGTTCTTCTTTTCAGAGCTCGATGTGGATCTCTTTCTACAGGTCCCCGCTTTACAGCAGCATCTTCACCCCAAAGAATATGACCCTGTTGCGGTGATATACAGGTAAGTCCGTTTTGTACCATATAACCATTGACTGGACTGCCCACGTATGGGTCAGACTCCAGCAATGGGTAAGTGGTATCTTTCCACATATATCATGCATATGTGTACATTCAACACATGCAGTCGAATTATATACACAGGCATTGATAAATGTGGAAAACCATTGACCACCGCCACTCATAATACAATGGTCGGAAGAATTCCTACTTGCACGCACTTTCACCCTCCTGAGGCGGAAGCCGGGAGGTCTCTTACCCTTCTACTGTTTTAATTCATTTTAAAATTAAAATTGTGTATTTGCTCAATTGTTACACCTGACCGGAATAGGTGTTTCATGACCCCCCTGTGACTTCCCTTGCGCTCAGTGGCGCCTCAGACCCCTGTTTCCCCCGTTATCCTTGATCCGGACCTGCTCTCGGCCGAGTATTGACGCCGAGAGCAGAGCACCGGTTTTGGCGGCCATCTTGGGTCGGTCTCACTTCGTGACGCGATTCCCAGCACTATAAAAGGGACGCGTAGGGAGAGTGCCAGTAATTCCTACTTGCACGCACTTTCACCCTCCTGAGGCGGAAGCCGGGAGGTCTCTTACCCTTCTACTGTTTTAATTGATTTTAAAATTAAAATTGTGTATTTGCTCAATTGTTACACCTGACCGGAATAGGTGTTTCATGACCCCCCTGTGACTTCCCTTGCGCTCAGTGGCGCCTCAGACCCCTGTTTCCCCCGTTATCCTTGATCCGGACCTGCTCTCGGCCGAGTATTGACGCCGAGAGCAGAGCACCGGTTTTGGCGGCCATCTTGGGTCGGTCTCACTTCGTGACGCGATTCCCAACACTATAAAAACGGGCAGGGATGACTCCGCGCAGCGGACGCGGTCAGCGGGCGCGCCGGATCTGCGCCGGAGTCGTGCCAGAGTCATGCCCGTTTGCGCCCGTTCGCGCACAGTCGGGCTCAGGGCCAAAATCTCCTGTTGTTATTTCCTCAGGTCCTATATCATACTCCCGCTCACAGTTACTTACGCTTATGAGGACGCTTCCATCATCTTGCAGCCATTCGATCGACCTTGGCCTCGGGCCCTCCTCCTGTAATAACTGCACTTTCAGTTCCACCGAGGCCATCACCAAAACTACGCCAGTACAAGAAAAGAAGACAGCAGACACTGTTCTAAAGATGGCACTAGTTAATTGCCGCTCTTTACCAAGGCACGCCACAGAAATAGCTCTTCTGATTGAAGATCTAAACGTGGATGTTCTGTTTTTAACAGAAACGTGGCTTGGCCCGTCCTCTGGCCCCGATATCACACAGGCCCTACCCGCTGGATACCTGATCCAACATAAAGACCGAGAAATTAAAGTTGGCGGAGGGATCGCCATTTTGTATAGGGAACACCTAACCTGCCGCCTGACTAACACGACTATCCAAGATTGTGAGAGCACATTATTCTCCATCTCTCACTCTCCTGAACAATCTATCTCCGGACTTTTAATCTATCGCCCCCCCGGCCTGATTGGCCAATTCATAGAAGGACTAACCGAAACCATTCTGGACTCGGCCACTAAGGTATCTAATTTTATATTATTAGGAGACTTGAATCTCCATTTTAATAACCCTTCGGACACTATCGCTATGGAATTAACTAAAGACTTAGCCGCATGCCAACTCAACTTGATTGTTCAACACCCCACTCATTCCAAGGGCAATCTTTTGGACCCAATTTTCTCCAATGTCGCGAATCTGTCCACATCCGCACCTTATTCTATCCCCTGGTCAGACCATATGGTAGTACCATTCCTATGGAAAATTAACAGACCTTGTACCAATCAACCCCTTCATAAAATTCTAGGCAGGCGCTGGACAAAGTTAGAGCCTAATGATTGGATAGACTCGTTGAAACAGAACGAACCCATAAATGGTCAAAATATCGACAAAGCCAACACTGATTTTAATCAATGGATAGAACAATCATTAGACAGTGTGCTTCCTAAAACACGCATCGCTAAGAAAAAAGGTCCGAATAAACAGCCCTGGTTCAATCCAGAGCTGAGACTCCTTAAACAGGAGTGTAAACGAGAAGAAAGACAATGGCGGAAACTCTTCGATGAGGAGAAAAAAATCAAGTACAAACTCACTATCAAGAAATACAAGAGGGCACTCAACGAAGCCAAATCCACCTTTTATGCCGAAAAAGTTGAGAAATCCGCCAATGCTCCGAGAGAAATGTTTCAAATTGTAAAAACGTTGATCAAGGCCCCTGACCCCCCTACATCCGATTTTTCCCCGGAAGAATCCGGTGTTCGTTGCAATGAATTAGCAAATTTCTTTGCCACGAAAATCGAAAAAATTCTACTTTCCCTCCCCCCACCCCCAGAAGTAGAGCCCAACCCCCCATCGAGGGACGATACTAGATCCACCTCACCCCGTTTAGCATCTTTTCACCCCCTCAGTGACGAACTCTTCCCCTCCCTTTTCAACTCCATAAAGAGTGGTTCCCTTCTTGATCCCGCTCCTATGTCCATCTTGAAACTGGTCCTTCCCCATGTCAGTAGAAACATCATTGATCTTGTTAACATCTCCTTGGACTCTGGGATAGTCCCTCAAGATTGGAAACTAGCCATGGTAAAGGCCTTGTTAAAAAAAAAAAACCTCAACCCTGAAGATTTTTCTAATTACCGTCCCATTTCCCTCCTCCCCGGCATTAGCAAGCTGGCTGAAAAGTGGGTCAACAAACAACTGGCATCATACTTGGAGTCTCAAAACCTGCTCCATCCTACACAAACAGGCTTCCGAAAGGGACAGGGAACGGAAACAGCCTTGCTGAGGGTGGTTGAGGTATCCAGGAGGATTCTGGACGCAGGTGGCAGTGCGGCCATTATCCTCCTGGACCTCAGCGCCGCCTTCGACACGGTTAATCACCGTGTCCTACTCGCCCGCCTAGAGAGAATTGGAGTTACAGGCAAAGCTCTCGCATGGCTTGAATCTTTTCTCAGTAACAGATTCTTTAAAGTCTTCTCAGACACCAACTGCTCCCTCCCAATACCATTACAGTGTGGGGTGCCACAGGGTTCTTCCCTCAGCCCCACACTGTTTAATGTGTACATGGCACCCTTGGCAGAGGTAGTAGCCCCTTTCGGAATCCAATTGGTGAGCTACGCTGACGATACCCAGCTAGTAGTCTCACTCACCCAGGCAGACTCCCCTCAAAACAATCTCTGTAGCTGCCTGGTTGAAGTCGCAGGATGGATGGATGCCTCCCAATTAAAACTGAATGGAGGAAAAACGGAGCTGATGTTGCTCGGAAGAAAGGCCTCCTTTAACACCCCCTCCATGTGGCCTCCCTGCATGGGACCTGGGCCCACCCCCAAAACAGAGATAAAAAGCCTAGGGTTCTGGCTCGACACAGAGCTCTCCTTCAAAACTCAGGCGAAAAAGACAGTGGCTACGTGCTTCGGTCTAATAAAAACAATCCGGAAAATTCTCCCCCAGTTGCCGGAAACTGCGAAGAAAACCATAGTCCAGTCCCTCATTCTATCTAGGCTGGACTATGGGAATGCTCTCTACTTAGGAGCCCCCACCTCAGTTATCCGTCAACTGCAGATAGCTCAAAACTCTGCAGCAAGGCTACTTACCGGAACCAGCCGTCGTATCACCGCAGCCCCTGCATTAAGGGCCTTACACTGGCTCCCAATAAAAGAGCGAATCCATTTCAAGACCCTTTGTCTGGTCCACAAAACACTTCAGGGGAACGGCCCTCCCATTTTGAAGGATATGATTAGACCATATATTCCTACCAGGCACCTTCGGTCCAACCATCAAAATCTCCTCATAACGCCCAGGACCAATAAGGTCCGGTCTGGGGACCGCCTTTTCTCCCGAAATGCAGCAAAACTATGGAACGCCCTACCATTATCACTCCGTCTAGAACCCAGCCTTCTGATGTTCCGGAAACAACTAAAAACATCATTGTTTCCCAGGCCATAAACCATCCTTCTCTTTTTCCTAGTCTCTGCATCAACTTTCATCTTTCTTTAAGCGCTGGGATGCTTCCGAGTAGCCATGCGCTATATAAGAACCTTCCAATTCCAATTCCAATCTATGGGGCTGTGGGCTAGAGACAACAGCCATGGAGTTCAGGCGTGGAAACGCCAAACTCGTAATCAGGTCCTAAGACTGGTATTGAACTAGACCTAATAAACTACCACACAAGCAAGATGCTTGAGCTCTGAAATATTACAAATTCAAAGTTTCTATACTTTATTTGCTATTAATATGAACTTCATACATTCTTTCCTCTTCAACAAGCTGCAGCAAATATATTCAAGAAAACAGCACCTGGAGGAATCAACTCTTCTGCATAATGTTTGTTTTCCATTCTAGACCTAGGTTATGCACTGACTCACCTGTCTCACATCCCTGCAAAGCATCTACTTTGGGCCTGCTTTTACATTGTTGACAAGTCTGTGGCAGTTTGCATAGTAACAAACCACAAAGTAGAGATACCCGGTCAAGAGTGTGTGTTGTTATACAGAAGACTAAGGAAAAAGAGGCGACATACTAAACATAATGAGTCACGTCTGGGTGAGAAATTCCCATCAGACCACCCTTATTGGCGGAGTATCGTCATATGGGAGTTGGTACTGAATCCAAACACCGCCCAAACCATCGGGTGACGGTGCGGATGTGGATCTTAAAACTCTAGCCAAGATGATGCTCAAGGAGTGGTAAAGATGAAGTGCAGTGCTCTTGTGAAGGTCAAAATAAAATTAACTACTTAGACAAAAAATGTGTTTAATGGGAATTGTCTAAGTGTCAAAATTAAAACCACGCCCTGTAGTGGAAATTAATAACTACAAAGTGGCGCTGTGCAGGACGGTCGACATGTCTCAGCCTACTGGAGTGATTATTCGGCTTTCTTCAGGACCCAAAGGTGAAATAGCTACTGCAATAATACATAGTGAAGTGATAAATGTGAGAAAAATGATAGATACTTTACAATACAGGTGTCTCACTGGACCTCAGGAGCCCCAATGTATCCTTGAGACATAAATGTTCTTTTCCTGTTAGAACATAAAAATAGGGACTTACAACATACATATATAGCCACTTAAAACGCAAAGAAACTGTACAAACAACACACATGCATAAGTAAATTATACTTAGCAACAATTAAGAGTCTTATATCTCTCTCACAGAGAGGTATTAACCTCCACCGTGATACTCACCCAGCTTTATATGAGAGAAGACCTCACCTCACCCGGCAACCTACTCGGGAAATTGAGGCCCCGCTCTAACATGCAAAAAAGAGGACACAAATTAAATTAATTTCAATATGTCTAGCTCACTGGCTTTGCATAGATACCTAGTTTACAAAGTAATGGACAACACACCATCAGACCATGGACCGACTGTATACGGGACCGGCTAATGTCGCATTTATCGCTAAATAGGAAGTATTGGATTATTTACCCACATTTGGTATGTATGGCAAAAATAGCAACCCCTCTTGTCCTGCTTGTGCTCATCAAGAGGTGAAAAGGAAGTGAATATGTGAGGGGGAAGGGCAATCCGATGTTGAAATGCCAAAGTCAAAAGCAGAGCCTAGGGGTACTACAACTAATAAAAAAGGGCTGTTCTTTATCTGAAAGGTGCCTAAATACAGCATTCAAGGAGCCAAAAAAATCTCACCTGTCCGTCGGTACCCCTCTCGGTCATCCAAGAGTAAGTGGAGGTACCGACTGGACAGCCTATTGCGTATTTATACTGTTGCTGATTGGTCAAATTACCTGTTAAGAACGGCCAATTAGTATAAGAATCGCCGCCTTCCTTTTAGCGCATGCACATAACATAGTAAGTGGAATGCACTAATCTTCTATCTGTTCCCAGTGCGCATGTTCTATCATTGATTACACGAGACTTTACTCGCGCGCGCATGCTGACCAGAGCGCATGCTTAATAAATAGTTTAATGAGACTCCACTTGCGCACGCATGCGCAACACCGATCTACTGTATTACACGCTGAATAAGCGGAACAAATGAGTGCACGAACTCTGCCCTGAGTGTAAAGAAAAAATATATATAAAATACAGAAAGTTAGGGGCAAAGAAAGGTTCCTCCTCTAGCAGTCTGCTCCTATATTTCCCTGCAATTAAACAGGCTTCGTTTGCTCTAACTTATCAGTTAGTGATACCGACACTGCACTATATACGCGCGCATGCGCGCAGTGCATCTGGCGTATTCGAGGACTACTTGGAAGTTACTACTGAAAAAAAGCAAAGTTTATTAGCGCTACTAGTACAGCTTAGCACAAGCAGCTGCACTGATTTCAAAGATGCATTTATTTGATTTATAAATGTAGCCAGGATAGCACATGCACATGATAAAGGCTGCCAACATAATGGATAAGGGATCAGAACAAGCAATTCCATCAGTTGTGAACATGAGACCAATGAGTCATTTACTAACGCAATCTAACATAACAAAGTGTATGCTTGGGGCTACAGAGAGACCCACGGGATAGCGTCGTTCAGGCCCCGGATATCACACTGAAGCTTAAAAATCCACTTCTGTTCTTTCACGAATAGAAATTTTGAGACATCACTGATGTGTGGTGGGATATACGGATGTTCTAGTATCACCCACCTCAAATCCTCTGCCTGGTGTTTCATGGACAGAAAGTGGTTGGTGAGGCATGTAGACTGTTTATGGCACCTGATGGTGCTCTTGTGTTCGCTGATTCGAACTTTCATTTTCCGAGTGGTGTGACCAACATACCTAAGTGAACAGGGGCAGGTTATCATGTATATAACGCCCTCCGTGTTGCAATTAGTATGTTTTTTTAGCAACCACGGTTTTCCTGTGCCTATGTCCACTTGGTCTGTCTTGTAAGTCTGCGGACATGCTCTACATGATCCGCAGGGAAAATGCCCTCGCACAGGAGGAAGATTCCACAGTGTGTTGGTGATATCTGTGGGCTGCAGTCTCGGCCTCTTGTGTACCAAGGTATCGCGTAGGTTGGGGGCTCTTTTGAAGGAAAAAAGAGGTAGTGAAACCGCAGTCTGTGCCACATTCAAAATACTCCAGTGTCTTCTGACGGTTTTCTGAATTTGGTTTGAGAGGACACTGAAAGTACTGACAAAAGTGAGCCTCTCTAGTGGTGGTTTTTCAGGCTTTTTCTCCAAAAGGGCTTCCCGGTTATTATTGGAAGCCCGCTTCCATGCTCGTTTCACGAGATGCCGAGGATATTCTCTCTCCTGGAGTTGTCTGGACAGTTGTGCGGCATGTTTCTCAAAAAGTGGTCGGGACGAACAGTTCCTGCGAACTCGCAGGAACTGTCCTACAGGGAGGTTTTCGCGTAGGGCCCGAGGATGATGACTATTAAACACAAGCAGTGAATTCCTCGCCATTGGTTTTTTGTACAGTTCACTCTCAAGTTTACCACCACTAGGGAAGATTAAAATATCCAAGAATGGCAGCTGTTGTTGACTGTACTCTACAGTAAACTTGAGGTAGCGGTTCTGCTGGTTGAGCCATCCATGGAATGCTTCAACTTCAGATGGTGATATCTGGGGCCTGAATGACGCTATCCCGTGGGTCTCTCTGTAGCCCCAAGCATACACTTTGCTATGTTAGATTGCGTTAGTAAATGACTCATTGGTCTCATGTTCACAACTGATGGAATTGCTTGTTCTGATCCCTTATCCATTATGTTGGCAGCCTTTATCATGTGCATGTGCATGTGCTATCCTGGCTACATTTATAAATCAAATACATGCATCTTTGAAATCAGTGCAGCTGCTTGTGCTAAGCTGTACTAGTAGCGCTAATAAACTTTGCTTTTTTTCAGTAGTAACTTCCAAGTAGTCCTCGAATATGCCAGATGCACTGCGCGCATGCGCGCGTATATAGTGCAAGTGTCGGTATCACTAACTGATAAGTTAGAGCAAACGAAGCCTGTTTAATTGCAGGGAAATATAGGAGCAGACTGCTAGAGGAGGGACCTTTCTTTGCCCCTAACTTTCTGTATTTTATATATATTTTTCTTTACACTCAGGGCAGAGTTTGTGCACTCATTTGTTCCGCTTATTCAGCGTGTAATACAGTAGATCGGTGTTGCGCATGCGTGCGGAAGTGGAGTCTCATTAAACTATTTATTAAGCATGCGCTCTGGTCAGCATGCGCGCGCGAGTAAAGTCTCGTGTAATCAATGATAGAACATGCGCACTGGGAACAGATAGAAGATTAGTGCATCCCACTTACGATGTTATGAGCATGCGCTAAAAGGAAGGCGGCGATTCTTATACTAATTGGCCGTTCTTAACAGGTAATTTGACCAATCAGCAACAGTATAAATATGCAATAGGCTGTCCAGTCGGTACCTCCACTTCCTCTTGGATGACCGAGAGGGGTACCGACGGACAGGTGAGATTTTTTGGCTCCTTGAATGCTGTATTTAGGCACCTTTCAGATAAAGAACAGCCCTTTTTTATTAGTTGTAGTACCCCTAGGCTCTGCCTTTGACTTTGGCATTTCAACATCGGATTGCCCTTCCCCCTCGCATATTCACTTCCTTTTCACCTCTTGGTGAGCACAAGCAGGACAAGAGGGGTTGCTATTTTTGCCATACATACCAAATGTGGGTAAATAATCCAATACTTCCTATTTAGCAATAAATGCGACATTAGCCGGTCCCGTATACAGTCGGTCCATGGTCTGATGGTGTGTTGTCCATTACTTTGTAAACTAGGTATCTATGCAAAGCCAGTGAGCTAGACATATTGAAATTAATTTAATTTGTGTCCTCTTTTTTGCATGTTAGAGCGGGGCCTCAATTTCCCGAGTAGGTTGCCGGGTGAGGTGAGTCTTCTCCCATACAAAGCTGGGTGAGTATCACGGCGGAGGTTAATACCTCTCTGTGAGAGAGATATAGGACTCTTAATTGTTGCTAAGTATAATTTACTTATGCATGTGTGTTGTTTGTACAGTTTCTTTGTGTTTTAAGTGGCTATATATGTATGTTGTAAGTCCCTATTTTTATGTTCTAACAGGAAAAGAACATTTATGTCTCAAGGATACATTGGGGCTCCTGAGGTCCAGTGAGACACCTGTATTGTAAAGTATCTATCATTTTTCTCACATTTATCACTTCACTATGTATTATTGCAGTAGCTATTCCACCTTTGGGTCCTGAAGAAAGCCGGATAATTACTCCAGTAGGCTGAAACATGTCGACCGTCCTGCACAGCGCCACTTTGTAGTTATTAATTTCCACTACAGGGCGTGGTTTTACTTTTGACACTTAGACAATTCCCATTAAACACATTTTTTGTCTAAGTAGTTAATTTTATTTTCAAATTCACAAGAGCACTGCACTTCATCTTTTCCACTCCTTGAGCATCATCTTGGCTAGAGTTTTAAGATCCACATCCGCACCGTCACCCGATGGTTTGGGCGGTGTTTGGATTGAGTACCAACTCCCATATGACGATACTCCGCCAATAAGGGTGGTCTGATGGGAATTTCTCAGCCAGACGTGACTCATTATGTTTAGTATGTCGCCTCTTTTTCCTTAGTCTTCTGTATAACAACACACACTCTTGACCGGGTATCTCTACTTTGTGGTTTGTGACGTTAAGTAGGGGAATGGGATGCTAGGTCGTTAAATATTCCCCTTGACCCCCTTTATATAGTGTTATTTGTATTTTGCATAGTAAGCCTGTTTACCTCTTGAGCAAGGAACAAAGCACACCGCCTAAATGGAAGCTTGAAAAGCCTTAGGTAAGATTGAATTGGCCTTCTTGATCATGGGACTGTCATTTGTTGAATCGAAAACAATTGGGTGAAATTCTGAATTGGAAATCCGCCATGATAATAATAAAAGTACAACTCTAGGATGCCATCTTACATCACAGATGTACCTGACCTATTTTTGTTGCTTTGCATTTCGTTTTTTCACTAATTTACAAGCACTGCACCTTCACCATGCACTTTTTTCTTTGTGCACCTCATCGACTGTGGCATATTCTGTACACAATGGTGCTTATTTAGGAGAGACCTGTTTCAATTTTGCACCACATAAAGTGTTATGTGCATGACGCAGGGCTCTCATAGAAATTTATGAAGCCATGCAAAGCCATCCTGCTTGGCTTTGAGTGGCCTCATAAATCATGAGTAAAGCGACGCAGCGCAAATTGCTGCATCGCCTTACTCTGAAGCCTGGGATGTGTTCCATTGGCATTGCGGTGGGTTTTCCCACACAACACCCATAGATTTTGACGCTGCTCCAGATTTACAAAGTCATGTAAACCTGGGGAAGCACCAATTCTGTACACCTCAAGAGGTGAGGCGTAACTAGGAGAAATATGTTTGTTTCTCCTTGTTTTCCCCCTTTCCATGTGTTTTGCATTCTGCAGCACACACAGAAACAGAAAGACGCCTCGCAGCACAAAAACAATCCTGCAGGCAAAGGAGGCACCATTGCACCATGACTCAAGGGTTCCTAGACTGGCGCTAGGCTGCTGAAACGGCGCCAGCGCTGGCAGAAAGGACAGGAATTCACTGTATAAAATATGGTGCATTTCTGCCCTTCCACTTTGATGTAGGGCTGCGCAGCAAGGTGCCTTGCTGCAATGCCCTACACCTAAATGCCACAAATGAGGCCCAATGTCTTTAATAGCATGACCACTCTGATGATTTGAACTTGTGCGGGGACTGTGGGTACAACTTTACATGCTTGCATCTTAATTTGCTCGTTATTGCTGGTTTGGCATTTGATTAACCAAGGAGAGGGTTGCCACTCTCCTTTAATGATCTACCCTCATTATATGATAGCTTGAATAACTATTTTTACATTTCCTTGGTTACCCTTACATTGCTGGTATTTGCTGCTAGTTGCCAATTTTACTCCACATCGTATAATCCAGCATCAAAGTCATCAGATTCTTGGTTGTCTAACATTGTCTAAGAAGCCTTGGAGAAGCACCAGAGAGGGGCTCTGTGCAGAAAATCTTTAGATGATAGAAAACCATTACCAATGGAATGAAGAAAGCTGCTTCAGTAAAAACATCCAGAGACTTGTCCCTAACAAACTGAGGGGGCTGTTGTTTACAGGAAGAGTACATTTAGGCACTTTTAAGCTTTGCCCTCCAATTCTTAAACAAACTGTTAAAATTATTTAAAACCTTTGCTGGATAAAAGCAAAAAAGGTAAACAAAAGGAATCCCTAGCATTCCCTTGTCCAAAATTCCACTGCTTCCTCCATACCCTTCCTCTCGCTAACCTCCAGCTCCTAGCTCTACTTCACCAGATCAGAGGTTTGGCAGGCTTCCCTACTTAAACTCACAGCAGTTTACTGATGAGACCATTAACAATATTGACCAGATCTGCTTATGAGGTCTTTTCTATATTACTTTTTTAAAAACCATGTCGCTTTCGTTAATGCTTTTCTGCTTTTGTTCATAGGTTCCTAAAATGTACTATTTGATCATTTGCCCCTCAGAATTGTTTTAAGGCTACATATTTCAGTCCAAACTACATTTGCCTTTAAAAGTATAACACATTTTGTATAATGTCATCATAATGCTCAATTTGGCAGTCATTACCCAGCATTCTGGAGCACGAGAGAGCCAACAAAGACACTGGACAATGGAATTTGAATTCTAGCGATTTGTTATCAACATCAGAATTAGTTGTTGTAAAGTTCAACTTTCAACACTCATCTCACTTAGACATTTCTGGTTAAGAACTATCAAACAATTCCAGAATTCTGAGGGCTGGGGGACAAAATGCACTGTGTGTTTTAATATCTCATTGTTGTATTCTTGAACACTGTTCAAGAACACTTTTATGTTTAGTTATATCTGTAACTTTAAATGCTTTGCATCTTACAATGCTAGCCCAAGATTCCATGGCATAGCTGTTCCATGGAATAACTGTAGTATGTGGTAGATCTGGATTGCCTGCAGTCAGTGTACTGCTTGATCTCTGTACTCTTCAATAAAATCCATATCTTATTTACAATCTCTCTGTTTTATTATGGATTACAACAATTGGCGATGATGGAACTAACCTGGACTTAATTGAGAAGAGTACAGAGGGTAACATTTTATTAAGGATTATTATATATTTTTTTTAAGTAATGAGAACCCACATGCTTATGGACGATTAATGGCGTGTGCAAGCAAATTTCAAAGTTAAAGAGCTTAACAGAAGAAGAGAGTTCTGAGTATATAAAAAAAGAAAAATATATCCTGATTAAGAGAATTTGGAAAAACAATGGACAACTGAGAAGATATCCTGACTTAAAGGAATTCATAAGAAGGTACTGTGATTTCTTTCTATGGAAAAAATGAATCCTCGTCAAGGTGTGGATCGTATGTCCGATTGAACTGTGTTTGGACGAGCGATTTCACTTAATTAGAACAAGTGATTCTGTTTTTCTTATTTAATATTGTGTCAGCGATGCCTCCACTGTAACTGCGATATGTGTGGCAGGAGAGAGAGGAGAGAGTCGGTGTAATTTTATCTACTGGACACATACGGAAATTTGTTGAACACATGAAAAGATGAAGTGCATCATTTAAATCAACTGGGGAGCAGCAGTAACGTTAATACCTGCATATCTCGAGCGGCTTATCTCGAGCGGCTTCATCTTCACGACGGAACACCAGTGAGGTGCCGGTGACGTAACTTAGAAACAGGACGTGATATGAACAACGCATAGAACGTACAACGTCACTAAGGTTAAAGCGTGATCTACGTGATTCCGTTTCAACAGAGGTCACGTAAAAACGTCAATGGTGGCCATTTTGGACGTAACTGAGCAACAACTTAAACATCGTGCAAAACAAACATTCACGGTGAAAGGAACCAGAGCATTACAACCTAAAAAAAAAAGAAACATTTCTGGCGCGATGATTGAAAACACTGAGTACGGGAAGAAAGAAGTATTTAAGAAGTAAAAATCGGAGGACGAAGGAGTGACATTTGCTCATATTACAGTTTGAAATGATTGGTTAACCCTACAATAACCGGTCATCGTTCAAAATACTTTCAATATTGTTGATTTGATTGGGAATCAAAAAGTTTTTTTTCTTATTTCCTCTTATTTTCTTATTTTATGTATTTTGCTAATTTACTCGTCTAGTGTACAGTACTATCATACTATTGTTGTTTTGAGTAGCGATTTGACAAACAGCACAGCACGACACCATTACTATTATTTTCGGAAATCTAGTATCAAACATAGAGGGTAACACTGTTGTTCCACCACCTTTGTTCCTTCAACAAGCAGGTGAACCTCCGATAGAGTGGGAGGAATGGATAGAAATCTTTGAAAACTATATCATAGCTCTTGACGGGAAAAGTTATAGTGCAGAAAGAAAGAAGGCACTATTATTGAGTACATTGGGAAAAGAGGGGCAACATGCATTCAGATTCCTTCCTGTGGCAGTAGATAGTGATGGAAAAGAAATTAGTAATGAGTACAATGAGGCAAAGGCTAGGCTTAAAAAACAATATGCCAAAGAAATAAATATAGCAATGTGTAGACACAAGTTTTATACGCAACCACAGAAGCAAGATGAAACAATAGATCAGTTTGTCACCAGACACCGTGAGTTGTCAATAAATTGTCGTTTTGGAAACATGAGAGAAGAAATGATAAGGGACCAGTTGATAGTACAGTGTTGTAACAAAAAAATGCAAGAGCGGTTATGGGCTGCAAAGAATCCTACATTGAGCAATGCAATTGACATAGCTAAAGTCGTGGAACAATCGAAGTGTTGCATGAAGGAAATGGAGAAGAAGACTTCTTCAAACAATGTGTCTTGTATAGTACAAGGTGAAGATGTGGCTGCTGTTAGTCAATGTAAGAACAATGATGATGGGGGTAGGAAAACATATTCAAGTGGAAGGATACCAGGGTCTCTACAAGAACAAAAAAAGGTTCAAGAGAAAATGTGTACTAGATGTGGCAGTATGTACCATATAGCAGATTACAAGAGATGCTATGCATTAGACAAAACATGTAAGAAGTGTGGTAAAAGAGGTAATTTCTTTAAGATGTGTAAGTCAAATAATAGACAAAAGGTATCGGTAGTCAATGATTTAGTGCAAGAACAATCTTCAATGTGCAATGTAGAGGGGGTTAAAAAAATATTGTGTGTAGATAGTGATAGCATTTGTGCAAATGATGATAGTGAGGCAATGGCATATGGGAGAAGAAATAGACCCAAGGCTATGTTTGAAATCGATGAAAACAAAACAGAGTTGATGGTTGACTCAGGCTCATTTTGGACCATCATCCCATTGTCCACATTCAAAGAGAATTGGGGGAAAGTACAACTTTTACCAAAATACATCAATCCTGGTGGATATCAGGGGGAGAATATTGATATAGTAGGGTACATGGTGAGTAGAATAAAATTTCAGGGTAGAGAGGTGGAAGGTAAAGTATATGTAGCATATAGCGGTCCACCGATATTAGGTTGGGTGCACCAGTACGATCTACATATCATAATTAACCCAAGGGCCAAACAACAAGTAATGGTGGTAGAAGAGATGAATACCGAAACAATAGTGAACAGCATGAACAACCTGTTCAGTGAAAAAATTGGTGAATTAAAAAGATACGTTCATAAAATCATTTTGAAACCTGATGCGGTACCGATGCAGCATAAAGTGAGGAAGATACCCATAGTAGCTAGGGATGGAGTAAAAAGAATGCTAGACGAGATGGTGCAACAAGGAATTATTGAGGAAATAGAAACATCGAGTTGGATTTCTCCAGTCGTTATTACGAGCAAGCCTGATAATAGTTTTAGATTTTGTGTGGGCTTACGCACACTTAACCAAAATATTGTTGTGGACAATTTCCCATTACCCAATATCAATAAACTGGTATTATTGCTGAAGGGAGGGAAGTATTTTTCAAAGCTTGATTTATGCAGTGCGTATCATCAGGTGAAATTACATAACGACTCGAAGAAATTAACAGCATTTATTACACCAGATGGGGTATTCCAATTTACAAGGATGCCATTTGGGTTGGCATCGGCTGCTGGAGTGTTTCAAAGGATGATGGGGTCTGTATTGAAAGGAATTAAGAATGTGGTATATTTCCAAGACGATGTGTTGCTGTTTGGTGGGACAAGAGAACAGCATGATGTGGTGTTGAAGGATGTGTTAAATAGAATGGAGGATGCTGGCTTAACACTCAAGAAAGAAAAATTTAAGTTTTCAGTTGAAGAAGTGGAGTATTTGGGCTACACTCTATCTGCTGTGGGAGTCAAACCAAAGCGCGATTTATTGAAAGCAATACAGAAGACCCCGACACCAACTGATAAAAATCAATTGAGGTCATTCTTAGTTTTATGCAAAATTCGTAAAGAATTTTGCAGAAAAAACTGAATGCATCAAGATGTTACTCAGGAAAGGCAATAGGTTTATTTGGTCCAAAGAACATCAGGATACCTTTGCGCAAATAAAGATGGAGATATGTGAGGCTGACATACTTACGCCATTTGATACAAAATTAAAATCAGTATTGACAGTTGATGCCAGTGCGGTAGGTATAGGTGCAGTACTTGCACAGGTGCATGCTCATGGTACAAAAACGGTGGCATTCGCTTCGAGATCCTTAACGGTTTCGGAAAGAAACTACTCTGTTACAGAGAAAGAAGCGTTGGCTGCGGCATGGGGGGTGGAGTACTTCAGGACGTACTTGTGGGGATTTGATTTTATATTGCAAACTGATCATAAACCACTAATCAAAATCCTAAGTCCTGGGGGTGCACAGAAAACCTCAGCTCGCTTATCCAGACTTGCTGCACGACTCCAAGAGTACAGGTATAAGGTAGAATATTTAGCTGGATGGAAAAACTGTCAAGCGGATGCTTTATCAAGGTTACCGTTGCCATGGGAAGAAGTTGACAAAACCAATGTAGAATTGTATCAAGGGGAAGGTGCTTTTGCAATAATTGATGATGTTATGGCAGTTTGTGGTGGAGCGATAAGTAAGGACCGGTGGAAAGAGTGTATGGATAAAGACGTGACTTTGAAAGTGGTAAAAGACTTGATTATAAAAGGTGGGAAAAGAGAAAGTTGTCTTCCTATTGCAGTTAGGCCCTGTATTAAAATTTTAGATGACTTATCCTTTGTAGATGACGGGGTATTTATATTGATGAAGGGCGATAAAATCATACCGCCAGAGGAACTGAGATTCAAGGTGTTTAAATTAGCACACGAGGGTCATCTAGGGCAGTCTTTGACTAAGAAGAGGGTGAGAGAACACTTTTGGTGGCCTACCATTGATCATCAAATAATGGAGTGGGTTGAGAAATGCATTATATGTGTTGAATGTGAAAAGAGATTAAAGGTAGGAAGCCAACTGGAGTTAGGTAAAATTGAGGATCCCGGTATACCGTGGCACACAGTCTGTTTAGACTTTATTGGTCCTTTGACAGGAATGGGGGGTTAATGTAGGTTTGGTGTAGTTATGGTTGATGTTATGTCAAAATGGCTGGTTGTGAAGTTTGTAAGAGAGATAACAACAAGGAGTACTATTAAAATATTATCTGAAGTATTTGGCGAGGAAGGATTTCCGACAAAACTAATTACTGACAATGGTACTCAACTAGTTTCAAATTAAATGACTTTATTCTTGAAATCATGTGGCATAAAACATGCAAGAACATCTTTATACAACCCACAGGGCAATGGTATCGTGGAAAGGGCAAACCGCATGGTAAAAGGAGCAATACAGATGGCAGTGGCGAGTAGGTCTGATGTTATGAAGTTGGTGAATGAATTGGTCTGGGCTTACAGGACTACTGAGAACACTGTTACTTGAAAGATTCCATTTGTATGTATGAAAGGATGACCTATTAGCACGAAATCGAACCCAGCATGGTTAAAGAACTGTCTTGGTTTGGCAAATCTGGTAGAGGAAAGAGAAGAAGTTGTGTCACAGAAGACTAGCATATTACCTAATGACTGGGTAAAAGTCAAGCCAGGTAGAGTGGGTGCTGGGTTTACTAAATTCAGGGGTCCATATAAAGTCAAAAATGTGCATAGGAGACATATAACTTTATATAATGGTGAAAGTTGGAACATGAGGAGAGTAGCATTATACAAGAGAGGGAATTCAAAAGACACAGTGGTGAGTGAAGTGGAAGGCAATGGATTCAATCCACATTTATTCACAGAGGATCTGAATGTTAATAACAGTATATATAGTACACCCTCTGGTGGTATACCTAGTACGTCATCAGAAGGTGCTGGAGATGGAAATAGAGGTTGCATAAGGCCTCAGAGATCAAGAGGTCCTCCTAGTTATCTGAATGATTATATATGTGGAGATTCATGAGGACAACTTCCAGACAACCTTGAAGTATCTTGAGGAATATGTATAAATATATATATATATATATATATATATATATATATATATATATATATATATATATATATATATATTTTAATTTAATGTGACTTTAGTATATTAATTAACTCATATTGTATTTGTGTATATAGTTGACTGGGCGCTACAAGTCCAGTCTGTGAAAAAGGCATGACGCCGAAACGTTGACTTAATGGACTCTCAGAAGCAGGCGCTTTCATTACTCTGGAAATAAAGCCTGTTACCACTGTACTGGGCCTCACTTCGTTTGTTTGCCGAGAAGGTGTTTAGGGGGCCACCCTGTGCCCTTTCGTGTGGCCGCCCTGAAGGGCCATGAGCTCCGTTTACAGGGAAACGCTTGGATGCGGTTTGGGAAATGTGAATAAGGAGACTGGCTCACTCGTGCCTTCAGACCTAACAAGGGACGCCACTGTGGTAAAATTGTCGGCGCGTGGAAGGGATTCAGACAAGAGTACATCCTGTCATGATCGTGCAGCGAGAAAACAGCATTTCCAGAGCTCTAACATCCTTACAAGAGCAGCGGTAGTTTTTTCATCACCTGACTGTTTGAAATGAAAATCCATTTGAATGTGTGCGTGTGCCTCAGAACGGAACTTTGCCATCACTACAACACGCACAATGCACACTGGGAGTAGTAGTTCGTGATTCCTGTCACGTGATGCACCAACTTAAATTGAGCTCGAAAACACCTGGGCGTTGCAAGTCCAGTCTGTGAAAAAGGCATGACGCCGAAACGTTGACTTAATGGACTCTCAGAAGCAGGCGCTTTCATTACTCTGGAAATAAAGCCTGTTACCACTGCACTGGGCCTCACTTCATTTGTTTGCCGAGAAGGTGTTTAGGGGGCCACCCTGTGCCCTTTCGTGAGGCCGCCCTGAAGGGCCATGAGCTCCGTTTACAGGGAAACGCTTGGATGCGATTTGGGAAATGTGAATAAGGAGACTGGCTCACTCGTGCCTTCAGACCTAACAAGGGAAGCCACTGTAGTAAAATTGTCGGCGCGTGGAAGGGATTCAGACAAGAGTACATCCTGTCATGATCGTGCAGCGAGAAAACGGCATTTCCAGAGCTCTAACATCCTTACAAGAGCAGCGGTAATTTTTTCCTCACGTGACTGTTTGAAATGAAAATCCATTTGAATGTGTGCTTGTGCTTCAAAACGGAACTTTGCCATCACTACAACACGCACAATGCACACTGGGAGTAGTAGTTTGTGATTGCTGTCACGTGATGCACCAACTTAAATTGAGCTCGAAAACACCTGGGCGCTGCAAGTCCAGTCTGTGAAAAAGGCATAACGCCCAAACGTTGACTTAATGGACTCTCAGAAGCAGGTGCTTTCATTACTCTGGAAATAAAGCCTGTTACCACTGCACTGGGCCTCACTTCGTTTGTTTGCCGAGAAGGTGTTTAGGGGGCCACCCTGTGCCCTTTCGTGAGGCCGCCCTGAAGGGCCATGAGCTCCGTTTACAGGGAAACGCTTGGATGCGGTTTGGGAAATGTGAATAAGGAGACTGGCTCACTCGTGCCTTCAGACCTAACAAAGGACGCCACTGTGGTAAAATTGTCGGCGCGTGGAAGGGATTCAGACAAGAGTACATCCTGTGATGATCGTGCAGCGAGAAAACAGCATTTCCAGAGCTCTAACATCCTTACAAGAGCAGCGGTAATTTTTTCCTCACCTGACTGTTTGAAATGAAAATCCATTTGAATGTGTGCTTGTGCTTCAAAACTGAACTTTGCCATCACTACAACACGCACAATGCACACTGGGAGTAGTAGTTCGTGATTGCTGTCACGTGATCCACCAACTTAAATTGAGCTCGAAAACATCTGGGCGCTGCAAGTCCAGTCTGTGAAAAAGGTATGATGCCGAAACGTTGACTTAATGGACTCTCAGAAGCAGGCGCTTTCATTACTCTGGAAATAAAGCCTGTTACCACTGCACTGGGCCTCACTTCATTTGTTTGCCGAGAAGGTGTTTAGGGGGCCACCCTGTGCCCTTTCGTGAGGCCGCCCTGAAGGGCCATGAGCTCCGTTTACAGGGAAACGCTTGGATGCGGTTTGGGAAATGTGAATAAGGAGACTGGCTCACTCGTGCCTTCAGACCTAACAAGGGACGCCACTGTGGTAAAAGTGTCAGCGCGTGGAAGGGATTCAGACAAGAGTACATCCTGTCATGATCGTGCAGCGAGAAAACGGCATTTCCAGAGCTCTAATATCCTTACAAGAGCAGCGGTAATTTTTTCCTCACCTGACTGTTTGAAATGAAAATCCATTTGAATGTGTGCTTGTGCTTCAAAACGGAACTTTGCCATCACTACAACACACACAATGCACACTGGGAGTAGTAGTTCGTGATTGCTGTCACGTGATGCACCAACTTAAATTGAGCTCGAAAACACCTGGGCGCTGCAAGTCCAGTCTGTGAAAAAGGCATGACGCCGAAACGTTGACTTAATGGACTCTCAGAAGCAGGCGCTTTCATTACTCTGGAAATAAAGCCTGTTACCACTGCACTGGGCCTCACTTCGTTTGTTTGCCGAGAAGGTGTTTAGGGGGCCACCCTGTGCCCTTTCGTGAGGCCGCCCTGTAGGACCATGAGCTCCGTTTACTGGGAAACGCTTGGATGCGGTTTGGGAAATGTGAATAAGGAGACTGGCTCACTCGTGCCTTCAGACCTAACAAGGGACGCCACTGTCGTAAAATTGTCAGCGCGTGGAAGGGATTCAGACAAGAGTACATCCTGTCATGATCGTGCAGCGAGAAAACGGCATTTCCAGAGCTCTAACATCCTTACAAGAGCAGCGGTAATTTTTTCCTCACCTGACTGTTTGAAATGAAAATCCATTTGAATGTGTGCTTGTGCTTCAAAACGGAACTTTGCCATCACTACAACACGCATAATGCACACTGGGAGTAGTAGTTCGTGATTGCTGTCACGTGATGCACCCACTTAAATTGAGCTCGAAAACACCTGGGCGCTGCAAGTCCAGTCTGTGAAAAAGGCATGACGCCCAAACGTTGACTTAATGGACTCTCAGAAGCAGGCGCTTTCATTACTCTGGCAATAAAGCCTGTTACCACTGCACTGGGCCTCACTTCCTTTGTTTGCCGAGAAGGTGTTTAGGGGACCACCCTGTGCCCTTTCGTGAGGCCGCCCTGAAGGGCCATGAGCTCTGTTTACAGGGAAACGCTTGGATGCGGTTTGGGAAATGAGAATAAGGAGACTGGCTCACTCGTGCCTTCAGACCTAACAAGGGACGCCACTGTGGTAAAATTGTCGGCACGTGGAAGGGATTCAGACAAGAGTACATCCTGTCATGATCGTGCAGCGAGAAAACGGCATTTCCAGAGCTCTAACATCCTTACAAGAGCAGCGGTAATTTTTTCCTCACCTGACTGTTTGAAATGAAAATCCATTTGAATGTGTGCTTGTGCTTCAAAATGGAGCTTTGCCATCACTACAACACGCACAATGCACACTGGGAGTAGTAGTTCGTGATTCCTGTCACGTGATGCACCAACTTAAACTGAGCTCGAAAACACCTGGGCGTTGCAAGTCCAGTCTGTGAAAAAGGCATGACGCCGAAACGTTGACTTAATGGACTCTCAGAAGCAGGCGCTTTCATTACTCTGGAAATAAAGCCTGTTACCACTGCACTGGGTCTCACTTCATTTGTTTGCCGAGAAGGTGTTTAGGGGGCCACCCTGTGCCCTTTCGTGAGGCCACCCTGAAGGGCCATGAGCTCCGTTTACAGGGAAACGCTTGGATGCGATTTGGGAAATGTGAATAAGGAGACTGGCTCACTCGTGCCTTCAGACCTAACAAGGGAAGCCACTGTAGTAAAATTGTCGGCGCGTGGAAGGGATTCAGACAAGAGTACAACCTGTCATGATCGTGCAGCGAGAAAACGGCATTTCCAGAGCTCTAACATCCTTACAAGAGCAGCGGTAATTTTTTCCTCACGTGACTGTTTTAAATGAAAATCCATTTGAATGTGTGCTTGTGCTTCAAAACGGAACTTTGCCATCACTACAACACGCACAATGCACACTGGGAGTAGTAGTTTGTGATTGCTGTCACGTGATGCACCAACTTAAATTGAGCTCGAAAACACCTGGGCGCTGCAAGTCCAGTCTGTGAAAAAGGCATGACGCCCAAACGTTGACTTAATGGACTCTCAGAAGCAGGTGCTTTCATTACTCTGGAAATAAAGCCTGTTACCACTGCACTGGGCCTCACTTCGTTTGTTTGCCGAGAAGGTGTTTAGGGGGCCACCCTGTGCCCTTTCGTGAGGCCGCCCTGAAGGGCCATGAGCTCCGTTTACAGGGAAACGCTTGGATGCGGTTTGGGAAATGTGAATAAGGAGACTGGCTCACTCGTGCCTTCAGACCTAACAAAGGACGCCACTGTGGTAAAATTGTCGGCGCGTGGAAGGGATTCAGACAAGAGTACATCCTGTGATGATCGTGCAGCGAGAAAACAGCATTTCCAGAGCTCTAACATCCTTACAAGAGCAGCGGTAATTTTTTCCTCACCTGACTGTTTGAAATGAAAATCCATTTGAATGTGTGCTTGTGCTTCAAAACTGAACTTTGCCATCACTACAACACGCACAATGCACACTGGGAGTAGTAGTTCGTGATTGCTGTCACGTGATCCACCAACTTAAATTGAGCTCGAAAACATCTGGGCGCTGCAAGTCCAGTCTGTGAAAAAGGTATGATGCCGAAACGTTGACTTAATGGACTCTCAGAAGCAGGCGCTTTCATTACTCTGGAAATAAAGCCTGTTACCACTGCACTGGGCCTCACTTCATTTGTTTGCCGAGAAGGTGTTTAGGGGGCCACCCTGTGCCCTTTCGTGAGGCCGCCCTGAAGGGCCATGAGCTCCGTTTACAGGGAAACGCTTGGATGCGGTTTGGGAAATGTGAATAAGGAGACTGGCTCACTCGTGCCTTCAGACCTAACAAGGGACGCCACTGTGGTAAAAGTGTCAGCGCGTGGAAGGGATTCAGACAAGAGTACATCCTGTCATGATCGTGCAGCGAGAAAACGGCATTTCCAGAGCGCTAATATCCTTACAAGAGCAGCGGTAATTTTTTCCTCACCTGACTGTTTGAAATGAATATTCATTTGAATGTGTGCTTGTGCTTCAAAACGGAACTTTGCCATCACTACAACACACACAATGCACACTGGGAGTAGTAGTTCGTGATTGCTGTCACGTGATGCACCAACTTAAATTGAGCTCGAAAAAACCTGGGCGCTGTAAGTCCAGTCTGTGAAAAAGGCATGACGCCGAAACGTTGACTTAATGGACTCTCAGAAGCAGGCGCTTTCATTACTCTGGAAATAAAGCCTGTTACCACTGCACTGGGCCTCACTTCGTTTGTTTGCCGAGAAGGTGTTTAGGGGGCCACCCTGTGCCCTTTCGTGAGGCCGCCCTGTAGGACCATGAGCTCCGTTTACAGGGAAACGCTTGGATGCGGTTTGGGAAATGTGAATAAGGAGACTGGCTCACTCGTGCCTTCAGACCTAACAAGGGACGCCACTGTCGTAAAATTGTCAGCGCGTGGAAGGGATTCAGACAAGAGTACATCCTGTCATGATCGTGCAGCGAGAAAACGGCATTTCCAGAGCTCTAACATCCTTACAAGAGCAGCGGTAACTTTTTTCCTCACCTGACTGTTTGAAATGAAAATCCATTTGAATGTGTGCTTGTGCTTCAAAACGGAACTTTGCCATCACTACAACACGCATAATGCACACTGGGAGTAGTAGTTCGTGATTGCTGTCACGTGATGCACCCACTTAAATTGAGCTCGAAAACACCTTGGCGCTGCAAGTCCAGTCTGTGAAAAAGGCATGACGCCCAAACGTTGACTTAATGGACTCTCAGAAGCAGGCGCTTTCATTACTCTGGCAATAAAGCCTGTTACCACTGCACTGGGCCTCACTTCCTTTGTTTGCCGAGAAGGTGTTTAGGGGACCACCCTGTGCCCTTTCGTGAGGCCGCCCTGAAGGGCCATGAGCTCTGTTTACAGGGAAACGCTTGGATGCGGTTTGGGAAATGAGAATAAGGAGACTGGCTCACTCGTGCCTTCAGACCTAACAAGGGACGCCACTGTGGTAAAATTGTCGGCACGTGGAAGGGATTCAGACAAGAGTACATCCTGTCATGATCGTGCAGCGAGAAAACGGCATTTCCAGAGCTCTAACATCCTTACAAGAGCAGCGGTAATTTTTTCCGCACCTGACTGTTTGAAATGAAAATCCATTTGAATGTGTGCTTGTGCTTCAAAATGGAGCTTTGCCATCACTACAACACGCACAATGCACACTGGGAGTAGTAGTTCGTGATTGCTGTCACGTGATGCACCAACTTAAATTGAGCTCGAAAACACCTGGGTGCTGCAAGTCCAGTCTGTGAAAAAGGCATGACGCCGAAACGTTGACTTAATGGACTCTCAGAAGCAGGCGCTTTCATTAGTCTGGAAATAAAGCCTGTTACCACTGCACTGGGCCTCACTTCGTTTGGTTGCCGAAAAGGTGTTTAGGGGGCCACCCTGTGTCCTTTCGTGAGGCCGCCCTGAAGGGCCATGAGCTCCGTTTACAGGGAAACGCTTGGACGCGGTTTGGGAAATGTGAATAAGGAGACTGGCTCACTCGTGCCTTCAGACCTAACAAGGGACGCCACTGTGGTAAAATTGTCGTCATGTGGAAGGGATTCAGACAAGAGTACATCCTGTCATGATCGTGCAGCGAGAAAACGTCATTTCCAGAGCTCTAACATCCTTACAAGAGCAGCGGTCATTTTTTCCTCACCTGCCTGTTTGAAATGAAAATCCATTTGAATGTGTGCTTGTGCTTCAAAACGGAACTTTGCCATCACTACAACACGGCACAATGCACACTGGGAGTAGTAGTTCGTGATTGCTGTCACGTGATGCACCAACTTAAATTGAGCTCGAAAACATCTGGGCGCTGCAAGTCCAGTCTGTGAAAAAGGCATGACGCCGAAACGTTGAGTTAATGGACTCTCAGAAGCAGGCGCTTTCATTACTCTGGAAATAAAGCCTGTTACCACTGCACTGGGCCTCATTTCGTTTGTTTGCCGAGAAGGTGTTTAGGGGGCCACCCTGTGCCCTTTCGTGAGGCCGCCCTGAAGGGCCATGAGCTCCGTTTACAGGGAAACGCTTGGATGCGGTTTGGGAAATGTGAATAAGGAGACTGGCTCACTCGTGCCTTCAGACCTAACAAGGGACGCCACTGTGGTAAAATTGTCGGCGCGTGGAAGGGATTCAGACAAGAGTACATCCTGTCATGATCGTGCAGCGAGAAAATGGCATTTCCAGAGCTCTAACATCCTTACAAGAGCAGCGGTAATTTTTTCCTCACCTGACTGTTTGAAATGAAAATCCATTTGAATGTGTGCTTGTGCTTCAAAACGGAACTTTGCCATCACTACAACACGCACAATGCACACTGGGAGTAGTAGTTTGTGATTGCTGTCACGTGATGCACCAACTTAAATTGAGCTCGAAAACACCTGGGCGCTGCAAGTCCAGTCTGTGAAAAAGGCATGACGCCGAAACGTTGACTTAATGGACTCTCAGAATCAGGCGCTTTCATTACTCTGGAAATAAAGCCTGTTACCACTGCACTGGGCCTCACTTCGTTTGTCTGCCGAGAAGGTGTTTAGGGGGCCACCCTGTGCCCTTTCGTGAGGCCGCCCTGAAGGGCCATGAGCTCCGTTTATAGGGAAACGCTTGGATGCGGTTTGGGAAATATAGATATATATATATATATATATATTTTTTTTTTATTTAATATGACTTTAGTATATTAATTAACTCATATTGTATTTGTGTATATAGTTTATATCTTACATCGATAAAAGAGGAAGATGTGTTGTGTATATAGTTTTTATCTTATATTAATAAAGGAGGAAGATATGTTGTATTCTTGAACACTGTTCAAGAACACTTTTATGTTTATTTATATCTGTAGCTTTAAATGCTTTGCATCTTAAAATACTAGCCCAAGATTCCATGGCATAGCTGTTCCATGGAATAACTGTAGTATGTGGTAGATCTGGATTGCCTGCAGTCAGTGTACTGCTTGATCTCTGTACTCTTCAAAAAAATCCATATCTTATTTACAATCTCTCTGTTTTATTATGGATTACAACACTCATCATATTGCAGAATTTGCTTTCAGTATATTCCAGAAGAATTCCATTTCTTTACCCTCTAGCCATATTAAGGTGATGTTACTGGGGGCCACGCAACCAAAATATATACTGTTAGTTACGGGCTTGGGATGAAATGAACTGTCAATGTCATTTCGGTGGAACTGGGATACAGGCAAATTAACGAGAGCGTAAAGAGGGGAGAGCGAGGAAGGTGAGCCAGAGAGAAATGAAGGGCTAATGGCCTTCAATTTGTCATTGTGTTTTAGTGGAATGCTGCTACTTTTCATACAGTGCGGAAACCCACAATGGGTTGCCCTAAAACTTATCGCTTGACGTCAAGACAGATAAATTGTTGCAGTGATGAAGTCACATTGTTTGTTTAATGAAGGAATATTAGTGTCTGGATTATATATTTAAAGTTTAATACAGAAATGTACCGCCCCTTCCATTTTATGACATCATAGAGAGGAAAGCAGGTTCACTTTGCATCAATTTGCCTTACAATGAGCATTCTACAAAGTAATCATCGGGACAGACATGAAAAGAGATAACATGTAGATAATGCTAGTAATGTCATGAAATCGTTCATCTACACACGCTTTTGATTAATGCATCACAGGGCTATCGGGAACGTTGTTTTTCTCTCTCTAACACAGCCTTGCTCTAACTGTGATGGGTGCTTACTGCTCATCTTTCAGACTTGTCCTTTTGTGGCTAGTAAATGAGCTAGTTTGGTCATTATTTCCAGTGTACTAAGTCAATTCTTAGCATAGACAGGTACTGCTGCTGAAGATGTTTACTGGCAAGTAAAATAAAGTCCCTCTACCCTGTCAGAAATAGCAAAATTTGGAGTCATCATGCTGTACTTATCCATGGCAAGGATATCAGTACTTACGCCATTAGCTGGAAAAGTATGTTCAGGCTACATCTTCCTGACACAGAAGATTGCATGTCTCATTTACAGTTCAGCCATCAAGGGCTGTAACACCAAGAACATAAGCGACTTTAGAGAAAGGTAGATGATCAGGCGGTAAATGGCATAAGCTTCAGAACTCTGTGTAAAGCCTTCTCTAAAGCAGGGCATTGCCGTGGCAGGATAAGCTTAGCTGTTTATGGTGCCGCGGGTGCAGTGGTACCAGGAGCCAAGTTACCTGAGCTGCCCTTTCCACCCTAAGTGTGTCTGTATTTTACTATGTGGCATGTGGACAGGATCTTCATCGCAAGTTTACATTGATCTCATTATATTCATTGGCAACAACATTTTTTGTAGTCTTCTGCTGAAAGACTGTGACACTTATAAATTGTGTTGCCTCCATTGAGAAGTACATGTTCACATATGCATCAGACATTAACATCGCAACAAGTGGATTTTAGGAAAGGCACACATTGTGCCACAGATAAAACCATTGGGGTCACATACAAAGGTCATTCATAAAGCGTGAGCACACACACACAAAAACACACACACAAACATACCAAAGGTTACAGGCATATTATAGTTAGGAAATAGTATAAAAAAAGTAGAAATTCACTGAAAAAAACAAAAGTTCCAGGGACGTTATAGTTAGCACATAGAATTAAAAAACACTTAGAAATTCACTGAAAAAAATAAAGGCTACAGGGACATTATGGTTAGCTTCAGATTTTAAACACACAAAACCATAGACATTCAGCAGTTGTATCTATCTCAAGTGACTATAACTCATTCCTACACCTGGCACTGCTAATTATCTCACATATTACATCAGTGCTGACATGTCATTGTAAAATGAATCCTGCTTCCTGGTTGTCCTTAACCTATCACTAAGCGGGGGTGGAGTTTGCGGAGTTCCGCTATGCGGAACTCCGTGATGTGCAAACAAAATTCTGCCGTGCTACGCAGAGCCCCGCAAGCAGCTGAGATTCTTTAGAAAAATGCAGTTCGCGGTGATTCTCAGTGCCAGGTACTTGTGCGCACTGTGCAATCATCACCCATGGCATCATGCACAGCGCAAGCGGGCGCTGCTTCCTTACTGCTGCTCGAGTGGATTTTTACTCGAGAGTCAGCTTTCGCAATGCGAGCGGGCGGTTTCTTAACTCAAGAGGTTGCCAACATACACAACCACTCGCAATGAGAAATCTGACCGCCCGCGTTAAGATTTCTCGACAGAAGGTTGATTTTCCATGCTCGCGCTCACCAACTTGAGGTTGATGATTGATAACAAGGAAAAATCTCGCCAGGAGGTGGATCTTCTTCACTCGCCAACTTTGCGTTGATGGACGTGAGCGAGGGATAAAACTTTTTCTGAACTTTGCGAACTCCGCTTACCGCGGTGTGCAGAAAACTCAGCAAACTCAGCAAGCGGAGCAGAGTTCACTGCCCAGACTTACCTATCTTCGGCCTTTGACACTGTTATCACGTCAAACTACTATCCATTCTAGAACACAGGATGGGCCTTTCAGGCCCTGTATTGCGATGGGGTACATCTTTCCTCCCAACAGATCCCAATGAGTCAAGGTGAATCAATCACTATCTCAGCTCTCTACACTAGCTATGGGGGTTCCTCAAGGGTCTGCCACCTCACCCATACTAATGGAACTACTAGCTAATGCTTTGAGCTCCGTGAACATTCTTTTTCACATGTATGCAGATGACACTCTATCTGAAAATAACCTCCCCAAAAGGCTTCATTTCACTCAACTCTACTCTGACAAACACTCAAAACTGGTTCACTGAGAACCACCACTTGCTCAACACCTCCAAAACGGAATTCCTCCTCATCGCTCCCCCTAATCACACTCCCAAGATTGACCTCTGGATGAAACATCTTACAGCCTTCAACTGCTCTCCTCACATAATCGAGTCAGCTAAATCCTTTGGAATTACACTAGACATGCACTTGAACATGCAGAATCATATCAGCAATGCAACCAAGGGAGCTGAACATCAGATGAGCATACTAAGGAATCTCAAAACATTCATTCCACATGAAGACTTTTAGCTGGTGGTACAAGCTCTTGTTCTGCCTAGGCTAGACTACGGTAGCTCCACGTTGCGTGGTCTCCCCAAACATAATTTGGCCCCACTAAGGGCCTACATTAATGCGGCAGCAAGAGTGATTACTGGTACAAAATGAAATGATCACATATCCCCAGCCCTAAAATCCCTAAACTGGCTGCCATATGAAGCAAGAATACACCTAAAGATTGCTTTCATGACTCACAAAGTCCTACATTTCAAGACCCCCATTCATCTGGCTCAAAAGCTAAAATTATCTGGGAGTTGCAGACAGTCAGGATGTGCAAGTTCATTGCTTTTGAAACCATCGATTTTCCACACAAAGAGAACAAGTCACAGAGCTTTCTCAGGCATTGCCCCAAAGATTTGGAACTCTCTTCCACTGGAAGTCTGCCGAATCTCATCCACTGATTCTTTCAAAACGGAAGTGAAAAAAATGCTAATGAACAAGTTTCTGCCCTAAAAGGCCTTAGCTCTACTGCTTACTAACCTGCCCTCTATTATGATGCCCTGATTGACTAGTGCATTGTTGTACGGAATCCCTGCATTAGCATGTTATGCACATATATGTAACATATTTTCTTTTCCTACTACTGTATCCTACTTACACTAAATGTGAAGTGCTCTGATACCCGCTTGGGTCTTGTTCGCACTATACAAAACTTTAAAAATAAATAAATAAATAAAATTATTGATGTTATGAGTGATGTCACTGACTATGTCATGAGTGATGTAATATGTGACGTCATTAGCAGTGCTTTGCGGGCGCGCCAGTTATAGTGAGTACAACTAACTATAACGTGGGAATTTCAACGGTTTTGTATGAGTAAATTGTCCAGCTAACTATAACTTAATTTGCTAGGTTTTTTAAATGCTAATTCCTAACTATAACGTGTGTAACACCTAGTGTTTATTCAGTGAATTTGCAAGGTTTTTTAAATGCTAATTCCTAACTATAACGTGTGTAAAACCTATGGTTTTTTCAGTGAATTTGCAAGGTTTTTTAAATGCTAATTCCTAACTATAACGTGTGTGAAACCTATGTTTTTTTTTGTGAATTTCAAAGGTTTTTTAAATGCTAACCCCTAAGTAAAATATGTGTGAAAATCTTTGTTTTTTTAATGAATATAAATACAACATCAAAACACTGAAAGTTGTTTTTTATCTCCTTTCTTTACTGCCCTTCCCTTAGTTTTTCATTCCCCTTAACTCACTCCTCTATCTATAGTCCCGTTCTTTCACTCACTCTTCGACTCCTCTTTTGTCACTCACCATACTCCCCTTTTCTCACTCTTTCTCTTAGTCCCTTCCTTCCCTTCACTCAGTCATTTCAATCACTCATTTATGCACTACGCTTTCATTCAAAAAAATGAATGACACAGTGTATTTGGAATATAACTCTTTTTAGAGAATTGAATGAGTTCTGAAAAGAACTTTTTTTTTCTTTTGTTGTTTTATATTTTTTTTAGCTTTTTTTTAAAGTTTTATATTTTTTTTGTTTTTTTCGAAAAAAAATCAGGAACTGCAACTTGGAAACTATTCAACAAGAACAAAATAAATGAAAAATATAAAAAAAAATTATCTCCTTTGAGAGCATTTATGATCCTGAATGCTGCGTTCAATTACTTTCAGGCTCTGTTCACCAAAAACAATACCTTCAAAACATTTGTTGCATTGCATATGCACATGTGCCAAATATGGCTTAAGGTCCATTTCTGCTGTTGCTGGCGATGGAGGTGGAGCTGTAGATGTGCTGGCCACAGCTGGTGGAATCTGCTGGGCCAGAGCTCTTGTGGCTGCTTGGGCATATTGCACAGGGTGGACATATTTACATGTCTTATCATAGTATGGATTGAAAAAGAGTATTTTTAAGAGGGTTTCCCCTTGAAAGAACAGTACCACAAAGGGTACACGTTACTTTAGGGGCATTTACCTTTTTTAGTCCCTCAGGAAAAGTAAAAAACTTTCCAAATAAAAGAAGATTTCCCCTTCTTGGCTTGCTGGCGATATTCCATGTGAGAGTCAGAAGAAGAAGATGTTCTTTCCTGTCTTTCTGCCATCCTGTTGTTTTTTCTGCTTCCAGCTCCAAAAAGGGTCCTTCTTCCAGGAGAATAAAGCAAATAGTGAGGGAAATGGGTGGGGTTTTTGAACATTCTAGATCTGAAACTACTATGAACCAATGAAAAATGTTGTTTTCGAGTCGCATCTTGACCTTTTTTTTATTAATTAAATTGCGAGGTGCGCGCACCCCGCAAATTAAAAAAAAAAAAAAAAAGGGGGTGTTGCCCGTCGGAGTTGTTTAGGGACCCCCTGAGAAGCTCTAGGGGGTCAAGCACTGTCTACCTTGCCTCCTTTTCACGTTTTGAAACTTTTATGTAAATCGGGTAAAACGCCATTTTAAACCGACGTGCGCGACCGGGTTCGCGCACCCTGCTATTTTTTTCAACAAAAAAAGGGGGTTTTTGGCCCGTCGAGATTCTTCTGGGACCCCCTGAGAAACTCTAGGGGGTCAGGGAGTGTCTAGCTTGCCTCCTTTTAACGTTTTGAAACTTTTATGTAAATCGGACAAAACATCATTTTCAAGCGACGTGCGCGACCGGGTGTGCACACCACGTGCGCGGATCCGAGCGCGCACGTTAAGTCATGTGACACGAAAACAACACTTTTCATTGGTTCATAGTAGTTTCAGTTCTAGAATCTTCAGGAACCCCACCCATTTCCCTCACTATCTGTTTCAGTCTTGTGGAAGAAGGACCCTCTCCAGCTTCACTGACAAGAACTTGAAATGGCTGCCAGACAAGATTCATCTTCATCAGAATCTGATGACCAACATCGTGTTCCTCATCGGCAAGTCAAAGAATCCTTCATTTGGCAATTTGTTCGCTATCCAGAGGATCAAAAAAAGGTGAATGCGCCGAAGGTCACATGCAACCTTTGTGACAGAGTTCTTTCAAGGGGAAACCCTTCCAAAAAATATTCCTTCTCCATCCATACAATAATTAGGCATGTGAGTCAAGTTCATCCTTCACAGTTTGCGAAGGCATCCACCAGAGACCTGGCCACACAACTGCCACCAGCTGTGGCCAGCACTTCTTCGGCAACACCTCCATCTCCCTCAACTGCCGAACTGGACCTGAGGCCATATTTAAAGAAGGTGCACATGAGGTGCAACAAGTGCTTCGAAATTCTCGTGTACTCAGAACAAAGCCTTGTGCTTGTTGAAAAGCGCATCATGGAGCATGTGTGCACAAAAGGCGATCATTTTTTTAAATTTCAGTTTTTTGTTGTTCCTGTTGAACACTTTTGAAGTTCAGGATTTCAGTTTGCGTTTAAAAAAAACCAAAAGAAATATAAAACTTTGCACTGTGTCATCTTTCTTTTGAATGAATGTGTAGTGTATAAATGACTAGCTGAAATGAATGACAAAAATGGAGTAAGGGGCTGAGCAAATGAGTGAGGTAAAGGAAGTATAGTGACTGAAGTAAGTGAAGTAAAAGAGTGACTGAAACAAGGGGGCAGATGTACGTTACATGGTGCATCTCTGCAAATCAGCACCGATGCACCAACTAACCTACGACAAGCAAAACCACCCGTGCGCCACCACTGATATGCCACATTTACAATGTGGCGCACCATGGGGCAAAAACGGCACAGATGCGTGACGCATCTGTGCCGTAAAGGTGTCGCATTGCTAGAGTTGCGTCGCATGCGCGATGCAGTTCCAGCAATGCTCCTGGGGGGCCAATTCAACTAATGCTGCGTCAAGCCTTACGCCTGCTTCAAGCAGGCACAGGGTTTTGACATAGCATTGGCGTAAAAGTGACTGAGTGAAATCTTGTCAATTGCACTCAGCCACTTTTAGCAGGTGTTCCTGCGCAGGAACGCCCCCCCTGCACAGGAATGCCTCCTTAAGGCGCAGGGCTTTACAATGTGACGCATCTCCCAGATGCGTCACGTTGTAAATAGGCCGCACCATGGCGCATCTTTAGCACCGCCGCTGCGTCACAAAAGTGACGCAACGGTGGCGCAAAAGAGGCGTAAGGGGCTTGTAAATCTGCCCCAAGGTGTCTAAAGGTAGGGTAGTGAGTTAAGGGAAATTAAAAATTAAGGGAAGAGCAGTATGGAAAAGAAAGTAAAGGAGGAGGAGTGACAGAAGGGGAGTGAGGATGGACATATGGAAGGAGAGTAAGGGACAAAGAGAAATACATAGAGTAGGGTAAGGGGAGTGAAGGTAAAAGAAATGGAAAGATGGTGAGGGAAGGGGATTTGAGGATGATAAAAGGGAGGTAAGTGAAACTGAGAAGTGGGAAATAAGTGATTAAAACATTGAGTAAGGGAATGAAGGGACTTAGGAAAGCGTAGAGAGGGAATGGAACAGAGGGACAGATTTATGTTTCCCAACACATCTCTGCAAAATAGCAAAGATGCGCCAGGAAAGATGCGACACACAAGGTAATCCTTGCACCACTCATGATGCACCACATTTGCAATGCGGTGCACCATGGCGCAGGAATAAACAGATGCGTGTCACATCTAGGACTGAAAGTTTGCACAGTGTTGAAATTGTGTTCCATGCAGGACGCAACCCCAGCACTTTTCCAACTTGCTCTATCTGTAACGTGGTTCGTCAACCTTTACACCTGCTTCAGCAGGTGCAATGTTTTGACACATCAGCGTTGGTGAAGTGACTCAGTGAAATCTTGTAGATTTCCTGAATCACTTTTCCAGGGGGCTCTTGCGACGAAACGCCCACACCTGCTTGGAAATGCCCACATGAAACCTGGAACTGGTTTCATATGGTGCAGGGTTTTACAACGTGATGCATTTCCCTGCACTATGGCGCTTCTTTTGCGCTGCCACTGCGTAAGAAAAGTGACGCACAGGCGGTATAAAAGAGGCGCAATGGGCTTCTAAATCTGCCCCTGAGGAATTAAATGAGTGAAAGAGTGTGAGGGAGAGTAATGGAAAGAGAGAGGAAAAGAGAAAAGGGGTGAGATACAGACAGAAAGAGAAGTTAGACGGAGTAACACACAATGAGGGAGAAAAAAATATTCAAAATATGAGTGAGAGAGTAAATGAAAAGGAGGTAGCAGAAGTGAATGAGAAAAAGAAATTAGGGAGCAAGATTGACAGAAGAAGTGAGGAAAAGAAAATGAGGGGTACTGATGAAATTGGAGAAGAAGAAAAGGAATGGGAGTGATGCACAGAGAAGAGAACATAAAGTGGGAGAAGAGGAGTGAGATTCAGTAAAGGGTAGTGATAGTGAGGGAAGGGATATTAGAGTGAGGGGAAAAGAGTAATGGAAAAAAGCAAGATAAACGTAGTGATCGTAGAAGATAGGAAAGACAAGTAAAGGACAGAGAGAGAAAAAGGTAGTTAGACAAGGTGAGTGAGCCTGAAAAAAACAGTATTAATAATGACAGAAAGACTGTAAAGAAGAAAGAAGGGAAATAATGGGAATAAGTAAAGGAAACTAAAGGAAAGTAAAAAGAGTTAAGGAAGGCGAATAAGAGATAGATTTAACAATGCCCAAGAGACAAAGAGAAGTAAGAGAGTGCTTAAAAAGTATTTTTCTTTCTCATACTTACCTTAGAAATAGTAACAAACTAATAGTAAATTTCTTTTAAAAATATAATATCTGTGGAAGAAAAGAAAAAATAGAGTTATAATATACATTTCATAAAACAAAAGAAAGTAGGAGTGCTGGAAACAGAAAGTGAAACAAAGGAAGAGAAAGGTAGAGAGAGAGAGGGACAGAATGTGTACTGTATAAATCAATGTCTAAGATGACTGACTGAAAGAGAGGAAGGGACTGAGGGAATGACTGTAGAAAGGAAAGTATGGTGAGGGAGGAAAGGAGAGTGTGATGAGTAATGGAAGATGAGAGAAACAGTGTGTAAAAGAAAAGGACTTAGGGTAGAGGAGTGAGTTAAGGAGAGTGAACGGGCACTAAGAGAAATCGAGTGAAGAAGAGTGAGTGAGAGAAGGTGAATGGGGTAGAGACAGGGAAGGAGTGTAAGGGATGGACAAAGGGAAATAGAGTAGGCTAAGGGGACTGAAGTATGGATTGAAGTATGGTGAATGAGGATAAGTGAAGGAAGCAGAGTAAGGGAACAGGGGTGAGGTAGGGTAAGAGAAGGGCATTGAGATTGAGGAAACAGGGTGATAGAGGGTAGATAAAGGTGAGTGAGCATGAGACAAGGGAAGTGAGAAAGTGAAGAGACAGAGGGAGTGAAGGAAACAGTGACAGAAGGGGACTCAGGGAAGGAGCAAAGAAAGGTAAATGACAAAATGTGGATGAGTTAAAGGGAGTGAGCGTGAGAGAAGGGGACTGACAAAGTGAGGGGATGAAGGGAGTGAGGGTAAGAGAGTGGGAGGGAGGGAAGGATAGGGAGAAATAGAAATAAAAAACTAATGAAAAAGTTTTTTTTATTAGTCGTACTTACTTTATAAATGTAATATCTGTGGAAGAGAATAAACAAATCAGTTATAATAAATATTTGTGAATACAAAATACAAAATAACTTGTACAATATGTTATATGGTTTATTTTTGCTGTTCTCAGAATATATTGATTTTCACTATAAACAGTGAGTTCAATACTACTCATCATATAACAGCCGGGAAAAAACCACAATCAAAATGATTGTGTTTAAAAAACCCAGACAACATTTGATTACATAATGTAAATATTTGAAAAAAACATGTCTTAAATGTTTTTCTCTAAATCGCAATTTCTTGTGTAAGGATGCTACATCTTCAACAATCACAAAGTAATAAAATAATATGACTTATTTTTAAATGCCTCTCAATAAACTTCCGTACAAGCATGTTTTAACAACATTTATCTGAAGTAGACATTTTGTTCTCTGATACTATTCCTCACGGCCAAATAGTAGGAGTAAAGTCCTTATTTTGCAAATTACTTAATTGTACTCTTAACCATTCTTTTCCCGACCTTTAGAATAAAACGTTCCAACGTGTTCTGTACTATGAAACATTACTTAAACCTGTACCTGATACTATCACAATGCCAAATACACGTTTCATTTTTAAATTTGGTCACCCTCACTCGCACGATACTTCTGAACAACAGAGTATCTTTTCTTGACAGCAGTAATCTTCCTACGCCAAGTAATTTTACTGAAATTTGGGTTGCAAAAACACCAGATAAGAATTTGGTAAGTCAAAAGGCAAACGTTTTGTCAATTGACTATCATTACAGTGAGTCCAGCCTGTTGGAGATTTCAAATAAGCTGTGTAATGTCCTGATGTTGTTGAAGGACCATCATGGAAGATAATTGCTACAGTTACAAAAGTTCTTCCAGAAATTGATAGTTGAGAAGCCACAAACTTTTTTATTGAAGTTGTCAATTTTGTTCCATCAGGTCTGCATCGTTGGAACATTAATATTACATACTGTCCATATCTTCGGATAAATAATGTTGATAACATTTCTGAATTACATTGAGAACATACCATGTTTTGATGCGCATCTCTAACTAGATTATTGAAAGACACTGCTTTACCGTCTGGTAATGTTAAATATATAAATCTTTCAGTGTGTATGTCAGTAAAACTTGAAAATGAACAATTTTCGCAGTTATGCTGCCATTTATAAGAATGGCCAAAAAGACTATCAATATCTACACCTTCATCTTGTAAAACTGTAAGCATATACATAATAAATTCTTGACAATCTTACTGAATATTCTGAGAAAATTGATTTAGTCCAGCACATATGTCTAAAACATTTTGAAGTTCAGAAACATTTGCTATTTGACTATTATCACTGTTACATTTCTGAAACACAGAATTTAATGAACAACAAAATGTTTGGTCCCGATTTTCAACAATCTGTTGCTGTAAACTTTTAGGAAAAAAACCAACATTAACCACTACATTTGCATGGCAGTTGACACCAGAACTGTTTTCAAATTTAAATCCAACAATCTCTTCAGTAGTAACTTTTTTCTTTTTGCTACCAATCACAGATTCATCTATTTTTTTTCGTTTCTCTACTACTTCAGTAAATTTTTCCTCATATCTCCTTTTTTGACCTACCACACACTTTTCAATTAAAGGATATTGAGGTAAACTTGGAGCATATTCTCTTCTTAACCTGTTATACTCCTTCACACAATTTAGATCTGCACTAATCTTTGTCTCATCAAAATCAATCAGATACAATCCAGATAAAGTTCTAACACGAGATAAAGCAACATAGGCCATACCAACTTTGAACACAGTACTTCCAATATTTATCAAAGCACTATCTACACTTAAACCTTGAGATTTATGAATAGTCACCGCATATGCCAAACAAACAGGAAACTGTTTTCGTCGGACATAGAAATCTTTTACAAGCAAAAATCGATTTGAACAACGACTGACTTGTTGTACCTCTTCAATTCCATCAAATTTGATTTTTAAAAATTCAATCTCATCTCTATTTGGGTAATTCACAAAACCAACAACATTACCCATTGCTCCATTCACCAAACCTCTTTCCACATGTAAATTTCTTCGTAAAATAATCCGACATTTTAAACATACATACAGATTCTTTTCTAAACCAGCAGTTTTAGATATTGATTTCTCTAAAGAATCCAATTTTAACTTCAACCTTTCTGACAAAATAATAGTACTTCCTTCATGCTCTATTCTTTCTTTAGCTTCCAGTTTCTTAATTTCTTGATTTTCTAACTTCAAGATTTTTTCATTTAACATTGAACATTCTTGTAGAGTTGGCCTCAAGCATATAACTGACTTATCTTCTGCCTCTTTACTATATATTTTCTCTGCCACATTATTTTCATTTGCAAACAAATTGGAAAGTAATCGTGTTTGTAAAGTTTCTTTGGCATGTTCACTTAGTTTTCCAATTCATATATCTTGAAGAATATTTCCATATTTAGCATCCTTTGCCTGTCGCATATTTTGAATGAGTTCAGTATATTTGAAATGTGACCATATATTAACATTTCCAATACTTCCCAGGCACTTTCTGGTGTCTTCATGTGTAACAGTTTTAAATACAGGTTTTCCTTTAATAGGAGTTAGCTGCAGTAGATCTCCAAAAACTATGACGTGTTTGCCTCCAAATAACACATCATACTCTGTTTTAAGAATCTGTTTCATTCTTAAATGCACAAAGGCAAGCATTACATTTGATACCATGCTTACCTCATCAATAATGAGAAGTTTCATTTTTTAAGGACTCTAGAACAGAGGTCTTTAAACTTTTGTAGGCTGAGCCCCCCCAGCTGATTTTTTTAAAATGTCGAGCCCCCCCGCCACCTGACACAAATTTCTGGAATCTCGTACACCACATAACCGACCGCCACCTTCATATCCCGGGCCATATCAGGCAAATAATGTCCAACACAATAAGTGTGTTAGGCTAACTGCAGGTTTGTGAGTGGGTGTGGTTAAATGACAGAGGAGGCTTATTATACAGCTCAAAACTCAAATCTTCCAGCAGGTAGATTAGTCACCAGACCCTGGTGAACCACACCTGAATATGTGATGCCGCTTTTATTGTTGCCTAAAGAATGCTGGATATACACGGAACTTTGCAGTGTCAGACCCCAGTAATAAACCTGCCCCCACCTTTCCAGCCTCTCAGAGAAACGCCTGATACTCGGTGCGGCCAGTCCGCCTTGCTATCACCCACCAATGGTGCCCCTCATCTTCACATAGACCGTCCCTCATGTGTATTTGATTTCTTTTATAGTGCTACTCATCCCAAGTATGTACGGTAGGGTGTTGGAATGCTTTGCATCACACACATTATATAAAGACAATGACTCATATAAATGTGAACGTCAATGTTCTTAATATAATGGGGCTACAAGGTGGAATCATTCTTTCATCCATCTTTCAGTCTTTCACCATTCATTCATTTCACCATGTCCTTCCATCTGTGTGCCCATCCATGGCCACACATATTCAACCATTTGCAAACCTATCCATCATATATCCTTCAATCCATCGTTTCACTCATCCATCCCTCCATCCACCCTTTCAATCTATCCATCTGTATACTCATCCACCCATTCTTTCACTTACTCATCCATCCACCCATTCACCCCTTTAGTCATCCATCCATCCTCCCTTTCTCTCTCCATCCCCCTTTCTCTTAGGCATCATCCAGCCTTCCATCCACCCACCCAACCATCTACTCATCCACTCATGAAACCATCCATTGACCCTATCGCTCATCCATCCTCTCTCATCCATCCACCCTTTCACTCCTTCACTCTTCTACCCTCCCTTTCACTCACTCATCCATCCTTACGTCCACCCTTTCATTCATCCATACACCCTTTCACTTATCAATCCATCCATCATTTCACTCATCCATCCACCCATACGTCCGTCTATTTATCTTTTCTCTCATCCATCCACCCTCCCATTCACCCATCCATACTTTCTCTTATTATCCATTCATTCACCCTTTCATTCACCCTTTCACTAAACCACTCTGACATCCACCCACCCCTTCACTTACTCACTTACTCACCCACCATCGAAAACTGGGCAGCACTAAATGGCCCAGCAGTATATTAGGGTGCAATTCCATTACAAAAGCTCACTCCACTTTCCTGTTGGTGATCTTCCAAGGCGCCAAGAGACCAGCAAACTACTTCACTGTGTGAAATGAAGTGCTTCTTGCCAAAATAAAGACGATCCAACGAAGCAGGTTTGAAGATAATTTGATGATTTATTTAAGTATAATTAAGTCACCACTGGAGTGCGTCATTCCTCCTTGAAGTCCAAACGGAATCTGTAAGTTGAGACTGTTCATACTTCAAGGAGGAGGTTGGAAGCACGAGAATGCTTTTTCAACACTTGCTTGTTTAAATAATAATTACACAGCATGCGCGTATAACAACTATTGCGCACATGCCAATAACAGAATGAACACGAGAGCTCGTGAAGATAAGGCAAGGTTAAATAATAACTAAGTACAGAAAGTGTGTACAATATATATTACACTGCGCTGCGGTAAAACCACGAAACAAACAGCAGGAATGAAGAAACAAGTTGGTATGCAGCCGTTACTTGCAAGCAAATTTCGCGGCACTTCCTGGCATCTATGCTGCTGCAGCCTCATTGGTGGAACGTCAGTGGTGACGTTGTTGATTGGGCTGCTGTTCCGGAGCTGGCCAATCTAAAATCCCCATTTGAAATGGGTAAAGAAATACCGGAGAGAAAACTACTTGCGACGTGGGAAACAATGGTAAGAGTTTAGGATGGTGTCGCGCCCCCCCTAGGATGGCATCGTGCCCCCCCAGGGGGGCGTGCCCCACAGATTGAAGAACACTGCTCTAGAAACTTCACAACAAGCTTCTCCAGATAGCTTGTGGTGTTGTAATTTATTTTCATGTTCAACTGGCAGCATCAATAAACGATGTAAAGTAATCCCTTTAACCCCTTCAGTGCTAATGACAAGGTCAACTCGTCATGGGTTTTACCTGCCCTGTGCTTATGACGAGTTGACCTTGTCATGAACAATGGGAAAATGGAGGATTCAGCGCCCAGCGGGAAAACCCCCTAGCAGCCAAGGTGTTAATGTTGTGTGCTGCCAACCCAATTGGAGCAGTAACAACCCAAGAGAGTGACGACTCAGTTCTTTGCTGTAGACATGTGGCAATTCCTTTAATTAGAAAACTTTTACCAGTTCCAGCTTCTCCACTCACATATAGTCGGACAGGTTGAAATGACATACATGAGCATTCTTTTTTCTCATGACGAAAACCATGCTCAATCTGCTCTGTCACTTCATCATATATTTGTTTTTGCTCAACATTAAGTTGCTTTTCCAATTTTTCTAAGTTTATTACATCCTCTTGAACTTGTTCCATTGCTCTTTCCACCTCATCCATGGCAGTGGCTGCTTCATTTTGGATAATTGGTTGTCCTAATGGATCTTGACTCAACAAAGCAGAACTTTGACTATCTTGAGAACTGTCTCTAGCAATCTCCGCTGCTATTGTTGCTTCTTGCTCTATTTCGTCGTTCAACATTTGCAGATAATTACTAAAAACAGGACATTCTATACTATTTTTAGATGCGTTGAATGAATCTTCATAACTGTCAAAGTCACCAAGTAGTTCCTCTTCTTTACGCCATGGTTTAAAGAGTTGCAAAAGAGCTAAATAGTAAAATTCTCTTTTGTCAGGAGTTTCACCACTCAGTTTTCGGTGATTAATCAAATATCCTTTTCTTTGTTTCAGCAGACATCCTTCACATCCAATCACAGCATATACACCTTTATCAATATCCTCTGTAATATTCCTTTTAAAAGTGTAGTTTTGTAGTATTTCATACAGACAACTTTTTTCAAGCAGATTACTTCTATTTGGATAGTATGTATCCAACATGTTTGTCTTCAGAATGCCTGTAGTGTTTGGTTCTTTCTCTGCTAAATATTCAATTTCTTGAACAGGTTTCAAAACTCGGTTTCGTGTTCTTGCAAGACCTAAACTCGATCACAACATTCATATGCTCCAATTTCTCGATGAGATAACATCTTCACACTGTAGGTATACAATTTCTTACTTAGGCTCTTTTCATGAGAAATGTCTTCCCACATATCCTTTAGTTCCGTCTTTTCAGATTTGGTGATGTAAGACGTTACATATCGAGCCACAGCAATAGAGTTGTCTGAAACATATTGAATATCCATGTTAGCATTCCACATGGACAAAATGACTGGGTTATAGTCATTTATGTATTTTGACTCTTCATTTCTTCTTAAATTGTACGTATTTTTTGGTGATCTTCTTATGACAGTATGTCGCAAAGACGACATAAAATTGTTCACTCTTCCTTTTGAAATTACTGGTCATGGAAATCCAAAATGACATTTGGTATAGAATTTATCCTTTGATTTGAGTTTTCGTCGACAATATTTGCCACAATGATGGCTTTGAAATCGTAACACTTTCCCTCTTAAGTCCTTATCAATTGTACTTTTGGGTATATCACATGTTGCATATTCTTCAATGAAAGACAGTACAGTGTCATCTGAGTCTTTTCTAAACTTGGGAGCATCTTTGATCCATAATAGCATATGAATATGAGGAGCACCTCTCGGTTGTTACTCTTTTCTCCAAAAGAAATCCAGAACTTCGCCAAGAGAAGGTTTTTTTTTGTTTGTAATAAAAGACATCATAGCTTCAAATATTTGATTAAAATATCTGCAAACATTAACTGGATCCAAAGAGCACAGTTCTCCAGGTGTCTTGTACTCTATATTTTCGATGTTTGCATTTGCCTCTCGAAGAAATTCAAGTAAATCTTCCCAAGCATACTCAGCACAGCTTAAAGTTAGAAACCATGTAGTTGCTCCTAAGTTTTTTAGCATACATTTCAAATCCCCATGACGACGGTACCAATACTCATTAGTACCACGCTGACATGCCATTAGATTAATTAGGTGAGAATCCAAAACAGTGTCTTTCTGTTGGACTTTATCAATAAACTCCCTTGCTGAAATATTTTGCAGATGTACTCCACTTTTTTGTATATGGTTTACTGCATAGGAAAGTCCAGATAATTCACTTTCAAACAGAAGATGAAAATAATATGGAATACATTGACGAAATCTCGGATCTTCTGCATATAATCTTGTTGTCCGGTATTCAGATGCAGGAATCAGCATAGGTCGGTCATCATATCGTGCACCTTGATCTGTTGGAAATAACTGAGGAAAACAACAAGCTTCCTAGCTTTCTTCCCATACACTAATGGGAGTCCTTCTGCTTTTTTAATCTGAAATAATTCAATAGCACTCCCCATTGCTTCTTTGGAATGCAGTGGATGAACACTGTAATGTTCATAAATTTCTTCATTTCTTGACACATCCACTTTTTCAATTTGTCCAGCAGACAAATCATTATCCTCTTCTTCATTTATTTCTTCTTCTCCTACGTATACATTTTTATAGTATTTATTGTTTTTGACCAATTACAACGTTGCCTTTTTGACTTTTCTAACATCCACTAAATCTTGCCAGATTTTCTTACTCTTTGTAGGCACACCATTAACTAGAATAACTAAAGGTTCCTCTTCTATTTTTTCAACACCAATTGTCTCAATGTTTTTCTTTAAATCAAGAGGCAAATATACAACTCTTCCCTTTAATCCTCTTTGCAAATCTGAAGGATTTAATTTCCCTGTCTTAGGCTCCATACGAACAATAGCCTGAAATGGATGCACACATTGAATCAGAATAGTCTCATAGGTATTTAAATCCTTCAGTTCAGATGGAATACTCACCAACTCAAGATTATTATGTTCAGCTCTAGCAGGCATTCTATTATCACTTAATTTATTATAACAATATTTACAAATACGTTGATCAGAACCCAAATCAAAACAATTTTCTACCAACAAATAAGTTGCAAAATTTTTCCACTCACTATTATTTTCCTCTTCACTTTTTAAATATAAATCAACTAACCTGGTTTGATTTTTGTAATAAGTGCGTCGACAACACACACAAGGAAAATTTGGTTTTTCACCTGCAATAACCTTAAACTTTGTTATTTCCTGTTCAAAATTTTCTGTATTAAAATTCCGGACATTTTCTACCACATTTCCATCTATTACTGTATCAGTTTCTGCAGTGTCTTCTTCTGAACCAAAGTAACTAACCTCAATTTCTTCACAGATCTTCTTAACATCTAATTCAGATCCATGCAAAAGAGCACTACTTAACTGTTTGAGCTTAAGTGCTGGACTTTTTGCATAATACAACCTTCTCACTAATTTCCTCACTTCGGTATGATGCACTGCTAACATCCTGAAATGGTGAAAAACACTCTGGCAAACTTTTTTAGAAAGACAAGCCAGAGAATGCCCTTGCAGACCTGTTTTTTCTCTCACTCTGCAAGCGTCTAATTCTTGCAACATTTTAACTTTTTGTTTAAGACTTTTCTTAGCATGCTTACGTAAGAAATTGTGAAAGAAATCAATTGAATCCTGTCGTACACTGCAAATACTACTACAATTCCAAGTGTACACAGGAGCCTTAGGACGTCTCCCTAAAACTTCATCAGCTATCACCTCTTCTGTAGTTCTAGGCACAATTTTCTGTTTTTCAATAGGACAACCGTCCTTCACCTCATATGCTCAACCACTGGTGTCAACTGCATGCAACAAATCATTACTTTGAAAGTAACTCTCTTCATTAAAAAATGGCTCACAACTTGAACTATGCATCCATTTTCCAGAAAAAACATCACAAAAATGAGTCCGATTAATTACTCTTTTCCATTTACTCTTAGCTTTTAAAACTTTGATTTCCTTATTCAGTGTATTTATTCTATTATTTACTAAAACAAATAACTTTTTTTGTCTCAAATGTACGTTCAACAATATTCTCAATATACTTTTTTTTCTTATGAAAAGCAGATTTCCTTTTAGGAATTTTTAAATTTTTTTATAAATTCGAAACTACTCAATTATAAAACATACGCTTCCTGATTTCCGCAAACTGATTAGTACGTCTATTAATTTGTTCACCGCAGAGTTGGGAAACATTTTTCTTTTTTCTCTGATTTCTCCTTGTAGATACTGCCAAATGTTTTTCCTTTCCCACATTATCCCAAAAAAATTTCCTTTGACATAATTTCTTAATAAAATCCTTGGTTGTCTTACCAGGAGCACTCTCCTTTTTGTCCGTCCTTTGTTGATTACGTAATTCTTCTAATTGTTTTCTCTTGGAATAGTATGTCTGTTTTTGTGTTTTTTCTTTTTTCATTTTTGTTCCGCATGTTGATTTTTCTTTCTGTTCAAAATTATAATCTGTTATGAATAAAGAAAAAAAATATTATAGACCTCTACTAACATATAACATAGAAATGATAACCACTAAATAATGTAAACACTGGTTCAGTTTATAAGTAAAATTAAGGCATAGCAACAGTCTCTGAACAGAGTAGGAAATCATGTAGTGAGTGCTGTTTCTGACTTGATGGCAGTGCATTGGTGTGTCAACATTATAGAGGTATTTGCTGAGAATAATATTTCAGGGTTAAGAATAGTACAGTGGTTTTCAGGCGGTGTAGGGGGTCATAGTGGAATTAATGTTTCTGACCCTAATCTCTAACACACTTCATTAAAACATTTATTCTCATTTTGATTAAACACATGATTGATCAATACTACAAGAAGACTGACTCGAAAAATGTTTTATTATAAATTATAAATGTATTTGTCTAACATTTCATAGTCCAATAAAACTTGCAACATGACTTCATCCGGTATTTCATTTTCATCATAAACAAAATTTTCATTTTCCAATTCAAAATCTTCTACCACTTCAACAAAAGCACTGTCCAAACTCTCATCCAAAAAATCTTCATTTCCAGTATCATTTTCCTCTGGAAAAAGTCCATCTTTCACTTCCTCTAATAAATCTCTTGAGATGTCAAAATTCAAAGCAACGTTTTCTTGATGCTCTTCCATTGTATCAATAATATTATGTTGCTGGTCCTTCCAAAAAAATATAAAGACTTAATTATATCTTTTTCACAAATAGATAATTAAAAACTACCTTTACCAATTTTATAAGTACATACATTACCATACTTTCAAACACATTAACTACACAAATTAATCTGCCACCTTCCTCTTTTTTGAAAACAGACTCACACTGTGATCCTAGACACATAACAGTATCCCTTGCAATTTATTTAAATAATTACTGCAGTCAAAGGGGGTCTTACTGTGAGTTTTGTTTAAGGGTTTTCTGGACTGTAGAACTGTTGAAAGACTTTATAATTTATTTCTAGGGATGAATTTTCTGAGTTTAGCACAAAAAAATTGGTGTTTAAACTGTGTACAGACTGAAGGTGGAACTCACAGTGCACAAATGTAAATTCACTAAAAAGATTACTACTTGCCACAGAGACAGTTGCTTTTGCCTTTCAACAGCACACTCAGCATCTAAATTGCACAGCATGTACAAAATGTCATGCTAAGCATGAACAACCATATCATAATAGACCTCTGCAAATGCATATAAAAGAGTGCAGAGAGATGGTACAGGCACAGATATAGAGAGATGGTGCTGACGAAAAATTAAATAACGCAGGCAGACAGTAAACTGTTACAGTCAGAGAATAGATGGTGCACTGCTGCAAATAAAAGAACAGATGGAGCAGTTACAAAAAAAGAAGGTGCAGAGACACAGTGAGATGGTATGAGCAGAGAGACACATAGTGCAGGCAGAGACACACATAGTAGATTGCATGTAACATGCTGGTCATGTGTCTAAGATCACACTGTGAGTCAAATTTGATTTTAAATTAATCTGGGAGAATCATTTGCTTAGTTGATGTGTTTTAAAATCATCTTTGGAAGACAATTAGGCTTCAGGATATATACTGTTAGAGAATCTTAGGAAGCATATCTGTTAGGCCTCTTATTTGCTAAAAAGGCTCTATGTTGTGCAATAAAGATCCAGGGTGTGCTGTTGAAATGAAAAAGGAATGTTATTTCTTGCTTACATGTATATGGTCTGTTTTTTGCCAGTAGAGACGGTGAGATGGTATGAAAACAGACACAAATAGTGCAAGCAGACTCAAACATGGCAGACACAGATGATAAAATGGTACAATAGAGAAAAAATGCTAGAAACAGACACTGAAATGTTACATCCAGAGGCTACATGAAGCACACAGAGGCACTGATAGAGAAGATAGATAGAAACAGTACAACCAGAGAGTGCGAAACTACAGACAGAGAGGGAAAATATTTATCATGGTAGGACTGCATAACACACACCAACAGCCATATCATAATAGGCCTCTGTATATACACAAGAACGGGTGCAGACAGATGGTACAGCCAGAGTTAGAGAGATAATGCAGATTTAGCAAGAAATAATGCACGCAGACACTAAACTGTTACAGGCAGAGGATAGATAAAGTAGGACTGCAAAGAATACAACACAAGGAGCAGTCCCATAAAAAGATGGTGCCGAAAGACAGTAAAATAGTATGACAACATACATAAATAGTGCAAGCAGATACAGACAATGTACACATAAAGGATAAAATGGTACAACACAGAACAAATGTTGGAAACATTGAGAGAATTTTATCTTATTATTTTAAACTGCACAAAAATAGATCCCCTTTACAAATTACCAACTCACCTTTAAAAATGTTTTTGAAGGTTCACAACACTCTCAATTACACTCCAGATTCTTGGATTTGAGCAGCAAACACTAAAAAAAACAAAAAAACACTAATTTTATTACCATGTTACACACATCTTCATTACACAGCATAGAGCCTTTTTGGCAAGTAAGAGGCCTAACAGAGATGCTGTCTAAGATTGTCTAGCAGTACATATCATAAAGCCTAACTGACTTCAAGAAATGATTTTTAAACACTTCAAGTAAGCAAATTATTCACTCAGATTCATTTAAAATCAAGCTTGACTCACAGTGTGCTCTTAGACACATGACCAGGATGTTACATGCAATCTTTATGATATGTACTGCTACAGAATCTTAGGCAGCATGTCTGTTAGGCCTCTTAGTTGCCAAAAGGAATCACCATGGATCTTTTGGCAACTAAGAGGCCTAACAGACATGCTGCATAAGATTCTCTAGCAATACATATCATAAAGCCTAACTGACTTCAAGAAATGATTTTTAAACACATCAAGTAAGCAAATTATTCACTCAGATTTGTTTAAAATCAAGCTTGACACACAGTGTGATTTTAAACACATGACCAGGATGTTACATGCAATCTTTATGATATGTACTGCTACAGAATCTTAGGCAGCATGTCTGTTAGGCCTCTTACAGCCTGATTCATCAATCTCCCGTTTTGCGAGCCCCTAATAGCGATTCATAACGAATCGCTATTAAGGATTTGCAAAACGGGATTCATGTAGGAATTGCATATAGAAATGCGATTCCTACACATTCCTTATTTGCGATTAGCAAATTGCTAATCGCAAATAAGGAATAACTCCCCATTCATTCCTATGGGCCAAAAGGCCTATAGGAATGAATGGGGAGTATTCCTTATTTGCGATTAGCAATTAGCTAATCGCAAATAAGATAGCGAATTAAAGGGTGCCAGGGGTGTCCAAAGGACACCCTGTAGCACCCCTTAAATGCAAATTGAAACAGGTGTTGCGCACACACATGTCCAAAGGACATGTGTGTGTGCAACATGCAACTTAGAAAAATGCTTTTAAAAGCATTTTTCTAAGTTTTCGCTATTTACCACGAGGTTTGACCTCGCGGTAAATAGCGGGCCGAAATTGAGAATTCGCAATTTTTAAATGGATGATTAATTGCATTTAAGGAATCTCAAATAGAGATTCCTTAAATGTAATTCCTCGCAAAATAGCGAAATCGCTATTACCGATTTTTGCATTTGGGATGATGAATCCCAAATGCAAAAATAGCGCTCGCAAAGGGCCAGATTCTGAGAATCTGGCCCTTTGCGAGACGATTTTGGCTTGATGAATCAGGCTGTTAGTTGCCAAAAGGAATCACCATGGATCTTTTGGCAACTAAGAGGCCTAACAGACATGCTGTCTAAGATTCTGTAGCAGTACATATCATAAAGCCTAACTGACTTCAAGAAATGATTTTTAAACACATCAAGTAAGCAAATTATTCACTCAGATTCATTTAAAATCAAGCTTGACTCACAGTGTGATCTTAGACACATGACCAGGATGTTACATGCAATCTTTATGATATGTACTGCTAGAGAATCTTAGGCAGCATGTCAAAACAGGCCACCTATATATAAGCAAGACGTAACATTCATTTCTCATTACATGTAACATGCTGGTCATGTGCCTAAGATCACACTGTGAGTGAAGCTTGATTCACCCATCAGTGTGATCTTAGACAGATGACCAGGATGTTACATGTAATCTACCAAGTCTTTGAAGAAACATGTACTTCCATATTTTTAAAAATTGTATGGTGCATATTGGAAATGAATTTTGGAAATGAGTTAGGTTTCTGCTTTGCTTTGTAGTGGACATTGAAATGGGCTGCGCTTTGTGTCAAAAACGATATACTATGTAAAATGTTTTCTTGTAAAAAATCATCACCCATCTAGTCATCATCTTAATATTAATATTAATATTATTCACCCACATTCATTTAAAATCAAGCTTGACTCACAGTGTGATCTTAGGCACATGACCAGGATGTTACATGTAATCTACCATGTCTGTCTCTACAAGCAGTATGTGTGTCTCTGATCATATTATTTCACTGTCTCTCCAGGCCAAAAAGAGGCCACCTATATATAAGCAACACATAACATTTATTTCTCATTACATGTAACATCCTGCTGATGTGCCTAAGATCACACTGTGAGTGAAGCTTGATTCACCCATCAGTGTGATCTTAGGCAGATGACCAGGATATCACATATAATCTACCATGTCTTTAAAAAACATGTACTTCCATATTTTTAAAGACATCAACTAAGCATATTATTCACCCAGATTCATTTAAAATAAGGCTTGACTCACAGTGTAATCTTAAACACATGACCAGCATGATCACACTGTGAGTGAAGCTTGATTCATCCATCAGTGTGATCTTAGGCAGATGACCAGGATGTCACATGTAATCTACCATGTCTTTAAAAACATGTACTTCCATATTTTTAAAGACATTAAATAAGCATATTATTCACCCAGATTCATTTAAAATGAAGCTTGACTCACAGTGTGATCTTAAACACATGACCAGGATGTTACATGCAATCTTTATGATATGTACTTCTACAGAATCTTAGGCAGCATGTCTGTTAGGCCTCTTAGTTGCCAAAAGGAATCTCCATGGATCTTTTGGCAACTAAGAGGCCTAACAGACATGCTGCATAAGATTCTCTAAGAGTGCATATCATAAAGCCTAACTGACTTCAAGAAATATTTTTTTAACACATCAAGTAAGCAAATTATTCACCCAGATTCATTTATAATCAAGCTTGACTCACGGTGTGATCTTAGACACATGGCCAGGATGTTACATGCAATTTTTATGATATGTACTGCTACAAAATCTTAGGCAGCATGTCTGTTAGGCCTCTTAGTTGCCAAAAGGAATCACCATGGATCTTTTGGCAACTAGGAGGCCTAACAGACATGCTGTCTAAGATTCTCTAGCAGTACATATCATAAAGCCTAACTGACTTCAAGAAATGATTTTTAAACACTTCAAGTAAGCAAATTATTCACTCAGATTCATTTAAAATCAAGCTTGACTCACAGTGTGATCTTAGACACATGACCAGGATGTTACATGCAATCTTTATGATATGTACTGCTAGAGAATCTTAGGCAGCATGTCAAAACAGGCCACCTATATATAAGCAAGACATAACATTCATTTCTCATTACATGTAACATGCTGGTCATGTGCCTAAGATCACACTGTGAGTGAAGCTTGATTCACCCATCAGTGTGATCTTAGACAGATGACCAGAATGTTACATGTAATCTACCAAGTATTTGAAGAAACATGTACTTCCATATTTTTAAAAATTGTATGGTGCATATTGGAAATGTATTTTGGAAATAAGTTAGGTTTGTGCATTGCTTTGTAGTGGACATTGAAATGGGCTGTGCTTTGTGTCAAAAACGATTTACTATGTAAAATGTTTTCTTGTAAAAAGTCATCACCCATCTAGTCATCATCTTAATATTAATATTAATAATATTCACCCACATTCATTTAAAATCAAGCTTGAGTCACAGTGTGATCTTAGGCATATAACCAGGATGTTACATGTAATCTACCATGTCTGTCTCTGCAAGCAGTATGTGTGTCTTTGATCATATTATTTCACTGTCTCTCAAGGCCAAAAAGAGGCCACCTATATATAAGCAACACATAACATTTATTTCTCATTACATGTAACATCCTGCTCATGTGCCTAAGATCACACTGTGAGTGAAGCTTGATTCACCCATCAGTGTGATCTAGGCAGATGACCAGGATGTCACATGTAATCTACCATGTCTTTAAAAAATATGTACTTCCATATTTTTAAAGACATCAACTAAGCATATTATTCACCCAGATTCATTTAAAATGAAGCTTGACTCGCAGTGTGATCTTAAACACATGACCAGCATGTTACATGTAATCTACCATATCTGTCTCTACAAGCAGTATGTGTGTCTCTGCTCATATTGTTTCGCTGTCTCTACAGGCCAAAAAGAGGCCACCTAGATATAAGCAACACATAACATTTTTTTCTCATTACATGTTGTTGCCTCGAGCCATCCAACTTCGCCCAATACTGCAGAGGCGATGATGAACCCTATCCTCTGCCTGGACTCTGGACGAGTGCACCGCTAATATGAACAGGGCACTATCACCCAGAGCGCAGGAAGAGGGAGGGAAAAGAAAAAAGGGTGTGTGTGCTGGAATGCTCAATCCATAGATCCCATCAGCTGTAGGTGAATACCTGCAGCGGAAGACAAAAAAAGAAAGAACAAAGGGCTCACTAACTACAAGTTTGCTGAGACAGGCTGTTCCAAATCGTTCTATGGCCAAGTACAACATACACACCCTGATACAATTTCCCTCTTACCGAGATACAGGTCCTCGTAGCAGAGTACCTATAACAGCTATTTTCCCAGTAGTGGATTCTCCAAAGCAAGGCAGGAAATGCAGTAACCGCAAGAAGCGGAAAATAACGTCCACTCCCAAGTAAAACCGGGAGAACACTCCAGGCACCTCAAAGGGGAAAAAGTCTCATGACACAAAAAAACCCTTCGCCCATGGAATAAAGGTGTAGGACTGCTTTGCCAACAAAAACTCCAAAAAACGAGGTTCCCAACCCACTCTGACTAACTAAAAAATGAATATACTCAGGTCTTCAAAAAACGTCCGTGAAATGACCCGAAAAAGACCCGAAAAAGACACAAGGAGGGGAAGCGGCTACAAAACACCCCGGAAGACGCCGCTCGTTTACCAACACGCAGCCGCGTATTGATTCGATTCCAGACAGAGGTCCTTAGCGGGGCTCAAAGATACACCAAAAACCCAGCATTTTCCAAAGGCAGTCCAGGGAAAGACGATCGTCCTAGGAGAGGCAAACATGAACCAGCAGCCGCTGATTCACCGAACAAGATGCACAGGAAGTCCCACGAAGACCGATAACCAACCAGGGTCCAATCCAGGCGTGGCCAGGTCCAAGGAACAGGATACTAAACCAAGCAATGAACCACAGGTAAGACACCCTATTAACCTGAATACCACTCCCACTCTCCATCAGGTGACGAGCTTGTACATGGCCATAGAAAGAGGACTACCTAGCTGATTGAATCCTAACAGTACCTCCCCCCATAGGTCTTCCTACTGGTCGGGGTTTCGAAGGTTGTCTGGTATGGAATTGACGCACCAACCTAGGAGCATGAACATGACTTGCCAACTCCCATGTTATATCCTCAGCCGTGTAACCCTTCCAGTCAACTAGGAAATACAATCTACCCCGTCTTCGCTGTGAATCCAGGATCGACTGCACCTCAAATTCCTCCTGACCATCAATCACCAATGGAGGGGGAGGAGGCAACGTCTGTGTGGACTGGACATAGGGTTTAATAAATGATGTATGGAAAACAGGATGAACCCCATACTCGTTTGGCCGATCTAGCCGCACAGCTACTGGATTGATGACTTTACTGATGGAAAAGGGGCCCACATAACGAGGCAGTAATTTCCGTGACCCTCTGATATGGAGATTCCTTGTAGCCAACCATACACGATCTCCCACTACGTACAAGGGGGCTGGAGCCCTATGTTTATCCGCCTGCGTTTTCATTGTCTCCTTGGCCTTCTGCAAATGGACTTGCGCCTCCTCCCATATGTGAGTCAAAGACCTGCTCAAAGTATCAACAGCCGGCACCAGCCCAGACGGCTGCATAGGCAGGGTCCTAGGATGGTATCCCAAAGAGCAGAAGAAAGGGGACATTCCCAGGGCAGAATGCATGCTGTTGTTATAAGCAAATTCTGCCAAAGGAATAGCTTCCACCCAATCATAGGACAAGGAAGACATCAACAACGAAGATACTGCTCCATGGTTTGATTAGTTCGCTCCGTCTGTCCGTCTGTCTGCGGATGGTATGCAGAGGACAGACGGTTCTCCATATGCAGAAGGGCACATAACTCAGACCAAAAATGAGAAACAAACTGGGCCCCCCTATCCGACACTACAGCTGTAGGTAACCGATGGATTCTCACTATTGAGGACATAAATACCTTGGCCATTTCCCTAGCTGTAGGTATTTTAGGCAAAGGGATGAAATGTGCCATCTTGGTAAACACATCTACTACCACCATAATGGCAGTACGCCCAGATGTTAAAGGGAGGTCAGTCACAAAGTCCATGCTTATGGTATGCCATGGTGCGGGAGGGACAGGTAAGGGTCTTAGTTTCCCAGAAGGACTTGAATGCAAAGGCTTACTGACAGCACAAACAGGGCAGGAGGCCACGAACACCTGCACATCATGAGCCAACGTATCCCACCAAAACCATCGTAAACAAATCTCCTTTGTCTTAGGTACACCAGGATGGGCGATCAACGCAGTAGAATGATACCAATGCAGAACGGAATCCCTCAACTCCGGGGGAATAAACATTCTGTTCTCATGATACAGTAGCCCGTCCCGTACCTTGAACAATGATTGAGACAACCAGGGGACCAAATCCACACTTCTAATTTTGTCCCGAATGGCATCCAGAAAGTCCTCCACAGAGACACTCCCTATAATCCTATCCCCAGATATCATGGGTCTATTGTCTCGTTCAGAACCTTCCACTTCTAGGTCTACGTGAACGCGAGACAAGGCATCTGACTTTATTGTTGGGCAGCAGGATGATAAGTAATGGTAAAATCATATTCATTGAAAAACAAAACCCAACGCATCTGCCGGGGAGTCAATGCTCTGGCGGACCAGAAAAACTCTAGATTCTTGTGATCCGTATAAATGGTTATCGAGTGACGGGCACCCCATAAGTAATGCCTCCATTCCTCAAAGGACAGTTTGATGGCAAGTAGTTCCCTCTCGGCCGCGGTGTAATTGCACTCAGCTGGCAACAAGGTTTTGGAGAAGTAAGCTATGGGGTGCATTTCTCCAGTCGCTGAATCTTTCTGTGAAAGCACTCCCCCTACAGCGCATAAAGAGGCATCAGTCTCTACAAAAAAGGGCAAGGCAGGATCCGGATGCACAAGCACCGGAGCAGATGTAAACCGACCAATTAACTCCTTGAAAGCAGTCTGTGCCTCAGAAGTCCATACAAACAACACCCCTTTTTTCAACAAGGCCGTCATGGGGGTCACTATATCAGAAAAATGTGATATAAAACGCCGATAGAAATTGGCATACCCCAACAGGACTTGTACGTCCTTTACACAAGTCGGGATTGGCCAGGTGACTATGGCCTCGATCTTCCGTGGGTCCATTTGTATTCCTTCCCCTGAGATGATAAAACCTAGGAATTCCACACTCGACCTATGGAACTGACACTTCTCCAGTTTAACATACAACTGATGTTCCTTCAGCCTTTGCAATACCTGGATGATGTGCAACTCATGCTCAGACACAGACTCAGAGAAAATCAAAATATCATCAATGTAAACAATAACACTTAAATCCAAAAACTCCCTCAAAACCTCATTAATAACAAACTGAAAAGACGCCGGAGCATTACATAAACCAAAAGGCATAACTAAATACTCAAATAAACCAAACTTAGTCCTAAAGCTGCCTTTCATTCGTCACCAGGCAACACACGAATAAGGTGATAAGCTCCCCTTAAATCCAATTTTGTAAACACTGTGGCATGTTTTATTTGGTCCAACAAAACCGGTATCAAGGGGAGAGGGTATTTATTCTTTACAGTCACCTTATTCAAGGCCCTGTAGTCAACACACACGCGCAAACCACCCTCCTTCTTCGGGATGAAGAAAATGGCCGAGGACACCGGAGAGGAAGAGGGGCGGATAAATCCCTTTGCCAACATGTCCTCCACATATTCCTTAAGGTGTGGCTCCTCTGGTTCCGATAACGCATATATGCGGCTGCACGGCAAGACAGCTCCAGGCACCAGATCTATGCGACAGTCAAACGACCGGTGGGGAGGGAGAGTATTCGCTTGACCCTTATCGAACACTTCCCTGAACCGTGTATACGGTGTTGGTATTGACACAATCTCATTAACGCCACCCACTGTTGCGCAAGTCAAAGGGGACACCTGATCAGTAGCTACCTGATAACAGTCCTGCAAGCAGAGTACCGAATCCAAGGTCACTGTCCGCCTCGCCCAATTGATCCGAGGATTGTGTTGTTGTAACCAAGGTACACCCAACACTATACCAAAGGAAGGGGCATCGATCAAATCCAAACAAACAAATTCAGAGTGACCATTGTCACATATCAGACACATAGGCTTGGATTGTCGTGTGATAGAACCCGATGACAACTCAGTCCCATCTATCGACCGCACCGGCTCGGGTTGCTGTTTATACACAAAAGGGACTCTTAGATTATCCGCCAACCGGAGGTTCATAAAATTGCCTATGGCACCGTAATCAATCAACACCGCCACCATAGCACAATGGCTGCCAGAGATCACCAGACACGCCGGAAAGGTAAAGTGTCGAGGCGCTCTCTGCACAGCTCCTGCCACCTCATATGACATATTGCGCTCCTCCAGTTTAGCCACACAAGCCACCATTTTCCTTGGCACCACACTAGACGGTTTCATTGGGCATTCACAATATAAACACAAGTTCAGGTCCCGCCTTCTCTTTTTCTCGTCAAACGTAAGCGGGCCTCTAATGCCCCCTATCTCCATAGGCTCAGTACCAGATTTGGATTCACTAGCGGGTTTTACCTTGCTCTTTACCCACATAGCGCGGGACGTCTGGAAACGGCTCTGTTCCCCACGTCTCTCCAACATCCTGTGATTCAACTTCACTACCAAATCAATAAAAGCAGCGCATTCCGAGGGTGGATCCACCACCTGTGACACAATGTCCTTAACATCCTCGGCCAGCCCCTGATAGAAGAGTGAGGTCCTCTTCTCTTCGGGCCAATGGGTTTCAGACACCAACTGATTAAACGTGGCAATATAAGTCAGTAGATCTTGCTTGCCTTGTCGTAATTTTATTAACTCCACATCGCTTGCCTGCATGAAGGCATGCTTCGCAAACAAGCTTCTCATTTATTCCTTAAATGCCAGATAGTCATACAACACCTTATTGTGGGCGACGAGGCGTGTTTCCGGTGTTACTGTCACTCGGAAGAGTGCAACTTATCAAGGTTGCGAACTTCGGACTACCTCGAACTCTTAAAGGAGTCCGTTTAAAGATATTATTGTGTTTCATGTGCACTTTGGGAATCCAACAATGTCCACGCCTGTTTATTTTCGTCGTATATGACATATTACTATATAACTTAAGAGGATACGACTGACATGGAGAGTATATCCTCTACTCTTTTGAAGTGAATCCAGTTACGTGGTTACCCTATTCTTTTATTTGTGGTATTCCACTCTTGCATCTTTCTAAGCTGTGTCCTCACTTCTTGGAGATTTTTCTATAACACCTACCAACCACTATTCATGCCTTGATGAAGTCTCTGAGGGAGACGAAACACGTGTTGGCTGCTGGGAAAACCTGTTTTTATGAACTTTGAATAAAGAAGAGTAATTGAATCAACATTTTCTAAAGAGGACCTCTTTTCTTGATTCTACAGTGGACCATTGTCTATCCTTATATTGTGTTATATTTTTTAGTTGTTGGGTCTATTCTACTGGGGACCACAGTTCAACTATTTAATTGTGCAATTGCACACAAGATTAAAAGAATTAGAAATAATATTTTTGGTGTGCTGTAATTAGAACCTCACCTTTCTAGCTTTGCTTCCAGCGGTACATTCTGTACTCTGATATAGCACCTTTAGGTAGTAGGTGCCTTGAGTTTCTTTAGCACCCAACGTTTACTGCTCTGATCAGGCTTCTACAAATACGCATAACTATCTTATTGAAATATATTGTCTTGTATGAATGTTGCTGGCTTTTCCAGTTTTGGACACTACTACCTTTTCTTGTTGATACAACACCTTATCATCACTTTATACAGCCCACAAAGCCGCCGTACCTACCAAATATGAAATAATAAATGCCACCTTGGCAGAATCATCCGGAAAGGCATTGGGCCGACACATAAAGTGCAGATGACATTGGTTCATGAACGTGCCAAACTTATTGCAATCTCCGGAGAACCCTTCGGGAGCTGCTAACGGAACGGGAACAGGAGTAGTAACTGACACTGCTATGGGAGTCGCACCACTCGCTCCCTGCGCCCCCGACCCCGTGCCCCTTTCAAAATGGAAGGTTGCTGGCTGAACTAAGAGACCCTGTCCCCTGGTTTGGTCCCGGCCTCTCATTACACTGAGTTCTTGTCTGAAACCCACGTTTTCCTGACGTAAGTCATGCATCTGGGACTGTAGGGAATTAATAGCCCCCATGAGGTCCTGCAGCGTAAGACTACCCTCCTCAGCCATCTTGTGCCCGTCCCCATTCAACATCGCCCGGGCAGTATATCAATTCATGGGCTTGGTTTTCTGTTGCCTCGATCCATCCAAATTCGCCCAATACTGCCGAGGCGATGATGAACCCTATCCTCTGCCCGGACTCTGTAGGAGTGCACCGCTAATATGAACAGGGCACTATCACCCAGAGCGCAGTAAGAGGGAGGGAAAGAAAAAAGGGGGGGGTGTGCTGGAATGCTCAATCCATAGATCCCATCAGCTGTAGGTGAATACCTGCAGCGGAAGACAAAAAAAGAAAGAACAAAGGGCTCACTAACTACAAGTTTGCTGAGACAGGCTGTTCCAAATCGTTCTATGGCCAAGTACAACATACACACCCTGATACAATTTCCCTCTTACCGAGATACAGGTCCTCGTAGCAGAGTACCTATAACAGCTGTTTTCCCAGTAGTGGATTCTCCAAAGCAAGGCAGGAAATGCAGTAACCGCAAGAAGCGGAAAATAACGTCCACTCCCAAGTAAAACCGGGAGAACACTCCAGGCACCTCAAAGGGGAAAAAGTCTCATGACACAAAAAACCCCTTCGCCCATGGAATAAAGGTGTAGGACAGCTTTGCCAACAAAAACTCCAAAAAACGAGGTTCCCAACCCACTCTGACTAACTAAAAAATGAATATACTCGGTTCTTCAAAAAACGTCCGTGAAATGACCCGAAAAAGACACAAGGAGGGGAAGCGGCTACAAAACACCCCGGAAGACGCCGCTCGTTTACCAACACGCAGCCGCGTATTGATTCGATTCCAGACAGAGGTCCTTAGCGGGGCTCAAAGATACACCAAAAACCCAGCGTTTTCCAAAGGCAGTCCAGGGAAAGACGATCGTCCTAGGAGAGGCAAACATGAACCAGCAGCCGCTGATTCACCGAACAAGATGCACAGGAAGTCCCACGAAGACCGATAACCAACCAGGGTCCAATCCAGGCGTGGCCAGGTCCAAGGAACAGGATAATAAACCAAGCAATGAACCACAGGTAAGACGCCCTATTAACCTGAATACCACTCCCACTCTCCATCAGGTGACGAGCTTGTACATGGCCATAGAAAGAGGACTACCTAGCTGATTGAATCCTAACACATGTAACATCCTGCTCAAGTGCCTAAGATCACACTGTGAGTGAAGCTTGATTCATCCATCAGTGTGATCTTAGACAGATGACCAGGATGTCACATGTAATCTACCATGTCTTTAAAAAAACATGTACTTCCATATTTTTAAAGACATCAACTAAGCATATTATTCACCCAGATTCATTTAAAATGAAGCTTGACTCACAGTGTGATCTTAAACACATGACCAGCATGATCACACTGTGAGTGAAGCTTGATTCACCCATCAGTGTGATCTGAGGCAGATGACCAAGATATCACATGTAATCTACCATGTCTTTAAAAAACATGTACTTTCATATTTTTAAAGACATCAAATAAGCATATTATTCACCCAGATTCATTTAAAATGAAGCTTGATTCACAATGTGATCTTAAACACATGACCAGCATATTACATGTAATCTACCATATCTGTCTCTGAAAGCAGTATGTGTGTCTCTGCTCATATTATTTCTCTCTCTACAGATCAAAAACAGGCCATCTATATGTAAGCAACACATAACATTAATTTCTCATTACATGTAACATCCTGCTCATGTGCATAAGATCACACTGTGAGTGAAGCTTAATTCGCCCATCAGTGTGATCTTAGGCACATGTCCACGATGTTACATGTAATCTACCATGTCTTTAAAAAATATGTACTTCCTTATTTTTAAAGACATCAACTAAGCATATTATTCACCCAGATCCATTTAAAATCAAGCTTGACTCACAGTGTGATCTTAGGCACATGACCAGCATGTAACATGTAATCTACCATATCTGTCTCTGCAAGCAGTATGTGTGTCTCTGATCATATTATTTCACTGTCTCTACAGGCCAAAAAGAGGCCACCTATATATAAGCAACACATAACATTTATTTCTCATTACAAGTAACATCCTGCTCATGTGCCTAAGATCACACTGTGAGTGAAGCTTGATTCACCCATCAGTGTGATCTTAGGCAGATGACCAGGATGTCACATGTAATCTACCATGTCTTTAAAAAACATGTACTTCCATATTTCTAAAGACATCAACTAAGCATATTATTCACCCAGATTCATTTAAAATCAAGCTTGACTCACAGTGTGATCTTAAACACATGACCAGGATGTTACATGCAATCTTTTTGATATGTACTGGTACAGAATCTTCGGCAGCATGTCTGTTAGGCCTCTTAGTTGCCAAAAGGAATCTCCATGGATCGTTTGGCAACTAAGAGGCCTAACAGACATGCTGCCTAAGATTCTCTAACAGTGCATATCATAAAGCCCAACTGACTTCAAGAAATAATTTTTTAACACATCAAGTAAGCAAATTATTCACCCAGATTCATTTAAAATCAACCTTGACTCACAGTGTGATCTTAGACACATGTCCAGGATGTTACATGCAATCTTTATGATATGTACTGCTAGAAAATCTTAGGCAGCATGTCAAAACAGGCCACCTATATATAAGCAAGACATAACATTAATTTCTCATTACATGTAACATGCTGGACATGTGCCTAAGATCACACTGATGGGTGAATCAAGCTTGACTCACAGTGTGATTTTAGGCTCATGACCAGAATGTTACATGTAATCTACCATGTCTTCAAAAAACATGTACTTCCATATTTTTAAAGACATCAACTAAGCATATTATTCTCCCAGATCCATTTAAAATCAAGCTTGACCCACAATGTGATCTTAGGCACATGACCAGAATGTTACATATAATCTACCATGTCTGTCTCTACGAGCAGTATGTGTGTCTCTGCTCATAATATTTCACTGGCTCTACTGGTCAAAAACAGCCCACCTATATATAAGCATATATATATACCAGACTTTTTACCAGAAAACATTTTCCATAGTAAATCGTTTTTAACACAAAGCACACTCAGTTAAATGACCACTACAGAAACAAAGCAGAAACCTAACTCATTTTCAAAATACATTTCCCATATGCACCATTCTATTTTAAACAGCATTACAAAAAAACATGACACAAAATGCAAGAATAAAGAAGCACAATATGCTTCTTAATCTTCCCCATAGTGCATACAGCAGTCTATCATTATTAAAATAATCATGACACCTTTAAAATGCTCTGGGAGATGTAGAACAGTGTCAGTCACACTCAACAGATTTTCTTAAGCAGAATCTCTGAATAATGCTTCTTTCACTGGAACCTGAGAATAATGGCACAGATTCTTTCTCATTTCAGACCCATATTCTTGTACATAGCCAATAAAAATTCTTCTCACACAAATTCAAAATCAAACTGCACATTTTAATTGGTTGTACATTTGAACACTTTGAAAGTCACATAACATTCACCCATCCCCCCAGTGCTCATTCCCCTGTTACCATGGTAGCTCCCTCCTAACCCAGCACACTGTTCAAAAGTTAATCATACTATGTTGCAAAAAAATGCAGCAAGGGTGTTTGACCTCTCAATGTACCAGCTAATCATGTGCAATGTTTCTTGAAATGACTTTTCCTCAACCATTGAAATGACTTCTTTAAAAAAAAAAGCATGCACCCTAATTTTCAGTGCTGCATTTTAAGAAAGCACCAATCATTTCTTGTTTTCAAGTGCACTGAATCTCAACCACTTTTTTCATAACTCCTACTTTCAAACTGCCATTTCATTTCCACAACTCATCTGAATACAAGCACATCTACCTTCAAGATGTCAAAAGTCTGGTTTGTGGGTCATAGCTTTGGCCACTGGAGTCAAAAATACGCAGCTAACAGAGGTATTTACAACCTTGATTTACCAAATGTGGACATTGTATGGATTGGACAGAGAGGATTGAGAAGTCACCAATTGATACCATTGGTAAAATACATTATGCATTTACCACACCCTGACCTCATAATTGTGCACTGTGGTGGAAATGATTTCGGCACATTGACTGGGGTAGGTCTGGAAATGCTTTTAAAGGACATCTTTGGGCAATTGATGTCACTTTTTCCAAAAACTGCCTTGGTATATTCTAATATATGCCAAAGGCAAAAATGGAACTGGTCCAACCAATTTTGTCCACAGATTGAGAAAGCAAGGAAACATGTAAATAAATCTGTTTCGGGTTACATGAGAGACAATGGAATGGGTAGTATATACCACAACAACTTGCATTACAACATGCAAGGCATCTATAGGAGAGATGGTGTACATTTCACCTATGAGGGGAATAGAGTCTTCCTCTGTAACATAAGACTGTGTATCGGTACTTACTTGTAGGTACAAAAACACCCAATTAACACAACGGCTCTTTTTAGAGCCAACTAACATCTAAACACTCAAACTTGTAATTTAACTCTAATTTTTTTATCTTTTTTGTTGCCGTGCGCGCACCGTTCGCACACCTCGCAACTTTTTTGCGAGGAGAAAACACAAAAAAGTTTCTTTTAGGGGGTCAGGGAGTCTCCACCCTGCCCCCTTTCCACGATCTCCGCTATAGTTTTTAACAGTCTTGTAAATCGAGGTGCGTGACCGGGTGCCCGCACCTCGCAACTTTTTAGAAAAAAAAAGATTTTTTGGGGCCTTGGGGGTCCTTAATGGACCCCCTGAGAATACCTAGGGGGTCAGGGACTGTCTACCAAGCCTCCTTCTCACGTTTTGAACCTTTTATGGAAATCGAGTTAAACGCCATTTTGAGACGGGGTGCCCGTTCGGGTGCCCGCACCCCGCAGCTTTTTAGAAAAAAATAATATTTTTTTGGGCCTTGGGGGTCCTTAATGGACCCCCTGAGAAAACCTAGAGGGTCAGGGAGTCTCCACCCTGCCCCCTTTCCACGTTCTGCCCCTTTGTTCTCTACAATATGTTGACTCGCACTGACAAAATGGCGGTCAACACTTCCTGATTTCCTCCGAATCGAATGTTGACAGACGTCAAACAGCAAATCAGAATTCCGCTCGCGCACAGGGTTGCGCGCACGGGTGCGCGCACGGGTGCGTGCTTATAGATATATAATTGATTTCAACTTTAATTTTCTCAGCAACTACTGGAGGGATTTACACCATTTAAAGAAAAGCGTAATCTGTGAGCCAGACTCTACCTTTTTGCCAAATTTCTTATAATTCCATTCAGCCGTTCGGGCTGTAGCCGTGTCTAATCGTCCTATGGAAAAAAAACATGGGGAAAACAGGTTTTGGAATCCCCCTTTTATCTCAGCCCCCACTTGACAAATCCCCCCCAAACTTTCAAGGAAGGAGCGGAGCGGAGCGGGCCATCTTCTTTGAGAAATTAGCGAAGATTCAACAACCGGCGCCAAAGTTATTCCCAATAGAATGTTGCGGATTTCCTATGGAAACTAGGTCCTAACTATAACTACCTACTGGCGACCGCCAGTAGGTAATATATATATATATATATATATATATATATATATTACCTACTGGCGATAGCCAGTAGGTATATATAGTTAGGATTGTTTTCCATAGGGAAATCGCAACATTCTATTGGGAATAACTTTGGCGCCGGTTGAGGAATCTTCCTGAAATTTTCCTTAACTTTGCCTCGCGGTGCTCCGGTCCTTCCCTGAAAGTTTGGGGGGATTCGTCAAGCGGGGGCTGAGATAAAAGGGGGGTCCCAAAACGTGTTTTCCCCATGTTAATTTCCATAGGGTGGTTGGACTCACTTTTAGCCCGAACGGCTGAATGGTTTTCCACCAAACTTGGCAAAATTGTAGGGACTGGTAGCCCGATGTGCCTTTGCTATGTCTCAAGATATGTGCTCCAGTGGTTTTTACGAAAATTAACTTTGAAAAAATATATATTGGGCTACATTGGGCTATATATATGTTAGAGCCCAAATGTAGCCCAATGTAGCCCAATGTAGCCCAATGTAGCCCAAAGATGGCCACCAGAGACAAAAAAAAACCAATGTAGCCCAAATATCAGCCAGATATAGCCCAACTATAGCGCAATGACAGAATGTCCCAGAGTGTTCTAAGGAACAACTAGATCGCTAACAGTCTTACTTATGACAAAAGTATGGCACACCTGAAGTCATCTTGATTGGAATAAAGTGTTAACACTTAAAACATTTAATTTGCAAAGGAACAAAATGAGGGGGTTCATTTTGCCATAGAAATTATGATTAGTGCTGAAGAAAGAAAAATTAGGGCACATTTTGAGTGACTTCTCAAATCCTCTTATATTTCATTAAAAAAATTCTGATATGCAGTCTCCCAAGATGGCCACCAGAGACAAAAGAGCCTGTGCTTAAAAACTCTGTTAGCAAAGCAGGCATTTGAGATTTAAAAAATGTTTTAATATATAAAAACGTTATCCGCTAATAGAATTAGCATTTAAAAAACCTTGCGAATTCAATGAAAAAACCATAGGTTTCAGGCCTTATATAGTTAGGAATTAGCATTTAAAAAACCTTTGAAATTCACTCAAAAAACTATAAGTTTTAGTGTTGTTATAGTTAGCTGGACATTTTACAATTCCTAACTATATAACTCCTGAAACCTATGGTTTTTTCAGTGAATATATATATATATATATATATATATATATATATATATATATATATATATATATATATATATCCAAAGCAAAAAGTCAATGTAATACACTCTCAGGAAGAATCAAGGCAGAACACAAAGTAATCGTGTTCTGCCTCGATTCTTCCTGAGAGTGTACTAAATTGACTTTTTTCTTTGGATATTGATTACCAGCCCGCTCCGCCGGGGAGTACACGAAGCATGGGCCAAAAATCCGTTACACTCGCGAAATTTGAGGATTTTTTGCAATTTCATGATCTGCGAATCTCGCAAAATTGCAGAAAATTCACAAATTTGCAAGCTGGCTTTTTTTTTGTTTGGACCCCTGCGCCCTTCGGCGTGATGGCATCGTAAGTGGTAACACACACATGGTCACTGGAGACAACTCTTCTGGCACTTTACGCAGCTGTAATGTAGGAAAAGCACTATTTACCCAACGAGGTAGCACTTACTGATTAGCCAGTAGAAAATACTCCAGTTGAGTAGAGGTATCGCACAAAACGATGGCGTCTTCTTGGATTAATATGAAGGGCAGGGTTCATTCTGGCATAATTCTCCTGTCAAAAATTAAACCTCAACAGGAAGCACTTACAAATATAAATAAAGCAGGAGCCCGAGTTGAAGCTCAAGTTCAGTAACCCATTCATAAGCCCAAAAATAATCGTGAGCTTTGTCGAGGCTGGGCAGGTGTACTTTCTCCCCATATCTACCGTAGAAAATTAGCTGTGATGCTAGATAGAGGCCTCTGCATCCTTCACTTTCACGAGCGCAATCCCCGTGCAGTTCCTGTGTCCAGGAGCTTCTTTCTCCTCATCTGCTGCTCTAGTCGGTCTCTGACTTTTTTACACTCAAGAGGCATGTGAACTCGCATACAAGCCTTGTCTGTGAGTTCACATGCCTCTTGTGTGTAAAAAAGGTCAGAGACCGAATAGAGCAGCAGATGAGGAGAAAGAAGCTCCTGGACACAGGAACTGCATGGGGATTGCGCTCGTGAAAGTGAAGGATGCAGAGGCCTCTATCCAGCATCACAGCGCTGTGATGCTGGATAGAGACCTCTGCATCCTTCACTTTCACGAGCGCAATCCCGGTGCAGTTCCTGTGTCCAGGAGCTTCTTTCCCCTCATCTGCTGCACTGATCAGTTTCTGACCACACAAGAGGCATGTGAACTCGCATAGAAGCCCGCCCGTTTGGCCCCGCCCACACACTAGCTGTGTGCACCGTCTCCCGCCATTTACCCACTATGATGCACAGCTCACTCAAGGGACCCCTGCGCCCTTCAGTGCGATGGCATAGTAACACACACATGGTCACTGGAGACAACTCTTCTGGCACTTTACGCAGCTGTAATGTAGGAAAAGCACTATACATTTACCCAAAGAGGTAGCACTTACTGATTAGCCACTGTAGACAGTGGGAACCAGTATATATATATATCCAAAGCAAAAAGTCAATGTAATACACTCTCAGGAAGAATCAAGGCAGAACACGAAGTAATCGTGTTCTGCCTCGATTCTTCCTGGGAGTGTACTAAATTGACTTTTTTCTTTGGATATTGATTACCAGCCCGCTCCGCCGGGGAGTACAGGAAGCATGGGCCAAAAATCCGTTACACTCGCGAAATTTGTGGATTTTTTGCAATTTCATAATCTGTGAATCTCGCAAAATTGCAGAAAATTCACAAATTTGCAAGCTGGCTTTTTTTTTGTTTGGACCCCTGCGCCCTTCGGCGTGATGGCATCGTAAGTGGTAACACACACATGGTCACTGGAGACAACTCTTCTGGCACTTTACGCAGCTGTAATGTAGGAAAAGCACTATTTACCCAACGAGGTAGCACTTACTGATTAGCCAGTAGAAAATACTCCAGTTGAGTAGAGGTATCGCACAAAACGATGGCGTCTTCTTGGATTAATATGAAGGGCAGGGTTCATTCTGGCATAATTCTCCTGTCACAAAAATTAAACCTCAACAGGAAGCACTTACAAATATAAATAAAGCAGGTGCCCGAGTTGAAGCTCAAGTTCAGTAACCCATTCATAAGCCCAAAAATAATCGTGAGCTTTGTCGAGGCTGGGCAGGTGTACTTTCTCCCCATATCTACCGTAGAAAATTAGCTGTGATGCTAGATAGAGGCCTCTGCATCCTTCACTTTCACGAGCGCAATCCCCGTGCAGTTCCTGTGTCCAGGAGCTTCTTTCTCCTCATCTGCTGCTCTAGTCGGTCTCTGACCTTTTTTACACTCAAGAGGCATGTGAACTCGCATACAAGCCTTGTCTGTGAGTTCACATGCCTCTTGTGTGTAAAAAAGGTCAGAGACCGAATAGAGCAGCAGATGAGGAGAAAGAAGCTCCTGGACACAGGAACTGCATGGGGATTGCGCTCGTGAAAGTGAAGGATGCAGAGGCCTCTATCCAGCATCACAGCGCTGTGATGCTGGATAGAGGCCTCTGCATCCTTCACTTTCACGAGCGCAATCCCGGTGCAGTTCCTGTGTCCAGGAGCTTCTTTCCCCTCATCTGCTGCACTGATCAGTTTCTGACCACACAAGAGGCATGTGAACTCGCATAGAAGCCCGCCCGTTTGGCCCCGCCCACACACTAGCTGTGTGCACCGTCTCCCGCCATTTACCCACTATGATGCACAGCTCACTCAAGGGACCCCTGCGCCCTTCAGTGCGATGGCATAGTAACACACACATGGTCACTGGAGACAACTCTTCTGGCACTTTACGCAGCTGTAATGTAGGAAAAGCACTATACATTTACCCAAAGAGGTAGCACTTACTGATTAGCCACTGTAGACAGTGGGAACCAGTATTTTTGGGCAAATCCGAGAGTTCGCAAAAAATTTTTGCCGATTTCATGTGAATTTGCGGATCGCAGATCCGCAAAATTCGCCCATACTTAGGGATCGATTAGGATGGCGGACGGAAATGGGTTCCGTCCGCCAAGGACGCGGCCAAGATACTCCCGACCGCTCCGCGGAAAAACCGCCGTTGCGATTAGGATAATAATGTCATGAAACTCCGTCTGCGGCGGACGGAGTACACCTGAGACCACCGCAAGCGGACGGAACCTAAGAAAAACCGTCCGCCGCGGACGAACATGACCGCGGGAACAGGCACAGCCACCGCAATACCTGCGGAGGCTCCGTGCCCGCGATTAGGATAATGCCGCCAGTCCCACGGAACTCACCTCCATCCACGACCGCTGCGGAAACAATGCAACGATAAACCCAGCATCCCAGCGGAAGGACACGCACACCATCCCTACCGTCAAACCAATTTACAAATGGCTGACGGAAGTAAATACAAAACACACTACACAGGACACCCACCCACCTGAAACACCCACACCAATCACAAGCCACAATGACACCCCCCCAAGCACCTAAAAATCCACACAAGTCAACACACCCACCTAGCACCTGACTGGCAACAACCATTGGGACACTACCACGACTCCGAGTATAAAAATATTCCCACCCACTACCACAATCTTTTGCACCACAGCATAGCTGCAAGCAAGAGGCTCATCACAACGAACAGCAGACACTAAAGTCCACACATACAACCTGCACACAAACACACCCACCACACAAACACCCACCACACCATTCCTACACACCACACACCTGCACATCCCAACCCACTCCACCCACACCTTGCACATCACACACCATGGCACCAAAGAAAAATCCTAAATTCACTGACACAGAGTTGAAGGTCCTGGTGGATGAAATCATCCGTGTCGAACCCCACCTATTTGGCACACTAGACCAGCAGACCACTGTGGCAACCAAAAACCACATGTGGGACAGGATAGTCAGTCGGGTGAATGCATCAGGGACCGTGCCACGAACAAAGCACGACATCCAGAGGCGGTGGCACGACCTCAAAACAAGGGTCAAAGGCATCCGTGCAGAAAATCACCTGCGGGCACACCACACTGGCGGTGGCACACCCCCGGAGCCCATACCCTATGCCGATTGGGAGGAAAAGGTGCTGGGCATACTGCACCCAGAGAGCCTTGAAGGAATCGACGAGGGAGAAGAGGCTGGTAAGTACAAACCAAGCACCACTATCACACCGACATGGTCTGCCTCACACAACTGAGAGGACACATCCCCCAGGCCTCAAACCATGCATGCGGGCCACATAATCACCAAAATGTGAACGAATGCCAACAGGCCCCCATGTCCACAGGGAGGTTGGTGGTGTGTGTTGGGAGGTGGGTGGTGTGTGTTGGGAGGTGGGTGGTATGTGTTGGGAGGTGGGTGGGGTGTGTTGCGAGTTGGGTGGGGTGTGTTGGGAGGTGGGTAGGGTGTGTTGGGAGGTGGGTGGTGTGTGTTGGGAGTTGGGTGGGGTGTGTTGGGAGGTGGGTGGGGTGTGTAAGAGACCAGCACTACGACTCCCAACAGGCCCCCATGTCCACAGAGAGGGTGGTGGTGTGTGTTGGGAGGTGGGTGGGGTGTGTTGGGAGGTGGGTGGGGTGTGTTGGGAGGTGGGTGGTGTGTGTTGGGAGGTGTGTGGGTGTGTGAGAGACCAGCACTACCACTCCCAACAGGCCCCCATGTCCACAGGGGGAAAGGCCATGTTAGTCATGCTCGACTTGTCGGCGGCATTCGACACCGTTCCTCACGAAGGCCTCCTTGCAAGACTCTGGAAATGTGGCCTTCGCGGAACGGTGTGGAACTGGCTTAAATCTTTTCTGGCCGACCGCCGACAAACGATCTGGGCGCCTCCTTTTTCTGCTGACATGGCTCCGCTAGAGGTGGCAGTCCCTCAGGGCTCCATTCTCAGCCCAATGCTTTTTAACATCTTTATGGCCCCTCTGGCGGTAGTCGCGGAATCTTTTGGCGCCCAGATCGTGTCATACGCTGATGACACCCAGCTCCTGTTCACATGTGATAGGGGCGGGTCCTTCAATGGCATTCAGATCAGGGAATGCCTTGGTGCGGTATTTGAGTGGTTCAGATGTCATGGCTTAAAATGTAACTCAGATAAGTCGGAGCTCCTCTTTTTCGGCTGCGCCCCTGAACCCAATTGGAAATCTTGGTGGCCACAAGATATGTTTCCCCCTGACAATGTGTCTTTTAAGGCCAAGAATTTGGGAATGATAGTGGATTGCGAACTATCTTTTGGGCCTCACATCTCATCTCTCTCAGGGAAATGCTTTGGCATTTTGCGGATGTTGAGGAAATTTCTTCCTCTACTATCACTAGACCATAGGAAAACAGTCGTTCAGGCATTGATCGGTTCACGACTGGACTACGCAAACGCTCTTTTTCTGGGGTTACCGAAATATCTTATGACCCGTTTGCAAGTAGTCCAGAACTCGGCAGCCCGTACCATCTTTGGACTCCCGAGGAGAGCTGGTGCCACTGCTTTATTGAACACCTTACACTGGCTACCTATCTCCAAGCGAATTCTTTTCAAATGCCTGACCGTGGCCTTTAAAGCCTTACATGGCATCGGCCCCAAGTATATTGGGAAACGTCTTTCCCGGTATGTACCGAGCAGGACCCTGAGGTCATCGGGTTTGTCTATGATGACAGTCCCTGCAATTCGACGTGCAAGATTGGGAGGTGGGTCTTTCCGCCATTTAACACCAAAGGCCTGGAACGATTTACCATTGTCCCTTAGACAGGCTTCTTGTCTTCTTGCTTTTAGGAAGGACCTGAAAACATGGCTCTTTACGAAATAGATTTCTTTTTTTCTGCTCTTTACTGTTGTGTGGCTGCTTTTATCTGCTGATATTCTTCGCCAAAGCGCCGGGATGCTCCTCGGAGTAGCCGTGCGCTATGGAAGAAATAAATTAACATAACATAACATAACATAACAGGGAGGGTGGTGGTGTGTGTTGGGAGGTGGGTGGGGTGTGTTGGGAGGTGGGTGGTGTGTGTTGGGAGGTGGGTGGGGTGTGTTGGGAGGTGGGTGGTGTGTGTTGGGAGGTGGGTGGTGTGTGTTGGGAGGTGGGTGGGGTGTGTGAGAGACCAGCACTACGACTCCCAACAGGCCCCCATGTCCACAGGGAGGGTGGTGGTGTGAGTTGGGAGGTGGGTGGGGTATGTTGGGAGTTGGGTGGTGTGTGTTGGGAGGTGGGTGGGGTGTGTTAGGAGGTGTGTGGTGCGTGTGAGAGACCAGCACTATGAATCCCAACAGGCCCCCATGTCCACAGGAAGGGTGGTGGTGTGTGTTGGGAGGTGGGTGGGGTGTGTAGGGAGGTGGGTGGTGTGTGTTGGGAGGTGGGTGGTGTGTGTTGGGAGGTGGGTGGGGTGTGTTGGGAGGTGGGTGGTGTGTGTTGGGAGTTGGGTGGGGTGTGTTGGGAGGTGGGTGGGGTGTGTTGGGAGGTGGGTGGGGTGTGTTGAGAGGTGGGTGGGGTGTGTTGGGAGGTGGGAGGGGTGTGTTGGGAGGTGGGTGGGGTGTGTTGGGAGGTGGGTGGGGTGTGTAGAGAGGCCAGTGATATGTAATGTTTGAAAGATTAAAATATGTCATGTCCACTGCATTGATCATTAAAATCTTGTCCCTCAGGTGATCGCATCCTGACTGGCGAAACCAGCAACCGCCTGCAACAGTCACCACACTCACAGCACGGACTCTCTAGGGACGATCCCACTGTCAGCTCCGGTGCAGAGGACGAAGGGGGCCCAAGCCGACTCCCAGGGCATCTGGCTCACAGGACATCCCTGCCTCCACAACCTTGGCCTGTGTCACCCCACCGACACCTGCCATAGTGACCTGTGCAGCCACCACCACCACCACCACCTCCACCACCACCTGTACCACCACTCCTGCCTGTGCCACCCTGCCTGACCCATCGCAGGACGCAGGCCCATCTACATCCCAGCCAAGCAGGGAGAGTGGACGGCAAAGGACAGACCAGAGGCCACATCTCACCCACAGGAGTGCCTCTCACCGGCGAGGTGTGGAAGGACACCCAACCCATCCTGCTGCAGAAACACTGGAAGCCCTAGCCAGAGTCCAGGCCTCCTATGACCGGGGGCAGGCACAGGCTGACAGTGCCCACCAGGACTCAGTGGAGAACACAAATCAGTTGCGGTCAATTGACAGGTGCATAGGGCAACTAGTGGACATCATGGGCCAGGTAACATCACTGTGGAGGGACTGGTTATCCCACAACACCCACCCCTCAGCCAAGTGCCCAGCCGCCACGGTCGCCAACACCACCACCACCGCCACCGCCACCTGAGCCCATGGACACGGATGTGGCCCCTGACCAACCTGCCCCCCCAGCAGTCTCCGCTCCGGCTACAAGACGGAGGGGCCGTCCGAGGCTGGAAGTAGGTGAGGGCAGCGGGGATGCACCATCCACCCGCCCAAAGAGGGGCCGCAAATGACATTAACCGTGCCTGACCCTGCCATTCACCCGCCAACTATCCTGTCCCACAATGCCAAGTATTGGCACCGGTCTGCTGGACTAGCTGGACATCACCCAATGTGGTGTCACCATGGTCTTTTCATCTACCATGACCTTCAACTCACACTCCCCCACCCAACACTTACTTGTAAATATCCACCTGCATCAATTCACAACCTGTAAATAAATTTCACTTACACACTCAATTATGTGTTGCCTCCATGTTTTAATCACATGATTGTATCTGAATCAGACGTCACCAGGCGCAGGGAACTATGTCGGTGAGAATTATGCCTCAGTAGGAGTGACATAGGGAAAATGAGAGACAACAAACACACGTCAGGAAACTGATTCACACCCATCACAACACACTGTACTGCAACATACCACAAACCACACTCACCACCAAATCTGTGGATGAGAGGACACACATCATGGAATACAACACACACATGCAAACATAACATACCAGAACAGCCAGCTTCCAAACACCACATCCACACACCACCAGCAAACATACTTCACGCATTGTCAACCTGCCCAAGAGGTAGTCACTCACATTCAAGGAAAATAGCGATCAATGAGCTGACGCCTCTGGTCCACACCTTCTTCTTCACCACTATCCTCATCAGTCGACATGGGTGGGATGGGAGGCCGAGGGACTTGTTGGTCTTCAGGGTCCAGGATCAGTTCAATGTCATTGCGCACGGCCAGGTTGTGGAGCATGCAGCAGGCAATCACGATCCTGCATACTTTGCCTGGTGAGTAAGGCAGGGCTCCTCCGGTTTTATCCAGACAACGTAACCTAGACTTTAGCAGTCCAAAAGTACGTTCCACCACTCTACGTGTCCTTCCATGGGCATCATTGTATCGCATTTCACCAGCTGTAGTTGGATTATGTATGGGACTCAGCAGCCACGGCCTGTTTGGGTACGCTGAATTGCTTATGTGGGGGGATGAAAGACACAGATATCACTCCCAGGATTGGTGGGTACCCCATGCCACACAGAATACACAACTGTCCCCACAGCATACTCACCAACAAGCCACGCACGTTCTGGTCGCAGATTTGCCATCAGTTTGGGGGACAATGCTGCTCCGCATGATGTGGGAGTCATGTGCGGAGCCTGGAAATCTGGCACACACATGTGATATGATGTTGTCGGCCAGGCACACCACCTGCACGTTCAGCTAATGAAAGTATTTCCAATTGCGATATACAGGCTCACGTGCCCGGGGTGGAATGAGACCGATATGGGTGCCATCAATGGAACCCACTACGTGTGGTATCTGGCCCATTGCATAGAAGTCTGCTTTGACTGCTGCCAACTCTGCCGCCCATGGAAAATGGATGTAATTATCCTTGTAAATCATCATGGCCTTGAGAACATCCCACAGTACCATGCTGAACATGGACTGTGACATCCCCCCGGCATGTCCAACTGTGTACTGGAAGGTGCCAGTTGCAAAGAAGTGAAGTGCCGCCATCACCTTTGCTGTGGGTGTAATGGAACCAGGATATGTTCTTCGTGGCTGCAGATGAGGAGACAATTGGTCTACAAGCTCCAGCAATCTACGTCGATCAAGCCGGAATTTCCTGATCACCTCCTCATCTACCATGTCCTCCAGCACAGTGTATGGGCGATGCACATTATGAGCCCTCCTGTGTGGGAGTAGATGTAGTAGATGTCAATTTACCAACAACGCATAGCTGTGCAACTCTATCACATGTAGGCCAACACAATCAAAATGAGAAAAGTCGTCGACAATTATCATATGTGTGACATGTCTGCAATTACCTACAATACAGAGTAGCATGCAAACAATGTGCAGCCACTAACAACATGATGTGTGCCAACATGTACAATGTAACGTACTCACACGTCAAAAGAACTGCCAACAAGACATGCCTAATGACCCTAATGTGGATAAGCGTCATCACAGACACACATGCACGTGCACACACAATACAATAATGATACACACACTCCTTATCTTCATGCACCAATTACCACTCCTACAATGGTGAGCATCCTCACATTACATGCATGGTCACACAAGAGGCAACACACATACGCATACACTGAATCCATGTGTACCCCCACCATTGTTACTTGCACGCACAAACCACACACTCATAACAGATCCTGAATGTGGCCAGACAGCCTTGAGGTAGTGTGTAGATGTGTATGAGTGTAAACGTGTGTACGGTAAAACAAGAGGTCGACACGTAGACATGCACATGTGTAGCAAATTGGGTGCACATCAATGGCCATAGTGTGAACACAGATGATATAGTGCATGACATATGCTGTTTTGCCATCATGTTCACACCCCTCATGACACATGTGCGGACTACCACGACGGTGCTGCATTTGTAAATATACAATCAGTGGCGTCGACATGGCGGTGCACGGCTTCCGCCATTGTCGATGGCGCATACGCGCCCCGCGGTACCTCTTCCCATTGGCTGCCTGTGCACGTGCCGTCACGGACACACATCGGCAACCGCAAGTGCGCACTTCCGCGACGGTTGGATGTTTTGCAACAATGTTCAATCAGTGGCGCCACCATGGCGGTGCACGCCTTCCGTGGGGGTGGTGCAGGCCAACACATACTTGTGATTATGGAAATCAAAATGGCAGTTCATGACCCCCCTTACAGTCACACTGCATCATCCACCGTAGACCGACCCTCCCAGCCCGGTCACCCACCGCCGGCCCAGCCCGGTCATCCACCGCCGGACCAGGCCGGCCTGGCCCGGCGGTGGGTGACCGGGCTGGGACGGCGGTGGGTGACCGTGCTGGGACGGCGGTGGGTGACCGGGCTGGGATGGCAGTGGGTGACCGGGCTGGGACGGCGGTGGGTGACCGGGCTGGGACGGCGGTGGGTGACCGGGCTGGGACGGCGGTGGGTGACCGGCCTGGCCCGGTGGTGGGTGACCGGGCTGGGACGGCGGTGGGTGACCGGGCTGGGCCGGCGGTGGGTGACCGGGCTGGGAGGGTCGGTCTACGGTGGATGATGCAATGTGACTGTAAGGGGGTCATGAACTGCCATTTTGATTTCCATAATCGCAAGTATGTGTTGGCCTGCACCACCGCCACGGAAGGCGTGCACTGCCATGGTGGCGCCACTGATTGAACATTGTTGCAAAACATCCAACCGTCGCGGAAGTGCGCACTTGCGGTTGCCGATGTGTGTCCGTGACGGCAGGTGCACAGGCAGCCAATGGGAAGAGGTACCGCGGGGCGCGTATGCGCCATCGACAATGGCGTAAGCAGTGCACCGCCACACCAGGGCCTGTCATTGGCCCTTTTCGAATGAGGCATCCAGGGGGAACCAATAGCTGGCGACATGTGCCACTGACATGGGCTCTGGGCCCTATACATGTGTGACTTTCACAAGCACACATTCACTGCTTTGATCCAGTGCTGCCTGTGACCATCACCTCGACCTGCTGCTGCTGAGCTGACCAACGGCTGCTGCCTGTGACCATCACCTCGACCTGCTGCTGCTGAGCTGACCAACGGCTGCTGCCTGTGACCATCACCTCGACCTGCTGCTGCTGAGCTGACCAACGGCTGCTGCCTGTGACCATCACCGCGACCTGCTGCTGCTGAGCTGACCAACGGCTGCTGCTGCTGTGCCACAGTCCAGGACCTTGCCATGCAGGGAGTGCGAGAGACCCGGTCTCGTCCCTTCACCACAGCGGAGCTGGATGTCCTTGTGGACGGTGTGCTCAGCCACTACCAAAGGCTCTACGGTGCACCCGGACAGGTGGTAAGTACAGTGGTGTACATGTTGTTGGCCATGAGGTGTTCAGTGGCTCCTGTCTTCTGCAGGCCTGGCGGTGTGCTGTGGGACCTTCACATGTGTAGTGCTGAGCATGGCTGCATGTAGAAACGTGGTACTAAGATGTTTGTGCATGTCATACTGTCCACTTACGTTACCCTCTTGTCTCCCATCATGGTAGGTAAAGCTGCACCTTCGCAAGGCCGTGTGGAGGACCATAGCACGTGATGTACGGGCAGTGGGGGGGTGCAATAGATGACACACACACTGCCACAAGCGCTGGGACGACATTTCCAGGCTTAGCAAGAATGTGGCGGAGATGACACTGGGGATGATTCCAAGATCTACACGTCTGGCCCGCCGCACCATAACCCCTCTTATGCACTGTATCATTGCTGTGACGCATCCTGACCTGTCCGCCCGGCTGAGTGGGGATCCACAGAAAACTAGCGGTAAGCAGAATGTATGTGTATGTGACTTGGGCCAGCAAAGCATGTAACTGGTGCTCAGACACAGTAGTGGCTTCCGTGGTACGTATGTTTAGCTGAAATACCATGCTGGTGCCATTTGCGGAGTAAGCGTTGGCATCCATGTCCGCCAGGTGGACAGCCCACTTGCTTAGTAGTTGAGGGTTCCAGGACATGCCGTTGGGGTCTGTGGTCCCATGGCATGACATGTGTGCAGATCTACAGGCACTTGCCATGTTCGGGTGATGTACATGTTTGACAGCCAACACTGGTTCTTTGATGTGAGGATGACTGGTAGGTGTGGGACGTGTGCAGGATGTGTGCTACATGTACTATGTATGTAATGGAATCCTAGATCTGTTGTCCTTAAGTACCTGAGTGTGGCACTTACTCACACCTCGTTTCTCTCTATTTCAGCTTCGGCAGAGGGCACTGACCCACAGACGACAGAGATGAGTGGTGGCAATGCTTCAGGATCAGAGGTCACACACGCAGACTGACACTGAAGAGGGCAGCCTCGGAGAGGGGGACAGGACCGTCCCTGAGGACTCACATGTGGAAACACCATCGCCCTCATCCTCAGAAAGTGTTGGTGAGTCCGCACTGTTGGCACAGGCAGGGAGTGGGCAATAAACACCTTCAGTCGGGACACAGCACACAGGGCCCACACTGCCACCCACTGCAACATGTACTGCTCGTGCTCGCCAGAGGAGGGGGAGCAGAGTTGCCTTCGGTGCAGGAACCGCCGCCCCTGCCCCAGTGACACAAAGTGCACTTTGTGCAGAGGCTGTTGATCTGCTACGACAGCTGTGTGTAGGGCAGACCAACATGATCAATGCATTCCAAGACCACGATAGGAAGTTGGGGCAGGTGGTGGCATTCATGGAGGGTATGCATGGCGATGTTGCTGGTCTACACAGAACAAATCAGTCATTGGCAAACACTGTGTCTTCTGCCATTGTACAGTCGCAAAGACAGGGTGCTACTTCTGTTCCCCCATCCACACCACTTGATGTCTCAGGGGGGAGTGACTTCTCAGAGCAGGACTCTTTTACAGGTTATTGCTCTAGGAGCAGCAACAGGCAGCAGGGCACGGAGAGCACAGACCCCATCCCCTAGGACGGTAAACATCACTTACAACGAAACTTTTACAACGCACTACCATTACAACGCGGTCATTACAACGCAAACCATTACAACGCATTGCGCTGGGGGGCGCTCTAGGATAGGGAATAGGTTAATTTACTATCCAATAACCTTCCCTAGTGTCCACGGGGACTGTCGTTGGAATAGTAAATTAAACTATTCACTATCCAACACCCAAAAGCGCTATGCGCTGTAATGGTATGCGATGTAAAAACCGCGTTGTAAAGGCATGCGATGTAAAAGCATGCGTTGTAACGTCATACATCCCCTAGGACTGGTAAATCTGGCACCAAAGACGACGTGAGCTACACTGGAGTTGACACACAGGATCCTCAAGGGGTGTGGGTGGAAATGGCTTCACATGCTACACAGGCATCCCCCCACAAAAGGTAGTCCCAAGGGAAGGGCAACTCCCAAGTCCAGGGACACTACCAAGGACACCACGAAGGAAGGTTCAACTCCTAAGAGCAGGGACACTGCCAGGGACAAGAACACTACAAAGGCAAGGCCACCTCAAAAGAGCAGGGACACTCCCAAGGACAAGGACACTACAAAGGAAGGGGCAACTCCCAAGAGCAGGGACACTCCCAAGGACAAGGACACTACAAAGGAAGGGGCAACTCCCAAGAGAAGAGACACTCCCAAGGACAAGGACACTACAAAGGAAGGGGCAACTCCCAAGAGAAGAGACACTCCCAAGGACAAGGACACTACAAAGGAAGGGGCAACTCACAAGAGCAGGGACAAGGTTGCTTCTAGAGACAGGTACAGTACAAGGGAAAAGTCTGCACCTAGGGACAGGGCACCGCCCAGGGAACAGGGAACTTCCAGGGACAGGACACCTCCTACGGCCAATGCACATCCAAGGGACAGGGCTTCTCCCATAGACACTAGCTCCATCAAGGACAGGCATACATCACCCCTGGCTGCACTGCGGTTGATGTTGTTGAGGGAACGTAGTAAAGATGTGTCCGCGGTGGAGTCCCCCCATACCTCCACTCCCATCCAGGCCCGTCAGAAGCAGAGGAAGGAGTAACCTGTTGTTGCATCCCCCATTAAACATGATGCAGAGGCCAGAAGGCAGGCACACAGCAAACGACAAGCAGGCTCCAGCACGTCCCCAGAGAGCAGACCCCCAGCAGCAGTTGCTCCACCTTCGGTGGGTGATATTTCATTTGAGTCCGCACCACTTGCCAGTCCTGTCATGTCCAGGGTGCCCTCACATATCCCTAAGAAACGCAGACACACACCATTGACACATGAACACCCCGATGTCGCTCCAGTACAGCTATCCCCAGCTCCCAGAGCCACCCTGCCTCCTGGCCCATTCAGCCCTGTGGCTCATCATTTCAGTGGTACCAGTGGCGCAGATGCAGTTGACTCTCATGTGTCAGATAGTGGCACTGTGTCTGTTGTTTGCTGTCATGCATCATGTAGTAGCACTGTCTCAGTTGTGCCCTCTCCTGCTTCTGGTGCTGGCAGTGTGTCTGGGTCTGTGGCTCATGTGTCAGTCACTCAAGCTGTGGCTGTGTCTCACATTCCTGTTTCTGGTGCTGGCAGTGTGTCTGGGTCTGTGGCTCACGTGTCAGTCACTCGAGCTGTGGCTGTGTCTCACTCCGGTTTCTGGTGCTGGCAGTGTGTCTGGGTCTGTGGCTCATGTGTCAGTCACTCGAGCTGTGGCTGTGTCTCACACTCCGGTTTCTGGTGCTGGCAGTGTGTCTGGGTCTGTGGCTCATGTGCCAGTCACTCGAGCTGTGGCTGTGTCTCACACTCCGGTTTCTGGTGCTGGCAGTGTGTATGGGTCTGTGGGTCATGTGTCAGTCACTCGAGCTGTGGCTGTGTCTCACACTCCTGTTACTGGTGCTGGCAGTGTGTCCGAGCCAGGTAGTTCAAGCAGTCCACCTGAATCTGTGATGTGAGGTGCTGTTTACTTCACTCGCATGTCTTTTCACATGGTGTGTACATTGTCCATTGTGACCAGCCTTGCACTGCTGTTGTCCTTGGGACGGGTGGCTTGAAACACGTACTTGTGTTGCTAGTGATGTACCTGCTCTGTTGTCCACAATGCCCTGTTGCTGTTCTGATACTGCATTCTGCCCTCTCACGTGCTGCCTCTGATGTACCTGCTCTGTTGTCCACAATGCCCTGTTGCTGTTCTGATACTGCATTGTGCCCTCTCACGTGCTGCCTCTGATGTACCTGCTCTGTTGTCCACAATGCCCTGTTGCTGTTCTGATACTGCATTGTGCCCTCTCACGTGCTGCCTCTGATGTACCTGCTCTGTTGTCCACAATGCCCTGTTGCTGTTCTGATACTGCATTGTGCCCTCTCACGTGCTGCCTCTGATGTACCTGCTCTGTTTTCCACAATGCCCTGTTGCTGTTCTGATACTGCATTGTGCCCTCTCACGTGCTGCCTCTGATGTACCTGCTCTGTTGTCCACAATGCCCTGTTGCTGTTCTGATACTGCATTCTGCCATCTCACGTGCTACCTCTGATGTACCTGCTCTGTTGTTCACAATGCCCTGTTGCTGTTCTGATACTGCATTGTGCCCTCTCACGTGCTGCCTCTGATGTACCTGCTCTGTTGTCCACAATGCCCTGTTGCTGTTCTGATACTGCATTGTGCCCTCTCATGTGCTGCCTCTGATGGACCTGTTCAGTGCAATGGACTGTTGATGCACTTAGCCCCTCTCATGTGCTGCCTCTGATGGACCTGTTCAGTGCAATGGACTGTTGATGCACTTAGCCCCTCTCATGTGCTGCCTCTGATGGACCTGTTCAGTGCAATGGACTGTTGATGCACTTAGCCCCTCTCATGTGTTGCCTCTGATGGACCTGTTCAGTGCAATGGACTGTTGATGCACTTACCCCCTCTCATGTGATGCCAGTGATGTACATGATCTGTTGTACCCAATGCCCATGCTCTTGGATATTCTGATATTATGCACCTATTATGTTGAATAAAGCTAATAAATCATGTTTTGTGGTTTGTCGCTGTCATTCCTGGTTGTGCACTTCAATTGTGTATATTTTGGTGCGTTCGTCAATGTATTTCCTGTGACATGACACTCCCCCTCCCAACGTCACAGCCCTGCCAGATACTCCCCTTCCGACAGTAAATGGTGTGTAGCGTACCTGCGTCGTCGTCGATGATGGTCCATGACTTGCTGGTGGAGGATCGCGAAGAGTATCGGAAAAGCGTGTAGCGCTGGGTCCATGTGGGCGAGCTGCTTGTGGTGGGTATCTTCGCAATGTGTGGTTTGTTAGCTGTGGGGAATCCGCCATGTTCAGGCATGTTGTTTTTCTGCAGCGGATTTATGTGTGTTTTCCGCCATCGTGGTTTGGGACACAGTCGGAGACGTCATTCCGTACGGCGGTGTCTCTGGATTGGTTACGTCCGCCGCGGGGTCGGGTGTGATTCCGCGGCGGTGCGTTCTCTTCCGCCGCATACGGAGTTTTGACAGTGTTTCCCATCCTAATATGGCGGTCGGACTGTCCGCGGCAGGTGGACGGAAAAAGGCTTTTTCCGCATACTCCAGGACGGTGGTCGTCCTTCCGTCCGCCATCCTAATGAGCCCCATAGTGTACACCACCTTTCAAGGGTCCCAGCACTTCAGAAGGAGCAATTTGCAAGTTGATATATATGTATATATATATATATATATATATATATATATATATATATATATATATGTATATATATATATATATGTATATATATATATATATATATATATGTATGTATATATATATATATGTATATGTATATCTGTGTGTGTGCGTGTGTGTATGTATATATGTGTGCGTATATATATATATATATATTAATATATACATTTATTAACTGAAGAGAGCAAAGGTTAAAATGGCATTACAGTTAGGTGAAAATGTCAGTTAAAATGTAATGTTTTAAACTACAAAAACACTGAAATTCATTATAGTCAGCTGAAGAAACTATAACTTGCGACCCCCCCATGCACGGTGTTGCCATCAATGATGTCATAGAACATTTCATGAGTGATGTAATATGTGAGGTTATAAGCAATGAATGTCAACGGCTTTTTGAGGCTGGGCAGCATTACCCAGCAGTGGGCGGTTAACTCTGCACCACGGGCGGTTGTGTGTGGAGTTTTTTAGCTGCACTGGGAGAGCAAATTTTGGCAAATAACTCCAATACCTCCAAGGAGCAGAGTTTGCCCCCACTGTCCATCCCTAGTTGCTAGATAAATAGCTACTGGGACCTTTACTCAAGCCTTTCTGGCTGAACTTTTAGGGACTATGGTGTTTGTTTTCTTTGGTCTAGGCTTGACTCTTCTGTGGTCCTCGGAACCACCAAGTGTACTGCAGATTTCATTGGCGTTTGGCCTGGGCATCAGTACGCATGTACAGGCAGTGGGGCATGTAAGTGGAGCTTGTTTGAACCCTGCAGTCACCATAGCATTTTTGCTTGGGTTTCAGATTTCCCTTTTGTGAGCTGTGGTGTACATCGTCCGGCTTGGAGCTCCAGAGATCACTGCTGTTGAAGTTGAGGATACATAGATTGCTGGTGGGCTGGGGGCTGACGGTCCATTCTTTTTAGCCAGACAGGATGAGGGGCTTATGTCACTGCTCTCTTCCCCTTCGCAGTCCCTCACTGTAGAATTCTGGAAATCTAACCTTTAGTGAAGAATGAAGACAACTGCTTTCCCGGGGAGAGGATGTAGCATTACGGGTAGAGCGGTTGGCTTTGAAGCTGGGGAACCAGGTTCGAGTCTCGGCAATGACGCTTAACATCCTGTAATTCTGGGCAAATCACTTAATCTTCCTGTGCCTAAAAAAATGTATGTGTCCTTGTGTAACGAAACTGGTGCTCATGTAAAGCGCTCTGATTCTCGATATCTTCGAGTCTAGTTCGCACTATATAAAACTCTAACAAAAAGTTTAAAGAAAGTCACGCCGAAGCATAACTGCAAAGCACATGCAGGTGGTCTTATTAATTTATTTCAGAAAATTTAAAATAATCCCCGTACTACGATGGGGTAAAAAAACACGCTGAAAGAGCTGATGTGAAGAGTTTGTTTAGCTCTTGTGAGGAGTAGTGCACAACTGTTTTGCATCGATAGAACAGCGCTTAGGGGAAGACCAGGTACCTGGCCAAAGTAGAGCTGTACTGTTGAGCAGGGTGAGCGTCTCACTCACAGAAAAAGTGTACAGCTGTAGAGCCATTTTGGGATATAACCGCTGAGCATGGAGGGGGTTCCAAGGGCACGAGGGCATGGCTGCAGAATAGAATGAGATACAGTCCCCTAGCAATGAGCGTGCTTCTTACTGTAAGTCCATGGTAAGGAGCACCTGCGGAGCACCGAGTGTGGTTCTCGTTATCAACATAGTAGGAGCACACAGTATCAGGGAAGGAGTACATTGCCAGAGTGTCCAGTGTGCTTCTCAATGTTAGAATATCATGATGGGTGGAATGGAACTCTGCGGAATCACACAGAGTTTTTATGGTGAAGTGCAACTCCGCAAGCTCTGGCCACCCCTAGCAGTCCCATGGTACTTCTACAAATTTTCACGGGAGGTGCACTAGGCATAGGGGCTGTTCCACTGTACCACGGCATTGTGAAAAAAATGATTTTACATTTTATCCCAGGCACATGCTTAAGGGGGTCAGGTTACCCCTACCCTGCCCCCTTATTCCTATGACATGGGGACTGAATTGCAGAGTCATAAAATGGTGGCCTCAACATTTTCTTCAGGTTGCTGCCAGCCAATCAGATCGTGTGTTTTCAGCTCGCGGTACTGCGGTACTTGTGGTAGTACAGTTAAAGTAAGTATCAGTGTAGATATATACATTTTGAACCTTGATTTCGCAAAACATACTGAACGGATTTCTGCAGATCCACAGCGCCAATAAAAATAAAGGTGGGCTTCTGCCCATTTTAATTTTCAGCTTGTGGGTGGGCCAGTACCCGGGGGAGGGTTAGTGCAAACATTTATAAAGGAGCGGGGCATGGGACCACACTTCAAAGTAATTTTTAGGCCAAAAGGGACACCATGACTTGAAGTCCATTTTTCCTTTTAATAGGGAAGAGAGCGCACAGCACTTTTCGTCCCGGGGACCACATCCTTCAGGACTAGTAGTTTTTTTAGGGATAGGGGCGAGCAGCCCCCTCCCTGAGCCTCACTCATTGCCCGGGGTTCCCATCCCTAGGGCCATTTCTTTTAAGATTAGGGGGGTGCCGCCCTCTCCCTGATCTGAAGACCTGCCGCAGGGACCAGTTCTACAGGTGCATAATCAAAGTAGTGTCCTGAGGACACTACTGTTCCCTGCCCAGAAGAATGCAGGCAGGCTACACATATTTATTTCCCTGCTCGCACTATACTGGGCAGGGAATGAAACTAATTAAAGAAGCTGTTTAAAGAACAAAAATGAAATGTTTTTCTTTGCTCTGTTTTTCTAGCTATACAGTGACTAGCAGAAAGGCAACATGTTATTTTTTGGCACTCCCTGCTTACCTACTGCAAGGAACTCTTCTGTGACTTACAATAGCCTTATAATGTACAGGAGGGGGTCATTTATCATATTTGAAGTACAATATAATACAACCCCCGGGTATGTTTCACACTGCTAAGCCAATTGGAGAATTATAGGGCACTAGGCATCAATTGATTTCAAACCAATGGTGAAAACGTGAAACTACTTGATTGATTTGATTAAGAGCCTGTAAAAGTATAGGCAACTTGATTCCTTCTATAATGTAAAATAGATAGAATAGGCGGTACAGAACTAGAATATCGATGTATAAATATCGATGTACAGAAAAATCGAGGTAAAAATATTGTGAGACAGAAATATCAATGGAAAAAATATTGTGGTTAAGATTATCGATTGTTAGGTAAGGAAAATCCATTGCAAAAATATCGAAGAGTTAAATATCGTTTACAAAAATATAGTTGTTAAAAATATCGAATTATTATTAATGTTATGTATTTTAGTATTTTGAATGAGAATTGTTTGTAATTTTAGTATATGTGTTAAAAATGTTGTAGTTAATATAGTTTTTTTTAATTCAATTTTGCGTTTTTAGGGGGTCATTAGGACCGCGGGCGGATCGCAACCGCCCGTATGGCAGTGACGATCCGCCCGCTAAAATCCTCCGCCCACTTAGAATTCCCCCGCCACATTACCATGGCGGGGGTGACCCCGGCGGATGGAAAGACTGTTCGCCGGTTTTCTGCCCAGTTGGAGAGTCGACCGGGCAGAAAAGCTGCTAACATGGTGGCAGTGTCTGGGAGACACCGCCATCCATATTAGCATATATGCAGGGTTTTGCTGTTGCCGCCATGGAAAGGCACGCGATTTTCACCATTGGGGGCCCGTAGCGGGCCCCCAGGGATTCTGGGGTGTGCACATGGGGGTACCTATGGTACTCCTTGCATTTCAATGTACAACGTGGCAGGCACCGAGCGGTGTCTGTCATGTTGTGCATTGAAAGGCACAACTCGCTTTTGTTGCATTGCGGCCGGCGGTGCTTTCCTCACCGCCCGCAGCAATGTTACAAATACCGCATGCGCTCACCAGTGTCGCGGGTGCATCCTAATCATGGGTGCGGTACCGCCACAAGCATTGCGATCGGTCCCGTTTCCGGGGGGTATGTCGGGTGGGCAGTCCGCCCGCCATACTAACGACCCCCTTAGTTCCGTAGCGGGTTGTGGGTTTATAGGTGAAAGGGGTGGGAAGTAATTTAATTTTATTTATAATTCATAGTAGTTAATAAAAAAAAAAATTGAATTTTATGTTTTTAGTTCTGTAGCGGGTTGTGGGTTCATAGGAGAATAGGGTGGGAAGTAATGTAATTATATGACATTTATTTAGTAATTTATATTTATTCATAATTGTATAGTTGTGATAGTATTGAGTTAAATGTGTACATTATTTATTAATTATTGTTTGATAATTAGATGTTAATTAATTTTAATTAATTAATTATTAATTAATTATGGTAGTTTTTAATTATTTTAGGTGTGTGTTGTGGTGCTTATAGATGTAAATGGTGGGAAGGGTGGGAAGTAATGTATTTTTTATTGATGAATTATGCATTATTTGTTAATTAATTTGTGTAAATTAATTAGAAATTATTAATTGTGATTGTGTAATTAATTGTAGGTGTGTGTTGTGGAAATGATAGTGTTAAACAATGTGTAATTAATGAATGTTTATTATCTTTTTTAATAATAATATATTTTTATTTAAATAATATTTATGTTAATAATGGAAATGTAATTCAATAAAAATGTTGAATTTTTTTTTTATTGGTGTGGTATCCAGCACTTTCGCCACTGTTGCACTCACTGGAATGGGAACAGTAATGTGTACCCCTCCACTATCCAAAATTGTGCCTACTATTGCACTCAATGGAGTGGGAATAATCATTTTTACCCCTCCACTATCCAACACTTTCCCTACTGTTGCACTCACTGGAGTGGGAATAGTAATTTTTACCCCTCCGCTATCCAACACTTTCCCTACTGTTGCACTCACTGGAGTGGGAATAGTAATTTTTACCCCTCGGCTATCCAACACTTTCCCTGCTTTTGGACTCACTGGAGTGGGAATAGTAATTTTTACCCCTCCGCTATCTAACACTTTCCCTGCTTTTGCACTCACCGGAGTGGGAATAGTAATATTTATCTTCATCTACGACTCCAAAGGAGAAAGGGTCCTGGGGAAAGTTTAACGACCACACCACAGATTTAATCCCCAATACAACTATTACTAACATCAAATAAATCTGGTGGTCTAAAAAAGGGGGGGGGGGCAAGAACTAAATTATCAAATCACACAGACAATGCAAACACCCAAGAATACCAAAAATCATAAAACAAAGACCATGGTGAACTGATCGGATTTCCATCAACTACCAAGAGAGGTCAGTGTCATCATTTGGATTTCCTTTCTTCCTACCACTGTCCCTCTAAATCACAGAGGAGGGTCTTGTGGATCGGATTTCAACCAGGTCACAAAAATCATGAAAGGAGGAAGTTAAAGTGAAATAAAGAGAGACCCTTTGTTACCTTAGTAACAGGCCTCAAAAGTGGATATACAATGCTTTGGGTGATGGAGTTATAAGTGCAGTGCATGTGAGTGAGTTAAAAAGGATTTGGAAGAGAAAAACTACTTTTAATACACATATCTCTGCCAATCCTGCATTAAAAATAGTGCAGCAGCAGCTTTGAACACATAGGCAGCTTCACAATATGGTCAACAATTTTCAGCCTAATGGGCCACTTGTCCAGGCTTTCTTCAGGACCTAAACAACAAATTGCTACTGCATTGCCAATTTTGGTCACAAGACTTTTATGTGATATACAGGTGTCATGAAGTACAACCTTTACGTGATCATCCTCAGTACAAGCAGAGTGTTCTTCACACCTGTAACAGATAAACACATAAAGCCTAATCGTGAAATAATAAGACATTTACAAATGCTCATCCACGATAGTTCATCTTAACCAATGGCCTTTATGGTTACTACATATACCAATAGGTTTGTGATGCTACACCGCTATATCCTATATTTAGCTGGTGCACTCACCTGTCTTGTATGAGGTCAAAACCTCACCTCAGCCGGTAACAACTCAGGTATAGGAGACCCCGCCCTGTAAGGAGAGGGAAATCACTTTTAAAGAAAGAGGGAGACAGAATAGGCTTATGTCTGTCCCTCAGTGAATATACTTTCTGTTATACTCCTCAGCTCAACATAGGACACCTTCTTCAGAGAGGACACATTCAAATCACCATTTCAAAAATTAGAATTGCGGAACAGACTTCTCCTGTTCACTATAATGTCTCTAAAGGATTCTTCAATGATTACAAGACTCTCATTTGCAAAACGATATCTCTTTAGTACATTCTATATAGAGTGCACGTCCGCATAACACTAAAAACTAAGGGGCTCTACTTAGAGACATGCATTAACTGCTACGCACGCCCTTCACTATAATATCAAAGATTAATAAGAACTGTCTATCAAAACTATGTTGTTACTACATTTGAAATCAGCAGGGCGTAGGGCATATTTGATCTTCAAAAGCCGCCGAGTTCGCTATGCAAGTGGGCACATGCGTTTTAAGTGAAATATTAACTCTCGCACAATAACAATAGTCACTGTTGGCATATACTCTAAACTTTATAAAGTATGAGGCAGTTGCATAGTACATTACCCGTGCCAGTCAACCCCAAATTATTCAAGACGTACTTGCACGAGTTTTGGACTCATGAACACACGCTCTCATCAAAAGCCTCTGAGAGACTAATGATGTAAGTGGATGCCTCGTAGTGTAATGACGACGTGGGTAAGTCAAACAGTCTTACCTATCCGTCGGTGCCTCGGGCTCTCCTGAGACCTAGAATCTGTTACACAGTTCCAACAATGGCTCAACACACGAAAAAACTATCTGAGATTTACACTAGAGGCACATAAAAACAGAATAGCTTTCCTCAACTTATCTATTTTATTTAATACAGGTGTGAAGAACACTCATCTTGTACTGATGAACGATCATGTAAAGGTTGTACTTCATGACACCTGTATATCACATAAAAGTCCTGTGACCAAATTGCAATGCAGTAGCAATTTGTTGTTTAGGTCCTGAAGAAAGCTTGGGCAGTGGCCCATTAGGCTGAAACTTGTCGACCATATTGTGAAGTGGCCTATGTGTTCAAAGCTGCTTCTGCACTATTTTTAATGCAGGATTGGCAGAGATATGTGTATTAACCCCTTCGCTGCTAGGCCTTTTCCCCTCCTGTGCTAAGCCTTTTTTTGGCTATTTGGGGTAGGGCGCGCTTAGGTCCCTGTAACTTCTTGACCACATAAGGTATCCACGCCAATTTTGCGTCTTTTTCTTCCAACATCATGGGGATTCTAAAGGTACCCAGGGTTTGTGGATTCCCTTGGAGGGGTCCCAGAAATTAAGCACAATACAGCAAAAGTGTTGTTTTTTTAGACAAATTGGAAAAACGGGCTGCAAATGAAAGCCTCTGGATTTTTCACTGCAATTGTTATCAAAAAAATGTTTGTGGGGCTGAAATCACCATTTTTCCAGCTTTTAGGGAATGACAGTCTTTTGTCAGAGAACCAACATTTTTCATGCAGTTTTGGTATTTTTCTGGGACATCGACTATTTTTGCTATTTTTAGTGCTTTCAACCTCCTTCCAGTTGATGGTAAAAATGAGTATGAAAGCAATAATGGATCCTTGACAGCTATACATTTTAGAAAAGTAGACAACATTCTGAATTCAGAAAGGGGTAATTTGTCTAAATCCATGAAGGTTTCTTTATAGAAACTAACAGTTAAATATTGGAAAAATTGAAAAATAGTTGAAAAAACCAGCCACCATCAACGTTTTCACCTGTAACTTCTTGTAATTATGACAGCTCTTTGAAAGCAATGTACCGTTACATCCGCTGGACCTTCCTGGTTGTGGGGATATATATAACTTGTAGGTTCACCAAGAACCCGACGAACCCAGAGCCAAAAACTGAGCAGCAACTTGCAATGGTATTTTATAATGTACCGGGTATAGAGCAATTATTCTTGGAAAATGCATACATGGAAAAATCGGTATGAAAGACACCTATGTATTTCTGAAATGGGTACAAATTATAGAGTTTAGAAACAGTACATATTTGCACATTTTCAAAATTGGGAATACTCAGACTAGCATGAGAATTATTGGTCATTTTTCAAAATGACTTCTTTTTTACCCAATGTCTTTCATTTGGAAGGGAAAAATGCATGAAAACTCAATAGGTAATAACAGTTGATTTACAAATCTGAATTACCCTAAGTCTCCCAATAAAAACAGATCCTCACTTGTGTGGGTCGGCCTTGTTCCCGCCACAGGAAACGGCGCAAAACGCAACGTGGTCACAACTCAATCTCGCAGTGAAAAATTACCCTTTTTTTGTCAGATTGCCTAGCTGTAGTTTTTGTACTCTAGCTCTGCCGGCACCTAGGGAAACCTAGCAAACCTACACATTTTTAAAAACTAGACACCCTAGGGAATTCAGGATGGGGTGACTTGACTGCCTCCCACCAGGTTCTGTAACCCAGAATCCCATGCAAATCTAAAAAATTGTCCAAAAAAACACATTTTTCCTAAATTTCTGTGGTGGAAAGTTCTGGAATCTGCGTGGATCCACATATTTCCACCCACCTCGCGTTCCTCAAAGTCTTTTGAGAAAAATGGTACCTCACTTGTGTGGTTTGGCCTACTGCCTTTAACAGAAAACGGCGCAAAACGCAACGTGGTCACACCTCAATTTCGCAGTGAAAAATGACCCTTCTTTTGCAAAGTGCCTAGCTGTAGCTTTTGAACCTTAGCTTTGCCGGCACCTAGGGAAACCTAGCAAACCTATGCATTTTTGAAAGCTAGGCACCCAGGGTAATCTAGGATGGGGTGACTTGACTGCCTGCCACCAGGTTCTGTTACCCAGAAACCCTTGCAAACCTAAAAAAATGTTTAAAAAAACATTTTCTCCACATTTCTGTGGTGGTAAGTTCTGGAATCTGCGTGTATCCACAAATTTCCTTCCACCCAGCGTTCCCCAAAGTCTTCAGAGAAAAATGGTACCCCACTTGTGAGATGCGGTCAAGTGCCTGCGACTGGAAACAGCGCAAAACGCAACATGGTCACACCTCAATTTCTCAGTGAAAAATTACCCTTTTTTGGCAAAATGCCTAGCTGTAGTTTTTAAACCCTAGCTCAGTCGGCACCTATGGAAACCTGGCAAACCTATACATTTTTGAAAACTAGACACCCAGGGGAATCTAGTATGGGGTGACTTGACTACCTCCCACCAGGTTCTGTTACCCAGAAACCCTTGCAAACCTAACACATTGTCAAACAAAACTAATTTTCTCCACATTTCTATGGTGGAAAGTTCTGGAATCTGCGTGTATTGCCTCACTACGTTTTGGGCCCTTGCCTGTCGCGGGTACTTGGGCCTCCCACACAAGTGGGGCATCATTTTTATCAGGAGACCTGGGAGAACGCTGGGTGGTAGAAAATTTGTGTGAGCCCGGTGATGCAACACTTTCCCACACAAAAATGTGTGAAAAAAAAATTTTTTTCAGCTAAAATTGAGGTTTGCAAGGGATTCTGGGTAGGGGGACATTGGGGGATCAACGCCGGCCATACCTCCTCGCAAGCCCCTGGGTGTCTACTTTCCAGACATGTGTGGGTTTGGTAGGTTTCCCTAGACGGCCGTCAAGCACGGGGCTAAAAACCCAGGTGACCCCCTTGCAAAAGCAGGTGATTTTGAGATAGGCAATTTTGATGTCGCCTCACTACGTTTTGGGCCCTTGGCTGTCGCGGGTACTTGGGCCTCCCACACAAGTGAGGCACCATTTTTATCGGGAGACCTGGGGGAATGCTGGGTGGTAGGAAATGTGTGTGAGCCTGGTGATGCCACACTTTCCCAAACAAAAATGTGTGAAAAAACTGATTTTTTCCAAGTAAAATTGAGGTTTGCAAGGGATTCTGGGTAAGGGGACGTTAGAGGATCCATGCAAGCCATACCTCCTTGGAGGCCCCTGGGTGTCTAATTTTCAGAAATGTGTAGGTTTAGTAGGTTTCCCTCGATGGCCGCCGAACACGGGGCCAAAAACCCAGGTGACCCCCCTTGCAAAGCCAGGTGGTTTGAGATAGGCAAATTTGATGTCGCCTCACTACGTTTTGGGCCCTTGGCTGTCGCGGGTACTTGGGCCTCCCACACAAGTGAGGCACCATATTTATCAGGAGACCTGGGGGAGTGCTGGGTGGTAGGAAATTTGTGTGAGCCCGGTGATGCCACACTTTCCCATACAAAAATGTGTGAAAAAATTGATAGTTTCAGCTAAAATCGAGCTTTGCAAGGGATTCTGGGTAAGGGGACGTTGGAGGATCCACGCAAGCCATACCTCTTTTGAGGCCCCTTGGTGTCTAGTTTTCAGAAATGTGTGGGTTTGGTAGGTTTCCTTAAATGGCCACCGAGCACGGGGCCAAAAACCCAGGTGACCCCCTTAGCAAAACCAGATAGTTTTGACAAAATTAGTTGTTTAGTTCTGCAGCGTGACAATTTTGGCACAATATTGCAAGGAAAATGTGACAGTCATTGTGAGTTTTGCAGGACATTGTGGATAAAATAACTTGTTAGAATTCACCAGAGAGACATCACCTTGTGCTCCCCTGGCTTTCAACAATATCTACAGTTGGTAGGTTATTCTTAGGTGGAATGTACACCTTGGCAGAGAGACTAAAAAGACAAAGATTCCTGCACAGCCATCTATTCCTCAAACACACACACATACTGGTTGGATTTGGCACGAGGGCGAGTGATGGTTCAGTACATAAAATTTTATTAACACGAGATTTCACAAAAATGAAATGCACTGTCAATTAAATGGACAAAAAAAACGAAGCAATGACTCGCATCTCGTGAGCTGTAAAGCCACTTCAAGGCACCAACCGCTTTACAGGCCATTCACACACCTTTCATACTTGATACACAGAAGACCATTCACACAACCAGGCACGAAAGCAACACATCACAACATTCACAAAAAAGGGACAAGGGGCACCCTGCTTCAAAAATACAAAAAATATATATATTACTGCACTGCCATCGATTTCTCAAACACACACACATACTGGTCGTATTTGGCACGAGGGAGAGTGATGGTTCAGTATATACAATTGTATTAGGAAGTGATTTCACAAAAATGAAATGCACTGTTAATAATTGAAAGGACGAGAAACGGAACCATTGACTCACAACTCGTGAGCTGTAAAGCCACGACAACGCACCAACCTCTTTACAGGCCATTCATACACCTTTCATACGTGTGACACATACAAAACATTCACACCGCCAGCCGCGGGCCCTTCACATTACAACACTTCCACCAGCAGACAGCGCCATTGAAGGGCCCCTCACTTTCACACACCCACATTCCTGACACAGCAACTACACAAACGGATGGATTGCATGGAGTGGCGCTCAGCTAGCAGTGTGTGTAGTGACCAGCATCAAGTCACTACTCACACACCGGCATCCGAGCGCCAGTCCCCGCACACCGCCAGCCAAGCACCAGTCCACGGACACTGCCAGCCAAATGCCAGTCCACGCACACTGCCAGCCAAGTGCCAGTCCATGCACACCACCAGCCAAACACCAGTCCACGCACACCACCAACCAAACGCCAGTCCACACACACCACCAGGGGGGTCGCTTCCGATTTTTATCAAAAAATAATCCATGGCCAAAAACGGCCGATTTGCAGAAAAGTCTGATGAAATAATGTGCCCCCAAGAAAGCGACCCTTGCCCAAGGGGTTGCTTCCTTTTCACAAAAAAAACATCCCCGGTGTCTAGTGGGGGCATTCCTGGTGCACGATCGCGACACTGTGCGCGATCGTGCACCAGGAATGCCCTGCATTGGGACATCAGGGGACAGGAAACACGGTTTCCTCCCCCAATGCCTCAAGGCCCAACAAAATACCCCGCCCCACTGGAGGGCAAAACCCACCTCCTCCGGCTGGACGCGCTGGAAACAAATGGTTTCCAGCGCGTCCAGCGCTTCCTGATGACGTCGGCGCGCGCTGTGCGCGCTGACGTCATCATGAAGCGTGGTGGGGCTCGGGGGTGGCAGTGGAAACTCTTCCGCTGCCATCCCTGTTGGTGTGGGCATGATCGATGCCTCAGGGGGGAGGGCCAGCGCTCCCCCCAGGGGCTGTGCTGATGACGGAGCGGTTCCGTCATCAGCACAGCCCAACCGATGCTGATGACGGAACTGCTCCGTCATCAGCATCGAAGGGGTTAAAAGTAGTTTTTCTCTTCTAAATCCTTTTTAACTTCACTCACATGCACTGCACTTCTAATTCCATCACCCAAAACAGTTTATATCCACTTTTGAGGCTTGTTACCAGGGTAACAAATGGTCTCTCTTTATTTCACTTTCACTTCCTCCTGTTGTGATTTTTGTGACCGGGTCGAAATTCGATCCACAAGACCCTCCTTTGTGATCTAGAGGGTCAGTGGTAGGAAGGAAGGATATCCAAATGATGACACTGACCTCTCTTGGTAGTTGATGGCAATCCAATCAGTTCGTGAAGGTCTTTGTTTTATGCTTTTTGGTATTCTTGGGTGTTGGCACTGTCTGTGTCATTTGATAATTTAGTTCTTGCTCCCCCTTCAGATGTATTTGTTGTTATTAATAGTAATATTTACCCCTCAGCTATCCAGCACTTTCCCTGCTGTTGCACTCACTGGAGTTGGAATAGCAATTTTTACCCCTCCGCTATCCAACATTCCCCTTGCTATTGTAATTATTGTGTTGTAAAATGTATGTTTTATTTTTATAGTTTAATGTGTTAATTAATTATAGGATGTTTTATTTCATTTTAAATTGTTAATATATATTTTTTTTTTTTTTTTAATAATTTTATTTATTTTTCTTCGTTACAACATATCATTATGAGCATTACATATATCACAATTTTGTCCATTACTGTATTATTTTGCATTATTTAAACTCCAGCCTTAAAAAAAACAACAACAACAAAAAAAACAACATACAAATTATACAATAAAGCTTACCAGTTCAGCTATAATAAGAAACAAACTCCAAAGTAAACCCAAGAAGTCAAAGAGCTGGAAACCGAAAGCAGTAATAAAGACGATACCATCAGCATATTCCCGCCCCCCTCCCCTAATTACTCCTTCTTTGCCTCTCTTTCCATTTACATATTGGCTCCCAAATTCTTCTCCCCAATCGTCTTCCACTTCTCCCCTTTCAAGCATAAATTTTTTCCTCTATATTATATGCATACAGAGTATTTGCCAGCCAGGTTTGGAAGCTCGGAGGACTTTTATCTAACCAAGCCCTAGCTATTGTGAGCCTATAGACAGCCATTATTACAAACAGAAATTCAGCATAGTAAACCTGCTCTTCATTATTCACCCCTAGCATGATCCAAGCCGGCGTAAGGGATAACTCAATATCCAGTGATCTTGCCAAAAACCCCTCAATCTCACTAATCAATGTTCGTAATTGGGGGCATGATGCAAAAATATGTACGCTATCTGCTTCCAGCTCATTACATCTGGGACAATTGATTCCTTGATTCCCTCCCCATTTTGCGATCTTTGCTGGCGTAAAGTACAAAGAATACAATGTTTTATAATGCTGTGATTGCAGCGGGGCAGCACATAGTATCGTACAACCCAAATTCAAAGAATCATAAAACGAATTACTGTCAATTCCCAGTTTATCCTCCCATTTCTTGCTAAATTTAACTAAGTCATCCTGCTTATTTTCCACCAATACTGCATAAAAGGATTTGATAGAGCAGTCCCCCATCAATTTTATTTTCTCCATTATTTCTATTTTATTAAAGCCTGCTGGTCCTCCAACTTTGTTGTTCAGGAAGCTTCTAACCTGTAGATATTTGAAAAATCCCCTATTATCTAAACCATATGTATCTCTTAGTTCTGAGAATTGCTTAAAGCCATCCTGTAAGTATAGATCTCCAATTTGCGTAACCCCCCTTAAAGCCCACTCTGCCATAGTGTGATCCGCAAAGATTTCCTTAGGGAGTGACCTGTTGTTAAATAGTAAAACATACCTGTTATACCTCCCAATCTTTAGTTTCTTTAAGAATGCATTCCAGATTGTCACTGCCGCTTTTACAGTTTTGAACTTAGTCCTCTTAAAGTAACTATAGTCAATACATTTTAGAAAACAGTTCTCAGTATTTGCCCCAAGCGCGACAGCATAAACCTCTGTAGACATCTTCTGCAGCCTTACATCATCAGAGTTTCCTCCAATAAGACCTTGAATGTATTGCAGCACAGTAGCCATGTAATATAAACGAAAATCTGGTGCCCCCCATCCTCCTTTTTCTCTGGGAAGTGTCATGTACCTATAGGCTCTCTGAGTTTTACCTTGGGCCCATATAAACCTATTACATATAGCCTCTATACCATTAAACCAGCTAGCTTCAATCAGCAAAGGTACAGCCCTGAACACATACAAAAATTTGGGTAAAATCATCATTTTGATTATATTTGTACATCCAACTAACGACAGGTGTAAATTGTTCATTCTTTCCAGATCTTTTTTCATTTGAACAATCACAGGATCCATATTCTTTTCCACAATTTTACTTACTTCTGCTGTCATTTGTACCCCTAAGTAGGTTGCCATATTTGTCACTCTGTCATCATTACAACTTACCCATTGATTTTTAACTATTTGTGTTTTAGTGGTATTCAAACTATATCCGGAGAACTGACCAAACCTCACAGCTTCTGCTTCAATTGCCCTAATGGCAACTGAGGGTTCTGGAGTCAAAATAGCCACGTCATCCGCGTAGGCTAATGATTTAAGCCTTCATCCATTTAGCACTAATGGTGATATCTCTTGATTAATTTCCAATTTTCTTATATAGGGATCAAGGTATAGAGCAAAAAGCAGGGGAGAAGAGGGGCAGCCCTGCCTTGTACCTCTCTGGATGTTAACTGCAGCCGAGAAACCTCTATTAATTCTTATCTTGGCCGTCGGATTTATGTATAATGTCTGCAAGGCCTTTATAAATCCTGGTCCTATACCGTGCCACTTCAAAACATCCCATAAATATCTCCATGAGACCCTATCGAATGCTTTTTCAGCGTCGAGAAACACCGCTGCCATTGGGTCTTCTAGGGTATCTGCTACATCAAAAGCGGTAATTACTAACCTAGTGTGGTGAGTTGTTCCCTTGCCTGGGACAAATCCATGCTGAGAGGGGATAACCATCGATTCAATTTTCCTGGATAACCTTTTGGCTAACATTTTGGAAAACACCTTAACATCGGCATTCATTAACGTGATAGGTCGGTAGGAGCCCGGGACATCTGACGGTTTGCCTTTCTTCGGAATAACAATGATGTCTGCTCCCCCCCAAGAATTTGGAACAGACTCACCCAATTGTGCTAACAGCATCAAATTATACATATCTGCTAACAGAGAGGATTGGAAGATTTTATAAAATTCAACTGGAATCTGGTCCGGGCCAGCGGCCTTCCCAGATGGCAACTCACTCAAGGCCTCAATCAGTTCTTCCACCTTGAATTTCTCTTCCAACTCTTTTCTGTCTACTTCCTCCAATTTTGACGACTCTATCTCCCCCAGGTAAGCCCTTATATCCTCTTCTCCTCCATCTCCTCCTCCATCTCCAGTGTCATATAAAACTGCCTAAAAACCTCTCTGATCTGTTCTGCTCCCTTAACATTGACCCCTTGGTTGTTTTTAATCTCCTTAATATCTGCCATCCCATCTCTTTGTCTAGATCGTACCGCTAATATGTGACCAACTCTCTCACTGAGTTCATACGCCTTCTCTTTATTAGCCATGTACTTCTCCACTGTCCTTTTTGCCAACCCATCCATAACCTCTGCTTTAAGAACGACTAACTTCAATAAAATCTGCTCGATTGGTGAATGCGCGTTTATAGCCGTCATAAGTTCCTCCTCTGCCTCTCTAATTAATTCGTTATCTCTCTCTACTTTTTCCCTCTCCCTTTTCTGTGCAGTAATAGCATAGCTCAGGGTCATTCCTCTTATTCCGGCTTTACAAGCATCCCACACTATCCCTGGTGTTGAGGTACCTCTATTAATTTCCCAAAATTCCTTAATCCATTCAGACATTTTTACCCTATACGTTTGATCCTGGAGAAGCATTCTGTCAAATGTCCATTGTGTCGGCTCCATATTTCTCTTTTGCCCAAGATTTACAGTTAGCACTAGTGGGCTATGATCTGAAATGATCCTAGGTTCTCTTACTATCTTTACCCCATCTACCAAACCTCTTGTAATCAGAAAATAATCCAACCTAACTAAAATCTGGTGGGGAGCTGAAAAAAAGGTACTCCCATCTAGATTCGGATGGCAGCATAGCCATGGATCCTCTAGAGAATTATTCCTCGCCATATCCGCTAAGGCCCTATAAGTTCTCTTTTTTCTCCCCGTATATTTCCTGTTAGAATCTAGAAAACTGCTATCTGCATCATGGAAATTCAGATCACCACACAAAATAATAGGTTCTGGCCACTGTGCAAGTTCCGCATCTAAAAATTGGAAAATATCTGGGTCATCACCAGTAGACCCATACACTGAGACAAGCGTGAAAGTTTCTCCCCTAAACGTTAGTTCTGCTATGACCCATCTTCCCCACTGATCCTCCAACTTCCTTTTGACTAGTGTGTCCTGTCTTTTACCCAAGATTACCACCCCTCTTGTCTTTGTATTCTGATTGGTTTTTGCCAAAACCTTGAAGCCAAGTTGATCAAATAGATAGGCCTTAGTACCCTCAATGTGTGTTTCCTGCAGGCACACTAAGTCTGGTTTTAATGATCTTAACAAGGAAGCAGATTTTAACCTCTTATTTAACTCATTAGGCCCACATATATTTATTGAGACTACTCTACAGGTCATTATATTTCATAGATCTTCCTATTTCAGATTTCCGTTTGAACCAACAAGCTTTAATGATTATCTTTGAAGTTTCCCCTATATTTTTTCCCCCCTTGAGCTCGCTTGTATACCTTACCCCATGCAGCTTTTGTGTATCTTTTCTATCTCTTACTCCCTCACCTTGTTTGTGCCCAAAGCCAACGTGTTTGTCTCCCCTCCCCACCACCCACCCCTCTCCCCCCCTTACCCCCCACCCCTTAGGAGCCCCCCCCCCCTTGCTACAGGCAAATAGGCCAATCCTGGCCTATGTGTAGCCCCCTGTAGTCTGTAGAATCGCTACTCTCTCCCATCCTGGTTTCCTCACTGATAAGCCTTGCTAAATGCCTCTCTTTGACATTATCATCTTACCATCTTACCATCTTACGGGGTCTTTGGTGGAGTTCTCGTGGGAGACCTTGGTGGGGTTCTGGATCTAGTTCTACTCTCCTTACCATTACCGGCTTCCGTGATTTCTGCTAAATATTCTGCTGCTTTTACCTCAGAAGTAAACATTCTGGTATAACCTTTCCTGATTACTTTCAGTCTTGACGGGAACAATAGATACGCTTCTGCCCCTTGCTTTTGGAAGGGCCCTATCATCTGCCTCAGTTTCCACCTTCGTTCCACAGTAACGTGGCAGAAGTCTGGCCTAGAGAAAAAAGTGTTCCCGTCAGCTATCTTCCTTGAGTCAGGCCTAGCTTTATCTATTATTTCCTGCCTTGCTAAAAAATTGCCTAGAAAAACCAACATTGCTCTTGGGAGCTCCTTCTCTTGCCCTCCTCGACTTTTCTTGAACAGTGGATACCTATGTGCTCTCTGCACTTCGACATCCCAGTGCCATTTCGACTCGGGAAAGGCCTCTTCCAGAATCTTAACCACATAACCTCTGGGGTCCTGCCCCTCTCTTCCTTCCTCCAGCCCCAAAAGTCGCACATTGTTCCTCCTTTGGCGATTCTCAAAGCTTTCTAGTTTCCATTGGAGGTCTTCAACCACCCTTACTTGATCCGTTTTAAAAGATTGCCAGTCTGTCATTTCATCTTCTACCCTGCTTGTCCTTTCCTCAACTTGTGTGACTCTCCCTTCAACCTCTTCCTGTTTTCTGCTTACTTTCCTTAGTGTCGCTTGGAGTTTTTTTGTGTCTCTCTTTGCCCTTCTGCTCTCAGTTCTTGCTTCCTTCTGCATCTGTTTTAAAGTTCCAAACAGCATTTCAAGGGTTACATTTTGTGTATTCTGCCTCCCCTCCTTTTCAGCTCCTTCCTGCTCGTTTTCCTTGTAGGTCTCTGAGGTGGCGGCATAGTCCCATGACAATTTCTTAGTCGTGCTACTCCTTAATCCTCTGCCATTTCTTTTCTTGCCAGTGCCCAATCCTTTTCTCTTTTTCGTCGCAAATTCACTAGAACCCTTGCTAGTATCCGAATCAGAGGTGTGCTCAGTGCTCTCCTCTTCCTCTGACTCCTCTGGCTCCTGTTCGCTAGCATTTGATGAGACTGATTCCTCATAGACCGAAAAAAACTCAGGAGAGCCTCCCCTCATACTTCTGTCTGTACTTTTAATATTTCTGCCATTGTCATGACTCAGGTGCAGCCCTTGCTCCGTTAAGCTCTGTGTGCTGCCCCAACTTGATCCTGCACCCTGTATAGGATTACTATACGGCTCTAACTCTACAGCCAGCAGAGCATCTAACATCAGCTTGTTATTTTGATTCTCTAACGGGTTTGAAACATTCTCCTCGAGACTGTTGTTCTTACCAGCCTCCTTGTTCACCTTTCTGATTTCTGCAGCTTCCATGGCTTCTGCGTTATGCTCTGCACGCATTGAGCCGACTTCTGCAGTGCTCGGTGGTTGCCCAGCAACCAAACCGCCTCCAACGCCTGCGTCCTCGCGGTCCACTGATCCTGCTTCCGCGTACCCCTCCAATCCGTCTCCATGGACGCCAACAGCCGACACCGGCAGCGCTGCCCTCTCGGCCAGCGGTTTCTCCCGACGCGGATCGATTTCCTGAATCTCTATCCGTGGGTTAGCTGAAGATATTCTTGGTGAAAAAGACTCTGGTAGGGTCGCTTGCCGTTTTAGATCCTTTGCATGTGTTGTTTGTGCGCGCTGCAATGTTATCTCCCTCGCCGCTTTAGTTATTCCCGAGCGAGTCTCGGTACTTGCCTCGGATTTCTTTTCTTGTTTTTCAGTCTTCTTTGCCGCTACCTTCTTTGAGGACCGGCTAGAGAGTTCCGCTGCTTTCTTCAGAGAGGTGGTTTTCGGAACTGCCCCCTCTCTCACCGCTGTGGCTGAGGCTTTAGTCGGTCCTGTGTTTGCCGATTTCTCTCTGTCTGCTTTAGCTCTTTGAGACATCTCGTAGGGCGCTTTCACGGAGCTTATCACACTTCTCCACCAAATCAGCCAGTTTAAAACCTTCTTTGACACTTTCTTCGCTGTGAGAGCCCACAGCCAGCCAGGATTAAATATACCTATCGGAGCACGATGAACCTGGTTAACCAGACCCCACATCCCCGGATTCAGCAGTATTTCAACATCCTCGGATAGGAGAGAGTGAGAGTGCGACTACTCTCTACAGAGCTACGTCGGCCATCTTGCCCTGTAGTATGGTTGGACCGCCACAGCTGTGCGCGCTGACGTCATCATGAAGCGTGGTGGGGCTTGTTAATATATGTATATATTTTATTTTCATATAATTTAAAAATGTATAAATTAAATTAAGATAATAGTTAACAAATGTATTTAAGTAAATATATGTCTATGCACACATTTTTGTGTTTATATTTTTTAAATTAAGTTTATTTGTCATATTTAGTTAAAATATATATTAAATGTAATCTATTTTGTTAAAATATTAATATTATATTGTTTGTTATATATATTTTAAGTCGATATTTGTTGCATCTATATTTTTTACTTCAATATTTTTTACTTCAATATTTTTGATTCAATATTATTGTACTTACCTGTTTAAGTATGGGGAGTCGATATTTTTGTAATCGATATTTTTACATCAATATTTTTGTAAACCATATTTTTTACATTGATATTTAAACATGGAACCAGAACAGGCACTAATGTAATTTTGATCCAAGTTTGATAATATGAAAAAGGTTTCTTACCAAACACATGCAACAGCAGAATCACCAGTAACAAAACCGCAACCTGCAACAGTCTAAAGAGCAAAAGCCTTGAGCTAGAACATAAAACATTACAATTCACAAGAAATAAAACCAATACACTTTATAACAGGCTATGTCACAGGCTATGTCACTACACAAATGGGGGCAGAAAGGCCGAATAAACGGGCAGATTACACATAAATATATGTCCACTGGAAGCAACCAATTTATTTACTTTTACATCCCTGGCATTAGTGGGCTTTTCTGACCCCCTCCTCCCCCCCCGGCCAGAAATGCCAAAAATATAGGTAATCTGTCCCCAAGGGAAGGGCAGAAAAGTCTTACAAATTATTTAGGCCCAAAAGGAAGTGACCCTTGCCCAAGGGGTCACTTCCATTTCAAATTTAAAATACTCCCTGGAGTCTAGTGGGGTTTTCTGCCCTCCCCTGGGGGCAGAAAGGTCAAATAAAGAAACTGATATATACTAAAAAAAAATGGCCCATGGAAGCCACTCGTCACTTCCAATTAAAAAAAAAAAACAATTCCCTGCTTCCAGTGGACTTTTCTGCCCCCCCTGGGGCCAGAAACACCAAAAAATCAGGCTATCTGTCCCCGGGGAGGGGGCAGAATATAATTTTTAAAACAATTGGGCCCCCTGGAAGCGACCCTTGCACAAGGGGTCGCTTCCATTTTTAAAAAAAATGAATTCCCTGATGTCTAGAGGGATTTTCTGCCCCCCCTGGGGGCAGAAAAGCCAAACAAATAAACCAATCTGCCCCCAGAGGGGGCAGAATGAACTTAGGCCTAATTAGGGGCACAAGGAAGCGACCCTTGCCCAAGGGGTCGCTTCCGATTTTTATCAAAAAATAATCCATGGCCAAAAACGGCCGATTTGCCCCCGGGGTGGGGGCAGAAAAGTCTGATTAAATAATGTGCCCCCAAGGAAGCGACCCTTGCCCAAGGGGTTGCTTCCTTTTCACACAAAAAACATCCCTGGTGTCTAGTGGGGGCATTCCTGGTGAACGATCGCGACACTGTGCGCGATCGTGCACCAGGAATGCCCTGCATTGGGACATCAGGGGACAGGAAACACTTTTTCCTCCCCCAATGTCTCAAGGCCCAACAAAATGCCCACCCCGCCCCACTGGAGGGCAAAACCCACCTCCTCCGGCTGGACGCGCTGGAAACAAATGGTTTCCAGTGCATCCAGCGCTTCCTGATGACGTTGGCGCGCGCTGTGCGCGCTGACGTCATCATGAAGCGTGGTGGGGCTCGGGGGTGGCAGTGGAAACTCTTCCGCTGCCATCCCTGTTAGTGTGGGCACGATCGATGCCTCAGGGGGGAGGGCCAGCGCTCCCCCCAGGGGCTGTGCTGATGACGGAGCGGTTCCGTCATCAGCACAGCCCAACCGATGCTGATGACGGAACTGCTCCGTCATCAGCATCGAAGGGGTTAAAAGTAGTTTTTCTCTTCCAAATCCTTTTTAACTTCACTCACATGCACTGCACTTATAATTCCATCACCCAAAACAGTTTATATCCACTTTTGAGGCTTGTTACTAGGGTAACAAATGGTCTCTCTTTATTTCACTTTCACTTCCTCCTGTTGTGATTTTTGTGACCGGGTCGAAATTCGATCCACAAGACCCTCCTTTGTGATCTAGAGGGTCAGTAGTAGGAAGGAAGGCTATCCAAATGATGACACTGATCTCTCTTGGTAGTTGATGGCAATCCAATCAGTTTGTGAAGGTCTTTGTTTTATGCTTTTTGGTATTCTTGGGTGTTGGCACTGTCTGTGTCATTTGATAATTTAGTTCTTGCTCCCCCTTTTTTTAGACCACCAGATGTATTTGTTGTTATTAATAGTAATATTTACCCCTCCGCTATCCAGCACTTTCCCTGCTGTTGCACTCACTGGAGTTGGAATAGCAATTTTTACCCCTCCGCTATCCAACATTCCCTTTGCTATTGTAATTATTGTGTTATGAAATGTATGTTTTATTTTTATAGTTTAATGTGTTAATTAATTATAGGATGTTTTATTTCATTTTAAATTATTAATATATGTATATATTTTATTTTCATATAATTTAAAAATGTATAAATTAAATTAAGATAATAGTTAACAAATGTATTTAAGTAAATATATGTCTATGCACACATTTTTGTGTGTTTATATTTTTTAAATTAAGTTTATTTGTCATATTTAGTTAAAATATATATTAAATGTAATCTATTTTGTTAAAATATTAATATTATATTGTTTGTTATATATATTTTCAGTCGATATTTGTTGCATCTATATTTTTTACTTCAATATTTTTGATTCAATATTATTGTACTTACCTGTTTAAGTATGGGGAGTCGATATTTTTGTAATCGATATTTTTACATCAATATTTTTGTAAACCATATTTTTTACATCGATATTTAAACGTGGAACCAGAACAGGCACTAATGTAATTTTGATCCAAGCTTGATAATATGAAAACATTTCAACAAATAGATTGATAGCCTGTAGGAATGAAGGCGATCTGATACACAGTTAACTTCCATGTACAATGAAAAACATGTAGAAAAGGCATTTAGCTGCTAAAGTGTTAATGTTCTCTGCTATTGACACCATAAGGAAGCAGATAAGACAATGTTACAAGAAATAAGATAAAATAGATAAAATAATATAACGGGACTACAGTCCATTTTGGCACAAATGTAAAAGTTTGTAGATGAAATGTAATCAAATAACACGATTTTTGTACACTGTTGGATTGTAAATTATGTGATCCTCAAAATTAACCAGAGTATTTTTTTTGTAAATGTATTATATTTAACCTACAAATTCTGCAAAGCTTCCTAATAGACATAGGGTGGGAAAGACTATAAAAAGGAGAAACAGAGAAAGGACTCACTATACCTTGAGCAAGACCATTCTGGTTGAAACGTGTAGGTGGTGGTGATGGTGAAAAGTGTACTGGTGAAATAAAATAGTTTGAAACAATCACCTCGTTGGAGTGCGGTGTTACAATCTGTTAGGAGAAACATCATTTCCAAGGGTCTGTCCGTCCTTGATGCCGGCACCAGCTGTGAAATAGAGAGCACTATCATTGGACAAAGTTGTAGATATATGTATATATATTACTTTACATTAAAAAAACATAGAAGTTCACTGAAAAATCACAAAGGTTACAGGGGCATAACTATAGTTTGTTGGGATCAGTATAACTATAAGCATAACTATTAATGCCTACTTGTTGGCGAGGCCAGCCTCGGTCCCGAATGAACTCTTACTTGAGTTCCCATCTCTTAGGTACGAGGCCTTTAGAAAACTAGCCAGAGAGATTTCCTCTGGGTCTCCCCTGGACCCTCTGCCTCATAAGATTTGGAAGGAATTCGAGGAGGAACTTTTCCCTACACTCCATCTAATATGTTATCAATCTCTTATGACTGGTACCGTCCCAGTTCAATGGAAGCAGGCGCTAGTATCTCCTTTGTTAAAAAAGCCCTCTCTAGACCCGGACTGTTCTAAAAACTATCGACCGATCTCCCTGCTTCCATTCCCAGCCAAGATTGTTGAACGTTTGGTTAGCAACACCCTCTCCAACCATTTGGAATGTCATCAAATACTAGACGTTGATCAATTTGGCTTCCGGCCTGCCCACGGAACCGAAACTGCCCTAATCACCGCTATGGACGAGCTTCTGAGACGTGCAGACAGAAGGCAGGCAGCGTTTCTGATCCTGCTTGATATGTCTGCCGCCTTTGATACGGTGAACCATGAGATTCTGCTGAAACGGCTGTCTGAGGCGGGAGTGAGAGGTCCGGCGCTGCAGTGGTTCCACTCATTCCTACAGGACAGGCAGCAGGCAGTGTCTATTCCTCCTTTTCAGTCAGCTTTTTCTCTGATTTCTCATGGGGTCCCCCAGGGCTCAGCAATTAGCCCAATTCTTTTTAATCTTTATCTCAGACCTCTGATCTCACTCATCAAAAGCTTCAACATTAAGATTGTCAACTACGCCGACGACACGCAGATGATCCTCTCCTTGGAAGGAGAGGATTCTACATCTATGGAGGCTTTTCACAACTGTCTGCGTGATACGTCCCGTTGGCTAAGGGACAACTCCCTTCAGTTTAACGCGGGGAAGACGGAGGTGATCTTTAGCGCTGGAACTAAGATTCCCCGCCCATTTCCAGATAACTTCTGGCCCCCGGAAACAGGGACCAAAGTCCGGCCGGTGGATTCAGTCCGCAATCTAGGGGTCATGCTGAATCGCAGGCTCAATATGGAAACACATATACAAAAGACGACTGCCTGTTGCTTTGCCATCCTTCGCTCTTTAAGGAAAGTCCTGCCTCTTTTACCAACTCATGCTCGTGCCCAAGTGGTAAGATGTACCATTCTTAGCCGACTGGACTATTGTAATGCCCTTCTGCTAGGATCCCCTGGGTTCCTGCTGGATAGGCTCCAAAGGGTCCAATCAGCAGCTGCTAAACTGGCCTTGGGGCTTCCAAGAAGAGCATATGGGCCGTCCTCTCTGGGCAAACTGCACTGGCTGCCGGTGAGACAGAGGATACAATTCAATGCCCTATGTATAGTCTTTAGGGCTCTTCATGGAATTGGCCCTGCTTCCTTACGATCGAAATTTGCCTGGTATACTCCTACTAGGCTGCTTCGTTCCTCTGAGGCCAAGCTGGCACTGGTTCCCAGATTCAGGAAAGTCAGAGCCGGAGGTAGATCCTTCGAGGTAGCAGGGGCCAAACTTTGGAACACGCTCCCGGCCGAGATTAGGCACACTACTGAACTTCTCCCATTCAGGAGAAGGATTAAAACCTGGCTATTTCCCACGGTAACCGCCTGATAACTCTCACTCCTGTTGATCGCTTCCGTGTCATCTGATCTAGTCAGCGCCAGGATGCCTGCAATGGTGATAGTGCGCTTAACAAATTCCTAAAAAATAAATACATTTCTGTGGTTTTGTATAGGTAAAAGTGAACCTAACTATAGTGTCTATGTAACCTTTGTGATTTTTCAGTGAATTTCTATGTTTTTTTAATCTAAATTAGAACATTGGAATGTTGGTAGCTCCATTGAAAACAATGGAGTGCTCCGGGCTTATAATGGCTGGTATAAGCCTGGAGCTCCAACATTCCAATGTTTCTTTGTTCACAGCTCTGGCTGTGAACAAAGGCTTCAGGGAGCCTGAGGTGATTCCAATCCCCTCACGCTCCCATAAGGCTTTGTTCTTTTTTGTTAGAACATTCTGCCCTCTAGTGGCAGAATGTTCTAATAGCCTTATAGCCCTTCGTAGCTGGGCTATACCGGCTATTAAAGTCCCTCTCCCTTGTTAAAAGCCCTCGCTACGGCTCGGGCCTTTAACGCTGGAGAGGGTCTTTAATAGCCAGTATGGCCCTCTACGGCGGGCTATAAGGCTATAGTAAGATGTAATTACTGCACGTTAATACAACCACCGCCGTGCATGACCAAAGGCCTTGCGCATCTCTGAGGCCAAAACCCTCCAGCATGCACCCAGCCCCACGCCATGCATGGCCAAAGGCCGTGCTCGGTGGGAGTCTGGTGAGTACGTGGGTGTTGTTTTTTTATTATACATATACATAATAAATGGGATTCTGCAGTTCCTCTATAAATGCATGTCTCTAATTTCTTTATAATCGGCGACTAGTAATGCACTCAGTAGCTGATTATAAAGAAAAGACGTCAGAACTCAACCGTAGTGTTATTGGGGTCGAGTTTAGACCTCACAGTGCCTGCTGCCAGAGTCAGCAGCCAAGGGGACAGGCAGGTCAGATCACAGAACAGCTGTTTAAAGCAACACAAATGAAAGGTTCATTTTCTTTCTTCTGCTCTATTTTTCTATCTTACAGTGACTAGTAGAAAGAACATGATTATTTGTGCATTCCTAGATAATTATCTAAAAGTTTTGAATCTTTCTGCATAGTTCTATGCCTTCTGAGTTACTTCTTTTGCAACAAATATCTAACAGGTTTTTAATGTGTTTGGTTTTGCCCTAGAGTGTCTATTTTTATTCTTCACGTTTGCATACATTCTCCCTCTTTTTGAAAGAGGTATGCACCAATGTTTTAAGTGGTTTGAGGGAAAGGTGATGGTGTGACCATGTATTATATGGGATAAACTACCCTCTCCTGTAAATGATAAGTATATTGCAAGTCATCTCGGAGTTCAATAACCTTAAATAGGAACTCGGTCTTCTGCCTCATTTCTCTATGGTTATGGAACTCCTTGGTGACTTGCAACATCCTTATAATGTACAGCGGGGGGGACTTTATTCCATATATATGCACAGGTTATAGAGTTATAGTTAGGGCCATGTTTCCATTGAAACTTATTTTTTGATTTGCTTATAACTTTGTTGCCATTTGACGAACCTTCACGAAACATTCCCAAAAAAGTCTCAACCACTTCAATTCTTTCCTGGGAAGCCTCAGGGTGTTCCATCAAGAAGCTGCCGAGAAAAAGGGAGGATCCCATAATGTGTTTTCCTCATTCAGCCCAAACAGCTGAAAGGATTTGGTTTAGTAGTTTTTAAGAAGTTAAAGGTAAAACAATTAGATATTACATGCTACAGAGTTTACAGAGCTCAAGATGAGATCTGATTGGCTGCTACTACATCAACAATGATGCAGCGGAAGCCATCTTGAAACCTGGGATTGAGTTCTCTGTCCTGTAAAAAACATAAACATAAACAAATATTTACTTAAGGGGGCATGATAGGGATACCCTGCCCCCCATAGGGCTTCTTGGGGGTCCCAGATGGACCATCCGTGGGGCCAAAAATGTTTTCATTTTTAAATGTTGCCATGAATTCACAGTGGAGGCCACGTAAACTCCAACACCTGAGGTTAAGCTTATATAAAAGGGGAGAGGGGGTGCAGCCCCGCATCTCAAGCCTCTCTGAGAACCCGTGCATCCTATCCCCTAGGCCTGATTGAAAAGTAAATAGAAGGGGGGGCACAGATCCCACTCCCCAAACCTGCAAAGGCCCAGGAAACTCCTAGCCCCTGGGGCTGAAATTATTTAAAAAGGGAGGGGGCACACGGCCCCCTCCCTGTGGCTCGTAAGGCCCCGGGGACTCCATCCCCCAGGGCTGCTATTAAATTAAATTAATGACTCCCAGAGAGCTTACCATATTTTTTAAAGCACTCCTGGCTAAAACTCTACCCTCTTCAGCAGGAGCGCAGAGTCACCTTGTTGTTGGCCACACACAGGCCCTGCACCAAACCCCACAGCGTGCATCAAAAAAGCTATGCACGGCGTGTGGTTGGCTACCAGTGAGTTGGACATGTCCACGAAGAGTTGGAAGCCTGGCTGCATGCCAGGTCCTGTGGCCAACCCCACACTGCACACAGCAAATGGCATTGGGTTGGCATTACATTACAAAGAACAAGAAATGTACCAAAAATGCTTGGGTTAGAGTGACGTTATAGTAAGATACTGTAAAAACACTTTGCATTGAAAAAAGACAAAGTTAAAGGGACGCTATAGCTAGGTGAAAATGTCAGTTAAAACATACTTTTTAAATTAACAAAACAACTGAAACTCTCCAGTTATAGTTATGTCAAGTAACTATAACTCATACCCTAAGTTAACTAATGGATAGAAGCCACTATTGACCCAAAATCAAAGAATCCAAGATGGCACCAAGAAGCAGCAAGGTACATGAGGCTGATGTAAGCATTTGGGACCCATTACTTGCTTCAGTTTTTAATGCAATCTTATGTACTGGTTCTGTCCCAGACGAGTGAAGATTGGCAGTAATTATAGGTTTGTATATAAAAGAGTTCATTTTCTGATCCCTCAAACTATCATCCAATCCCTTGTTATATGGGGGTGGGAAAATCTATGGTAAAGAGCTGTTTAACCATACCCAGGAGAGGACCGAGAGGAATAGTATGTTGAGTAGTGTGCAGGCGGGATTCAGAAATGCCATGGGGGCTGTCAAGCAGGACTTTATGCTACATATGTGTGCTCAAAGTATTGCCTGATTAACAATGTCCAGTTTTATTTACCATTTATCAACTTGAAGTGAGCCTTGAGAACTGTTGCCCGTTCCCTGCCTAGACCTGCTTGAGCCAGCAGGGGATGCTGCAGCGGATGGGAAGCAGCCTTGCAACGTTTCCATGAACACAATGTAGTACAGGTCAGCTACAGGAGGCTGGGTGAATACACATAGGAATTTAGACTTGAATCTGGAGGACTGCAAGTCTGTGCATTGGCTACTTTGCTCTTTAGTGTATTCATTAATGATGTTACTAATGTCCTTGATAGTTTGAGCTTATACACACATACTAGGATAAGATCATATCTCTGCTTTCATATATAGAAATTGCTGTTCTATTGTCTTTAACCAAGTGGTCCAGGTATCGCCTGCTAAGGGTGTAGAAATGTATTTGGTGTTTACCATCAGCACAACTAAACACATAGGGCCCGATGTAGGTCGGTCGGTAACGGCCGAAAATCGGTATTTTCGGCCGTTACCGATCGGAATAGAGACAACGGGATGTAGGAGGCCGAAATCCTGCGAAATCGGCGAAATTACCGAATCGGAAAGTCACCGAGTCGGTAGAAATCCGAATCGGAAAAAAATTGGACTCGGAAAAATCTCCGAATCGGTAGAATACCTAATCGGAGATTTTTCCGATTCCTACATTTTTCCGATTCGGAATTCTACCGACTCGGTGACTTTCCGATTCGGTAATTTCGCCGATTTGGTATAAATTCCGAATCGGTGAAAATCCGATTCGATGCGAAAAGCTGAAGAATGAGATGTAGGTAAGCACTGAAATACCGAATTTGCTTCAAATTCGGTATTTCAGAGTCGGACATTACCATGGATTGGAATCAGGTGGTAACCAGGTGCAACCTATAAAAAAGGACCCAAAATGCAGTTCTACTTGCAACATGGCAGCTTTCTATGTCATAGCAAGACGGCTACGGCTACAGCAGGAGGGAGAGAGGGAATGGCTGAGACAGGAGCAGGTGTACAGACAGCGGATCACCCTGTGCATGCTGACAGATCCAGAGATCCTACAGAGGTACAGGCTGGAGGCAGAGACCATCAGAGACCTCATCAGGGACCTCCAACCCCTGTTGCAGCACCCCACCCCAAGGGCACACGCAATCCCTGTGCAGGTGCAGGTGCTATGCTGCCTACACCTGCTGGCGTCTGGCAGCTATCAAAGTGTATTTGCTGTGGCAGGAGGGGTGACCCAGAGCAGCCTGTCAAGGTTCTTCCACAAGTTCCTTGATGCCATGATCCAGAGGATGGACCACTACATTTCCTTCCCTTCCACCCATGCAGAACTGGCACAGACAAAAGCTGAATTCTATCAGATGGCAAGATTCCCTCACATCATTTACTGCATAGATGGCACACACATACCGATTTGCCCCCCTGCTGACACGGAATACGTATACCGCAATCGGAAGTCACGGCACACCATAAATGTGCAAGTGATATGCAATGCCAAGTGTGTGATCACTGACCTGGTTGCAAAGTTTCCGGGGAGTACCCACGACTCCTATATCTTCCAGAGTAGCGGAATTCATGCACGGCTGATGGCAGGGGAATTTGGCGAAGGATACCTCCTAGGTAAGACACAGTGTCAGACCCCCATAACCAAAATTGCAGTGTGAAGTACATGTATGCATGTGAGTAATGTTACCCCTTCTCCTTCTAGGCGACAGTGCATATGCCCTACGCTCGTTCATTCTCACCCCTTACCTCAACCCCTCAACACCCAGCCAAAGGAGGTACAACCGTGCCCACAAAAGCACGAGGAACGTAGTGGAAAGGACCTTTGGCATCTGGAAGAGCAGGTTCAGATGTCTGCACAAGAGCGGAGGTGCAAGGCAATATACCCCCATCACCTGCTGCAAGATTATTGCTGTCTGTGCAATGTTGCACAACCTTGCAGTCAGGAAAGGCACTGAGGTAGAGTTATCCGACTACGAGGACCCTGACGATGACAATGCTGTGCCACTACCACTACCTGCTGGAGTCTCTGCACCAACTGACGGCAGATACAGGCGTCAGGAGATAACAGACAACTATTTCTGAGTGAGTACAGATGCACAAACAGGTCAATGTATGTTTTCAGAAATTAAATTTAATAATGTTGCATCAACGTTACTGCACTGATGTGCAACAAAAGAAAAGTTAAACAAGAAGGGGTAGAAATGTCCAATGTCCGGGTTGCCTCACCCGCACTGGCAGTCTTATTTTTTGCTGCGCTTAGCAGGCCCACTAGGATGAGCCTCACCCCCTTCTGAATGCCCTGCAGCCTCAGCTGAGCGCCTGCTGCTCCGGCGCGGCTCTGACGCAGCGCTGGCCGGGCTGCTGCGGCTGCTGCTGTCCCCAGCCTCGCCCAGGACGGGATTCACTACGGTGTTGGAGATCAGTAGTGTCTCCATGGCGGTGGTAATACGGCCCATGCCCCTAGTGACCTCGGACATGTTCTGTGTGAGGCTGGCCTCCATGTTTGCCCCACGTTGGCATAGCTGGGCAGTCGCAGCTGCAAGGCGGTTGAGTGACCTGTTCTGTATTCGTGCATCCCTGCGACGACTCAGCTCATGGTCATCCAATCTGTTGCAGAGCTGGGTGATGGCAGTGGTCATTCGGCCAATAGATGTCGCTATTTCCTTGTTGCTGTCAACGAAGGTCTTGAAGCCCTGTGTCATTTCACCCATCTGCAGGTTGTGCAGGCGCAACTGGCGATGGCAGGCCAGGATGGATTTTGCCTGCATCCTCTGTATCGTTACCATGCTGGTCTCCAGCCCTGCGAAGACGCTGCCTCCCGGTGCTGGTATTGGGCTGCTGGTTGCACGTGGCCTACGTGGATTTCTGCTGCCCTGCTGTGTGTGCTCTGGTGACGCTGGTGTCACGGGGTCTTGTGCAGGAGCCTGACCCGCTGCCCCCTCCATGATGACTAATGGAGCTACAAGTCTCCTCCGGGCCGGGGAAGTGGCAGGTGCAGGGTGGCTCTGTGGTGGTGTGTTCTCCGGGGAGAATAGCAATGAGGGCGACTGAGACTGAGACAGTCGGGGGGAGTGTGGAGTTGTGAGGGAATGTCCAGTGTCCTCCTCATTGGCCAGGGCACAGCTGTTGTCCTCCTCCTCCTGTGCTGCTGCACTGGTGCTTGCCACCGCCACCGCACTGGCTGTTGGTGCTGGAGCTGGTGCTGGAGCTGATGCTGCTCCCCCGCCTGATGGTGCCCCTAGGTATAAAGAAGCATTTGTCAAGAGGGTGCTAATGTGTTCCAGTCACTACTATTAAAGCATTGCACATCTCATTACAAACACGTTGATGCTGTATTACTGTTATTTATCTTATGCTTCTGCTGTGGCATTTTTGGTAACTTTTGCAGAGTACATTTAGCAAGATGCATTGCTCATGTCTGTTGCTAGCAGTACTGGCCTGGGGTTTGGCTGTGCATTGGGTCTGTAGGGGAGGTGTCTGGTATGGTGTGTCAAGTTGCGCATGCTTCTTACCTGTAGCTGTAGCTCGGAATGAGCTATCCAGGTCCCCAATTCCCACGACACTGGCCCTCTCGATGGTGGTCGCCACTAGTTCCTCCAGCTGAGTGAGGGGTGGCGCACGGTTTGTTCCTCCTCCAGTGAGTCCAGCCTGCTTGTGCAGGTCGGCCAGTTTGCGCTTGGTCACGCCACGGATGTCGTAAAACCTCTTCTTGAGGTCGTCTAGGCTCCTGTGGGTGACACCAACTGCATTCACTTTCTCCCCGATGTCGATCCACAGCCTCCTCTTGGTGCTCTCCGGAACAGTGAGGGACAGCCTTCCATATAGCTGGGTGTGCACCCTCACCACCTCCTCCACCAAAGTTTGCAGCTCCATGGTGCTGAATTTTGGATTGCGCTTACGCGCTGCCTTCTGGCTCTCTGTGCTGTTAGCCATGTCTCACAGGGATCCTGCTCACAATGCTGCTCTCTCTGTGTTAGCTCAGCTCAGGCAGCTTTCCAGAAAGTTCTGATGAGTTGCACCTGCCTGGGTTGCCACTCCCTGTGGGGGAGGGTGCTTACAGCTCATTGGCTGATGTCTTCAGTGTCACTCAACCTGCTTGGCAAATCGCCATTCTCCGAATCGGTATTTACCGAATATGTTCGGTAAATTCCGATTCGGAATGTATAATGCCTTCCTATTGGCCTTTCGGCCCATGGGGCGTATTTATTTTTCCGATTCGGCGTTTACCGATTCGGTTGGTTCAGCATTTTTTTATTACCGAATCGGACGTGTCCGACCCGGCCTATACCGAATCGGTACTTGGCGATTCGGTACGTATCGACTCTCGATACCGAATGCTACCGATTCGGTATTTTTCCGACTATTTTTTCCTACATATCATTTTCCGATTTTGAAATACCGATTCGGTACGGATCGGTATTTTAAAATCGGTAAATGCGTTTTACCTACATCGGGGCCCGAGTCATGAAAGCAAATTAGTCCTGAAAACGTCCCGTCTGTTGAGTGAGTTATGCTAGAGAAGGTGAGCAGCTTAGATTTAGGCGTCAGGAAAGACCAGGGTATGTCCTAGGCCCATCAGAAGGGTAAACCTGCAAGCACTGAGTCATAACGCAGGTAAGAGAGGGGATGTGTTGGGATTTAGGTGTGGTGAATGAGGGGCATAGTGTAATCCCTTGAACCTTGAGTTAGGCACTCTCATTGAGTGACAGGTACACGTTTTGCTGTTGCTTCCCAGTAAACAGTGTCTTTTTGTTTGAGGATGCTTGTACTTTTTTTTATAGTGCTCAGGCGACAAGTTCCATACTTCTTTCAATTAGTTATTTTCCAAAATGAAAATTTCACTGGATCGCAGGCTATATCTTTACCACATCCCACCCAGACTAATATTTTAATCACAGCTCATGTAAAAATATTGAACAGCATAACAAAACAAATATATGTATGATACCCAATTAGGGTGAGCAGCCTTTTAAATTTGCTCAGAGGCATTAATTTGTGGGGTTCTTTGCAATTCAATGTGCTAAATTTAAAATCACATCATGAAAATGGCGACCAGGACTCGTCAGTCAGTGCACACCTGAGATACTTGACCTTGGACTCCTTGGCTCCTTCCCGGCAGCAGAACATGAACGGTGCCGCGGTGCGCGGTGTCGGATGATTGTGTAGGATTTTACTGCAGTCTTCCACCAAATTTGCTAGACATGACGCCGCTGACTGACCCTAAAGAAGGCCGACCCACCAATCCTCCGTCGACGTCGCCTCCTTATCTCCTTACGCCTTTCAATGCGCATGCAGAGCCAGCAGCTGCCCTGCCACTTTCAGTGAAAACAAACGCCATTTTTCTGCCCGATTATGCAGAATTCGTGTAATTTGAATCACTTTTACCCATCATTTAGTTTCCGCACCGCACCTTTTCCTCCCCCTCGCTCATGGAATAGATTGGACAGTGGCGAGCTGCCATTCTAAGTGCGCATTAGTAATGGCGGCGGCCTCCTCTATCTGATTCTTTAAAATGAGTTCACCACAAGGTGCAGACCCAGCACATTGCAGGTTTTTCCTATAAATTACTTTAACGCTGTGTCCAATCATATATATAATTTCAGGTTTTCAATTTCCCCCACTGCTGTGTCAGCACGAGCTCCACTGATATGTCTTACGTATTTAGCTTAAAATGAAATGGATGGCATTTCATTACGACGAAGATAATATTTTTGGATATGTTTGCAGCTTGGCAGGATTCATCATTATTCTACCCGTTTATGTTCACAGTGTGTAATGGCTTTTTAATGCTTTGATGTATTTTATTTATCTGCGCGATGTTTTTTCTAATGCTGAAAGGAAGTGGTTTGACATGCCAGACGCACTTTAAGAATCTTAATTGAGCATTGATAAATATTAGCGGAGAGGGCGGGCAAGAGCGTGAAGAAATTAGCAGCATTTAATCGGATATGTGATACATCACAACCCGAGTGATTGCGGTGGAAATGATAACATTGTCTGAAAATTATCCAGCACGCATGCAAACAAAAACAAGAGTTCATGCGCATGCAGATGTGCACAATCTAAACCTTTGAACCAATAACTGTGCATGGAAATGTGAAAAATGCACTTCTAATTACATTGCTCCCGCACTCAGAGCCTGAATCTCAAAGTTGAACTTACACTGTTGTGTAAGTTTACTATTTTTTGTTATTCAGAAACTACGAGTTAATTGTCAGTTTATCAATGTGGGGAGTCCGCAGTTGAGGCAGAGAACAAAAGATAGGTCTGTCCTAACATTTTATGTGCAGAATTCTTTGAACTGACGGCCAATGCTCTGCAGTCATAAACCAAATATGAATTTTCACAAAAGAGTAAGTTTACCTTTGTGAATCAGGCTCTTTATTTGTAACAGTAGAAGCACTAGTCGGTGCCAGATGAACATTCACATTCACAAGCAAGGATGTGGAAATAGAACACTGACCTGTATTCCAAGGGGATGCAAATTGTGATGCAACCTGTTTGCTTCTAGTGTGCTCCACAAATTGTCCATTGGCAAAGCGTTGCAAATAGACTGCCGTAATGAATATTAATTAGGTTAGTCACAATATTCAATGCCATGTGATTGCTGTAATTGCAGGGATGGAGGTCTAAAATGGACAGCAGATTGACATCAACTCTATTTGCATTCTTCAAATGGAAACATTGTTTATATTTAAAACTTTTTTTTTTAATGAGCGAAGCCTGCTTTAGAAAACAACGTGTTTTCGTTTAGGGGAGCATCACAGAGAGCAGGCAGTGGTACCCTGGACCACTGCTTGCTCCATGCTAGGCTAGGACAAGATTCCTAAAGATGAAGCTGTCTCATGGACAGCATCCCCTCTGAGAATCATTTACCACTCCAACTTGGGGATTGATAATTGAACAATGGTTTGCAAATGTTATTGCATCCACAAACCATTGATATATGCCTTTCTAAATCACCAGTAGGTTGGGTCGCCCCCTTTTACACCCGCTCTATTTGGAACTTTGCAAGGGTTGAAAAATCTTTTTTTTTGGTTATGAAAAACCTTTCCAACTCCTAAAAGGGCATTTGTACATTTCTGAAAGGTTGTTTGTGGTGGAACACCACGTGGTTTTGCAAACTGCATGGTTTGTGACTGTAAAAGAGCTTTGTACATTAGGCTCCAATTTTATTAAGTTCTGAAATCCTTAAAAAGTTGCTCTAATGCATCCACTGCCTGTTTCTTTCTCATTATTTTTCTTTCTTCATAACAGCCTCACACCCAAAGGCACCTGAATCTCAAGACTTAGAATGCATTACCGTGGCCTGCTACTCAACACTCTATATTAGAATTTGCACGTCAACAATCTTCTGCCTGCATTTAACAGCATGAGGTATGTTTTACTGGTAGTGACCCTCTTCTCAGGGAAGTACACTGCAGCCGTTTTGGCAATGCAACAAGTCTTTCTCCCGATGAAGCATAAAACCTGATCATGCTTTACACGATACATAAACCAATCTTGACAACGAAAACACAAATGTGCGCTTTGTACACGTCTAGAAAAACAACACTGAAAATAATAACATTTGAACCACCAGCACCATAAAAGTGTGCTTTGATAGATAGAAACAGTAGGATTGGTAAAATAATGAATTTAATATGTTAATTAATTGACTACCTTGTAGTTTTAACAAACTCGTCATGAAAAGTTAATGATGAAACTTAGTATTTCTATTGACTTCATTGTAGAGCGCAAAAGAGAATTAGAAAGTGGTGCAATTCATGTATGCAATGTGCTATATGACTGGAACCTGAAGTATAAGTGCCTAACATTATTCAGATCTTATACCGAAGGAAACTATTTTATTTGAATAATTTTTACAAATTGGTTATAATCCAGTACTTTTTGGAAATTTTCATAGTAGGCCATAATCAGAGTTGAATATTTCTGTGTAATAATCACTGGCAACATTACAAAATGCTCCTGTATGATATGATTTATTCATTTCATTGTGCTTGTACTTAATTAGGTGCTTATTTTACTAAGTAACAAATGCTAACTTTAAAATGCATTAAATTGCCTTTTCTCTTTAGGCTGCATTATTTCATAGCCTGATGTAATGGACTTTTGATATGTTTCCTTAAATGCTTCTTTTTATGTTCTGTTCATGTGACTTTAAGCAACAAGAGACGCTTTTCAGTATTTCTTCGTGTGTGTGAGGAAAACTGAATTTTGCCTTGTCATGTGTGCCTACGTGTTCCCCCATTATATGTTATATGTGCATGATCGATATGCATATATCCCCTTATGATCGAATAAAGACGCAATTATAGTTGTGTCCAACTTTAGTATGCCAGTTTCCTGTCCTCGTGAAAACAACGAGTATTAGGCCTATGTTGCCAACGTTTTACATTGTGCACGTTAATTCATCGAATTGTCCCCGTTTCTAGGCCTCATAAGGGCCCGTACACCAGATTCGAGTCTCCAGTCTCCTGAACCCACTCCGAGGAGCGATGCAGCCCCTCCCGCATCCCTGACCCTTCGTTTACTTCTTGCCGCACAGCGCGGTGCCCGGCCTGGCTCTGCCTGCCTGTCTGCCAAGAATATGTTATGCCTACAGTTATCAGTTCAGCTCTCCGTCTTCACATTCCTAAGCTAACGAACCGCATAAACATTTTCAGCTATAGTCTAGTCGACCTGTCTCCATGCAAGTGAATTACTGTATTAATATCCATAGAAGATTCATAGCACACGCAATACATGAAGAATATATGCATGCACCAGCCTTAGTTTCAAGTAGCCTTTGCTCTGATGACTTTTAGATTCTATCAACATGTTCTCCAAACACAAGATACCAGATATGCTATAGGTACATGTCGTCCTGACATCCCAGACTTTAGTCTCCTCTTCTAGTGCAGAAGTCAGAGCCCCCAGCTCTCCCTAGTTACACGTCATGGCCCGTTTGCGCGCACCAGTAGGTTAAAGGTTCCAGCTGCCCAGGTAGCCCCCCCATGTATCCACCCATTTATGACACTTCTGTGACGTTCTCATCACATGTCTACGTACACGCCTTCTTTGTACGCCCATTTGTTCTTATCTTACGTTTGTCACTTGTTACGCCTACTGTATTCAATGTAATTGTACTGTTTTACTATATATATCATGTACTGTTAATGAGACGTTGCAGCTGCCATTCCATGCCATTCTATTACAGGCTGTTCCGATCCTGTCCCTTCCCTTATGCCTGATTAAAGCCTGTTCGACTCAGATACCCCGGATCCTGCCTCTTATTTATTGAGCTATCTGTTTTCATTAATGTATTCAAAAATAGTACAGGTAATTAATTATTTATTTACCACATAATGGCGCCCGAATAGGGACGAGCCCCTTCCCCACGCGCCGGCGATGTAACGCAGGCCCCCTGACCCTTCTACAGCCGTGACGGAACTCTACCGTGCACGTGCAGATATTTCTGCTTCATCAAGTCTCCCTCAGGCCCACGGAGGAGACGGAGACTGCGGTCCGGCATCCAGACGAGGCGGTGAGGAATGCGGTTCGTCCCGACCAGAGCCCAAGCCGAAAGAGCAAGGTCCGAGGTATCCGGAGGCCCACCTGTTTCTGAAGCCCGAAGTTCGAAGCGCATGCGTAGTAACCAGACGTCGTAGCAGTCCAGTCCAGTCCGAGGCCTTCAGTTCTGCTTCCCGGTGAGTACCGTTGCTGGGGGAGTATCTAGACGGGGTCATTAGTTTGTCTCCGGTCCGATGGGTTTGGGTACGCAGATCCAGTCCGACGTGTCCATCTAGGTGGATACGGTATGACGTGTCTCTTTATGAGACCGGTATGTTCTGTACTGTTTTAGCAGTGCATCCAGTAATTCTAGTAAGTCCGTTCTCGAGAAATTCAAGTGTTATGTTTTTCAGTGTATCAGGTAGTATTCTGTTCGAACTGTTATTAATGTATTTCTATGTCGTGGTATGAGTGATTTGTTTGCCATTTCATTACTGTGTTCATTGTGTATTGTGTTTAATTCAAGTACGACTCAAATATGCCTCTGTTTTCAAAGTTATGTCAGATAAAAACCAGAAAAGGGTTACTCGAAGAAGCAGTTCCTGTCCCTCCTAGGGACAGTCCTGGACACTTTATGTATCACAAGCATGGCTTAGATGCCATATTATATCTAGACTTATGGGTGGATTATACAAAGAATCTTGAAGAGAAATATAGATGGCCTGTATCAGGTACATGGGATGCCGAGTGCATCATGAGAGTAGAAGAAGTATTATGGAAAAAGAAAGCCAGACAGTCCCAGAAAGATGCCATAGAATTATGGCGCAAAGAATCTCATAAAAGAACCGAAAAAGAATTCAGAAAAGCTGAATTAAGTAGGGAATCCTCAGAAAAAGCCCAAGAAAGGGAATTACTAGAAGAAGGTGAACGAGTTAGAGCAGAACAGTCAGACAGACAGAGAAATGCCCTAATTAAAGGTATGTATCCTCTTCTCGCCGAGGGTTTGCTGAAGGCGACCCCGGAAGCACCCCATAATTTACCGCCACCATTAGTCCCGACTAAACTGCGTCATAAACCGACTGCAGCTGAAATTTTTCTTTCTTCCTATTTAGACGACACTGTCCCAGAATATGCTAATACAGATCCTACTCCGCCAGTCCAAGCTCAAGTCCAGCCCCCTGTTAATAATGTAATTCCTGTGCCTCCAGTCGTGGGTCCTGTCCATGCGCCAGCACCCCAGGATCAACCCACATTACGTATCCCTACTGTACCAGTCACGTTACCAACAGCCGCACATTCAGTATTAATTGACGATTCCAGTTCAGGAGGAGCAGGGGGAGGTACTCCTATCACCCCGCCTCAAACAAAACGCCTGACGCTGAGAGATGCAGCGTTACAGCGTACGCCAAAAGTGGCTACGTATGAAGCCCTCAAGAAGTTCCTTACTGATTGTAGATATGATCCAGTACCAGGCGAAGATCACATGATATTATACTCCGTACGTTTACGACGAGTTGCAAACTTCTTGATCACCATATCAGATATGAAAGAACATTTAGACAGAATATATCATTTTGTCCGAACTGGGGAGAATCCAGAAAGTATTCACGAAGCTATGGCACACAGGAAAGTCGAGACTCAAGGCATGATTTTGCAATTTCTGATAAATTGTTTAATAAGAGAACAGGACCGTCCTGATAAAAGTCCAGAAGAGATGAAAGTCCTGACAAAATGGAGTGACAATATAGCAGATGGAAAACACAAGACACAAAATTGTATAGAAACTATGTACAGAAAGATCCGTAAAGAAATTATAAGTATACACCAAAAAGAGAAAGCAAGAATAGTAGCAGACAAAGAGAATGATTCTTCAGACGAAGATGTAGACATCGAGAATCCCAGTAGAATAGCGTATGTAGGTAGAACGAGACTTCCCGATAGACACACACGCCTAGATTACAAGAAAGTTTTTCCTCCTCCAGTACCAGAACAGTGTTCTCTTGAACAAGTATTCCAGGCTACAGATAAAATTCTGAAACTACGAATAGGTTATAGTGAACTTAGTACCATGCATGAACAAAAACTAGCCCGATCAGCAGTCCGATGGGTTAGTGATTCTGCCACGTTTCCAGACGAAGTAGTGGCCCAAATGTTTCTGAAACTGCCCCCAGCCGAGCAGCGACTGGTGGGTATGTATATGACCCAGCACCTCATTACACTGTATGAGGATCAGCATTCTGATCCAGGTCCTTTACATGATGTACTGAACGAGTTACTCCTAAACCGATGGAAAGGTCTAGGTACCGATTTAATTAGCGTCATTTTAGAACAGCGCCACAAATACAGAACGTTCCTGAATCCACATTTTGTTCCTGTTCCACCCCCAGTAAGAAAATCATTCTACATAGACAGACAGAATCCGTTGCGAGAAGTACATCCAGTTAAGGGAGGGGGAGGAAATCTCGAACGAGTATTTGTTTACACCCCTATCATGAAAATAGAACTTCTAGAAATGAAAAAGTTAATACCCTGTCACGATAAAGATCCAGCAGGGTTCCATCGAGAATTAAAGGACATGCTCCGTATGGGAGAATATACGTATCCTGATATCATTAAAATGTTAAAGGTCCTGTTGCCTGCGGGCATATATGAAAAACTCAAAGAAAAAGAATGGGAGGTGGGAGAGAAAAAGATAGATTGGACCGCGTTAGAGACCGAAGATAATGCACGAGTCCCAGGAACTGGTCTTGGGGATAAAGCCAAAGAATTACCCGAACTGTTAATACAGGTCTTGCCAAGATTACTAGCCACGAAAAAGGAAGACTGGGATGCCATCTCAGCCTGTAAACAGAAACAAGATGAAGACACTAGTGATTTTTATTCTAGATTTGAGAAATGTTTCATTATTAATAGCGGTTTGAAAACGAGTAGTGAATCGTATCCACATCTTTTTGTTACCAAACTAGTTGAGAATTCTTTGCCACAAGTTAAAAATCGAGTATTGAAAGTCGAGAGTACTTGGCAAGCTAATACTCCGTCCCAAATGCTCCAGATGTTACAGTATCACCAGAACCGAATCAGGGAAGAGCAAGAACACGAAAGAAGACGTATGAAAGATACGAAAATGAAAGTACTAGTTGCACAGTCTGTTCCACAAGACAGTCAGAAGAGGGGTACGAATCAAACTAGTCATTCTGCAGCTCCCGTTAAAGGGACATGCAATTACTGTAAACAGCCAGGTCATTACATAAACGAATGTGCAGTTCTGAAACACAACATAGCTACAGGTAAGACGAAAGAGAGACCGCGTCCTTCTAGACAAGAACATGTTCCGCAGAATGCCCAGCTACCGCAGAACGCACAACAGACAGTTACAGTACCACAGCCTATAGCTGCCACACAACACGTTACACAACAGATGTACCAGTATGCACAGTCAGATTATCCAGAATATCAGCAGTATTCATGAAACAGCCTAGAGAGGGAGGTTGGCTTGCCTCTCATCGAGGTTACTGTAGATCAAGAGGGTCCCTATGTACACAGTCAAGTATTAGGGAAAGACAGAAAGTTTCTGATTGATACAGGGGCAAGTAGGACTACCATCAGTCATGACGAGGTTCCAGGGGCTCCACTCTCAGGCTCAAGAAATGTTTCCCTGGGATTTTCAGGAAAGCCTATTGTTAATGAAATATCGAAACCAGTTTCCCTAGAAGTTGGTCCATTGTCCCGAACTACAGACTTGTTACTTACGAAATCCTGTCCTGAAAATTTACTAGGTATTAAGACCCTGAAAGAATTAGGAGCAGTCATATGCTGTTCCCCAGAAGGTGTGAGATTGTTTTTACGAGATTTTAAAGGTCATTATGTATTACGTGATTTTGATCCAAGATTATTGAATGTACCTCAGCATTTATGGGCGCAAGGTCCAACTGATGTAGGTTGTATGCACATTACACCCTATCGTGTCACTCTGAAACAAGGTGTTGTATTACCACGAATCCGACAGTACAAATTTCCCACCTGAGGCTGTAACAGCCTTATCGAAAATTATTGACGAGCTCATTGCTCAAGGAGTGGTTGTAGAAACTGACTCCAATGTATGTAATTCTCCTATCATTCCGATTCTTAAACGTACTGATCCAAATGCCCCTCCAGTTTATCGATTAGTGATCGACCTTCGAGAACTTAATAAATGTATCATACCCCAGTACCCTGTGGTTCCAGATATCTCTTCCCTATTGACAGCCATTGATTCTGAAGCTACGTTCTTTACTGTTATTGATCTTAAGAACGCATTCTTTAGTGTCCCCATTCATCCAGACAGCCAGTTCCTTTTCGGTTTCTGTTTAAATGGAAGAAGCTATAAATTCACACGAGCTCCTCAAGGTTTCACAGAAAGTCCTAGCATTTACAGTCAAGCACTTAAAAGACAACTAGACAGTATTCACATGCCAGCTGACACTGCCCTGCTCCAGTATGTCGATGATCTATTAATCACAGCCCGTTCTGAACGTGACTGCGAACGTGCGTCACTTACAGTCTTGTATTTCCTGGCCGAGATGGGGCACAAGGTGTCCCCTTCGAAACTGCAATTTTGTGTCCAGCAAGTGGTGTACCTTGGACACTTACTGTCCAAGAGGGGTAGGCAGTTGACACCAGACTGTATCCAGTTAATAGCACATCTTCCACAGCCCAAGACACAGAAGGAGGTACGAGCTTTTATCGGCCTCACTTCATACTGCAGACAATGGATTCCTCAGTACGCATATCTAGCTAAGCCACTGATACAGTTAACGACACAGGAAGCAGCCACATTGACTGTCCGCCCTTGGACCCAAGAACATACACTTGTTTTTAATGAGTTAAAGAAAGCTTTATGTAATGCACCTGTTTTAGCGACACCAAACTACAGTAAGCCTTTTACACTTTTTGTCACTGAACGTGATGGTACAGCATTATCTGTTCTCACGCAAGATCAAGCAGGACAACACAAGCCTTGTGCTTATTTTTCTAGCACATTAGATCCGGTGGCCCAGGCTCTGCCTGCGTGCCTCAAGTCAGTTGCAGCCACAGCCCTAGCTATCAGACAAAGTGATTCTATAGTGTTAGGACACTCCCTGACAGTACAAGTTCCACACTCCGTGGAAGTTCTTTTGAACCGAACACAGACTCAGCACTTGACAATTGCACGTTTAACAGGTTATGAACTGACACTGTTTCAGCCACACATAGAAATCAGACGCTGCAACATTTTAAATCCCGCTACACTGTTACCCTCAGTTACTTCAAATCCTGCCACACATGATTGTGTGGAAGTTGTTAACTCCATGACAAAGCCAAGACAAGACCTGACAGACATTGCATTATCTGACCCCGACCTGACACTTTATGTGGATGGTTCATGTATGAGGACAAGTACAGGAGAGTTAGTAGCCGCGTATGCAGTGACTACTGAAACTGAAGTTATAGAAACACATCGTATTGATACCCTGTCTGCTCAAGCAGCAGAGCTCATCGCTCTGACCCAAGCCTGCATACGAGCCAAGAACCTGAAAGTAAACATATACACAGATTCACGTTATGCATTCGGAGTCGTACACGACTTTGGAGTCCTCTGGCAAGAGAGAGGTTTCATGACTTCTCATGGAACCAAGATTCAGCATGGCCCCCTCATTCAAGCTCTGTTAGATGCAATACATTTACCAAAAGCCATTGCCATTATGAAGTGCAAAGCACATACGAAAGCCACTGACACCATTTCTCAAGGTAACGATCTAGCAGATCGAACAGCCAAGTTTACAGCCCAGACTCCAGACATTCCAGTTAACACGACACAGACAGACGTTCCAGATCAGACTACTTGTATGACAGTTAAGGACCCTACACAAGACGTACTAGATATACAGTCACATGCTACCCCAGACGAAATCAAGAAATGGTCTGAACAAGGAGGGGTCCAGACAGATCAAGGATGGGTGACGAAGGGAAAAGCCACATGGTTTCTCCCCGACTCTATGGTTCAAGTTATTGTTAATACCGCACATAGTCCAGCACATTTAGGAGAAAAAGCCATGATAGACAGTATCCAGAATATTTGGTTTAACAAGCATTTACGAGCAGCAGCCAAACAGAAAGTACGTACCTGCATGATATGTTGTCAGTTCAATCCAGGTAAAGGTGTTCCGGTGGAACAAGGTGGATTCCATCCTCCTGACCACCCTTTTGAAGTCCTCCAGATGGATTATATTCAGATGGATCGATGCAGAGGTTTCAAGTATGTCCTCGTAGTAGTATGCGCTTTGTCCAGATGGACGGAAGCATATCCAGTCCCAGATTACACTGCCGCGACCACTGCCAGGCAGTTGGTTCGTGAGTATTTTCCTCGCTATGGTTTGCCCAGGGTCGTGTATTCAGATAACGGCCAGCCATTCTCATCCGAACTCATGAAACAAGTATCTCTTCTGTTAGGGTACCAGTGGAAGTTCCACTGTGTACGACATCCCGAGGCAGCTGGCCTCGTAGAGAGACATAATCAGACCCTGAAAATCCGCATTGCCAAGGTATGCGCAGAGAAAGGCGTAGATTGGATAGTAGCACTGCCAGTCGCCCTTTTTTACATGAGAATGGTCGCTCACTCCCGTTCAGGTCTCTCACCTTTCGAGGTAGTTTTCGGTCGTCCCCCAAACATGTGGGGTACACCTAGACCACGTACAATTACTGATGTTGACAGTAATATGCTGACAGATTACCTGGCTTCCTTGATGTCTGCACTACTCTCTTGTCGTTCACAGGTTGCCGCTGCTTTTCCAGACAACACTCAAGTGAAACCGCACGAGGTCATACCAGGCGACCTCGTTCTGATTAGAAATTTCGATCGTTCAAGTCCGCTGGAGCCCCGTTGGAAAGAACCAAAGCTCGTTCTGATGACAACAAGGACTGCGATCAAGGTGGAGGGCCGCAAAGGCTGGTTGCATTCCAGTCACGTTAAACGGTTCCATGGACTCCGTCCAAAGACTTTTTTCAAGGACTGCCCCGTTCTCAAGGACTGCCCAGATACTGACTCTAAACTTCCCCTGTTAGAGAAAACTCCGCAGCAGGAGTATAAAGAAAAGTTAAGGTCTAGTAAGTCAGCCAGTTTAATTGTCTAAGTCCCTCTCGGGTGAAACGGTTAGACAGGTTCCTGACATGTATGAGATAGACCCACATAGTGAGAGAGTTAGTCGAAACTCTAAGAGAATACGTTATCAGAAAAATCTTCGAAGTCGATGCATTGTTACTCTATTAATTATGTTATTTCTGAGTTTTACGATTACAGGCATAAGTTATGTTTTACATATATATTTTCCTCCTATCGTTTCACATGTACATTTTTCCTCTAATGTTACAGTAGAGCACACCTTTAGTGATCTACCTCCTCACGAGTTATCCTATCGTCTTGCCATGCGCAACAATACTTTTATCCGTATGTTACACTATTCACACAAGACTAGCAATGCCACTAATTGTTGGGTGTGTGGTCGACTCCCCCCTTTCCAGACACCGAAGGGAGTTCTGCCACTCTTTCCCTATCCGTTTTCACACAATGGTTCATGTGGAGCATGGTCCACGTTAACGTCATCCTCAAACGATATGTCCCTTCTGAATAGAACATGTTTCCCAGACAAGGAAGGTCTTTCCCATAGAACAGGGTTAGATCTAGAAAATGAAGTATATGATCTAGGTAATTATTCCTCAAATTTCATGGTTTTGAATGTTCAGTCCGAGACTACTCCAGATTTGCCTACTATTACAGTCCTACCAGTGAAAGGCGAATTATGTGTCAGAAAGAATGGTTCAGTACATCTAGGACACAGTGATTGTACTACTGTGGTCGAGTATAGTGACAGTGGGAAATCTACTTTCAAAGCCTCACGTCATTCTTATTTTGTGTGTGGTCAGACCGCATATGTACGTCTGCCCCTCGATTGGGATGGAACATGTTACATTGCCTTCCTACTGCCACCAGTTTTTCTAGCCCCATCCGATTATCACAGAAACACACATCTAGTACACGTTAGACATAGAAGGGAGATCGAGTCCCCAATTGTCGATCAAACTGAAACTGCCTTAGAACAGTATCAAGACTTCAATAAAGGTTTCTTTTTCTTCATAGGACCTGTCCAGAATAGTAAGCTAATACGTAGGCTAACCAGAACCCTTGAAGCCGTAGTGAATGAGACTACTTCCGCTCTAGGTAACTTAACTGAAGAACAATCTGCTATGAGATTTGTCGTGCTTCAAAATCGTCTCGTTCTTGACGTCATACTGGCCGATAGGGGCGGAGCTTGTAGAGTCATCGGATCTAGTTGCTGCATTTTCATTCCTAATAACGCACCGTCTGTTTATTCAGCTATAACCAGACTTCACAAGATAGCCCATCAGTTACACCAGAATCCAGGCACCTGGACATGGTCCGGCTGGCTCTGGAGTATAATATCTGCCTGGGGATGGAAAGTATTGTCATTCCTAGGAATAGTAGTAATAATCATATTCAGTTGTTGTCTATGTTTACAATGTGGCCCTGCGATTTGCGGCTTGTGCGCTACATTTTGTATTCCTAGTCCTAAGTCCCGTTCCAAGAAAATCCGAGACGAGCAAATGATGCTATATGAACAGATAGATGGTATCATGAATATTGATGTTTCCTGAAGGAAACGTAGGGCACAAGGAGGGAATGAGGAAAATTGAATTTTGCCTTGTCATGTGTGCCTACGTGTTCCCCCATTATATGTTATATGTGCATGATCGATATGCATATATCCCCTTATGATCGAATAAAGACGCAATTATAGTTGTGTCCAACTTTAGTATGCCAGTTTCCTGTCCTCGTGAAAACAACGAGTATTAGGCCTATGTTGCCAACGTTTTACATTGTGCACGTTAATTCATCGAATTGTCCCCGTTTCTAGGCCTCATAAGGGCCCGGACACCAGATTCGAGTCTCCAGTCTCCTGAACCCACTCCGAGGAGCAATGCAGCCCCTCCCGCATCCCTGACCCTTCATTTACTTCTTGCCGCACAGCGCGGTGCCCGGCCTGGCTCTGCCTGCCTGTCTGCCAAGAATATGTTATGCCTACAGTTATCAGTTCAGCTCTCCGTCTTCACATTCCTAAGCTAACGAACCGCATAAACATTTTCAGCTATAGTCTAGTCGACCTGTCTCCATGCAAGTGAATTACTGTATTAATATCCATAGAAGATTCATAGCACACGCAATACATGAAGAATATATGCATGCACCAGCCTTAGTGTCAAGTAGCCTTTGCTCTGATGACTTTTAGATTCTATCAACATGTTCTCCAAACACAAGATACCAGATATGCTATAGGTACATGTCGTCCTGACATCCCAGACTTTAGTCTCCTCTTCTAGTGCAGAAGTCAGAGCCCCCAGCTCTCCCTAGTTACACGTCATGGCCCGTTTGCGCGCACCAGTAGGTTAAAGGTTCCAGCTGCCCAGGTAGCCCCCCCATGTATCCACCCATTTATGACACTTCTGTGACGTTCTCATCACATGTCTATGTACACGCCTTCTTTGTACGCCCATTTGTTCTTATCTTACGTTTGTCACTTGTTACGCCTACTGTATTCAATGTAATTGTACTGTTTTACTATATATATCATGTACTGTTAATGAGACGTTGCAGCTGCCATTCCATGCCATTCTATTACAGGCTGTTCCGATCCTGTCCCTTCCCTTATGCCTGATTAAAGCCTGTTCGACTCAGATACCCCGGATCCTGCCTCTTATTTATTGAGCTATCTGTTTTCATTAATGTATTCAAAAATAGTACAGGTAATTAATTATTTATTTACCACATGTGACTTGATGGGAACCTGGAATTTGGACTATATTCACGAAGAGCAATAAATTAAATAGGTCTTTGTCAACTAACCTGTGAGGACGGAATGGACAGTCGTCTCTCATGACCAACTTGGGAAAGTATGCAGGAGTATCAATTTGCAGCTGGAGAAAGGAGGAATGATCACATGATGATCAGACCATTTTCTGACAAATTCTGATGTCACAATGAACAATTTTAAGTATAAAAAGTGACTAGGAGGAGACCCTCTTTCCTATCGTCCTCAGCCAAGCCGCGCATGCTGTTCTAGGCTACATCTTCACTTTTCCTTGCCTCCAGACTGCCTGCCGGACTATCTTTACATACCTCTTGCATTTAGCCCTTGTTGATGAGTTTGCCAGATGGATGGTTTGGAGCTGTCTGGTGAGAAATCAGACTCAAACCTTCCTGATTACTACTCCATTCGGAGGTCAGTAGGGCTGGGGGCAGACACTTTTGCTCTTTGTGCCTTGCAGTGATATTCCGCTTCGGTACTGTGCACTACCAGTCTTTTACTTGTGTTTTTAACCCTTTTTAAAAAAACTAAAGCAAAAAAAAAGTTGTTCTTAATTTCAACTATTGCTGCTAATTTGTTCTATTTTACTTGTGTGCCTTCTTGTGATTTCTGGTTACTGCATCGCTGCGTGTTGCAGGATGCTGTAACTCCACTTTCTCGTTCCTTTGCCTCCTTGGTGGCCATCTTTCCCCCTTGTGTAGGGCCATTTATGGTGGCCATTTTGGTCAGCGCTCTAGTCTTCCTCTAGTCCTATCTCTCCCCAATTTACTGGCCAGTGCAACACGGACGCGCAGCGGGCACGCCGCTGGTGGGCAAGCCCATCTGCACCAGTCCGTGTCCTGACCCCGGCCAGCACCAGCCATGCCCGTCTCAACGGGGCCCTGTTTAAATACTACTTGGTCCAGAAAGCAGTTATGGGATTTGAATTTGATGAGCTGGTCTAATCCCACTTGCCCTGATTTTCGCTGGGAAAACCCTGATCAGGCTCTCCAGTACAAGTCCTGCTCTTATGAGTTTGGGGGGTCAGAGGGAAAATATGGTGCTAGGGCAGTTAGGGCTAAGTCATCAGCAGTCAATACTAATGTTGACATACCCCTCATCAGAGCTTGCCTGGTGAATTGCAGGTCGCTTCCCAAACATGCCAATGACATTTGGCTCTCTCTTGAGTCTAATCTCTGGGACCTTATGTTCCTGACGGAGACCTGGCTAAGAGATACGTCCAACCCTGATGTTTTGCTGCCTTACCTGTGGGTTTTAAGATCTCCATGGTCAATCAAGGGGATAATAGGCGGGGGTGGCCTAGTTATTATCTTGAAAGATGTGTGGGAGATTTCATGCAAAAAAATTGAGACCAAAGGGCTGATTGAGGCCATGCCTTTTTCCATTAAAATTTCACCAGGGCTTACTTTTGCGGGCATTCTGGTCTACCAACCCCTGGACTCGGCATCTGTCCTCCTTTCGAAGCTGGGTGACATTATTGCCGATCTCTCATTGAGACATGCACATTTTACAGTTCTTTCCGATTTTAATGTCCACATGGACAATGTTGATGGCACCCTGGCACTTCAAGTGGCTCATATCTTGGGGGGGCTAAATTTGACTCAACTGGTCTCGGCCCCCTCGCATCGAGCAGATCACATGTTGGATCTAATTTTTTTGACTGATCACACACTCAAGGTTGAGGTTCCCCTGCCCCTAACCTGGTCGGACAGCTGGTTAGTTCAGTTTAGTTTGTCCAGAAGTTTCTGGAAACATAGTCCTGGGCCCGAGTCCATAGGCTCTTCTCTCCAGAATACCCCGCTTTTGCTGACCGGCGATCCCAGCATAGATGCAAACACCTTTAATGAGTGGGTTATTACATCTCTTGATACTATTGCTCCTATCAAGACTGTAAAAATTGCCAGGAAAAACCTTCTGCTCCTTGGTTCTCTTTAGAACTTTGGTTGGAGAAAAGCACCTGCAAAAAGCTTGAGCGTGTCTGGTGAAAAACCTATAACTTGGAGGCTAGCTGTGTTTATAAAACAGATTTAACCCCTTGACCAAGGCCGGGTTTTCCCAATGGAGCGGGAAAATCCCACACGTGAGCAGATCAGACGGCTCCCGGCCGTCTGACGCACACGCCCACCGTGAAGTCGGACGGCGGGGTCCATCCAACGCAGGCAAGGGGTTAAAAAAGTTCCATGCCCGCAAACACCTGGCTATCAGGAACTATGTAGCTAATCAAATTAAGGCGCCTGACAATTCCTCCAAGGAACTTATTAAGATTGTGCAAGATTTTATGGAACCTCAAGCTATAATGAGCACTATTACGCCTTCGGCTGCCTTATGCAAAGACCTGTCGACCTTTTTCCAGGAGAAGGTTCAATCTATTTACTCTTCCTTTTCTATGTCAGAGGCCCATACTACCATTTCTTTGTACCCTAATCATTCCTGTTCTTGGGCTGAATTTCGGCCTTTCTGTCCGAAAGCATCCCTTTGAGATCTGGAAAGAACTAAGTCAGGCTCCCCTCTTGATCCTTGACCAGCCAGATTTTTCAAACTGCTGGCCCCTTTTTTTAACCCCCACTTAGACTTTATCTGGAATGTTTCTCTGACTTCGGCTAGCTATCCCTCTATTTGGAAAAAAGCATATGTCCTGCCTATTCTTAAGAAAGAAAACGTGGACCCTGGCACACTTAGGAACTTCAGGCCTATCTCGCTCTTGCCCGCTCCTGCAAACATTCTAAAGAAGGAAGTTCAGAGGCAATTATCTGACTTCCTGGAATCCAATAACCTTCTTCATGACTCCCAATCAGGCTTTAGTTCGGGCCACAGTACTGAGACTGCTCTGCTGGAGGTGGAGGAAACCATCCAAGAATCGCTTGACCAAGGTAGCTGTGCCATGTTTGTGCTGCTGGACTTGTCCACAGCTTTTGATATGGTCTCCCATTGGATCCTTTTAGGCAGACTGGCACAGCTGGGTATCACGGGTACTATTTTGGCCTGGTTTCACTCCTTCCTCTATGCTCGGTCTCAGCTGGTCTTTCTGCGCCCTCATGTCTCTTCTTCTAGCTCAATGGTATGCGGAGTTCCCCAGGGTTCGGCGTTGAGCCCCACCCTGTTTAATGTTTTGGAACACTGTGGAGTGAGAAGGATTTCATGTGATTATGACAGGAAGCTGGTGTTCTCATTTAAAGACGATGCAAAGGCCGCTTTTGACAGTTTTAAGCACTGCCTCACCAAGATTGCTACTTGGATGACAGACAGTTTACTGAAATTGAATGCTGACAAAACGGAGGTGATGTTTTTTAATCATCCTTCGTCTCCACAGGCAGATCTCTGGTGGCTGGTGCAGCTGAATCCCCATCCTGTTCCTGTAACCTCTGCCCGAAACTTAGACGTAGGCAGCCTTCATTGGCTCCCAGTAAAAAGCAGAATAGTATTCAAGGCATTGTCTCTGGCCTACAGAGGCTCAAGATATAGAGGTTCAGGATATCTGAAAGAGAGACTTCAGAAATATCATCAAACCAGGACCTTGCGACCCAATTCTCAGGTGCTTCTTCACATCCCTCGCTTTGCTAAAGCCAGGATTGGCGGGCGAGCTTTCACAGTGAGAACTGCCGATCTTTGGAATTCTATGCCCTACGAAATGCGTTAATCAGAATCGGAATCCATTTTCAGGAAGGCCCTGAAATCTTGGCTATTTGACTTGTCTTAGCTCATCCCCCTTCCCCCCGCTGACTACGCTGCTATCTTAGCGCCAGGATACCGCCATTGGTGATAGCCGTGCTCTCTACAAATGGATATGGATTGATGGATTCCCTTTGCCCATTCCCATGGACTTTTCCCTAGTGACCTCTAACTTGATCCCTTTGCCCATGCTAAAAGAACCTTTGTGAACCACGCTCCTGCCTCTGTGGTGGTCGGAATCTCTAACTTTGGACCCATCCTCTTATGGATGCTTTTATTTAGAAATAGCTTCCCTTTGTCTAGATGTGTGATTATATATTTTAAGCTGTTAAACTCCTGGCAGAGTTTCCTAAAACATTACTTATATGCATTGAATTTGGATCTTTTATACAATAACCAAATTATCTAAATTTGTCTGAACCTTTTTGTGTCTTAGTGTTCTTTTTACAGTGATTGTGCCTACAATTATCTGATTCCTAAATGTATAATAGAGGAAGTCATAGATTGTTTTTAGAACATCATTGTTCCTTTGCTATTGTTTTGTGTAGCCACAGCAGACCTATTGGTTTGTATGATTCTTGTCAGACTGAACTTCTTTAGGAGGTTGAGTCTTCCAGTTGCAATACTCTATTTTTATAGCAAAGAAAGTGATATATTTGAACCTGAACAAATTTGTGAGTTGGCTACCAAATATTGGTCCTCATTGGGTGGCCAACAGTTGTACATCCTAATTTCTCACCCCTCACTACGACGTAGAAACGTTAATCAGAGGACCCTCGCCTCTTAGTGTGAAGTATAGAATCTGAGTAAAAAGTCACTCATATGGTCCCAGTGCTAGTGTAAATCTGAGTAAAACTTCTGCTGTGACACTACTTTAATGAAGGCATTCTTTTGTCAAGTGTTCTGGGCTCCAAATGCACTGGTTTAGTTATTTAGAGGCTAGCATGCAGAAACAGCGATGCAAGCATGATGTATGATAGCACAATACATTGTCACTCAATCCCACTTTTGCACCTGAGAACTTCAGTGCTCTGTCATTCACTTGCTGTGCTATTTTTGTTCTGTCTTCCTTTGATCCAGATATTTCTCCTAGTCGATATTACATTTACTGCAATTGGCATTCTGTTGATTAAGCTATTTTTGCTCTACTGCTGCACAGTGGTTTTATGCACCACAATAGGTATTTTTCTTGCACCTCCTCTTTTCCTGTTTATACAGGGGTATCTCCTGACTTGCTGTAAAACAATATAGGGCTAAATGCTGGTGGTACCTGTGATGTACAGCATAGAGCACCATACATGGTCTATTTACAGAAACGTATTTTATCATCATTGTACTCATGATTGTATTTTAATTCTTTGTGACTGAGATTCTGAAAGATCATGTAGGAAGAGAAAAGACACTCTATGGCACTATGTCCAAGACATATCCAAATACCATAGAAGACTTTGCTTCCAATGATCAGTGTTGAGTTCGGTGGAAGTAGAGCTCTGGAAGATCTAGAAAAAGTACATGCAAATTCTAGCTATAGAAGTAAAAACCTAAAACAAATATGGGTGTTTGTCTGAAAGAGCTTGCAAGGCTTTCTACCTTAGAAAAAACTATGCACCACCATCTTTTAAAGCTTTTGACATAATTTGTGATCATAGCATTTTTCTTTAGTCAAATGTTCGGTCATAAATACAGCATAAAAAAAGCAGATGAATAATGGTTATACACAGATAAGCAACAGGAGGGTCACGTTGCGGATTCTAGTTGATACCATGACAGAGAGGGTGTATGATACAGCAGACCTAGGAATTTGGGGAAAAATACCCTGTGCAATCTACACCTGTCAGGAGGGAGAAGCAACTTGTTGCTACTAAAATCTGTCCATGCACACTTCTAAAATCTACCCATAAACACCAAGTCATGGTACTGTCACATAGAACTTGTATGGATACTCTACCAGTCACAAATTATGTCTTTGCTGAACAGATAGAGACTGAGGCCCTAATTAGGATGTCGGTTGGAGTTGCCTCTGACTGGCATCCATGTTGTTTTAAAACTGAAGGACCTCGGGGGGGGGGGGCAATTACAATGCAACCACCCATGGTGCAGTTGCAAGCTCCCATTCCCCTATGGGAGCTTGTGAGGTGGTCGGACACCAACCGCAGCACAAGTCTTCATGGAGAAATGGGAGTCACTGTAAATCCCTGCACCGTGTGGCAGGCAGTAGCGGCTCCTGGTGGGAGTGCTACCGGGCAGTGACGTGGGGTGTAGGAGGGGCAGGGTGGGGGTAGTAAACCTTGGCCCCCAACCAAACGCGGATGAAGAAAGGGGCCCTACTATGGGCCCCCAAAGTTGCTTTCAGACAGGTTTTCCACGTTGGAAAGCCCGACATGGAAAGCCTGTCAGAAACCGACATCCTTATCCAGACTGCAGTAATGCTGTCCATATGGGATTATGGTGGCAGCTCCAACTGGCCGACAGAAGCCAGTCAGAATGACCGGCCGGTTTGAATTCCGACTGTCGTAATCGTAATAGGCCTCCAACCTGGGATCAGAGGTTTCCGACCAACATCCTAATATGGAACTAAGAGTGGACTGGTGTGTGACATTCGATCAGCCTCGGATGTTCAGAATGCAGTGTGTGCATCAAAACTGCATGTTTGTCCCTAAACCCATTGTGGCAATAAGAAACCAATTGTTTAATAACAAATATACGTAGAACAAACAATGTGGTGTCAGGTCCCACATTGAAAGACACCAATGCCTGTTACCACTAGTGCTATCTCACTTTACTGTTAGCTGTAGGTGACATAACCAAATTGCCTTGTGGTAAACATACTTCTTAAACATGAACTAATTTCCCTGCAATAGAAATTGCCCAGGAATCTACATGACACACCAGATGGTGCTGTACCACAATATTGTGACCTACAATTGATTAATCTGACAGAAACTTGTGAAGATCCAGTGCAGGTAAGAGCGTGGGGTGGGTGGGGGGGGGGGAATCAACAGACGATGATGAGGGGAAATTACATTTTTTTTAAAATAAAACCTCTTAACTTGCACTCGTAACATCGGCAAGTTGGAGATGCAACAAGCACAAGGTAAGTGGTTTTCTTTTTTTTAATTCATTTTTCCCTTGACGTTGTCTGTCAACTCCTTCCCCAACCCGCCTGCTGCACTTTCCTGCAAGGGCCGCTCTTGTGCCTATTACCCATAGTGAGCTTCAACACAGAAACTATTGTGCTCACGTTCCATATTTACCTGCAGGTGTGATGTGCACATTCATTGTAAGCACATTATCAGGAGTATTTGTAGAGCACTTGACAACTCTCATGTGGTTTGTCGGCTCTATTGAGAGATAACAAACATCTATTGCTACCCATCTTAGCGCTACTCATTTTATCCAATGCAGAAAGATAAAAGGCTGAGTGGACACATTGGGATGAAAACCTGTTGCCCTGACTCAAATACAGATCCCTTGAGTAAATGATTTGCCCACTCATTGGCGTAACATAAAATAAAAGGGATCCTTTGCAGAAGGGATCCTTCGGCACCCACATCTCACCACTATGCATAGGCTTTAGACTGAAAGGGGAGCACCTGGAGGGTGAGGGCCCCCATGCACCACAAAGGTTTCAGGGGCTCACGTTACGCCCATGAGTCCACTGAGCCACCAGGTACTACTTTCCAAGTTCATGACACCACACCTTTCCTTTTAACAGAAGTTCCACATGTCAAATGTCATTGTAGTAGCGACAGTTACCATGCAAAGCCTACCACGCACAAGTGACCGTGAGAAGGCACTGTTCAACCCATAAATTTAGTAAGTGGAAGTCCAGGCATCCCAGAATTAACACTGAAAAAAATCTTTGTACTCTTAATATTAATTGAAGAATTACGTGCACAGGAAAGTGATTTTATCCTAGTCCATGTTGGATTATACCCAATTGTGAAAATGGAGAGGATGACAGCTTTAAATACCATAGAAATGTGTCCTGAGTATTATTTCTTAAACCTCTGAAGAGGAATTTGTAAATAAATTGTAGTTATCTCAGAAACATGACAACTGGTGGTGGCTGGTGATCAATCCACAGAGGGATATGCGAGTAGGTTTCAAAATATTAATTTAAGTTGGTGGACTAATTATAATCAGATTTATTAGCTTGAAAATGAGAATCGACCCTGCTTACCTCCATGTAGCACTTTGTTGTGACTGGTATCTTTCATATGCATGTCACAGACTTCAAGATACCTAGACATAACTTTTTTTTAAAGCAACAAACTTGTTCAAAAAAGAGGAATGGAAAGAAGTAATGACCGTGCCTATGTCCAATGCTGATGGCACTTCAATCAGTCAATGCTTTGTTACACTGCATTCACTACAGAGCTTCTTTCCTTGTTTGTTAATTTTCCAATCAAACAAGGAGTGAAATAAAACCTTACTAAAATAATAAGTCGTGAGACACATGGAAAATACCATCAGGCCCTTTGGCAGGATATACAGTAATTTCAAGCTTCAAGTGAGCAGCAGAAAATAATTATTATGAATACAATTAGACTTTTGGGAAACCCATGTGAGGATAGTCCTACTTTCTCCAATCGAATGTGGAACAAACACAATATTAAACACATTTCTTCCTCATTTTCCTACACAGAAGATAATGGAGGTGACAGCGTTTTTGACACGAGCAGTTTCAACAAACATAAATCCTCCTTAAGCCCGAGGCTAGTCAGGAAATTGATCTTAGAAGAAGAAACTTGAAGTACTAACATTGGGAAATTGATGAAGAAAGGAGGCAAACATTAACCTGCCCTCCCAACAATGCTGCAAGTCATTAATGTAATGTAACTGACATTTATAAAGCGCTCTCTTACTCTGGGGAGTGTCCTGGCACTATGCATTCGAGGTGTGAAGCTAACTGAAGGACCTCACTCTCAATTTTGATTAAGACTAATGAAAGTTAGAACTGATGTTTTGGGAAGTCGTAATTTGTTGGATCTTACACATTTCATTCCCTAATGCAAGCTAACGAACACTGAGCCAAGATAGCAACCTCTATCAATCTGGGTTTGTTAAATTCCATGCATTCAGGGAAAAGATCTGTTTGTGCACTGGGACAAACTTGGTTTCTTTAACTGCATAAATATAATTTGGCAAGAATTTACGTGAGCCAACAGGCAATAAAGAAAGGCTCTAAAGCGTTTCTCCTGCTAACTAATAAAGGAACTTGGTAACTGTGCAATATGGTACTCTGTGTGATCTCACATTTGAAATGTGTTATTATTCAAGGCTTCCAACTGTATTTCTGCAGTTCCTACATACTGTACATGGCAGGTGTTAGTTACCAGGGCCCATTTTAATCATACTCAATGTTCTGACCTCACAAGGAAGGAAGACTGATTGAACCTTGCTTGGATTGTGACTTGTGACAGGGACTCAAGAACTCTAGATTGCAGGAATCTGTTTGCCTTCTAAGGAGTTTAGAAATGTCTACAGCAATATTAATTTTAGAGTCAAGCGGTGTAGCTTTGACAACTTATTTGAGGTACTTGAGATTCTGAGAGACAGTTCATACAACCTTGAGATATTTTAATCTGATACTGGGTGGGGATTTCCACGCTATAATAGGATCCAACGTCACCCTCTTGGACTTAATTTTGGTGAGGTCCATGGAACCTTCTTACCTGGCCAGGCTACTAGCGGGTCTTTACTGTATATGCGTTTATCCTAGTTCAACTTATGCAGCTTAGGTGAAATATTTTGGGAAACTAAAAAGCAATCAGTGACTTTTACAGTAAAGGGATGCAGGACTGTTAATGATTACATCTACCTTTAAGGCTCATTACTTACCACAGTTCAGTACAGGGGACCCTTGGAGAGCAGCATCAGTAGGTATAACTTCAATGCATTAGCCCTCAACCTTCCAGATAATATCCAGGGGCCACCCAAGAGGGTAATCACAGGTTTTGCAGTTAAGGAAAAGGTGCTCAGGATCAGACGGGAGACTGAAGATATTCTGACACTCTTTAATAACGTCATCAGAGCTTATCATGCCCTTGGTAATACATGTTTGACATACAATGATAATTACGGGGAATCAATCATCGTAGCCTTTGTAGGTCTAGGCAGACACATCAGGGAAGCCCTTTTAGGTTCAGCCAGATGCAATAAACCTGAGCAGCCAAGTTGGTTTGAAAATGCCTGCAGGGAAGCTAAACAAATATTGTGTAAAGCCTTAAACAGGAATCCCCAGGAATAAGATTATATTCCCAGTTGCATAACTGTTTAGAAACTTTCCTTAAAGAAGAGAAACTTAGCACTAGCATCATAATTTTGGGACAGTCTCGCAGCTTCATGATTCTCCATGGATACCAGAACCTTTTGGAATATTTTCAATTCAACCAAAGTTAGCACTGGGTAGATGGAGGGACTAAGCTCCAACACCAAGGCCGATCAATGGATGGATCATTACAAGTCTATCTCCCGGGGGGATTCGAATATCCACACCATGTTATGTAATTACCAACCTACCCCCTGTCAATCACGTGTGAGCTCCAGGAGGTAATTGCGCTATTTCTGTTAGTACTTCTGGGAAGGCCCCATGCCTTGATGAGGTTCACATTGACCTGTTTCAAGAAAAAAATGATTTTTGATCCCCTGTCCTCACCAGCATCATAACTTCTGCTTGCAGCAAGAATCTACCTTCTTCTTAGGATACTACAATCATTCTACCAGTGTTCAAGGGTGCTAGACAAGAAGGGTAATAGACAAGATCTGCAGTTCTACAGTGTAATTTAATTCCTAGATTCATTTATAAAAGTGGTTAGTCAAGCTATTCTACATAGACTTTTAGCATGGACAGAATGACATTTTTTTATCTGAAGTCTAATATGGTTTTAGAATAGGTCTAGGCACACTCGAACAATGTTTAAATCTTAACATTCCTCTCCTCCTTGATTATTGCTATTGTAAATCTCTGTTTCATACTTCTCTTGCATTACACTTGTTGGCGGAAATGGCAGGAGCACCTAGGCAGGGTAGTCTTGTGTCTACTTGTTTGCTGGGATGTACACTTGCATGGTGCTTGCTCTTCAGCACACTTGTTGCCCCATGCCATGACCTGATACCATTCTGGCAGCCCTGGTCCTGATGTTTATTGCTTACCTTGATTTTCACTTGTAACCTGACAACATTTTCCTACGTAATGGGCACCTAGGTACCACGGATGGTTCCCACTGTTTTTTATGCTGTAGATGTAGATTGTTTAAGGGTGACAGATGCTTCCTGGGAAGACGTGTAGGGTGGGGAGAGTTGGGGGAGGGATTTCAATTGGGCTGGGTTTGTTGTTCTGACAATGTCTTTTCCTTTTCAGTATTTTTCACTGCAAAGATTTCCAAGACGTCTCATGCATTTTTTTGACCGTGTCGACCACAGCTTAGACAAATATTCATGGCCCTTGACAGGACCTACAACGTCTTTCCTTACATACCATATCTGCCCCTAACTTGACGGTCTTCTCCTGGAATACCAGCGGTTTCCTGGACCAGATCAAGTGATCTGCATTGCTGCGTTATGTCAAGAAATAGAAGCCAGCAGTTGTCCTTATACAGGAAACTCACCTCTTGGGCTCGTAATGCACCTTTCTGGGCTGTTGTGGGTATGATAAGGTTTTTTACACTGGATATTTTGAGGGGATCCTGGGGTGTAGCTGTATTTCTACATACATCCCCCTATTTGATGGCCACTTGGGTCCATGGAGATCCCCAGGGGTGATATGCGGGAGTTGAGGGTCGCCTGGTAGCCAAAGACTATAACTTCATGTCCTCCTATGTTCCCTCACCATTGTTGCAATCCACTCTCCAGAGGTTACGATAGTTTATTGTCACCCTCCCTGTGGGAACCACAGTGATTGAAGGGGACTATGATGCAGTCCCTGAATCCAATCTCGATGCCTTTACTGTTTCATAGAGGCGGTAATAGAGAGCTGGCCCTTAGACAATTGGAGTCCAAATGGATCTGTCGCCTCAGAAGTGTAAAATTTGGGATCAATCAAAATAATGAGTTTCATTATTTCCTGTAAGAAAGGATACAGGGATCTGCAAATGCTCAATAACCTTTCACGAATATGCACATATAAGTTCTGGTTGCAGATGAATTTTTGGTGATGATGTTAAACATATATAATGCAATACTACTGTTAGTAATGTTGTTTTCTATTCTTCATGTTGAAATATGCAATCACGAAACTATTCATCTTGCAATATGTAACACAACAATTGTGCTTTATATGAATCTGTGTTATATTACAGTACGCACAAGACAGTTCCACTATATAGTATCTTTATTTTTAAAAGACGGGGGGGGTGGATCTTTGCGTTTTCCTTTACACAATTTTTGTTACAGACTTTTTCAATCAGTTTCTTTTTACTCTTCTTCACATAGTATATATCATGGATTTGCCTAATTCTTTTGGCCGTCTCTCTACTTCTTGTTGGCCTTTTGCCTTGTCATACTTTATAGTTATATCAACTTTGCATAAAAAAAGAGCTGATTTTTTTTTTATCTTGCTTACAATATAATCTGATTTTTGGACTACATTGAAATATGGCCGCAACCCATGGTGGCCTAACATTGGCCAGTAATCATGACTTTTTGATTTAATAATCCATGATGTGGGTTACGATTTATTAATATATTTATTATTTTCTGTTATATTTTATATTTTTTAGTTTTTAGTTTTCAATTAAAATATAAGTTTTTTGACTACATGACATAACGCTGTTGCTAAAATACATATATGATAGAGAATTGATATTGCCGTGCGCTTTCACCTCATTTCCTTATTATAGTGTAGAGCATGCTTGATTTAGTCACATTTCGGGTCTATAATTCTAGAGCTGCCCACATTTACAAATATCTGTCCGATAGTGGCCTATACGCTTTTTTAGATTACTTTCCAGTTCTAAAATGGCTGAAATGCTCTTCTTTGTGTTGTCACCATGGTCTTACCTTTACCTTGTAATGGAAGTATTACTATTTCTTTGGACAGTTCAAAATGGCCGACACGCGTTTTCTAGCGTCGTTACCTTGGTTTCAAGTATACAGCGTGACGTGAGCAAGATTATGCATGTGGACATACCCCCATACAGGTTTTTCGATCTTGACCATCACTAGTCATTATATAATGGGGGAACTTACAGTGAAGTGAGAATATGTCTTACTTTTCACAATTCACTTTTCATTTCCAAAATGGCCGACACGCTTTCCTTTGCGTTGTCACCATGGCTTTTATTTATACATTGTAATGGAAGTACTATTATTCCCTTAGACAGTTCAAAATGGCCTACACGCGTTTTCTAGCGCTGTCACCTTGGTTTCAGTATACAGCGTGTCATGAGTATTATCATGCATCGTGACACACCCCCATACAGATGTTTCGATTTTGACCATTACTAGCCGCTATATAATGGGGGAACTCGCAGTGTTACTTTTCCACTGCTCGAACACAGACGCTGCTTCTTTTGCTGGCTACCATGCCCTAAAACGGTGAGTTCATTAGCGTGTTCGGTACTTGTAATTCGATGCTTTCACTTTTTCTTCTGAATGAGCGTTTCCCGTTACGCTGGTTTGGGAATAACTTTTCCTTTTTGTATCTTTTTTCTTTTCCTCTGCAGTTTAAACATCGTCTCTGTCAGGTAAACCATATAGCAATATCCTTGTACTTTAACTCTTCTTTGGTATAGTTTAAGATATTGATTTAGTCCTATTTCTCTCAATGATTCAGAGTGCGTGACCCAAGTCTCTTTCCAAGACGTTGCAACTTAAATTTTAGGGTTACACTTTTGGCTTCCTAATATATTTTCTCACGTGTTCACGTTCGTTTCTATCTGGTCGTGCGTTACTTAGTGCAATTCATGCATATAATTATGGCCGAATGAATATTGGAATTGATAAATATTATCTTCATAACATCGAGTATCTGGGCGAGCCATGATTGTCTATTAATTGTACGTGTGTTACTTAGTGTAATTTGCACATATATTTACAGTCGAGCGAATATTGGAATTGACTGGTCTTATTTTTAAAACATCAAGTACTGGGCAAGACATGATTTTCATAAATCACACAATTGTTTTTTTAAACACTTTTCTGAGTTAAGAACTTTTGACTTTAAGAATTTGTTACTGACACATATTGCGCAGTAGGAATTTATTAATGTAAGCAACACAAGATATGTCATTTCAGTAGTGTATATTAAAGGTGTCTTGTTTCTACATATTAATAATTTACAAAGATAATTTCAATATTGGCGAGATTATGATTTTATGAAATCACATAATGTGTGTGAATTATTATATTGCTATCAGCTTTCTTATGCATTTAATAGAGTGTATGCTAATTAGTTATCATTTCTACTGGTTTTATTATTTTTATTGAAATGAAAGGAATACTAAACTGATGTTTCTTGCTGTGCTATATTACACAATCACAATTGATCAAACGCTAAATCTTTTGAGGTATGTGTCAATAATATGAAAAAAATATATTTTCTTGTAATATAGGTACAATGTTGTTTAATCTGAAAGAGTGCCTTTCTTTCCTTTTTCCCTTTTCCGTTTTTCTTTATGTACCCTCACATTTGGTGATCCATGGTCATGTGGTAACAATTCAATAACATTGGATGCTTTTTTTCTGTACAAATAGCTAACTCCAAACTATCTTAACTTTTGGTACTGTATGATATACTTGTTTTTAATGTTGTAAACATGCAAGTTTTACCTTCAGTAATGAGTGTATGTTTTATCTTTAGCCCTGAAGAAGTTTCGACTGAGAGACGAAACGTGTTGGCTAAGAAAATCTCACTTATGTACTTGGATTTTAATGTTTGGATCAACTAATAAAGAATTTATTCGGACCATCAGTGGGTTTTGGACCTGCTCCTTACCGTACCATGATATATCTAGGTAGAACCCCTGAGGGTACCTTTCGGGTATATAAGTACCACATGTTTGCTGGGCAAACCAGAGGAGAAGCTTCCATGCTGCCATGAGCCTCTGAAGTACCTGCACACAGACACTCCAGCACACAGAGGTATGACATCCCTTGCGGCGTGTCCAACATGAGACCAAGACCGGGTCCTTCATTCTCTCCCATTGGATTATGGGGTTGGCTCTTTCCTAGGAGGATTCTTGGCTCTACCACTACATACATGCTAGGTACACTTAGGTACAGTTAGCTAGGGCTTGCATATTAGGAGTAGTCATGATTTCTGCCATGTATTTATATGCCTGCATATATCCACAGTTTTAGGACCATGTTAGAATTCTACCTTTTACTTCCTCTGTTGGTGCTTGTACTTGTATATATCTGTCTATGTCTAATGATTGTCGCAGCACACGTATTTTATACTAGAATGGCACTTGTTCAATAAATGCTTATTGAAAACGTCCCCACTGTTTATTCTAAAAAAATATATATATAAATTTAAATCTGTATTTATAAAGTGTAAACTGCTCACCCTTACGGGTCTCAAAGCGCTGGGGGCCGTCATGGAAATTAAGTGAGCTACTGCCCAGAGTCAGATGGTGTTGGGCTGAGCTGCCGCCGAAGTCAGGGATCGAACCGTGAACGCTGTGTTCGGAAGTCAGCTGCCCTGGCCACTGCACCACACCTCTACACTTCTGTGTATCTCTCTGAGACCAAGTGAGCATAAGTGACTGAGCACAATTGACCGTACTGTTTCCACAACCCCCCGAGGGGTCAGGATTGTCATGTTCGATAGTTGCCAGAAATATTCGCACCTCAGTAAGGTGGTGGGGCTAAGAGTGGCACTGTGAGCTAGCTGGTCTACTGACTAACAAATCTCCTGGGGGTGTCTGGGATCAGTCTGGACACCAATCCCGTAGTTTATGTTGTCTAAACATGCAGATCCTCTATAGATTTATAGGATCTACATGAAACTACATGGACTATACTTTCCATAGCAATAATAATTGTCACTATTCTAGACTAGACTATTTCTTTATGGATAGAAAGGAAGTGCAGAAAGTGGCAGGGATAAAACACCTTCCTATACATCTGTCCGACCATGTAGCTATGATCTTAAAAATCGAGATACAGGATTTCTACAGCATTAGAAGGTGGACGGCTATTAGAAGGATCTTGTTGCAGGCAGCCATAGTGCCAAAGAAATGGCAATTCACAGAAGAGTTATTTTCCTGAAATATGACATCAGCACCCATGCATGTAGTGTGGGACTCATATAAGGCCCAATAAAGGGGGACTCTCAAAAATATATTAGCGAACTGGGTGAGGGAAGAAAAGACGCAACTTTCGCAATTAGGAGAAGAAATGTCAAAATCAGAGCAGGTACTAAAAGCCAATGTACTGTGTGAGGAGGAAAGAAAGGGGATGCTAGAAAGTACTTGAGGATCTGCAATTGAAGTTTATGCTCAATGTTGAGGAGAAGGTGTTGAAGCAATGGGAAGTCAGCTACGCTAGAGATATTATATGCAAAGAATATTGCGGGAGCTTGCTAGCTTGGAAATCAAGGCAGGAAAGAAATCAAAAAGATCATCGATGGAGATACATGTGTGACAGTTAAAGAGTATAACAAAATTGAAGCTGTGTTTAACAATTTTTTTTAGGGGCTTTATAGAGAAGATTTAGTTGTCAACAAAAAAGAATTGGAACACTGGCTTCAAGAAAAACATCCCCCTAAACTGTCTAGTGATCAAAAACAATACCTTGGTCAAAAAATCAACTGTAGCGAAATCTAAAAAAAGAAAATTAAAAAGAAGGAAGGGCGCAGGGTCAGATGGGATTCCTAGACAGCAATATTCCACAATTGTGGTGGGGATCGTTCCAGTTTGGGTTAAGCTATTTAGCTCTATATTTATAGATGGTATGCCAATTCTGGAGTTGTGGAATGAAGCAGTAATTTCTCTAACTCAAAGCCCGGTAAGAACCCCTTACAGTATCAAACTAATCATCCAATCTTGTTACTCAGTTGTGACTATAAAATCCTAGCAGCTCATTTGAATAAAGTGGTGGGGCATTTGATACATCAGGATCATAAGGGCTTTTTACCTGGGAGAAACATGAGAGAACTTAACCATACCCTGAGAGGATCAATAGATTTAGTTGGAGCTCTGCTAATGATCGTGACCTTGGACGCCACTAAGGCATTCAATCATGTTAATTGGAGGTATCTCATGATTGTTTTAGAACACTTCGGAATAGGTAAAAAAATGATATATTCACTGTTTAAGATTTATAGTGCCCCAATTGTCAGGATCCTGGTGAGTGAAAGCTTATTCTCACCAGTAAGAATATAAAGGGGGATGAGGCAAGGCTGTCCTCTTTCCTCAATATCTCAATATGGTTTGACATTTATATCAAACCCTTTGCTCAAAGTTTAAGACTGAATGATTGGAGAAAATCCTTTGAGGTTGGTGCATATTCCAGAAAAATCTCTTTATATTTGCAGATGATTTAATGGTTCAGACCTCAGTTTTAATTTCTGCTTTGCCACATCACATAATAGAAGCAAGGCACTTTGATAGGTTTGCGGGATACAAGATTAATGAAGAGTAAACAGCAATAATGACTTGGAACCAGAGTAGCGGGGAGATAATAAGTGTTCCTGAAATTAGATATTTGGGGATGAAATTGACCAAAAATATAGGGAAAACTGCAGCGGTAAATCTTGATAAGTTGGGCTGTGAGATAGGAGAGATAATAAAAAGATGGCAGAATCTCCTGCTCTCTACCCGAGCTTACCTTTTACGTTGATAACATTCTATTGCATTTTGATGAAAGGGCTCTCCTGAAACTGCAAGGGAAAATGACATCATTTATATGAACTATCACAGGAATACGTCTTTCCAGGAAGAAATGGAGGAGGAAAGCTGGGCTACGACTCCAAGACCTACAACTTTACTATGGGCTTTTCAGCTAAAAAACAATAGAATGCTTCTTCTACGTCCATATGAAACATTGTCAGGGGTAATGTTCAGGGCTATGCTTGTGGGCTTGCCTGAGGAAGGCTTATTTTACAAATTTGGGACACCAAATGTTTTCAAAAAGATCAGACTGAAATGCCTTGCTGCAGCAAGAAGTTGGTGTGAGGTTAGATCACTTTTAGGTATTGCCTGCTACAGCATGTTGTCCCCCATATGGGATTTCCCAGAAACTCCAGCGAGTCTGCTTGGCAGTCTTGTGAAGTTTCTAAAACAGAGTGATGTCATCAGATGGGGGCAGCTGGTGGATGATTGCAATAGGTTAACACGGGGATTTTGGAATAATAACAAAACAGATGGGGCCATTTTTATATTTAAAATGTATCAAGTAATGCATGGTTCAATAGTCAGAGTTTGTCTGGGGACAAATCTGGGCAAATGGAAATAGATCTCCAGGATCAACGGGTCACGAAGAAGGAAGTGGCTTGCTGATATTTGTATTTACTGATGTCAGAGGAGGATAAGATGAAAGTGCCATATTCTGCGTGGGATGGATACTTGCCGGATGTGCAGCTGGAAGAGTTATGGCAATTATCTTTATCTACACTTTACCTGGTGGTTAAACCTGCTGAACTAAGAACAAGCATCTGCAATGCAATAGGTCTCGCATTTACGTGAGTCTGAGCTATTGGCTTTATAAATGACATTGACTTTTATTTATGTTTTGGTTTTTAAAACATAAATAAAAGGCATTGTCATTTACAATGCCAATAGCTTAAACTCTCGCAAATATAATACCTATTGCATTCCAAATGCTAGAAGACATCACTGAGTTGCCACCTTCTGTCACCCATGTCCCCTGAAGAGCTCCCAGTTTGCTACAAGTTAAATAAACAACCTAATGGTCACAATTGCACACAAGAGACCCTCCTGCAGTAAGAGAAACTCATTAAAGAAAATAGTGCTTACAGACTAAAGAAGACGTACGGTGTAACAACCAAAGTAAAAGGGCCGGTCCTTATGGGAGGTTACAAATGAAGACAAGGCGGTACTAAGGAGGGACTAACAAGCCTAACAACGAATCAGAAGTCAGCATTTGCAAAGGAAAATGACACATGCCAATGACCAATATGGGCGGAGAGTGGGCGGGGGTTCAACTACATACTCCAATACAGCATGGCTTCGCAGAGCAGCACATCTGCTGCCAAGGCTCGACCCAAAAAATTACTCTTTTAGAATCCACTGGACCCAATAAATATATGCAAGGGGAATTGGAGACTAAAAATGTAAGCATTGTGTCAGTGGAGAGGCAGACAATATGCATAGGTTTGCTACCTGCCCGAAACTAGAAGAACTTTGGACAGCGGTGGATAAGACTGTCTCTCACTCCTTGTAGCTAATATGGAGGTAAGCACCACTCTAATCATGATTGGGATAGTGCTGCAGGATGTGGGAGTGCCTATTTTCCATGTAAAATGTTGTCACCTGAACTTTTACTTAATTCTGTTAGCAAAAAGGATAATATATAAGCTTTGGACATAAGCACTGGCCCCTACCTGAGAAGCCTGGAAGAGATGTGTGTTTTTTTAAAGAATTGGACGGAATGAAGAATTAAGGGAATGAATAAGGAGGGTTTTGGGAATTGCTAAAGATATGATGAGTTCAGTGGTGGAGCAAGGGGGGTGCTGTCTGCCCCGGGCGGCATGAGTTTTGGAGACGTCGGTCTCCCCATAACCCCGCTCTTCAATGCAGCCACGGGCGGCAAAGGCAGGGACAGCCACAGGCGGCAAAGTGGCTAGCTATGCCACTAAATGAGTTATCTCAGTTGAATGATTACACCCCCTCAAATCAGTAAGGCTGGGAAAGTTGTGATCACTCAATGTAGCCCAGTAATCTTGATTGAATTGAGCACGAGGGATGTCTGAAATTTGGTTGGTGCTTATCGGCAATGATACGAGGACTAAAAAAAGAATTAAAAAAAAATAATATTCTTAAGAATATTGGATTTTACAAGTGTAAGCCTGCACTTTCATTTTTAGGAACACTGTCGCTTATTAGGTGGCATGACCAGGCACCAAATATGGTGGCTGCCTTATTCCAGAGCTCTGACGCTAGGCTCTAAATCTCCTTCTTCTTTTCTGCAATGAAGCCCAGTTCCTCAGGCAAGGGACTACAAAGGGATCCAGTTGATCTCACTGCTGCTGTGGTTTGGCTCTCACCTGCGAGGTGCAGCCGAGGAAAACAGCCATAGCAGTGGAAATCCATGAGCAGTCCTAAGCTTGAGGTTGCCCACACGCTCCTGTTGTGACCTGGGAAGCAGAGCCAATTTCTGACGGAGGCTGGAGGGAGCTCTAGAGTCCATTGGAGTTCCTTCTATATGGCAGCAGCTGAGCACCCTCAGGAACCCAGCTGTTTGGAGCGGACCGATGAGTGCAGGGCAACCATGCTGAGTGGAGATTGGAGGGGTGATGGGTGCCTTCCTGTAACAGACCCTCTAGTGGCTGGGGGGACTTCATAGCATCTCCCACCCATCTTTTGGAGGACTTCCCAGGGGTCCTGGATGTTGCCCCAGTGTACCAGGAGGCCTAGTCTCGGAGTTTGAACCCACACCAGACACATCATTTGACAACACAATCTGCATCTTTGCTAGAACAGATGCTGGCTTTTATGAGGGGCCAGTAAAGCGTGCTCCTTGCATGCTAACAAACTACACACTCAGCACACTCAGTGGGTCATTGAGGAGGCTAAAGATGCACCTGGCATTTCCAATACATCTGAAGAGGAAGGAAGGCTCAGCCCTTCCATGCGTACTACAGCACGCTTTACATGGCATCCACTTCTGCTAAGGAGGCCCAGGCGGCTTATTTGCAATTGGTCAGTCTCCCTGCTCTTTCGCCCCCTGATAGGGCTGACCTATGCAAACCCATGTCAGTGGTGGACATTCTTACTGTGATCAAGCATGGTAAAATAACAGGTACAAATGGCCTGCCAGGTGAACTATAAAAGGCACTGAATGTACAAATTGCCTCAGCTCTTTGGCAGTTCTCAGATACTTGGTAATGGTTAAATTTCAAACATATTGAAGAAGCAAGCATTGTAGTATTCCACAAATGAGGGCAGCCTTCCCCTAGTTGTTCACCATATAGGACAATATAATTACTAAGCATAGAATCTACAGTTTATGCTAAAATCCTGGCTAACAGTTTGATTAAATGAATTCCCATTTCGTGACACAATGACATCATGGCTTTGTTGAGTGCAGAGAAACAACTTCACATGCTTATTTAGCTATGGGTCTATTACAGAGAGCAGTAACACTACACAGCCCTTTATCTATGATTCTTCTAGACACTGAAAGTGCATTGGAGTATATCTGTTGGATATTTCTATGGGAAGTCCTAGAGCATGAGGGATTTTGCAAAAGATTTATTTGGTGGTTCAGGGTCCTGCACTACTGACCAGTGAGGACTGTCTGCATCAATAACCAAGACTCAGAGTGGTTTGGAATAGAGGAGGTAACTACTGATATTCTATATGTCCCTAATTCCTCCAGGGAAAACAGAAGAGATTCAGGTTAATGTAAGAGGTTACGCTGACAATGCATATACACACCCCAGGTCATAGCAAGTGCTTAAAGTTATAGAGCATATGTATGAAATATCACAATAGTGAGTACCTAGTTGCAGAATTACAAATTGGAAATCGCTATTTCAAATGTAAGAAAATACTCGGTGTTGCATTAGCCATTCTGTATTCATTCTGATCACTATTTAGGGAATCACAAACAGTGATTACCTAATTAGAGACTCTGTTTGCAAATAGCAAATGAAACACATGCCCCATCTTATCACATCCAGGAATCAGTTATGTTATGTTAATCTATTCGTAAAGCGCAACGTATACCCAAAGGTGTCTTGGAGCTGATTCAGTATTCAACGATAAACTAAAGAGAGGACCTACTGATTGAAAAGCCAGGTTTTCAAATGTTTCCGAGCTATGGTAGGGAAGGTGCTGACCTTAGATTGAGTGGAAGGAGATTCCAAGATGTGGCTGCTCTAACCACAAAGCTGCTACCACCCCAATTAGATTTTTTAAATCTAGTAGAATTTATTCTGAAGGAGTCTGTTGATCTTAGGTTTCTTGTTGGAATGTACCAAGAAAGAGCTTTCTTGAGAAAGGAAGGCCCTGAATCATGGGGGGCTTCGTATGTCAAACAGAGGGTCTTAAACTTGATTCTGTTTTCGACTTCTAACTAATTGAGATCTTTAAGAGCAGACAAGACAGAATAGTGCTTAGGCAAGTCCAGTAGAAGTCTGGCTGCCGAATTTTGAAGAATGTGTAATTTGTTTATGTATCGAGCTTGCAGGCCAATGTAGAGGTCATTCCAGCAGTCAATTGTGGACAATACCAAGGTGGAAATAACTGATTTCCTGATTGAGATGGGCAGAAAGACGATTTTTTAAAAAGTATTCTCAAGGTATTATATGAAGAGTCGACCACTGCGTTAATTTGATTGCCTAGGAGTAAACGGTTCATCAATGATAACACCTAAGCTCTTGCCTTTACTTGCAGGAGTAGGGTGGGGGCCCATGCCAACTGACCAGCAAGGGGCAGACCAAACATTGGGATTATTGCCAAATAAGATCAACTTGGTCTTTCTGGCATTGAGCTTAAGGTGGTGTTTATTCATCCAGACCTCAATAAATGTCATGCAGTCATGGATGCGAAGACAAGTGTGATTGGCATTGTTAGAGGCTGATAGAACAATTTGTGTATCATCTGCATAGGATGTGAGGAAGAATCTGAAGGATTCAACCAAAGGAGCCAGGTCAGCAATGTATATATTAAAAAGAGTTGGAGAAGAGTGCTGTGGAAGTGTGTGTCGAAATCCATTCTCAATCTCAATTACATGAAAATGTTATGAAAGGACACATACAAGGCAGCAGGGGCCAGGAAAAGAACACTAAGCTTTTCTGTAAAGGAACAGGAGATACTGACAGGAAAGTGTGTGTCCATCCATGATGAACTGTTTGGAAAAACATCCCTTGCAGTGCCAGATTCACACAAAAAAATATAGAAGGCAATACAGCAGAAAATAAATGTTGTGGGAGTTACATAGAGGTCTATTGAGGAGATTCGAAAAGATGATATGAACTCAAATCTAGGACAAAGCAGAAGATAGCAACCCAGCTAACTGAGGCCAGAGCAACTGAAGGAGGTCCTCCCACGGTTCTTCCCTCTCCCACTGCACTTGAAGAACTGTGGAAACAACATTGAAACCAGAGTCAGCGGAAGTCTTCAGCAAAACTAACACATTTGAGATTCCAGGTACCTCTCAAGGTAAGTGAACTACAAGATTCTAGTAAATACACCACCTACATATTAATCATTGCAGAAACACATGACATTAGCAATGGATAGTGTAAATGGTTGTACAGGAAACACCAAAATCATACCAGATATGATCCACACAGAAATGCCTGTGTGCTTACATTAACCTTGCACATTAAAAGTGCATCATGGGAGATGTTCACAATTGGCTGCTGTGACCTTTCAAACGTTTATTTCAACACAACAAAATGAAACTCATATTACACAGCCATAGTACAGTAAATAATAATGACTCAATTTTCAAACAGATATCCATGCCGATGGGAGTGATGTTTCTGAAGGTGGGGCCCTGAGTACATCCCAATGCAACAGGATGAGACACTGTCAGACTAACCATGCGTTCTTACCTTAAGTCTGCAAGGTTGAGTTTCACAGAGATGTTATGGACCAACTTTCCATACCCTACCTTATAACCAGTGAATTCCTGCAAAACACTAGGGAAACGTAGTAGGATTCAGCGAGGAGGGACAGATACTGGATGCTTAAGAAGTCTTGGTTGTCAACCTGCGAGGCAACAAGAAATCACTATAGTTGGTTTTTTTTATACTTGGAAATTAATCTCTCTCTTTGCAAACTTGTAAAGGTCCCCTTAGTTACTATAACCTTCCTACCTGCGAGCCAAAGTTGTTAGACACAACGTCCTGGAATTTCTTGTGCACTGGATGTGATGGATGGAAAAGTGCAGCGATGTTACTTGGTGTAGTTTACTTCACTAAGCCTCTTCTGTGATTAGAGATCTAGAAAAACAGATATCACCAACGCTCGACATTCTGAGGACACTGTGGACGCCGAAACTAGCAGCAACAGGGGGCATTTGCGAATGCCGCCAAGGCTTAAGGAACCATAAAGGAAAGACTTACTTCTCGCGTCTCGCACTCCTGAGGCTTTGGATTGGAGCAACACCTGGTCATCTGTCAGGGGAGAACTACGCGCCCCACCAGGCAGTGGGGCTGAGACCCGCATTGCCGCCACGCCCACATCCAATAGGCAGATAAAACCAGCCCTCCATTTCCGTCCTGCGGGACCCGCACAGGTGTGTGCCGGACGAAGCCCGGGCAAAGGGCGGGCCCATTATAGCCCGTTCGAGGCCGTGATAGGACAGGACGGGGCTATCCCCTTTACATTGTCATTTTCTAAAGGATCAGGCCAAGGTTGGTGTGAATTATTTTCCATTACTGTTGCCTATTACTGCTGACAGAGCATTGTAGTGCTAGCTATATCTTATTTGTCCATATATAAGGCACTGTGACTTTCAATCCTGAGATGGGGGGTGGCACAAAAGTGGGAAAGGGAAGAAAGTCGATCCCTGGGGGGTCGTTCATTGGAACTCTTGACCAATTTCTCGTCTATGCTGGCCCAGCAAATAGATATTACTGAAAAAAGAACATCCTTGGATCCTAACTTTGATAAGCGGTCCTCTTTGGGCCGTTTGGCACAAGTCCCATCACCTAATAGGTTGGTACTTCCTGAAACATCCTACAGGGGGGGGCACTGGAGAGGGTCTTCTTCACTAGGTGCAAATAGAAACAAGATCCCCAGTATCCTTAGCTGGGGAAGATACCACATCTCCTGGGCAGGAAACATCGGTTGCCCGGGATGAAGCTCCGTGCCCCAACTGTAGGAAACTCCAAACTCGTTCCGCTACCAGTTCAAAAAGAGGCGCAGAGGCTGTGGTAGTAGCAGCCAAAAGGAAGCGTGGGGGTGCACCCTTGAACAAAAAGAAGGCCAAAATTCAAAAATTTAATGATGGGGGAATAGACCAAACGCCACTAAATGTCGAGAGCCCAGTCATGGTCCAGCAGTCAGAACACGTGCTTAGGTCGTCTTCAGCTTTCAATGATCTCTGCCATACGGAACTGGGTGAAGAATTCTGGACCAAAATGGAAAATATTTTTGTTAAGACTTGCGGCCCTTTGCACGATAGACTAAATGCTATTGAAAACAGACTGATATGTTTGGAACAATTGCACTCTGTTGCCCCAGGGGAGGGGGTGGTTTCCTGTCCACTAGCAAATAATGATATTCCAGTGAGGTCACATCAGTTTCATAATGTGCCTTGTATTCCCCCTGCACTGACAATAGATAAGCCCATAGACCCGCCACCCCAAAGACTCCCAGTGCGGAGCCATGGGGATTTAGTTGGAGAGGGTATTAATGGACATACAGCAGGGTATAGACCCCTCGAGCAGGCGAGGGGTGGTGGGCAAGTTAATCCCCAAGTCCATTCTTCCAGGAGTGTAATCCTGAATCCTCCATCTATTGAAACAGAAATTAATTGCCTGAATCTTCCACCTGAGTCCGCCCTGTACGTGGTTGTCCCAGTCTTGGACCAAGAGAAAAGGGAGGACTACGGTGTCCTTAAAAACAAATGCATTCACTGGCTCAACTCTAATAGGCCACTGCCACTGCACATATCGAGTGAAATTCTTTTTGCTCAGCGTGTAAGATGGGTAAGGCCGAGGGTGAAAAATATCGAAGGTGACTGCATAGGTATAAACTTTAGGGATACCAGGGTGGTGGACTATAGTTCTAACTGGGCACCTGGGCGTCCCGGGTCACAAGTACAGTCTTTACCCTTGACTTATTTCTATCCCACTCCAAATAGGGTGAGAGGGTTTCAGTACTGGGGTGTCCTGGACAGTCAGGAGATCAGATTACAGGATACCCACATTCCCTGGATGAGAAATAACAATAATGGTCCCAGGAGCGATCTGCACGCCCTTACCAATAGATTCAGTGTATTAGACCAGCTGGATTGGTGCCCGATTAGGGGTCCAGACCGGTCCCCCACGGGTGGCGTGGAGGGCCTGGGTACAGCTGCCTTGGATGCTGTGTCAGGGTATAAAGATACTGAGCCACCTAAGTTAGGGCAAATACTCCCTATAAAGACACCGGTGGAGGGGCCTGCTTGGGGGGACAACACGAACCCAGCAGATTCAGAAACTAGGGCGGGGATGGCAAATGATTCTATTAGAATCCTCTCCTGGAATGTGGCTGGGATTAAAAATAAATTGTTGTGCCCAGACTGGGGAGCATTTGTGGAAAGCAATGATGTTTGCCTATTTCAGGAAACTTGGGCATTGGTAGGCGTACAAAGGTGCGTGTATTCTACTTTCAGTGAACCGGCAACCAAGAAGGGGAGGGGTAGACCTTCGGGGGGACTCAGTATTTGGGTTGGTACCTACCTGGGGGCACAGGCTGTCCAGATTCCCACAGAGTCTCGAGATGTGCAGTGTGTGCCCAAACTGCGCTAATTAATGTATACTTGAGACAAACTGTAAGTGGGAAGGAGTCTGCAACTATCGACCAACTTGTACAGTTCATTTCAACTCTGGATCCAGCAGTCACTCTAATTGTGGGTGGTGACCTTAATTGCCAGTTTGAGCCACTTACTGACACATCTCATGATGGCCCAGATGATGAGGACCAGCATTGGCTCATCTCGGAACCACAGATTCCGGTGGTGAGAGCTTGGACCCCCTTGGTCTTACAAATTAATTCCTTCACCCTCTCGACCTCTCTCCGAGCCTGTACCAGGAGGACAAACTCTGATAGACCTGCTCAAATGACATTTAATAGGGAGGGCCATAATTATATTTTGGATTATATCCAGGTGGAAGCTAGAACCTGGGGTATGGTCTCAGATTTCAGAATCTATCCTAGGAAAGATAGTGACCATAACCCCCTGGTCATGTCTTTGAAAACTGGGAGCCTGGGCTTGTCGAATCCAGGTTCTGACCCAAATTCAATTGCCCCTCCGCTCTCATTAACTAATAACAGGCGGAGAGTCAAGTGGCCATATATATTGGTTTCCCGAAATAAACTGGCCGATGTTTATCAAAGGGCTCTGCCCTATATTAGTAATATGGCGGAGGTGGAGGATAATCTGGGTGTCAGCAATGAGCCCCTAAATATCCATCAGGGGCTCGTGCGGAAACTTGGTGATGTGTTCTACCCAGATGGGAGACCTAAGGTAAAATTAGTCACAGTCCAACCCTGGTACAACGCCCAGTGCAGGAAAGCAAAGAAAGAACTGGTATGTGCGGTCAAGCTTCAGGAAAAAACTGAGATTAAGCATTGCCGGCGTTTGTACAAGCTGGCCACCAAGAGGGCAAGAAAGGAGTGGGAGGCAGATAACTGGGAAGACCTAAGAAATGCATTAAAGACCAAAGACTCCAAATCGTTCTGGACAATTGTTAGTTGTGGGAGCAAGGAAGGGAAAACGACCAATGAACCAAATATAGCTGTATCGGCTTGGGAGTTACATTATGGGGAGTTGTACTCATTCCCGAGTAATGATGGTCTAATGACCCCACTCTCATGCCCCCCCCACGAGTATCGACAGGAGGGGGCCTGGGAGATTACGCATTCGAAGGTTGAGGCTGCCATTCTGAAATTGCCCCCAAACAAGGCCCCGGGTTGGATAAGATACCGGGCGACTTGTATCGCTCAGAGCCAAATATATGGTCCCCTACCTTTGTGTTCTTTATAATGCTATTCTAAAAGGAATGGGCCCCCCGGATTCATGTCGGGGCGCCGAAATAGTCCCTATCTATAAAAAAGGATGCCCCCTGGAACCGTCGAATTACAGGCCAATTAGCCTTATAGACGTCTCCCAAAAATTGTTGGGACATATCATCTTGGATGGAGGAACATGACATCTTTTCCACCTTCCAAGCTGGTTTCAGGCAGGGCACATCAACTGTGGACCAGCTATTTAGACTCCAGGTTCTATACTGGAGAAGGGTGACTGTAGAGGGTGGCAGCCTCTGCATGATCTTTGTTGACCTTCGTCAGCGTTTGACCTGGTCCCCAGAGATAAACTATGGAAGGTGTTATATGAGTTGGGCCTACCTTGTTATCTCCTCAATGTTCTAGTAAGGCTTCATACTAACAACTACGCCCAGGTGAGGTGCGGCAGGCAGGGCAGATTATCTCCATGCTTCCTGGTTAAGCAAGGGGTTCGCCAGGGCTGTGTCCTGGCTCCCACCCTTTTTTGTCTGTACATCAATGGTCTGGTAGATCACCTCCTTGGGACCAGAAACATAGACGCACCAAAGCTAGTCATGGGCCGGGTGCCCGCTTTGATATTTGCGGACGACACCTTGCTGTTGTTCAAGACATCAGTGGGCATCCAACGCATCCTGGACGGCTTCGCAGGCTTCTGTGTCTTGAGGGGATTAGAGATAAACTTGGATAAAACCAAGTTTATGATTTTCAACCCCCCGAGGCAGACACACCCGAATCCGCTCCTGGGAGGGATTCCTCTCGAGAGAGTCAAAACTTTTGAATATCTGGGTATTACCCTGGGTGAACACTTCGAATGGGACCCGCAGTTGGCAAAAGCAACACTTAAATTAACAAGAGTGGTGGGGGGGATGCAGAAGCTCCACAGAGATTCTGAGTTTAAACTTGCGGCCCCAGTTATTGAAATTTACAATGTGCAGGCTAGAGCAGCTGCACTTTATGGGGCCGAACTCTGGGGGCATCAAAATTCCCCCAGTTTGGCGAAGGTAGAACACACCTTTTTGAGGAATATATTGGGCTTCCCTGTGAGCACCCCACTAGTACCATTGCGTCTGGACTTAGGGCTGCTCCCTATTGAAGAGGTTATGTTATTACGACCCTTAACATTTTGGAAAAGACTGTGGTCCGTGCCGGAACTTGTGTCCTATAGAAATGAATTTAGGGAAACTTGGGATGCCCTGAGAGGCAAGAACATCAGATGGCTGTCATATATAAAGACCATTAGCAGTAGGATAGGACTACCTGAGCTATGGGAAACCCCGGATGTTGCTTGCCTGGAGATCACCAAAGCTGAGGTGACCCGCCACTTTAAGAATTATAATTTATCCTCCCTTCAGGCGAGTTCAGAGGTGGGAAGATTGACCACTGAGTTCCTTCAGGTTAAGGCTGAATACAAAAGGGAAGAATTTTTGGATGTAGTATTCCCTGCACTAGCAAGAAAACTCTATATGCAATTCAGATTGGGCACCTTGCCCCTTGAAGCTTTCTCTAGTAAATGGGACAAAAACAACCATAAAGAATGCCCTGTTTGTGGCTACCATCTGGAAAATGAAATTCATGCCCTTTTCTTTTGCCCAGGGTACCGGGGTGCACGCAAGTACTGGCTAATCCCCATCTGTAGAAACCTAGGATATCGCCAGTGCTCTCATGCAATGAGAGTCTTAAAATATGACACGCATCCCCCTATCACTTTTGCTGTTTCCCGTTTTTTTAATGCAATGTGGCACCGGCGTAGGAAATCGATTAGTGCTTAGTATGTATTCCCGTCCCAATTAAATGTGATGCTCGATAATGAAATCTAGTTTAATTCTGTTTTAATATGTATTTCATTTTATTGCATATATAATGTATTTTAAAAGCATTTCATATTTATTGTCTTAACATACGTATTGTATGTATTTTCTTTTTGTGCTTTTATGGTCCTCTGAGGCCGAAATAAAGTTATCGAGAGATATCACCAACTTGTAATTAGAGAAATTCAATACCAATACATATTAAGTTATTCCAGTAAATTTGTAACAAATTACCTTCAAATCAATTTTGCACGCCAAATTATTTGTCCATCACTAAGATCTAAAAACTAAACAAAACATAAACACAATCCCTAAAATACTGGATCTAATCTTCTTAATGCACAAATTCTTTTTGTCCTTTTCAAGAATGTACAAATCTGTTGTTCGTTTCAAATATTCAAAACAATTCTTTGTTTCTTCTGTGGATATACTAATCAAAATCAGAACAAAATAATCCTATGATCTTTACCACTAACAAAGATTTGAAAAATGATTACGAGTTCTTTGTTAAACAAACTATATAGTTTACAAACGTAATTCTTTCTTGCGTAGGGTGCCACAAATTAAATATTCACTTAGCTTTCTCTTTTGTGTCTCCAGGATCGATAAGGCAGTGAACTCCAAAGTCAGGAAGATGAACGCAGGACTGCAGTGTCAGTTTCAGGGAAGTTTTTCCTTGTCCCTAGAAACCAACTCTCCTAGATGATGACCGGAAGGCTAAGCACCTTCCAGAACTCAGGTGTGGTGTTAAATAGGAATGCCACACCCAAGATGGCCACCATGCCGACGCACGCTCTGCGTGCGTATCGCGGCGTTTCCTAGGGCCTTAAACATTGTTTTGAAATCGACACAAGCGGTACAAGCAGCTTGAGTCTGCATGCGCTTTTCCCTCTGTTTGACACTTAACAACAATGCCTCAATTTCAGTCCGTAAGACTTTTGGCATAAACCATTGCAGTCACTGGTGATACCAAGCATAAGTATAACCCACTCACAGCCACGGCCGGTAGTAGGTGTAACTGCAGGGCGGTGACGTGGGGAGGGGGAGGGGCAGGGTGGGGGGTAGTTATGTATGGATTACGGACTTTAACAGGTAAGTAAACATATAAATAAATAAAATGAATTTCGTTGCGCACTGCATCGCATTTGGTGATGCAGTGCACACAACGCAATAGTCAAAAACATGACAACCAAGCAATAAGTACATACAGGACAGTTTTATGTTAATTGTATCCTTTCTTCTCTTCCCTTCCCTTTGTGGTGGTGGTGATCAGATGTTTTTTTCCATTACACTGAATAAGGAAGTATATGATGTGATTCTTTTTGGAATAAAGGTAAGATGGTTGGGCTAAGATTGGCGGCACAAAGATGTACAAATAGGTATTAAGGAGTAATTTTGACTGGTTTTCTTTTGTTGGTTTTTTCAGTGAGGTTGGTCCTGATGAGAACCCGGATTTAAAAGGGGTTCGAAACGCGTAGACCGTGGAACTACCAAACACTTGCTTTCAACAATTGGTTTTGAAACAATCATGCTTTGTTGTATTCAAATAAATGAAAATGTTCAGTAGGATGGAGCAATATGTCAAAATTGTATAGGATATAAAAGGATTTATGATTTAGTGCAATTTTTTGGGTATGAGAAGTATGAGTATGAATGGTTAGTTTATATTTTTATTTACAAAGTGGTTGACGTGAATGTGGGAAGGCGAGAGAACTGTGGATTGTTGAATAGGATTTCAATATTTTTTTGTGTAATGTACAGATACAAGGTGTATTAGATGTATAGGTAATGTCTAATAGAAAACTCTTTGAAAAAACTTTTTGATAATTGAATAAAAGCTACTAACGAGTTTGAAAATGGCTGATGGTATGTCCACACATTTTTGAGATAGAAATAATCATTAAATAACAAGCAGTATTGGCACTCTTTTTTGGTTGTTTATTTACAAGTGCTCAGCCTTACTGCTTATGAGCCATACCCATTCTTGTTACATGATAATATCAAAGCACCACTGTCTATAATGACGGTTATGGGCCAATCATTCACTTTTAATATAATTTTGGGACAGTGTCCAAATGAAACTTTTCGCTCTGTTTGGTGCATATCATTTGAAGAACATCCAAAACCACTGAAAAGGAGCAAACAATGTATCTTGAGTATTGCTGAATTTGGAGCATTAGAAAGAAGTTCCATAAGGTGCAGTGTCCATCAAAAATGTTTGATTGAATGCCTCACAAGTCTTGTACATGTATTCAAGTCCACCTTTATCAAACTTTTTTGATCAAACAAATTGCACATCAGCCCAGCCATCGCATTTCGTCCCTTAGGACTGTCAGGGCAGTAAATTAAAAACATACATAAAACGATATATAACATATACATGTACAGGATATTGTTTATAATGTATCGAGACATATACACAATAACCTGTGCATGTATATGTATGGATTGTGGGACATGGCCCAAATATTGATCCCAAATCTCCAGAACACCCGTAGGGCCATTTCACGAAACTGGTGTGGGACTATCAAGCAGCTCATCAAATCAGGCCCAGACACAGCTGATTCTGTAGCATGTGCATGGGTTATGTCTGTGGCGTTAAGGCATCATGTCTGGTTCCGTAACTCAGGGTTCTCGGGAGATGTCCAGGTGCTGTTCTGCCAAGATATTGAATTAAAAATATTGTGATACAAGAATATCATGCCAAAATATCGTCAACTCTTGGGATAGAATATTGAGGGTGAGATTTACATTTATTTAGGTATATAATATTCTTTAAAAAATACTGTTGTATATGATATAGTTTTCTTTATTTTAGCTAACTAAAATATTGGTTTTAAATTAATTTAACATATATTAATTTCTGTATTATTAGAAGGTATTAGTATTATGATAACATTTGTTTTCCAAGTATAGTTTGTAAATTTGAATGTGAAATTTAAATGTGTTTAGTTTTAATAAGTAATTTCTAATTTAGTAGCGGGCTGTAGTTTTGTAGGTGATTAGGATGGAAAGTTATGAAAAAGATTTTAAAACATGAATTACATTTTTATGGTTACATTATTAAATGATCATTAAATATGTCAATTATTTCATTGCACACTATTACTGTTTATATTAATTCATTAAATCAGTTAGTTGAATCAGTACATTTAAGCACAATTTTTAATGAGTTTATATTTATGATTTGTATTAATTTTCACTATTTTAAATATTAATTAATGTACTATAATTATGTTTCATTTAATTGTTTGTCTTTTTGGGAAGTTGGAAAGTCTGTTGTTTTTAAATATTCATTTTGTATATGTTTTTTATTGTTTTCAATATGCATTTTTTTATATTGAATTAAAATGTATTCAGCTCAAATGAATATGTGTTTTATTTTTAATGTTTCAATATTTTTATATTTAAATATTTCTATAAAAACATTTAGGAATAGTAATCTAGCTCCTCCAAAGTTCAAAACGTTCCCTCCTGTTGCTCAGATTGGAGTTGGAATAGTAAATCTATCCCCCTCCAAATTTCAACACTTTCTGTGCTTTTGCTTACATTTCGCTCTTTCTAAATCAACACTTTCCATACTGTTGCTAAACCTGGAGTAGGAATAGTAAATCGAACCCTTCCAAAGTCCAAAACTTTTCTTGCTTTTGCGTACGTTGGAGTGGAAATAGTAAATTTGACTCTTTCATTATCACACTTTTTCCCTAATTATGCGTAGACTGGATTGTAAATAATATGTCTAACCCCTCCAAAAGTCAACAATTTAAGCTTCCTTTGTCTATACAGGACAATTAACCCTGCTGTCAAACTTCAGATTGTTGCCTGTTGTTTTCTTTCAAATGACCCTCTACTTACTTTCCTTCCTTTGCATGTATCCTCTCTGTGAGCACAGTTTACTCTAAGTCACAAGCATGTCTGCCTAATATTGCATTTCTACAAAGTGCCCACACCTCATTTCAAAGATCACAATATCTCCTTTCAAAAAGTCAAACCCCTGCAACCTAACAATAGCTAATCTCGTCACATAGAAACTGGAGTAAATGCATGGAACAATTCCTTAAGAGCACAATTCTATTCCCAATAAGCAATAGTAATCACTGAGAAAAAAACTAACGTTGGATTCTGAAGCAGTGTGCGGCATGGTGTACACTGCCTAAATGCATCGCTATATGAATGCAACTACAATTACAAAACAACATTTAACCCTCCTGACAAAATAATACCATAATACTCAGTGGTTGGGCAGTCGGTGGAGTTCATACAGGCTGCATAACAACCCATGATGAACTGAACAGGCATGTAATAACTGAAGACATCTTCCACATGCTACTGGCCAATGGAGACCTTTAACTTAATCCACCGGTGCAGATCCTGACAAGCTACGCACTACGACCCCTGCTTTACACCTCACAATGACAATCAGATATGAGATGATGTTAACAAAGTCTACCATCATTTCTCCCACCAACCTATGCATGCTCAAGATCATCAACTTAAAAAAAATGTTTCAGAATGGACAACCTAGTGAAGTAACCAGCTAAGTGGATAATGATCATAAGCAATACCATAAAGGGAGCTGCAGAGCTATTAAAAGTTACCAGTTTACTGAAAACCAAAAACTGCTCGCCTCTCTCGCATACTTCTTAATTCATCACACTGATAAGCGCTACATCCCATAGCACCACAACCATACCTCGGTGGTCATCACGCACAACATGAAAACACTCCCCACATAGGATCAAAACAAAGACAACAACACACTTCCAACCACACACCCTACACAGTGGAGTTTGCTACCCACGTAGGCAAGCGCTTTAGTGCCCTCACATAAGGGTAGTGATTTCAATATAAAGGTTACAATACAATACAATACACCTTGAGGAAAGTGTTGGACTTTGGGGGGTGGAACATATAGTGCCTGATTCACAAAGGTAAGCTCACAGTTTTGTGTAAGTATACGATTATTTGCTGATCAAGAAAATTATTTTACTAATAGTATCTTTAAGACTGCGGAGTCTCCGCATATAAAAAGATAAAGCAATCCTGTATCTTTATGTTCGGAGACTCCGCAGTCAGAATCAGAATCAGAATCATCTTTATTTCAATAGTTAAAAACTATCATAAAAAGTACATACACAAAACATATAAAATCCGATTCAGCATATACAATTTCAGTAAAGATCAATTTGGTTAAAACTAATCACAGTAAAAAATGTTATAGAAGAGAAGAAGAATAAGACTTACAGAGATTTAGAGAAGATAGTCCAGGGGGCCTATGTCAATTAAAAAAAAACATTAATTCATTCGTAGTTTCAGCCCCATTGCGTTCAATCCCTCGTATTCCTCAATTTAACAGCAATCTTCAGGAAACTGATAATACAACAAAGAGTCCTTGTGTCCATAGCTTTTTGGAGAAATAACAGAGCAGTTTTGGCTTGGGAGATTTTCGCCTCCTTTAAAATATTTACAAGAAATCCTCTGCGGGGTAAACTATAAAAAGGACATAATAATACAAAATGAAGGGTGTCCTGCGGAGACCTATTGTCGCAGCCGCAGGCACCCTTCTGCTCAATTGTCCGAGTAAAACCCGATGGGTAAGCTAGAATATTTGGCAACAAATTGAGCCTAAAACGGGAAATTAAAAATCTCTCTTGCTGATTGTACATTAAAAACAAATAGGGTTCCATACCCCTCTCATTACAGACAAGAGAGTAGGCTAAAACTGATTTTTTTAGCAGAGTTTTCTTGTATTCTGGCCTGCTCATATTTATCAAATAACTGCTTTTCGATCTTAAACCTGCAAGAGCTATTAATTTTAATGGGGTCAGAAAAAACCCATTCTAGCCCGATGGATTTTAAGGCATCACTAACATATTTGAGCCAGTCAATTAGCAACCACCTATCTCTCTTTAAACAGTCTGTGATGATCAATCTAGAAAGACCTGCATTCGGGTTTTGCCAAATCCGGAGCCAAGACAGGATAGGTTTAAGCTTAATCAAATCAGCTATAAACTGAAGTCCCAGTTCCTTATGTGTGATGAAAGCAGGAACGCTCTGTGGCAATCTTAACAGTTTTTTTAAGAACTTATCTTCCTCCACTTGGAGTAAGTGAGCATCCCTGAAACCCCACACCTCCGCCCCGTACGTGGCCTTCGAAATACTGACTGCTCTATATAGTGTTACGACTTGTTCCGGAGACCAACGTCCCATCCTGCGGGCAAAATTAAGGATTGAGCCATTTGCCGCAACCAGCTTCCTTGACCTTTCCTCCAATAGTTGATTAAACCCCAATTGACCATCAAAGAGTACACCCAGGTAGGAAAAGGAGTTTACAAAATCAAACACATGTGCTCCTAATGAGAAAGAAAACTTTTTCAGGGGCTTTTTCCCTGCCACCATGATGAAAGATTTACTGAGATTCACGGAGAGATCCAAACTCTCCATGAAGCTGCCGAACCCCTCAATGAGGCATTGAAGACCGACCGCGGTTCTAGCAAGCAGGACGGCGTCATCCGCGTACAAAAGTACCGGTATCTGACGCCGTCCTGCTCTCGGGCAGTCCGTTCCCAGTGTCAATAGTGCACTCTCCAGTCCATTAATGTAGAGGGAAAATAAAAAGGGAGCCAGGATACACCCCTGCCTCACCCCGCTAGAGCACGGGAAGGGATCAGTACTCACCCCTCCCGCGCTGTAGCGGACCTTGGCCGTGGTGTTCCAATGGAGCTCCCTTAAGATGTCAATCAAGTCTGGTTCCATCCCTAACTCCTGCATCAGAGCCCACAGTTTGGATCTGTTCACATTATCAAATGCTGCTGCTAAGTCCATGAACCCCATAAACAGGGTACCATTTTCACTTTTAGTGTATTTAGCAGCCAGCAAGTATAGATTAAGACATTGGTCACTCGTTGACCTACCCGTTCTAAACCCATATTGAGTCTCCACCAAGGTGTTGTGGAGGTCAGTCCACTCAGATAGCCGGTTTAATATAACTCTCCCCAAAAGTTTTGCTGAGACGTCAATTAATGAAATTGGTCTGTAGCATTGTGGATTGTCCCTACAGCCTTTCTTATAAATAGGGACAATCACTGCTGTAGACCAAGAACGTGGGAGTCCTGTTTTAATGGCCGCGTTTAAGACTCTGGTCAAAATAGGTGCCCACAGGTCAGTTTTGCTCAGGAAGAGATCCGGCGGGGTCCCATCCGGCCCCGGAGCTTTATTTCTAGACAGTCCCTGGATGGCCTTCAGGACCTCGAGGAGTGAAAATTCCAGAGCCACTTTGCTACGGGCAAAACATGAGTCCTGCTTTGCCACCAATGTCTCATCATGTTGGTTATAAAGACCTTGGAAGTGGGCTATCCAGTCACCTGGGAGAATATTAGTGCCGATAGTTAATGCACTCGAGTCTTGGAGACCTGGTCTATTTATAATTCTCCAAAACTGACTAAAGTCTCTGTTCTCCCCCGCTTCTCTAAGGTCTGCCCACACCTCCTTGTGTAGTTCCAACTTCCTTACCTTAACCTGGGCCTTATAGTTTTGCCTGCAGAGAGCTATTACCGTCTTATCTCTCGGGGAGTCCTTTAGGGCTTGTTTTAGCTCTCTAAGCGCCAAAGAACACTTTGAATTAAACCATCTAGGAGAGGAATGTACTTTGAGGGGCTTTTTAGTTTTCAAAAGTCCCTCTGCCACCTTTGTTAGTGATTCAAACTCTACGACCACCTCCCTGTCTCCCCTTTCTAGATCCAGACATACATCAATATAATTTTTACCATTCTTTATTAGGGAGCTATAAAAATCTAATGGGTTGATCGTGGACCATCTCAACCGCCTCCCTTGGTCTATAGGATAAATTGCTGTGTCCCCTTTTTGCGGATTAGATACAATATTGTTGTGTTTTAATAAGAGAGTTAAGGGGTTGTGATCACTAAAGGGACTCCACTCAATTTGAGCCTCCAAAATTCTATGTTTACCAAAAGCGGAAATCATTATGAAGTCTATTACAGAGGCACATCCTCTACCCTTAAATGTCGGTGTAACAGCCTCTCCTGGTTTGACTGAGAATAAGTCCATGGTATGAGACAGGGCAAAGGATTCACAGACCTTCATTAGCATAGAGCCTTCTCTGCCATGGTCAAAATGTGGCCCACTTTCCCTCGGACATGATGACCAGTCAGGGGAAAACGTGAGTAGACTTGGACAAAGGTGACAATTGAAGTCCCCCATTAGTATAACAGTTGGTTCAGGGCCCGCTTTCCCTGACTCTAATTCATCCTTTAACCTTGTTTCCAGTTCAGTTATTACAGGAAAATGACCATCCACGGGTCCTGAATTGTAAAAGTTCAAGATTAGGAAGCTCTGTCCAGCTCCCTGAAATCTTATTGCCTGCAGGGTATCAGACACCCAGCCTAATTGGGTCCAATTACCCTTTATTTCTAGATTAACATAGATGACTAGACCACCCCTAGCCCTTCCCGAGCTTGACTCTTTAGCAGGCCCGAAAAAACATTTATAGCCTTCCAATTGTAGATGATCTGGGGTTAGAGCCCAAGTCTCTTGGAGGGCTATAATATGAAAACCCCTAATGTACTCACACCACTCAACTGAGGTCAGTTTGGCCCCCAAGCCTGCCACATTCCAGGAGATAAAGCTTAATCCTCCCCTCTCCTCTTTTCTTTTTAGTGTGCCCACCAGGTCTTGCCCACTCCTCCCTTCTGCAAAAATCACAAGAGAACTGGCCGACTCCTCCCTCTGTATCTGGGGAGCTATAGACACAACTCCCTGCAGGTCCAGATTCCTTATACCACCCATAGTAATGCTTTGGGTTACAATAGATACATTTTCCAAAGAAAGGGCATCTTTACCCCTTCCCGGGGCGCTAGAGGTAGGGGCCCTGCCACCAGGCAGTAGTCAATCATTTTCATCAAGATCCTGCAAGGGTGCAAATCTATTTCTCCACTGAAGTTGATCATATGAAGGGCGAAGCTGGGGCATAAACTCTGGGATTCGCATCTTATTTGTGTATTGTGGAATGTTATTATATGATTTTCCATCATGCCACTTTGTGAACCCGCTGACATTGTTCATGCTGCTCCACTTTCTGGGATAAAAACAGCCCAGTGGTACCGCACGAATAGTACTTGTATGGTTCCTATTCGGGAGTCTTAGGATGTGGCCCACAAGTTTGGGATCCCTGAAGTTTGCCACTATGCAATCGCCCCTAATGTCCTTATTCCTTCCCCCAACCCAGGACACCCTCCTTACATGGACTATTTCACCATTTACACCTGAGTTCAGAGGTCTGTGTATATTTAACCAACCTGCCAGTTTCGCATGTAATTCATTATATGTTTCTTTTTCTAATGGGCCTAATTCTGGTACTCCTGCGAACACGACCACATAAGGAGTGGCTTCAGGTGGGAGATCTATGTGTGGTGGTGGAGGGCTATCTGGGCCCGGGGTAGGGTCTCGGGATTCACTTAATACATTAGGGAGGTTCGAGTTTAGCTGCTTGTTCTCCACTCGGCCTTGCATCGGCAGCTGGGGAGGAATCGGATTAGTAATTGTAGCGGAAGCTTGATGGGCTAGACCCGTATTGAGTCCCTGGGGGGTTACTGGATCATTATGTATCTGGGCCAAGGTATGAGTCACACCGTTGTTTGTTCGACTATCGTTGGAGCTGGGGTTAAGTACTACACCTCGAGAATCAGTAGGCCCAACATATGTATTCTTCTTTAACAATAACTCTAGCGTTTTACTTTGCTTCGCTACTTCATTTGCCAGCTTGTCTACTCTGCTGATCACGGGCTTTAAGTGAGTGGCAATAGATTGTTCAAAGAAACTCTTAAGATCCCCCATGACATCTTCGAACCATCTGGGCGGGATTAGTTTCGGTTCAGCATTCACCACGGTCCCCCTAGGTGTTTGCCCATTTTTTCCACTAACCTCCACCCTCACAGCCTTCCTCTTCTTATTCGGGCCCTTGGTCCTCCCTTGCTTTGTAGATTTATTCTGGCTGATACCAGCCTTGTCCCCTTGGATGTCTGTTCTTTCTTTATTTTATTTTATGTAGTTTATAAAGCGCACAGCTACCCCCGAAGGGGTGTCCCGGCGCTAGTTTCTTGCCCTGCTCGAGCAGGGAGTTGTGCACAGGGGACCCCCTCAGTCGCATTGCTCAAAACAGATGCATTAACTGATCTATTTAAACTATCTGTTACTGAAAAGGCTGTTAATTGTAGAGGGCTAGAGAGTACGGGAATAGGTGAGGCGGAGAGACTCCTTTCCATTCGCTCAATTTGCCCCGTAACCGATCTTAACATCAAGTCTATTGCGGTAGGCTTTTTAGTTGTAGTTAACACCCCATTGTTCACGACATCCGTTGATTGATTAAGAGTCTCCCCCCGCGTTAGTTTACTGGTTGCCGAACGTGTTTTAGGTTGGCTAGCCATGAGGATCTTGTGTGGCACTACCGCCTTTTTCACCACCCAAACAACAAAACTATAACAAAAAGCTTTCCCCGCAATTAGTCAAACAGTTAAAACATCCCGTGTGGCTAGGAACTGTAAAGAAACATTGTATAATACCAACTATGGGGAGTTACCGACTTTAAGATTGGCCCCCCGGACTCAACCAGAAGAGGACACTTTTGTAGTCCAAATTAGTCCACAGTACCTTAATTAGCAAAGTCCAAGCCAGGGGAGGTGGCCCGTCCAGTCCCAAGTCGTCCCCGGACGGCCACAGACGGCCCCGCCCTTGTCCCGGGCTTCTCCCGCGCGCGACTCGCGTGGCGAGAGGGGGGGTTAGCCTTTTACAGGCGCCTCCGGGCGCTCCTCTGCCGTCACCGGCGTGCTCCCGCCCCAGGGGCTGCTGGGGATTGTGGTCCGCTGCCTCGCGCTGCCTCCCGGCGTTCTGCTGCGCTTACTGCAGTGCCGCCGTTCCCCTCACGGCTCTGGGACACAATGATGAGTTTTTGGTGTTCCCCCGCTGGGCTCCCGGGGGGTCAGCCTTTTACAGGCGCCTCCGGGCGCTCCTCTGCCGTCACCGGCGTGCTCCCGCCCCAGGGGCTGCTGGGGATTGTGGTCCGATGCCTCGCGCTGCCTCCCGGCGTCCTGCTGCGCTTACTGCAGTGCCGCCGTTCCCCTCACGGCTCTGGGACACAATGATGAGTTTTTGGTGTTCCCCCGCTGGGCTCCCGGGGGGTCAGCCTTTTACAGGCGTCTCTGGGTGCTCCTCTGCCGTCACCGGCGTGCTCCCGCCCCAGGGGCTGCTGGGGATTGTGGTCCGCTGCCTCGCGCTGCCTCCCGGCGTTCTGCTGCGCTTACTGCAGTGCCGCCGTTCCCCTCACGGCTCTGGGACACAATGATGAGTTTTTGGTGTTCCCCCGCTGGGCTCCCGGGGGGTCAGCCTTTTACAGGTGCCTCCGGGCGCTCCTCTGCCGTCACCGGCGTGCTCCCGCCCCAGGGGCTGCTGGGGATTGTGGTCCGCTGCCTCGCGCTGCCTCCCGGCGTTCTGCTGCGCTTACTGCAGTGCCTCCGTTCCCCTCACGGCTCTGGGACACAATGATGAGTTTTTGGTGTTCCCCCGCTGGGCTCCCGGGGGGTCAGCCTTTTACAGGCGCCTCCGGGCGCTCCTCTGCCGTCACCGGCGTGCTCCCGCCCCAGGGGCTGCTGGGGATTGTGGTCCGCTGCCTCCCGGCGTTCTGCTGCGCTTACTGCAGTGCCGCCGTTCCCCTCACGGCTCTGGGACACAATGATGAGTTTTTGGTGTTCCCCCGCTGGGCTCCCGGGGGTCAGCCTTTTACAGGCGCCTCTGGGCGCTCCTCTGCCGTCACCGGCGTGTTCCCGCCCCAGGGGCTGCTGGGGATTGTGGTCCGCTGCCTCGCGCTGCCTCCCGGCGTTCTGCTGCGCTTACTGCAGTGCCGCCGTTCCCCTCACGGCTCTGGGACACAATGATGAGTTTTTGGTGTTCCCCAGTCCGCAGTCATAAAGATACTACTAGTAAAATACCTTTGTGAATAGCGAGCAATCGTAAACTTACACAAAAGTGGTAGTTTACCTTTGTAAATCAGGTCCACATACTAGTCCCACTTGAAATGTAACCACATTGGGTAAATTGTTAGACTTTGGGCATCCGGGTACATTTAATAGTCACATTCCACATTCTATCAAAATCAAATTTTTGATTTACAATAAATCATAGGGACTTATTTGTATTATTATTTCTGTTAAGATATTACACAACAGCATTGCTGCCTTTAAGCGCTATAAATATTGCCACTGTTATCTAATTTAATGGAGCCCAGTTTACCAACCTCAGAAAAGGGGAAATCTGAGTTAGCTGTTCCAAGATTCGAACCCTTGACCTGCAGACCATAACAGATGTCAACGGCGAGCAAATGGATAAACAAATTATGTCAGCTCCTTATGACTTTGAAAGAGCATGCGCTGTTTACTTCTTCATTTTACATTTACTTTGCCGAACAAGCGGTGAAACAGATAATTGCTCAGCTGCCTTGCGGTCAATCTTCCAGGAGGTTAAGCTTCTTGCTTTCCTCTAGCAGACCAGAAGGGACACAGTAACTTCCGCCAGGCAATCCACATGGTCTAGCAATTGTCCGTGAAAGTGATGCCTTATCGATTTCTGCCCCAGCCTCCACTGCTGGTTCAAAGATCACAGCCTCTGACAATGGCTAACAAGTTTAAAGCATTAGTCCCATTAACTGCTTTATATCAGGCCTGTCAGTCACAACAGACCACAGCATGCCGAAGCTTTTAGCTGCCGTGAACCCATTCTTTCTGCCACAGTGATCCTTGTAGCTAATGGCGGTTATCGGAAAACAACTTTTTTCCCACCGAAATACCTTTTAGCGAACTGTCAACTTGTGGAATATGATGCTTTGAATCCAGAACACATACAACAATTTCCAGTTCACCCTTGAAGCTCTGTTTTGTCCTTGTCGCCATTGTGTCTGATACAGGAATACATCATTGCCAGGTACCAGCCAAGGAATTCATCAGGAAAACTGTCTTTAGACACTGCACCAGTTGTTTAGAACTTGCTTACTTGGTATCTGATTTACTGTATGATGTTCGGTGACATGAAGGAATAACAGGTATTGCCTGTAACCTCTGTGTGCCTTAGATCCTGTTTTTATTGCAAAAAAGCAGTGAAACTGTTTTCTTTTTTTACATGTATGTGTATTGTGCTGGGTAGTGAGGCAAGAAACACGCCTATAAATAAGCTAGTAGGCTTGACTTTAGCAAGTGTTTCGTTTTTTTAATTCCTTTTTTTTTTTACACATGGACATTGAACGTAAAAACTAATGAAAATGAATGCCACCTTCTCCAGGTGGCATGCATATGTTGCAAAAAAGTAAAAGGTGGCCCATCTCAAAAAAACATGAAAAAAAGCAGTCTCAGCCCTGACGTATACTACATTGTAAGTGGGTGTGCCTATGTGTAAGAGCAAACTGCCTTCGCTCACTATGAAGATAGACCGTGGCTGTAATTAGCTGATCCATTGCCCCTTGATAGATGTAGAGTCTACATCTATCAAGGGGCACAGTCTACATTGTAGACTGTGGTGGGGAGAAGCAAAATAGGAATGACACTTTAACACACCAATAGCTGGAGAATGTTCAATAAACAGTGCTCTGTCTGTATATTTGTATAGATTTTTATTAGGATTTTTTAGGAAAACATTGGGTTAGCGCGACAGCTAAGGCTGCCTTTAGGCCATACCTAAACACGTAAGGCAGATCCAGTAAGCATGTTATTGTGCAGTTAATGAAACTCAGACATCGAATGAGAAAGCTTAAACTAAACAGATGAGGTGATAGTGGGTTTAAATCAGTGCTATATAAAACGGTATGAAAAAATGGAAGCAAGATGAAGTAAGCCAGATTGTACTACAAGTGTAACAATCATTGGCAAAGACTATATATTTTAATCCTCAAAACTAGGGCAGAGGCCTATTGGCTTTAGCAATAATTGTATCCCCCTAGATGGCCACTTGTGTCCACATACATGGGTGGCCATCTAAGAATAGTCTTTCCTAAAGCGTAAGAAAAAACATTCCAAGATGGCTGTTATGTGTTTGAAGGCGTTAGTAAGCATAGGCACACATATTGGAATATTTTTAAACCATTCAAATGTGGCAGTCTGTCGATACAGGGGCAGACTCTGGATAGAGCAAGTGGACTGAGAGAGACAAGCGGACTCAGAAAGGTACATTTTAAATAAAGAAAACTGGGCAGGAACTATAGGAGAGCAGAGAGAGAGAAAGTGGAAGAGAAAATAAGCCCTCTTGTGCTGCAGTTCGAGGTCCTGACATCAGCACTGCATGGATACAAATCACTCAATCAAAACACAGTCAGACCCAAAAGCTGTTTCACTGAGACAATCATAAGAAGAGGGAGGAAAGTCATAAGTGCAGGTGCAGGGACCAGAGATATACAGGGAAAGCACTGAATCATTAGCGGGGGCGGACACAAAGCTCACACTAAAGTCAGGATTTACAAACATTTTGCGCTGGGTGTTGTTAGACCTGGCACCATTAGGGTGGGTCTCCTTCCATTTTTGCTGTGCCTCATGTATTTTTGCTGGTGTTAGATGCTTTGGGCACTGTGCCACTGCTGTCCAGTGCCACAGTGCAAGTGCTCCCTACTGTAAATTGATGTATTATTCAGTGGTTCCATGTTTGTTTGGCTATTTGGTTTACTTGTCAGACCCGAGTACAGTGCACTGAGTGTGCCCAGGGCATGTAAATCCAAATGCTGCTGGTGGGCTTGCAGCACTGGTTGTGCCACCCACAGAAGCAGCCTTGTAAAATGTGTCTAAGGTCTGCCATTGCAGTCCCTAAACCTTCCCTTTTCTTCATATCAGACACCCCTATGGTAGGCCCAAGGGCAGGGTGTATTGTAAGTATAAGGTAGGACAAGCCCTGATGTCTGTGGCATGTCCTAATAGTGAATTAGTCATTTTCGTTTTTCACTATTGCAAGGCTACCTGTTCTCCATGGGCAGTTAGATTATTACATTCTTATACTCCTAACTGGTTCAGAGAACATGGTAGAAATTCGAGTTTAGTATGCCTGGACCCAGAATGATAAAATACCTCTTTTAGGGCCAGATGTAGGTCGCCAAATACCGGTCGGTAACGGGCGATTTCGGCCGTTACCGACCGGTATTTGGCTTTTGAGATGTAGGTGGGTCTGAATTTACAGAATCGGTATATTTACCGATTCGGTAAATTTACCACTTCGGTATTTTACCGAATCGGTAAATATACCGATTCTGTAAATCCATATGTAGGTGACACTCCTAAGAGTCGGTATTTTACCACCCAATCCTATTGGGTGCTAAAATACCGAATTCAGGTGTGCATGCACATTAGGGCCCTTAGGGCATGTCTGTGTGCCACATGGCACACATGCCTGTACTTGGGATGCTGGAGGGTGTCAAAGTGACACCCCCTGCATCCTTGGGCTTCAAGGCCCATAGGAATCAATGTGAAATACCGAATCGGTATTTACAGATTCGGTAAATAACGACTCTTACAGATTCGGTAATTTTTTACCTACATCTGCCTCCTTCCTATTTACCGACTCTTAAATACCGATTCGGTATGAGTCGGTATTTAGGAGTCGGTAAATAGGAATTACCTACATCTGGCCCTTAGTTAAGTTGGTTTTAACATTCTGGGCCCAATTGTGATGTGGGTTGGAAAGCATCCCCACCTGTGCCTGATTCTGATGTAGTTAGGAAGGCCTCCTAATGGCATTTGCTCCTTCCAAATAGGATCGGGAGCAACCCAGTGCCCAATAATGATGCAGTTAGGAACATGTGCTCCCATTGAAGTCAATGGGAGTCCAACCAAATCGTATCTGGAAGCATCCGGATGCATCGTACTTGGTCGGTCGGACTCTCCCGATTCGAGTGGGTCGAAAACCATTTCCAATCCAATTCGGTCGGGAAGCATTTCCAACCCGCATCAGAATCAGCCCCCTAGTGTTTGAAAATACCACTTTTAGAAAGTAGGTATTTTCTTGCCTAAACTTTCAAGCCTGCCTCTACTAGGCTGTGTATTCCTTGTCTGGAGTTTATGAGTGACAGGGCTGGGGGATTCCAAGAGACAGGATGAGTCAGACCAGTGGTGAATAGAGAGATCTGCATCTAGATGGGAGGGAAGAGTTGCCCCGGAACCTTGACTAGGGCTGTGCCTGCCTTCCCCAATGCTGGCTCCACCTCATGGGGTGCGGCTGATGTCTCTGCCCTGCACACTGAAAGAAGAGAAGGAATCCTGTCAACGAAGTGCTCCAGGGCTGTACTTGCCTTCCACAATGCTAGATCCACCTCCTGTGGGGCGCTTGATGTTTCAGCCCTGCACTGTGAAAGGAAAGGAGAAGTCTGGTAAACAGAGTGCTTTAGAACTGGTTTGGACTTGGCAAAGGCCCCTCTCCCATCAGAGAACAAAGGATTTGGGGATATACTTATTGGGACCCTGATCCCATGAAATTAGATCACTTTTGGACTACAAGAAGAAACCTTTACTGAGAAGAGGAACCTAAAGAAACTGAGGCGAGACTATTCCTAAGCTGAAGTGCTGCTTATGGGATTGGCCTGCAGTGGTTGCCTTACAGCCAAAGGAAGGAGAAAGGAACTTTGTGTACTTTGCTTTCAACTTGTGAAGGATCTCCAAAGGCTTGGAAAAGAGCTTGCCTCCTGCTGAAGTCTCAGGGACAACAGACTTCACGCCCCAGCTCCCCAGAGTTCTTTGGAAGTGCCTGCTGCTGTTTTGGGCCTTCTGAGGGACTGTGTGTCGCAAGGAGCTGGAAGCGCGACTCAACAAAAACTAAGCACATCGCTGTCGCTGCCGTCGTACGTCTGAACAAGGGTGTCGCAGCTGGAGTTGTCGCACTGCACCGCATCGAGAGAAGCGTCTCGCTACGAACAGGGAGCGTGTCGCCGTCTCTGCTGCCTGGCGTCGCACTTCTGAACAAGGGTGTTGCTGCTGGAGTTGTCGCACTGCACCGCATCGAGAGAAGAGTCTCACAAAGAGGAAGAAGAGTGTCGTCGTCGCTGTTGCTGCCATCGCACTTCTGAACAAGGGTGTTGCCGCTGGAACTGTCGCATTGCACCGCATCGAGGAAAGCACCTCGCATTCCCCGAGAAGCGCACCGCCGTTGGAGCTGCATCCGTCGCATTTCTGAATAAGGGTGTCCCAGCTGGAGTTGTCGCACTGCACCGCATCAAGAGAAGCGTCTCGCTACGAAGAGGGAGCGTGTCGCTGTCGCTGCTGCCTGGCGTCGCACTTCTGAACAAGGGTGTCGCAGCTGGAGTTGTCGCACTGCACCACATCGAGAGAAGAGTCTCACAAAGAGGAAGAAACGTGTCGCCGTCGCTGTTGCTGCCATCGCACTTCTGAACAAGGGTGTTGCCGCTGGAACTGTTGCATTGCACCGCATCGAGGAAAGCACCTCACATTCCGTAAACTTTTAAAAACTTTTCTGTTCCCTGCCTAATCCTTGTGCTTAGTGTGGTGGGTCTCTTACTGGATGAGCGCGGGGATGCCTAAGGGTAACCAGGCGCTATATTAAAACCCGTTAATAATAATAATAATTCCCCGAGAAGCACGCTGCCGTCTGAGCTGCTGCCGACGCAGTTCTGAACAAGGATGCTGCCGTTGTAGTTGTCGTATCGTGCGGAAGCTTCACGCAAACGTGGGAGAAGAGTGTCGCAGCTGAAGCTGTTGCCGTCGCACTTCTGAACAAGGGTGTCGCCGCTGCAGTGCTCGCATCGAACCGAGAACTTCTCGCATCCCTGGAGAAGCGTGCCGCATCTGGTAGATCGTCACGTCTTTATTTCTTTGCACCTGGACTTTGCCGCATTTCCCTCGCTGCGACATTTCTTGTTGTGGAAGCGCAACTCATCGTAAGGTAAATTGGCGCAAAGTGTCGCATCTTAAGAACTGAACTGAACTAAGCTAAAACTACCATCTTAAAGTAAAAGTATTGTGTATTTTTGTCGGTTATGGTCTTGTGGTAACGCTATATAAAGTATACTTATTTTTGATATAAAACCTTGTGTGGTGTCCATCTGTAGTGTTGTCACTGGGTTACTGTATGTGGTCACAAATGCTTTAAACACTGCCTCTGAGGTAAGCCTGTCTGCTCGTGCCAAGCTACCAAGCGGGTGAGAAGGGGTTATTTTAGGAGTGTAATCCCCTTTTGCTGAATAGAGGGAAGGGTCCCTATTTGTCACAAGTACCTACTCGTGCCAACTGAAGACCCCCAAATCTAACAGGTGTGCATCACAAAAGAGACGCAAACTAGCGCAAAATATTTGTTTTGATTTACTTTTAGCCCATGTTACCTGAAAGTTATACAAAACAGTGCAAAGAACTGCTTTGCTTTACTCTGCTTCATGGGCGGGAGGCATGGGTGGTACATGGGCATTCCCAAGCAACAATCCATGGTTGTTAACACAAAACCCAATCTGCTAACAATAGGAGACATGGTTTTGCACTAAAACAATAAAACCATTTTGAAGCAGACATTAAAAAGGAGTAATGCTTTTATTTCTTCTAACTTTTCCCACTTTGCATGTGTGATGCACTGTACATTAGACATCCGAAGGGAGAAAAGTTTTAAAGTTTGTCTAGATAGTATTTTGCACTGAAACGTGACCCTTCAAGTACATAAATGATGCCAGACTCATGCAGACACCTTTGCACTATGGTGCAAATGTCTGTGTGTGGTGCTTGGCAGCCTATTGTGCACCAATTCTATGGAGAGAGCAGGATAGTGCCCTATCTTAGTAACTATGGCATTTTCCTGCTCTCTTACTCTCCTGCAATGCATCACTGCATGAATATTAAAAAATACACCAAGACATATCTTTATCTTCCAAGGAGGACATGATTACATTTGCCACTGTGGCCCTGTTTCTGTTTCCTCTAATCTTTTTTTTTTTCATTATAAATCTTTTTATTAACATACATCGACATCAAATACACAGTACAGAGGAATTAGCAATATTATACATGGTGGAGACAATAAGTAAGAGCTAATGACAACATTACATCATAGGGGTGGGTTACGGGGTAAGGGGATCATCATGGTCAATACTATGTGGCGGATGGCATATCTCTCCTCGGGTTTCCTCTAATCCTAATGCTATATTACCAGGAAAATCTTTTGAGATGTAATGGAATTTGATAATGTTCTGTGATGTCCAAAGGCTGGACTATGCTACAGATGTTTCTTTGAATTTAGGTAGGCAAGTAGGGCCTGCTCCTCCATAATGGTGGAGGGGCATTGCCCCACCTGTCAGAGCCAGCCAAAGAAAAATAAAAGTATAATGAAACAATATAATTTTATTTTACTTTGACTGGATTTGATATGCATGGATGGCGGGGCAGGGCAGCCCATGACAGGCAGGTGTTGGCACTTAGAAGTGCGCATATATGTTTGTCCGGCCGTCCTAGGCCGGCCAAAAATACATGTGCACTTCTATTTCACCAACCCTAGTGTGAACACAGCTGAGTTCACGCCTGGTTAGAAAAATGCCTCAGGCTCGCAGGCAGTGTCTGAGCGGCAGAGCAGGCTGCTTAGACGAATCCAGATGCTGCTCTCCCAGCAGAGCAGCATCTAGATTGCATTAGCATTAGATTGGCATTTAAAAACTCTGCTCTTTTCACACCCTGATTAGCCTTCTCCCCTACACCCTGCTCTCACAATTCTGTAGCGCTAGGATGCCTCAGGGTAGCTATCGCGCTCTACAAATCCTCTTTCCATTCCATTCCATTCCAGCTGCCTCTGCCTTCCAAGAGACTACTGGGAGAGCTCCAAAGCCGGAGGCGTCCGTTGGGAGGCTGCAGGAAAAAGGTAAGTTTTTTAAAATTATTATTTTTCCACCCTCCCCAATTGCCCGCCCCCCCCCCTCTTCATGTTGTGGCGGCCACTCAAAAAACAGCTTTTAAAAATTAAAAAGGATGCCTGGCTTGTTCTATGGTTATGAAACAGAACAGTGAATTCTGTGAGTTTATAAAGCCCTCAGAAGTCGTATAACCCCGAAATGCTGAATCCCATTCTGTCAAGGGTAACAGGAACTTCGGAGAGGATTCTATTAATCACTTCAGGCTGAGCCTGATCTCAGGCTGGGCCTGCTGTCAGGCATGTTATGTTGTGCTTAGCAAAGTAGGGCATGTCCTTGAGTTTAGTGCAACCTATGCCTGTGTAATTCTCTCTCAACAGAGACATGTATGCAATTGTTCTTTTTCGCTTCACCAAGATAGATTTCTGAGACCAGAAATCTTGACCATAGATTTTCTAGGTCTATATTTCTTAATTTACTAATACTTAAAATTCGCCTTATATTTATTATGCAGAATAAAAGCCTGTTAAGCAGCTTTTGTAGCAAAGTAAGCATTGGGCCTTGTACAAGATTACATCATTAATTCTTCAACATTATCCTAGTTCTGCAGTTTATATCTGAGATTCTATTAGCGCACGTTTCTTGGTCTCCGGTGGAGTTACATTTTAAATAGGAAATTGACCAATATTTGTTTTTTAAGTGATAGATTGTAGTGTATTTTATTCATTTAAATGGAATTTCTATACAGATTATACAACATCGGTATCCAAGAGAAGGCACTGGAGTGGATCATCTCGTTCCTCGCCGGAAGAACACAGAGTCCGCCTCCCCCCGTTTCGCTCCGAGGCCACCGAAGTCATCTGCGGCGTCCCGCAAGGATCTTCACTCAGCCCCACCCTCTTCAACATCTACATGAAACCTCTCGCAGCCATCGCACGCCAGCACAACCTCAACATCATCTCTTACGCCGACGACACCCAGCTGATCCTCTCCCTCACCAGAGACCCCGACACCGCCAGAACCTGCCTACACGAAGGGATGAAAGACGTCGCCGAGTGGATGAAGGACAGCCGCCTGAAACTGAACTCGGACAAGACGGAAGTCCTCATCCTGGGATCTTTGCCCTCCGCCTGGTACGACTCCTGGTGGCCCCCAGCCCTGGGCACCGCACCCAAGCCAACCGACCACGCACGCAACCTGGGCTTCATCCTGGACCCCTCCCTCTCGATGACCAGACAAGTCAACGCCGTCTCCTCCTCGTGCTTCAACACCCTGCGTATGCTTCGCAAGATCTTCCGCTGGATCCCGACCGAGACCAGGAAGACTGTCACCCAGGCACTCGTCACCAGCCGACTGGACTACGGAAACACCCTCTACGCCGGAACCACAGCCAAGCTACAGAAAAGACTCCAGCGCATCCAGAACGCCTCCGCCCGACTCATCCTGGATGTCCCCCGACGCAGCCACATCTCCAGCCACCTGAGGAACCTGCACTGGCTCCCCGTCGACAAGAGGATCACGTTCCGGCTCCTCATCCACGCACACAAGTCTCTCCACGACCTGGGCCCCAAGTACCTCAACGACCGCCTGACCTTCTACACGCCCACCCGCCAGCTACGGTCCACCAGCCTCGCCCTCGCAGCCGTACCACGCATCCGAAGAGCCACCGCCGGAGGAAGATCCTTCTCTTACCTGGCTGCCAAGACTTGGAACTCCCTCCCCATCCACCTTCGGCTGACCCAGGACCATCTCGCCTTCAGGAAACAACTCAAGACCTGGCTGTTTGAGCAGTAGCATACCCCTCCCCCCAAGCGCTTTGAGACCCTCCCGGGTGAGTAGTGCGCTATACAAATGGCATGATTGATTGATTGATTGAAATGACTGTCTTAATGATGTGCGTGTTTTTATGGTTCAGGATAGCACCGAAATAAGATATCTAAGCTAAAGAGGGAGTTACATACATAGTGTACCCTGTGATATGGGCTTCACATCTTTTGTAATTTACTTATAGCAATGTTTCTTTCACATTGGTTTGGTGCATTGGAATTTAAGTGCTGAAATATGGTGGAATTTAGTGGAATCTCAAATTGCCACGTCAAGCTCGAGAAACTGATCTACGTTTTTTTTTTTTGCATTCTGGAACTTGTGGTGCTGTATTTCTTAAAACAAAATGGAAAGTGGTAGAATAAAAACAATAAAACTACGATGAAAAAAACTACCCCCCTTGGGTGACACACAGAGAGACAGTACTGTCTGTTTAGCTAACATCACTTTGCAAGCTGTCAGTTTCAAACCAGCAAAACCAAGTGCCAGGCTGCAAAACTGTGCCTCTTAAAGCCAGGAGTGCTGACAACTGACACCAAAGTCACTTATATATATTGACACTTAACAATTGGTGGCATGCTATTAGCAAAGATGTTTAATCACTTCCAAATGTTTTTTTAACCTTTTCGGCTGAGCCAGCTGTCACCTTTGTTCAAGATCAGGCTTTTAATATGTGTCAGAGAAGGCCACTTCGATCTCATGTCATCTATTCAAGGTCGTGCATCCCAGTGTTCTTATTGATATTTTGACCTCAGCTGTTGGTTTATTATAAGTACTATTCATCAACCACATGTTGATTGTCAATAATGACGTCTGGAGGTTTGTCATTACTATAAAGTTGAAAAAACATTTTCAGTAGTGGACATGAATGGTGGCAGAAGTGAAATACTAACCTGCTGATGTCTCTGAAGGGGCCCTCAGCCACATGTCATGCATGTCCTAAGGGGTGGGTCAGAGGCAGTCTCATGTCAATCACACATCTGGATAGGGAGTCTGCCCTGTGCTGGGTGAAGTCACTCTTGTGCTGCCCCTCTGAATGGGTTACATGGCTGAAGAACAGTCACTTGTTATACAAGTATCTGGGAAGATACGAATACTAGAGCGATGTCTTTTACATGCCAGGTAAACACCCGGAACTTCAACATGGCTGGGACAGAATCAGTCACACACCAGGCATGGCCCTGAAATATCTGTATGCCTGTGGCAGCGTGTCAGGTGTCAGGCATACATCTGAGAATTAGGCAGGAGGCCAGTCAGTTACTTGTCAGGTGCTCCTTTCAAAAGCAGATAGGGCTTGCAAATACTCATTTACAGGTTAGTAACATGTGACCGGCCGGTAAGGCAGAAGGAGAGTCAGTCACATATCAGGTGTATCTCTTTCCAGCCATCTGTTTGAGGCAGAGGCAGCCATATATCAGGGCCAGCAACGACAGACTGGAAGGGTTCTTGCTGAGTCCATCATTTCCAGGAAACTTGAGAAAGATCAGTAGGTCTGGTATAGAGTCAGGCCCTCGTCTAGTTAACTTCAAATAAGCAAGTAGTGCTAGGCCAATGTCAGTCACATTTCAGGCACGGGAGATGCCAGTGCACTGCCCTTCTTCGTGGCCATATCGTAACAACCATTGGCAAAGTTAATAGGGTTGGCATTTTTACACTGCATGCATGCAAGGAAACACATTGCCAAGTAATACACACATGCAAACACAGGAAGGCTGGAATAGGGCTGTTTATACATACACAGTACAAGTCACATACATGCACCCATATATGTAGACAAAAGAGGTAGAACAAAGGTACCTATGCACACCTTTCAGTGTGTTTGGCAAACTAGCTCTGGTGATGCATGTGTGACATCTATTCTGAGTGTGTAAGGTTTTCACAGATGCCACCTGTGCTGCATACTGCACTCCAAACTCCACTTTGCATCCTGTAACCCTCACTCCTTCATAGTGTGAATCATTTAGATTTTTTGTTCAGTGAAATGGTGTCTACCAAACTTCCCAAAAGTACAACACAGGCCTCTATATTACCTTCTACCACTATAACATCAGTGGCTTACTTATAATGGTATTGGTGTTGATGCAAAGGAAAAGAACTCAGTGGTGATGGAAAAAAATCAGAGTGGGAATGCTGGCCATGAACATCAGCTGACATAAGTCCCTCTGTTGTACTTTACAAGCCAGGGGTGTAGTTATCAATAGTGCAGCTCGTGGAGTGGTACCAGTGCTCAGGGGAGTGAGGGACACTCTGCACCCCAATTAATGCAGTTATGTTTCTCCACACCATTGCAAAAGAAGTCCACTTTCATTTTTCCCATTAGGGCTATATGGCCATAGCACCCTTTTATTTATTTATTTTGTTTTGAAAGCTATAGATAGTGCAAACAAGACCACCGAGGGTATCAGAGCACTTTACAGTGTATGCATCAAAAGGGGTACAAGCAAACAAAACAGAATCAACAAAGCTAAAAATTCACAGTCATATAATGCCCAACATACTCGTGAGCAAGGCAGCTGGACTACAAATCAACAACTATGGCCCCAGTGTCCAATAGAGAAGCCTGATTGAGGCAGAAATTTCTTCATCAAGAGCCCTTTGACTTTTATTTTGAAGATGGCTGTGAAGGGGTTCCCTCTGACTTCGAGGGGAAGGGAGTTTCAGATCCTCTGAGGCATACTTGAGAAGGCTCGATTGTAGGTCTTTTTTTTCTTGAATTTTTGTGGTTTGAGTGATAGGGTGCTGGTGCTTCCGGGGGCTCTCAAACCACAAGAGATCTCAAGCTTATGAGGTAAAGCGGGGTCTTGCAGTGGATGGCTTTGTGTCCCATGCATGCAATTTTTAACTGTATCCAAGCTTCATATGGAAGCCATTTCAGGGCCAGCAAATCCAGAGAAATATGGTTGTATTTTTTAGCACCAGTTACGAGCCTAGCACCTGAATTGAGAGCAACCCTAAGAGGAGCCCTCTTCACTCTGGGCAAGCCACACAATGTTGCGCTACCATAGTCCAGCTTTGAGATCACTAATGCTTTCACTGGAACCTTTAGGTCATGAGCAGGGAGAAAGGGTTTGAGTTTTCTTAGGATGCTGAGTTGGAAGTTTGCTCCTTTGGTGAGGGAACTAATGTGCTTCTGCATGTTCAGACTTTTGTCTAATATAATACCCATAGAGGAAGCTAAATAAATGAGGTGAGGTCTACAGTTAAGAGCAGTAAACAGATTCAACCATTGTTCCATGACCTGAGATTGTTTGAGGGGTGAGATTAGGAGGAATTCTGTTTTCAGAGCATTCAGCTTCAGGTGGTTACGTGTCAGCCAGCTTTGTGTTTCCAGCAGGACTGAGTTGAGGGACTGAATGTCCTCCGGTGAGGCGATATTCATATTATTATATATTATTATTATTATAGTTGGGTATCATCTGCACACGTGTGATAGTGAATGCTGGATGATTTGAGAATTTCTGTCAGAGGCTCCAAGAATAGGTTAAAGAGCGTGGGGGAGAGCGCTGAGCCCTGGGGAACCCCCAGAGTGACCTATGTAGGCTGGGACAGATTCACATTGAAACTTTGGGATCTGTTCTGCAGGAACGAAAAGAACCAATTCAGAACAGGCCCACACAACCCCATCCTGTGTTCCACGAGGTCAATTAGATTATGATGTTTGACAGTATCGAGTGCTGATGAAAGGTCAAGAATGATCAAAAGGCATTACTCATTATGCTCCAACATTCTTAGCGCATCATCAACAATGTGCGTCAGCGCAGACTCTGTACTATGGCCCAGGCGGAATCCAGATTGGCATTGGTCTAGGAGTTGGAAATGGTCGATGTTGTTACAGAGTTGTGATGTTAGTGATTGGGCGAAAGTTATGAACGTCTGTGTGATCAGCAGATGGTTTCTTCAGAATCGGGGTAACTTAGTCCGATTTAAGGCAATCCGGGATAGCACCTTGACAACGTGATGCATTGCTGATCGTAGTCCAAAGTGTTAGTATTGAGGATCTCACTTCCGGGAAATGGTACAACGGCAGAGGGTCGTTGTAGTGATTGGAAGGTTTCAAAGTTGATAGCATTTTGCGTATAGTGCATTCATCCAGGGTTTGGAACAGACTCCTGGATGCATTGTTTTGGGGAGGTAAGGCAGTTCAGGGTCAGTAATGTCCCACCCTCGGGGACGAAAGACGATCAGTGGACTGATCGACAGGTGATCAAGGGCAGAGCGTAATTCAGTTTCAATCTTGATAGTCTTATCCATGAAGAAATCTGCAAATTCTTCACAGTTCGGCAATGTCCCTTGACCCAGTGACGAGAGATTAGGATGACTGTTAGCGTGAAACTTGATGAGTTCAAACAGTTTTTTGGGATGTTTTTTGCTTGCTCTAGTTGAGTTCTAAAGAAGGTGGCCTTCGACCATCTGATGCATTTAATATATATGCTTCTCAGGGATCTCAAATGGTAGAGATGTTCAAGGGAGGGATGGGCTCTCCACAGCCTTTCCGCAAGTCTTAGATTTCTTCTTTCGGAATTACCCTTACCGTGACACCGTTCCATGCTGCTGATATATATTTTCAGATATTTGTTCTTTACTTTGTGATTCAAGCATGCATCACTGTGTCTTTATTTGCATATCTATTGGATCATTTCACCTGCAGCTCAAACCCATAATTAAAATTATAAATACCCTACATGTGCAGACTAGAGAAAAAACAAAGAAAGGAACATTAAACACAGCTCACTTGTACAAATAATTGTCAGTTCTTTATCTAAGGAAGTTGGGTGTTTATTGACAGTTTAAGATTGCATTGATTTTTGCCCACTCTACCACTGCAGACAGGGACCACCCTTATGCAAATTAGAGCCTGTTGTGGTCCTATACAAACAGTCCAGTTCAAACTTCCCGGCTATGTCCAGGTTTCACGGTTTGGACACAGTCTTGCAATTCAATGCAGTTTAATGAATTGCCCACTTGGGCGGTTATGTATGACTTCTTACTTTTATTTTGGAAATTTTGAATCATTGATTGTGGATTTTACCCCTCCTTTTATCTGTATCCAATGACTGCAGTATTATTATTGTGCGTATATATATATGAGGTTTTGCTTTCCTATGTTAGACTAAATGACTAGGTCAAAATGGCGGAATCACTGCCTTGTTATTTTCTGTTATTTTTCACACTGGTGGAGTCCCTTTTCTATGTTTAACAAATGACGTATATTTAAATGTGTGCACTGTTATGCTTCTGTAGCGTGACCAAGCCGAAAGGTGAAACGCGTTGCTGTGCAGTCATTCGAATAAACTAACTGCAATTCGAGCGAGGTGTCCGTGTTATCTTTCCTGGAGTCGGGGAGTGCTGATCGATATATATATCTATATATATATATATAGACTGGAAGCTATAAATTTAACATACTTAACTTCACATCTACGTACCCAGTCAATGTATTGTTAGTCTATATTTGGATGTGATATTTTTGCAGGTTGATATTTCGATCATCATATTGTGACAACACCTGATACCCTAGAGGACCGTCGGTTTTCAAATTGCTCTGAACAGTTACCTAATGAATGAAAAAGGAAAACAAAAAATGTTATATATTATGCCTGAGTTTTGAATGGCTGCAGAATGTGGTTCTCTCCTCAGCAGATATCTCCAGCAGTACTCTTTGTACAGATGTTGGCAGCCCAAGGTGGATGCTGCAGGCTGCCAGCCTCTGTGGTGGAGCTGTCTGTTAAGTAAGTAAGACCAGGTTTGCACCTCCTTTCAAGTATAATCGTACCAGGGTAAATGTGACCCAGTGTAGCCTTCCTGCTTTATTTGTGTAAATTCACGGTGTCAGCCGCTAGGCAGGAACGCCTGATTAGCTCTGCAGTCCTGTGAATTTAAGCGAGGGGGACTGCTTTAATCACAGATAAACAGCTGACAAATTCCAGGAGCAGGAAGACTACATTAATTCCCTGAATGTTATGGTCTCATTAGGCACTAATGGCATTTTATTACTTCAGCAGACTCAAAGAAGCACGCAGCATCAGCAAAGAGAAGAGCAAAGTCGCATTCTCTTCCTAAATGGAGAAAAACAAACATTTTCCTTGTAAACCAACTGGCCTATCTTAACTGTAATGTGAAGGGGTAACCGTGCAAGTGAGTGCATTGTGGATTCACGTCACTGTGATGGTTGGCATTCCTGGGTGAGCAGTGCCTTCTCCAGTGTTCTTCTGGGAATATTCCACTGGCAACAAGAGCAGTTGTTGTTTCATAGAATGGGTTATATATGATAAATAGGTTGCTGAGGGGCCAAATGTAAAGACAAGGAGCGGAAATAACAGAAAGTAAAAAACAAGAATTCTGGGGGAAAGGCCGTCAAGATGGCAGAAAGAATGTAACTTAGGTGCCCTCCACCCAATGCTGTCCCTTGTAAAGAGTAAAAGACTGTTGTCTCCCCACAGCGGCTGCTGTGAAGTCTAAAAGCGCCAAGGACCATGTCTAAAGCCACACAACCTAGATTCAGCGAGTCTTTGGTCTGTGGTCGGTAATACCCCCCTTCCCCCCCATCCGCCCCCAAATCCTAGCCTGTGGTTTGGAGAGCCCATGAGGGTAGCCGGGGCAGATAGGCAGCAGCAGCCAGAAGACCGCATGTCTGATCTCAGCTGGCTGGACTGGGTAGAACCGTCTCCTCCAAGAGACAGAAGAGGCAGGCGGCAGGAAGACCTGCGGGGAAGCGTTTGTGCATTATTAATAGTGTGTATAATTGTAATCTACAAGCAAATTCACATGTGTAAACTGAAATGATACTATTGCTTTTGAAAAAGATTTTCATAGGGACTGGTAAAGTGCATTTTTCCTGGCTTATGCTAACTAGCCCTCACTCTGCTTTGACAGCCATCTGGTTCAAAATGGATGTCACATTCACTGTATATTATTTCTGCCGCACATAGTCAAGCAAGTCATGTTGGTTTATTTTCAATGACACTGCTTTTGAAGAAGAGTCTTTAGCATGGGCTCAGTAATGTGACATTTCCCCAAGGAACTTCTGATTGCACACTGTATTGCATTCATTCACAATGGATCACTGTTGTTTTGTAACTAGCTTGTTCTGACACCTCTGAATGAAATTAGGCCAGAGGGGACTGAATCCATTTTCGTGTAGCTGGTTAGTGCTTAGGTGTTAACGCTGTATTGTTTTAAAGTCTTATCTATGATTTGTTGAAAAAGTATTTCTTTGCTCACAAAACAATGTTTCTGCACTTTCACTGCTTTTCTATGAGAAGATTTCCTACATAAACCCTCGATTTTGGAAGTAAGCCATGAGACCTTTCCTATGCTACTAGAGATGCTGTCTGATTTCTTAGGGATTTTGCTGCACATTTGGGACTTAGAATTTTCTCTGATATTCACTCTTCTCTGTACTGATGATCTTTATGCAATTGATTTCAATGTAACCCAGCAGTTTCTGACTTTTTTTATCATCCTGTATTTTACCTTTTCAATTTTTGTAATATAAATCTTCATAACTTTCTGATCCCACCCTAGAACTCACTCCTTTCTTATTTGACAGTATTTTTGATCTGAAGATTTTGTGCCTTATCTCAGGACACATTGTCGCATGACATTGAGAATAACACCGTTGTCTATCCACCAAACCAGTTGAGATGTAAGATTTTAGGGGTACAGTGTGCCCACGTCTGCAATCGGGTGCAATGGAAGAAAATGGAGATCGGAGCTAATGCCACTCGATGGGAAGAGTGGGCCTAAGTGCACCGCCTGTGCCAACCAGGGCGGAGTGAGAATAGAGTATAGTATTTCACTGCACTTATGAGAATCGGATTGTAGATGAAAAGGAGGTGAATTATAGGCTGACGGCGCAGATGTGGTTGAACATTTTATTCCAGGGACCTTAAGGCCTGCAGTGCTGGATTATTGTTTGGAAACACAGAGTCATATCTCAAGACAACTCCAAATGCTATACGAATGGCAATGGTCTGGTCACAGGAAAGAGACTGAGTTTTCCCACACTAACAGTTCAAGAGCTTTCAGTTTCAGTGGGCAACTAAAGGTGGTGGATATTAGTTTAAGAACTGAGCTTTGGATTGGACGCATATGAGCAGAGCCCAGAGACCAGATACTGTAAGCTCATCTCTGATGTCTGCATTGATGGAGGGGTAAGGAGTGCTCATCCTAGAGTGTTAACCCCTTCGGGGCTGTTGACGAGCTGGGCTCGTCTTGGAGCAGGGCGCTCGCACGCTGATGACGAGCCCAGCTCGTCATGAGCCCCACCCTCGGGGGAAGCGCCAGCGCTCCCCCCGAGGGTCTCCGATCCAGAAGTTTTCTGCGGGGATGGCAGGGGAAGACGTTCCCCTGCCTCCCCCCGCCCTCCTGGCCGCGTCATCAATGACGTCAGCTCGCAAAGCACGCTGACGTCATTGGGGGTTCCCTTTGTCCTCCGACGCGCAGGGAAGCCATTTGCTTCCTGCGCGTCGGAGTACAAAGAGGTTAGTTTTGCGGCTGGGGTGGGGGGGATCGAGTTTAAACTTGCATCGAGGGAAAGGAAAGCCTTTTCCTTTCCCTCCATGCAACTTTAGAGCATTCCTGCTGCACGATCGTGCGATCGTGCAGCAGGAATGCTAGGGATTTAATTTTTGTTGTTGTTATTTTTCAATTTCTTTGTTCGGGGATCGGCCCCTTGGGGAAGGGTCGCTCCCCTTTTTGGGGGAACAGTTACTGTGAAGTGTTTTCGTGCCTCTCATGGTTATAAATGGCCGTTTTTAAAAAAAAATGCTTTTGGGGGTCATTTTGAAATTATAATTATAGTGCTTGTTTTAATCAAGGATGCAAGTGCCTCTGTCCTTCATTACTGTTTATTTGAAGTGGCTAAAAAACACACCTGTCCTGCCTAGGCAAAGCTCACTAGTGTTTTTGGGCTGATGAATGTTTTTTTGTATTTGTGCTGCAACTCGAACACCTGCTTTGTCTTCTGTGACCATGTGTGTGTTACTATGCCATCGCAGCGATGTGCGCAGGGGTCCCTTGAGTGAGCTGTCCATCATAGTGGGAATCTCACTAGTGTTTTTGGACTGATGAATGTGTTATTGATTTAGAGCTGCAACTCGAATACCTGCTTTGTCTTCAGTGACCATGTGTGTGTTACTATGCCATCGCAGCGATGTGCGCAGGGGTCCCTTGAGTGAGCTGTCCATCATAGTGGGAAGCTCACTAGTGTTTTGGGCTGATGAATGTGTTATTGATTTAGAGCTGCAACTCGAACACCTGCTTTATCTTCAGTGACCATGTGTGTGTTACTATGCCATCGCAGCGATGTGCGCAGGGGTCCCTTGAGTGAGCTGTCCATCATAGTGGGAAGCTCACTAGTGTTTTTGGGCTGATGAATGTGTTATTGATTTAGAGCTGCAACTCGAACACCTGCTTTGTCTTCAGTGACCATGTGTGTGTTACTATGCCATCGCAGCGATGTGCGCAGGGGTCCCTTGAGTGAGCTGTCCATCATAGTGGGAAGCTCACTAGTGTTTTTGGGCTGATGAATGTGTTATTGATTTAGAGCTGCAACTCAAACACCTGCTTTGTCTTCAGTGACCATGTGTGTGTTACTATGCCATCGCAGCGATGTGCGCAGGGGTCCCTTGAGTGAGCTGTCCATCATAGTGGGAAGCTCACTAGTGTTTTTGGGCTGATGAATGTGTTATTGATTTAGAGCTGCAACTCGAACACCTGCTTTGTCTTCAGTGACCATGTGTGTGTTACTATGCCATCGCAGCGATGTGCGCAGGGGTCCCTTGAGTGAGCTGTCCATCATAGTGGGAAGCTCACTAGTGTTTTTGGGCTGATGAATGTGTTATTGATTTAGAGCTGCAACTCGAACACCTGCTTTGTCTTCAGTGACCATGTGTGTGTTACTATGCCATCGCACCGATGTGTGCAGGGGTCCCTTGAGTGAGCTGTCCATCATAGTGAGTAAATGGGGGAAAGATGGTGCACACCGCTAGTTGGTGGGCGTGGCCAAACGGGGGTCTTCTGTGTGAGTTCACATGCCTCTTATGTGTCTAAATGGTCAGAGACTGATGAGAGCAGCAGATGGGGAGAAAGAAGCTCCTGGTCATAGGAACTGTTTTTGGATTGCGCTTGTGAAAATCAAGGATGCAAGTGCCTCTGTCCAGCATCACAGTTAACCACAGTAATTCTGCTGCCCCCCTCCACATGAGAATCCCTGATGACGTCAGCGCGCACAGCGCGCGCCAACATCTTCAGGGATTCCCAGGCGGTCCGGAAGCCATTTGCTTCCTGTGCCTGGAGGTGTTAGGTTGGTTTTGAGATTTTTGGGGGGGTTTGGGGCTGCAAAGAGGCATCAGGGGAGAGGCAAGTGAATTTCCTCTCTCCTGATGTCTCTTTGTAGGGCATTTATGCCTCACGGTCGCGCACAGCATTGCGATTGTGCGGTGGAAATGCCCCCACTAGCACCAGGGATTTTATTTTAGATTGTAGGAAGTGACCCCAAGGGTCGCTTCCAGGTGGGTCGGATTTTAAATTTAGATTTTCTGCCCCCCCGGTGGGCAAATCAACCCGTACTTTTGTCCGTTTTGCCCTTTTTGATGGCCCATCTGTGTGGATGTGATTTTGGGGATAAATTTGTGTGTTGTTTATTCATTTGTTATGTTGTTTGTGAAATGCAGTATTATTATTTTTTTTCTTCTTTGTTTTTGATCCAGGCTTTTGCTGTTTGTATTGGTGTAGGTTGTGGTTCAGTTAATGCTGGTTTTGCAGCTTGTGTAGTTGCATGTGCTTGGTAAGTAAATGTTTTTTGTACTACTTTCCCTAGATGAATGTGTTTTTATGAAAAGTGTAGTTATTGCTGTTTGTGTGGCTTTGTGTTTCTTGATTGTTAACTTTTTTTTGTATTGCTGCTTGATGTGTACTTTGTCTAATCTATACTTTTTTTTTTCTTTCTAGTGGGATTTCCTTTCTTTTTGCTGTGTTTCAGCAGAGTAGGTGCTGGTGAGTGTTCTTATATTTGGTTAGATTTGAATTGTTTTTGAGTGTATTGATCTTCGTGTGAAGACTCTACCTTGTTTACTTCTTACTTTGCACAGTGTAGGTTGTTGTTCACTTGTGTGTGTAGTCTTCTTGCTTTGTAGGATAATGGCTGCTCGCAGGATGACTGCTCAGCAGGTTGTTAGTTTGCTTTTTGAGTCTTCCTCTGACCATGGTCCAGACACTGACTCCGATTCGGAGCATGAGGTAGGTGCAGAAGATTCAGGCAGTGAGTTTTCTTTTCGCATGGTATCATCGGATGATGATTCTTCTTCTAGTGCTGATGAAGTGCCTGTGGTAGAGAGGGACATTGATGTACCGGTAGAGAGGCAAGAGCCATCTGAGCGGCAGCCTAGGTCCTCAAGGTTTCCCTTTTTTTCTCGTCGGGAAGAGGCAAGTGTGGTAAAGGCTGCGCCCAAAAGGTTTCACATTGCTGTGGTGCGCCAAGGGTTATCTGGTGCTGCTAGTCTTCCTGTTGTAGAGCAGCATGAGGCATCTGGTGCTGCTAGTCTTTCTGTTGTTGTTGAGCAGCAAGTGGCATCTGGGGATGCGAGTTCTTCTGTTGATGTTGAGATGCAAGAGGCAGCTGGGGATGTGAGTTCTACTGTTGGTGTAGAGATTCAAAATGTATCTGGGGATGCTAGTATTCCTGTTGGTGTAGTGATGCAAGAGGCATCTGGGGATGCTAGTGTTCCCGTTGATGTAGTGCAGCAAGAGGCATCTGGGCTGCAGGCTAGGGTGGCTTCTTCTCCCGATGTTAGTGATGACGTCTGGGTTGCCCCTGGCATGGTGCAGCCAGAATTGCCAGACTTCACTGGTGTTCCAGGGTGTAGAGTGAATACTGACAATTTTTTGCCGATTCAATTTTTTCAGTTGTTTTTTGACGATGAGTTTTTGCAAGAGATTGTGGAGCAAACTAATTTGTATGCAGAGCAGTATTTGAGGGACCACAGTGCCAGCCTTAAGCCCCATTCTAGAGCTACCCATTGGTCTCCCACATATGTTGAAGAGATGAAGAAGTTTTTGGGATTAACTTTTTTGATGGGCTTGCTAAGGAAGCCATCAATGTCTTCTTATTGGTCCACTAGTCCCTTGATGGCAACATCTATATTTCCAGCAGTTATGACTTGTGATCGATATGTGTTCCTTCTTCGCATGATGCATTTTGTTGATAATGATTTAGCGTTGCCACGCGATCACCCTGATTGTGACCGTCTTTTTAAGATTCGGCCTATCCTTGATCACTTTGTTGATCGTTTTCCTGAGATCTTTGCTCCTGGAAAAGAAATAGCTGTGGACGAGTCTTTGGTATTGTTCAAGGGCCGCTTGGTTTTTAGGCAATACATTCCTAGTAAGAGGGCACGCTATGGAATCAAACTGTATATGCTGTGTGACAGTGATACTGGATATGTTTATAATTTCAGGGTGTACACCGGTAAGGATTCCAGCATTAACACTTCTGCTTGTCCGTCCACTTTTGGAGTGACTGAGAAAATTGTGTGGGAACTAGGTAGACGATTATTTAACAAAGGCCACCATTTATATGTAGATAACTTCTACACTAGTGTGCGTTTGTTCAAGGAATTGGCCAAAGTGGGCACTGTTGCTTGTGGCACGATGCGCAGTAACCAGAAAGGTTTCCCAATAGAACTTGTTTGCAAAAGGTTTGTGCGGGGACAGTCTACTGCATTGCGATGTGGGAAGCTTCTAGCTGTGAAGTTTTCAGACAGGAGAGATGTGTACATGCTGACTACTATCCATGACGAAAGCACTGAAGCTCTGCCTGTTCGGGGTGAGAGTGCTGAAGTGCGTAAACCTGTGTGCATTTTACAGTACAATAAGTACATGGGTGGTGTTGACAGAGTAGATCAGAGGTTGGAACCTTATGCTGCTCTTCGAAAGGCTTACGTTTGGTACAAGAAGTTGGCTATCCATCTTTTCCACTTGGCATCCTTTAATGCTTTTGTTGTGTTCCAGAAATCTTGTCCTGAGTCAAAGATGCCTTTTGTTAAGTTTTAGGAGACTATAATAGGCAGCCTTGTACTAGTGGAACAGGCAAGTGTGCCAAGATTTGGAGTGGTGGAGGAAGTGGCTAGACTGAAAGATCGCCACTTTCCAGAATACATTCCTCCCACAACTGCAAAAGACCATCCCACTAAAAGATGTAGAGTCTGTTGGCGAAGAGAAGTGCGGAGGGAGTCTCGTATGTACTGCCCTGACTGTCCTTCAAATCCTGGATTGTGTGTGCCAGCTTGTTTTAAATCGTACCACACACAAAAGAAGTTTTGGGAGTTTCATTGAGCTTGTAAGTGTACTGTCTGGTCTGTATTCTGTAATATTTTTTAGTCTGCTTTAAGGTTTGCATTAGTGCAAAGCATTTAGTTTTTGAATTTGTGTTAGCAGATTTGTAGGTTTCTTCATTTGATTTGTGGTATTTCTTAAAAAAATTCTAATTTCGATGGTGGTGTGTGCAGGATTGTGCTTGGATTGTTGGTGTGCGTGGACTGGCGCTTGGCTGGTGGTGTGCGTGGTCTGGTGCTTGGCTGGCATAGTGCATGGATTGGAGTTGTGCTGGGGGTGAGTGGATTTTTGCTTGGCTGGCGGAGTGCATGGTTAGGTGCTTGGCTGGTGGTGTGAGTGGATGGCGCTTGGCTGGTGGTGTGCGTGGTCTGGTGCTTGGCTGGCATAGTGCATGGATTGGAGTTGTGCTGGGGGGTGCGTGGATTTTTGCTTGGCTGGCGGAGTGCATGGTTAGGTGCTTGGCTGGCGGTGTGAGTGGATGGTGCTTTGCTGGTTGTGTGCAAGGATTGGTGCTTGGCTGGCGGTGTGAGTGGATGGTGCTTTGCTGGTTGTGTGCAAGGATTGGTGCTTGGCTGGCGGTGTGAATGGATGGTGCTTTGGTGGTTGTGTGCAAGGTTAGGTGCTTGGCTGGCGGTGTGTGTGGACAAGTGCTTGGTTGGTGGTGTTGGTGGACTTGCGCTTGGCTGGCGGTGTCTGAGTATTTACTTTCTGATGGTCACTACACACAGTGCTAGCTGAGTGCCACTCCACCCAGTCCATCAATTTGCGTATTTGCTGTGTCTGGAATGTGGGCGTGTGAATGTGATGGGCCCTTGAATGGCGCTGTCTGTTGGTGTGAGTGTTTTGATGTGATGGGCCTGCGGCTGGCGGTGTGAATGTTTTGTATGTGTCACATGTATGAAAGGTGTATGAATGGCCTGTAAAGAGGTTGGTGCCTTGTCGTGGCTTTACAGCTCACGAGCTGTGAGTCAATGGTTCAGTTTCTCGTCCTTTCAATTATTAGCAGTGCATTTCATTATTTGTGAAATCGTTTGCTAATAGAATTGTATATGCTGAACCTTCACTCACCCTCGTGCTAAATCCAACCAGTGTGTGTGTTTGAGGACTTGTTTGCTGTGTTTATTTTTATTTTTATATTTTTCATTTAGGGTGCTCCGGGTTTTCTTTTTTAAATGTTGTGATGTGTTCCTTTTGTGCCTGGTGGTGTGATTGTTTTTCTTTGTTTCAGGTATGAAAGGAGTGTGAATGGCCTGTAAAGCGGTTGGTGCCTTGACGCTGGCTTTACAGCTCACGAGCTGCAAGTCATTGGTTCAGTTTCTTTGTCCATGTAATTGACAGTGCATTTCATTTTTGTGAAATCTCTTGTTAATGTTCTTTTATATACTGAACCATCACTTGCCCTCGTGCCAAATCCAACCAGTATGTGTGTATGTTTCTGGAATTGATGGGCTACTAGGGAAACCTACCAAAACCATAAATTTTTGAATTGTAGACACCTAGGGGCTTTCAAGGAGCTATGGCTTGTGTGGATCCTCCAACGTTCCTTTACCCAGAATCCCCTGCAAACCTCAATATTAGTTAAAAAAATCATTTTTTTCATCAATGTTTGTGTTGGAATGCGTGGCATCACTGGGCTCACCCAAATTTCCTCCCTCCCACGTTCCCCCAGGTCTCCCGATGAATATGGTACCTCACTTGCGTGGGTGGTTCAAGGACCCGCGACAGGCAAGGGCCCCAAACCTAAGGAGGCGACATCAAAATAACCAATCACTAACCAACCTGGTTTTGCAAGGGGGTTTCCATGAGTTTTTGGCCCGGGGCTCGGCGGCCATCTAGGGAAACCTACCTAACCCACACATTTCTGGAAAGTAGACACCCGGGGGAGTCCAGCAAGGTATGGCATGCGTGGGTCCCCCAGTGTTTCCCTACCCAGAATTCCCTGCAAACCTTAAAATAATGTAAAAAAACCCCACTTTTTCATACATTTTTGCGTGGGATCTCTGTGCCGGCACAAATGTCCTACCGCCCAGCGTTCCCCTTGTTCTCCCGAGTAAAATGATACCTCATTTGTGTGGGTGGGCCAAAGGCCTGTGACTAAGGTGACGTGCTTAATTTGTCAAACCCAAACCTTACAATTTTTAATAATTCATTTTTAGCCTGTTCTGCTTTGGGGCACCCACACAAGTGAGGTATCATTTTACTCGGGAGAACAAGGGGAACACTAGCCTGTAGGACATTTGTGCCGGCACGGAGATTCCACGCAAAAATGTATCAAAAAGTGTTTTTTTAACTTAATTTTAAGGTTTGCAGGGAATTCTGGGTAGGAAAACATTGGGGGGCCCACGCATGCCATACCTTGCTGGACTCCCCTGGGTGTCTACTTTCCAGAAATGTGTGGGTTAGGTAGGTTTCCCTAGATGGCCGCCGAGCCCCGGGCCATAAACTCATGGAAACCACCTTGCAAAACCAGGTTGGATAGTGATTGGTTATTTTGATGTCGCCTCCTTAGGTTTGGGGCCCTTGCCTGTCGTGGGTCCTTGAGCCACCAGGTACCATTTTTATCGGGAGACCTGGGGGAACGCTGGGTGGGAGGAAATTTTTTGAACCACGCAGATTCCGGAACTTTCCACCACAGAAATGTAAGGAAAATGTATTTTTTTCCACATTTTTTAGGTTTTCAAGGGATTCTGGGTAACAGAACCTGGTGGGAGGCAGTCGAGTCACCCCATTCTGAAATCCCCTGGGTGTCTAGTTTTCAAAAATGTATAGGTTTGCTAGGTTTCCCTAGGTGCTGGCAGAGCTACTGCGCAAAAACAAAAGGTAGTCTTTTTGTCCAAAACGTGCTAGATTTCACTGGGAAATTGAGGTGCGACCATGTTGCGTTTTGCGCTGTTTCATGTCGCAGCCACTATGCCTACCCACGCAAGTGAGGTACCATTTTTTTCGGGAGACCTGGGGGAACACTGGGTGGGTGGAAATTTGTTGATCCACGCAGAGTCCAGAACTTTCCACCACAAAAATGTGAGGAAAATGTGTTTATTTTGTCAAATATTTAAGTTTGCAAGGGATTCTGGGAAACAAAACCTGGGGGTAGGCAGACGAGTCACCACATCCTGAATTCCCCTGGGTGTCTAGTTTTCAAAAATGTATAGGTTTGCTAGGTTTCCCTAGGTGCTGGCAGAGCTACGGCGCAAAAACAAAAGGTAGTCTTTTTGGCCAAAACGTGCTAGATTTCACTGGGAAATTGAGGTGCGACCATGTTGCGTTTTGCGCTGTTTCATGTCGCAGCCACTATGCCTACCCATGCAAGTGAGGTACCATTTTTTTTGGGAGACCTGAGGGAACGCTGGGTAGATGGAAATTTGTTGATCCACGCAGATTCCAAAACTTTCCGCCACAGAAATGTGAGGAAAATGTGTTTTTTTTGTCAAATTTTTAGGTTTGCAAGGGATTCTGGGAAACAAAACCTGGGGTAGGCAGACGAGTCACCCCATCCTGAATTCCCCTGGGTGTCTAGTTTTCAAAAATGTATAGGTTTGCTGGGTTTCCTTAGGTGCTGGGAGAGCTACTGCGCAAAAACAAAAGGTAGTCTTTTTGTCCAAAACGTGCTAGATTTCACTGGGAAATTGAGGTGCGACCATGTTGCGTTTTGCGCTGTTTCATGTCGCAGCCACTATGCCTACCCACGCAAGTGAGGTACCATTTTTTTTGGGAGACCTGGGGGAACACTGGGTGGGTGGAAATTTGTTGATCCACGCAGAGTCCAGAACTTTCCACCACAAAAATGTGAGGAAAATGTGTTTATTTTGTCAAATATTTAAGTTTGCAAGGGATTCTGGGAAACAAAACCTGGGGGTAGGCAGACGAGTCACCACATCCTGAATTCCCCTGGGTGTCTAGTTTTCAAAAATGTATAGGTTTGCTAGGTTTCCCTAGGTGCTGGTAGAGCTACGGCGCAAAAACAAAAGGTAGTCTTTTTGGCCAAAACGTGCTAGATTTCACTGGGAAATTGAGGTGCGACCATGTTGCGTTTTGCGCTGTTTCATGTCGCAGCCACTATGCCTACCCATGCAAGTGAGGTACCATTTTTTTTGGGAGACCTGAGGGAACGCTGGGTAGATGGAAATTTGTTGATCCACGCAGATTCCAAAACTTTCCGCCACAGAAATGTGAGGAAAATGTGGTTTTTTTGTCAAATTTTTAGGTTTGCAAGGGATTCTGGGAAACAAAACCTGGGGTAGGCAGACGAGTCACCCCATCCTGAATTCCCCTGGGTGTCTAGTTTTCAAAAATGTATAGGTTTGCTGGGTTTCCTTAGGTGCTGGGAGAGCTACTGCGCAAAAACAAAAGGTAGTCTTTTTGTCCAAAACGTGCTAGATTTCACTGGGAAATTGAGGTGCGACCATGTTGCGTTTTGCGCTGTTTCATGTCGCAGCCACTATGCCTACCCACGCAAGTGAGGTACCATTTTTTTTGGGAGACCTGGGGGAACACTGGGTGGGTGGAAATTTGTTGATCCACGCAGATTCCAGAACTTTCCACCACAGAAATGTGAGAAAAATGTGTTTTTTTTGGTCAAATGTTTAGGTTTGCAAGGGATTCTGGGAAACAAAACCTGGGGGTAGGCAGACGAGTCACCCCATCCTGAATTCCCCTGGGTGTCTAGTTTTCAAAAATGTATAGGTTTGTTAGGTTTCCCTAGGTGCTGGCAGAGCTACGGCGCAAAAACAAAAGGTAGTCTTTTTGTCCAAAACGTGCTAGATTTCACTGGGAAATTGAGGTGCGACCATGCTGCGTTTTGCGCTGTTTCATGTCGCAGCCACTATGCCTACCCACGCAAGTGAGGTACCATTTTTTTCAGGAGACCTGGGGGCACGCTGGGTGTGTGGAAATTTGTTGATCCACGCAGATTCCAGAACTTTCCACCACAGAAATGTGAGGAAAATGTGTTTTTTTTGGTCAAATTTTTATGTTTGCAAGGGATTCTGGGTAACAAAACCTGGGGGTAGGTAGACGAGTCACCCCGTCCTGAATTCCCCTGGGTGTCTAGTTTTTAAAAATGTATAGGTTTGCTAGGTTTCCCTAGGTGCTGGCAGAGCTACGGTGCAAAAACAAAAGGTAGTCTTTTTGTCCAAAACGTGCTAAATTTCACTGGGAAATTGAGGTGCGACCATGCTGCGTTTTGCGCTGTTTCATGTCGCAGCCACTATTCCTACCCACGCAAGTGAGGTACCATTTTTTTTGGGAGACCTGGGGGCACGCTGGGTGGTTGAAAATGTGTTGATCCACGCAGATTCCAGAACTTTCCACCACAGAAATGTGAGGAAAATTTGTTTTTTTTGTCAAATTTTTATGTTTGCAAGGGATTCTGGGTAACAAAACCTGGGGGTAGGCAGACGAGTCACCCCATCCTGAATTCCCCTGGGTGTCTAGTTTTCAAAAATGTATAGGTTTGCTAGGTTTCCCTAGGTGCTGGCAGAGCTACGGCGCAAAAACAAAAGGTAGTCTTTTTGTCCAAAACGTGCTAAATTTCACTGGGAAATTGAGGTGCGACCATGTTGCGTTTTGCGCTGTTTCGTGTCGCAGCCACTATACCTACCCACGCAAGTGAGGTACCATTTTTTTGGGAGACCTGGGGGCACGCTGGGTGTGTGGAAATTTGTTGATCCACGCAGATTCCAGAACTGTCCACCACAGAAATGTGAGGAAAATGTGTTTTTTTTGTCAAATTCTTAGCTATGCAATGGATTCTGGGTAACAAAACCTGGTGATAGGCAGTCGAGTCACCCCATCCTGAATTCCCCTGGGTGTCTACTTTTCAAAAATATATAGGTTTGCTAGGTTTCCCTAGGTGCCGGCTGAGCTAGGGCTCAAAAACTAAAGGTAGTCTCTTTGTCCAAAGAGCGCAAGATTTCACTGGGAAATTGAGGTGCGACCACGTTGCACTTTGTGCCGTTTCCTGTCGTAGGCACAAGGCCGACCCACACAAGTGAGGTACCGTTTTTATCAGGAGACCTGGGGGAACGCTGGGTGGGTGGAAATTTGTTGATCCAGGCAGATTCCAGAACTTTCCACCACAGAAATGTGAGGAAAATTTGTTTTTTTGTCAAAATCTTAGCTTTGCAAGGGATTCTGGGTAACAAAACCTGGTGGTAGGCAGTCGAATCACCCCATCCTGAATTTCCCTGGGTGTCTACTTTTCAAAAATGTATAGGTTTGCTAGGTTTCCCTAGGTGCCGGCAGAGCTAGGGTACAAAAACTACAGGTTGGCACTTTGCCAAAAAAGGGTCAATTTGTAACTGCAAAATTTAGGTATGACCACGTTGCATTTTGCGCCGTTTCCTTACGCAGGCACAAGGCCGACCCACACAAGTGAGGTACCGTTTTTATCGGGACACTTGGGGTAATTCAGATTTGTAAATCAACTGTTATTACCAATTGAGCTTTCATGCATTTCTCCCTTTCAATGAAAGACATTGTGTAAAAAAAAATCTTTTTGAAAAATGACCAATAATTCTCATGCTAGTATGAGTATTCCCAATTTTGAAAATGTGCAATTATATACTGTTTCTGAACTCTATAATTTGTACCCAATTCAGAAATACATAGGTGTCTTTCATACAGATTATTCCATGTATACATTTTCCAAGACAAAGTGCTCTATACCCAGTAAATGAAAAAATACCATTGCAAGTTGCTGTTCAGTTTTTGGATCTGGGTTCGTCGGGTTCTTGGTGAAACTACAAGTCCTATATATCCCCACAACCAGGAAGGTCTAACGGATGTAACGGTATATTGCTTTCCAAGAGCTGTCAAAATTAGAAAAAGTTATAGGTGAAAACTTTGAGACAAAAGGCTCTTTTTTTCAACAAATTTTCAATTATTCCAATATCTAACTGTTAGTTTCTATAACGAAACCTTCATGGATTTAGACAAATGACCCCTTTCTGAATTCAGAATTTTGTCTACTTTTCGAAAATGTAAAGCTTTTCAGGATCCATTATTGCTTTCAAACTCATTTCTACCATTAACTGGAAGGAGGTGGAAAGCTCTAAAAATAGCAAAAATAGGCTATGTCCGAGAAAAATGCCAAAACTGAGTGAAAAATGTCGGTTCTCTGACAAAAGACTGTCATTCCCTAAAAGCTGAGAAAATGGAGATTTCAGCCCCACAACCCCTTTTTTGATACCATTTTCAGGGTAAAACCCAGAGACTTTCATTTGCAGCCCGTTTTTCCCATTTTTCTGAAAAAAACAAAAAAAATCACTATATTTTGGTTAATTTCTGGGACCCCTCCAAGGGAATCCACAAACCCTGGGCGCCTTTGGAATCCACATGATGTTGGAAGAAAAGGACGCAAATTTGGCGTGGATACCTTATGTGGTCAAAAAGTTACAGGGGCCTAAGCGCGCACTACCCCAAATCGCCAAAAAAAGGCTCAGCACAGGAGGGGAAAGGCCTGCAGCATGCATGATACTGAGTTCTCTACATTTATGGTGTGTGATGGAAAGGGCAGGTTTCTCACACTAGCAAGTAGTAACTGTAGAACCGACAGCAAGAACTCCAAGCCACGTGCTGAAATATAGATGACAGGGTGATTGTTGCAAAGGGAGAGTTTTTTTTAACTCAGAGTGAAATCACCCCTCCCTTCTTGTCCATGCAGTTTATCCGCTAGCCTTGTCCAGTTTTACCTGTGGACCTCTCCTTCACGTATATGCATTTTGACACTTCTGAATTTACCTTCCCAATTCAATTATTCTATAATGGATCCTTATTCACTGAGGCTTCTCTTCCACCACCGGCATTACACCTGTCCCTTGCTGGTAACCTGGGAGCGCCTCTCCCCATCATTTCTAGTGGGGTTCAGTTATCTGTGCGGTTAACATTCATGTGCAATAGCTGTTCTCCACCATATGCCAAGAATTACCTCCAGTATGTCACTCCCAGAATTTTATTCAAAACAAAGGGATCCACCTCTCCGCGAGATTGGTATCTCGGGCTCGGCCTGGAAATGGATCTGTTTGTTTCTGAATGATCAATAACAGTAGATCTGGCTTCCCCCGTGTGCGTCTGCTCCTTTGCCGGTGCTGACTGGGGTCCTGCAGGGGTCATCACTTAGCCCTCTTCTTTTCAACATATATATGACTCTGCTCGTCTTTCTGGCGGAGTCTCTGGTCTGGGGCAAAAGTGATGGCCTCTGCGGATGATACTCAGCTGTTGTTCACCTGGCCTAGGGAGGACGACTCGGTTGAGTCTGTCCAGCACAGTCTATCCTCAGTTTTTCTCTGGCTCGCAGAGGTGCAGTTAAAATGCAACGAAGGAAAATCGGAGGTGTTACTGTATGGCTCCTTCCCAGTGAACTTTAGGGAGAAGCTGTGGCCCTCTGACTTCCCTTGTCCATCAGAGAATAAATGTGTTGTCAAAAATCTAGGTATCTGGTTTGACGAAGATCTTAACTTTACTACGCATGTTAAGAAACTGGCTTGCACCTGTTTCGGCGTGCTAAAAAGCCTGAGGAAATTCCTTCCCTATCGGCCAGGGTGTGCCAGGGAAACAGTAGTTCGCGCCTTGATCTTGTCCTGTCTGGACTATGCAAACGCATTGCTGATTGGTTGCCCTGGCTATTTAGTGAGGAAATTGCAGGTAGTCCAGAACTCGGCTGCTAGACTATTGAAGGGACTATCTGCCAGGCAGTCGGTCCGGATGCACCTGCGTGCTCTTCACTGGCATCCCGTTGACTCACGCATTAAATTTAAAATGCTAACAATCGTACATAGAGCCCTTTATGGGTTAGGCCCTGTCTACTTGCAGGCCAGAGTTGCCTTTTATAAACCAGGGAGACAACTGCGTTCTTCCAACCAGCTTTTACTACAGACTCCCCGTTTCAAGCGTCAGCGCCTGGGTGGCAATTCTTTCTTGCGCCTTGCAGGGCTGGCTTGGAATAACTTGCCTTTGGTCCTGCGGAACATTCAAGATCCTCTGATGTTTAAAAAAAACTCAAAACGTTGCTCTTTTAAGTCTGCTCTTATGCTGCTTTTTGATATCGGAAGCGAGCGCCGGGATACTCTTGAGTAGCTGAGCGCTTTATAAAGGCAACATAACATAACATAACATAACATAACCTCAAAGAGGTTCAAAGGAAAGTGTTCCCAAGCTTAGTAGGGCACACACCGTGTTTGCCTAAATACCCCTCAGACATCAAAAGGGCCCTTGGTGTCATGCTTCAGCATAGGGGTCTTCCTGCCCCGTTGCGGGACGGGCGTGCTACGACTAGCGACTACGCTGGAGCACTGTTATTGTAGCGCTATGTGTGATGTATGGGTAGTGAGAGGAAGGGTCAGGGGTGGATGAGGTGAGTGGGTTAAAAAGTACCTGGCCTTGTAGACTTAAGGACTTTAATAGGTCATAGATTGGTACTGTTAAAATGGTATTTCTGAGATTTTCTGCGTTTTAATGTGCGGATTACTCCTGGTCAAGTCAACATGTTTCGAAGCATCAAGGCTTTTTCATCAGGACTAAAGATGATCCCTTCAGTGCTCACTATGTTGCTATCAAATGGTGCAGAGTAAAAAGTGCTATGTACAAAAAGTGGAAAAAAGTATATTAGATACAGTACCCAGTCTGTATTATTATGTAAGCCCAGTCAGTATTTCTGAAAGTAAGCTAGAACTGGTAGGAGTCAATGCTTCATGAGCCTTGTTTTACAGGTGGGAAGAATTTTGCCACTGTGATGTAATGGTCAACAGGTCCTCGCCTCGACTCGCTCCATCCCGCAGCTCCGTGCATTTTGCCACAAGTGCAAGGCCCCACATGCCATGGTTGCACTTCATTACACTTATCACTATATCCGATATGTTAGGGGCACCATTTTGCCATGAGTGCCCCCAGAAGCGAAGAATTATCTCCATTATGCCAGAGCCTGCATTTTGAGGTGTTCTCTATAAGCCAGCTCTAGTCAATCATACTCATTTAATCAAACATACACACACTCACTCAATTACACACACTCATTATAACTCTCTCAGTCAGCCAGTTTTGCTTCCTCTCACATTCATAACTCAGTCACTTTCATACACCAACTCACTCTCGCATTCACACTCGCACTCATGCACTCTCTCACTTTTTAACAATCATTCACTCTTATTCACTGGCTCATTAACTCTCTAACTCATTCACCCTTTCTCTCACTCTCATTCACTCTCTCCCTCAAATGTACTCACCAACTCTCTGGTCAGTCTCACCTAATCTCACACACACACTCACTGTCTCTCAGTCACTCAGTCTCAATTTCTCTCCCATTCTCTCTCACAAACACAAATTCACACTCTCAGTTAGTAACATTCTCCTACTCCCTCCCTCCCTCCCTCCCACTCACTCTTACTAACTCGCTGCCTCTCTCAATCTCACTCTCTCCCTCACTCCCACTTACTCTCACACACTCACTATCTCACTCACTTCCTTACTCTCACTCTCTGCCACACTCACATTCACTCTAAGTCACAGTCATGATCACTCACAATTGACCACGTATACGCACAGAGCAAGAGCAAGAGCAACATTGGAAATATTAGGCTTGATCTCAAGATTGGTGGGCGGCACACCATTCATCAGGGTGACACAGCAAGAAAGCAAGCTGGTTCACCCCTGCCCTCCAAGCCTCCAAGCTCTCCTGCCGATGACTCAAAAAGACATGGAGGAACAGCAAAAGTCCAGAAACACACACCGCCTACAGAACAGCCACCTCAGCACACCACCAACTCATGAAAATCTGCAAATAAGAACTTCTTCCAAGATAGAATCCTCACCAACACCCACAACAGCACCTTTTTTCACCTCAAGATTAAGATGATCTACGTCAACTTCGACAACCAAGACCTCTGCATTGCTTCAGTCCCCACCCCCAGTGACGCAACCCTACAGACCCTGCTCACTTGGACCCCAAACATGACAGAAGATACCTGAAAGACCATGAAAAGCATCTACTCTAGAGCACCCTCACATCCCTGCCCTCCCTAGATCTTCCACAGAGCCTCCACGGCCATCACACCCAAACTATGCTGGACAATCACCTGCTCCCTCGAAACCGCCACATTCCCCAATGACTCAAAACACGCCAAAGTCAACCCCCTCCTGAAGAAACGCTCTGCACACCCGACAGACCTCAAAAACTTCGGGCCCATCTCCCTGCTTCCATTCGCAGACTAGGTCATTGAAAGGCCATTAACATCCAGCTAGCAAACTTAATTGAAGCCAACAATGTCCTGGACATCTCTCAATCAGGATTCCGCAGCAACCACAGCACCGAGACTACCCTACTTGCCACTATCGACGGCATCCTCTCCCTCCTTGACTGGGGCCTAATGGCAGCCCTCATTCTCCTGGACCAATCAGCTGCCTTTGACACCATCTACCACCACACACTGGCCACCAAACTACACGACGCTGGCATCCTCGTACAGGCCCTTGACTGGATTTGCTTATTTCTCACAGGCAGAACTCAGCGAGTCAGACTCCCGCCCTACCTCTCAGAACCAACAGGGATCAGAAGTGGAGTGCCCCAAGGATCCTCACTCAGCACCCCCCTCTTCAACATCTACATGGCTCCCCTCGCAATCATCGTCAGAGACCACAATCTCAACATCATCTCCTATGCTGACAACACCCAGCTCATTCTCTCCCTCACCAAAGAACCGCACATCACCAGGCACAACTTCCAAAAAGGGATGAAAGCCGGCACCACCTGGATGAAGAAGAGCTGCCTGAAACTCAACTCAGAGAAAACAGAAGTCCTCATCCTTGGCTCCACTCCCCCTGATTGGGATGACACCTAGTGGCCCCCGCCCTCAGAAACCCCCAATCCCAACAGACCACTCACGAATCCTCGGCATCATACTAGACTCATTGCTCATGAAGAACCGCCAGATCAACGCTGCTTCCTCGGCCTGCTTCAACACCCTCCGCATACTCCGAAAAAAGTTCCGATGGATCCCATCTGAATCCAGAAAGACGGTCACACACACCCTCATGAGCAGCAGAATGTACTATGGCAACACTCTTTAAGCCGGAATCACAAGAGAAACTCCTTTGCAAGCTCCAGATCATCCAGAACAATGCAGCCAGACTGATCCTAAACATCCTCTGTCACAACCACATCACCCAACAGCTCCGTGATCTCCACTGGCGCCCCATCAAAAAAATAATAACCTCCAAGATCCTCACTTGCGCATACAAGGCCCTCCACAACGAATCACTGACAGAATATTGACCTTGAAAATATCGATGTCAAAAATATCGGAGGCAGAATATCAACCTCAAGAATATCGAAGTCCTATCTACATTAAGGTAAGTACAAAAATATCGAGAAGAAAAATATCGAGAAGAAAAATATATTTTTTATGTTAACAAATAATATAAAATTAAATAAATGATACATATAATTAAAATAAACATAGTTAAAAATATATTTCAAATTATAAGTAACACATATACATTTTATAAATTATAAATACATACATACAAGTACAACAATACTATAAATAAAAATATCAAAACTATATATAACACATACATTTTTTTTTAAATAAGTTAGACACTACATTAAATAAAATATTGGATAGCGTAGGGGTAAACATTACTATTCCAACTCCAGAGAGTGGAAAAGTAGGGAAAGTGTTGGATAGCGTAGGGGTACAAACTACTATACCAACTCCAGAGGGTGCAACAGTAGGGAAAATGTTGGATAGCGTAGGGGTAAAAATTACTATTCCAACTCCAGAGGGTGCAACAGTAAGGAAAGTGTTGGATAGCGTAGGGATTAAAATTACTATTCCAACTCCAGAGGGTGCAACAGTAGAGAAAGTGTTGGATAGCGTAGGGGTTAAAATTACTATTCCAACTCCATAGGGTGCAACAGTAGGGAAAGTGTTGGATATCATAGGGGTCAAAATAACTTACTAATAATTAAAATAATATTTTTTTTGTAAAAAATTACAATTTAATTACTAAATTACAACAATTTAATTAACAATACCAATAAATAATTATTCAAAAATAATTACCAATGAATAACTAATTAACAATTAAAATAAATACAATTAAAAATAATTATTAAAAATGTATTAACAAATAATAAAATAAAAAAGAAAAACATTTCAATACCAAAAACAATAATTATTAAAAAAATCCAGCAACTAATAAGTAATTAACAATATATTATTTTATAAATACCAATAAATTATAAAAAATCAGATGTAATTACCAATCAATAATTAATGAACAATAAGTAAAAAATGTTTACAGTTCATTACCAATTAATAATTGATTAACAATAATTTTATTAATAATACTCAACACTAAAAAAAGTTAATTACAATTAAATTACTTCCTGCCCTATTACTCTATAACCTCACAACACACTTCAATAATAAATTAATACACTTAATATAATTACCAATTAATCAATTAATAAAAACTAATTATAAATTAATAAAAATTAATTACCAATTAATAAATACTTAACATAAAAAAATGTATATATACAAATAAATACAAATAAAATAATTGCCTAATTACACTTAAATTACGCCCCAGCCTATCACCCTATAACCTCACAACACACTTCAATAATAAATTAATACACTTAGGGGCCGATTCCGAATCGGTAAAATCCAGTCCGAATCGCCGTACGGATCGTTTTTACCATACAAATCGTTTGCCGAACCATCCCCGTACGTACGAGGTAGTACGATACGCACCCAATGCAGTTCTCCGTATGAATAGCACAAAGGACCGTACGACTCAATAATCCATACGGATCGCACTCGGAACACGCAGTACGCAATGTCTGTACAGATTGAATCAGCTTTGTACGACCCAGCAAGCAGCCGCGGGCCGTGGAGGGAGTTACGGTGGGGCAGGGAAACAGGGAGGGGGAGGGGCTGGGTGGAGGGTGCTAAAAACAGGCATATGGATCATTGCAGGTAAGTACACAATTTAATTAATAAAACGAAATTCGTTGCAGGCACTGCATGGCAAAAAGCAATGCTGTGCGCACTACGAAATTAGCAAGTACGATTCGTATCGACAACACTCCGTACGACTCTTTTTTTACGGGAGCTGAAAACGTCCGGAAAACAGATTTCTCCTCGTAGTGCGTACGGAACAGACACCCCGGGTACGGTGCGTACACCCCATGATTGCAGGGGAACGGTGCGTCGGTGTACGGTGCGTACACCCCTAGATTTTAGGGGGTACGGTGCATATGTCCCCATGCGTACACTCCATGTATGTTGGTGTACGGTGCGTAGGGGTACGGTTCGTACCCCCCAAGGCCGTAGGTGTACAGTGCGTACACCCCATGCGTACACCCCTTGAATTCAGAGGTACGGTGCGTATGTTATTGTGTGGCTCTCCGTACGAATTGCCTATACGTGACGTTTTCCATACGAAACGCGTATTCAGTCCCCGGTCCGGATCGTACCCGGCGGGTCGTCCGGAATGTTTACGATTCGAACGGTTCTTTGTGAGGGTCTATGTCGTACGGATCGACCCTTGTTTTTCGTACGGTTCGCACGGATTCGGATGGATTTTCTACCTATGGATCACACTACGCGATTCAGACGGATTTGTACGGTTTGTATGGAAACGGTTACGAATACGAATCGTCGTACGGATACGTTTCCCGAATCGGAATGGACCCCTTAATATAATTACCAATTAATAAAAATTAATTACCAATTAATAAAAATTAATTACTAATTAATAATTAACATAGAAATATTTATCTATACCAATAAATAAACATTTAATATTTACTTAATTACAATTAAATTATTTCCCACCCTATTCCCCTATAAACCCACAACCTGCTACAGAACGAAAACGCACATTTTGTTTAAAAATATTTAATAATTCCTAAAAAAAATATTTAATTAATTTACTGTAATTAAATTACTCCCCAGCCTATTCCCCTATAAACCCACAACCCGCAATGGTACTAAAATGCATAATTTACTTAAATAAATAATTACTAACTTCTAAAAATGTAATACATATATTTCAAAACTAGTACAATAATTAACAAAAATTATAAAAACAAACATATAAAATACATAATAAAATACATAACACTAATATTAATATCGATATTAGTAACACAGATATTTTTGCTATCGATATTACTAACTTCGATATTTCTTACCTTCAGGTCGATATTCTGGTCGTCGATATTCTTGATTTCGATATTCTGTGCCTCCGAAATTTTGAACTCGATATTATTGTCTGTCGTAATAAAAAAGTTGATATTTAGACTGTTTACCCTACACAACATCGGCCCAGCATACCTAAACAATAGCCTCTATTTCCACGCACCCAAGAGAAACCTCTGAACTGCAGACCTCTCTCTGGCCACCATCCCACGCATCTGCAAGACCAGAACAGGAGGAAATTCCTTCCCCTACCTCGCAGCCAAGACCTGGAATGACCTCCCCCTTCACTTCCAGTAAAGCCATACACTGCTCCAGTTCAGGAAGGACCTCAAGACCTGACTTTTCGATGAGCCCACCACCCAACGGAGACACTCTTCCCCCCCAGTGCCTTGAGACCCCCGGGTGAGTAGCTGCACTTTACAAGCCCCTGATTAAATGATTGATTGATTGATTGAGGGTGGTGAAGGACATCACGATCACCAATCTAATCAACTACCACTTGTCCGATCTAGAGATCATCTTTGCCCAGCGATGATCTCGGTGACCTCAAAGAAACCACAGTCACAGTTATTCCTCTGAAAGCACTGAAAGTTTGGAGCATAGCTAGTGTCTTTCAGGTGGCTGTACACAAAACATTTTTGTTTTTCAAAGCAGGAGTTTGTTATTTACAAACAAAATTAGTAAGCCCTGCCCCTGGATGTTTCTCCTACAGTATGTGGGTCATTGTTCTTATTTTCTGCTTGAGACCAGTATATTTTTCCTCACAGTAATGTACAGAACTAAAGTACATCAGACCCTCTGTTCTAGATAAGAAGGGTAATCTGATGTCCTTAATTGACTGCCCCTACACCATTGGCCTGTTAAATTAAGCTTTCCAATAGCAGAACGGGGGGGACTGCCATCCAAAAGATGATGATCCACCCAACTCTAAATAGGGTGGTGGACTGTCCATTTGCTAGGCTAATTTATAGAAATATCACATAAATACATACATTTGGCAGGTCTCAGACATTAGCTTGATTTCATTACACATAGTTAGGTACAATTTGCTTATGCTTACCACAGTGGCAGCTCCTCCGCTATGGCAGAGAAGCGTTGCCTCCCCTACCAGAAGCAAAACTTGAATATATAACGTGAATAAAACAGGTTTTTTATCATTTTATTTTTTTACGTTCTAAGGGCTTGGCTAAGTCTTGGGGGTGGGGCTATTGTGGAGATAGTCACGAGAGGGAGTGGCAGGCACTGCTATCAGTGCGCATATTGGTTTGACCCGTCATCTCAGGACAGCAAACCAACATGTGCATTGAGCTGTCTCCAACCCAAGCTGTGTTGCCGGTTTGGAGACAGCAAGCACAGTCTCTCCATGAGCACAAATTCAGGGCACTCAGGCCACTCCAGAAGCTTCTTTCAAGCATGAGAGCAGCATCTGGATTGGAAGCAGGGGAGTATGGGAACATGTGCTGCAGCGAGGACTCGGAGCAGAAGAGCAGCGGGTGGCAGGTAAATTCTTTTTTTTCTGTTTTCTTCATAGTTCCCCCACCACTCCTCCACTATACCCACACAACAGCCACTACTGGCCTACCAGCTGGTTGTCTTAACTAATTTGTTCTAGCAGTGCTATATTATCATATATAGAAATAGATAATTAGCCCGTTTTCTGCAATAGTCCTTGTCGTTACTCGGGCACGTTGAGGCCATCCTTCACTTCGTTCAATGTCTGTCTTTATTCTTTGTGAGGAAATTGGCAGTCACTAGATAAAAAACTACTGGACAAAGGTGGGATCCAGATCAGTAAATTAAAAGTACCTTACAGTTCCCCGGTGTTATACCTTAATTAATTGGAGACTACAGGCATATCTAAAAACCGAGGTGAGACGGTATGTTGAGGACAATTTCTCAAACCGTGTCTGTATTAGGCCAACGTGTTTCTGCTCTACTATGTATCCCTAATGGGTAAAATTACTTATAATTATGTGAACTGGCGTAATCATTGAATTTTTTGTATGTGTGCATCAAAAGAGTAACACGAAATTACCTGAATTACTCGAGTTATTAAAATTTCACTCAGGCCTAGACAGGACCCATTTGCATGAGGTACGCCTGCATGCAAATGAGTGATGCCTGCCTCGCAGATCCACGTGAAATGATGGGTGTGCACACTACTGATGATGAATACTTCCAGGAAAATGCACACCCAAATAAATGCTGCTCTTTATGTAATGCATGGCACGCTCCTGATGGACACTAACCTTGATTAATGACCACTGAGTGATTGTCGACCAATATTTAATAGTGGCAAAAAACTCTACAAGTCTGTCTACATTATTTGCCATTATTTTTTTTTTTAACTTTTTATATTGTTCTATTATTTGCAATACAACAGGTCACATTTACCACCCATGAAAAACCTCGGCGACAGCATATCCAACATAAAGGATATTCATTATATTAGTCAATGCATCATACAAGTGAAGTATTGTCATTTCAGCATCAATTATTTTACAGCAATTTGACACCCGTGGCCCCAAACAATTTACGCCAAATGTTTGCATGTCTAGCAGGACAGCCCTGTGCCTCATGTACCAGTTTCTCCTGTTGGGCGCACCAGTCCACCCCTCGTCTCCTCATCGACAACTTTGGAGGTGTGGAGGCCTTTCATTGAGCAGCAATGTCTTGTTTAGCAACCATAAGAGCCGTTCCCATTAAAGTTCTGTCAGCTTGAGATCCACCCACCTCATCATCCACTCCCAATAGGATAAGCAAGGGAGAGAGCTCTAATGTCAGACCCAACACATCTGAAAGGTTAGTGATCACGCATTCCCAACAGTGTGCTATGTTAGGGCATGCACACACCATATGAAAGAAATATGCCGAATGTTGGCGCAGCGGTTACACGCTGGGCTGGGAAGGAGGTCCACTTTGAACAGCCTGGCGGGGGTGAGATACGCGCAGTGCAAATAGTATTTCGGCACTAGACAAAGTCTTAGGATATAGTGAGGACTCCAGGAGCCATTAGTGCATCACGCCAGCCTGCGTCATCCAGTGGACCCATCCTACTCTCCCGTCGAGCCCTGAGGGCATCAAGTGTTTTGGGGGCATAAACAATCAGTGTGGAGTAAATCTGGGAGGTACGCCCCTTAACCGGTACGCCCATCAATACCTTAGCCTCCATTGTGCTGAATTTGCTAGTCCATACAGTCTTGCAAGTGTACTAGCGGGACTAATATCGATTTGGCCAGGTTGATACCCAGTCCTGACACCAGCAACGAGCTGCAGGAGCTGAAGGCACAGAGAGCCACTGCTGGCTGGGTTTGAGAGGTACAATAGAACGTAATTGGCCTAAAGCACAACGTGGTCTGCATGTCCCGTGTCCCACTCCCATCCCTAAACTGCGCATCACATCTTACGAGTTTGGCGAGTGGTTCAATTGCCAGCACAAAAAGAAGGGGGGACAGGGGGCAAACCTTTCAGGTTCCCCGATGGTTGGAAAATGTGTCAGAAACCACCCTATTGATCAGTGACTGCTCCTCCCCTAAGTCGGGGGAGGATCACCCCACTGCTCTCTGCGTTATTATCATTTAAGTTTTCCATTTCCTGGTGCGGCCATGCACGGCGGGTCTGGACTGCCAGCTAAGGGGCCAGGAGGAGGAGTGGTTGCTCCACTCTAAAGTGCTCATAAGTATTTGGCCGGCCCTCTCGGGCCGACCATTGCAGTCATGCAGATTTTGCATGCTCTGCACCCAGGCTGCATTACAGCCTGGATGCAGAGCATACCCATGCCCCTATTCCCCATCTGAGTGTCAAATCACAGCGCTCAGACCAATCACAATGCTATACTGCATCATTCTGATTGGCTAGGGGATTCAGGAGTCGAGTGTTTCCTGGTTCGGAGGCGGTGGCGAGCTGACTGAGAGGCGGCAGCCGGCCGGGTGGCCGGCCTGAAGGTAAGTGTTGTTTTTATTTGTTTACACGCCCCCCTCCTCCTGCCCCCGCCCCGCAAACCATGGTGAATAGCGCCCGTCACTGCCATTGATTTGTGGTTGGATTAGAATAGAAAGCCCTAACAAAGCAGCGGGAGCGGGGTCAGAACCCTGCACTTACCAGCACCTGGAACAGGTAGCTCCAATCCATCGTATCAAATGTTTTTTTTTTAAATCCACCATGAACAGAGCCAGTGGGAATGTTTACAAATGCCGATGGGCCAACACCATGCAATGGCTTCTCAGGCAGTGTCTCATATTCCTGACATACATTAAGCTGCATTTATCCTGGGGAATTAGAGACTGGAGGACTTCTCGGAGACGTGCAGCCAAGATGATTGCGAAGATCTTAACCTACCCATTAATAAAGGATTATAGGCCATTTGTGGACACAGGAGATCGATGGTGGGTGTGCCTTTGATAGAACCACTATGGTGGCCTGGCCAAGAACCTGGGGGAATGAGCCTGACTGTCCCTCTTTCCTATAGAGACGTAATAAGTGAAGGGAGGGGATATCCTTTTATTGAATGTAAAATTCTGTTGAATAGCATCAGGGCTAGGCATATTGCCAGGCACCAGTGCTGAGATCAAATCCCCAATCTACTCGACCATAATGGGTTGTTCCAAGTTTAGCCTCTGACAGACTGGGTAGGGGCACCTTTTCAAGGATAGGGGCATCTAACTCCACAGCAGGGCGCAGGATTGCAGCATAAAGTTTTTCATAAATGTTAGTGAAGACTTGGGCAATGTCCAGAGAAGTGTGGTGAGCGTGGCACGATGGACTTTGTCTCAGGTATAATCCTACCAGACAGGGGTCTTGAGGCTTGTCAGCATCACAACTTGCTATTCTTAACCCCCCAATCTATATACCAGCGTAGTGGATGATTGCCAAATCTGTGTTGCTGCCTTAAGCGAATGAGCTCTACTTTCATCTTGGGCCAAGGATAACTCCATGAAGATGGAGCCGGCCGGAGCGGTGGAGGGTCACATCCCTAAACAAAGGGCACAAGCTTCGAGCTGTGTGATGTGTTGGTGTCATGTTTTTTCTTTCTGTCTTAATATACTTTTGGCATGGCCATAAATAGTGGCCTTACACGCCACCGAAAGTGTGACTATTGATTTGACCAACCCTCTGTTTGTGTGAAAGTACTCCATGATTTCACGCCTCATGTCCTGAGTGTAACTCGCATGTTGAAGTGGAAAGCATTGAGTCGCCACAAATTACGCCGGGTGGCATTCGACGTGTCTATATGGAGCAGCATCAAGGCATGAGCAGAGATCCCGCGCTAGAGTATTTGTACATGTGAAACCGTTGAGACATCAGTGGAGAATATTTATGCATGAATGCGTGTGATGAGAGACTGAGGTGTGAGGGTATTGCCGCTGCCTAGGGTTCTAGATTCTCCACACATCACACAAGCACAGGGTGGCCACCCATTTGTGCAAGGAGCTAGCTCTATGTCATCATTTCTCCGCCGGGGGACAAGTGGAGTCAGCCATGGGGTCCAACACTGCGTTATAATCTCCTCAGATGATGGTGAGACCTGAAGTCATTTGGGCGAGGAAACCAAGGAGTGTGGCCAGGAAGGAGTCTAGAGCCATGGGGGTGGGCATAAAATCACAGTAGGTTCAAGGAGCGGCCCTCTGTCGTACCAGCGAGGGTGAAATAGTCTCACTGAGGGTCAGCAAAGGTATGTACTACCACCATGGGAAAGGTGTGACGCAACAGGATTGCCATGCCTTGTGACACCCTCCCATACCCAGCATGATAGAACCAGTCAAATCCCTGTTGCTCTAGAAAAGGACACAGAGGTGTGTTTCCTGCAACATTAAAATTGAGGGGTGGGAGTGATGGACATAGCGCAGCACTGCCGAGCACTCGATCCGGTCCAGAAGACCGTTCACATTGTATGACATCACGTTATGAGAAGTTATGGCGAGTTTGGGGACATAGTTGTGATGGAGCCCAGGGGTCCCCGGTGGCATGTGAGGGGTCGGGAGTCAAGTGTGTTATGAGTACCACTGAATGTGTTGAGGCCAAGGCTGGCTGGGCATTGTTAGGACAATTTGACATTATAGAAAGGAAAGAAAGAAACAAGCACACAGAGCAAAACAAAGCAATACTAACATCATGGGAAAGGAGCCACCTCCTCCCAACTCCCCCCACCCCATACTATAGCCATAGAAGCATATGTCACCATGAAATATATACCCTAATTCAGAACCCGTTCATCATAAACAGGCATGCAATGGTGGACCCCTTCAGGAACTAGCATTAATACTTTATAGTGTGTTCATCGGTGATCATAAGTGTCACAGGGGACTGACTGCTGTGTCAACACTGCTAAAAAGTAGAGGGTGTTCGGCTCACTCTTTCTTCAGGTTGGTTCAAAGTATATGGATCCCCGCCATTCTCTGAAGACTGTTCTGGACATTGCAGTGGTCCTGATGAGCCAGAGTTCGGTGACAGTGAAGCTGAACATAATTTGCACCTTCAACAGCAAGATCGTGTGTGAACCCATTTCTGGCATGTGTCTGCACCAGTGCCAGATCTGGCTGGCATTTTAACTGATGGGAGGGGAGCGAGCCTGTCAGTGTGGTTGCTTTTCCTCTGCAAGACAGACCCACGCTGATTCCAGGGTTTCGGAGAAGTGTGCTTTGTCGGCAAATATCTGAGTCGTGCTGGGAACAAACTCATTAAAGTCAAGTGAAGAGCCCGAAGTTTCTGCTTACCAGCTTCCTAGGATCTACATTTGGCCTGGACCTCATAAGTGTAATTGGAAAATATGAGAATTTTCACGATCCAGGTGCCTCCCCGCCCCACACACCAGGAACAAGGAAAAGAGTGATGATCCACCACTGGAGGAGGACGGAGGAAAGGAGGAGAGTCATCTAGGGCTCACAGGGACCAGATCAGCCTCACTCATGTGCCGGGAGGAGATAGAGTAGGGCCATCAACAGCCCCAGCCATTCCAGGGCCCCAACAAGGCATCAGGGCTGACTCCTGGCCAAAAGAACAGCAAATGTGGGGGCAAGCACCCAGCAGGCAGAATATCTGTCTCTTTCATTCCCAGTGGCAGTCATCAGTACCTCCAGACACAATGTGAGTCAGCTTATGACTAACACAGGGTTGGGGCCCAGTCCGACGACAACCATCCCTCTGCATTCCCCGCCTCTCTCCCTCACCCCACTGACCTCACTGCAGCAGGATTCAGGACACAAGGGCTATCACAGCAATCACTGGTCCCCACTCTGGACAGTCACTAGGGAGCCCTGCAGCTCCTGCAAGCACGTTCACGTGCCTGGTTGGGACAGTCAGTGACTGTGCAGGCAGGACACCTGAAGCGGCAGGCAAATGATCAGGAGCCATGTTGTCTCGGCAGGCACAAGGTCTCTCCGATCGTTCAGTTAGGGGGTGAAGGCGGGAGACCCCACAGAATGCAGGCCCATCAGTCGCTGTGTTTCATGCACCTGCCAGAAGGAGGGGGCAGGTCCACTGGTCTGCGGTGCACCAATGAGCCTGCACCGGGTCACAGCCTGATCTCGTCTTCTCACAAGGGGCTGCAATATCTCTTAGGTCGTCCCGTGTCTAAGCCTCACTGGCCAGGCCTCATCCCACACACCACCGGGCACATGGTGGGAATGCCGATCAGGTGAGACAGGGGCACTTCATTAATGGAAACTGAGAGCCCACTTGCGACACGATCCACCATCTTGAGGAGTCGCCACTTGAGACTCTGTGACATGGGCCCGTCATGTCAAATGCTTGCTACACACCCCTGTCAGGCTAGGAGAAGATGCTGGAGCTAGAGCACTGAGGTAGATGGCAGTGGGTGACGGAGGGGTTTTGAGCATTCTCAGAGCCCGACCACCATCTTGACGCCCCAAGCCATGCCTCCAGTTTGCCATTATGAATAACCAACTCCTACTCATGCTCTTCAAATAGATTCCAAAAGCGCATTTGACACCACTAAAAGGCCATCACAGTAGAAATGACTCCATAGGTCAAATGAGAACTCATAAATAATATAGTAGCTGCTTTTGCAATATTAAGGTATTCATTTACTCACTTTATATGCAGCTACAGTTAATTAGAAACGTTATACAAGAAAAGTATTCGACTTTAATCAGTAGTGGCTGGTGACCCCTAAAAGAGGTTGGGCATAATACTTGCCACTGGTGCCCACCCACCAAAATGTACCCATACACTTGCACTCACTGTTTTTCGCCCAAAAAAGCATTTGAACACACTAACACTTACATAATGACTGCCCCTGACTCACAGCTACTGGTGTAGAGTGGCTCTGGTTTGAACTCATGGGGTGCAAGTGTTCTTCTTTAATAATGTAGCAGGTGCACTTGCACCAGGGCTTCAGTGCCCTAGTGCAACTGCACTTGTTGCCCATTGACAGAGACACCACTCACACTCCCTCTTACAATATCCCTCTCACTCCCTCATTCTAACTCACTCACACTGCTTTACTCACTCCCTCACTTTCCCTTATTCTTACTCAGTCTCACTCACTCATTGGATCAGTCTTTCATTCTGATTGACACTCTCAAGCACATTAAGCTAACACACACTCTCGCTCAATGTCACTCTCTCTCAGTCACTCAAGCACACTTTCACTCACATTTAAACAGAGAAACAACACTTTTTTCACTTAACTTTCTTCCGTTTATGGCAATCCAGAGGCTCCATGGTGGAATATGACACTTTACAGCGCACGTGTTACAACGCGTGTCATTACAACACATTTTTTTACATCACAAAATCCATTACAAATGCATGCCGTTACATTGCATGTTGTTACAACGCATAATCCATTACAACGCAATTACTATTCTAACTCGCCCGGGGCGTTACTTTGGGGAATGCATTGTAATGGATTATGCGATGTAATGACATGCATTGTAAAACATTTGTTGTAATGACACACATTGTAACGCGTGCGTTGTAACTATGTTTACCTCCATGGCGGCAGAAGAGCAGAAATCAGGTACCGGACATAAGAACAAGCAAGCCGTGATTCCTAACGAGGAGTCAGACAGAACATCAGGGCCAGGATTCAGAGGAAGACCCACATCAAGCCCTCTCACAACTTCTTGATAGGATGGGAAGCACAAACCTCTCAGAATCTGGGATAGTGCTGGGGTTATTGCGCCCTGCTGCTCTGTGTGGCTCCTCATTGGCCTTAGGAATGCACTGATGTGCGCCCTGACATCCACATTTTAGCAGACATACTGTGCTGCCTGAGGCATGTTCAGTGTGTCTGCTAAATAAACTGGATTGTGAGAGGATCATAGTTGAACTCCTGTCATGAGGAGCCTGATGGAGAGGCCCAGAGGGATGTCCTTAACAGTACAGAGTTCAAGCGAATATGAAAGTTGTGTTTGCATGAACACTGCTCAATTGCATTGTTACAAGTGTAATAAGTTAATTTAGTGGTGAATCCTTGGGCTCACATGTGCTAGGACTATGACCTGTAGCCCCTGAAGAGGAACCACTACTGAGTTTAATTGGAAAAATCTTGCCTTTTCTGTTTCAGAGCATGTGGCTACACACAATCATGTTTCCAGTGACAAACTCCTGGTGGGTATTATCCATGATAAAAAATAAATGTGTGTGCCCCGTGGACCCCGAGAACATTAGAGGACATCTCAGAAAGAGAAAAAGACGCAAACACTCTTACATGCAAATTATTGCACCAGCTGCTGTAAAAATGAAACTGGCTTTCAAGTCACGATTAGCCACTCTGCACGCACCTGACAGGAGGACACTGACTCTGGCCTCTCCCTATCTACTCTACTCCCACACCGTCATTATAGGGTCGCAGTTTTCGAATCTTGTAGGAAGCAGTATTTACCCTTAGCTTCTGCCACCATTTATATCACTGCCTTCTCAGCCTCTGCTCAAAAGCTTTTTCATGTAACCAAACATTTTCTAACGCTTCTCCCGAAACTCTGCCAATGTATGATTATATCCTAACCTATAGTTTGAGAAGCAGTTTTTTCTTCTGTTTAAAAAGTCTCGCGGATTGCACTTCATGTACTAGCAATACCGGCTGATGTTTTCAGTAAAAAAAAAAACACAATTTAATAACTGCGGAAATTATGCTTTTGAAAGATGTTGTAGTAATTTCATCTGGATCATTTATTGCGGTACAAGCTGCAGCATCTTGCTTCAGTTGCATTCAGAAAAAGTTACATTATTGAAGTTTAACTAATTTATTTTTTCAGGTCAGTTTATATTGTTCTAATTTACACAATATTATTTTTTTGTGAGGCGTTTAGCAATATATTTTGAAACACCCCCATTTTAGAGGATTCACCGAGACCTGAATAGATATACTTTGGAGATCCCAACGGTGACATTATGGTTCACAGGGCGAGAACAATGCAATCGTTAGAGATGATTATAAAATATTATATGCCCAATCCCCTTGCCTCCACCCGCCCATTTTGGGGATTGCATGGATACTATGAGGGGCATGGGCCAACCCATAAACATTTAAGTAAGAAGGGACGATATACAAAATATGGGCAGGAAGAAGACACCAAGGGGCATATTTACAAGCCCTGTGCTCCGCGGGTGGCGCACAGGGTTTAGCCATATCTACAAGGCAACATAAATCCACTATGCGTGGCTTTTCATGGACTTGCAGATATGGAGTAAGGCAAAGCAGTGCAAGTTGCTGCCTTGCCTAACTCTTCAGCAAAAAAGCATTGCATGAGTGCTGCTGTAGGTGTTCGCATGACACGCCCATGGACTTCATAGCGCAAAATGCATCCTCGCGTACATTTTGATGAGCCGGTGCACATAGTGCTAAACACAGAATTACTCTTTATGCGGAATTCAGGCATAATATTGTGACATTCTTAGGTAATTCTGTGTGATTACACTACACCTAATTAGGCACCTAGGCTAGATGTAGGTAAATGTGAATTACCGATTCATAAATACCGAATTTTACCGATTCGGTATTCATGAATCAGTCATTCAAATGTAGGTAGAAATTCGGTAACAAATACCGAATCGGTATGATTCGGTATTTACCGATTCTGTAATTACAGAATCGGTATTTGTCATTGATTCCTATGGGCCTTGAAGCCCATAGGATTCAATGGCAGATACCGAATCGGTAATTACAGAATCTGTAAAAATACCGAATTTACAAGGGGGACAGGGTGTCACTTTGACACCCTGTTGCACCCCTGTTTCTGGCTTGTGTGCCATGTGACACACAGACATGCCCTTAGGGCATGTCTGTGTGCCACATGGCACAGGTGCATGTACACAGGAATTCGTTATTTACCATAGAATAGTATTCCATGGTAAATAACGAATCGGTCCTGCTGAGGGAGGAGGAACATGGCGGCGGCAGGCTAGCGGCTGCTGCGAGGCTCTGATCCTGAACGCCCGAGACGAACTTTTGAGTCGGTCTCTATGCCTTACAAATACGGATTGCTGTAGCGGATTAATTGGTGAGATGAAAGGTATTGTTTAGGTTAATGTTTTGAGCGTTTTCGTTGAGGACTCCCCCGCTCTTCTCCCCTTTCCGAGTTAGAATCTGCAGGAGCACGGAATATAGAGGTTCTAGGACCTACGCGGAGCATCGGGCGGGGACGTGAGATGCGAGAGCGTGAACGGAGGTATGCTGAGGAGCGGAACACCGGGCAGCTGCACCGGATTTCGAGTGAGGAGAATAACGAGTCTACGAAGCTGGGGGGAAGAGGCTACGTTAGTAAAATTATACAAGCAGCGAAAAGTATAGAAGTATCTGGACTGCAGGTAAGCTGTCACAACATATGGCTGCGCTCAAGAGCAGCCTTTTGGTACCGAGCGAGCGTCTTTGCCTGTCAAGTTCCTCTTTCAGCAACTTCTACTAGCGGTGATCTGGCTGATTGTATGGAGGCAGATAAAGCTTCTTCTGAGCCACAGAACGCTATCTCCACATTAGAAAACACGAGCAGAGCTGAAACAACAGTTCGGGGTCCCGCATTTGGCTGTTCTCCAGTTCTTAAAGGGGTTGCTGTAACTAGTGAAAAAAGGGGTGTAGTTAAAAACCGCTATCAGTTACGTTCCAAGCAGGAGCTTAAAAAGAAAGGAGTTCTTAACCCCATTGACTTAGCCGAAGGAGCGAGCAGCGGGCCGATCCCTATTTCACCCCTTAAGCAAAATAGGAAAGGGGGGGTAAAAAGAGGAAAATCTAAAGGACCTAAACAATTATTAATATCCAGAGGGACTCCTTCTCTAATAAGCTATTTTAAAATCATGGAGCAAGCGGTGTCCTCTAAAACGAATAATATAGAGAATAACATAGAGAACAATACAGAAGACGGAGGAGTGGATAAAGATTTACATGGGACAGAGAAATCCATAAGAGATATGACTGATAAGTCTCACTTAACAACAGACTCCCCTCTCCTAGCCACTTTCCCTTTGAGCAATAGGTATGCGGCTTTGGATTCAGCTAATCCTCAAGAAATATCGGGGGCCACTGCATGTATCTCCCTAATCAATGTCTCGAACAAGGGGGACTTATTCTATCGAATGGCGAACAAGTTAATCAAACATTGGAACCCCTTTCTAATAGCTCTCTACTATTACCTCTACCTAACCAGGTAAACAATGGCTCATCCACACATTTGAGTGAGGAAGCTGGAGCGAGTGGAGGGAGTGGAGCAGTAGAGGATAGACTGGGCTCTCTACTACATACCCTCAGAGAAGACTTACTGGGCAGATTCGAGATTTCTGAAAAAAATCAGAGGGGGCTACATGACAGATTCGACCTTTTGGAGGCCAAAATTGAAGGTATTAGTGCTAGGACTAGTGTCCTAGAAGGAAAAGTGACATCTCTCACAGAGTCTTCTAAAGGGAATTCTAAGATATAGATGCCCTAAAAGCTCAGAATCGTACCTTAACAATGGACCTAGAAAGGTTGGAAACCCAGAGTCGACGCAACAACCTGAGGATCCTTAAAATTCCGGAAGGAGCTGAAGTAGAGGATATAAAAGGTTTTGTATGCAGACTGTTTCGTGAGGACATTCGAAAGGATCGTCCTGACATTAATTTGGAAGCGGAAATTCAGCGGGTTCACAGAGACCCGTTCAGGTTGCACCCTGAACGGAAGGCACCCAGGAAGATCCTTGTATATTTTCAAACTTATAGTGTCAAAGAACTCATTCTTACTAGATGTCTATCCCGCACCTCTTTACATTTTCGAGCCAACCCTTACCAAGTTAGGTCAGATATAGGTAGTAAAACAGCTCAAAGACAATGGGAACTTGGCTCCAGAATGCCAGAATTGCGCTCAATGGGGGCACAAGTCCAAATGAAATTCCCAGCCCTCCTCAAAATAATGTGGAACAACAAAATGTATACGTGCCATTTCCCGGAGGAAGCTGATGCAGTGTTAACTAGGATGAAGGAGCAGACAGAGTAACTGTATTATGATTGTAAACATTATCTAGTTTAATTTAGTTAAGAATGCTGAGGGGGCATTATCGGTTTAAAAAAAAAATAATAATAAAAACGAGGTGGTGTGCTCACGCGAAAAAAGGGAACTGGGGGAGGGGGAAAAAAAAGAAAAAAGAAAAAAAAAATGGAAAAAAAAATAGGGGAAAATAAAAAAAAAAAATTAAAAAAATTAAAATGTGTATATAAGGGGAATTAGAGACCGACACTTCCTTATATATAGGCAGGGCATCAGAGGTTCAGGGCCTCCTAGGGCGTAATTTCGCCAATCAGGAGGGTAGGGTTCCTCGGGGGGAGGGGGGATGGGCTCACAGGGGTGGGGGAAAAAATCTGTCAAAAAAGTCCTCATTTGCCATAAAATTTTACTTCCTTGAATTTAAACGTCACCATAGGTTACCATGCTCTTTGGTGGCCACGAACGGAAGGGTAATAAGGTCACATGATGGCTCAATCTAGATGTACTAAAATCCTTTCCTGGAACTTGAATGGTTTAGGGAGCCGTAAGAAACAATTAAATATCTCGCACTTTCTGAAAAATACTGGAGCTTCTATAATCCTCTTACAAGAAACTCACCTGGAAGCAGAGGAATGCAGGAAAATATTCATTAAGTATAAATGGGTTCAGGATATTTTCTGCTCAAAACAAACGGGCACAACGAGAGGTGTGGCAATAATATTTAGCGCCAATAAGGGAATTACTGTGCATGATTGGGCTACAGATCAGTCAGGGAGGTGGTTGGCTGCAGTGGTTTGAATAAGTTCAGTCAAGTTTCTATGTGGGGTTTACTACGGCCCGAATGAGGATAATGCTTGTTTCCTGCAGAAATTAGAAAAATATATGATTCAATATACAATCCCTATCGTGTTAGGAGGTGATTTTAATTTACTATTAGACCCTGAAGTAGATCGCACCTCCAAAGCTAAATACAATTGTCCAAAAAAATCCCTCTCAATTCTGAAGAATATTATGAAAGATTATACGTTGTGTGATGTGTGGAGAATTAAACATGGAGCCCAAAGAGAATATTCCTTTTATAGTAAAAAGTACCATCAGTTCTCCAGAATAGATTTTTTTTTATTAGATCAATCGTTTCTAGCGAATATTCATTCTATTTCTTACACTCCGATTGGCTTGTCAGACCATTCAGTGGTTGAATTAAATATCAACATCCAGAAGAATTTTTCAGAATATAGGTGGACATTGGACAGGACCATTCTGTTAAATGAAGTATTTAATATCAAAGTTAAAGAAAAGTTAACAGAATTCTTCGAACTTAATGATAAAACTACTCCAGAGAACATTATATGGGATGCATTTAAATCTTATCTAAGAGGAATATACGGCTCCCAAATGATCTTAAACAGGAAGCTTAATAAGGAAAAGGATATTAAGGAGCTCAGCTTGCTCAAAATAAAAGAACAGCAGCTTCTCTCTGCTATTCTCAACGATAGAACTAATGTACCAAGACTGGAAAAGGAACTAGTAGATCTACAATTAAACTTTAGATCAAGAACTGAAAAATTACTCAAAGACAAATGGGAAGTAAGTAAGTTACGCAATTTTGAATATGGTGAGAAATGTGGATCCTTGTTAGCGTGGAAAGCTAGGTCGGAGAGAACCAGGAATAATATTAAATTCCTGATACAACGTAGGACTGGTGTTGCTTTGTCAGAAGATGATGAGATCAGGAAGGAAGCCAGATCTTTTTATGAAGAACTTTATGCAGATAAAACTAACCGATCAATAGATGAGCTGGATACCTTGTCGATTTTGAGGGATTTACCGCAATTGAGAGATACAGACATAGCTCTCTTGGCAAAGGAAATATCAGAGGGAGAGATCAGATTCCAACTAAAGAAGATGGCAAGAAATAAAGCTGCAGGTCCTGATGGACTTCCAATAGAGATCTACAAGGACAATACTGAAGAAATTCTAGCTCCACTGCAGAAATTATTTAATAAAATCTTTATGCAGGGAGAACAAATACCGCCTTCTTGGTTAGATGCCACAATTTCACTAATTGCGAAACCGAATAAAGACCCGGAAAAAATAGAATCGTACCGCCCCATTTCACTCCTAAATTCTGATTTAAAAATCTACTCCGGAATTTTAGCAACCAGGCTGGCTAACGTCATAAAGTCTATCATCCATCCCGACCAGAGGGGATTTATTCCTGGTCGCCAACTGAATGAACTTACATTTCAAGTAATTGGCGCCATAGACTACGCAATAGAGAAGAAGAAGCCACTTGCCATTGTTGCAATAGACGCAGCCAAAGCCTTCGATCAGGTGAATTGGCTTTTTCTTTGGAAAGTGATGATGAAATTAGGCTTCCCTGAGATTTTTATTAATGGAGTTGAAACTTTATATAGGGGTCCGAGAGCTAGGATCTTGGTAAATGGTGGTTTGTCAGACTGGCTAAATGTTTGTAGAGGGACAAGGCAAGGATGCCCCTTGTCTCCATTATTGTTTGACATATATATTGAGCCTTTTGTTTGTTCCTTAAGACAGGATCCAATAATCCACCCCTTTTGAAATAGGAGATTTAACAATCAAGACAGCCTTATATGCAGACGATCTTCTTCTGTACACTTCAAACCCATTAGAAGCAATACCAAGATTATTTAACCTTGCTGAGGATTTTGGTGTTTTTTCAGGGTATAGCATTAATAGGGACAAAACGGATATTATGTGTTGGAATAATCCAGTTTCTATCCCAGAAGCTAAGTTCAAGATGAGATACTTGGGTATTCAACTCACTCACAAATTAGAAGAAATTCCCAAGACCAGCTGGGAAGCAGTGATAAAAGAGGTTAAAAAACTCCTAACTAGATGGAACTCCCTGCCTCTAAACATTTATGGCAGAGTGAATCTATTTAAAATGATCATCTTACCAAAGGTAACATTTCTTTTTAATTCTATTCCCTTAACATTTAATAAAAAAGATATTCTCAAATTGCAAGGTAGGATAGGATCCTTTATCTGGGCGACAAAATCTCCTAGGATAGCTTGGAAGAAGTTGAGGAGAGGATTAAAACTAGGTGGCCTTGCTCTCCCAGACTGACTTCTCTACTGCTATGCCTTCCAGTTCAAAAATGTTATACTCCTAGCCAATAAACTGGACTTTCCTTCTCACGGTATACTCTTTCAGGCCATGTTGTTAGACCTTCCATACGGTGCAGACTTTTTTCTGTTAAAATTTGGAGATCAAATTTTTTTTAAAAAGGTTCGACTGAAGCTCTTGAAGGCTGCCTTATACAACTGGCTACAGATACGTAAGCTGCTAGGTATTCACTATTATCACTCATATGCCCCGATCTGGGACTCCCCTGGTACTCCGGACTGTTTGATTGACCAACTAGCACTTCCGTTAAAAAGAGCTGGTCTCTCTAAATGGGGGGACTTTTGTGATGCATCGAAAGTATTAAAATGGGAAATTCTAGTGGGTCTAACCGGGGGAACTCTCACGAGATTTAAGTTTTATCAACTGTCGGCATGGTGGGGAAGCCAAACTTGGGATTTAGAGGATGAGAGCCCACTGTTGGACTTAATCAGTAGCAACATAGGTAAGAAAGGGGAGACTGCTCAATGGTATAAAACTTTTACAGACAATAAGGATAATTTAGAATCAGAGATTACTAAATTATGGGACCCCTCCATGGTTCAGATTTCTGATAATCTAGTTAAACTATGGACAGACCCTTTTTCTATGTCTCAAAAAATAATTAAACCTTCTAATTTAAGAAGAAATCCTCTATATACAATGTATAGAGTTTATTGGACTCCAGCGAAACTCTCTAAGATAGCTGCAGTTCAATACTCGTGTCCCAGATGCAAGTTACAAGAAGCAAATGACATACATATGTTTTTTGAATGTCCTAATATAAGTAACTTCTGGGGACAAGTGTGTAGGTTTTTGGAGGAAGTACTTTCACTTTCACTTATATGTACTCCCAGATTGGTTTTTTATGGTCTCCCATTTGATTATGATATTAACAGCAATTTATCACAGTTTATTTTTTATGTAATAGTGATTGCTAGAAGAGAGATCTGTAAGGTGTGGAAGTCGGTACTCCTTCCGACATTTGCAGACTGCCTCAAAAACATCATGGCGGTGAGTAAATTGGACATATTATGTGGGGGAGAAAAGTCTGTTAATTTGTGGTCAGCCTTGAATGCCTGGAGTGAGAAATAAACTGACAGTCCAATGATTATGCCAGAGGTTCTGTGGTCCTGTCCTTCCTATGTAGCAAGTACCATCACGAGAGGAAGTTGGACGGATAACAACCCTACCTCTGGGCAATCTTCATCGGCTATTCACAAACACGAGGGCTGGAAAGGAAGGTTTGTGTCAGTGGCCTGAAGTGCGCCTATCTAGAGCAATTATCTACTGGTGGCATATATGAGGACAAAAAAAAATAAATAACGAATCGGTAAGGGCCTGTGGCACTGATTACAGTGCCACCTACATATTGATTTACAGAATCGGTGAATTTACCGATTCAGTATTTTACCGACTCTGTATATTTACCGAATCGGTAAAATTACCGATTCTGTAAATCAATGGCCCCCTACATTACAAATCCCAAATACCGGTCGGTAATGGTCGAAATCGGCCGTTACCGACCGGTATTTGGCGAGCTACATCTGGCCCCTAGTTAGGACCCAATGTAGTTAGGATGTACCATGACATGAGATGTACTGGGAAGTTATCATTTGTCTCTAAGGAAGCTCCTCTAGTAGTTCCTCATAAATCAGATAAAGACTGACACCTTTTCCTGTTTGTCCATGCTCAATTTGGGAAGGATTGCTAGACCATCTTCTGTAATGAAGTTTGTTAACTAGGCTATGGCTTTTTAATTTGCGCTACAAAATACTTGGTAAAGTTCTATTAAATAGGCTTCTGCAGATGTTAACCATCTTTGTCACTATTAGAGTGGATTTGAGCCTGCCTGCAATATTTCTCCAATTTCAGGAGATATTTTTATGAAATGGCTGACACATCGCCGGAGAAACAGATGCAGAGGATATCAAAAGGCCTTAAATTAACTTGGCTGGACATAGCTGTACATAGTATTGGAGATGATGGAGGTTGCACCCAAGATAATGAGTTGGATCAGGGTATTTTGTGGAACCTAATAGCCAAGGTCAGGACACAATACATTTACTCCTCCAACTAGGGTATAAAGAGGTGTACCAGCCAAGGGTGTCCATTATCCCCCATCCTATTAGCGTTCTCCATGGAGCAAATGGAAGGCCATTTCTGGAGCTACTCGATTGAAGAGGGACTACAGATATCTGATACTCAACATATCATCTTCCTTTATGATGATGGCACAATTTTCAACATTCAGAACCTGGCAACGCATATGCCAGAGATGATGGGCTTGTCAAATAAATTTGGGAGGCTCTCAGGTCTCCGAGTCAGGTAGTAAAAAGTTTTACTTGTTAACACTACTTCAGGTTAAACCAGATGGCCCATTAAAATGGGACCCTTCTCCACTCACAAGAGCTATACATTTTGTTTAAATGACATTTAAAAGTTGGGAACCAGCAACACTACTTGGAATTGGTTTATGTGCAAGTAAGTAATCAAGAATTAAGTGCACTTTTAGAAAAAAAGAATGTTGTCTGTAGTGGGGAAAATATCATTATCTAAGGTGATAATTCTCCCCCATTTGCTGAATTCCATTCCTAACTAATGCGGATTTGTGTAGCACTGCTAATCACCCATTAGAGTCTCTAGGGCAGTTCCTAGGCCCAGGGAGATTAAATGATTTGCCCAGAATCACAGAATGTTGAGCCGACTCTGAGACTCAAACCTGGATCCCCAGCTCTGAAGTCGGCTGCTCTGGCTGTTACGCCACACTCTCATCTCAGCGATTTTACCAAAGCCTGCCTTAATGGGTTAGACTCACTGCTGCCAGGTCTGATATGGAATGATGACAGATAAAGGATCGTTTTAGATAGGATACTTCTTCCGACGACTGATGGTGACCTTGCTAATCCAAATTAAGAGCATTATTATAATGCAGCACAACTGAAATATGAGACAAACAGCGCCCTTCCATCCCAAACCATTGAATCCCAATTCCTCTGGATGATACCATTTGACGGAAGTCCTTGAGTCCTCCCAATTCTTAAGCTTGTTGTGATGATTAGATTTTGATTGAGCAGACATCTCCTTTTCTTTAGAGGGTCAAGATTTTCCGTGCTGCTACATTCCCGCTGAGATGTCTTAGTAGGTTGGCAGGTACCCCCCATCATTGATGCCGACCTCTGGTGATAGTATTCTTTCAGAGCAGTTTGCGATAAGAATTCCTCTGGAGCTGTTGAAGCTTTGCAGAGGCGCAGAATGTACATAGGTTATGGAATACCAATAGTTCAATTCCTGGTATATAGTAGGTTAACTCAGGATCCTAGACTAATATGGGATAAAGGAAGAATTGAACTGAAGGTCAATAATAGCATGCAAACTCTTTTGTCCTGGGGAGATGTGCAAGATTGCGCTGGATGTCATTCTCCTGAGGCTCATTATTCAAACATGGTGTTGGGGAGTTGATCGGAGCCGACGGCAGCTTCCAGCTATCCAGAGCCATCGAGTGCTATTGCAATATATCACCTTCACACGGTGCACCTAGCGCAGATAAATAGTCAATGCCTTACATGCAGAAACTGGTCTCCTTAAACAATAGTGATAAATCACTTGAGGATCCCACAACCCTCTCTTTCAAGCACTTTCCCAGAAAATCATAAGTAACACGTATATGCCACCCACTGACCCCAGACCTTTTCCCATTTTAGTGGGCATCCCCGACTCTCGTACACCACCTTCTCAGCTGCACAGCACCAGTCGAGATCGATTTTCCAGTTTACTATCCTCGGAAAAAGACTTGTGCCCCAGGCCCTGGGTATATTCCTTTTCGCCACCATTGCCGCCATCATTAACCATATTCTGTGAAACTTCGGCCAGGTTTCCTCCCCCGTCACACACAGCATGTGCCACCTGGCCTCCATTGGTGTATTCTAGCCCATCACTTCGGACATTGCCTATGTTACCCCCTCAAGTATTGTTGGATTTCTGGACAGGCCATCTGGAAGAAGTAGCCCGCTTCCTGAAGACACCTGGCACAGAGTTCTGTGTTGCAGAGTCCCAACCTGTGTATGAGTACTCTGGAGTAGTATGATCTATGGAGGATACAGAGCTGTATAAGAAGAAAGAGGGCCGGATTGCTATCTCTCTAGGACTTTGAATCACTTCCTCCAAGTCATCATCGTCCAATATCCCTACGTCAGCTTCCCATGCCTTCTGCAAGGCCCTTAGTCAGACCCCCCAGGATATAGCGGCATGGATTAGCAAATTTAGCTGCACAAATATGGAAATTTAGCGGCACAAATATGGAAATTTAGTGGCATTTTTGCGGCACTTTATTTTAATGATGATCATTCATTTTCAGCCTTAAATCAATGGAAACTGCTTTAGCAGAGTATTCCACGTTGAAGTAGGCAATCTGGGATATGGAACAGAGGAAGCAGCCCACAGGTGAAGACTATTATTCCTCCCTTGGAAATGCAATCCTCCATTTGCTTTAGTATAGGTTCTGAAAAGCCCATCAAAGATGCATTTACCAACTGCCATGCGTGGGGCCTGACTACCTCATTAATTCACAATGCCATTGAGTCATTGCGCCATCACCACCTGCCAAGCCTAGCTACCTCCATGGGCCTTGGTGTCTTCAGCCTCTTCACAGCACCTGTTGTGACATCAAACAACTGAAATAGCACCCCGTCTGCGGGCTCGCCTGTTGTGACGTCAAACAATTAAACAGGCATTAAAAATGCAATAGGTCACGCCTTTGATTAAGTTAAAGCCATTTGCTTTGCTATACAATATTATTAGCAAAGCAAATGGCTTTAACTTGATCAAAGGCAAGACCTATTACATTTTCAATGCTTGTTTTACGTTCCTTGTCAAATGTGTCCCTGTGCTTAGTTTAACCAGTACCCAGGTATTAGGTGATAAGATACGTGAAGTCAACATTGACTCGTTGCATTCTTCACCGAGGGCATGGATGATAGAACCACTTCTTATGATAAAACATTAATAGAGACTTCCCTAACTTCACCAGTGCATGGCTTTTTATGTACTCCTGCCTCAGGTCATAGTTTCACATGTACTCCTGCCTCACTGCAAGGGTTTATGTTTACTCCTGCATCAGTGCATAGCTACACATGTACTCCTGCATCAGTCCATTGCCAGTCTTCACATGAACTCCTGCATCAGTGCAGTACATGGCTTCAAGTGTACTGCCTCAGGTCATAGCTTCACATGTACTCCTGCCTCACTGAATGACTTTACGTATACTTCTGCCTAAGTGCCCAGCTTCACATGTACTCCTGCCTCACTGCATGGTTCATGTGTACTACCGCCTCATGCATAGCTTCACATTTACTCCTGCATCAGTGCAGTGCATGGCTTCATATATACTCCTGCCTCAGTTCATAGCGTCGCATGTGCTCCTGCCTCACTGCATGGGTTCACGTGTACTCCTGCCTTAGTGCATAGCTTCAAATGCACTTCTGCATCGGTGCATTGCATGGCTTTAAGAGTACCCCTGCCTCAGGTCATAGCTTCACATATACTCCTGCCTCAATGCATGACTTCACTTGTACTCCTGCCTCACTGCCTGGCTTCATGTGTACTCTTGCCCATAGTGCCCAGCTTCACATATACTCCTGCCTCACTTCATGGGTTCACGTGTACTCCTGCCTCATGCATAGCTTCACATGTACTCCTGCATCAGTGCAGTGCATGGCTCCATATGTACTCACGCCTCAATTCATAGCTTCACATTTGTTCCTGCCTCACTGCATGGGTTCACTTGTAATCCTGCCTTAGTGCATAGCTTCATATGTACTTCTGCATTGGTGCAGTGCATGGCTTCACATGAACTCCTACATCAGTGCAGTGCATGGCTTCATGTGTACTCTTGCCTTAGTTTATAGCGTCACATGTACTCCTGCCTCACTGCATGGCTATATGTGCACTCCAGCCTCAGTGCCCAGCTTCACATATACTCCTACTTTAGTACATGGTTTCACGTGTACTCCTGCCTCACTGCATGGTTTCCCTTGTACTCCTTCCTCAGTGGATGGCTGCCTAAGAGCATGGTTTCACATATACTTCTGCTCCTCTGCTTAATTTCACATGTATTCCTGATTCAGTGCACAACTTTAAGTGTACTCCTGCCTCAGTGTATGACCTCATGCATACTACTATCCATATGCATGACTTCGTGTTCAGCCCTGCCTCAGTGCATAGCTTTATTTGCAGTCCTGACAAATGCATGGCTGTAGAGGGGCTTGTCCATTTTAATGATCTAAAAACCCCTGCTCACATCAAACAAACAAACGCGTCACCGCACGCACGCCTGTTGCTGGTGATTGTTAGAGATGTGGGACTGGGGGGAAAATAACCATGTTTTGCTCTACCATAGAAATGTACAACTGTAACCTGTGCATTGCTACAATTTCCCTGGCACTTTTTTAAAAATCGCGGCATTTTTACAAAAATGCCGATTTTGCGGGCACTTTTGTCAAAATCGCGGCATTTTTTCAAAAGTGCGGATTTCGCGGCAAACCGTGAAATCGCTAAATCCTGGAGGGTCTGCTTAGTGGGTCTGGTGCGTTAGTGATTAATTTTCTTATATATTAGGAAGGTGGCCTTGTCGACGATTGGGTCCAGTAAGAGTCTATCCTCTAGGGGAGTGTATTCCGGCAGCTGTTACAGCCTGTGGTTCTTTATGTATTTTCATGCTTTTATCCTTAAATATGTCCTCATGAGTCAGACAAATTTCCCAAATTGTCCATAAGACGTGAGCGACCACGGGGTGTAGACGTCCACAAAACGTGATGGCCTGCTGAGCATTAGTGTTTTTTTCTGGTTAATTCTTTGATTTTCTATTTTTCTTCATTGTTTACATTTGTAATTTTGTGTGTTACTATGTTCTATTATGTTTATTTCCCAATTATGTGGCTGTTTGTTTTGTATTTCCACTCACTCCTGATATATGTAATATTTCATTGCCGGTTTACCACCGCCCTGCGGCTCTGCTCTGACTGACTGGTAAGCTTTAAGCCTCTCCTCCTTGACCCTCCGACTCCTGCACACATGTTTCCAAATGGGAAACTTTTTTGAAAAGAGGTATTTGTTCCTTTAAGGAATTCGGGCTGCTTAAAAAGGAAAAAAAAGGCCTCCAATTTAGGAGTGCAAAGACATGACATGAATGGTTGTCTACTCTCCCTCGCAGGCCATCGTCAATGTTTGCAACCAATCACAGGGGGTCTCCAAATTGCAACCTCTTTAGTCAATATTAATTAGGCAAGTCATTCATCAACCTCCTACAAATGGGGATTTTGTGAGCAGACCTAATAGTACGCAGGTAAGTTCGCAAAATCATATTCCATTCGTAAAAAGTCAGTGCGCAGTTTGTGACTACTTTGTGCAAAAGGAATCTCAGAGCGTCAGCCCTTTGGTCTTATTCCCCTAAATATACCCAGCAAGAGGTCACAAAAATTCAAAAGAAAAGAGTAAGACTTAGTTTTCGAGAAAGGTTGCAAGAGATACAATCCTCTTCAGCAGGCAAATTACAATTAGAGTAACCGGACTCCCTCATACACACCTGAGCCCCAGGCAGAAAGCCACCGAGGAGCCGCATATCATTTATAGGAACAGGTTATGTAATTACCGCTAGACAAAATGAGACCGGGCCGAGGTCAAGAAATTTGTTTTCTCTTCCATTACATTCTCAAGGTTTCAGCTTGATTTATCTTGCTTTCTATTTTAAGGGTCTGCGAGAGACCACCTGTCTGTCGGCTCCAGATGGGGCCCGGCTGCTCGCCTCTCGGAGCAGGCTGCGTGGGCATTATTCACAGGTCAAGAGAGCTGCTGAGCCAGGCAATGGCCGCCGCGGAAGGAAAGCTGCCATAAGCTCATTATCCGTATGTAGCAAACGCAATCCTCGCTGCCTGCGGTTCCCTCTTCAGGTGATTATTGCTGTGCGAAGGCCCTGTTATGACTGTTTAATTGCAATCTGATGAGCTCGGTTAGTGGAATGTTTCTGGAATGAAACCGCTCGTTTACTTGTATAAACACACGCTTAAAGGCAGTAACCTCAACCAAGGTATTATCTCTAACATTTAAAGTAGAAATATTTGTAGGTTAAAATTAAATTGAAATACAAGTATGGGGAAAAAAAACTGCCAGTTAATTGTATGTATCTTGCATTACGTTTCAGGCAGCATTACATGAAAAATGTCATGTTAGTGAAGAAAATGAACTCGCACTCTGCAGACTCACTTCCTATGTTGTCTCGTCCTTTTAATATAGTACCTCGATGCTCCGTTTTACAGTATCAAACTGGTTGTTATTACAAATGATTACTCTCCTGAAAATAATGTTTCCTTTCTTCCTGCTCTTTTCATACCGGATTATTCAGCGCCATCTTGTGGCTAAATTGATTATTACAAGGCAGTAGTACAACATATCTTATTATAACGCTGATACATAGTTATCTTTTTCTCTAAGCACATCTGTTGTGTTTTATTGACAAGTTGTGTGTTTAGACGTCTATACTTACGGAGGAGTTGTCAGTGCTCTCCACTCATTCATTTCACAGTAATATTTATGAATAAATGATGTCTAATTTATTCTTTTAGGGTGACTTTTATGGCACCAAGCTTGTCGCCTCAGCTCCACTGCAGCGGATAAGGTGGTGTATACACTGTTACGTGATGCATCGAGGTGAGACGAATAGTGTATTTAAGGATTCTTAGAATATTTGCAGAGATAACATTCAGAGCCTTTTGATTGTGGGAATATCAGTGCTGGGTACTGTGAAGTTGACTGATTTTTTTGTGGGGTTGGGTTAGTGTTTGCCAAGAGTTAGCTATTAATTTGAAGAGCACCACACCAGTGGGTCCTTTTACTTTATGGATGGTGGTTTCCAGTTCACCAAGTCGGCAGAACCTTTTGCCTCTTCCTTCCCGGTAGAAGACCGTCTGCCATACTTAGAGGTCATCGCCACGCAAGTGAGGACCTTTCTGCCCTCAGGGGAGCAGTTGCTGTGAACAATTTATTAAGAAGGTAAAGCTTTGCTGAATAGGCATCCATGTTTAATTAGCATGCTTGGCAACGTTTTTTTCTTCTTCAAGAATGATTCCCTTAAGCAGGAGTTAATTTTTGGAAAGCAAAAAACCAGTGACCCTGATGTGCACACAGTTTTCACCCTGTGTCCAATGTCAATTCGGTGATTTTTCACTCAAAATCACCAGGCCACTCCTGAAGGTAACCAACCTGGAAATCTGCGTACCCTAGCCTCCACCTTAATAAGAGGGGACGGCTGTCGCTAGGACCTGAGTGCAGGGCTAGACTGGCCATAGCGGGCATCGGGCGTTTCCCCGTGAGCCACCAGCAGGGGGTCGGTTTTGGACCCCTGCGAGGCCATTTTTGTTACTGGGGCCGGTTTTGCTGCATAGCTGCAATATCACACCCCTGTGGCAAAAGCTGCCGCGGGAGTGGTGCTTTGGGGGTCGATGGCCGGCCAAGATGTTTGCCAGGTCTGGTTTTGGTTCCCAATCCGGCCCTGCCTGAGAGCCCTCTGGCATATGGGACATTTGCTCACAAGTTGTCTTAGGTTGAAGAATCAGAAGCCCCAACATTGGAAACCCAGCGCATCACCTATCTCTAAATAGATTGGGGGAGCAGGGAATTTGGCAAGGAGCAGTGCAAATTTACAGTAGTGCTGCTAGTCTGCAAAACTCTAAATGACCCTTTAGGGCCCGATTACGAGTTTAGCCATTATTTATCACCCCTTGATATATATAGATACCACGGGGTACGTCATTTATCGGGTGCGCACCAAAACTGCATGATACAGTAAATACTGCATGTTTTCCTCCTGTTAAATTTTGACAGGTTTGTCTTGCTGAAATTTTATGAAGGCTGAGTTGTTTAATGTATTTGATAATTATCAGGTCTGCTAAATGCTTTCAAACATGTAGTTCCGACCCATGCGTAAACAGAAGCTCACACATGTGTCAAAATATAACAAACAACTCCGTAGTATCATGGTGTGGTGTAGTAACACCACACCATGGAGTAGACTGGTCATGTCGTGGATCCTTTTGGACTGCTACTTCTTTCAATGTTTGGATTGGTAGTAATGTCTCATTGTTTTAACATTTTTCCTTTTTGATGAACATACAGTGAAAGGTATTCCTCGACATTTGACTTTGCGCAAGTACTTTTCTTTAGGGGTTGCTACTCATATGGTCACAGAGTCTTTTGCCTGAATGTCACTTCAGAGTACATGCTTCTACATTGTTTTATTCCAGCTGCCACAGATGTTTTAGTTTAAGGGTAAATGTATTTATTGCCAAACTACAAATCTAGCATGTATGGTCAGACTCTTCTAAATAGCATTCTTGTGTTTAGACCATGTTTTCATGCAAATTGTAATTAATGTATTGACTGTGCTATTTTCTTCTTACATGTCTCTCAGCCAAATGTATTATTATGCTGCATCCAATTTCTTTGATATTTACATGCAATCTCCTGCTGATCTATGGTATTTACATAGACTCTTGTGTCCTGGTGTTGAAGTTTCTTATTCACACAAGTGTTTCTAATGAGTACAAATCCCATGTTGTCTCTTATGAGTACAAGTCCAATGTTTTTGTAGTGGGTGTTAGTCCCATCTACCTTGTTCTTATGGGTACAGGTCCCATGTGTCTGTAGTGGGTGTTAGTCCCATCTACCTCGGTCTTATGGGTACAAGTCCCATGTTTCTGTAGTGGGTGTCAGTCCCATCTACATCGTTCTTATGGGTACAAGTCCCATGTTTTTGTAGTGGTTGTCAATCAAATGCATAACATGGTACCTCTAGTCGAGGTACATCCTTACACGGACATGACATTACACATGTCATTATATATTTATTCCTTCACTGCAGGGCGCGCTCTTACCTTTCTTAAGGTGTCTAGTGTAGGTTGTTTGTTTTACTTCTACAGTGCACAACAGTTTGATGTTATCGTGTTTTTACTTCTGCACATTCATATTTTTACCCTTTTGGGTGTATAGTTTGGGTTTTTACCTTTTAACTATACTGCAGTGGTCCATTTAAGACTGGGCGTTTCTCTATTCTGTTTTTCTTTCTTTCATTACACTTTAGCCCAGTAATTGTCAATTTATTTATTTTTCTAAAATTACTCTAATGTTTTTGATTGTATTGAGAAGAAGGAGTTTTATATTGTATTTCTCTTCTTCACTGTCATCTATTTTTCTCCTGATTTGGATTGCTCTCTCGTGCATTTTCCTGGCCTGTTGGTGTACAGAGAGTAATCATTGATGGTTTCTTTCGGGTTTCTTTTTCTTCGCTTTATTTCTTTCTCACATTTATCAGAAAGGAGGATATGTCTATCTGTTTCTTTTAAAATCTTTTGTTGCTTTCTTTGTCTCTACTTTTGCTTTGTTTCTCTCTTGTACTCTCCTCTCTATTTCTGTCTACTAGCTTATACACCTGAATATAATTTCTTCTCTTTTGTTTTCCTTTGGAAGAAAGGAGGATATGTAGTATCCTGTTTAATATGTTTTACATGCTTTCCACTCCTCCATCCGTTGAACACTCTTGAGTTGATGTCACTTAGAATGTTGGTGTATGAAGCAGACAGTTGGAGAAGGTCTGAGCGCCTTGCTGGGTGCTCCTGGTGGGACTGAATACTAATGTACTTCTGATCACCCTCTTAACTTTAATAAATCCTC